>NC_090700.1:32050584-33300584 GCF_040954835.1 Lepisosteus oculatus
GAAAGTTAAAATCTTAACGGAGCCAGACGCTGCAGGACCTGGGCTCTCACGAAACGGGATTCAATGAGGAACCTCGAGTCACGTCTACGTCTGGCTTTTAAGGTGGGACTAAAGAGGGGCTGGAATAAGGAACAGGTGTGGGGAATGATGTAGAACAAGGAAGGGCTGCTGGGCCCCTAAGAGGAGGAGTAACGATCATGACAGCAATTGGCTGTATTAGTCCTCTTTCTTCCTACAGCTGACAAGTGTGGATAGTCTGGATTCTAACCGGTGACCTAAATTGGATGTATTGTAAGGGTATTTAAAGATATAACAAAGGTCTTGAATGAGACAAGACCATTCATTCTTTCTTACCCATTTGGCCTCCTCACAATAAATAATCCAGAAGCTAAGAAGCCTTTAGGGTTGAATGGTAAACTGAAGGTTTGTAAATTTAATGTATTTTAAAGTACTGAGATGGAACCCTCGATGGAAAACTGGAAAAAATGTTTCAACCTGCCAGTTTTTGTTACAATCTTTCTGTCATATTTAAGGCCTCTTTTAATGGTTCAGAAAAGAGTATTTTCAGTTACAGATCACCTTTGTCTTGAAAAGTGATTTGAAAAAACACATTCACTTAAAAGGATCATAAAGATCAGTGTTCTATGAAGGATTCTACATTTGAATCCAACTTTCCAAATAAAATCTGTCAAATGCAAACAGAATGAAACACCAATGGCTATCCATCTTATTTTTCATTAAAAAGTCATATCCTGAATAATAATGACTATACACTGTTGGTAAATAGAATAAATGTCTTGATTGTCCTCACCTTTGTAGCAGGATTTTTAATGAAAGGGGGGAATTACTCTTTAAAAAGAAAGTTTTCTGGTGTTGCACATTTCTAAAACAATCATTTAATGAACATCAGGGTGGGGTTAATTTCACTTATTCAGCATATCCAAACTCTGTCTGTGAAGTCACATCAAACAAAAATAGATCTTTTGCTTCTGGTCATTCTGCATAATTTTAATGCAAATTTGAAGTTATTTAATTGCAAATTTTGTGTGTTTGTGTTTTGAGGTTCCTCAGGGATGTCCTGTATTATTCATTGTTCTTGATTCTGTGCTAAATTTCCTTTTAGAGATTTTTAGACATACTTTTTGTAAATTCCAAACTTTTCTGGTAGCTGTCAGATGTCATTCCAGCACTCAGCAGTGAGACAGAACACATCCAGATCTGAGTGTTATTAATGGCTATCCTTAGACAGAACATCAACCCTTTGCTCTTTGTCAACGAATGCTTAGGAGTCCCACTTGCATTTGTCTCATTGTGCTGGTAATTGAAAACACACTGGTGAGAAGGTGCCTAAGGTGTAAAGCACACAGCTGACATCCTGAGAGAGAATAAGTGAGAAATGCTGACAAAATAATAAAGTGAGCTTTTGAAATCTGTTGCACAGAAGGCTCATCCCCTTCATCTCTCTAGCCCCTTCGCAATGTGCAGTCCGGTGGCAGCGTGCATGAGGGCCTGACAGTGAATGAGCACAATTATTGTGAATGCCCTTATGACTTTCCATGGAAAATCTGTGAGGTGTCCAATCCTTGTCTTGGAGGGCTGGTGTGTCTGCAGGCTTACAATCCAACTCAGCTCATAAAGAGATAAAACAGCTGGTTACTGGCTTAACTGAACCAGTTTATCAAGTTCTCCCTGCTTTTTAAGCACTGGCTCTTTAAAGAGACCTAGAAATCCTGCAGACACGCCATCGCTCCAGGACAAGGACTAGACGCCGCTGAAAAAGGATGATCATTTTTGTAGCCTCCTTTCCTCCTTAACGAACACCCACCACAACTAAAGATTTTTACAGTGTTACCTTCCTTATACCACTGTATATCAACTCAATTCCTGTGCCTTTACTATGGCTTCCTACGGTCTGTATCAAGTTTCAAATTGCATTGCTGTACAGTACTTTGTGTTGTTTAAAACCTGATTCCACTGTGCTTGAGTACTCATTCGTCAGTCAACATCAACTATTTGATTTCTTGAAAATGCATGAGAAATGTAGCTTCTATGTCCATGACTGATTTAGTCACATACAGCATGTGTCATTAAATATTAAATTTGCTTTCCCCTTATTTACAGAACAGTCTTGAATGTCAACAGAAAAGTCTGTTAATACAAGTTTGCTCCAAAATTTCAGGGAACTATGGTATTTTTTAATGTACAAGTGCATAAAAATGTGACTAGCAGTATAATCAACATAAGTGACCAATCTCAGTATTCCTCATGTGAGATTAAGAAATAGTTCTCTCACAGTGTCCTGATGTATCATAAACTTTTTTTCAATACCTGTAGGGGAAGTAAAATAATATGAAACAACAATTCTAAATGTAGTAGGACTTATAATATGGAAATACAATGCCCCATTACATTCGCTGATAGTATGTCCAAAAAGAGGTGAAGCAAGAATTATAAATGCACAGTCATTGTGTATATGTTCTGAAGATGAACACAAAATGTATGACATCAATACAGAATAAAGAAAACATGAGTTGTTGCACTGTACTGTGCTGCTGTAATTGCCAAACAACACACTGTATTTAGATAACATAAATTATATTTTATTAATTGCAGGGGGAGAGTATTTTAACACCATCAATTGTAAAGTGCACTATATTTCAGTGTAAATGTATTCTCTTCCAATGGCATATCAGACTTTGTTATCCAGGGTTTTCTGCACAGTGTGATTTTTTTTTATTTCATCTTGTGCACTGGGTCTTTGTAAGATGAATACTGATTCACAAAAGAAACACACCACCCAGGTCAAATGATTTTAAAGAAACCCTATTTTAACATTGATGCCAAAGAAAAACAAGAAACTGTCACTTTTTTAGCTGTATAATTGTAGTAGCACTGCATGGTCTTGCATTGTCCTATAAGCTGTCCTACCTACTTATGGAGTAGTGATTTGGATCCCATCATCACACCTCCATTGTGCTAATTATAAAGAACTGTCTTTGTCTTTGAATCTGCCATGTTTTGAAGTTTGAAGTCTATGACAAATGTCTTGCGGCTGCCCGATCATCAGCCTGTATCAGCCTGGGTGCTGTCCCTGGTGCTGATCAGTGCTAGCTCATCTCAGTGCTGAACCCGGGTGCTGTCCTTAGTGCTGATCAGTGCTAGATCTCTCAATCCAGAGTGTAGACGCTGTCCTTGGTTCTGATCATTGCTAGCTCTCTTCCTGCCGAGTCTGAGTGCTGTCCTTGATTCTGATCAGTGCTGGATCTATCCTTTCTGTTGATCAGCACTACACCTGTCCATACTGAATCTGTGAGCTGTTCTTAACACTAAATCTGTCCTTGCTTTGGGTGGCAGCTGTCTCTATTGTTGATCAGTGCTGAATCCCCATGTTAATCTGAGGGCTGTCCTTGATGCTGATCAGAGCTGCATCTGTCTATACCAGAAGTGACCAACAAATTGGTTGGAGCAACTGGTCTCTTGCTGCCTGCTACAATGCTTGCAAAATTATTCTGAAAATACAGTTTATATTATGTTATCTAAATTTGGCTGTCATAAGTTCAACATTATACCATCCCTGGTTATACCTAATCATTTGATAAATAACAACATATCAGACATACAGAAAAAGATGTGATGTGCTAAGACCCTTCAGCACAGTTCACAAAGACTTTGAACAGGATATATCCCACTGGAAGCAATCATCAATTCACTCATGTGAATTCATGGTGTCATGAAATAAGGGTAACACCCAGCTGATTGACACAACAAAGTTTTTTAATTTGGTGATTCTCAGAGGTATCGCAGAGAAATTAAACACCCTAAAGTCTGAAATGAAAGGTAAAAAGAAGACCATCAGAGAAATTATCAGTGCAGAGAAAGCTTTCAAGAATAAATTGAAACTCTTTCTTTACCAAGTGCTGCAAAAGAAAATGCAGCATTTCCCCTGTTTTCTCAAATTACTGACAGAAAATGAAACTGAAAGTGTGGCCTTGGACACTGAGAAGTACAGTGATCTTTTGATCAAACCTGAGTGACATTAATTTCAAACTCCTTCATGGAGGGGGATATTTCTGACAGTTTTCAACAGATGGGTCTCTTGTTCAATCTCAGTCTGTGACCCTGGAAATGGAAATGACTTCAAAATGACTGCAAATTTTGAAGCCTTATGCCTGGAAAAAAGTACAAAGGATGTGCACAGTGGCCATGAAAGTAGCTTCTCTTTTTGGCTCTTTGACTCAACATACCTGTGAGAATATTTTTTCTCTGATATGAAGGCATCTGCTTTGCTCTTCAAATTGCAACACAAAACTAGTAAACAATATCTCATACTTTACTTATTAGAGTTGTGTAGCCTATGTACTCTTGTAAAAATACATATAAGCTGATATACATATAAGTGGCTCATATGTATAGTATAGACAGTAGCTGTCAACAAAGAAAAGGTTTCCAACCCCAGGTCTATAATGAGTGTGGGAGATGTCCTTGGTGCTGATTCTGTCCTTGCCAAGGCTGCTAGCTCTCTTTGTCACCAATCAGCCCTAAATGTCTACCCAGAGTCTAGTAGCTGTCTATGGTGCTGAACAGTGCTGAACCTGCCTGTGTTGTGTCTGTCCTTGGTGCTGCTAAGTGCTGAATTTGTCCATATCGAGACCGGGAGATTTCTTTGTGACTGATCGGTGCATATCTGTGCTGAGTGGGACCTGTTGTTGGATCTTATCACTGCTGAATCTACCGTGCTGTGTCTGGGAGATGTCCTTGGTTCCGATCAGTGCTGAATGTCCCTCCATGCTGAGATGTGTTCTATTTTCTGTCCTCTCATTTTGTGCTATATACTGTACAAGGCTGAAAGCTTGATGTATGGTGTTGCTAATTCAAGGTGAAATACTTATATACGTCAGATACACCTTTTTGAACAAGGACAGCAGCACAGAACTAGCAGTAATCCCAATCATTCTTATTTCCTTTGCATAACTGACACATGCTGATGCTTCTTGAATTTCTTATGCTTATTGTTCCCTATTTTGTCTTACTGTTTGTTACTGTTTAATGTTTTACAAAAACAATCCACATACAATACCTTAAGTTCTCTTTCTGTCCACTTTGTCCAGAGGAAACTGATTAGTGTTTGCACCACAGAAATTAAGAAGTGACACTGAACTGCATTCCATTGCCAGTTTTAAAATCCATACTTTTTGTAATGTATTTTATAGTAACAGATTCTGTTACAGAATGCACTGTCAGCCAATTCCAACTGGTTTGAACCAATTAGAACTAAGAAATGGGCATAACACATATCAGGTGGAAAATGATTTGCAACAAGTGTGTGTTTGAATAAAATGTACAGTATTTACTGACTTCTTCAAATGAGTGCTGAACTTTTCATCTCATCAGTGGATGTTGACCTCCAGCTTTTAAGTTCCTTAATGGTCATCTCCTCAGTCAAGATCATATCCACCGAACCTTGAAAGATTCTTTTTGGTTGTTTTTTTTTTTCAAATTGAGCTTTCCTGCACTTCAACATCAGTGATGGACAAAGAAAAGACAGATTAATGAGCTGTACCAGTAAAATAAAGGTGATGGTGTTAGCAGCAATACCTGTAGGAGTCATTTTCAGGTTCTTAATTGATTCAAAACTGTTTAGTAGATGAAACTTGTACAGAGATAGCTATTTTTTCCCTTTGGCCCAATCTGTTCCTTTTTCTGGACTACATTATCTGGAGTAGGGATCTGTATATAGTGTGTATGTGTGGTGTCGGTGGACCAGTAGGTGGCACTGATAGACTCTATTCTAGATTTTTCAAACAAAATATCCCAGTAGAGTGATGGGGGACATTGCATTGTGACATCCATTGAATGTGATGTTCAACTGAGCACCTGCTTATTTAGTTATTAGAAATCCCATGGCAATAAGTATAAAAGTAGTAGTGCTAATGTTGACATCCTGTCAAGATTCAACCCTGTGCTTGAACAATCTGGCATTCCTTAGTTCCCTTCTAATTTAACTTCTTTATCTGATCTGCTATATAGTGAATCTCCTGGTTACCCAAGTGAGTCATAAATGACATTAGTCCTCTTCTACATGTGAAGTACTTTGAGATGCTTTGGGATGAAAAGAACTATACTTACTATTTATTACATATGATTAGTACTAATTACAACAGCTTTTATGCCTAAGTGAAATGCACATCCCCAAGCCTCTCACGAATGTAAAGATTCAAAATGATATAGAGTTTGCTATTTCACAGTATTGTTATCAACAGAGCTCAATAGTATATTATGTAATCTGATGACTGTCTTGTTACATAAGAATGAAGTGTTATGTGAAAGCTACACGCTAGCTTTAATAAAATGCTTCAAAATCATTTATGAAGAAGGTAAGAATGCGGTGTAACAGGATTACAATAAGCAATTGCATGAGAAGTATAAAAAGAAATGCTGGACAGATTACAAATTATACTATTTAGACATCTGAGTTATTTAATTTACAACTGAAAAACTTTTCTATGCCAAGCATTGTTATAGATTTATGAATTAAGTGAATTAAGCTTTTATATTAGTAGCAGCAGTTGCAGTAAAACACTGCTTTGTCAAAACTACAAGAGCTTTCCAGCTTACCAACTCAGTAAGACATTGAGGTGCTGTCTGTGTGACTATGTCTGGCAATCTAGATCAACAGGACCAAGTAGCAATTAACAAAGTTCAGAAACATGAGGTGGTATACATCATACAGTTTTGTTATAATGAGTTATATACCATGCCTTTACTTTGGGGGCATGAGATTACTCTCAGGGTAGGAGTGTGTCCTGAGCCTACTGTCTCTCTGACAGATGTCAGGTGTAACACTGACACAAGCGATACTGTATTTATTTTTCCCCATTTGGAATATTGTATTGTATTGTATTGTATTGTATTGTATTGTATTGTTTTGTGTTGATCAAGATGGCCACCAGTCACCTTTCCTGTTTGTAGTATCACACAAATGATCTTAAAGGGAAAGGTTACTGGTGAGCCATCTATAAATAACCGATGTAAGGTTAGGTGTTTTGTTTAAGCGAAAATATCACGGTTGCATGAAAATTTATACATTTTTTTGGGATTGTTGAATACTTTATTTTGAAGAAACTGCCCATCTCTGTTAAGAAAATGTGAGTGAGTCCCTTTAAGAGGATGGTCCTTAGAAGAGGAGGGGCTATAAAAGGGACTGGGAGAGCTCAGTATGGAGGATGGTGCCTTGGAGGAAAGGTGTGGACAGTACTCCTGTGAGGGTTTTTTTTTGTTATCCCTATTTTTTTTTGGCAATAAATCCAGTTTTGTTTGCATTTGAAGACTGCTTGTGGGAGTTTCTTTTCTTTTGAGCCAAGCCTGGTCACTTGGCCGGTGACAGTGCTCTTAGCACATCAGAAGAAATTGTCATACTCATTCATTCCATGTATAATAGACCATGACCACAATGTGAACCCTACATTGTGATACAGAAGCAAGTTGAACCACAAGTCGAACATTTGGGTACATGATTTGTTACTCTGAAAATGACAGTGGTCTTCTGATTAAGTGTCCCACCAAGCCAAATGTGATAGCACTGCTTTGTCATTGGAAGTGGTTAATTCTGTAAATCCTTTCAGTCTTATTCTACTGAAAAATGAATCTGCTGGACATAAAAGTAATCCTTAAAGAGTCTTTCTTCTGTTCTTTATTGGTATTTTGTTCTTTTGCCCACGCCTTATAGAATTTGATTGTATTTTTCTTTCATTTCATTCTCTTTCTCTGTCCTGTGCATTGTAACCAGTTTCATTTAAGACCGCTGACGAACACCAGATACTAAGCATGCGTGACATTTTTAAAAGTCTGCAGATTGAAGATGCATGTTGATATGGACAGAGATTATACTGCACCATAAATTGCATTATGCTTTAAACAGATTCTGTTTTATTACATCTCTTTTATTACAGTCTCTTCATAATGCCATTCAGATCTTATCTACGTGTAAAGAATATTATTCTTATTGCCTCTGCACATTGAGTGAACAACAAATGAAGGAAGGCTGTGAAGTAATTTTATGAAGTGTGTGTGTGTAAGCCAAACAACATTATAATAAAACAGGAGAGCAATTATCATTACTGATAATTATCATATTAAAAATGCACTGTCATTTGAAGATGCACATGATTTTGAATGTTTGATGAGGATGTGCTTTTTTAAAAGGTCACTGCAAATATAAAAGCTCATTTTGGTCTGAGTCAATAGAGAAATAGTTGTTCAGTTCTGAAATAAATTGTCTTTGACATTACAGTTATTCAGAACAAGATCCCACATAACTTTTTAAGATGTTTCGCTAACAAAATCAGACACCACATACAATTTATTGTTCAAGGTTTTTGTCAGACTACAAGACATCTTCTGCAACCCATGATAATGAATAATGAGATGATGAGATCATGACCACTAATGACTACCCATGTATGGGTAACAGTTAATTTCTTCAAGATGGCTGTGGGTGAAGAAAAATAGCAGTTATTGTTGGAACCACATTCTCCAGAAAGCTGTGTGGAGTGACCTTCTGTCTTCAGACTCCTGACCAAATCTTGGAAGAGGTTGCTGTGTCAAAAAAAGAACAGAGCCTCTACTGTTTATGACACAAGAGAGTGAAGGAAGAAAGACCATTGGACACATTGGGTATGGTATGTTTTTTTTTTTAAATTGATAGAAAGAACTTGTTAATTTTAAAAAATTGTAAGCAGCTCAGCTGCCTTATTATTTATAGAGGGTATATTTTGGGTTATGTATCTAGGGTTTGGACAGAGCTAGGATTTTGTTTTGTTTTCCCTCATTGTAAATAAGAGAGCATATTTCCACATCATGGCTGTGTTTGTGAATTTCTTTTCTGAGACATGCCAATCAAAAGATCCCTGTTCTGGCTTTATATCCCCACGTGTTCCACAGGCTATGAAAATATTATTTTAGCAGATGTACAGACAGTCCCCATTATAAGTCTAACTTATAACGGTTCGCACTTACATCATTGATTAATTTTTTTACTTGATGTAAAAAAGCTCTGCACTTATGTTGTTTTTTAAGGCACCCAAAGGTAGCAATGTAAATGGTCCATGGATTATTTTGTTCCAGAAATCCAAAAATATTGTGAAGACCAAAATTTAACATTAAAAAGTCTTGTTGTAGACAATGCTGTTGCACTTGACTTACATTATGAATCGTTATGCCCCAACAATAAAATTGAGTTTTTACCACCACACAGTACGTCACCGCTATTGGATCACGGAGTGATTTCTAACTTTAAATGCATGAACAGTGTGTGTAAAATAAATCTACCCTGAAGCAGGGAGTGACTTTGTTGGTTATGATGAGACACCATACTGTCATACTGTACATATCATTTTCAAATCATGGTTCAGTCATGGTCAGTTCTGGTATCTTTTACAGTACCTACTGTATTTCAAATTTAAAGGCTCATACATTGATTTAATTATGAGGATCAGTCTTCTTCAAAGGAAATTCCTAATTTTTTGCCTGTTTAATTTTTTTTTAACTTGTCAAGTATCACTTAAAATGTGAATAACTTTTTGAAGACACCTCAATTACCCCATTCCTGCCCTGGCCTTAAATTTCACCCTCAGCTGTTACAGTGGCAAGCACTGGAAATGGAAAAACTACTGATGATCAGCCTTGGCTGTCTTTCTTCAGACAAATGAGCTTGGTATCTGCTACGTACAGCAGTGTTCTACAAACATGGTGTGTCTCATTACACAATATAAAACACAGTTTATACACTGCAGCCTAAATGTGCAAAGTCCGTTTGTGTAGATAGTAAGAAATGTAAGATATAAAATTGGACTGACAAGTTAACAAATTCAATGAGTTTTTTTATTGGGTTCCTCACTGATTGTGTTTTTGTTGTTATATGCTGGTAAAAGGGAGAGCAATCAGTTAAACCCTTCAAGTAATTTGTGCACCAGCCTCCAAGCTTCTGCTACACTGGGTGAGTCTGAATATGAAGACTCGCAAGTGAGCTACATTGAAGAGCAGTGGTCGAAGATTTTACACGGGCAGCATAGAAATAACAGGTTGTGTTCTGGAAATGAAAACCTCAACCAGCAAAAAATATTCAGGCAGAGGGGTTAATCCCGTGCTTGAAAATTGATTTCAAGAAAACCTCTAGGAAATTAAGTAGTGATGGCATGAATGCCAATGTACAAGGCAGTAACCCTAGTGAGATGAAACATGTCTATATTTTATCCCATAAGTAAAACCCAAATGGTCCTGTTATCACCAGGCTCAGTGATTCAGCCTTCAGGCTTGTAGCTGTGTCCTCCTGGGAGACTAGAAAAGAAGGCCTTCTATTGCGCTGTATCTGTGATGCTTTGTCCTGCGACGTGTGAACCTTGTTATCCCTTTTTAAATAATAAGGCTCCACGCAGATCATCCATCAGCAGCAGGCAGGGTCGCCGCGATTCAATTAGGTCCTGATTGAAATTACATGCATGTCCTCTGAGGCTGTAAATAAAAGGACTGGCTGCCTTTGTGCTGCAGCTCCAGAAAGGTCTTGCCCTTTTGCATGCACAAGCATGCTTAACTAACAGGCACGCATGCTTATGACCGTGGCAGCTGGAATTTTCAGAGCGTGAAGGTCAGTGATGGTGAAAAGTTTGTTTGTAAAACTTCAGACTTGACATTGCCCTTGTCAGATTGGGCAACTATTTGAATTAAGTATTAATACAAATGATTACATGTTATGGCCCTAGGCGGCATAGAGGCACAGTAGTTAGCATTGCTGCCTCTCTGCGCTGGGGATCTGGGATGCTTACTGTGCGGAGTTTGTATGTTCTCCCTGGGCTCATGTGGGTTTCCTCAGTGTGCTCCAGTTTCCTCCCACAGTCCAAAGACATAGTTGTAGGTTGATTGGCTTCTGGGAGAATTGGCCCTGGTGTGAGTGTGTTTGTGTTTCTGTGTATGGCTGTTTCCTGTGATGGACTGGTGTGCTATCCAGGCTGTACCCCACCTTGGAACCATTCCTTGCAGGGATAGGCTCTAGTCCCCCTTCCACCCTGTATTAGATAAAGAGGTTGCATGAACAGAATACATATTGTAAAGTATTTACTAATACACAGACAAAACAAGAGTGTATACCATCTGGTCTTGGCTTTCCATTGTCTCTGTGAGGTGCGATTCCAGTAGCACCACACTAGCCCTGAGTTACATGAATGTACAGTAGATGAATGACTTTACTAAATCGCAATAACCTCACTATAGTTCTTGAGACAGACATGCCTTCATATTTATAGACCCTTTAATTCTGCCAATCAGAAAGCAATGTTTTGCGTATTTGGATTAACACAGAACAGCTTCCTCTTACTATATGGTATTTGGAGAACGCACTCTCAGAATGGAGTGATGACAAAGATATCGAAAGTGCATTTAAAAAACAAGAAATTAAGGTATAAATATAACATCATAAGTAGCAGTGCATATTTTAACATGCCGATTACAGGAACATGTCATGTGTAAATGTAGCTTACAGGAGGTAAGGAGAGTTACAATGTTAATATTTTGTTGTTAATTTGGAGGCCACGCTTCTTCCTGAAACACCCTGTAACTGTTTCCTTCTGTTACATGCTGACAGAATGGTCAATTAAAAATCTGTTGCTCTCCAGTTGTTTACCTAATTAGAATTAAGTTTGTTTTGCAGCTACTTTAGAGAACAGAGAAAACACCATTCTGAGCCATTTTAGGTTCCTGAAGTATATTCCACCTGTATTTGTGAAGAAATACACACCCTTAAATAACTTAGTACATTAAATGTATTGGCAAAATGAATCAAACGCAAAATGATATTTATATTTCCCAGATGAGCCAAGAGGATATTATTAATGTGCTGACAGCCTCTATGGCTTGAAAGTGGCTCTGCACCCAGTCGAGGTGAAATGTTACTTTGGTGAGAGGATGATATGGATTCCCTATTACTCCAGCCAAAAATTATATGGAAGATCGATAGAAAATTACTCCAGGCCACAGACGGTGGCAAAATTCATTTTGGTCTTGAGAAAAAGCAGAGACCTTGTTTGTTTTCCCTATCCTTGCAGAACTATTACAAACCAGACAAAAACGAAAAAGTGTGCTTTGATAAAAGCAAAAAAGTCAAGCCCTATCAAACAGGAGCAGGATGAAGCATAGCATTCTTGATTCAGCTTTGATTCATATTCGTTTTCTTATCAAAGAGGACAAATTGACTGCTCCAAGCTGTTTGTGAAGACTTGTTGATATTTCTGATTATCTAACCAGCCTGACCTAACGCAGTGTGCAGCACAAAATTTATGTTGTTTTTATAATTAAAATAGATTAATATTAATCATCATCACAATCCTTGTCACTGTCAACTACTGGCCTAATTTTCATTCTATTGCCTTTTGCCACTCATTTCTTTTCCCTTTTTCACAGTTTTCATTTTCTTTCCTCTCTTTTCCTTCTCTATTTAGCTTCTCATTCTTTTCTTATCCAGACAGCAGAAAGTTATTATTCCAGATTAATGGATGCTCTGATATCTTTCTCATCAGTGAAATTCTTTAGATCTTCAGCAGTTTAATTTGTGCCATGTGTCCACCTGCTCTACCAATGAAGTAATGTAATTGAGCAGTCTTGGATTTTTATTAGGAAGTCATTTGGGTTGTCAGGATATGAGCTGTTAATAGCTCAGGCCTTAAGCTTTCTGGTTAGGCATGTTGTATGACAGTGAAAGCGGAAACTCCACCACTAATTTGTAGCTGCCTTCTATCCATTAGCAGTTGCCTGGGCTCTAAACCAGTGGCTCTTGTTCTGTAAATACTGTCCAGATTAATGCCAGAAGAGGTTAAATGAATGCCTTTTAATCCCTGCATGCCATATTATCCAAACGTAATCTCGTCAAACAGAGAGCTACAAAGCCTAATATTGCTGTGACCCTGAATAATCCCGTGGAAGCTAGCTGTTATTAAATCATTTTTATGGGGTTTGGCGATTTTAACAGAATGACCATACTGTGACAAATTGCCACAGAACAAGCTCTTCATAGAGCATTGCACAGGATGATCCTGTGATTGTGTCTGAATGTATTATACAGTACATGTAGTCTGGATGTGTTGCTCTGGAGTTGGAATGTGTTAAAACAACATCTCCTCGCATAGGAGTTTCCCACACATTTGCCACCCTTCTTCATGGGCACCTCCATAATGAACTAAATCAAGCTGTGAATTCTGTTTTTTAAGTGTTCTCCTTTTTTCAAAGGTACTTAATTTAATATATCAGCTCTTTGCAGCTAAGTATTATATCAGTAGTTTGGTCAAATACAAATTAAAGTTTATTTGACATAACTCACCTGGCTGAAGAAATTCTAATCTGACCATGAGTAGGAGACTCATAGAAACCTTTCTGCTCTGCAGGGAATGAACCAAGGAGATGCCGTAAGGTTGAAGATGAGTTAGAGGGAGAGGTATGAGAAAGATACACAAAAGGTTGACCAGGAGGCTAGATATTTATGTGAAGGAGAGCAGAGGTGGGTGAGATTATATTGTGACCTCTACCCAAACATTGGTTTAAAAAACCCATAGTTAGAGAGGATTTTCTAAAACAAGGGAATACTTGAACATTGAGCTCTAGGAGACACACTCCCATTATGGTTCACCTTCCCAAACAATTGTCTTCAATGAACAAGACCTCTTCATGACTTTGAAGATCAGCTTCCATACAAAAGTTCAAAAAGAACAAGTGTCAATTCAAAGGATGAATTGCAAGAATATTCCAGTCCGAATCAGGTTAAAATGACACCAGGCTAAAATGGAAAAGGGGTGAAGTGTACAGTATGTCACAACATTCAAACATCAAAACGTCATCCCTAAAACACAGAACTGTATGTCACAAAACAACTAATGAGTTTCAGTTCAATGGGGTACTTCCCTGTTTTTGGCACTGGGAGACGTTCTTCCTGTGTTTTAATTACTCAATGTACTATGTCAGATGAACCACAAAAGTTTAAAACTCACGTCTCAACCCCACGTGGCATGAAATCCATGATGTGGCTGTGCTCTTGTCTGCTGGTTGCTATTCTGCACTGGAGCAACCCATATTTGTCCATAATTTTGAGCAAACACAGCAACAAAAAGCAACCCTTGATCAACCCCTGATCCCTTTAATGAGCAAGATGTGGGATGACATTGAACATCTCCACATGGTGTTACAAATGGTTGAGAACCCAGCAAGTTCCCTCTTGCTGACATTGTTTAGCAGACTGATTATATTTAGTCATAATCATCTATAGTGCCCTGCAATCCTGTAATCATTCAAAAGATGCTAGCATGTGTGTAATGCAGCACAGTTGTGCCTTTAAGGGCACTATTTGTCCAACATCACACTCACTGAGGACACTCACCGCTCAATG
Organism: Lepisosteus oculatus; assembly: GCF_040954835.1. Taxonomy (NCBI): domain Eukaryota; kingdom Metazoa; phylum Chordata; class Actinopteri; order Semionotiformes; family Lepisosteidae; genus Lepisosteus; species Lepisosteus oculatus. The sequence continues at coordinate 32,065,007 of NC_090700.1, forward strand.
CCAGCTGCAGGTGCTCCCACTGCACCATGACTTTTCCCATCAGCATTGAGTTTCATCTTGCATCACCCCGCTCAAGACCTCCCCAGTGCAGTATACCAAACGGCAAGCTGGTCTGCGCATTCTATTCAACTCCTTATCTTCTAAAAGCATAAGAACTTTGTGAGAATTTGAAAGCAAAAACAAACAAAAAAATGCTGATATGGAACCAACCTAACAAATCTTTAAGAATGGAGCTTGTCGTGCAATGGGACAACCTGTCAAGTGTTCGCAAACCTGCAGTGATTTAAGCAAGGGCTGCAGCCTCTGATCGTAACTGATCGTAACTCATGGTATGAGAACTGACAGATGGCTTGACAGGGCTATCTCGGAGGGTAGCAGTGAGATGATTCGATTGTTGGGTATTTAAACTGAGGGTCTAGAAAATGTCATTCGAAACTTTTAACAGAGAAATAATTTTACCCACAGTGTTGCATGCTTTTTCATGGAAATAAAACATTTCAAACCTTGTTTGAAAATATTTCAAAAGGGTGGGCTTTGTGAAGAAGCATGTGTTCCATAATTTACATTATAGAAAATCTGGAGTGAATGCTGTAGGAGGGAGAGATATAGTACTCTTTATTTCCACATAGCAAAGAGGTCTCACTGGTGAAAGCAGTGGAAAAGAGAAAAGGAAAAGATTAGACCAAGCAGTTCTAAAACAATCTGATAGCTGATGAATGCCTGGCTGTTAAATAGCTTACGAGTAAGGAGCTCAGAGGTTTAATTCATGGGACGAGCCGAGTGCAATAGCTGATGCTAATCCCATTCCTTCAGAAAATTAATTTGGAAAAGAAGATCAGATAACAAGACATTTTTAAACAGGGAAAACTGACTAATAAATCAAAGACTGACTCCTGATGAAGCTCCTCTGACGTAGGGGCATTAACAGTTGTGCTCCTGGTATTTTTCGCAAACGATCTCCGGAGCGCTCGTAATGAATGGAGGCATTCATGCATTACAGCAGCTTCAATTTAACCCCCGCTATACCAGAGGAGACGTGGAGCACAGGAAACAAGTTTTATTTTGGAATTCAGTACAATCTGTATTCTACTCCAGGCAGATGCTTTATGATAATATTTGCTTCACAAAATATAATACAATCTTATATTTCCAGTTATAATGAAAAATCCAGTTCACAATCCCAGGGAATAGTCAGCAAGAATTTGTCATTTTTTTATCATAGCCCTTTTGTGAGAGCTTCTGTTCTATTCAAATGGCAAAACAAAGCCATTATTTTTGGATGACATACAGAATGTGGTTTCAGATTTTTGTGCTGGCATATCAGCTGTGGGCTCAGGCATCAAAATGACTAGTTGTTGTTTTTTTTGTACTACAATAAATACTGGCATGCCTGCTCATTGTTGTTATCTTGATGGTCCAAGCACAAAAAGATGATCATAAGACATTGTATGAAAGGATTTTAAACAAGACAAGCCAATTCACCCTGTCATTCCCTTGTAGCTGGCAAAATTATCCTTTATCTTTCATGAAGTCATGGCTTTAGCTCTCACCTGCAATATTTATTAACGGAATCCATTTGACTTAAAATGACTGTCCCAAGCATAAAAAATATGCGAGGCAATTCCAAGATCAAAAAAGAGCAGATGCAAACACAGCAGTTTTAGATGGTCCTGCCTTGCAATTCATGGAGGGTCTGTCCCAGATACTTATGCTGGAAGTTACTACTTCCTTTGTAGGATAGCTTGCCTACTATTTTCCAGAGACTTTACTATAATTACGCCATTCATTTAGTGTGCTTTACCATTGATGACACGCGCTATACCATGTACTTTACAACGAACAAATATGCAGGTAAGCATTTCATTGTACCCAGGCACATATGACAATAAACTTGAACTTGATAACATACCAGGATATTTATCTGTCCCTTCTAATGATTTTTCACTTCACTTTACTCTGCTTTTACCTTGATATACCACAGTAAATCTTTAAAGCAGCTATACCACAGTAACTTGAGTATTGAGAGAAAATTGTTGTACTTGAGGAACTGAATAAATGATAGCAATAGTCCTAATTTAGTTCAAGAAACCCGCCTCATGCTGCTTGACAACCTCTTTCCATGTAATTCATCTCTGTCCACGCCTAGGTATTCTTTGCAGCTCTCCTTATGATGTTATGATGACACCACTATCCTAGTGTCTCTTCCAATGCTGTTCAATTTCCCTATTCTTTCTGCACTCTAGCTACAGCTTAAACCTGTCCTGTATTCTGTCTAGTTAATCTGAATTATTAAACACCAAACCCACAGTTCAAATGCAGTCAAGTGCTGTTCATCTGCTTTTTAAACCACACAGTGTTAAGAGCAATACTTCACCCAAGGAATAATATCACATAGGACCTATTTTTTCTCCACATTAGTATCTTCTGATTTCCATATGGTAGTGAGTCTGCTCATTTATTGGTAATCGTGCCCTAATTTCCAACCTTGACATCAGAACAAAAATACATTTCACTGGTTGGAGCCATCTATCTACAGTAGCTACTGAATTTGACTGCTAGCTACAGGCTGGTTAATCACAACTCCTCCGAAATCTTTTCCAGATCTTCTTTGCTGTTTTTTTCTAACAGCACAAAGTCATCTGAATAGCTAAACTCCCAAACCACAAGACCACCAATTATACACCCGCTGCAAGGTGGTATTTTTCCTATGCATATGATCTTTTTACATGGAACCACATCAGGGAGTTCATGTGCTTTTCATCCATAACCTTTTGCTTTCTGGGTCCTTCACCTGCTTTTTTTCCTTAGTACTTTCTCTATGATATTTTACAATGCCAGCACTGCATCCATTGAGGACAGATCTATATTGTACATATTCAATTAGAGGAAGAGGCTAATGCATTATGTCAGGTCTCTATACATCTGTAAGCTTGCAACATGTATACAACTCTCCCACAGTGCCCCTCCAAAGAAACAAAACTATTATACATTTGTGCTCATGCAGATCTTCTCAGAAGCTTTCTTTGTGTCCCGGTTTTTTGGCACAGTGCCTCCTTTAGTATTTCTGTAGATAGCAAATTTTTGCAACCAAAGTTTAGTGTGGTTTCCAGGAGGCTCAGGAGGAATCTAACGTGAATAACTTAATCATTTATGTTTTCTGTTTCTTTCAGATGCGCATAGGATTGCATTGTGGCCGTTGAATATTACAGTTCTTGATGGTTATATTAGATTCTTTTAAAATTGCTCCCCATTCTGTTTCTTGCAATTTTTTTTTCCAAAGGTTAATGTTATCTCCTTTTGCATTACGTGATATTTTTTAAATTATGATTAAACTCTGGAGAGAAAAAGAAGAGGCTTGGTTGTCTCCTTGGGTTTCTCTGCCTCTTTCCATCAGCAAGTGAGTCAGGTCACAATCCTCCAAATGAGTTAAAACAGTGCCCAACCTCCGATTGGGCAAAGATCACTTTCTTTGGAGATTCAGCTTTCTTTGGAGGTCTTTCACTGTATGAAGAACCTACAGTCGCACCAAGAGTGTTTAAAAATATGTAATCACTATTGAAATTTCCACCCTCTTGCAGAATGGACTTCTTAAGAATGAAAGTTTTTATGCAGATAAGCTCATCTGAAAAGAATAATAAAATGCCCATGGATGATGCGAAATTTAAGAGAAGAAAGAGGAGTCTTTTAAAACAATCTAAAGAAAAGAAAGTGTAAGCAAAAATCCCTACACATCAAAGGAAATAGTAAAGGTTTATTCCACGCTGAAAAGAGAAAAAAAATGTAGATTTATAGATTTTAAAGAATATATGCCATGTCCTGTTCAAAATGGTCTGGCTACACAGAGACTTTACACGTCAGCCCACTGCTTTTCTAAACACTTCTCTAGTCTTAACTGGATCCATCCAGGGGGCAAACTCTAAGTCTCTGCTGTGGCAAGGTGGCGCAATTAGTCCAGAGCTAACCATGCACAAAACAATTAAAAAATAAAAAGAACATTAAGAAATGACAAACTGCGAGAAGGATCAGAGAACAAGTCACGTACTGGCTTTTCTTTCTGAGCAAGTGAAGCCCACTGGCTCTCTCCTGGGACAAGACAGAGCAGCAGCGCGTGGCTTACCTGTCAGAGACAGACCGGAGAGCGAGGGAGAAGCAGAGGGGTGAAACAAGAAGGCCACAGCCATTTGTGTATGAAGAAGAAGAGAAAATCATACAATTCTGAAAAGAGAACTCAAGTACAGCATACAGCTAGCTAATTAATTAGGTGTCTGCCTTCTTGTAACAATCCTTTTTAATAACCTCACAGCAGAACTCTCTTTTACCTCATTTTTAGGCAGGGTTAAAAAAATATTTTAAAATCATGGGAGAGTTTTTCATGAAAGTCTAGGAGACATAATAACAAATAACTTTCTCCCCTGCTATTCACTACATCACTTCCCAAAAAGCTATGAAGACCACAGGAAGGTCTTCTCTCTTTCTTGCCTTTCTGTATCCTTTTTCAAACCACCTTAACCTGTGCAGTTGCCTCCCTGGTTAATTCCTAATTTTGCAAGTTAAGCACCCTAACTTCCTTATCCTCTGGCCAGGGGGTTGACCCTCAGCTAAGCAAGTTAATTCACAGATTTGTATGTCTAACTTCTCAAAAAAACATTCTTAAATACATTTTCATGTTGATTGTTAATGAATTATTTTAATGTAGTGAATTTCAGTCTTTTTTTATATAAATCATTAATTCTACATTTCTCATATTCAGTCAGAACAATTTGAATCAAAACAGAGAAATTTAGGGCTGAAAAGAATTTCCTTTCACAAAGTAGTTGATGTTTGGATCAAATTTCCATGGATCAAAATGTCTTTGAATCCTTTCTTAATTGGTAAACTTTCTTATAGTACGTTTTAAAGAAGGTTATGTTTCTGTGTTTATATCTGTAGTGATACCACGTAGGGATTTCTCACATGCACAGTTTGAGTATATATTGAGAGTACTGACAGCAGGTTGTTGTTCTCTTCAGCAAGGGTGCTCACAACAAATCTGTATCTCAGTCTGCTACACTGATCAGTCTTATGAGGTTAATCAAAATGTACTGATCTTACATCTAGTCTCGTGTGAATTTTTTATGTAATTGTTTTGTCTGTTAAGTATTGTTTCTAAAGACAAAGGTGTCACTCAAATGAATGTATAATATTCCTACCCACCCATTTTTGAAAAGAAACTCATTCCTGCTAAGTCGCTGTACCTGTCTTTAACAAAAAAAACAATGTTACAGTATTACAGCAGTCTACAGACTTCTATATGCATTGATGATTTTGTCATGTTTGTCTAGATCTATGAGAAAAGTGAATTGCACTATTTAATTTTAACAGCCTCCCCTAACCTGAGGTCTTGCTCTCCATAGCCTTTCAAAGTCCCTCTAAATCCCTTCTTGCTGTTCAGATTCATTCAGGCATCGTACTTAAACAGGGGGAAACTGACGAGATGCTCCTGTCTGTGCTGCTTTCAGCTTCACAGTGACTTAAATTCCTAAGCCCTGATTAAAGATGCCTCAGCCATTAACTGGCAATCTTAGCTGGCTTAACAAAGCTTCAGGGGTCCTTGGTTCACCATTACAGGCGGAAACAAGTCATTTAGACAGAGGGAGATGGAACTGCAGTCTGACAGCAAATAGAGCAGTTTAAGCTGGCAAGACGAGTAATGTAGTGTCAAATCTTTTATTTTTAGGAAGCTTTTGCATTTTAAGAACATAGCAAGAAATTCTGTCTGGTTTCATCTTTTAAAAAAAGCTTGTATTTTTAGCCAAATCTCCTTGCCTCCGACAGTTCAGACATTTACTAATAATATCACTGGAGCTTAACATTGGTTACAGGAAGCTCCTGTAAGTAATTCTGGTCTTCTGGTTTCAGTGGAGACCTAGGTCATGCATTTAAAGTAAATAGTTTTTTTTTTCATTTTCACTAACAGGTTTTACTCTTCTGTCTTTGCAGCTATGGCGATATGGTGCCGAAGACAATCGCAGGAAAGATTTTTGGCTCCATCTGCTCCCTGAGTGGGGTTTTGGTAATAGCCCTGCCTGTCCCTGTCATTGTGTCCAACTTTAGCCGAATTTATCACCAGAACCAGAGAGCAGATAAACGCCGGGCGCAGAAGGTACAGGTGAAAATGATTTAATATTTGATGAGCTCTCACGTCCGTCAGGGTGATACTGGTAAAGTTTTTTTAACATCTTTATCTCTGTTGCTTTTATGCGAGTGGGCTGATGAATCTTAGGAACTAGACACCTGAGTAGGCTGCTAAAGTAACTTTCCTTCTGGTTCTGTAAGAATGTATGACTCCTTCCCAATGGGTGTCTGTGTATCTGTCTTTGTGTACAATACCGTACATGTGTGTTACAGGACTCTTGTAGTACAATGTTGCACCAATTTCTGATTTTACAAGATACAAGCTGAAAATTGTCCTGATTAAACTGAAAATGATTGTATTTACAGTAATTCATTTTTATCCTCACATGACCGTCTATACAAATGTACTTTAATTAAGGTAGCAGACTTGAAATATCTAAGTCCTATTGTTGGCTTTTATATATACTTAAGAGCTTACAGCTCAAAACAACTGAATTATACTGTACCAATCCTCTGCTTTCCTCTTTTTTTTTCTTCTATTGATATCAAATGGGACTCTTCTCCCAAAAGGACAAGGGGACATGATAAACTGGGGCTCTTGTGTTACATTGTAACGCAACCCAGAGACCCCACTAAGGAGGTGTCCAGAGAAGCATAGGGTCCCCAGGAGCTTGAGAAATCACTGCAAACTTCTGAACATAAAGGCCGGGCAAACAGGGGATCTGGCTGTGCAGTCTGATTGAAAGATGCTCAGCTATCTTCTCTTACATGAAGGGTATCCCTAACACTCATTACCTAGAAGGCTCATTTGTTTATATACACTAATGAAGTGTTAAAGGAGTATTACGTGCTGGCTATGAAGGGCATATAGAGCTCAGACCTGGTTAATTAACATGCCCCAAATCAAGAAGGCTTGTAAAGGTGACTCAGTGTTAATAATGTTTTGCAGAAGTAAAAAGATTTTTTCCAGCCATTAACCTAATGGCTCTATTCAGAAGCACTTTTTAATTTGACTATAGATTCATTTTATGCATGGCCACCCCTCCAACACTCCCCACCCCCTTGAAAGAAGGTTATGTAAGACATTATTTTAATAACTTAAGAAAGGTTACAAATGAGAGGACGCTATTTAGCCCATCTAGCCCATTTAGTGATTACAGTCAAAAGCATAAGTCATGGGACAGCAAAATGAAATTTGTCATTTTGCTGTGTACTAATGAAATGTGTATTTCAGATCAAAAGATTATGCATGATGTGCAGCACAAGTATAGAAATTCAGCTTTGGTTTCTAGATATTACGTTGCATGCTTGTTTAGCCATGTTAGAACAAAGTAATTTGCTGTGTTCAGTCCCCCAATTTCAGGTGAGTACAAGGTATTGACTTATAGGTGTTTCTAATTGATCAAGTGTTGTATGTTGTAAAAAAACGTAAAAAATTACTCTAAACTCATTGGGAAGAAATTCATTCTGCAACAGGACCCAAGGTGTGCATTGAAGAAGTGGAAACTTTTGAACTGACAAAGTTAATCTCGTGATCGGAATCCTTTTGAGCATGTATTTTACTTATTGGAGAAGAAACTTAAGTCAGAAAACCTCCAAAACAATAATTGAAAATGGCTGCAGTTAAAGTGTAACCAAGAATCTCAAGTCTGGGGACAAAAACATTTTTGTTTTACCATGGTTTAATGTGTGTGTAAACAATACCCTGTAATTTTGCCTCGTGTTTATCTTTTGGCCTGAAATGTAGATTTGAATTGTACACGGTAAAAATGGCAACTTTCACTTCACTGCCCCAATACTCATGCTTTTTCCTGCAGTAGCTGATTGATCAGAGGCTCTCCTCTGCCTATTTCTTGAAATAAGCCGGAGTATTGGCTTCAAAAGCATAGTTGGGGAGCTTGTTTCAGACTCCCATAAACCTTTGGGTATGAAAACATTTTGAAGTGGCTTGTTATTGTTATGTCATGGTCTCAAAACTAAAAATAGGCACCAGTATTTTTTAAATCACCTGAGGATATACCAGTGCTCTGGTGTACTGTATAGCTGCGTTACTGGACAAAAGACTACATATAATATACTGGTCTATTGTCCAGCCACACAACTGCCTGTACAAAGTGATTTATAGACTGTCATGAGAAACAAGGTCAGTGCCTACAGTCTTGTGTTTTCATATAAGTGTAGCAGGCCTGCTTTTCTTTCATTTGCCACGATTCCTAATGGCCTGAGAATGTACAAGACAGGAAGTTTTTGCCAAGACTGCAATAGAAGTGCAGCTGAAGGTTTAACTGTCAGGACAGCGATTGTAGTGCCTAAGACAGACACATTCACTGAGATCATCTTCAATAGCTCCACAAAGCACAATATAAGGTAATAGTGACAAAAGATTTCAAAACATGGAAACCGGCATGTAAGTCATTATATTTTTTTGTGGTGTAAGATCTTCAGACATGCTGTGGCAAAAATGCAAGGCTGTCCTTTTAAAGCCTTTTAAAGCCTACTGCAGCAGCAAATCATCTCTTGCCCTGAGCCAAATTAACATGGGGGAATCATCCCCCCGAAAGATAAGCTATTTCATTTCTCATAAGTGTTTGTTATTGCATAATTAACTTTATTCTAATTGTCTGTAAAATTGCCAAGGGTCCATTGCCTTGCTTCTCATTTTAACGAGTTATGGCAGCTAAAGATGAATCAATTCGACAGTAAATTAGGTTGGCAAAAAACAAGACAATGTATGTTTTTTATTTCCCATTGAATCACTGTCATTGACAAATTAGGGAGGGAGTGAAATCCAATGATCGTTTGGCGAGGATATCTAATTAGCCTGATATGTATTTGTTGTTTTACACAGTAAGAGTGTGAATTATTTCATGGTGCAGAGACACCAAAATACATCTTCTGTAGTTTTTTTTTTCTTTTGCCTCATTCATGCACAAAAATGTAAAAAAAAAAGAAAATCTATAAATAGAAGTCATGGATGATTATTTTTTATGTTTCTGCAAAAAAAACAAGGTTGAATAAAATGAATGGTAGAGGATCTATAGTACATGAAGGTTTCATTAGGCTTGTTTGCTACTTCACAGGGTGATTTTGAATGGTAACGAGAATGGATATTTTAAAAGACAAATTAGTTACTGCATCTTTGTAAGGGATCAGTTTTTCCCATTTCAACATAGAAGCTTTTGAATATGTTCTGTGAACTTATCCAGCTTTGCACAGGTTTGCAAGCTTACTGCAGGTTTAGGGATAATCTGGTACGGACAGAAAACAATTTCACATTTTATCTGCACACAAGGTTGTCTCCCTGCTCCACCTAACGTTAAGATTTTTCTTTGTTCACATGAGATGTAGCTCACAACAACATTGTTTTTTACAGTATCTGTTTGTCTTATTTAGCAAGTGTAACACCTTCACAGAGGCCATACTGTATATAGCTCTATAAAAGCATTTGTAATCATTTTTCATTATTGCTCCAAGTGACATAAGATATATAAATATATTGAAAACAAATGCATTACTTTTTTGCAGTAGAAAACATATCATAGGATTAAGATCAGAATTAATATTTGTGTTGCAGTTAGTGACATTATGTATATTTACATAACTGTAATAAATGTTAGGTCTATTAAAAAATGGTGATAAAGACTAAATACATAAATCTTTACTACTTTCATAAAAGATTTCTTCAGCACTATCTGTTTTAACAAGTGGATGTGCAGAGAACATGCTGTCATGTCTTGAGCAGATCTCAAAAGATATGAAAGAAACTACCAAATCTGGAAATCATCAGTCATGCCCAAAAGGATCAATCCCATAACATGATAGGAAAATAAATCACATTCTAAATTTTAGGGCAATCTGATGCAATTTGACAAATAGTGCAATTATCAAACCAAACCACTAGTGTTTCAGTGAGAAAACAAACTGTCACCTGAGTGAGGACCTATTATCTCCATCATCAAATGATTTCCAGTGAGAGATTCAGCTGATAAAGGCTGAACCCTATATCCCTATATCCAGAGATTGAAGGTTCAAATCTGCGTTGCGGTATTAGCCGAGTATACAGTACTTAAGGGATGGCCCACAATCAGCCAAACACAACCATTGTTAGCAAGTTTCAAAGTTGAGTTTCATCAGCTACTGTAGATGCTCAAATGCAACTCCTGTGTAATTTTAAAATTTCTATTTGTATGTATATTAATAATTTATAGTCTATCGTGGAGGTACAGCATACATAGTCTATGGTCACAGCACTAATAAATGTAACTTGGCTACCTATCCACGAGCAGTTTGCACCCAATGGGCAAACATATTTCAAGTGATTTTGGACAACTTCAAATGTTTTTTTTATGATTTCAAGTGTAAAATGAGATTCACCTTTTACCCTTCTCATATTTCATTTCTGTTGTGTTTTTCTGCTTTTTTGCACTTGTTCTGTCTAGATTTGCTACCTGTCAGCTTTTACAATTTCTTAGAGAAAAAAAAACAAGAGTAAATGTTGCTCAGGAGCCAAAAGCGATCAAAAGCAGCTCTTCGTAGTGCAGGCAGGTGATAGAAGGGCAGGAGAAAGAGAGGCCTTAATGGGACTTTCTTTCCACAAATAACTCCCTGGAATGAATTCAACTGAGAGAACAGTCTGTCTCCTCACCTCCTCATCTCCTTCCTTGCCCTCTCAGCCAGCCCTCCAAAGAGAATCCAGCTCTCTGCCTCTGAAGACGCTGCTGAGAACTATAGCAATAACCAACTGGAAGGGGGAAATAGATCACATTCCCATTGCAAAGTGGTAGGATCCATTTCAGGATTTCAATAACTGCATGATACTGCAAAAATTTCTACAAGAGGTGCTAGAGATTATTTTGAGATTATTGTCTTCTTAATGAGTGAATTTGCATAATGAAAGAGGTATTTGAAAGGTATAATGAAAGAGCCCTTGCTAAACCACAACATGTTGGACACAAAACCATCTTACAACTTTTGCCTTATATTATATACTGCATGTAGATGGCGTGTGATTGTGTGTGTTAATACATAAGAACATAAAAGTAATCAAGCACGACAGCAGACTTCCTCTGTATAACTAAAACACTTCAGGACTTCTAGGACTGCAAGATGTAAAACTCTCATACTCTGATTTAACATTCCTGTCTAGTGTAGGTGCTAAACTCTGACAAAGAACAAAAGATTTAAAAGTTTTAAAGATCTCACAGAACCTGCTTCATTTATTCTTTATATTTTAAAGACTTTCACTGAGTCCCCACCTTAGTCCTTGTTTGCTGCATATATGTAAATGACTTTAGACAGCTGTCATCAGTCAATGAGACGTCTTGTGAGAACAGACATGATTAAATTCTATATTCTCCACCTATGTTTGAGCCTGTGCTACAGTCTCAATCCTAATCACCAGCCGAGAGCTCTCACATTAATTTTATCACGACTCATAAATTTATCATTGGTACTCTAATTACTTAGCACTTCTGTTTTTTAATGAATTCCATTTCGTTCTTCAGAATTGTTCAATTCTGAACATTGACAGCATCATACCTTTCCTGTTAGTTATACGTTGTCATTAAAAGCTGAATGCATTTTATTAATCTTCACTTTTCTGGAACCCACTATAATTTAGTATTGATGGTCTGTAATGAAGACATTACTTATATCTTCTGTACTTTAGTATGTGGTATGTGAAATATATGTAGTACCTGAAAACAGGTCTAACATCCTGATCCTTGTATGAGAAATAAGAGTAATTATTGTTATGATGGCAAGGTTGTTTCATGTTTCTATTAAAACCATTTTGCATGTTTTAATGTTGAAAATGTAAGTTTAAAAACAAGGTTGGCACTTATGTTTTATCGCCTCGAAACCTGTGACATTGTTTTGACGCTGAGTTTTCTCATTCTGTCAACAGGACTATTCAGCAGTTTAAAAGCTTAGGAATAGTTGAAAAGTGAACAGTCATTTTGCTCTCTTTTATTAGGACAAGTTTTTTTCCCCCAAAGTAATGTTTATGAAAGGTACTCACAACATCGACATGTTTGAACTAATTTATTTTCAAGCACAGACATACAGTACACATTCTTATCTTAAACACTTTCAGTCCCCAGGCCAGGGTAATTACCACTCACTCAGATGATTGAATGTTTAATAAACCTCAAAGAGGTATCAGTCATGAGAACAGCTTATTAAAACATAATTTATTACATTAAGTTAATTAGCAAACAAGCTTGTTTCATATAGAAGGTTTCTAATTCCGCCCGATCTGGAGTTACTGACAATGTCAGTCACCCAATCAGCTCACCTGTGTCAAAATCAAGCCAGGTCTAGGAGACAAGTGAATTTCATAAGTGCATCTTTCCCTACCTGTACTGTCAACCTCTCATTCCTCTTAACACTTTGAGTCTATAGCACAGACAACAGCCCGACGTGTGAGCTACGTATACTGTACATAACTGACATAACTCTTCTTGATAACACTACAAAGTTCCTGTCTGGCTAAGGGGGGTAGAGGGGACTGTAGCACAGCAGCCACGGCTTGCTTTGAGCACATCCTAGTTCAGATAGCCCAGATAATAGCACAAAGCACCTAATAACAAGTCTCAGGCTCAAACCATTGACATCTGTGCTAAAATGAGGAGAATGAGAGATGGGGGGAATTGGCATGAGATTACTGTACCTAGACAATGGAGAACATTTAAATCTACTGTTATCGCAGTGGGAGATAATGATAAAAACATGATTGCTTTTGTTTGTGGATTGAGTAAGGATACTATTTTACAGAGCCAGAATAATATAAAGAGGTATAGGCCAGAGAAACCCATGATTCCATTTTCTTTCACATAATTACATTTTAAAGTTGCTATTATTGTCCACTGCACATCGGGAGTAGTAAAAACTGCATACTACTGTTATTTATCTAGTTTATCTATGCTGTTTATATGAAATGAGCAACTTAAAGCCCAAGGAGAAAAATACATATAACCTTCTTCATTATTTTAAATGAGTCACTGGACTCTTGGCTTCATCTGTTCTGATAGCTAGCATACTAGCAATGAGCAATGCAATCTCAATCTTTATTTTTTAAATAGCATTTGCTTTATCATTAACTGTCCTGGTGGAAGTAAATGTTTTTCTTTCTGCTGATTTAGTTATTACATAAGTACTTTACCATTATGTCTGGTTAATATTTCCAGTAACAGCAGCAGCGTGAGAGCACTGTCAGTGTGCAGCCGAACTCTAGTAAATATTAGCCTTACCGCTACAGATGTTAGCTCCTCTCACTTATTGTATCATGTCTTTTTCTTCCACTTGTTTTACAGAGAAGGAAATTTGTTCACACATACTGCCTCCACAGCTACTGCTCTGCCAAACCTTTGATCATGGTCATATATACATATAGTTTGCTTTAATCACAGCTCCCAGCTCCAGAAAGTTATCCATTTCGAATGGGCAACTTCAGCTATGACCCCCGGTTTGTCAAGGCCCATGTGCCCATATGTGTAGTGATAAGACAGCAAAAATATCTCAATTTTTCCCTCGCCTGCCAAGTCTCCGTCTCATCCATCTTCATCCAGAGCTAATATTTAACTTATTCAGGCTCCCATTTCAATTAAACTGCCATCTGGGGCTCCATTTAGTAGAATGTACAATGTACCCTTCACTCTCCCTGCACAAAACAAATCCTGCATCACAGAGCTCACAGGCAAAACCAGACCTGCACCAGAAAGTGTCACTCCAAATATTGGGAAACCACCCCACCTGCCTATATCAAACAGATAGGCTTCTAATGGCAGAAATGTATGGTTGTCCTGGTAAGAATGGGACATAAGTTCTTATCTTATGGGTCCAGAAAAATTCACAAAGGTCAATCCTATTGGAACCAGTGGAACGTGTAGTTTCCACACAGTATTTTCCTCACAGTCACAACTGGAGAAGATCGTGCTAAAAGAATGGAATATAGAATGGATCCTGTGCCGCACACAGTTCTTGCTGCTCTTAGCAGTCAAAATCATTCTTTGGTGGGGTTCCTAATATTATGTCCAGAGAGTTTCGCAGCAGTGTTGATTTGATCATGCCAGCTGGATTGTTCGGGTTAACCAACATGCCCCACTCCCCCTGCCTAACCCACCATACCCCCAGTTAGTCTCCAGTTTAACTTCATGTCTTAATCAACACAGTCTGAAAGCATCAGGCTCTGCCACATGCAGGAGTGAATGTTTACTAATAGTACAAAAAAGTACTTAGTGTAGAGTAGTCAGTAAATTTAATCACAGCTGCAAAACTATAACACATAGCATTGTTTCAGACAGAGGAGGTGATACTTATTTATGAACAACTGGTTCAAAATTCTGCAGGTTAGAAACCTTGAAATGCGTGTAATTTCAATATAGTAGGGTTCTAATGTTCTTTCCAAGTGTCTCTTACTTTTCTTACCAAAGGATCTCCAAATACTTTGGATACACAGAAGGAGTGAATCTTTTTCAGCCATGACTGAAATGCAGCACCCACCTGGGTGACCCACAGGATCCATTCTCTGCCAGCCATCCCAATACACAGCAGATCAGGTGGAGAAATTCAGACCTAGAGTGGAATTTAAAATGAGTTCCAGGGAGAACAGCCCAAACAGTGCCATGGGATCTTTGATGACCCCAGAAACTTATTTTAACATCTCTTGAGATGGACATCATATGACATAGTGTCTCCAGTCACCAAAGTGGCACATTGATTGGATATTGTGGGTCAGATGCAAGGGCACCACCTACGCTCAGATTTTTTTAAGACTAGTGGCTGAACAATACAATTCATTCATTTATAACAAACAAAATAATTGACAGTGATGTATCCATTAATCTACCAAGTATTTATGTGTAGCCTGACTTTGTTAACAACAGTTCAATACCTTAGTAATTAAGTAATCAGTTGATCTCAGGTAGTACAATATTATTAAGTCTTTGTTCTGTTTATGTATTACTGTATGTGTTATAAAAGATTTCTAAATAGAATACACAAATCTAAGCTAAAAAGAACAGAAGCAAAAAAAGCCTTGTTAAGAAAACAAAGTACATTTTCTAACTTTTCTCTCTGTTCTTATTTTTTTAAATCCGTCTCTCTTCATAATTGAATTTTTTTTATTACTATCATCAAAGCACAGAACAGTGCCACTCTCTGGACCACGTTTACGATAATTGATACTTTTCTCGGTTTTATGAAATCAGATAGAGGTCATCCTTGAAAAGGCCTTGAGGATGCCACCCTTTCATCTTCTGTATTCTCCAGACAAGTCCTGAAAAGCTGCTATGTGCCTTTTGAAATCTTAAAACTCCTATCTGTTAAATCACAATTCAGATTGGCCTAGGTCTAACTCTTTGTCAGCACTCCATAGAATGTACGCCCAATTATTCTCACACAAGGTCACCTTCTACAAAGGAATTTGTCTCGCATTGCACTTTAATTTTAAAACGTTATTATACAAGTTGGATTTTCAAATATTTTTAAAATATTTCCTTTATAAATTTCTTAGTTTTGGGTATGGTATGGTAAAAAAAACGGAAGTAAATTTTAAAGAATAGCCTTTATCACAGTATATTTCTTTAAATTGAATCAGATAATTTCAAGATATGCAACCCTACGTAGAAATCCACGGTGGCAGAAAAAAGTTTTTAATGACGCATCATTCAACTTTTGCAATCCAGAATGTTTGTCTTTTCAAAACTTGCTGCTTCCTGGCTCTTGTGATGCGGTCCCTAAGATGTGGTGTGAGGAGTCTATCACCTACAAAGATGCCCCAGTACCCCAGGGAGACTTAATTTCCAACAACAAATTAAATATAACCTTTTGTATTAGTGCACAGTCAGCAGAGGCCACCTCCTTCTGATGTTATCTCAAAACCAAGCAAAAAATAAACAAAAATGCAAAACACGTAAAGATGAAAAGATTTCAACTAAAATATTTGATTGCAACTTTTACACAGCAAATAATCAGAAAATAAGGAAAATCACAGTTCTTCGCTACAACAGAGAAAACTACCAGCCTGAACCTTGATGCTAAACTGCCTTGGGGAATAGAGACAAACAGACCCAACTGTGTCCTCTATCGAATTCCCATAACTGAAGACTGAAGAAGGAGGGTTTATCACCTGTCTCACCATCTTGAATCGCACATACGGAGCTATAGATCATAGGACTCACATTTTATCAATCATTTACCATAATATAATCAAGTTCAAGTTCAGGTTTATTGTCATTATACTCATATACAGGTATATGGTATAACAAAATGCTATTTAGCTAGGTCTCAGATGATAAGTAGTACAAAAAAATTACAATATAATTGTTTAATAAAAGAAATAGACAGAAAGAGAAAGAGACAGAGACAACAGGCAATGTGCAAAACAACAAAAGGTAACAGGTAATGTGCAAAACAACATCAGATGTGCAAAAACATACATCAACAGAATGAAATAAAGGATAGAAAAATTATTGGGAGTGAACTTTTTGACATGTAAGGTAGAGGAAGATTTCAATGTGTGTTTGAGCTTTTGATTAGAAAGGCACTGTGAGGTTCAGATTGTAGGTGAGAGAGGCTGGGAGTTTAATAGTTTGAGTCTATTATATTAGTCTGGTAGTCTGGGCCCAAATGCCCCAGTACTGTTTTTCAGATGGTACAGGGTCATACAGTATGTTGCTGGGGTGTGTGGGGTCTTTGATGATGCTTAGAGCTTTCCTCAAGCACCGTCTGTCATAAAAGTCCTGTATAGATGGGAGGGCAACCCCATTGATGGACTGGGCAGTTTTCACCACCCGCTGTAGGGCTTTGCGGTCAGCAATACTGCAGTTGCCATACCACACTGTGATGCAACCTGTCAGTGTGCTTTCTGTAGTGCATCTGTAAAAGTTAGAGAGGATCTGGGGACATATCTTAGCCTTCTTCAACCGTCTTAGGAAGTACAGGTGCTGTTGCGCTTTCTTGATCAGACAGGTGACATTGAGAGACCATGTGAGGTCCTCGGTGATATGGACACCAAGGAATCTGAAGTTACTGACCCTATCCACTTCAGTCCATTGATGTGGATAAGGGCATGTCCGTTTTGCAGTTTCCTGAAATCAACGATCAGCTCCTTGGTTTTGCTTACGTTGAGGGTGAGGTTGTTGTCTTCACACCAGGTTGTAAGGAGATTGACCTCCTCCCTGTAGGCCCTCTCATCATTGTCTGTGATCAGACCTACAACTGTGGTGTCATCGGCAAACTTGATGATGGAGTTGGTGCTGTGTTTGGCCTTACAGTCATGGGTGTAGAGGGAGTAGAGTAATGGACTAAGTACACACCCCTGGGGGACCCCAGTGTTCAGAGTAAGTGTGCTGGAAGTGTGGTTTCCAAGCCTGACAGCCTGAGGTCTACCTATCAGAAAGTCTTGAATCCAGTTGCAGAGGGTAGTGTTAAGACCCAGTGCACTGAGTTTCTTGACTAGTTTCTCTGGAATGACAGTGTTAAAAGATGTGAAAATTTACATGAACCAAGATCTTTCTTTTTCAACAAATAACCCCAGTAGAAGTAACTATCTATTTGTGTGATGCAAAAAACCTGAGGGATTGCAACTCTTCCAGGAAATGGGGTAGCTTCTTTTGCAGGATTGGCACTGGCTGTTAGTGGATCCCCAAGATCCGTTCTAGAAAATCCTGTGATTCTCTGAAAGACCCGTTTCTTTCTTGATTGTGTTCACATCACAGACAATGTATTTCCCTTCATTGTGGTTTTTCTGTTTCTTTTCTTTTATAAATCTTAGTTCCATAATTTGCATTGTCTTTTTATCAGCTTGAATGCAGGGGGTAGGCTCCTGTTTAGTTTAAAAAAGGGGGACCCCCTCATCTGCACTGGTATTCTGATATCATTTGATTCAGCTGAAAAATACTAATATTTTTGCAGGGACAAATGCCCCCCCAGCTCCCCACTCATCTTCTCCTGCCTTGTGAAGCAGCAGAGTAACAGAGTAAACCACACCACCAGCACGCTGAAAGCCATCAATCACTCAGAGAGAATGGGTAAACACAGAGAGATAGCAAGACCCAGGATGGAAGAAAATGACCCATTTATGAAAATCAGCTCAGTAATAAGGCTTGAGGCAGACCGCTCATATGTGACACCCAGTTCTTTTTTTTTCACAGAAAAACGGCCCCTGCCTTTTATTTTGACAAAAGTTAGAATCACCAGTTTTTTTATATTCCTGAATACCTCTCCCCACAACCACCTACAATTGGGAATTACTAATTGTGTGTTTACGTCTCAGCTCACAGGGGGAGAATGAGGAAGTCTAGACAGACAGGATGACACCATCCTTATGACACTGTACAATTATATTCACAATCACAGTCACATACTGGTACAAGCCTACAACATCTGGATCTTAGAACTCATCCTGCAATTATTACTCCTTACCAATTGAACCACTGGGGTAACCACCGGATATAACCTTTTAATCATCTCTTTGTGTGTGGTAGAAAAAGGTTTTGTACATTCTGTTCTGGATATGGTTTGTTCTGAAATACATGTACAGGGGGCTTGAATCAAATAGTCCCTCTCCCAGATCTGTTCAAACAAGCTTAATTTACAAGCCCTCTGAGCAGTTATTGAGTTGTATAAAAATTATACCCTTAATAGATTATTTTTATTCTGGTAAGATAATGCCATGTTTTAGGGAGTGTTTTGTCAAGAAAATAAGAGTGCAATTTTATTTTATTTTTTATTTGTTTGTAAATTCTAGAGGAAGGTTTCTAGTGTTTGAGATTTGGCAGTGTGATCTATTCAAATGTCAAAGGTTCAGCAAGCTTGGGCCTGGTCAGTAGATCTCAATGACAAACCAGGCTGCTGCTGATAGTAATGTCAGTGGACTAGAAAATGGCAGTATTACCTCAGGCCAAAAACTACTATATATATATATGTTTTAACTGCTTCAGAGTGTAAAGCCCTCCAAGTAGAAGGTTTGTAATGTCCCACACTGCTTCTCTTAAAGTGGTGGGACTTATAGATGTGAGAATGTGTCTGAGCCGCACCATTACCTAAACAGTGGTCGAAATCACATTGCAGAGTAGCACTGTCCAAATCCCACTTTATGTTACAAAGGAACAAGTATTAGGTTTATTCCATGCTGAAAAGAGAAGAAGGGAAACACAACGTTTTGGCTGCAGAGCTAGTTCGGATATGGTGACATCATCGCCCTCCCTGCGCATAGCAGGGACCTCAGCTGCCTGGGCTGAGAAACGTCTCCTTTAGCTCATGCAGCTGCTTCCCTGTTGCGTTATGCCAGAGACCCAGGTTCGTGCCCCAGGTGTTGTGGGATGAAACGGGTAGCGGAGGTTATGAGCCCGTGTGGAACCGCATAAGTCATAGGAGCCTTCTTTGGGTATGAGGGGAGGGGAGGCTCCACAGCTGAAATGTTGTGTTTCCTTTCTCGTCTTTCCAGCATGGTATAAACCTTTACTTGTTCCTTTGTAGCCTACGCATGCTGAAGCAGCTACCTACTTGAACCACTTTATGTTAAGTAGGTTCTGTCCATGTAGCTCATTTTACAATTAGAAACTCATTGATCCAAGGATTTCTTCCACCTTTGTGTTGAAAGACAACGAATCAACTGAAAACTTGACTAATTTACCAGATTTACCAGAATTTAGATCACTGATATAAAATAAGAAGTGCAGTGGTGCTCGTACAGATCCCTAATTAAATCCACTAATTACAGTACATCACCCTAGTTTTTGCATTTCACAGATTCTCAATTCAAACACACAAATTTACCAAATTCCTAACACAAAAAAATCTAAATCCTTCTGAAAATCCATATGCACTATACATTGTGTGTGTCCATTACAATTACTGTTTACCAAAGAATGCTAACTAGAAATTAAACTATACCTGCCTTTTCTTACTCCACACTCATTCAAGGCCCCTCAGGACAATTCCGGGTCACTCAGATGACATCTTGTACCTCCAGCAACCTTATTTACTGTATCTTTCGCAGTAAATGCCCAGCCATCTACATTGGGGAAACAGGAGGGAGACACTTGGAGACGGCTTCAGAAAATGTGTTTGGACTGTGAAGATTAAAGATTTCTCCAAGCCTATTGTTTCTCATTTCACCTCTGATGGCCATGATCGCACTAATCTCTCCGTCTGTGTTCTCAAAGATGTTTTTTCCTAACTCCTACATCAGAAAGACTACCGAAACTAAAATTATCCTGCAGCTAGGTTCTCAACTTCCCCCTTCTCTCAAAGACAACTAATTTTCTTCAAAATTCTCTCTATTCATTGTAGGTTTCATTTCACACCTCTCTTCACCTATCCTGACTTCATACTCACCTGATTGGCCACTCTGTCTGTCTCCTCCTACCACCTCCCGCTCCTCCTCTCTCCCAGCTTTTGTTCTCCTGCTACATTACCTTTGCCTACTGCCCTGTCTTTCTCACACCTGAAGAAGGCTCCACGGCCAAAACTTTGTGTTTATTTTTCTTCTCTTTTCAGCATGGAAACTTGTTCCTTTTCTTAATCCATGTTGACTATTCTCTTATTACACCTTATTTCCATATATAGTAGGTGGTCCTATAGTATAGTTTTACTTGTTGTATCCATTATCTTACCTATAATAAATGTTAGACTTATTGGGCTATAATTACTGGGTTTATTTTTGACACTCCTTTTATGGAAGGACACTGCAGTCCTTGGGTACACTGTATTTGTATGGTTTCAAAGTTTGGCAGCCTATTAGCAGCTTGCCATTTGACACCATACCTTGTGGCAGGTTGGGAACCTTGCAGGACTATAGTATTGCCAGTAAGACCGGTGCGAGTGCTTGTGATGTTTTTGCTACTTTCTTTCACGTGTGCAGTAGGTAACTTATATGTTTATATATATATGTGTGTTTTGGAGGATGCGCACACAGTCTGCATCCTTAAGAGGTGCTGCTTTCTAGGGCTGCAGCTGGAAGTCAAAGTGATTGATAGTTGCTGATTCCAAAAATTGCGAGGACGTATAAAAGTAAACATAACTGGTGATTCCAAATTAGAAAAAACAAGTTTATTGAACATTGGAAAAACACCCCAAAAGAAAGCTGTAGGCTTTTGCTGTGAGTACAGGGCTCTCTGCAGGAGAAGGTGAGTCATGCCACGAGGGAGGAATGCTACAGTAGTTGGATTCCTGATCACGCAGCAAAATCTTATCTTTATTGTTTTCACTTAGTGAGCTCCTGAGGTCTGCAAAACCAACAGGGCCTTGTCACTTATTCTTCTGTATAAACAAGCAGGTTTTAATGTTTGCTTTTGCAACACTGCAGCTCAGTCAAGAAATCCAACGAAGAGAAAAAAAAGTATGTTTTCATTTTCCTGGCACAGAACAGAAAACCGCCATATGCCTTTCAAATAAGGTTTTGCATGTTACGGCCAATGCCATTCTTAATGAAGTCTTCACATTGAACCAGTTTGTCAGTTAATGTGGAAGCAGAGAACATCTGAGTCTTTAATACATAACCAGGCTCTCCCTAGAGCAGCTGCAGAAACATGCAGCCCTTCCTGTGACCCTTTAAGCCTTTTATCTTACCTGCCCAGAGGAAAACTAAACCAACCAACCATGGGATCACAGAGGGGTTTCCCTGAATTACTGAAGTACAGGTACAGGTTTTCAGTTTCTCTTCTGAGTGCTGATGGGTCAAACTAGAAAATAAGTGCAGGCTTGCTGAATGGCTTTCTTATGTCCTTATCTAATGGAAAACAAGGTGACACAGAAAATGTCTGTCAGAGCATCAGACAGTGACCGTGCTGTGAATCAGTCTTTTTCTTGACCAGTCCCTGTTGTTCTCTGTTAATGACAAACTCATTCAAAGCCCAGCTGATACTTTCCCTAAGAGGGATCCTGACGACGATATGCTACCTGTGGCCTCTCTAGTGAATGCTTAAATGACATTATCATTCAATACCTTTGCAATTCCCATTCCATCCTCTGCAATTGACCCATCACTTTCTTTAAACAATTCACTTCTGATATTTCTGTTTAACCATTGGGAAAAAAACACTTTGTGCAGGTTTACAAGATTTGTGACATGTGTGATGTAGTGCCCAAAAGTGGTCAGAATAAATTATACAAGTACCTGCATACTTTTATCACCTCCTGGGTTTCCTGGACCATTTTTATTGTGATCACCTTTTATTTTTATCTTGCAATTAGAGAACCAACATACAAATAATAACAACCCCCCTTCCCTAGGAACAAAATCTTTTCCTCTCCTAACATTGTCCTGACCCCACCAACTCTCATCTCAAATTTTCTCTCTCCAAGAATAGACATCTTTCTTACATTTCCCCAGAACCCACTCCGTCAACCAGCTCAGTAACTACTGGATGGTGACAGGACCAACAGTGCTCTTATGTTTTCTATAGTTGTCTCACAGAGACAAAGATTAGTATTAGGGATTCCTTCTGTGGTGCTAAGAACTGATGCAGTAGACAGCTCCGTTTGGGCAATGTCAAGAAAGGCAGGGGTCCACACGTGCCCAGGAAGGGAGTGTGGCATCTGCCAACTACAGGCCATCGTGCTATTAACAGCAGTAATGCCAGCCAACCACACCCTTTCCTGTGTTATTTCTGTGACCAAAATGGAGATACTCTACTTCAGCACTGTTATTAGTCTCACAGAAATCCTTTCCCAAAGCACTAGAATATCTATCTATTCCCAGACCATATGACCAAATGTGCCTCTTGCCAAGAAATAGTCTGTAGCTGTATGAGATACCTTGACCATTTTTATTATTGATTTTCTGGTAAATGTATGGCTAGAGTATGCAGAGCTGTGAATGCTCCTAATTATGCAGTAAAAGACCAGAAAAACAACCACTGTAAGCATTTTAAAGTGCTCTCTGTGTATGCATTTCATTGATGGTATAGTTTTGCTGAAGTTAAAAGGTTTTCTGCATAGTTTCAGCAGGTACTGTATCTCAATACATCCTGACAGCTTATCTCAGTCTCTGCCTACTGTTTATTTTCCACTTCTTAGCATAGCAATGATTCAGCATTCTCTCTGGTCTATTTGATGTTGTTTTTTTTTATTATTTTCGAGCCTTGTGACATACAGTACAGTACTGATGTGGAATTATTTTGGATTCCGGTTCAGTTTTGAAAATTGTCCGATATTGAAGGGGTCTTCTTCCCTACATTTTTATGGGATTTTTGAAGAAGAGACAATTTCACTGGAGAGAAAATGAGTAGACCTATGAGATGGAACAATTAATTATCGGAGCTAGGAGGAAGGAGGCTGAAGGTGGGGGTTAAGATTGCAATGAAATCTAACCTGTCCACACTGAAAATTGAACACAGTCAAGCACATTTAATGTGATGTAACAACTACTTTTTCCATTCAATGATTTGGCTGCCTTCTGATCTTATTAAAGCATCTAGCAGAGTAGTTTGCACAATGAGCACCCAGTTATCTACGTGCTCTCTGATTCTCCCTTGTTTTTCTTTCTTATTTATCTGAATGAGAAAACACAGATTTCAAGCTGTATTTTAAACTGTTTCACCAAAATGCCAAAGTCTGAACAGCACTTTCCTCACCCCCTGTTCTGGCAACAAGTTATCAAAAAAAGTCTTCCAAGAACTTCTGAAAGGAACTGATCACGTAGTTCAAATAATAGCAATGAAAGCAGGAAGCACAAGGAAGAATCATAGTCTTACCAGATGATCATGAGAGCTTACTTGATTTTTTTCTCCTTCACAGAAAGCAAGGTTGGCAAGGATACGGGTGGCTAAGGCAGGCAGCTCCAATGCATTCCTCCATAGCAAGAGAAATGGCCTCCTAAATGAAGCACTGGAGCTCATGGTAAGCATTCCATTTCTCTTTGAAAAGCTGTCTTTATTGCTCTTGCCTTTTTTACTTTCATCCTGTGCTATGTCTGAGCTCAATCAGAATCTGATTCACTGTTTGTTGTACTAGGGAGAGGCTCAGTCTGTGCTCTGCTATGGCCAGCTTCAAACTGCACTGTACTAGGGCCAGTTTCAGTCTATGTTGCACTGTATTAAGGTCAAGGTGAATGTGGACTTTAATAGGAAGAGAGTGCAAGTGTTTCTACTCCTCTTAGTCCTGGTTGATCCTAAGTAGAACTGCAGGGATCCTTCTGCCATATTTTAAAGCACAATCAATCAAGCAGTACAGAGAGTTTGACCATATTATAATAAGCAGTATACAAGAGATAACTGAAAGTACAAAACACAAAGAGCAACCACAGTACAAGCTCAAAGCACAAAATGGAGCATGTACAAACATTTGAAGTGGAAACCCAATACAAAGTTAATTATCTATCCATCTCTGCAAAAATCCTTGCTGTGGTGTAAATTTGAGTCTTCTGTGTGACTACATCTGGCCCTGAATACAAAACACACAATACGGCAAAGAAGTGCCCTTTAGCTAGTGATATTGTCTCATGCAGAGTAATGAACATTTAAACATGAGGTGCACAAAGAAAGTTCACGCTGTAAAGACATTCAAAAACTTAAATCTGAGAGCTTTGTTTGAAGAAGACAGAAGCGGTCACATCTCATATATCTCCAAGTCAAATAGATGACAGAGCTCTCAGTGAGCAGCTATGGCATTTTAATATTTTATTTAACTCAGCCACCTTCCATTAAAAATGAATTATATAGCCAAAGAGTAATGAAATCAGAATGGACCTTTTGTATTCTCCAGCTTTAATGCAATTAGGAAAAACTGAAAATGAAAGCACTTATTACATGCAGGAGAACTGGAAAAGGTTTCATTGTTTTTTTCACTTTTATTTATCCAGCAATGAACATACTGTAGTGGAATTGCAAAGGCCTGCTCCCTGTGTTCGAACTGAATACAGAACAAATACTCTAATTAGCAATTAATTATCAGTTTTCATCTGGGTGCCCACATTGTAATTCAATAGCACTGAATGTAATGTAATAGCAACGATGCCCTTGCTGACATAGTTTTCTTTTCCTGCCTGGTGTTTCACTGTGATGTTTATATTCTGTCTACAGCAAAAAATGGTCTGTGGATATGGGAAAACTCTGCCAGACTAACTGGGACAGACACACATGGAATTGAGAACCTTTACAGTTTTGTATATAATAATAATAATAATAATAATAATAATAACAACAATTGCTTACACTTATATAATGTTTTTCTGGACACTCCTCTCAAAGTGCTTTACAGGTAATGGGGACTCCCCTGCACCACCACCAATGTGCAGCATCCACATGAGCGCTCACCACACACCAGCTATAAGTGGGGAGGAGAACAGAGTGATGAAGCCAATTCAGAGATGGGGATTATTAGGAGGCCATGATT
Source organism: Lepisosteus oculatus (assembly GCF_040954835.1). NCBI lineage: Eukaryota > Metazoa > Chordata > Actinopteri > Semionotiformes > Lepisosteidae > Lepisosteus > Lepisosteus oculatus. Next base: position 32,090,462 of record NC_090700.1, read on the forward strand.
GGCCAGAACATCAGGGTTATACCCCTACTCTTTTCAAGAAAAGCCCTGGGATTTTTAATGACCACAGAGAGACAAGACCTTGTTTTTTACGTCTCATCTGAAGGACGGTGCATTTGTTTTACATATATACAGTAGATACATGCAGATACAGATTTCTCTTATATATGCAAATTCCACATCGTGTGAACATAGTTGTAGTGGTCTAGCTGCTTACTCTGGGTTTGCATTGAAAAGGCCTTTGTACATCTGAAAGGATAATATCTTGCACTTTTTAGGGTTTTCTACTGACCAGAAATGGACTCAAACACTTTTCACTCTTTCTATGTCACCAGCAAAACAATGATGCTACTGTAAATAGAAAACAGGTGTACAAGCTGCAGAAATTTGAAAAGAAAAGTGTGTAAATGTCAATTGATATGGCATTCACTGTAGTTTAATGAAGAATTGAACACCTGAACTGTTTGCAAAACATGCTGCTGTTCCTGAGCTACCCCCACTTTATCTGGGGTTCAGACATCAGGCATCAGATGCCTGGCCAATTACAATAAATCTATAGTTGGGGCAACTGTGGAGGTATTTTGTTGCCAGGTGGCAGAGGAAGCACAGTACCATGTGCATACGTGTGTGGGAGACCACAGCTGAGAGAGCTATCCAGCAACATTATTTAAATGCCATTTGTTTCAATGACCTAGGGTCAAATCAACACAGCTTTGTCACCCAGAGCTTCAGAGGCAATCAGGAAAACAGCGGGGAACTAGAAGAACCTCAGCCTGCAGTGGAGCATTTGGTTTGAGATGACAGGGCTCTGATTTCAAAGTAACTGCGTAGGGGTGTGCTATTTTGACATTAATATTGCTCTTACTACTCTGTGACATATACTGAAAGATATGTTTGAATTCCTACACATAAAACAAAAGAAAAGATGTATATTGTCCAATTAGTACAAAACTTACAATAGATCTGTGATGGGAGAAATTGAAGATCCTACAGGCAGACTAGATTGCTGGAATCTGCATGCTCCAAGAGATAGTTATGGTGATCTGTCAGTGATCACCAGGTGGACAGCTTTGAATTAAATTCTGAAGTTAATTAAAAGAAAAAATATTCCTCTCTGTCATGAATTTAAGAGCATAAAGCTCCTCCTGAGCATCTATTACAATAAACCATGATAGATATACAGTGAAATAGTGGAAGAGCACACAGAGGTGTGGTAATGTATGTTACATAAACTGAGAAACCATGGAAAATCAAAGTAAATGTCTGGTGTTAGAAATGTAAAACAATATGTTATGATTGTTCAAAATTGCAGGTTGGAGAAAGAATGTCAAGCCTGTAGTTTCTCTTGTTCAGTTAGTTTTTGTTTCTTTAATCTCAGCCTTTTCTCCAACTGAATCATTTTCCACTGCACAGCTCGGACACTGCTTTTTCTCCATCCACCCACAGCTCTATGCCTACAGAAGTGCCTCCTGTTCTCTTTCCTGAATCACCAGAGATGCATACCAGAAAATAGATGTGCATTGCTTTCAAAATAGAATTAGACTCAAACAGAGCAAGAGGATCCTGCACACAGAACAGGCACGATTTCTCATTATTTTTCCATTTAAGGGCTTCTAGTACCCGTGTCTACATTTTAGTAAGCTCTTTGGGCTGTTAAATGATTGTTGCATTCTTGGCTGGAAGACTTCAGCAGGGGGTTGTGGTCTGGGAGACAGACATGCACATGAGATGATAGTGGGCACGCTGTGTTTTTCAGGGATCCACAGAGGAGGAGCAGCAGCTGAGAAAATCCACCTCCATCATAGAAAGTCAACACCACCACCTTCTGCACTGTCTGGAGAAGACTACTGTGAGTGAGGCTGCCAGCTGCACTGTTACACCATACACTGTTATGCAACACTGCTCCCAACAACAAGCACATGCCCAGCTGGATTTATCGATCTTTTTATCCTTCTATGTCTTCATCCTTCCATCTCTCAATCTATTTGTATATTTGTATAGAAGTAGCCCTAATATATTTAATTATTCATCTTTTCTTGATATACCTTAAACTAACCATTCATCCATTCTCTAACGACTTCACCCAATTCATGGTCGCAAAGGGGGACAGTATATCTTGACAAGCCACAGGCACAAGGTATTGTACTGCCTGGATGGGATGCCAGTCCATCATAGGGTACACACTGACACAGACACACCCATGCTCACACCGGGGCCAATTATCCTAGAAGCCAATTATCCTACCAGTACGTCTTCGGACTGTGAGTGAAAAAAAGAGCCCACATGAACAAGGGGAATACATACACAGATACAGTAGCACCCCAGGTCTGGAATTGAACCCAGGGCCCCAGCCCTGTAAGACAGCAATGCAGACTACTGTGCCAACCACCTTGAGGTGTCTGTTTTGTAAAACCAAAAAATAATATTGCCTGAAAAAGTGAACAAAAAGAAAACAAGAGCAGGAGTTCAAACCTTAAATAATGATTCAAATTGGAAACACTGACAAGGCTACAACAGACAGGTGTGCAGCATCTGTGGTCCTTGTGGGAACTTCCTCTGCTTTTTAAAGAAGCCCAATGTGCCCCCCAGGCAGCTGGCTGAATGACTGTCCAAACAACACAGATGCCACACTCCAGTGCTGAGGTCCACTCCAGTGGGCAATCCCTGGCACGGGGCTGGCATGACCACAGGTAGCAGGATGCTCCTCCTGAGTGTTTCCAGGGCATTTGGAACATCTAAGATCTGATTATTTCAAAAGCCAAAGATGACTGAATGTAGTTCTGAGTGATTGTTTTCTAAGTGTATCCACAACTGTTTTTTAACTGGAAGCAAGACATAGAAATATAGGTGTATGATCACGATGACAGAACAGGACTGCTATATAGTTTAACTTCTAGCACATTTAATTCAGCTGCTACCATTTTAAAATAAGAGGCTGTGATAGACTCAGCATTATAACCCAGATAAATATAAGGATTTGGAGATGTAAGGTGCAGCACAGGGCAGCTGCTTCCTCTTAGTAAGTTCAATTCCTGGGTCCTATCTGTGCAGGCTTTGTATACTCTTCCCATGTTCACATGGCTTTCCTCCAGATACTCTGTCTCCCTCCTACAGTCCAATGACCAACTGATAGGCTAGTTGGCTTCTGGAAAAACTGGACCTGGTGTGAGCAGTGTGCATTTCTGTGGGTCTGCCCTTCGATGGACTGGCATCCTGTCCAGGGTGTATCCGACCTTGCACCCTTGCATCCATTGCTGGGTTAGGCTCCAGCTCCCCCACGACTCTGAATTGGGTAAAGCTGTTAGAAATTGGATGGATGAGGGTCTAGTAAGCACCCACTGTGGCCATTGCTAAAGAAACGTTTCAGAAGACTGCTTGGAGTTTTGCTAAATTCTGTCTTCATTCTTTCCTGATGCATCTCCTGACATCAATCAATGGTACTAAAATATCTTTCCAGAAGCTATTTGTAGAACATTGAGCTGGCAGTGATCACTGATATTCTCATAAAAAACAGAATGTGAATATAGCTCTGAGCTCAAGAAGCAGGATATCACAAATAAAACACATGCTTAGTAGATTTAAATTGGTGTAGCTCTGCCATATTACAATGAGCAGCTTTGACACAGAGATGATACTACAGTGACAAAGGCAACAGACAAAACAGACTTAATTTTATTCATATGATTGTAATCAGGCAGAGTTCTGTAGCATTGGTAAACCATCCAATCTGAGATACATCGATGCTTCTTTCTTTTATCCATTAAAGCTGAAAAAAATCAGAACATGAAACCATTGCAAATTTAATAATAGCAAAGCTTCACTAAGGCTTCACTGAAATGTATTATTAATGCAGATCCATTCAAACCCAAGCATGAAATCATTTGCATTGCATCGCTGGCAGTAAAACTGTCCCATTTTCAAGTTCTCCACTACAAAAGTCTCCAAAATCCACTGATGTTTGTTAATAAGTAATGAGGTGTTAATTTTCTATGACGGAGAACTTGCCCAAGTGCAATTAATGCTCGTTTAATGTGCCTAAACATTTATTAACAATATTGAGTGAAGATCAGAAGCAGCTCTTTTGCCAAATAAAATTAAGTAGGCAGATACAATGTATAATAAATTAATCTGCCTATACACTGAGGCTAATCCAATTCTCTTTTACCATTACAGAATGGCAGGCAGTCTGAATTGCACTTACTGAAGGATATGTTTCTATATTTTGAATATCCTATTGTGATTCTCTAACATTATTTATCTAATGTGCATTCTAACTGTTCCAGGTAGAGGAATTATGGTACCTGATACAGTAATAAATTTATCACGCTTTTATCAGGATTTTGCACAAGGAATAGATCCAATAATTATTTGTATGCCTGGTGGCAAGAACAAGATTTTTTCCAAAATATAGGTACTGCATGACTTTGACCTTCAGAAAAGAGATGGGAGAGGAAAAGCTCCAGTTTTGGAGCTGCTCACCTCTGAGACCCTATTGGGTTTTTTGCTCTGTGTAACATGATGAGGCATGGCAATAGTATGAGGCAGCTGCAGAGCAGGGCACCAAGAGAGTGATTGTGTCCCGCTCCACCTTCATGGGCAGAACCACGAGTTTGTGGACGAGCAGGTGTACGAGCAGAACTGCCTGGACAGCACCCTGCAGAGCTACCCATCCCGCAGCCCCTCCCTGTCCAGTCACCACGGCCTGACCTCCTCCTGCTGCTCCCGCCGCGCCAAGAAGACCACCCACCTGCCCAACTCTAGCGTGCCTGCCACCCGGCTGCGCAGCCTGCAGGAGCTCAGCGCCATCCATATCCAGTGTGGTAACCAGCCGCCCCTGAGCACCAGGTGAGAGAACCACAGCTGGAGTCCGGCATTCAGGGATGGGAGGGCCTGGGTTTTTTAATCTTCCTCTAGTTCCGATGTTTCATGACAGGATCCACAGGCTTATATTTGATGGAAACGTGCCCACCTCACTTTTTTGTCAGCCCAAAACCTAAAATGTAAAGGTTTTGATCAAATCTGGATTTTTCCCAGAAAGAGAATGCTTCCTGTGCCTGAAAATGAGGAGCTCCCATTAGAGGATTGTAATGGTCATTGTCAAGGGTGACCTTTACTTTGGAATCAGGCTGTAATTGCAGTTATTTACACCCTTAAAAAGAAGCTCAAGGTTTTCTTCAGTTCTTTGTTTTCCATTCATCAGCCTAATGAGGGGGACTGTTTGAAGTTGAATGTTGTTTTATTTGCCTCATTAAGTTGATGAATGATACATAAAAGACATGAAGAAATGCTTTTCTCGTCTCCTCCGGGAGGCAGGCGACCTGTGAGATGACTACTGTGAAGACACCACACCTCAGCTGTAGCATCAGAAAAAGTTTGTGTGACCAGCTGCACTCTAAATAAGGTGGCGCGTGAGTCCTGAGTGCATTAAAACTCACAGGAACTGAAGACTAGAGGGTAAGGTATCTGTGGTCACCAAAGCTCTTCTTAGTTGCAATCAACAAACCTGCTCTACAAGAGCCAACTCTGTACCCACCCTTTGTATATCCTAAGCAAGCCAAATTCCATAGTATCAGAATGTGTTTGCCAACCCTTCACTAATTATGTAATAATTAACAAACTCCCCCCAAGGACCTGCACACCACAAGCACACCACTCACTCCATCAGAGGTCTTCAATTGCTTGACTACTAAAGGATTCTTTTCAGCACCTATAGCATCAGTGATACAACAATGACTTGGGAATTTATTCCCTAGATTCATTATTCTCTGGGAAAATGAAATCTAGTACTGAAGCTTAATTTACTGTAAATTTTCAGTTCCTCCTAAAAGCAGCGGCCAATGGAATGTATTAAATGTTTATTTAGTACAATTTTCCCGGATGAGGGAGTGGCAGGCTACGAAAGAGGACAAGGCTGAGAACCCCCCCCCTCCTTGTGAGGAATGAACCAGGGAGCTGTTGAAAAGGTGAACATGGGATGGAGCGAGGGAGGGGTGTGGGGTGTGAGACAGAAGCACAAAAGTGCTCAGTAGGCAAGATACTAACACGCAGGACAGTAGAAGTGGGCAAAACTAGGAATTTGACCTCATACCAAAGGTCTGTTTAAATTTAAAAGCTAATGTCAACCCTAGTCTTAGCAGTCATTTACTGAAGCTGTGTCTGCTCTCAGCTGTAGTGTTTCAGACCTGAGGGGAAACTTGCATAAATGACTAAAGACTTAAGAGTTCTACTTCTGTTTCAGCCGATCCAGCCTGAACATGAAGTCAGATGAGGCCGTGCGGCTCAACTGCAAGAGCTCCCAGGTTACCACGGCAATCATCAGCATCCCAACTCCCCCGGCAACCACCCCCGAGGGTGAGGGCAACAACCACCCCTCCAGCCCCAGCATGCACACCTCCAGCAGCTCGAACATTGTCAAGGTGTCAGCACTGTAAAAGAGCCTGGCTCAAATTTTGGGTCCCAACTGAACCTGCTGCACAGTAACATTCAATAAAAATGGACAAACGAAAGAAAGAAATACAATGGAAAAACACAAACGGAATTAATTGTGCCTGAAAGACTGTCCTTAACAGGGAAAAGAGGACAAAATAAGGAGGCCTTTTGGGCTGGTGTTTGAGAGTTGTCAGAAGAACCAGTTTGAGCCATTTCAAACATCCAGTGTGTTCTACATGATAGCGTTTCCACAAAGAAAGTCACAAGACACTGTGCACTAAGCACCTTTCCTTGGCCAGCTGGCTTTTTAATGACTTCAAAAGAAAAGAACAAGGGAACGATTTGAAAAAAAAGATAACAGGATAGTTGCTGGTGTTTTCTGTTTTTTTTCCCTTTGTTTAGATTCATATCGTTTTTCGTCAGAATATTACCTTGATATAGAAAAAAAACATATATCATTTACCAAAATCTTTTTTTAAGTATTATTTTATTTTGTTCTAGAGAAATGAAAAAAAAAGATAAAAAAAGCAAAACAAGGTAGGAGCGTCGGTCACAGAGTTGTTTGTGGATTTTAATTTTTATTTTTGTGGGTGTGTGTGTGCGTGCGAGGACTACTTGTACACTTGACTCAACACAGGACTCTCATAGGCTCGCCACACTTCAGCAAGGTGCTGCTAGAGGAAAGGTTCTTGTGAAGACATTCTAGTGTCTAAAGTTCCCAGTAAAAGCCTTCATTCCTGTAATTAAGATGTGCTGCTTTTCACAGGTACAGTTATGTACTGTACATATCATTTTAAGCTCCAAAACGATCCTCCCAACTTCCAACAAACTGCAAGACCACAATAATGGTACTTCTGGACTAACACAGAGGTGTTCTGGCAATCTGGCAATTTTTTTGCATTGTTTCTACACTGCACTGAACTTCGGTGACCTGAAAAACAGCAGAACATCAAGCTAAAAAAAGCATGAGGCATTTATTGAGGTTTTAGGCAGAGACATGTCCTGAACCATACCTCAGCACCAGATTCTTTGTCAATAGTGTTAATAGATATTTTGTATTATTAGCCATTGTATGGCCAAGCAGTGGCTGTTTTCCCCCATTTTAGCATTGTCTAGTGCAAATCCATCGCCCATTTTGACAAAAAGAGATATGCTTTCTCTAGTCGTTACATTGGGATTTTTTAATTGTCGGGTGTGCTCTCTGTGTATTAAATTTTCAGTATTTGTATTTTTTGCTGCCTTGGTGTTACTGACTTCTTGGTCTTCGCTGTCTTCTGGAAAACCTTCAGCTGTCCACAACACGGCAGAATTGAAACAATGAAAATCTTTACCGCTGCAGAACTGAGCTTAAAAACTGTGCTTGACCAGCGTCCTGTGTCCTGTCCTGTCTTCTGTGAAAAAGGCTTCTGTGTTGTCGGCCTTTTTTGCTCTGCTCTTTTTTTATTGCAATTTTATACCAGAAGGTGGGACCTGAACCAAACTGGACTGTGTGTCAATGCTCTGGAGTGTTTTGGGGGTAAAACAGAGACACAATTGAGCAGGGTTTCTTTTTTTTCCCACTTTGGGGAGTTGAGAGAGCATCTCTCACCGGCCTCAACGAGAATTTCCACTTCCAGAGCATCAAAAGGTTGAAGGTGCTTTTCTAATCTTTTTGACTTGGTATCCATGACTCCTGAAAGGAATGAAAACGTGTCACTGGCTGGAATTGTGCATTCTCAGCCTAGCACCAACCTGAGATGGACTGGGTGCTTTCCATCACTGCCTGTTCAGGAACAAGTGTATGCAAAGTAAATGCAAATGACTGGGACCAGTTTCACTGCTTAACTGCCACATCAGAATAGCAGGTAATGGGGTATTAATAATATGATATAGTTCGCAAATGACCATTTCTTGTTTTGTTGTCTCTCTTCAAATTAGATCCCTTTGATGCTGTCACTGACTACAGTGTATTCATCCAAGAATTTTACTTATGAAGTAGACGATATTTTCCAGTTTTCAACACCAAAAATCTGCTTTTCAAGATAAATCGGTGCCCACTTACCGTTAAAACACTCCTGGTTTTGCGACAAGGTGAAACAGATCAGATCTGTCCCGATCTGGAGTAAGTCAGGAAGCTGTCCATGGAATTCCATCAGATGTAACAGCTGTAATCATCTCATACAGCATGAGAAGCACAAGAGGAGGAAAGGGCAGAAAATATCTTCTAAAATTAAATTTTAGGTCCAGTTCTGTAGACAGGCCAGTGTGATTATTTTAAGTTGTAAGGGGTGTCATTTTTTTGTTGTTGAAGGTGTTAACCCGAAGAGTGCCAATGGATTTGTGATGCCCATCGCTTCCATTGTGAAACTGTAGACCAAATGCTGAATGGGGCCTCCTACAGATCCTTAAACCTCCTCTCATGTAATAACTAAGATGCTTACAATAGCCATTCTGTTTTTCTCACCTACGAGACATGTCTGACACAGCATGGAGCCACTGATCCTGAAGTTTACTTAAACAGTAAATACCACTGTGACATTTACATTAAAGTAGAATGAACTGATCTTTGATGACAAAATAACATTTCTCTGATTATGCCCTTTAAGAAAGTTTCCCCTTCTTTTCCCTTCTTTCCTCTTATTTCCCTGTTTTGGTGGTTTTTCTACACATGTCTCCAACTAACATTCGCATCAAAAACTGTCAGGTCAGATCTAACAGAACAATAATGTTCTGGAATAGCAGGGGCAAGAGACTTGCACACTTTCCCCTTAAAGGGAGTGTATCTTAAAGCCATCCACACTTTTCATGCACCAACTCACGCAGGTGAAATACATTTGGAAGCTTAAAACACTCCGGATTGTGTCCCTGATGTGTTATACTTGGTGATTCTCCTAGTAGCAATTATTCTTTGCACTGAAGTGTAAAATATGTAAGACCCCCCATGGACACAATTTACCTGTGTAGAATAAGGAACCCATTCAGTAACGTCATCATTTAATTCTTCACCACCACATTTTAAGCAAAAATGGTCTGAATTGAGCCCTGAGAATTCATAAAGTGGACTAAGTGGTCTGCAACTTTAACCTTCAACCTGTTCTATGTGCTTTTGTGATGATTCCTCTAGACTGATTGTGCCATCATGAAAGAGTCACTTTCCACAGAGTGGGAATTATTAGCACAGTGCCTGTCATGAAGCATGAAGAGTTTCAACTTGCCCTGAATATTCCTGAAACTCTCCTGATAGTACACTTTGACTGTAATAAAGTACAAGCCCTTTTATTTCAATAGATCTCTTAATTGCCTAATAGGCAGATACCCATATTGAAATGAGCAGCTTTGGTCAAACGATGAGTTACATTACCAAGCACAATCAGGAGTAAATTCAAACACAGTAGGAGATACTGTAAGTCCACAGGAACAGAGTTGTTAGGTACATTTTAGAATTCTACAGAACTCTGGTGAACAGTGCTCATTTTAATACGTCAAAACTGTGTTTTTCTTCTTCCCAGATAACCATTTAGGGTCATATTCAGCTGCATATACAAAGAAAAAATGCACAAATTGCAGACTTGTCCAAAATGTGTTCTTTACAATACTACCCTGCCCAGTACAATAGTCTTGACCAGATACGTTTACAAATAAACTAACATATATTCAAGGTTTTGAGCTAGCTGCTAGCTGGCTCATGTATTCATTGGTTAAATTAAGAAAAAATTCTGGCTATTGTTTTGAAGGTGAATAAATAATAAAACAAGAACAGTAAAATGTGATGGATTTGGTTTAGAAGCCCTTGTACATTCATTTGGGCATACATTCGAGAGATAGTTAACTGTTCGTAGTTGGGTTTTTTTGCTTCTCTCTAGTTTGGAATATGTATGTTTTGGACTGAGTGCATAAAATTAAGACCTGTGTTTCAATGTTGCACAATTTCATAGACAGGTGATCTATTTCTATCGCCCTGGAGGAGTGACAAAGGAAAGCGAACCGAAAAAATCAAAATGCACTTGTCCCCCCTCCTTTTTTTCTCCTGGTTGCTGTGCATATCCAGTCAGGTGTTGTATATCATTTATGACTTTGTCTTGTGTCACTACTGTGATCCGCCTGATAAAGATCTGTATATCTGCCACAAATACAAACCTGTGGAATATAATCTTCATATGGCTGTGGCTGAGTTCTTTGCAAGTGTCCTGTTTCCCCTTTTCCTTTTTTAATACAAAAATATGTAGAATAAAATAGGGAACCATGGTGGTGCAGAGGTTTGTATTGCCGCCTTGCAGCACTGGGGTTCTGGGTTCCATGTGTGGAGTTTGCATGTTCTCCCCATGTTCACATGGATTTTTCCTGGGCTTTCTCCTACAGTCCAAAGACTGTAGGTTTATTGACTTCTGGGAAAATTGGCCCTGATGTTAGAGTGTGTACGTGTGTGCCCTGTGATGGACTGGCATCCTGTCCAGCGTGTATCCTGCATTGCGTCCATTGCCTGCCAGGATAGGCTCTGGATGGACAAATATGGATGGATATTACAAAATACTCCTCTCATTTCAAGTGTTAATGACCAATTCATGACCTACATAGCAAAGGAGGATGTGCCAAAGAGGAAGACATCTATATGCCAGACTAAACCATCCATAGACTGACAATGACCATTAGTTCACAGCACTGTGTTAGTGCTAAATCGCAATATTTCTTAATGCATTATTTACAAAAGAAATATAAACATGTGAAACATTTGTCAATAGTTTCTATGTACAATAGTTTCTTTATTCCTAGTAGCTATAAGACATGTTCTCATTTATTGCACAAACCAATAAAAATGTGTCACAGAGAATAATTAAAAAAATAAAATACACACAATAGTAGTTTTGGTTTTTTGGTATCAAGAGAAGATAAGAGAATCTTGCAAATATCAAAACAAATCTCTCATTTTGCGTGATTGCTTTGCCTTTGTTTTAAAGTGGTTATATACAAATTTGAATACATTTAATTACGTCCTGCTAAATTACACTAAGGCCATGTTGTGTGCATCCTTTCCCCAAAAAACACATTAATTGTTAATTTATTTAAACCTGTCTCCACCAGATGCTCACATTTTAAAGATGTAAGCATAACTGCCTTTCACTACACTGTATTTACCTGTCTCCTTACAAAGTGAAGTTTGCATGAACTTGGGGTAAAATGCTTTTTTTTTTCATTTAACAGATACTGTAGAGTTCACTATTTAAATCGTTGTTTTGGGATTACTGACTGTTTTCTGCAGGTTTAGTGTAACCACAAGGAGAAATGGAACTGACACTTTATCAAATGCAGTGTCCAATCTAGCCTCCCTGCGTTTACCCTTTAATTTCAATTAGTGAAGAAATTGCTGACTTCTCCACCTGACCTGCTGTGTCTCGAGGTTGCTGGCACATCAGGGCTTCCACGTGTCACCCATTCCACATTTCAGTGGGGAACTGGGAACATAAATGGGCCTCTTCTATGTACTGTAAGTATTTTTGGGATCTTTGGAATACAAAGCACTATAGAACTGCGCTTTATTATTATTATCTTATTATTTTGCTGTTGAGCTTGGGTATAATGGAAATATTGAATGGCACTGCAGACCAACTCACACCCACCTGAGTCTGTTATTAAGAAACTGTGACAATTGGGAAGTTGAGATGAGGAAAATTTGCCTTCTTCAGGACTTGTCAACAGCTTGTGGTGAAGGCTGAAGGGTGGACCAAATGCCCCTTTAATGAACTGCTTCTAAATCATGAGACCTTCAGGGATCTGCAGGCACCTGTCTTATCAGGTAGGAAAGCCAGATGAGTCATACAAAAAAAATGTCCCCGGTGGAACATCTCAGTTCTCCTGGACTAATTGTCATAGATTATCACTCATTCTAAACTCATAATCATTCCAGACTCATTTTCATTATTAATTGTGTTCCATTTACCTCTGTAATTTCTGAAACCAAATAGGTGCCTTGCTGTACTGCTTGCTTTATTTCCCATTAAGAAAATTAATACGGGGACCAAATGTTCATAGGATAATGAATCCCATCTGAACCATTTTCTGTGGGAGGCCACTTTTCGCACCACACCTGAGTCTTGACTCCTAGACTCCACTGTAAATTGAACACAGCAGCTGCTTAGGTCTTGTTTTTAATGACAACCACCGGCATGTAGCTCCATGAAGAAGGAAATAACACATTTTAGGAGCCCCTAGTGTCAAACTTAACATTCGGAATTGTCCATCGTGATTTTTAGTCCTAAGCATTGCGTCTCCAAATCCCCTTTATTGCATCTATTGGCAGTGCTTGAACAGATGGCATAAGCTATTACAGGGCAGGAGTCACAATATAACATTTGATCAGTGGACTCTATAGCTACTGTATATCTGCCTATGTAAAGGTTGTTGTAAGGACTTGCACAACAGATGTTCATCTTATTACAGTTGCTGTTAAAAGGAGCTAAAAAATAAGGTGGAGAGCAATGTAAAATTCTCCCATTGAACAATAAGATACAACAGTGAGTATCTTCCTCATGATAATTTCAAAAGGGCTGTCAGATGTTTTACCTGGGTTTTATGTGCCAGAACATCATTACTGTAGGGAACAACATCTTTCAATTAATCTACAGTGAATGGCAATTGAAGCCCCAATACAAGAACCAACAGTAACAGGTTTCATGGTGTAAGGTGAATCTGTTTAGTTGTCATCACTCCCCAGGCCCTTCAAGAGCATTCACGGACTTCACAGCAAGCCTTTCAGTGTAGTAAATATTTCCAGGCAGTTCAGATCAGAGACTCAGAGTCGTCTAACAGAGGCAGGAACCAGGGCTGGACTGCGCATACATACAGACCAGCAAGACTGATGCCCATTGGAATCTGAGGAGGACAGGGCTGGTAGTGTAAGATGAGAAAGTGCTGCTCAGGATGTTCAAGAACAACTAAGTACATCATGAAGAAACATTGTAGGACTTGGGATGTGCAACTGAGGTAATCAGAGGGGCCTGAGAAACTCCAAACTGTAGACTGAGATGTAAGGTTAACACTTAATTTGAATGTTGCCACATAATGGCTTCATATTCCCTTCATAAATGCAGAAGATGTTATAATCACATGCATAATGCTTAAGAAGGCCATGCACAAATGACATAATGTGTGAATTAGAGGTCATGGCATTTGTTTTAGCATAATTCCAAGCACTGAGTACAATGCGATTGTAAAATAAATGTCATGACCTCTTATGCACACATTATGTCGTTTGCACGTGTTCCTGTAAAGTATTATGATTGTGATTATAATGTCTTGTGTAGCATTTATGATGGGATTATGGTGCCATTAAGAAGCAACATTCAAATAAAGCATTACTGATAATATTTAAAATCTGTTAAAATCGGTCTTTGGTTCTGATGGATAAGACCAGTGATTTTCTTAGGTTTAGTTTATCCTAATTGTTATATTGCATGACTCAGGGTGCCTGAGTGCACAGCTGTAGGGTTGTTGTTTTTAATTCAGACAGGAATATAACTCATGTTAAATGCACAAAAAGTACAATTTAGGCAGGCATTGCAAGAAAGCATGAAACCAAGGTTTTGAAAACCTTGGCCAGTGGGCCACATTCATCTTCATTTGGGAAGTGTCTTAGAGCATTAAAAATGGATCAAGCTTCTTTGTACCAGCTGGAGAAATTTGAATTCAGAAATCTGAATTATAATCTCTATGAAAAACCTTATTTGTCCTCATAAAGGTAATCTTAAATGTGCCAGATTGAATTCATAATGCTAGATGTGTCTTTAATTTCCCATGTAAATCTCAAGAAAAATTACTTTTTTCTTGGTAATTTGTGATTTTTCTCTCTAATCCTAAACCTAAACCCTTTGACTTTTACTATGACTATGTTCGGAAGAAAATATACTGAATTAATTAATTTACCTTTATTAGATTCTGATTCTGAATGTGATTTTGATTCTAATTCTATTTCTGTTTCATCTTATTGTTTAATTAATAACCATTAAATCAGCATCATCTGTTAGATAAAAACTGGGATAGCACCTGAGCTGTTCTCTTGGATATTACGTAATATCTGATTTGGATGAGTACATGACACAATAAATACAAAAAAGAATAAACACAATGGATCAAATGCTACAAACTTGCAGATTTAGTATGCTGTTTTTATTTTGCTACAACTGTTGTGTGAACATCACATTATAAAACTGTATCTGAACTTGCAGCTGAACCCTGTTCTGTACTCAAATCTTTCTGCCGAAGACGGCTCAATTGTTTGCTATATAAAGTGACCAATTTATCTGGTTTTATAGTATATATTTTATACATTTATTCATACTGTATTTTATACATCGTCAGTATTTTTCTGAAACTGTTATTATTTAGCTGCATTTTCAAGGATCACATGCAGCAGATATTTCTGGAAAGTTGTGTTTTCTTACTGCTGTCCCAAGTGTTGAACGTTAGCAGGCTGGATGGTATAAATCCCACTAGGTGGCAGTAATGTCAAGCACATGGGCTATTAGTATTCAAAGCGGAGAAGAAAGACTAGACAAGCTCAAGGCTTTATTGTACCGATTAATATATCACACTCTATCTCCGCATTGTGATCCACATATTTGCCAGTTTATATTCTTCTCACAGTCATGCAATCATATATAACATAATGGCAAACATTTTGTTTTAATATAATGTTAGTATTAATAGACCACACACATCATCTTTTAAAAATAGCAAGAGGTTTGATTTTTCTATATATTTTTTTGTTTGCTCAGCTTGTGATCCCAAAATGTCTACAAAATTCAGCACTGTAATTGTCCTGTATGTAAACCAATATAAAAGCTTTGACAAAGTTTGAGAGGGAGAGAAAGCCATGCACCCAAACTAGTTCGGTCAGATTGTAGAAGCTAAATAATCTGAGGGTCCCATCCAACTTCAATTCAGCTTCAGCAGCCATAGTGTTGATGATGAATGATTGGTTTTGCTGCAATGAAAGAGCTGTCTTGTTGTTTTGTTGACTCTGTTGCAATAGTATACCCCTCCTGTTAAATGATAAATTTATTAGTAAATGATTTATTTACTAATAAATAAAAGACACTGTGAAGTCGAAAGCTGACATTTGTAAAAGCACTGTTGAGACATCAAAATAGTATTTTCTACATGTAGTTTTAATGACAAGCACATCAAAACAACTTCAAAGCCAATGAAAACACAGGATATCACAGCTCAGACATCACACCCAGGAAGTGATTATTATAATTTTCTCTTATTTAACACATTTACACTTCCTGGGATTATTCACATTGGTATTTTTGGTGTTATAAAGGATTTGAATACTTGGTATCAGTTTGTTTTTTGATTGGTCAGAACCAATCAGGCCTCCGAGATGCCTTAGTTGTTAGTAGAGTAACTTGTAAATAATATATATTTATGCTGTGTGTTGTTTAGTGTGTCATTTCCATTGTTAATAAATATTTGTCTAACCTTGAGTGCCCAATTTATTACTCTTTTCACCAAAACTGTACCAGAGAACAAAGAACACAGGTGCCTTGAATTTTACCAACCGTTCGGGTACAAGTATATCAATGGCATAATTATTACAGTTTGAGGCATCATTTAATTTACTTCTTGATTAATCACATAGGTCAGCATTTTTCTGTAATTCTCTGTTTTCCTTAACCTCCTATTTGTAGCAATATTTTGTAAAGTTTGCAGGATGGAAATATACAATAGTACTCTGGAGGCCATGAAATTAAAGTATTTAGATTTTTCCTACATATCTAGTCTATACTACTGGGATATAGTATTGGATTGACTAAATATACAAACACAAAACCAATTTAGCAGTACTCACCATTCAGAAGAATTAATTTGGTTGCATGAGGTAACAACAAGCTCTGTTTTCACACTAATTTATCTGGTGCCATCATCTCTTAGACTTGGTCTTGATTATAGCTCAAATGTGCCCAAGTTGCACCTCTGTAAACATTTCCAGATGTTTTGCATATCGAGCTCCAAAGATTTCCACATCTGAATCTTCACCATCATCCCTTCCGCCTCTTACATCTGCCATCTTCCAGGTATTTTACTTTTTTATTCCTTTTATTGTAATGTTTTATTAACAAATGATACAACAAGATAAAACAAAACAACCAAGAAGATATTTTTGAAATGCATGGCCAAAGGTAACAATAAACATGCTCAAATAAATGGAATTGAAAAAGATCACGTGGTTGTTGAAATTTCTTATTCATAACATTTTTTAAAGTTTTAAAATAATATACAGTTTCCATTTTAAACATATCAGAATTTGGAATAGCCTCCGGAGTGACCATTTCATTTTTGTGAATATATATCTTCTCCTAATAAAAAACACATTAAGTAAAAATTATTAAATTTGGATCAGTTTTTGGCTGTGTTTAAAGCTGAGTATCAGTCTTCTGTGAATAATTAATATTTAAAAAAAGCTCCATGTAACTCCAAAACATTGTTGCGTATACGGTGATGAATAATTGTTTCTTTATGCAAGTTACAAAACACAAATTGATCATCCACTTCAATTTCAAATCTCGATAAAGTATATTTGACAAGATAATGTTTGTGGATTACAACCTTTTGTTATATTTAACATTATTTGCCTCGTGTGGTGTCTTCAAATAGTGAGTTTCCTGTTTGAATCCGTAAGTATTTTTCAGTCACCTATTATTCCAATGTCTAATGAAGTCTTACAGGACATTTTTTAAAGTAATATTTAATCTAACAATGAGTTTTATTTTTCCAGTACTGCACAGCAATCTTAAAGGAAGGTTTTAAATAATAAAGAGCACACTCTGCCTTTTGTCATCTTAGAATCTTTAATGCCATAATTGCTACACTTGATTATACTGTATGGTGAGCAGCTTTTAGTCTTACAAATAAGATCACATTTGGCATAAAGGAGAAAGTTGCAATATCCCAAAAACTGATCATCAAGTAGTTTAAGTGTTTAAAATATATCTCTCTCATCCTAGCATTAATCCCACATCAGCAGGGTCCGCTTGTCGGCACGCCCGTCTCCATTTGGTGGTTTTTTATGTAGTATGATTGTAAAATAGAATATTGAATAACTTTCTGTAATGTTTAGCTGAAACAGACCAGAGGTGACCAGATGTATGTCTTAATGTCACATGTGTAAGACCCGTTCCTTCTTACTGAAATGATTGGTACTTAGCCAGTAAAATCAGAGTAATTTCAACATTAAAATCTAATAATAAAGTCAAATTATTTTGGAATAGATATACTTTCCTTCTAAACTAAAACATGTTCATTAACCTTTCCTTTTCCATGATTTTTTAACTTAGAAAAGAAACCAAGCTCCAGTTCAAATTTGTCCTGAGGACTAGGATGTGAGAGTGTGAGAGAAACATCACTATATTCCTGATCTGATGAAAACAGATGACAAAAACTGAGGTTCTGACAGCTAATTTATATTTTTAGTTTTTTGAGTAGTACAGAATCAGTTTTTTCTACTGTGAAAGATACCTAAAACATCTGAATTTTTAATGAATGAGTTTTGGAATGAACAATTCACACCAGCTCATTTATTTACAACAATCCAACCATGACAGTGAATCAAAGGAATTCATTTCCCTGGATTGGAAACTTTAAACTAGAAATAAATAACCAAATATTTTTTACAAAAATCAAATCACTTCACAAGTGCTTTTCATACAACAATAAAAAATGCAGTGAAATAAAGAAAAAAGAAAAAAAAATCACAAATATAATATTATTTGCAATGCACATAATGCAGCAGTTCAAGGTGATAGAAATTCTATCTTAATTAAGGCTTCAAAAGCACAAAGCAAAGCAGCTTTTACAAGAGGGCATGGTAGATTGTTCTGTGGGTTTAAACAATTAGAGAGTTTATTGATTAAAATATTGTTTTACAAAGGGAAAACACGATCCAAAAATTGAATGTCCAAAACTTATCAAAAGATTGTCCTTCTTAATATACCTATAAAAACTATAAATGTCACCTACCAGCTCTGCCCTGTTTTAGAAAACTACGAATATTGTCCTCTAAAGACTAAATTGAAAGTGCATTCACGCATTGCACATTTTTGCATGAAGCGATGCAGCTCGTGGAGACAAACAAGGAAATGTATAAATGTAATTCTATTTCATATTTTGTTGTTGTTTCATAAAACCTGTGACATTTATTTTTAGCTGCCTTTCATTCGCCAGTCTGCTCTGCCTCGTCTCACAGGGTGGACACGCCTGCTGTGGCTGTCGTCCAGAGGGCTCCTCAGCCCCTCCATCCCAGGAGGCAGGACCTTGCAGTGGAGAAGACCCTGCCGAACTCAGAACGGAACTGGTGATTCACCACAGTGTAAATCAGAGGGTTGATGGCAGCCGGCACGCAGGTGAGCACCATCGCAGACAATTCCAGCTCCAGGAGCGCAGAGCTCTGAGACAGAAAGCGTCATAGAGGAAACAGTGAAGTCAGGAGATTAAGAGACACAGGAAACTAGTATCAGCACAGAGGGAGGGGGTGATTCACTTTGCAAGAGATAATAAGTTCTACACCATGTCTACAAGGTCCAAGGTGATTGCATAAAAATCAAATGCATGAATCAACCACAAGCAGTAAATCTGCTATTAAAAAGGTCAATGACTGAACGACTGAGCACCCAATCTGTTTATGATCAGACCATGGAATGGGAGAAGGTCGTACCTGCTGTACATGGAAGGACAACAAACAGGCCAGGTGGTACAGTACTTGCAGGATGATACACACTGAGCCATTCAAATGCAGGGGAAGTGCAGCAAGTACCACATGGCCCATTCCAGTCATACAACCTTCTACTGATAATGGCACATTCAATGGTCTGATTGCAAAAAACATCAGCTGGAAAGTCGTAATGTGAATACAGGATGAGAGAGAGAAAAAAACAGAAAAGCTGCAGTAAACATGGTATGAGTTACAGGATAGAGACACAGGCAGAGTGGTAATGAGTACTCAGGCATGAGTGGTGCAGGCAGACACCACCTGGGACCATAGACAGGGACAAAGTTCATAGTTGAGTAGACACTGTAACAAAGCACTAAAGGAATCCAAGCCAAGGTCCCAAACCCAAATTAATCTATTAAGAAGCAGAGCACTGGGGAAATAAAAAGTTGAGATCTGGATAAAGTGGGATTGAGATTGCAATACAAAAATCCAAGCAGGAAATACAAAATTAGAGAGCTGAGCTGAGATTCAGGGCAAAACTGTAAGAGC
Organism: Lepisosteus oculatus; assembly: GCF_040954835.1. NCBI lineage: Eukaryota > Metazoa > Chordata > Actinopteri > Semionotiformes > Lepisosteidae > Lepisosteus > Lepisosteus oculatus. The sequence goes on from NC_090700.1 coordinate 32,110,122, forward strand.
AAACTCTATACCAGAGTCCAAAATATTTTGAGAGCAGACCTTAAATATCCTGAACCACCTGTGGCAGGTGTGGATGAAAATTGGCTGCAGGTGGTACAGGTCTCCTGTAACATTGCATATACATGGCAAACAGCATTGAATAACAGGTGAGTAGAGGTGTGACCAATCTCCATCAGTCTTTAGTAGTCCACCAATGGATGAAGGCCTCCCAGAATTTTTTAACAAATTTATGTTGTTATATTGGCAACCTCCATCCACTTTACTACTTCAGACTTGCTGAGCATTTTACTATCTTACAGGTGGTCTCCTAAGCTGCAGATACTGACAGTCAGCTATAGTCCATTTCCAACTGTTGGCATTGTTGTTAGTATTGAACCAATTACTGTGGAGACATCCTCCAGAAATGCCAGTGTCCTTTACTCTGACTTTCACAGTGATATTCTCAGTCCAGTTCATGAGATTGGACAGGCCAAAGAAGCCAATTTATTTCAAAAGTACTTAAAAAGTGATTTAAATTGAGTTGAGCTTTAATGATCTATTCTGTTTATTGCTGATACCCACAAGTTCACCACTTCAATGAAGACTCACTGTGTCATCTCTCCTGCAGATACTGTGCTCCTGCCTTGCTTCTCTTTTATGTCCATTGTGTCATTTCCTATCCCTAATTCAGCTGAGATAGTTTCCTTAAATCACCCTTGGATTCTCCTACTCTTCTCATTTCTAAGGCTCCTTCTCACAACTTTGTATGCCACAATGAACTTCTGTTGTTTTTTTTTCCTTTGGCAGTTTATGACTGCTACACAGCTGTTCTCAGAAAACACAGGTAAGTGCTCCAGCATCAAATTAACAAATATGTACTCTCCTTTCCTCTTATGAGACTGGTTGTTCACCACATAAGAACACAAGTATGTCTGCCTTGTGTATTCTCTCAAGCTCTGAAATGTGGGCTGCAGGTTCTCTTGAGTTATTTGTTTGATTTATTAACACTCCAAATGAAAGCTAAACAAGCTCAGCCAAAATTCAAAGCAAACATAGTCTTTTTCCATGAATAGCCTAATAAAGACGGTGTTAACATCATGTGGTTTATCCTGGTAACTCACTCAGTGGGTAAACCTCTCATGCTGAAAGATATCATGCCCTTCTGGAGCACACATGGAACAGTTCATTAGGAATTTCACTGGGAAATGAAATGAAATGAATATCACTCTAAACAAGACTTAGAGCCAAAATCCCAAATGTAGCCCCTCAGGATGTGGAAACTACAGGGAAGTGCCTTTAAAACCAAGAAGAAGAGTTCTTAAAACAAAGGTTTGCAGGAGTCTACAAAACACTACCAAGCCATGTTGTGGAAGTTATAATCTGGTTTCAGGAAATAGCTGGATGTGAACCTCAGATCTATTAGCTACCAAATACTACAATCCACTAGCAACTAAACAAGCTAGACGAACAGAATGACCTCCTCTAATTTGTAACCTGTCTTATATGCATATACCATCTCACTGGAAAAATAATTATATTGTGCAGTCTAAATATATTCAACATTAATAATTATTTTTTAATTGTCTCTTTTCATCATCATAATCACCACTACTCTTGTTATAATTATTTATTTATTTTAACTGCTTTATCTAGCTCAGGGTCACAGGTGAGCTGGAGCCTCTTCTGGCAGGCAAGAGGCACAAGGCAGGATACACCCTGGACCATCCACGAGTCCAGTTTCTTAATATTAAGAAGACTGTTTTGACAATTACTTTTATTTGTGGCGACATCTTACAGTAATACAAGGTATCAAATGAATGAATAAATTGTGTTTTAACTGAAAAATAGAAAAATCTCATTTCGTCACTGATGGATTAATGAGTATGACAATACAGAAAAGCTGCAAAACAATATATACACATCAATATAAAATACTGAATGTTTTGATTAAAATGATTAATTTAATACAATTTAAATGTGCACATTTTTCTAATTATTGTATTCACTATGTATTTAACATGTAACTCCTAAATCATGAAATATACCAAACTGGTATTCAATAAGTCTTAGGTTACATGTAATACATTCCTTCAACATTTCTTCTCTGTATTTTTCCAATTTGAATAGATGCTCATTATTTAAACTTTCGTGCTGACAAAGGTCTCAATTCATATTGACATCGCTAGCTGGATGACATTTAATTGAAACATTGGACGTTGTGCTGCTGATGAAAGGCATAATAAAAAGTGATCGCGTCCTGTTACACTATGTTGAAAATAACCCAATGTATTTCAATATTGCCGCTACTCAATTACTGTACATTACGAGTTTGGAGTCTCTTTGAAAAGCAATCACTGATCAGTGATGATGCAGCATGTCAGATCGTGTGTACTTACAGACGTTAGGACATTCATCAACAGAATGACCACCATTGGTGCCCAGAAGACCAAGAAGGCGATGATGATATAGCCGAATCGTTTAGCCAGTTTGCCTTCCATTCTCTTTTTGGCGTGTTCCCTAGAACTTGGAGTGAGAAGGCATATCGCCCCCACAACGTCAGGGGCTTTACCGGGTCCATTCTCTACAGATCCCCCTTCCGAGGAATAGAGGGTGTTCAGTGAAGCAGGAGTGCTTTTACTAACCCCGGGAGGCTTCGGGTCATCGCAGTCTGGCGCGGTGACGCTCCAGTTGGAAACGGGGTTGCCTACTCGCGGTCTGGATGGGATCCCGACGTCGAATACTTTGTTAGCGTGCTGTCTTACCACCACAAAAATGCGCATGTAGTGGACTATTATTAGCGTTAGGGAAAACATCCAAACCGGCACCAAAACATAGATCCCGAACGGGTCAAAATAGCTTCGAGCTGAAACACGAAGATGCCGACACATCATATAAAACAAAGTGTCTTTGGACAGTGTCACTGAAAGAACCCCCAATAAGAAACCAACGGCCCAGATAACCAGTAACCAGGCTTTTATTCGCAGTTTCCTTCTGTCCGTCTCAAAGGGGAATGCGATAGCTTGAAACCTTTCCGCGCTTATGATCACCAGGGTCAGCAGCTGGACGCAGCTGCTCAGAGAGTAAGTGAACTGATGCAGACAGCAAAGCGTCTCCCCCGCCTCCAGACGGCTTTTCTCGAACACGCTGGCCAGCATAAAGAGGGGGATATCCAAGGAGCACTTCAATAAGTCGTTGGCGGCCAAGTTCACTAGCAGCGTGTTGTTGGCAGTTTGCAAACTTTTGTTCCGGTAAACCGCCCAGCACACTAGTAGATTCCCCATCATGCCGGCGAGAAAAGTGATCCCCAGTACACAGCAGTTAAAGAGGAGCGACAGGGCGTCCAGGGAAACGACAAGAGTTGCGGGTGCTGAGCTGTTCAGTTCCCACGGCCCGCCGTCCATCGCACACAGGGGCACGCTGCTGAATCAACAATCACACGCCAAAACACGATAAAACTTCCCGATTTTCCTTTACATCGTTTTATTTAATTATGAATCTATGTGATTTTTTATAACAAATCACAACAAGTAATTGCCTGGACAGTTGTTTTTTAAACCTCTTGATACTGCATAAAAATCCAGCCCCAGACCTGCAACCTGTCGAGTCGATCGTCTTGCTGCACACAGTACTGTACCTGCTATTTGCGCTCGCAGCTGTCAGCGCTCAGCTGCTGCTCTACAGGCTGTCCTTTATGCTCCGTCAGTCACCGCGGCTATTTCTTGAGATTCTCACTGTTCGAGTGCGATTTATTGTCCAGTATGTTCCACGGTTGATGTTTAAGAAACACTGTAGCTATACATTGTTAAACATAATCTATACATTATTCGCGGCACCAAGATATATTCTGTAGGGTCGCTGCTGAAGTTTAAAATGTTAACAATGTAAATAGTATTTTATTGTCATAGTGATGAGTGCCATCTAAATATACTTATATGAAAAGTGAAATTTATTTAACCAATTTAAGCCTAGTCTTTTCAGACAGCCACCCATCTCTTAACCTGGCTGGTGCTTCGCCTGACAGAGCGAAATTCAAGAGGGAAAATGTGTCTTCTCCAGACCTAAGTGTTTGGTCTTTACAAGACATACATGAGGTCACGTTACACCGAGATAAAAATGGAGATTCCTGCATTTCAAAACCAAAATCGTGCAAACCAACATTTGCACTGTATTTCTTTTTATATTATCAGAATCAGTATACTACACATTTTTATAGCAGATAATACATTTCAGTATTGTCAAGGCGTGTAGACGTGCTGTCACTTTCGATGGGCTAATCATGGTTAGGAGTCTCTTTGAAATGATAGATTTATTAAAGTAAATTTTTGATGGAAATGTAAATGTGGATAATATGCATTAAGTGTACATGTAAGAAATTTCATTGTTATTTCAGTATTAGCAGTGGTCTGGAGCAGAATAAATGATTTATTGCAATGAAATGTGTTTGAAAAATGGTTCTTGTTTGGGGGGAAAAAATGAAAGCTTTCAAGATCAGAATAACTGAGGATCATAGTTGCATTCAAAGATCTGATAAATGGTGTAGCGGTCTTCTTTATCAAACTGAACTGTAAAAAAATCTTACATCAGTTTTGAAATAGAATTCCCAAGAGGGAATTATTTACTAAGCATCAAAAGAAACAGCACTGAATTTCTGCATGCATGTTTTAGAAAACTACAAACGTGAATGGGTAGAGGTGATGAAGGCATTTCAACTGTTGAATGTCAAGCAAGGTAAAGCTGAAGAAATAAAAAGATGTTTTGTGTAAAATAAATTAAATCAATACTGAGGCCTGATTGTAATGGTCTAGGTAGGTGTGTCTAGTCACTACACTACCACAGGTGTAGTTATTGATGACCGGAAGAGAAGTCACAGAGGACAGGCCTGGGACATACTAAATGGAGGGTAGTGGCATTGGCTATTGTACTGGAGATTCCTAAGAGAGTGCAAGAATTGTTTTAAAACATTCATCCACACTTGCTCTCTTCCTGGACTCTTGGTCCAGGAATGCCAACTTCCTGCAGGATTTATAGGCTGTTCAAAAGTCTCCAAGGTTATAAGCCTACAAAATAGTTGCAATTAAGATCAATGAAGTTAACAGTTAATACAATAGCCAGTTCTTTCCACAACAACCTTACCACGTGCCTTTAATACACACCCTAACCATCGTAAGATCAGGCAAATATTCTGAATGCTAGAACATAAGGTTACAAAGGGCAGAAAGCCATGCAGTGTTTTCAATTGCTAGAAGCCAAGTGATCCATAGCTCTCTTCCAGACATTTTGTATAAGAAACAAGGGTATAAGCTTCATCCATATGGCTCCTACTACCATTGCTAAAAAGAAAAGACACCCTAGTAACAATTTTAAAATGTACTTTCCATAGCATCCACTTGCATCCTTAAGCTAAAATATTGCTGTTAATAGTGACCTCACATGTATCCCCCACCCAACTAGTTCCCTTCAATTTGGTAAGCAACCCAGCTTGATTATGGGAAGCCTTGATTAGCAGCAATCACACAGGGCTTTGATTTACTGTTGTAGCATTTGTACCATAATTGCTCTGCACCCCAGTGCTCTATTTAACCAAATAATGTTAATACTCACCTCTGGCAAAGGGCTTGATTGTGCCTGGAGGGACACTTCCTAATTTTTAAAGCACTGAAGCCATGATTTTGTGGACTTGAAGTTATTTCTGTGCCAGTTTATTTCAGTAGAGGACTAAGAATAGAAAGTGCTAATCAGAATATTACAGGCGCTTGTAGCTCCAAAAATATCTTACTAGGTTAGTCTCAGGCAGGCTTTATAGACTAAAGAGTATATAGTTGTTTTAGCATTATTACCATCTTAAATACTGTTTGAAAGGTTTGAGGATTATATATAACACAAGCTATACATCATATACTACAGTATAGAAAAAAATATAGCGGTCTTGAAAGGGGAGGCTCCCAAACTAAAAGAGCAGCTCTAGTTTTAATAAGCTTTCTTTACAATGCGAGACATCTCCAGACTTGACAGGGAGAAAATGTCAGATACAAATCAGGATATCACTGGCTAAGAACCCACCTAACACAAAAGCACCCATTATCACTCTGCAGCTCACAACTGGCAACCCACTGAAGCTAAGCAGGTGTAAGCCTGGGCAGTACCTGGATGAGAGACCTCCTCCAAAAAACTAAGGTTGCTGCTGGAAGAGGTGTTAGTGGGGCCAGCAGGGGGTGCTCACCCTGCGGTCCATGTGGGTCCTAATGCTCCAGTATAGTGACGGGGACACTATACTGTAAACAGGCGCCGTCCTTCGGATGAGACGTAAAACCGAGGTCCTGACTCTGTTGTCATTAAAAATCCCAGGGCGTTTCTTGAAACGAGTAGGGGTGTAACCCAGGCGTCCAGGCCAAATTCCCATTGGCCCTTATCAGTCATGGCCTCCTAATAATTATCCCCATCTATGAATTAGCTTCATTACTCTGCTCTCTACTGAGCTATTGATGCGTTGATGCCATTGCATCATCCAGGTGGATGCTGCACACTGGTGGTGGGGAAGGGAATCCCCATTACCTGTAAAGCACTTTGAGCGGAGTGTCCAGAAAAGTGTTATATAAAATGTAAGCAATTATTATTAAAAGCTGTGTCAATTCAGAATTTCAGGTTATCAGTCTCAGTTAAATAAAGAGCTGCAGTAAACGGAAAACACAATTGCCACTTAGAAAAATGTCCACTGCTACAGTGAACGAGTGCCCATCAAATAATTACAACAAAAGCAAAATTACAATAAAGGGTTTTCCTTTACATGGATGAAAGCTTTTATTTTTAAATAGCAAAAATGTTTAGGATGTTAAAAACCTTACAAATATAATGGTTCTTTTAAATCAACATGGAGTTCTTTTATCACAACAACAAACCTTACGATGATGAACCAATAACAGGCAGGTAAAATAGGTCTTGAACTCCTGGAACTGTTGTAGGTAACACTGTAACTTTGCAATAAAGAATTTTTCACATTTTTGATAAATTTCTCCTAGTTTATACAACACTAATGACTGTATATAATGTAAGGAATGTCTGAGGAAAAAAAAAATCTCTGCAGTTATAGCGTGCTTCACTGACTGCAACTAGAACACTTTCATTATTTTAGAATCATTATGTTTTAGAATACCACAATTTGGATTTCATCTGGGCCTTTTATGGTTACAAATCCTGTACTATGTGCTCTTCTGACATTCATACTGAAACTCTGCAAGCTCCAGAGTGCCTTACCTGAGAGTTATTACAGACTGGAGGAGTGACACTCCTTTTGCTAATGTTACTGCAAGCTAGCAGTTGCCTAACAAGTCACAGAAAGCCAATAAGGCCCTTTCTAACTAATGCCCTTCCTGCATTGGTAAACAGTTACCAAGGGACTAGTGTGGCAAGTGTGTAAGCCAATGCTCGCCAATGGAAAACTGCAGTTGCAATGGGAGTCTTGTTCAATTTTTAATTACAGATAAACTGATGACTTCATGAAGATGTTTTTTTTTTTTAATGTGTAATGTCAAACCTTCCTGACTAATAAAACTAAATAAGATCTGATTCTGGCCAGAAAAAAAATATTTGAAACAACAACAACCACTAACGTTTAAGCAGCTCTTCCACATAGACCGAGTTCATACGATATGCAGCCATCCAGCTGGAAGCCATTTGGTAGTGCCTGTGATGGGGATGGGCCATGGCAGCATAATATTCTTCCCAGGCTTGGTAATACGTTTGCCAATATTGCTGATGACTTTGTGCCTGGATCTGTGGCTTGTTTCTAGGTTTTTGGAATGAAACTCCCTCTTGTTGCTTAACGCCATGCGCTTTCTTGGAAAAGCTTCGATTTGGGTCAAAGCCTTTTTTTTTCAGGGGCCGTGCCACACAGGGTGCAGCGGGAGCGCGGTGTTTGAGGAGGGCTCTGGGATAAGATCGGGGCGAGTCGGGACACTCAGGTGAAAACCGAGGCGATCTCTGCAGATTAAGCTCTGCTGATCCAGTCCCTACTACTTTACCCGGCGATGCCAGAACTCCACCCTCCTCCTCTGGCGAAAGGTACCCATCTGTGTCAGTATCTGTGGACACTTCAGAAGAGGAGCTGCTTCTAGGAGAGGCAGCTCTTGGAGTGGAGTTGTGGTCATCTCTTTCAGACATACAGTCTTTAACCAACTCGCTGGGTCCAGCATTTGGTGGGATTTCCAGCTCTTTGGTTTCTACCTGCTGGCCTGGCATGTCACTGTTGGGCCCTCTGTACTGTCGGATGATCTCCACCGATCTACCAGGACCATGGATCATGAAGCTCTCATAGTCAGCCTCTATCTCCTCAAAAGACAAGGGAAGCCAAGCTTCAGCTTTAAAGGAGGGCAATGGGGAGATTTTAGGTAAGGATTCCTGAAGAGCTCTCTGCTCCTGGATGTGAGAGTCGGTTTTCTGGGCAGCATGTAGGGTAGCTGTGTATGTAGACAGGGGGACATTTGGGGCTTTCTCCTGCACAGGAACACCAGCAGGCTTTTTGGGGTCTTTCACATTAACTACATCCACTCCTCTTCCTATGCCAGAATGCCCGGCAGGGACAGTCTTTGCTAAAGGTTTTGGCTTGGGCCTCTCAGTCCTACGAGAGGAAAACGGCATAGCGTCCTTGGGTTTTTCCACCATCTTGTTTTCCCCTTTTGAAAGTGTCCTGAGAGAGGGTGCAGTCTTAAAGTTTTCGATAGTAATGTCCCAGTCTGAGGGCTCTTCCATTAATCCGGGAGGAATGGGATCTGGAATAAGACCAAGCAGGTGATCAGATGTCCGTCAAAGAAGAAACACAAAAAGAGAAAAGGTTATATAAAGGAAAACAAACAAGGCGATTAAGTGCAGTCTTGCATAAAAATGTCCACATATAACCACTGTAAGTATCCATTTTACACCTTGTCTTTCTAAGACCACAAAACCTTTTTCAAATTTAAACATTTTAAGGTATTCACTATCCCCAATATATCAAAACTTTGCAACATGGTTGATTACATATTACAGCATCATGGCACTCTGGGTCAATGCACTGGCTGAAATATTGGGCAGCACTCCGATCGGTTCCTGAAAATGCATCATATTATGACTGACTAATGAATTGTTACCAGCTCATAGCAACTTGAGAAATTGTTAGAATGCTGGATAGCATTAGCAAGTAAACAATGAACCAGATCTAGTTTACCTACAATAATATCACAAACTAAAGCAATCGATACAAGGCAACAAAAAAATACTTAATGAGTGTTATGAGCAAGGCTTTGCATAACAGATACAGTTATACTTAATAATTTACAAGTATCCTGTTTCAGAATACATAAGCCTTACCAGAAAAGGATCCTTACCTATCGCAGGGAATTAAAATGCTCCTCCTAAAAATACACACCTCATAGCGACAGTACACGTTCACCTCACGCAAGCAAGATTATTTTCTTAGTATGTATGTGTACCTGTGTAACAACTTATGTGAACTGCCTAGGTGTATTTGCAAAGTTGCACCTGACTTTAAAAAAAGTCCAAAATCAACCAATTAAATTAATTGTTCTGTCTGAATAATATTTTAAACATCTAAAGTTTACTGTATATGTAATTAAGACTTTTTATCCCCCTGCTGCTTACTTTCAACTTAAATGCTGTCCATGGTCCTGAAACACTGACTAAAACCTGCCTGGGAGGTCTATGTGTGGAGCTAGCCATGGTACCTACATCCATTGCCTAGTCTGGTTGCTGTCCAGTGTACAGATGTACATAACTCCTTATTAAAACAAAATACCTTTTAGGAACAAGTAAATGTTTATGCCATGCTGAAAAGAAAAGAGATGACGTTTCGGCGGTGGAGTGTTCTTCAGATGTGATATACCTAATTCACATAGTTTTAGGTACAGGTATAGCCTGTCACTGCAAGAGTGTCTCTTTCAAACAGATTAGGTATTACTGCACACTTTGGTTACCATCTTAGACACTTAGGAAAATCAGAAAAGTGATGGATGATCAGAAATTGTCACAGGAGTCCATTTGGTCTCATTGGCTTCTAGGTGTAATGGGAACACTTAGAAAATGATCCTTTAGAAGAACCAGTAAAGCCTGCTCCGTGAACGCTCCGTGAACGCTCCGTGAACGCTCCGTGAACGCTCCGTGAACGCTCCGTGAACGCTCCGTGAACACACACAGGCTTTGCAGTCCAGAATCAAAGCAGGGACATTGCAGCTACAATAAAGTAGTTTTATCCACCGCATGACAATGGCACCCAGGAATTAGGAAAGATTTGTAGTTTCTAGCCTATACTTGTTGTCTTTGTACGTGGAAGTGTTAGAGTGTTAATGGGGTCGTGGGGATGCTGGAAATGTGCCACACTACCTGGAAGACAGGACAGGCTGAGGTTGCACTTCTGTGCAATAGCCATCATTTTGTTTTCCTCCTCACCGCGGCAACAGTAGGTCACGGCCAAGCCCTGAGTTCCTGGGACAGAGAGAGATGCTTTTAAGAGGTAGTCATAGCAACACAGAAGTTAGCATCTGCACTGTATATTGAAAGTCCTTTAACTTAGAGATTTCAGACTCTTGGAGGGCCGGAGTGTCATTTCAGGGAAGCTTTCAGTTTCTGAATTGGCCCTAATTATTTTCTTAAAAGGAGCCACACACCTATGAAACACAAAGACTTTTACACACCGAAAGAAAACAGCACTGGAATTGTCTGTCATCAAGTTGTCTCTGCAGTTCCACATGAGAAACCTTTGAATTTAAATGAAAGGAATAAGCTTGCTGTCTGTGAAGAAGCCGCTGCTGAATTCTTACCGAACACAAAACATTTTCTGTTCCACCCTGATAGAGGTGATGCCAAGAAGGCAGAGTGTGAGGAACAGATTAAAAATATATTCTGTAGGTAGCAGTAGAAGGGAAAAAAATTACATTCAGAGTGCTTAATGCAAATATTGGACTTCAGAACAACTGACTTAAGCAGAAGCTTTTAAAAAGGCATAAGTTTTGGGGAAGAATGTCTATTTTCAGCACTGCTGATCCAGAAATAGGCAGCACTCACTCTCTGAAGCTAGCTCAATGTTCAAACTCTTATGTATCCATTACAGACAATGAAATGTAATTCAGCTATAAAAACATCCATGCTATATCTGACCAAAAGTTGTAGCTTGTGTGTCATGAATTTACAGACCTTTTAACTGGACAGTCTGCACTATTTTTTTCCCCAGATAAAACAACTTGAAACAGAAGTGTCACACAAATGTAAATACTGCGTACATAATAAACAGAACAAACAGGGGACCCCAGGGACTGTGTGGTAGTGTAACAAGGCCCATTTGACGCATAACTACACCTTGAGAAACTGTAGGTAGATCATAACCTTGCTTTAAAAGGTGGTGTTTTTTGCACCAAAGAAATGAACAAAAGTAGGCAAAATGAACAGCCTGTGAGAAACACTGCAGGGCACAAATCAAAAGACATACATTAGCACCCAACTTTAAAAAGAATAGGTATGGAAAGTGCATAGATTGATATAGATTAGAGCAAGGCAGCAGAATTTCCTTCTGCAGGGTCTCTGAAATGCGATCTCTCTCTAGGAGAGACACAAAAGAGATGCTAACAAAGACCCAGCTGTCAGCAAGGCCGAGCAAGCCTGCGGTTGTCATAGTTACACACAAAAGAGGCACTACTGCTTTCAGAATTCCAGCTGCTCCTTATGTAACAAGCTCGGCTTTCTGACCTCCACACACGCGCCCAACTCAACATGGACACATGTCAAGCACGAGACATCTCCCAGCCCAAAGGAACAAATAGCTTGCACTTTTCACATTTATCACTTTAAGCAGAAATGCCAAGGTCCTTGTGTGTTGGGGTAAATGTAGCTTTTCTTGATCCAATTCAATTATAAAATGATCTGAATCAGATTTGAAGAGCTGGAATGATAACCCACAGACACACCGGCCCTCCAGGTAGCTCTAACTTAAAGAAAATGTGTCCAAATTCACTACTGTATCAACTGTTGATGGAAATGTGATCATAATCACCTTTCCTGGTTCAACCACCCAGGAGCCCAATGCCGAAGTTAACACCTAAACCCATGAGCATTACAAGAGAAAATGGCTTCATTCTGAGAGAAAGGAAAAAACATCCTTCATATCAGACAAATCCCTATTTGCAGGACTTTGTTGTTCACACACATTTACAATATTCATTCCAAATGAATATAAAAGATCTCAGCAGATCTGCATTACGGGAATATTAAGACCGCACATCCACAGGGAAGCTCAGGTTTAAATTTGTTTCAATCATTCGTCACTCCTCCTACGATTCCAATTCGAGCTACGGCGCAGGACCGTGCTCATGAACTTCTATGGCAGACGCAATGGAGCGGTCGTTTCAGGAAATGTGCTTCAGTAAGTGGACCGTTACCAAAGCGCCCTGCTCTGCCAATCCGGTGCATGTACGTCTCCCACTCTTGCGGCACGTCCAAGTTGATCACCAGGTTGACCTTCTCAGCGTCGATCCCCCTGGAGGTCTACAGACAAAGCGAGAGGAGAGAGAGTCTTTTACGATCATCCTCCCCACGCAGGGCTGCCAAACAATTAATGGGACCTCAGCAGAAGAGCAGCAGCTCTTCAGTTAGACTACAGCCTACTTCACAGGAAACCTACTTCAGTAATTCTTGGCTGGAAGTGCAGCGGACAATCAGAATCACACGCTCAGAAAAAAGGCGATCATATTTTACTTCTGGTGAACATAGCTGATCACAGCCCCTGTCCACAGTGCCACTGTGTGAAGTGAAAACATCCCCTCAATTTGATTTACTCCATGGTAGGCTGCTAGAATCGCTATGCTCGTCAATCAAATAAGAGGAGGTGGATGATGCAAGGCGGCACAGAGCAGTCCTGCAAAGAGATGCCCAGGTCCTGGTGAGGTGGGGTAAATGTTGGCTTTCTTGGTCCAATTACAATTTTAAAACAATCTGAAATCAGATTTGAAGAGCTGGAATAACCCACAGACATGCTGGCTCTTGAAGGGCATCTTGCTGAACAGCTCGGATATGTGCTGCACCTTCTCCTCAAAGATCTTGTGTGCAAGGGGGTGGGAGCTGACCACTTTATAGAACTGCTTCAGCCCTGAAGAACAGGCACATTGGGAAGAGGTTGCTGGGACTGCCCGACAATGGTTTTGGAATGCCGTTTTTCTCTGCATTTTGAAAGTTCCTAATGCAATCTTGTTCTCCATTAGTTTGAAATTATTTAATTTGTTACTAAAAAGGGCCATTTTCTGGAGAACACGCAAGAAAACACACAAAGTGCATCCACCCGTAATGCTCTGAATTTGATCGTTTTCAGGAAGTACAGCCCCCGTCACTCTCTAGTGTTACCATGAATGGGTGTTTAGAAACAATCACTGCATAGGCATATACAAGGATTCTTCCACACTTGGTACAATGGCTATTTATTTTTTTTTGCAAGGCTGTGCCCAGCTTTCAGTTATTCCAAAACGTCTCTCTAAATTTAGATTGAACCTCAGGTTCTATACTGACCTTTGAAAAGGCAGCCAAGTTCTAAGATTCCATCAGTGGGAAAACAAAAAGACAGGTGAAGGTGGAAATTATGTCTTGTGATTAGTATGTTTTTAAGCAGAAAGCAATGTATTTTAAGTGACATTGTACTTTTGTGTTCAAAGATGAGAATGAATAGAAATCCTCTGAAAGCAGTGTGTGCCTGACTTTTCAGGCAGCCACAATACCCATACACAAAAATATACAGTACACTTTCAAGCAACAAGAAGGACTTCAGAGTAGGCATACCACTGTTGGTATGCACCTGATGTAATTATTCAAGGTGACTCGTTAATGTCTGCAGTCCTCGACTGCCTTACCTGAATTAATATTGGGCATTACAAGTTGGCAGTCATCCCGTATCTGTGAAACCACTGGGCAGATTCACAGATTAAAGCATAAGGTGGCAATATTCCCCAATCTATTTCACTAGTACTCAGATGCTATTTGCTAAGTTTTAAAAGGGACATGTATAATTGGATCAATATTTTCCTTGGATTCATTTAGTTTTTAACGCAGAACAGCTTGGTAACCAGTGACTCTTTGTCTGAAAAGTGCAAATATTTGCCCGAGTTGAATAGAGATTTCACCTGCTTGTGAAATAAGAAGATGTAGAGTGCCTTTAGTCTATTTTTACACAGGACTAAAACCTTATATTACTGCATCACTCCACTGGCTCAGTAAACACTGTTCCGTTGTCGTGCACAATATTTTAGCTTGTGTTATTCTTATTTTACACAGGGCAAGACTCTCCCCTGGAGTTTTACACAGGACTGACAGATGGCTGCAATGTGTGCCTATAATAAGATCCGATTCTCTATCCTTCAACACTAGAGAAGTCTGCAATCTACAAGTTGGAATTGAAACTTGTTTATATTGTATAGAGTTAAAGAATGCTTAAATGCTTTTGTGCCCAAGGTCACAACACCATCCTTCTGTGTAAGTGTCACCCTCAGGTCCTGGGTGCTCTGTTTAAATCTGACATTGTAAACACAGTAAAGCCCCTTCTGGCACTTAAAAAAAATCAAATAAAGATGACCTGACCGGTTCAGAATCAAAGATGCGATTGTATTGTGAGCTCCAAGACATTCATTGTAAATAGAGATCAGTCTGGATGAGCTTCAGAGGGAATAAATGAAACCCCCACATGAAAGAGCACGAACGCTAGCTATAAGCAGGGTATCACTATTAATGAACACCTGGTTATATCTCAGGTGACTGAAATGTTTTTAGCCATGTTAAATAGAATATGAGGCTGATAATCACTTACTGATAGCAGCAAGTGAGGCATAGCTCTCTACACTCTGTAAGCCATAGTTTTTTGTATTATTTACATGTATCATATCTATAATAATAAACTGTATTCTTGCATTTTTTAGGCCATGCATACACCCCACACACACAGGAGTCACTTACCAGATCTGTGGAGATCAGGACCCGACACTGATACTGCTTGAGCTGGGCCATGGCCTCCAGTCGCTGGTCCTGACTCAAACTGCCTGCCAGAAGGAATCAGACACAGACGCCAGCAGTTTCTCTCTCACCCTTGACTCCCACTATCCCTCCCTCTACCTCCACTTTCTTATCGCGACATTTCAGCCAAAGAAAACCGCCAGAGAGAAAATAACTTCTGTTATATCTACAACTCAAGACAATGATACACTTTATAAAGGTGGACTGAAATTAATTCAGGTGTGAAAGAGCTCGTATTTCTTTCCGATTATGCCTCTCTCCAGTACAGGGGCTCAGACACAGATCAGCTACCATGAAAGCTCAGTGTGTTCTTAGAGACACAGGATTTTTATGATTAAAAGGCTGCTAATTGGAAGGAACGAGATTTCTTCTGCCTTCAGGCTACCAGTATTGATAGGGACCTCTAAGGAAATGTCTCCAAGCAAGTTTTACAAAGTCTTTAAAATGGTTTAATGAACAGCACTGGGTCCAACAGTACAGGCTTTAAACAATAAAGCCCAACATTTTAGCAAAGAAAATCAAAAAGCTGCCTTAAGGGCTTGCCATGAATTTAAATGGCCAAGAAACAGGCCTCTTCTCCTCCACAACCCTTACCCCTAGATGTACTGTAGTAAATCCAGCAAGGGGAAACATCAGTCCACCTCAGTACAAAATACTGCCTCATTTTCCTTACAAAAATGCCCAGAATGTTGTGCCTTGTTGTGTCCTATCGCATCCAGTCCTTTTTGTTAAACCATTTTAAGCACCTCCAGAAAACTTACTTGGAGTCATTTGCCTGCGAGATCCCTATCAGTACCGTTAGTCCGAGGGCAGAAGAAACTTCCTTCCGAGTTGCATTTTTTAAAAAATTGTAACAGACAATGAATGCCAGCGAGAGAGAATTCACTTAAAGAACTCTCAAGTCATGCCTTTGAAACAATATAAAACCCACTTAGAATGCAGAAAGGCACAGCACCAGTGTTCCACCATTAGAGGAGAGACTGGCTGGCACGCTCAGTCCCTTCCCCAGTCTCTCACCCACCTGAAATGCATACAGCAGGGAGGCCCTTTGATGTGAGGATATCAGCCAAGTGTTGGGCCCTGAGGAGGGACAAAAACACTTGAGAGATTAAAGGCTTCAAAAAGACAGAGGCAGCTTTCATATCAGACTCACAAGAAAGAGCACAGAAAAACAAAACAATACACTCCAATGTCAATACACTCCAATGAAGTGTAACCAGCATGCGCTGCTCTTGAGCCACATGTATGAAGTGTACGGCGTTATCCATTTATGTCTCATTTTTCCCCATGTAAGTCACGTCAGAACAAAATCTCACTCACAGTGATAACCTGCAGAACCGATTAAACATTGACTGGGACACACCAAGTGAAATATCTTGCTCAAGGATATCAAGAGCAGAGTTCCATCAAGGATTTCGACCCCCATCCAGTTCAGCGCTGAGCTGTAACCACTACAGCCTGCGATACAGTACAGAGAATAATATTTTCTAACAATTCCTTAGACTTATGTAGCGCTTTTCTGGATACTCCACTCAAAGCACTTTACAAGTAATGGGGACTCCCCTCCTCCACCTCCAGTGTGCAGCCCCACCTGGAAGATGCGATAGCAGCCATAGTGCGCCAGCACCCTCACCACACATCAGCTATCAGTGGAGAGGAGAACAGAGTGATGAAGCCAGTTCATAGATGGGGATTATTAAGAGACCATAACTGGTCAAGGCCAGTGGGAAATTTGGCCAGGATACCAGGGGTAACACCCCTACTCTTTTCAAAAAGTGCCCTGGGATTTTTAATGATCACAGAGAATCAGAACCTCAACTGGACCTATGGAGAACCAGTAATGAATCACACCTCGGCAGAACTTCCTTATTGGATCCTTCCTACTCTATTTATGCTTATACACCTTTTCATGCTTAAATAATTTTCAGCCCTAGTTCTGAAAAGGCTCCTCAAATCTGCAGGTGAGCAAGCTGAAGTGGGGGAAATTAATCATTGTGACACAGGACAGTCTTTTTTACCCAAATTGTTTCATCAGATATTTTCGGTCATACTCTGAAATCTGTTTAAAGGGCAGGAAAAAACCTAAACCATCTCTGTTGTAGCTGTTGGGGCCCAAGCTTCTTTTAAGAAGTTAGACAAGATCAGACACAAAAAGTATGCAGGTTTCGCACAAAACCCCCAATAACAGCTCATTTAAGATTTGCAATCAAAGTAAGGGATACAAGGCTTCAGTAAATAAGTGAATTGAATAGTACAGTCTTTTTTCAGCCTAGATTACATTTCTCAGTTGCCACAACAGTTTTTAAAGAGATAGTAGAAGGGATTCCGAAAACACCATCACTATGCGCTACACTGCTCACATCATACAAACACATAATGGTTCTTATTTTGGGGGAGGTGAGAGTCCACCCTCTTGTCCTCCTCTGATCCCAGCACACCATACCTGCTGTGCAGATTGGAGAAGACCAGGGCCTGGTTGAAGGGGATCTTGCTGAACAGCTCGAACAGGTGCTGCACCTTCTCCTCGAAGATCTTGTGTGCAAGGGGGTGGGAGCTGACCACTTTATAGAACTGCTTCAGCCCTGAGGAACAGGCACATTGGAGGAGGTTACTGGGACTGCCCGACAATGGTTTTGGAATGACGCTTTTCTCTGCATTTTGAAAGTTCCTAAGCTTATTTTGTCCTCTGTGATATAGTTTTACTTAAAGGAAGGGACACTTTAGATTGTTGGGGTGGGGGGGGCATTGTTAAGGTCTCAAAAATTAAATTTCTATTTTTTAACATACACAGTTATCTCTCAAAGCACTTAGACCTAAACATCACATCTTAACACTCCACTCCGTATGCTGTTAGCTGCTGGCACCCCAAAGCTGTAGTTCTATTTTCTCCACAGAAAGCAACAAGAAGATAATGAACTCAAATAAATTTCAAGGTGATGCCATGTTCAAGGGTATCCCAATTTAATAATAATAATAATAATTTCTTACACTTTTATAGCGCTTTTCTGGACATTCCACTCAAAGTGCTTTACAGGTAATGGGGACTCCCCTCCACCACCACCTGGATGATGCGACGGCAGCCATAGTGCGCCAGAACGCTCACCACATATCAGCTATCAGTGGAGAGGAGAGCAGAGTAATGTAGCCAATTCATAGATGGGGATTATTAGGAGGCCATGATAGGTAAGGGCCAATGGGAAATTTGGCCAGGGCACCGGGGTTACACCCCTACTCTTTTCGAGAAACGCCCTGGGATTTTTAATGACCACAGAGAGTCAGGACCTCGGTTTTACGTCTCATCCGAAGGATGGCACCTGTTTACAGTATAGTGTCCCCGTCATTATACTGGGGCATTAGGACCCACATGGACCGCAGGGTGAGCGCCCCACTAACACCTCTTCCAGCAGCAACCTTAGTTTTTCCCGGGAGGTCTCCCATCCAGGCACTGCCCAGGCTCACACCTGCTTAGCTTCAGTGGGTTACCAGTTGTGAGTTGCAGGGTGATATGGCTGCTGGCTAATTTGTTAAAGAATGGTCCTAAATGAGCTCCTTATGTAGATTGGTTAAATAAGCCTGGGCTCTAACGGGAGTAACGTCACAATGCCAAGTCCACAACAGCCACTTGCTTGATTAGCTAGAAGCCTGCCTGATTATTCACTTCAACGGGAAACACAGTTAATCAGCTATCCTGCACGTCTTCAAGCTGTTTGAAGAAATCAGCTTTAACCTTCTTCTGACCATTTAATTTGTACCCCACAGTCATGCTGAAGAGAATTAGCTCCCTGGCAGGGTCACAAGGGGAAATTAAGAGCAGGCAATTTCAGGAATCAGGAAATGCCATTACAGAGAGAGTGGCAGGTGTTTAGAACAATCTCATTCAGGTTAGGGAAGCCAATCTCCTATGATCACATCGTGGTATCCATGATGTAGAAGAAACCATACGAGCCCCCTTCTAACGGATGCACTAGTGCCAGCTTGCAAGATAAGAGCACAGAACAAGACTCACCTATCAGTGCAGGATCCATGGGGTTCAGCCTGACAAAGGTGGGGTCTCTCATGTATTGTTTCAAGTGCTGAGCCAGCGACTCTGGGTAAGTGGCAGAGAGCGCCAACATTTGCTTGTTGACGGGGAGGGAGGAGTAGATCCAGCTGATAAGAGAACAGGGGCAGGATAGAGGGGAAAAGAAGGGGACAAAAATCAGGAAACAAGATTTTCTTCAACTACATAAGAATCTGGTTTGGAATAAAATTAGCCTTTTTTATGTCTTTAGTCTTTATCATCATATCCTGAACTTTTTCCCCCCCTACTTTGGGACTGAATCCCATTTGTTGAAGTAACCAAGAACGTAAGTGGTTACAGACTTACTGAATAAATAAAGGGTTATCCATTAAAAAGGTAATTTGGCCACAGTTATTTTGAGCCCAGCTTGAACAAGATACAGTAGGACAAGGGCTACGCAGGAAAAGAGGTGCTGCCACCCCTCCTAGGGCTCCCCAGAACCCCCAACTCGTACTTGATTTGGTCCTGGAAGCTGCCCTCCTCCAGCAGTTTGTCAGCCTCATCCAAGACAAAAAGGCGGATGCTGGCCGTAGAGAGATAGCCCATCTCAATCAGCTGCTTTATACGACCTGCAAACCACACAAGAGTCTCTAATAAACAGGCTGTTCAGGCAGAGAGCTCCCACAATGCTCCTGGAGATCTATCAAGCTTTACAGCAGCCTCAGACCACGATCAGCTTTACAAATCAAACCCAGAATTGGTACAGTTGAGTAATTTACAACACCACTGGAATGAAAACCAGATGCCCCCAAGGCTACAGACTCCCAAAGGAAAACAACAAGTACAAAGTTTGTTCTTTAAATTTATTTTAATTTACATAAAGACAGGTTGATTAAACATGTTTGGAACAAACTGGGGCCTAAGCATCAATTAGGCTTTAATGTCAGGATGGACTAAAAGCAAAAACACTGTTACTAATTTGTGTCCTGGAGCTTTTACTTTTGGGACACATTTGGATCGCTGGAAACCATTAATAAATAAGTTCCTGAACGGGAATGGTTACAAAATCAAAACAGGGTTTTGCGAGTAAACAAGGAGGATGAAAAATAAACAACAGTAATTAAGTATACTGTAACAAAAGCACAACACATTTTTGCCTCAGGTTCAACAAGTTGTAACTGCTCCTCTAAGCTGCAGCTTCAAATCAAAATACAAATAATAGCACATGGGCTCCTTATATTAGCAAATAAAAGCCTTCAGTAGGAGTATAGGCTGGATCCTATAATCTTGAAATCTCTTGCTCTCATCCCAGATTCTTGTTAGCCAGCTGTGACCATGATTTCCCAATGCCTGTGTCCAGAAGGGATTGGGAAATTATCTAAGGAGTTTCAGACTCTAGTGAGGGAAGAGAAAACAATGCAGCTGGATGGCACTACTGTCACCTTTGGGACTCACAATACAAATACATGGATCGGGCATCACTGCTATGCCACACAATAACATTCAACCTCCTAAGCTTGATAATTGCTCCCTTATTTCTGACTTAACAGCTCCTGCATGATCAATTGATGATGAAGACGCACAGGAGGGAACGACATTGCAACAGACTACTCCCACAACAATACAATCTCAACACAACAACACAATGTTAGTTGTTCCGCTTACATCCAATTGGTTGAATGTCATTATGCACACCAGACACTACACAGTTCTGAGACTCACCTATCAGCACAGGGCTCATACTAATTCTGAAACTCATTCAGCTTTTCAAGAGCTAAAAGCAAATTTAAAAAATTACTTCAAGTAGAAAATTAAAATAAACTACCCTGCGAATAAGCACTGGGCAGATCAGTTACTGGCCATGATTAGTACTGGTTACTAAAGGCTCAGCTGCAGACAGGGGGAGTCCTCAGAATTTGGAGCTTCCCCAGGGGACCAGGACTGAAATCCATGATGTCCCTTTCTCCATAGTTTTGCAATAAACTGGTGTCAGGTTCAGAGGGAGAATGACAGAAAGCTTAAAAACAAGAGGAGCCCATTGGCACATCCTGCAGTCATGTCAGACTGATTCTGGTGTGCTGTGATCCTTGACAGGATAAGCAGTTTTCCGATGGATGTTTATTTAGCACTGGTGTAAGGAGAGGTGAGGATCAACAGAAAACGAAATGCCAGTGGTTAATGTGTTCTGACCAGAGGCTTACAACCCTGAGAATCTAAGCAGTGCCCACACTTTCCTTACTGACCTGGAGAGCCCACAGCAATGTGGCACTTCTTCAGCCTGCTCTTGTCCAGACTGACTGGGGTGCCCCCGATGAACACGTGGCACTCCAGGCCTTCCATGGCAGCGCCGACTGTTGTGACGACCGAGTGGATCTGCACCGCAATCTCACGGGTTGGGGCCAGAACGAGCACCTGCCAAAAGAGCGAGACGCTGAGGCAGACTGAGCAAAACAAACCTGTAGTCCTTGGGGCTCAAAAAATAATAAAAATCCCTGCTCGTGCAATTCTGTTTAACCCAGAATGAAATTTAGTCTTTGCAATTTACTATCGCGGTGAATCTACAATCACACACTTGTTATTTGTCAACATTGTATTTAAAAAACTTTTATAGTACTGGTGACAGAGACAGCCAGGCTGCTGTGACATGAGAGCGACATGAAAATGTCCATTTTAGATTTGTACATATTGCTCTAGTAATGACAGACCCTTGCCAGGAGTTCTATAACTGTTTAACTTAAGTCACATTAATGAGGGACAGGCTTGCCACACAAAAGCAGTTTGCAGGTTTGCAACCTTTAAAGTATCTGCTGTATGCCAGGATCTCACCTGTGTGGACACATTCTTCAGGATCAGAGAGTCTAGGGCAATGGTGGAGAACACACAGGTCTTCCCAGTGCCAGATTTGGCCTGAACAATAAGATCTGGAAAAAGACAAATTCCAATTAAGACCACATGGGGGAGCCTCACACCACAAATACTTTTGGAAACATAATTCTACTGCATATGAAAAAAAAACGAGTAGGTAGCCGTGTCAGCATGCGTAGGCTGCAAAGGAAAAGGTAAAGGTTTATTCTGCGCTGAAAGAACAAGAAAAGAGATACCAGGCTTCCGGATTTTTTATGAAAAAGCTGGAAGCATTTTACCTCCCTAAATAATATTTTCTATTATGTCTTCTTCCTGCATCTACCATTTCGGATAACCCAATAATATCATATGCTCACTAAAAGTCTTTATAAATGACACTTGTGATAATACTTTGGGTTTCCCAACTGATCTAACCAGTACAGGTGATCACTGAGAGAGCACGTTAAGCCCTATGACCCGGACATGATAAACACCATCAGGATTCCTCAGGCACTGATACACAACTGGCAGAGCATCGCTGGGGTAGGACAGGTGTGACAAGTACAGTGCTCCCTGAGCCAGCTGGGATTTGATTCCAGACAGCCGGAGGCATGTGTCCACACAGCACCACTGCCTAGACAGCAGACAACTCCACCACAGGAGAATTCTACACAACACCAGTGACAAGTGAAGCTCTACTCTACCCCTGCCCAGGCCCAGGGCCACAGCACTACAATCTAGCCAGCAGAGAACCCCACTTCAGCAGAATTCGACATGGTCTGGATTTCAGAGAGAGTTGACATCCACTGCGTAGTGGTAGTTATAGCACAATAAAAAAATGTGTTTGTCATAATTGCAAAAGTACCATTATACTTCTTTTATCTTGTGCAGTTGAGAGCTACTAACCTCTTTGTAAAGACCATGTAAAAGGGTCATTTAAAATGGGCATATAAATTATTCACACACCACTGAAAAATAAAAAGATCTCGTAACTGCAAGCCAAAGCCAACTGATTTTGGATAAGAGACATTATGAAGATGTCTGAAATCAAAGCTCCTACAATTGGATGCACGTTGTTGTATAATTCATACCGTGGCTAATACGAAAGGTTTGGGGCACGTTTATGTTTGACAGGAGAAGAAAACTGAAGCAGCACAGCATTATATCAAAGACAAAATTAACATTACAGATAAATAGAGGCTTTTCCCATCACAGTAGGTGTGGTTCCATATTTAAGTCACGGTCGTCCATCGGTTCAGAGATTACAGGTTTTTTTTGGTTTGTTTTTATATTACACTGGTTTATATGGCGTTAGCCGTACCGAGAGCACATGTCTCAATTATGAGAGCAGACTTGCCAGCCACGCCTCCCACTTTCCCAAATATAGAGAAATGTAGCTTCCGAGGTAAACGGAATTGTTTATTCATGGCATCTGTAATAAACATTATTTTCATTACCAACAATACTGCACATTTAATTCACACCTGATTTTTTAATCTATCTTGTATCTTGTAATGGGTACACACCGCAGTGTGCTATAATCGTTTACGAATATGATTAATTATTTCCAGAAATTGCTTATCTTAATGTTAACGAAGATAACAGAGTGTCTATTACACTACAGGAAGCACCACTTTAATTAAAGAGATTTTATCTTTAGGCTGCAAAGTGCAAATCGCAGTTCACATTTAAATCCAACCCAAAACGTTCGTAAGAATAGCGATCCTACCGAGCCCACAGCGACCGAGCGGGATGGCTTTCAGCTGGATCGGGGAGGGTTTCTGGAAACCCGCGGCAGCCAGTCCATCGAGGACAGGCTGGGACAGCAACAACGAGCTGAAATCAATACCCTCTGCGAGCAAGACATCTTCAGTCCGCCTCCTGGTTTGAATATCATGTGCAGCCTTCTTCATAGATGCTGCCATTTTGAACCCAAATATCGCGTTCTTTCCGCTTATTGAACGATGAAACTTTATTCGTTACTTTAGGCTCTATGCTGCTCACACGCTCAGTTTCACTTGAGTACTATCAGCACCTTGGACAGGACAACGCAATTCTGAAACACATCGTAGACTGCTTTCAATCAACTCTAAATCCTTGGGAAAGATAATGTTACCCGCCAAGAACACTGACTCTTTAGCTTTGACTTCCAAAAACCTGGTGCGTTGCTTGAATGGTTTTCTTTTTCATCGCCTGTTTTACACCTTAAGGAAATTTGCAATTTAGCCGCTACGGGGCAGTATTTGAACGTCTAAAGTACACATGCTGTTAATAAACTTTCATTGGTATTCGAATTTCTGACATTTCTGACAAAAATATAGACGATCGTGAGGATGACGAATACAAGCCTGATCTGTCATTAGCTACCAAACTTTAAGACTACCAGCAAATCCAAAAAGGTCAACATATAGTAGCAGTAGTAATAAAAGTTATAAAAAGAGTATAAAGCTAAGTTACATTTAGTAATTTAAATGAAAATTTGTCATTTCAATTAAAAGTCCATCTCAGTGAATTGCAAATACAGCCAATATTTTGTAATGTTAAACAGTGAAAACATCTCAAGTAGTGCATGCAGTTAGACTGACAAATCCCTAATTTACTTACCATCACCAGATCAAAGGTCAACCACACTCCACCACTATACAGCTGCTAAGGTACTGAAATCCTATGTTTTAAACAAGAAACATTAGACTTGAACCCACTTCCCACTGATTTATTGCATTGGTTAAAGAATCACTAAGCTGCTGTTGTGTTTTTGTGGTTTCTAGGGGGCACCCAGGCACTCTTTCATGTTCTAGAGTGCCTGATACATCTCTTACTATAGCATGCATGGTGGCAGATCAGTAACTCAGATCAAAATAAGACTTTAATCCTGTATGAGTGAAGGACCTCATAACGTATGAATTGCAAGTTAAATGCTGCTGCTGCATAATCTGTACAAAGTCAGAAATATACAGTGAACTTGAGGTCCAAATCTTGTACTTGATTAAGCCAATGAGAGTAATCAAGGGATCAAACTGGACTGCAGGTTACTAGGCAGTGGGGCACAAAATAGCTGACACACATCATGCAAGACTGTTCCCATCTGTGACAAGATATGTAACAGGAAGGATGTAGTCTTGTCTCTGTTCACTCCTCCTTAACACACAAACACAAACATCCAGAGTAACCCTTGATTTGGATATGAATGGAATGGCTTTCCCATACAAAGCCTGTAAGTGTGAAGATATGTACAGTATCTGACCAAAGTCTGGTGCAAATTTTAATGGGTGGATCAGGAGGATGAGATCAGACAGACATGACTCCCCTTACCCGAAACATCCCCTCAAACCTAAATGATGGAAAATTACAAGAGCTGATGAGTGTGCAAGCTTTATCATTGAAACAAGCATCACCAAACCCCTGAATTAACAAAGTACAAGCATGTTCATCATTACTCTCTGTATTGTGAATGGAAGCTGCCAGCTATAATTAAAAGTAATTACCTACGCACGACAAAGAATAATGGAGAAAAACTGAAAGGGTGAGTTCTTTCCCTCTCACTCGCCTCCCAATTTGCAGTCTTGTGTTTTTAAAAGCGGTAGAGGAATGTAGGGCTGACCAGAAGTAAATTAGATCTGTGTACACCAGAGCAATGATACTCATGTCTCTCTTCTCGTCCACACTATTCTAAGACATGCAGCTGGCATTCGTTCACACAAGTGTCCACAGATCTAAGGCCTCGTTTGCAGTCATTTTGAACAGTTAGGAAGCTACACTGACAGCCAACGGAGAGAAGGAAAGCAGGCAGACACAGCTCCCTGTTTTTTCCAGCCATCCAATTTCTAACTCTATTATAAAATACGGAGTCGCTGGCCAGATGGAGGCTATCTCAGCAAGCATCAGGGGCAAGGCAGCTTACACTCTGTAAGGGAAACCAGTCCTTCACAGGGCACACACCAACACATGTACACCATGGCCTAGTTTCCCAGAAGCCAATTCATGAAACAGTATGTTTTTTGACTGTGGGAGGAAATTGGAGCACCTGGAGGAAACCCACACAAACACAGGGCAAACCTCCAGACTCATGCATGCAGATAACACCCCAGAACCTGAATTAAATCCAGGGCTCCAATGCTGTTAGGCAGCAATGCTAACCACTGCAGCACTGTGTTGCCATTCATGGGGCCAATACTGGGGAAATTAAGCAGGAAGGAAGGGTGGTGGTGTTGTATAGGCTGCTGTATTAAGTGGTGAACCAATGGATTTCAGAACAATGTGTAACACAAATTTCATTTCTTGGAGTTTTTGGAGAGAATGACTTGCTTCTCAACTTTAGGACACTAGATGTGAAACAATTATCTTCTCTTCATCTTTGGCCCTCGTTTGAACCTGGCAGGAGAACGCAAAAAGTTGGGGATTAAGAAAATGAAACATTTGCTATGTTCAGTATTTCAAAGCAACACTAATCTGCTTCCCCTGCCACACTTTTCCTGTGCAATAGGCCTTCGTGGAAGTTTCAGAAAATTATTCTGTGAAATGACAGCTTAGCATGCCAAATAATTTCAGATAAGAATAAAGAATTCACACTTAGTTTGTAACAGTGTAACAAAGGGTAAATGTTTCAGTAAAGTGCACGGAATCTGAACTGAATATTTGTTAAAATTCCATCGTAAAAAATAACACCTTCAATGGTAACTATAATTCAATGGTTTTCTTGGAAAGAAAGCAAGAAGAATAAGTATCCTCCCTTTCCTATTTCTTATTTCATAAGCTTTTTTTTGCTTTTCCAGGCTCTTTTTTCTGTGTCGTACTAAGAAGTACAAATGTATTGTCACTAAAATCATAATGCAAAACCTTTATATGAAATTCCAGCTGAGATACCATATTCAACCCTCCTTTGTCTGCAAAATTGGACCTTTGTTCCACATCAAACATCACCAAGCTTTGATCAGAAAGTTCCTACCTAAATGAGCGGTTCTGTGTTGCGCACTCCTTGTTAAGCCTTAGAGTACATTATCCTTTGCATTTGGATAATTTCCTGCCTCTGCTCTGGTTTGAACAGTGGCACAAGACACAGGACGGCAACATCAGACATCTCTCACACTGTGCGCTGCTCTCCCCAAACAGATTGCTTTGCTGCTCATCGGATGTTTAATTAATGCATTTCCAGCCTCTGCTTTTGGGCCCGGTTTCGGAATCTCTGCCCCATCCACGGCTGCATGCACCTGGGATATCCAAACAAGCAACGCTCTTGAATATTCAATTGAGACAAGCATTCATTTACATGGATTTGGGTCAGATAACGGGAAAGGAGACGAGTTCAAAAATGTGTTTGATTTTTCAGCTACTTTCTGATGTCAAATAGTCATTGTGTGTTTTCTGGAATTTGTTTTCTTTTTTATCCTTGTCACTCTAGAGAGAATACAATTTGAATTTGAGATATTTAGCCGTATAACAGCATTAGATAGTGGAAGAAATGTTCAACCTTTGTGGCTATGGTGCTAAGATATAGTATGCTTTCCCAGTGAGTTCTAAATGATTGTTAACATTAAACATTAGAACTCTTTTATCATATTAATAAACCCATTTTTGATGGGTTAGGCTGTGATTTGCAAAACCTGCAGTAGCAGTCTAAATGACAATGCAACTTTTTGCTAGGAACGTTCTAGGGATTTGCACACACAAAAAAATCACTTTGGGTGTTTTAAAAGACAAAGAAAAAAACACACAAGCCCTTAAAATAGCACACATCAATAAACTCCATGTGAGAATGTGCACTTTATTCACTCATCACCAAATACCTAATAAAGGTCTCTCAATGGGTACAGGTCTGAAATTGGTCTTGTCAAGTCTGGTGTCCCTCAGGGCTCAATACTGGGCCCCTTGCTCTTCAGCATTTACATGTTCCCACTTGGTCAGCTTTTAAGATCACATGGCCTCAGCTTTCATTTTTACGCTGACGATACTCAAATATACATCCATACCAAACCCGACACTGATGTGGCTGTCTCTATTCTATCTAATTGCATCTCTGACATAAACATTTGGATGACTCAAAACTTCCTTCATCTTAACTGTGACAAGACTGAAGTCATGCTTATTGGTACCCCCCATCAACTTCGTAAAGCCAGTCCTGTAACCCTGTCTGTAGATGGCTCTGTACTTGAGCTCCAATCAAAATTGAAAAACCTTGGGGTTATATTCGATTCTGGCTTAACATTCGACCCACATGTACAGCATACTGTCAAAAAATCTTTTTTTCACCTTAGAAATATCGCAAGACTACGCCCTATGCTATCATTAACTGTGGCTGAAAAGCTGATCAACATATTTGTATTCTCTCGAATTGACTACTGCAATGCTCTGCTCCCTGGGGTATCTAAATCTACTCTGAACAAGCTGCAGTATGTCCAAAATTCAGCAGCCAGAATCCTGACCAGATCTAGTGCAAGTGTTCACATTACTCCTATCCTGGAGTCCTTGCACTGGCTTCCGGTCAAATTCCGCGTAGACTTTAAAATCCTCATGCTCACCTACAAGGCTTTACATGGCTTGGCACCTCAATACCTGTCTGAACTTTTATCGCCCTACTCCCCACCTCGCAACCTCCGCTCTTCAAATTCTGCCCTCCTTACTGTCCCCCAAGCCCGTCTACATTGTATGGGCGACAGGGCCTTCTCCTGCTATGCCCCCAAGCTCTGGAACTCCTTGCCCAAGGATATTAGAGAGTCACCTTCTCTAAACTCCTTCAAATCCAGACTCAAAACCCTCCTTTTCAGAAAAGCCTTTACTTAACTGCTTCCATTCTTCACCCCTCTGCTCTTCTTAATACCATCTTCCACGGTCTCCTCTATTGTTATTGTTGTATTGTTGTAATTATAATTGTGTCCTGTCTTGTGAAATTTTCTTATTTATTGTTGTAGTCTTCTTGTTTATTGTTATTGTCATCCTGTAAAGCGCTTTGAGAAGCCACCTTTAAAGGCGCTATATAAAATAAAGTTTTTTATTATTATTATTATTATTATAAAGAGTTTATGTCCAGCCAGTCTGTTCACAGGAATTAAAGGTCCTTTTGGCGGCCTCTAGTGTAAAATTTGTTATAATTGCAGTCCCTTGTTAGGCCTGCAATAGTCTGGCTTTAGTATGCGACCAGATTTTCCCACCTCATCTTTGACGAATACCCAAGACCTCTCTTCTCCTTCCCATGTACTGGGAACTCATCAGATTTAATTCTGGAGTCTGGATATGAGAGTAGCTGTTTTGGGATTTTAAACACATTGATATTCAATATGCAAAAAATAGACTACCAACAGTTTTGCTGAATATTTTATGAATAAGAAATTGTGTAATTCTCCATTTCAGATAAAACAAGATAACTGTATTTTAGAGTTTAGTTTTATAAAAACAAAGTTTTTCTCCGAAGCAAACTCTGTACACAAGGCAGCTGCTCCGAGCTTCAGCAATGCTTTATGTTTGTTGATTATGAATTAACATTCTAAAAGTACATATACATACAGTATAAAGTATTTAAACAATAGACATATATTAATAATAACTTATATGTATTTTTGCTTTTATCATTTTTGAAATTACATCACAGTTAATATAATCAGTATTCAGTTTTAAAATACAAAGTCAAAGTTTTTCCTCAGGCGTAGGAAAGTCTCCCTGGTTAAGTTAGGTCAAAAATCAGGCTGGCTGTGTTATGGTGTTTAACTCCCCATGAATTCATGGACTGATGAAATCTAATGTAATTACACTGATATTTACAGCAAGAAACAGAACAGCCACTTCATTAGCAACACAAACCAGGCCCCTGGGGGGGGTAAAAATTTCCATAGCTCCCACAGCACATGATGCCCTGATGCTTAACCCTTCCTGAACTAAGCTGCTTTCAAGCAGCAGAAGTCTCCCCCAATGCTTCTGAGGTAGATATCACAGTCAATCCACAGTGAAGTTTGATAAAACATGTTGAAGGTCCAAGCACGAAAAGGCTTAAGGTGCAGCCTGCAGCTGAAAGTGACTTTTTAATATGCAATACTGCAAAAGCATTGGAAAGCTCCCAAAAATACTGTACAAAATATACCTCGATAAACTGATGTTAAATAGTGGTTAATGCATTTATTTTGGACTGAGGCTCTGCCATATTCAAAGAGACAGATTTAAGAGAGAGAATTCAAACCAAGCACAACGTGAACTGTGTAAAGCACATCTGTGCGTGGTAATTTCACATTCTGCGTAAAGAGCCATCATTAACTGTTTGCAAAACATCTCTCATTACGTTTTATCCAGGGTAAAACAGAAAAGGCATTAACAAAAAGTCATAAATCAGACCTCTGTATCCCCATTAGTTCCTTTCTCCCGCACTGTACAAAGCATGTGTGTTTCTTTTTCTGGGTATCACACAGCAGGGTCTGGAAGACAGACGGGTGCCGCAGATGCAGTCAGATACAGGACTGACATTAAAAGGAAGAAAATAACGACTACCTTGGTTACTACACAAACCTGTGAAGTTTTATCCTTAACATAATGCTTGTTTGTTTTAGCATCCTTAACAACAAGTTACCATGGAGCTGTTTCCAGGAATATGTACAACCAATGTTTTCCGTACAGGTGCAGCAAACCACTGAGCTCAAAGGAGAGCCTCACTGAATTGAACTAAATTAACTTTTATTGCCCCAAAAGGAATTTGTCTGGCACATCAATACCTCAGAAATGTATACCACAATAATACATTGTATTATTACAAAATGGCAATAATACAATACAACAACGGTACAATATCATAATATAAAACAACATTCAACAACATCTTTCAGACAGAACTTCTCCAGTATCATAGGATTTGGCTCAGCCTTTTTGTTTTGTTTTAAACAGTTTAAAAACAGTTAAGCAGTAAATTATCTTGACACCAATTATAAGAAAGATTTGTCTCCTGTCTGCAATTGTTTTCATCATCATTCAAATGTCCAATCAAGGCAACATCATTCACAAACTTAATAATCGAACAGTTGTTATAGTGGTTACACATCATTAGTGTACAATGTGAAAATCCTGTGCAGGTGCTGAGCCTTCTCACACATACTGTCGCCAATCAGTACGAACATTATACAGTGTATCCACTGAATGAATAAGTGTATGATGTACTCTCATATACAAAGACCTCCCTACTAATCTGTTTGCCTGAATAGTGTTGACTAAAAGTCAGCAAACATATGTGCACCTAGGATGATGGAGTTTCTAAATGCTTGTACTCTTTATTTAACAAGGTCAGTCGCATTGTGTAGGTCACCAAACCCAGTTGAGGCATGCATGTCACCAGCTCTGGGGCCTTTAGTTCCACTAAAGAAGCAAAGAAGACAAGTTCTAATATACTGCCAGAGCCTTGGTAAACCCAGGGTGATTCTTCGGCCTCACTGACATTACCAATAATGACTTCTCCACCAGTGTTTACTGCAATCCCCTATACAGCAAAAGTAATAAGTACATTGACAACGATTACAAAATTGTTAGGATGAATTAGACTTGCCCTTTAGTGAAGTACTGTATTACTGCAAAGCCTTCAGAAAAACATCCAGTCCAAACATGGAGTTTTATTATTTCTATCCAGTAGAAAGCTGTCACTAAACAACACTAACTGGCTCTGATCCACTTTTTATGCCTTTACTTTACCAGGAATGTTGATTGAGACCAAATATCATTTTCGATTTCTGCTTTATTGCTCCGACACTCTGTCTCAGAACTCACTTTTCTACTTAAGCTTTTAATTATTTGTAATTTATGGTTTTGATTTGTGCATGCCTCTCTCGTGTGTTTGATTGTTTTATTGTACTGTGCCTTGAGATGCCATCCAATAAAAGGTGCTGAATATAACAAGGATGATTAGCTCTAATGACAACCTGGAGATTTACTAGATCAGCTCGAGTGAAGTGCTTTGTTCAGGGCTACAACAGCAGCACCATCCCTCCCCGAAGCTGAACCCATGACCCTCAACGCTGGTAGATAAAGCATGACCAACTATTCCACTCTGCTTCCGTTAAATCATTGTGGGGTCCTACTGTTTTAAGCTAAAACTTCACAACTTCAGTATCCCCATGGTGAAAACACTGTCGTCACACTTACAGGCCTGAGAAAGTGTCCCGTTAGCTCATCCCTAAAACTGCCCTCGGGCCAAATCACCAAATAGCTTAGTGAGGCTCTGGCTCTGTTTGTGGAGCCTTGGGTCTCCCAGACAGAAGAGTGTCACTCTGGTTCAATGCCCACTGTCCCAGCAGTGCAATTCAGACAGAATCCACGCAGCTGTGTGCAATGACTCCACATTAACAGACCCCCTCTGAAGCAATGCTTTGTCATGATGAAGAGACCAATTGACTGTCTGATTCAAAGTCCTTTTTGCCATTGAGGTATTTGCCCTGGAGTGAAAAAACCTGGGGTAGTCATACATATGCAGAATACCGCAATTCTCACAGGGGAAAATGCAGTTTTACCTTTTGAACAATTGAATACTCCTTTAGATACACAAATGTTTTTAGGAATGAATTAATTACCTGGAGTTAAATTAACAGGAGTTTATCACTTTGTGTTGGTCCTGATTGTGTTTTAGTATGTGTCTTATTTTTTAAACAATCACTGATTGTTTTAATAATGTAAGACTGAGGTGGTATAATGAACTTTAAACCCATGTGAGTAGGTAGTAGCTAAAGAGGATTAGAATTTAGCTCATTACAGATATGACTTGGTAACCCTAGGGTAAAGCCGTGAACAACGATAATATCAATAAATGTTTGCAATGTTAACTTTTGCATATTTTAAATTAAGATATAATGCAGAACCATGATGCTGCCCTCGTACTTTTTTCCTTCCGGAATCCTTCTATCTCCTAGTTGTTTTAAAGACATGTATTTATTTTATTCGAACTTCTATATAATCGAAAGCACTTAGTTCACTTGTAATAATATTTTCGCTGGCTATTGACAATCTACAGGAAGGTTAATGAATAGAACGGAGGGCGTGTGGAGAAAAACTGTTTGGCGGTGGTTCCGTGGAAGGAAATCTGAGCCTGGCAGCGGCTGTAACTTCTGAACCCAGTCTAATCTCAAACTATTCCACGGCTGTATCAAGGAAAATAACAAACTGAACCCCCCTATTGGAGGCGGAAAGGCGCTGCTCGCTCTACGTAAGCGCTCCAACAGAGTGAGAGAGAAAGAGTCTGGGAAGTGAGCACAGCTGCCCATCACAGCGGAGAGACGGGACCTGGGCACATTACAGCCAGCCGGACTCGCGGTGTTTAAAAAAGTAATAGTAGAAGAAGCAGGGAAGGATTTGACAGACCAAAGAACAGAAAAAAAAAACTGAGCAGGAAGAGACACACGGAAAGAAGACGGGAGAAAACAAACTGGGATTTTGCAGCTGTGCTGCACATCTCTTATAATGATTGTTTTGGTTCAGGCGCACGAACGGTAAAGGTTACTTCATATTCCTTCTGTGTTACTCCGCTACATCTTTAGACAGAGACACAGAAGAGATACGGATTAAGACTTTTGTGTGACTTCTATTTTTAACCAAATGAAGATAAACTTACGTTTTCCATCCACGAAGGCATACGGATTAAGCACTCTGTGCTTTTGAACAGAAATAACGAGTGAAGAATGGAGCAACTTTCTAAAACTGAACTGAAGAGCATGGATACCTGTTTACGGCGTCTGAAGCAAGAACTGGTAGGTCTGAAGAAGAATTCTCCGTTGTGTAACAGCCACACATTCCGCTCGGGAAATGTTCAGGTAAAAGGTGGTGTTTTTAAATGCAGGGATGCGCGCAATCAGGCGTTGCCTGCGCTGGTTTTGAATCTAACGGTCAATATTTGTCTCTTACCATGCTGAAATCGGTGTTCAGTAATGCAACACGGTGCACAGGTACATAGGAGGAAGTCAAACAAGGACCAAAGCGCCAGTGATCTTGTAATCTGAGAGTACACGACCATTCGTGTGTGTTTGCGTGCGTCTGCAGCTGTCAGGAGACAGACTTCCAGCGCATTCCCACAGTACTGTGAAAGTCCACAGCAGTGTGCTACAGTGCTGTGCAAGGGGTTCGGCAAATACGGTACTTTGTCTAAACGAGTCTTGGGTAGTGCGTTTCTGTCTGTTAGGAGTCTATATGACTTTGTTTCTGTGTAACTCCTGTATATAATTGCCCTACACGTCAATATACAATAGCTTGTGATTGTGTGCGCGGTCCACTATACGTGAAAGCAAAGCAAACCCACGGTAGATATAAATGACAGAACTAACACAAAACCTGCTGTCAGGTAAATCAAAGTGTTAGCAGTTGAGAAGGGGCTTATCCCCACGGATGTCTTGAGCTCCTTCTTTCACTATATGAGGCCTGAGCTGCTTTATAAGCATTTGAACCTAAAGACAAAGGGAGTCGAGACGCGTGTTAGTAGCTAGACGCAGGGATGTCCCAGTCCAGATTCGAGAGGAACGGCTCGCCTTTAGGCTTTCAAAGCAGCAAACCTGAAAGAAGCATTTCAATTAGTCGGGTTAAGCCATTAACCAGCTGATTTAGCTCGTTAAGAGTTGAGTTGGAATGAAGACCTGCAGACTCCGGCCCTACAGGTCCAGGATTGGACACTCCTAAAGCAGCAAAAACTGCTTTCATGTGAACGACCTAGGAACATGCCCAGACAAATATTTCTTCTCCGTTCCGCGGAGTGTTCACAGCCTTATCCAAAGTTACCACAAACTTCGCTCTGAAAGGTAAAGGGGTTAAAGGGAGGAATATAGCTATGCGAATCACATAGTAACAGAAAAATGACAATCCGGCTGACAGAAACAAGAATTTTCTAAATAAGTTAATGGGAAAAGTGCATAATAAATCTTGATTCCCTTTTCCGTGTAGAGTTAAAATAAAAAAGCAAAGCTGAGACATGCGACGGCCTCTCTCTCCCCCTCTTTTCCCTCGGCTTTACTCAGCCAGATGTTTTGCCTTCGGATAGAGTGCTTTGAATTCTCCAGCCCGCTGGGAGGCTGTTTCTTTAGAAAGTCTGTTATTTCACACAAAGTGGCTTTACCAATTGGACAAAACATTCACGGTAATCAAATCGTTGTGCAACTACAGATTTAGATCCGCTTTAGTTTTCTGAGTATATTTTCGCGGAGGCACGCACGTTACTCAGGGACAGTCTATCAACGACGCAGAGCTTGAAAGTGGCCATTGCCAGCATTTCATTTAGTGTTATTTTGAAGATGAATAATAGTCATGATATATGGTAAATTACTATGATATATGGTAAGTTTGCAACAGTTAAATTTCATTTCTTGTGTTGTTGATGCCACGTTGTTCAATACAATATGCCTAAATCTGTAGTTTATTGCAACAGGGTGGCGACACAATTGAAGGATTTCCTGGTCACTTAGGACTCTTATTATCAATGTCGAATAAAGGAAACAAAGAAAACATTCAACCAATCAAATCTGGAAATTCAAGTACAAATCAGTTCCAGGACCCAGCTAGAAATTCTGTTCGCCCCCCAAAAGCAAAACAGCACACAAATATACTGTAGCACCACACATGAGCACAGCCTGAGAGTTTGAGGCTAGGATTAAAACAAAGGAACCACTTTTCCAAATGCACGTCACGTGTTGTACCCTGTGACATAGAGGGTAGGATGCTGCCCGGGTGCCCTTGACCTTCTCGCCAGGGCTGCTGGTCAGACGCCCGGCTGCTGCACTAGGCTGTGCCACGCAGGACACGCACGGGGTTCCAGTGCCCACGCCCTCCAGCTCACGAGGAAAGCTTCCGTCACTGGTCACTGTTCGGCGTATTGGAGAGCGGCTTGTTTTGCAAAGAAGAAACGTTACACCTCGGTCTAGCCCACGGTTCTATGATTATTTCTGTTTATTTTCGTTTGAATGGTTTGTAATAAAATGTTTTATTTAAATTGACAAAATACGGATTTATCTTCGCTGTAGTTTTGGGGGGATTCTGCAGTCTATCAATTGCCCGAATTGTTTATGCTTTTTTTTTGTAGAAATTCATACTGTAGAAATTCAACTGTTTCCGTTGGGTTATATGACTTAATTGTTTTTTGTTCACGTTTTTGTTCTGTCGATATGAATCCATACTTTGCTGCCCTGCTCTTTTTAACTAGAAAAGGTTCTTATTGAGACTGTAAATTCAAGATCCTACGTTTATGAAACAACGGCTTCGCATCTCCTTCCTCCTTTAAATTGTGAATTAAGCCTCTTTGTTTAAAGTGTCCAGAATTGAGCATAGAAGTTTTTCAAGTGCATATTGACATGCTAAAGCCTTTTAGCTGAGGTAGCCTTGCCTTTTCATTTTCTTTCTTTCACTGACTCTTTAGGTCAGTGTGTAATCTTAATTCCACTGGAATTCAGTGATTTGGGATTAATCTCATACCAGATCCTGAATTCCACCCTGAGAGACCTGAGCTCACAGGGCCAGACTTATCAAGGGCTTTGTCTGCAAAGATGAAAGACCAAATGCAAGAAATGTGACACAGAAACAAAAGAAGCATATTTAAATTAAATGCCCTTTTCTCCTTTCATTACAACAAAAAGCTGTGAAATTTTAGAAATATATTATGATAGTTGAAGGAGAGAGGGTATTTAATAATATTGAAGCTTTTAAAATGTAGTCATTCTGGTACAGTTCCACAAAAGCTGTCAACTACAACTTTGCTATGCTAAGGATTCAAGTTTATGATATTTACTGTGTTTTATAAATTAAAATATGTAGTTCCTTGCAAATATATCCAGCTCCTTCACAATTATCTCCCGTTGTAGTGACTTACAAAGAATGTATGAACATTAAATTCAAAGTGAAATTTGAATTCTCATACTGAAAATGTTGGAAAAAGTTGAAAAAATTTAAATATCTTGTAAAGCTGAAGAAATATCAAAGATAAAATATGTTGACTTATCGCCCTGAGTCAATATTTGGTTGAAACACCTTTGGCTGGAATTACATCTGCAAGTCATTTTGTACAAGTCTTCCAACTTTGAGATTTGCCTGTTCTTTGCTCCTTCAGTTTTCCCCTGAGTCTTGACAAGCTTCCCAGTCACTGCTGATGAGAAGCAGAATAACATACTTGTACCACCAACATGTTTGACAGTAGAAATTTGGTTGGGTTAGTGCCAGACATAACACCTTTCATTTAGACCAAAAATGTTTTATCCTGTGTGACCCCAAAAAATATTTCACCACATGTCAGTAGTTAAATGGGTCTTGCACATTTTTGAGTTTGTCAGACTATCATACAAGTCAACTTTGTAAAGTGACTGGGATATTGTTGTCAC
Organism: Lepisosteus oculatus; assembly: GCF_040954835.1. Taxonomy (NCBI): domain Eukaryota; kingdom Metazoa; phylum Chordata; class Actinopteri; order Semionotiformes; family Lepisosteidae; genus Lepisosteus; species Lepisosteus oculatus. Next base: position 32,147,274 of record NC_090700.1, read on the forward strand.
ATGGATATTTTCTCCCACCTCTGTTGTTGAAATATGTAGATCTTTCAAAGCCAGCCTGGCCTCAAGGTGGCATATTAACCAGATTCCTCCTTGCCCAGCTTCTCATCTATGCACCCCTATCTATACAGTGTCTGAGTGGTACTGTACCATATACCTTTCACTACTTAATGATCAACTTCATCATGCTCAAGGCAATATTCAGTGTCCTTCAATTCTTTTATGTCCTTTTACTGATTCCTGCCCTTTTCATCTCTGAGATGTTTTAAAACTACATTCTGTTAATATTATATGCTTTGTGTTTATCGTCATGGTTGAACATTAAGTTCACTGTCTGACTAAGGGATTTTGTAAAGACAGTGTACAGTATGTATTTTATTCTGGGGTTTTGCGAACCAGTGTTATTGCACATCTTATCCACCCAACTAATTGTGTGAATTGTCTAAGCAATTGTATGCATCTGAAATGATTTAAGGTCTTCTTTAGGAGTCTGAACCAAGCTTTCCAGCAGTGTTACTTACATTACTACAGTGGCTTCTTTAAAGACATAGCTAGATGAGATCAAGGAACTGCTAACTACCAAAAGAGCTACATGGGTCAAATGGCTTCCTCTTATTGTCACCTTTCTCTTTTTTAATAGCAAAGGGGGTGAGTTTTTCTGCAGTCAACATACAGGTATATATATTTTTATATTTTTTTACAGTTTTTGCTGATATTAAACTTCTTCTTTGTTACATAAAAATGTCCAGTTTGAGCATTCAGGATTTGCGCTTTTAAGCTGACAAAAGGTGCCATGACAGCTCATTTAAAATGGAATCTACCGCACGTCAAACTCTGTTTTTGGCCAAATGTTAACCCCAGCTTGACGTGATGACATGTGATGACGTGTTGAACAGGAGATTGACGCCTGAGCAGAATGTGACCATAGAAGTAAGAAAGAGAGAAAATCAGTGACATTTCTGCATTAATCTCAGGTTTCAGGCATCCGGGGGGAAGTCAGTTTGTTGTTTAGCAAAATGCCTTGTTAAAGTTACATTTTATGGGTAGACTGGGCACAGTTTATTGGAGCTGAGTAAAATCTCCATTATATTACACAGCAATGCAGAGAGTTTTTGCCTTATCTGCTAAGTACCACCTGTTTTTTACGTACATATTGTATAGCAGAGCCACAGAATGTTTATACCCTGGGGGTAACTTCTTCATCATCAGCAATTTCAAATTCTTTTCAATCACTTGACTTTAGAAGCATGTAGAAGATGCCAAACCCCAGTTTCAAGGAGTGCAACCCCAATACAGAGGTGGATATATTAGTTACACTATACAGATAACCCCCACTTCCTTTAATCTGGTTCTGGCCTCCACTGATATCAAAACACACAGCAGTGTGCTTACTCTCCTCACAAGAACAAATAATATTTCTCTGTGTAATATTGGATCAGTCATTATATCAGTTGTTATAGTTTCAAAGTTATATTAATTTCAAAGATAATAACTAAAATGACCCTATATTTACATTGGACTGAAATGGAAATGTGTTTGATCAGGACCAGGATTGTCCACTCACTCTCAGAATTGGGTATGTAAGCCAAGTGAGGTACTTTTTTATACCATGGCTTGAAATCACAGGCATTCTTGTGAATGAGAAAGGATCTAAGATCTTCTGTCATGTTTGCTAGACAGATACACAGAGGGAAATTAATAGCATGTGTGGAAAAAAGGCGGTTTCCCTGCTCTGCGCCATGCAGAGCCCAATCTGTTGCCCTGTCTTGTACAGCAGAGACGTTCGAGCCATTGCCAACAGTGCCACGTGTCTGTCTGCCTGTACTGGCACAGCTGTGCCATCCCATATGCCACAGTGACCAAAATATTGCAGGTTGTTCTCATAGCCCTAATATATCTAAACATGCAACCTTCATAATAAAAAGTGCTAAAAACACCAAGCACAACGGGGAGCAGACACCAACACATTCCTATATGGCCTATTCTCGCTATGTCAGGGTAGAGCTGAGGTGCTGATTCAGAAGTCTGATATTTCTAGCTCCCCTGCTGAAGGACCATAAGGAAAATTACTTATTGCTATTTGCATCTGCTAGAGAAACAGGTTTCTCCAGTGTAAGGGAAGCACACTAAAACCACCAAGAGCCTCAATTGTGGCATTTGTAGATTTGTACGTGAATTTTAAAATGTAGAAGTGACCAGCAAAGTAACACATATCTTGAATAATTAATAGGAGTTTAAATAGGCACTGGTCATAATAATTGGTCATAAGAACACAAGTTCTTTACAAAACCAAGACACAAGACATTACTGCCCTAGCAAGAAGAGTTAACAGCTAAAGCATGAACACAGCTTGTGTGTAGGTTACTGTATATTGTTTTGTCCACAACCTGTATTTTGGAGTTTGCAGGAAAGCACAGAGCCACATTTAAATTTAGGAAAGAAAATATTACAATTAGTCATTTAGCTTTTATCCTAAGGAGCAAAATCACAACAGGAGCTCTGTTTTAAGTCTGTTCAGCAGAAAGGTGCACCAGGATATTCAGTAATTCACTCAGGGCAATGCAAAGGGATTCGGAGGCAACAATGGAGACTGAACTGGGGACATTTTGACAATAAGTTCTGAACTTTAATTACTGAACCACTCAGTCTCTTTTCACCAGCCTATGATAATCAGAGGCTTGCTTCTGTCCCAAGTGTGACCACTGCATTGTGCAGGACTGAAGCCTAGGAGTTTCCTGTGGTTTCATTCTTGAATTGGCTCTTCCTTCCCTGCTGTTAAAGTTGGCGTGAGGCTGTGAGCAGCTGTGGGTATGTGATCACTGTTTCTAAAATAGAACTTTTGAATTTTTAACACTCTTTGGTAGTGTATTGTATTGTAATACTGAGTTGATCCATGTACAGTAGATACTTTTAAAGTGGAATGCTACTTTTAGGAAACAATTAGATACAGTGACTAGACTAGACTATACAAGGAGGTAAATGATCTGATAACCAAGAGAGAGTCTCATTTTTGTTTTTATATAAGGAACTTCTATTTTTATTTTCAAATGAGTTAGAAGAGCTATTGAGTTGGACTAGTTAGAAGAGTTCATTAGAAACAGTCAAAGGATCAGCAGTCTGATGAACAACAGATTCTGAAAGAGACTCTGAACTTGACTGTACCAGAAAGCTTGGAATCATACAGACATTCACCGTGGCCCTGCTTTTGAATGCACCGATGCTAAAAAACATTATTTTTATTACAGGCAATTATTATCACAGAGAATGCAGTTCCAGGACATTGTGAAGGTTGAATCACTGGGAGCTGTCAAAACCGAGCTTCATGTTTTGAGAGATCTACTGAGTGTGCAGAGGAGTGATGTTGGCTGAAGTCTGTTCTAGTGGGAGTACTTTCTCACATTCATTTAAGAGCTCTATCTTATGGTATTTGGGGATTCCAGCCAAGGTTGCACAGACTGGAAATCACACAAAAAATGCTACATTAGTGCAGGGATGAGATAAGACTCATCAGTATAAATCCATTCCATGTTTTACAAGGTGTGAAGGTTCCCACAGTTAAGGTGCTGGTACACTTTGTACAACAGCCAGCTCACACAGCCTGGAATGGATTGGAGAGCTATGCAATGGGAAGCTTATTTGTGCTTGAAACCTGCTGTAAAGGCACAGATAGAATGCCTTCAGGCTCATTTGTATAGCTACAATTATTAATTTACTGTACTTGGTTGATGCCCTTATCCATATTAACTCCCATTGGATACATTAATCAAACCACTGGTCAGGAGTCTGGAGCCCTAAACACCAGAACTCATTTCTGTATAGTTACAGTATACTGTAAATAGATATTAGGTTTTACATTTTGTTCAAATCCCCTTGTGCATCTGAGCTCCATAAGTATTGGGACAGTGAAGTCAATATTGCTATGTTTTGCTATATAATCAGATCATTTGAATTTGAGATGAAAAGGTAAATATGAAGCAAAAATATAAAATGTCACCCTTTATTTCAGGGTATTTCTGTGCATATATGCTATAGTCTTTTAAAATGATATTACTTTTTATGATCTGTTCCCCCATTTTAGGTGAGCATAAATATATACTGTAGATATATAGATATGTATATAAGATATATATACTTCACATATTGTTAAAACCCTGTAGAACCTCTGAACCACTACTTTAAAATGCAGACATTCATTCAGAGGGCAACAAAGTCAGAACATATGCCTTGAGAAGGCAGTCCAGTCTTGAATATCCATCACTTGGATGCCTTACTGTGAGTCATTAAGGCAGCCGTATCCATCATGGGAGTCAAAGCTGGACACCTGCACACAGGGGTGAGGCAGAAGGATCCGGTGTTACAGAGAAATGGAAGAGACGCCCATTGCATCACAGTGGCACTTAAGCTATGGGTCGCTACCCTGCTTGGATCACTTTTTGTCAAGTTGGAAAGTTAGAGTTATGAACATTGCAGGCCATTAGCTTTAATTCCACTTTGAAAGCCAGGATAATTCAATGCAGACATTTGTTGCCATTCTGTGTTTCTTTATCATGGTTATTCACACATTTATTAAATGCGATACTTTTTACTGTTAAACTATACCTTTGTGCCAGTGACAGTGACCCCTCCTGAGGTTCTTGAACATTCGTTCTGCTGGTATACAGTATGTTTGCAACTGTCTGAACCGAAAACTCTTCGCTTACCCTTCAAAACGAGAAGCAGATGAAACCTGGGAACACAGCAAAAGACAGCAAAAGAGAAGAGACCATTTTACCCATTTAGTGTCACGGATGTCAGAAAGGACGAACCGTGGAGAGGCAGGAGAGCGTAAAAGACCCTCTGCGTAGCGGTGAGACGAGGGTTAGCCCGGGCTCAGCTATTCAGGAAATGCCGTATAGAAACCTATGCCCTCAGGTAGCGGACGTGGGGCGACCTGGTGCTAGGTGGGTTTCAGGACATCCGAACGTCAATGCTGAGCGAGTAGGAAATAAAAAGGCTACACAACAAGACACACCAGAATGACAAGAATAATCACAGGGAACTAGGAACAGGAGGAAAGTAGAGCACCCTCTAGGTGTACTGGGCGTGACACTTAGCGTGTTTGGCCACTGATAGTTTAGCAATCCAGTGATCTCATTCACCCAATCTATGAAGGAAGCAAGGCTATCAAATCTTATTTCAGATCGTATTCCAGGGCAGGGTTTCCTAACTCCAGGCCTGGAGGGCAGCTGTCATGCAGTTTTAGATTCCTGTACCACACCAAATCATCTAATTGAACTAATTACTGATTTAATTGGGGCAGTTAAACAGATTTTTCTGGCTTTTCAGGCACGGATTATTTTAAGAAACCTAGAAAAACTGCAGGATGTTGTTCGTGTCCTTCCTACACTGTTTCGTTTATGCCCTGGGTGAATGGAGACCTAGTGATCCAAAGGGAAATAAAGAAGACAGTGGGCACATTGCTAGTTAGATACTACTATGGAAGCTCCATATTCTGTATTATTATATTTGGAAGCAGAACGGGAGGGTTCTGACCCTGGCATAGCCGGGGGCTGTTTGCCCTGTCCTAGTCTTTTATACAGTATATCATCAGATTTGAAACCACGAGGGCTTCAAAGATTGCCTTTTCATTTGCAACGTTTTTTAGCACAAGAAGCGCATTCTTCGGACAAACAGGATTCCCATTGTGAGAAGTGGCCCTGTGTGGAACTACTGCCCATGAACCAAGCTGTTAATTACCTTCCAGTGATGCACGTCAATGAGAAAGACAGCGCTCAGGGCTGGGATTTAGAGACAGGCGCTCAGTGTCCTGAGAAAGATATTACGTTACTCCCTGACCTTTACAGTGACTTTTTAAGTTGGGAACATTCATATTTAATGAGGCCAGCTTTGAAAGAAACAGGACTTCCCAGTCTCAGCTTCGGCAGCTTAACATTCATATAACATTTTTACAGCACTACATGTCAGATCAGCTCTGCTCCTTCCCTCCACCCTCTTGGACAAAAAGGCAGTCATCCACATTTAATCTCTCTTGATGTTTCACGTATCAAATTTTATATGAGCCCTAATTCAACAAATTAGGGTCTCAACTGAGCAAGCTGCAAATCTAAACTGAAACTGAATGTAAATACTGCTTAACACTAACATTAATACTGGGACATCTGCAATTCCTGTAGCCAGTTCTTTCTGTAATTTGCTTTTGATTTTCCTCATGCATAGGAAAATTAATCAAACATAAATAAGCTAATCAATCTGTAAGGTTTTTAACCCCAGATCTGATGGTGGAAATGTAGTTTAGGAAAAATAGGCCCAAAGCAGGAGCATAAGAGAACCCTCCCTAATTCCATTTAATCCTGCGAGTTTCAAAATGAGCCATCTAGTGTTTGAAAGTGACGAAATTCAGAGAATATGCATTTAATCTGAGCTAATGTAGAGGAAAGACCAATTGGTTAGCTCTTTTCTGGAAATCAACGGCACATCAGGTCATGCTCATAGTCTCTGAGTGTTCTTAGGCTGAGACTTAGATAATCAAAATTAAAGACAGAGAGCTGCAAACAGAAAACAAACTCCTGCCTATTGGAGGCAGTCCAGGCCCTGACAGTAATGTGGCAATCCCCTTTAGGTCAGCACATATTTGAAAACACCCTCCCAATTTAACATCTCTCGGGAATGTGGGGTCAGGACAGCACCCCAGCATGATCAGAATGCTGGCTTTGTCTGAATTTGGTTTTGAGGAGACACAGCCTCTAGGACAAAACCGACTCCACACTGACGTCATTCTGCTATTGGAGGATTCTCCTGTAGTTTTGCAGTAACCCCCAAGAGAACTTCATTTGACCCCTTCTTCCTAATTTAAACAGCAATTACACACTGCAACCCTATATTAAATGTGGCCTAATTGTTTGTAATTTTGACAGCCATATGCACAGTGTGGAAAAGAGCAACAGACGCAGTGGGGTTAGCATCCAGACTCCCTTAATTGCCTTTGTCTCTTTAATGAAATGTCAGATTACAACAGGAGGAAAAAGGTTTACTGTCCCACATGTAATGTAAAATCTCCAGGTGATCTATATAGAACAGCTGCTATAATGTCTGCACCATCTGTCTGAATCCTTTTTTTTAAACAAATTGTTAATTTGTGTTTCAAGGAAGAACAAGAAGAACCAGCAGCTACAAAAATTAAACACACGTAGCAAATCCATCGTTTTTCCATCATTTTCTTCTTAAGGATTTGTGAATTAGAAATGAAAATAGCTGGATTTTTTTCCTCCTACCAAATTTTCTTTTCTCAAATTGCTTTAAAATTCAAGATACTTTCAAATCTGCAAAGAACACAAAAGGCAATTGTTTGATAACGACGTCTTGTCTGGGTTAACTGATTGACAAATTATTAGTGTAGCGGCTCCCCCTACTGTGCTATCATTCAGCAAAGCTGGTCTGAGACTGCCTAGGTTGAGCTCCATCCAATCCAATAACTCAACACACCTTTAAATCTATTGTTAGGGGGACACCTGGTAGAAAAAGAGGCATATGGCACATGTGTATATACAAAGATACAGTTTTCTAACCTGCTGCTGAGGAACGTCCTCATTAGTTGTATAGCACATGTACCTTGCAAGCAAGATGGCATGAGACAGAATCCCACGAGTTAGTGAAGGCCAGATTCATTCTACAGTGAGATCTAGTCTGGAATTGAGACAAGGGGACACCTGTCTTCCTTCAGTCTGCTTAATATACCTCCTGATGGCATATTGGCTACTGGGTTGAAGCTGTCAAAAAAGGTGCTTTGCATAGCAGGTTAGTGAAGTAAAAGACAGCACCAGCAAGGCTGACCAATTCCTGTCCTTTTCATGCTCCTCCTCCTAAGACAGTGTCCATCTGTCACTCTGGCTGGATGCACCACATTGTCTCTGTGTCTAGTCTCGTTGGTATTCACTTTCACCGTGTGATTTAACAAGCAAGGCTGCATCTAGTGTTGCTAAGAAATTCCTAAACTAGGCATTTGAAAGGAAGAGCTATTCTACCAGCAGGGATGTCTTTGTACCTCCAATATCCAAAGCTGAATGAACCAAGGAAAAAAAAACACATTTAGAAGTGGAGAAATTAAACTGGTTATCTGGCTGCATTCCCAGGTTATGTACTGTGTGTTTTCTCCATGTTTCAGAGACCTGTACAAGAACTTTGTCAACTACAGCTGGTAACCCTGAATCAATTATATATAGCCTTCTGTACTAGTTTATCATGTTAAAGATCTTATGTCAATTTCCTAAGCAAAAAATAATATCACTACTTATTTCACTGATTTATTATTTATTCTCTTGTTCTTTGTCACATTGGCTTAGTAGTAAAAGTGTTTGAAGCAGGAAAACACATCTGACATGAGCAGTTTTTTCATATAGAAAAGGTACACAGATCACTTTTCTCTCAAAGAAAAAAAGCTGTATTGAGAAGAACATATCCACCAATATTATTCATCGACCAATATAAAAACTAGATTACAACCAGTGGTATATATCCACCAGTATCATACATCTAGCAGTATTGCCACAGCACGAAGAAATGCATATGTTATTTTTCTTTCTTTTTTTAATTAGAAGTTTGCTGCCCTCATTTTCTGGATGTCACTTAATATCTTTTTCAGCTACTACAGAAAAGCAGGTAGTGTGTCTTCAGCACTTATGCCAGTGGATGTAGGACTAGCATCCCTCCCCAAACAATTCTTTCAGAGGCGCTTTGTTCTCAATGTATAAACGGTGCAAAGCTGTGCTCCAAAATGGGGTCAACAAAAAAACACCAAATATGCAAAATGCACACAAAGCAAACTAACCCAAAACAAAGGAACATTTTAAATACAGCCTATTTTTGATACAGCATCCAGACAGCAACAGAGCCCATGATGTTCTGTTACTGCTGTTCTAAGACTGGATGGTAGTACGTAAATGTACTGTACTTAAGCACAAAAAAGCTTTGTTAGTCTTGTTCTTGGGATTAGCCGGAAATCTAAGGTGGTCTGCTATCAGATACAGTCCCTCTGCTTGTTTTACTGTTGCTTGTCGGAGCAAAGACCTCAGACATAAAAATTCATGTCTGTATTAACACCCCCCCACACACACACACATCTAGTCAGCCTGTAGTCCCCGCTGTCTGTCGCTCTCTGCCCATCACTGACACTTGAGTAGACCCAGCCCTCTATGAGGAGATTAACTCCAGACACAGCCAATTGGCTGCCAGGGTTGGGCAACTTTATGGCTGGTGAGAAACTAGATATAGGGGTGACAGCATTGAACTCGGAAAGGTGAGAAGACAGGCAGGACCTGAGAGGGAAGGAGAGAGTTTCTTTGTGTGGGATAAATGAGGTAAGCCGATATAGTTTTTTTTAATCTCAGGCTTAAATCTCTTCTGCTGATTTGGCTGTGTAAAATGATCATGGCCACATGCAAGGGGCTGTGTGGTAAGCCAAAGGCAGTGTGATCGTTTTCAGCCACCTAAAATGTCTTACAGATTTGTTTTGTGGGCATTCTTCTGAATGGATTGTTTTCATATGCACATTTTGCACATATGTACAGGGGCCGATTAACACAGAGTGCATATCTGCAACTGTTACAGAAAATAATCAGAAAAAGCAGTTGTTAATGGATCAATCTCAGTAAATCGTATCTGACACTTCTGATGTCTGCACTTTGGTTATTTAACTTTGCAAACTGTAATTTTTTTATTTTCAGATAAGCTTTTTAACTCTGTTTTATACAGATAAGAGACAGGCATGGCTAAGGAAAGGTCTGTTTCATACTGCAGCAAATAGGGAGAGCAGAGCTAAGTTCAGTGTGGTTTACATTTGAAAATATGCAGCGGCCCATGACTAACCTGAAGAGCTCGTTGTCACCAAATGGTCTCACTTTAAGAATGTGTCGGAATGAATCTTGCAGAACCTGAAGTACTGATGTAATTTTTTTTATTTGAATTCAATTAAAATAAATTGAAATTGAAATTGTGTTTAAATTGAATTTGTTCCTTCACAAATAATAAACACAGGAAACGTTATTAGGGAACTTTGATGAGATTCATACTGGAGCTTAAGAGGATTTTTACCAGAGCCTGGAGATTCTGGACTCCTCTGCTTCAGAAAGGGTTAAGCAAAGGGAAGGGAAGCCACTCTCTCCGTGCTTTCTCCAGAGCACTTTCGATGTCGAACAGCTGCTGTGAGCTCTTGCCAGTCTGAAATGTAAACCACGTGGGGTTTGGAAACTTGATATGGATTATGCGACAAAATGAGCAATAAGTTGTCAAAATGTAAAAGGGCAGAAAACAAGACTCATTTGCCATGGAAGACATAGTGGAGGCAAGTTATCTTTGTTGTATGTATATGGCAATCATCTGTCCGTTAACATTGGTAAGAATTAAACAAACAGATACAATATGCTTTGTAACCTAGTAACTATTCCAAAGTGCTCCACAAGAGGAATTTGAAAACGTTTCAGTGGCTTTTTCATAGTTGCTTAGAAAAACAGATGCATAGGAGGAAATTATTTTTTCTATGCAATGAAAGCAAGGCCTGCTTTGAATATTTCTTTTCCAAATGAATGGACACAGCTTTATTTTTCACAATGTGCTTTTTCGTTATTTTAAGTAAAGTTTAAATTTCCCCTGAAACTCTTCATATAAATTTCATGCTTGGACTTGATTAGACCAGACTTGGTCTTGATTAGTGTGATTGTCACGAAGAAAGATGTGACTTGAGATGCATAACAAATAAGTTCTTGGGGAAATTTGCAAAATAGATCTATTTCTTTATTAAAATCTTTTTTAAAGCAACCTTCATCCACAGTGAAGGTGCACTCTCTAAATTTCTTGTACAACCTTTGAAATTTATTTGTAATGACTTCATGCTGACAACTGGTGACAGATGTTTCATCCATTTCCCCCTTTCTAACATTTTCAAATAATCAGTATGGCCGTGTTACATTTTCAGGAGAAAAAGAATTGATCATATTCCACAGTGGAAAAAGATTGGTATACCCATGTTACTTATTTTTTGGATTATTGGATGTGCCTCTGTACCATACGTATTAATAAGAACTTGTGACTGGTTGTATGAAATTTAAATGGTCTTTTCCAGTTCACTTGTCACCTGCCTAGATTTCATATTCCAAAAAAAAGCGAAAGATTAAAATTGTTTCTCAATGAGATTACAAAAGCATTGCTATTCCTAACACTGTCAGTTTCACCCACAGCATGGCTGTGATTGTCATGGTCGGACGGCTTTGCCAGTTCTGTAGTGTGTAGGTGGTGAGAACAGCACAGGCGACTAACCACGCTGCTGAGAAATATGCAAGCAGACAGTTCCAGCGATGCGTTGGTCCCCCAAAAGGTCTTGGGGATCAAGCACTTGAAAGGATGAACACTGTAATCCGTTTTGTCATGCTAATTGGATTTCTGTCTTCTCTCGTTTCCTCCTCTCCCCCACCGACAGCTTTCCATGAAGGAGGCTGGGGATGGACTGCACGCGCAGATGAACTGCATGATGGGAGCCCTGCAAGAGCTCAAAATGCTCCAGGTACAGACCGCATTGGAGCAGCTGGAGATTTCGGGGAGGTCCTTCCAGGGTGGCCCAGCCGATGGCGTGTCAATGTCTCCTCCAGCAGAGGCGTCCCATCCAGGCTCCAGGATAGCCAGAAGGGAAGAGTACCATAACCATCGGGGGGGCAGCTTAGAGAGCTCCCCATCATCCTCCAGCTCAGAGAGTGGGAGTTTCTTCTGCCCCAGGAGGTACGTCAAACACGATCTACCGAGGAAGGACAACCACGGCTTTAGGGGAAGCAACTGTGTGGAGCAATGTCCTCCAGCCCGGGTGGAAGATCTTCCCAAGATCCTACGTAGCCTCTCCCGTGAAGGCCCCTCCCTGGACAGTGAACCATTACCAGACAGCACGGATGACTCCAATGACTGGACCTCCTCGCTGATGTGCCAGGGCCGGAACAGACAGCCCTTGGTCCTGGGGGACAACGTCTTCGCTGACCTGGTGGGCAACTGGCTGGACCTTCCGGAGCTGGAGAAGAAATCAACAGATGAGGGAGAAGAGGTGGGAAGGCTGGGGGAGGACAGGGGCGGCCATCCCCTCCGGCTGACCCGTTCGCAGGAGATCTGCAGGAAGTTCTCTCTGACTGCCAATTTTTTCAAGAGGGTCCTGCGCAGCGTCCGCCCGGATAAGGACAAGCTGCTCAAGGAGAAGCCGGGATGGATGCCCCTGGATGACGCCCGCAGTGAGCTCTTCAAGAGGCCCAAGAAGGCAAGCAAGGCCAAGGGCACTTTCTACCTTCCCATCCGGCCCAGCGGGCAGGGCAAAAACAGACCATTCCCCCGGACAGGGGAGGAAACAGGCCACAGGGTGGGGATTTACATCAACCGGAGAGGGCAGGCAGAGGTGATGGAGCCTGCACAGGCGGTATTTGATTACAACACAGCTGTTTGGGTGTAATCACAGAATATCAAGAGTGATTGGATTTAATCTCCTGTTCCCTTAGCTAGATTGCTTAATGGCTTCCAAATACAGTAAGTGTACTGTCAATGAAAATCCAAACTGTTTCACTCACTGAACTTGGCTGGAGTGTAACAAAGGACACAGACCTAATGTGCAGAAATGTACTTTTTCCTCTGTATATGAGCTGAGGGGCCTTTCTCTCGCTGCCAGTGTGATGAGCGGAGTCCTTGAATTTGCACTTTTCTTAATTTTAAATCAGTTGCCACATAGATGGAAGGTGTCTCTATTTTAGTTTTTTTTTTCCTTTTTGGAGAGTTCTGCTCATGCAGCACAAAAAGCCTTTACCTCACAAATCTTGCACTCCGATGTTTACAATCCCAAGGAAAGCGTGCCACAAGATACCAGAAAAAAGGGCAGTCCTAAACTGGTGGATTGGAACAAAGTCCTCAAAAGGTCCTGACTAAAACAGCGACAATGTTACCATATATCCTGTATATTTCATAAAGCAACCCACAAATTGGCCTTGTGTGTGCTTATAATACCAAAACAATATAAGATTGTATACTGATTCAAGGATCTGTTCCTGGATTTCTGGACATATGCCATGCATTCTGCTTCACCCCCAATAGCTTGTTCCAGACACACATCACATGCAGCACACTTGTAGTTTCCAGGTAACTGGGGCTTCCATGATGTGGAGCCCTTGCTTTCAACAAAAAATGGATAAATATAGCCAGTAATGAGTTATCTGTGGTTTCTAATGCTTCAAACTAATGAGCTGTTCAGTGATCCTATGAACTTGGATCTGTTAGACTTCCAAACCTTATCAGCTTTATTCTTCCCTAATCCTTGAGAGTGTCCAAGATAAGTTTATGGTTTTTTATTAGCGAAATAATTAAAGACTGACAGTACCTTAGAGACCCTTTGTGTTGTCAGGCTGCTATGCAGTCAGAGCCAATGCAGTGAGGAGACCAATAGGAAACCTGCACCAAGCTAAGGCAGCTGGCTTACTTTAGCTTTTCTGGTGAAAAAAGGACATGTTATGTGCAGAATTAAAGGTCTCACTTTTACTGTGCTTAGGAGACTAGCGCTATTCTTTGATTTATATCTAGACTGTGCAGGAATAATTTACACGTGATCTTTTTATTGCCAATGTATCAGTTTCATAGCTCTTTTCTTTCCATATTATCTACAGAGCATTTTCATCAAGTGTTTTTTGTCGTTAGTCGGTAATATGTGCAGCTGACATATAATATCCAGTGAAAAACAAGAGAGAGGAATAATAAATCATTTTTAACTGATTTATTATTTTTAATGGACTGCAAATCGTCTGATTTGTCTTTGGAACAATTCAGAGCCATTTAAAGCAGTAAATCAGATTGCAGAAAGAAGAAGGCTGAAGACAAGCTCAGTCATTCAGGCTCTATCATTCTTTTTATTGCTGACAATTGCTGACCCTCTCTGCCCATGTGGTTCTGGTCAGGTTTTTTTTTTCCTGCCATGAGAAAAAGCAAGTACAGCTGCAGCAATCCAACATTTATTAACTTTAATCTCAGAAGCAAATTTTCTCCCTGTAGTCTGAGTAAACACTTATTTGTTGTAGATTTTGCCGTCTTGTAACTTTCTGTAATTAGTTTACTGTCGTCGCTCTTCCTAGAGACATTTACTGTCTTTTATTGGAAGAAGCAGCAGAACGATTCCAATCACCAGTGGCCAGACATAAAGGCTTCCTGCTGCACCTAGCAGCAGTGTGGAGTAGTGGTTGGGGATGTGGGTTCAGAACCCAGGTGAAACACTACTGTTGTACCCAGTAAAATGCCTTGCTGTATAAATAGGTACAAATGAAAATCAGCCAAATAAATTGGTGAAAAAAAGGCACAGGGTGCAGGTGACCAGCCCTGTTTCTGATACAACATGTCAGAACTGAAATGGCATTCGTAGTCTTTGTGGCCTGAGATATGACTGTGGGCTATCTGAAAAAAACAAAGGGTTATGGAAATGATCTTACCCAGAATTTGCATGCAGTATGTGGTAAAATGTTAATACTAAATCTGACAGTCCAGGGAAACAATGCAAAAGCAAACAGAAAATTTAACAGTGGGCAAGATTTAGAATAAAGTGCAGTTTTGGTCTCTATATCCTACTAAAGTATATTAAAGCCTTAGGAAGAGTTCAAAGAAGAACAACAGAATTTTTAGGAGATACAGTCGCTTTGATGCGAGTTAATCTCCCCATGTTTAGACATAGTGTAGGTATAAGCTTACAATTAGTGATTGAATCATGAAAACCAGCCATAGTTAGCTGCAGTTTATTACCTCTGGATAGATCACTCTGCTCTGGCTCAGAAGATAGAGACAGATTATAGATTGTTATAGATTGGTCTGGGAAATTGAGAGGAGGAAGCTCTGACCTATTGAAATTGACCAGGAGTTCCAGAAATAAAACCCCTGAAGTTCGAAGCAGAATGCATAACTGCTCTTCAATTCATGATGTTTGTAACTGAAACCATCAGTGTATTGCATGAAAGCAGGATACAAGAAATCCTGGAATAAACCAGGATTTAAAAGTATTGATAGACAGACCTCCGATGGAGGATGTCTTTTTCTGCAGAATACCCATATACTGTAAATGTTTACTATGGGAGATCATGAAGCTGTATTACTAGAGACTTTGAATGCTGTGTCTTTAATGAGTCACTAGTGTATAAATACGATACCAGAAAAACATGTTAATTTGAGCTCTTTAATCACCTAATTAGTCCAATTAAGTCAATAAGTACTAGATAATAAGTCTAGAATTAAAACAAGAAGTTAGCTTCGCTTCCCATAACATTTAGAAACCACTGATATAGTTTAGGTGATTTGGCCTAAAAAAGAAAACCAAGACAAAAAAAATCTATAGTACCCTATAAATTTACCCTGAATACATTTTCATAAGGGATACTTATAAAGCTCCCAAAATCACAGAAAACAGATAGCACAGCTGGTGTATCTCTTTACAGAAGCCTGATGTTAAATAAGTTGCCTTGTGGGATAAAAAAACATTTGGGGCAGTTTTCCAATTCGGTGTCCCTCAGCGCCAGTATTCATGAGTGACAGCACGTTCCAATTTTCAGCACACATGAACTCAACTCAATTAGTTAATTGTATTAATTAATTTACTGAAATGAACCCACTTAACCCTTTCTCCAGCCCTATATAGGTACTAATTTGAAGAGGCCCTGGAACATTAAAGCTGCAAAATTGACACTGACAGCCAAGGCATAAAGACTGTTGAACTTCCTTGGATGTGTCATTAAATCTGCTGAGCAAACACAAACCCTAGTCTTTTCAAACAGCAGCCCTGACTGCTAGGTGCTGTATTGTACAGCTCCATGATTCTGTAAGAGGGAAGGAGTAGAAGACTTTGTAATGGACTCAGAAGAGTTTGCCCTCACTATTCATCTCCTTCTCTTAAAAGGTTTGTTTTTTTCTCTGTTGTTGTTGGTCGTTGTTATGACTATGATTATTTAATGCTGTTATTTTTAAACAAGGTTCAGCGAACCCTAAGATATATGGCTTTCAAGGTTCAATATGCATTTATGGATTCTTTGTACTGTAAATTAAACCAGTTTTATGCAATTTTACCACATTGTTGTCTGTTTTTCTTGGAAGAAAACTTTGGTGCAGTCTGATTGGGGTGCTCTTGTGGAGGTGAAAAGTGGTTTCAAAGAATCTGGATAACTGGGAAAATAAAAATAAATGGTGCAGCTGTGTTCACAAACTCACCAGAGGTTTGACATTCAGCACTCAACTTCCTAATTTTTAGAGCACCCCTCTTCACTTGTGATTCAGTCTCTCCATCGCAGCAAATTCCTGCTCTAAATTTGAATGCCAATGTCCTGCAAAATTCATTGCAACTTAAATAAATAAACAGACGACATGGTCCACTGATCAAGGATTTCATGCATTGACTGCTCTGACACTAATGGACCAAGATGAAGTCCATACTGGGAAATTGCCTTTTTACTCATAGAGCACACAAACCAAATCAAGCATCCTACATAAACTGTGGAAAGTATGGGCACAAGATTTTTCACAGTTCATCCCAGCTGATAATGTGTGTATTATTTGAAATATGGAGATAAGATAACTTCAATGAGTGCTTTATTATTTCAGCTGTTCAATAAATATTGTACACTCCAGTAACACCTAGTAAACAGGGCTCTTTTAGTCTATTGCTGTCTGAGATGGGCAGATCGGGTGACTAGCTGTGAGCAGTCACTTCCCATGCATGTCAGCAGCTGTCCTGTGTCCCTCTCTCTGTCTCCTCAAAGACTCCAGCCACTCCCCCCCACAAAAAAAACCCATAGACTGAGATTCCCTGGAGAACCAGAGGACTCTCACTGACCACTTTCCCCTCCTCTGCCCCGACAGCTGTCCCCAATCACATCACCACTGACGCCCCACTCCTATAGCTTGCCCCATGCATGATTGTCACAGGAGCTGTCTGGTGTGCGCTTAGTAATGTAAATGTGATAAAAAAAAATAATGATCACCGTCTCCAGGATAATTGACACCACGGATTAAGAGCAATGCTCCCGAACAGTCAAAGAATCTTCTCATTTTGACTGTGCCTGAGCTTTTAATGGCTTCCTTGAGTCAGTTGCTACACTTAAACTAACCCCATTCTGTTTTCAGGTTTGTATGCATTGATGACTTTTCAGGTCTGCATAAGCCATGCAGCATCATGGCTCTCCAGCACCAGGGATTTTAAAATAAGAAGAGCTGATTAGCCAAACATGCAGAGAAAGATGCCAGTTTGTTAATAGGGTTGAGTCTACAGAGGGCTGTTTGCATGCTGAGCACTAACCTAGAATCTACTATGCGATTGAGCTTGTTGTCCATCGACACACCCACTGGCATTTTTCAATATCCCTGCAGCTGTCTCTGTCGGACTGCCCCTCAGAAGGAGAAAGAAGAACGTGCTCAGCTTTCATAACTTATATTTACCATCTTATATAAATGTTCTGCGGTGGAAAGCAACTGTCCCTGGGGTTATATTACATATCAATTACTTTTTTGGGGGGGAAGTTATGTTTTTTTCACAATCTGGAAAAGAAAATTAAACAGGAGTAAAGTAAAATATACCAACATTAAAACAAAATTGCTCAGGTGGCTGAAAATTACCTCAGAATTCCTCGGTTCTCATTTTTCAGGCTTTAGAGGTAAGGTCAGTCATAAATTGCAGACAGATTTACAATTGCTGAGACTTCACTTGGTAGAAACCTAAGTATCTGGCCAGTACACTATAAAGACACACCACGCTCCACATTTATAACTTGCAAACTTAGTGTATACAGACAATAAGGATGAAGAAGCATTGTTTTGATTGCTCCATTCCAGTAGAAAAGATTTGAGGCTCTGTAAATGTACATTAACACAAAAGAATGTGAAGATTTGAATTAAACCAGGTTGTACAATACACAGTAACTGAAGACCAGGACACAGAACTAAAACATTTCTTTTTGCTCCATACAAGAAGCACAGCCGGCTGTCATTAGAGACTGATGAACATCGCAGGCACATCCTGTTAATATGTGCACTTGAAGGGGCAGCTATAATAGATTTTAAAGAAATTGCTAATGGCAGTGGGCGGGTGTCCCCCTAGAGAGGGACTAGAGAGCTCTTGGCTCAATTGAGAAGCACACTGACACTTGGGAGGAGAGGCTACAGAACATGGAGCAGACACTCAGCAATTGCACACAGCGCCATTGACTCGCGGCTTCAATTAAGACAGAAATGGGAATGGTTCTCTTAAGCACGGGGCTCTATGAGTGGATAAAAAATTAAATTACAGAGGAAAAAATTAATGCTTAATGTTGTGCTGAAACCCAATTTAACAATTTTGCTCACTCCATTAGAATTAGAGCACTGCTGCACTTGAAAAGTTTGATCAGAATTATCTAAAAATTGCATTTGAGGCCTAGGAGGACTCCAAAAAGTGAGCAGCATCTTTCCATTATTCTTTTATTGTTTCATAGTTTATTGAGTGACTGTATACTGGAATAGATGTGCCATCAGGGCGTTTCGTTTTCTAACCCCCAAAAATGATGTAAGATCAAGTAACTTTTGTAATGATGCAAGAAGAAAATAAGCCTATAGTCTGTGAGGCCACTCTAATTTGTTAATGCAATGCACATACTGCAGTTAACAACATCATCTCTTTTCACAGGAGTCACTGAAAGTCAAAAGGGGATTTTGGGAAATTACCCTCTTTTCTCCCATTTGAAAAACTTTGTTTTGCAAAGGTATCGAGATGCAATGTTGTTGTTTGCAAAAGTTGTCGGTAAAGAAACTGACCAGTGAAACTGCCAGCAGTTACAATAATTGCAACATGTATAAGATGGCAATGTTTGTCAAGTCTAAAACCTCCCTGGGCTTCTCACCCTCCTCACACACTTCATGTTTTAGCATTTTGCAGCAGCAGCAACAGTACAGTCAAGACATGCTTACAGTGTACAGGCAAGCTCCAAACAGGACAAGCCTGTGACTGATAAATTCTGGGACTACTTTTCTGAGAGGCTGCAGACAAATACAAGGCATGTCATTGTGCCTGGGCTTCCTCTTTTTTCATTGCCTGTTTGTGTCACAATGGACTGATCTGGTCCTACAGGGCAGTAGCCCTGTAGGTCTATAGAGAAGGGCAGCGGTCCTGCAGGTCTACAGAGAAGATCTACATAGCTATTTAATTCACTACCTGCTAAAATATTTAGGAATTAAACTATATTTTATTGTGCTTACAGTGCTTATATTTTATATATTCATTATATTTTATTTTATCCATTCATGGCCATGGAGAGCCACAGGTTTTACAGTTCACCCTCATATTATCAGTTACTCTGCATTTGTTTTAATGCACAGTTAAACAGGTGATTGCTTCCATTATGTAGTAGAGAGATCATCCATCTATCCATCCATTTTCTAACTGCTTGTATTCAATTCAGGGTCACGGGGTCATTCAGGGCCACTACAAGACAGCAATGCTAACCACTGCACTACCACATCACCCTTGAGAGATCATTTAAAATTAAAATACCAAATGCCTGCAGCTCTCAAGTACCAGCCAAACCATACCTTATTGATTAAGTCACAATTAACTGACTTAAAAATATCTGATATTAAACTCAGCTTTACCATATGATGATTTAAGGATGACCTGTGAAACATCCTGAATTGTGGGTCTGATTCATGCTCCTTCCAGGACATCCTGATAGTGACCGGCATTCACTTCCTAGATTTTTAAAGTCTTTTTAATGCTGCAGCAGTGCTGCTTGTTGATGGCCGTTATGTGTGCGTACATTTTTTGCAGAGGGTGGAAATTAATTGGAGTGAAATTAAAGTGGCCTTTATCCATTCATTCCGGCTTTGCTCATTTATAAAAACGTCTCTTTGACGACAAAGGATCTATTTTGCTACAACTCAGCGGACTCTTTCAACCTATTAAATTCTCTAAGGGAGAATAATTGAGCTTCAGATTCACAGCGGGATAGCCTACCAACCATGACAAATATTGTTCACTTGTCTCCCGCGGGAAGAGTTTTCATTTCCCTTATTAAATCAGCAGCCACGGCCTTTCAGCAGGGCAGCGCGCCCCTCTTTAATAAAGAATACAGACACCAACTCAATTTCGCTCAAATTCCGGATCTTCTCTCCTTTTGTTTTACAAGCGATTCCCACTTGTCAGGCCTCTGAAAATGCAGCACTGTCTCTCTCTGCTGTATAATTTCACCTAGAATAGTTTCAGCAATTTTTCCCTGCTGAATTCTGAAAACAAATATTTCTTTTTCTGCAATGGGCAGTTTGCATTTGGATCCATTTCTTATTTGAGTTTTTTTTTTAAACATTTTATCAGAATCAGTAAGGAAGAAATTACTATGAGATAAGACTAAGAGAGAGTGTTTGCTGGGTAAAGTACAATACAGATAAGCGAGCAACTGTCTGCAAATCTGTCATGTTTCCCAAACTGAGCTCTAAAAATCAAGTTTTGGCATCTTAAAAAATGTTTTGCCCGTATTATGGTACATTAAAGCCAACCCTTAGTTTGTGGGCAGGTAATATTGTCCTAAATACTAAGTTATACTTTTAATATACTTTAATATTTACTAAGTAAATATTTAGTATTAAGTACACCATTCAATGGTGTTCAGTGAAAAGAAAATCAAGATTCTAAGAAAAAACAAGTGTACCACCTGACTCCTCAGTAAATCATGACAACCAAAGGTAAGATAGTGACCTTAATTTATTCTTTAAATGGACAGCAGACTCAATAATAAAATATAGGCTTCTACCTAGCATACTCTGTGGATCTCAGATAAGAGGAAGAGGAAGAAAAAAAAGTAAAATTAGAAAAACGAGACTGGCAGCTAGTCATGCCTGCAGTTGCAGTGCTTTAAAATGACAACTGAGGTCACCAGGGATGGATCTCAGCTGACACAAGTTTGCCAGGATGGAAGGCGTGGGGGTTACATCATATCCTCTTACCCCGGGTGCCAGTTCCAACTCACTGAGCTCCCTTGAAGACATAAATGTCACTGGAAAGCTACAATATCAGAAAAAAAATGAATTGGGGAGGGGGGTCTTTTTCAAGGGTCTGATACACAGAACTCAGCAATTTCAGCCAGTACTTCTCCATTCAACCCAATCATTTGAAACACAAAAGAAACCCACTGACCCTGCAGAGTACAGTGCCAGGAGAACTCTGTAATGTTACAGACCAGGATTGTTGTCATGTATGCTTAAGGCAAAAAACAGCTCCACACAAGATTAGCGTTGGCTGTATTTCACCACTACTGCAGGTGGTTCTAAAATAAACTAATTTTGTTATCTGTTTTCTCAGAAATATCTTTATCAACGAGACCTTTGCATGATTGCATGATTTTTGCATCTTTGCAGAAATTGAACAAAGAAATATAAAGAGAGCAATCTAGACCAGCACTCAGTTTGTGTTCTAAAGAACTGTGTTATTGTCACACATGCACAATTTGACAGCAGTACCAATGGGCGCTTTGTAAAATTAAAAAACAAAAAAAAGGAAACAAAAACCGGCAGCAGACATTACTTTTGTCTTTTTGCAGTTCCTGTACAGTCAGCTCTCAGGGATACATCATCTGAGCTCGCAAAGGCGGCATCACTGGCTTCATTAGGACAATCAGTTTCAATCTGAAGTGCAACACTTTCCCTCTGCAAGGCAGTCAACAAACTCATTCTGATCAGCGCCAGTGGATTTTGGAAATGGAAGGCATTGGTTGAGTCTATCAAAGGAATCCAGAGCTTTAGCGCTTATTCTGTGGCTCTTCAGCACACATTAGCTAATCAGCTTAGCGGTAAACTGTGAACGAATGCATCAAACGAGCCCCCACGCTTGCTCTTCTCTCATTTCATTTGTAGTTAATTAAAAAATGCAAATAAGATGCAAATTGGGCACTTAAACACATTCTGAGGGGGGCAAATTTATTTTGCAGGCATGTTGAACACCCCCATGCTTTTCATTTGACTGTGAGTGCTTTCTGAAGGCAGTCCTCAGTTCCTATTGAAGTCACTCTCAGATAAATTTAGACACATCATTTTTGCTATTTCTTTTTGCCTTTGTTAATAAGTTGGTGCCTGTCTCTCAGGAATGCACTCCACATCAACAGAATGCATTGTAAATTTGGCCTTAAGTCAGACTGTGCTGATGAAGGCATAAAATATTATTTTCCAAACAAGGTACTGTTCAGTAGAGCAATTTTCACTTTGACACAAAATAATCTTTTACTTCTTACCTCTGTTTTTTTCTGTATATATACTTTAACACCAGACTACGACCCTGAGAAACCTGCAAATCACAAATTCCAAACCCCTCTTGTCTCAACTAGACAAATAGAAGAATTCTCCTTCAGAAAGAAAGCCGCCATCAAAATTATGTCTCTTGAGTTGGCTGTCGGTGAGTTGACTGAAGACTTAACAGCCCAGGCCCACATATGCATGCTAAATTCAAATGAAGGCAACCCATGACATAAGTGAATAGTGTGTTTCTCTCTGTTTGTCTTCAGAATACTATATGTTCTATTCTGATCTTAACATTTCAAAACATGAAACTGCAGCATTGGAGAGAGTCACAGTGGTCACAGCTACCAAAATGTTCCTTTTCAAGAGTAGATTTTGCCTCTGAACTATTGGAAAATGTAGTCAAGGTCTCCAAAGTTTTTGAAGGAAGCTCAACTTTCAACATCAACTGAACAGGAGGTAATTTCTCTGAAGAGAGCTCTGTGTGTGTTATAGAACAATTTGCACAGTGATGCTATAGATTCTCAGGCACAAGAACCTCTTTTACAAGAGTCTTAATGAGGGTCTTGGATAATTAACCTACTCTTATGTCCTGATAAAGAGATATGGGCTCCTCTCCACTTCATTTACAGCTAGGTATCAGAACCCATCTTTTCTTCACTCAATGCCAGCACAGAATATCCATATCCTATTTTACTCTCACCAAGTAGAAACACTTTCTGAGTCTACTGGAATTGCTCATTAGCGACTGATTCCTGACAGACACACTTCAATTCTTAAATAAATCCTGCCAAAATTAGAACCAGGGAAGTAATATTTTCCAAAGCTGACATAGATTATGAAAAAAACATGAAGAAACTGACATTGCGATACTAATAATTGAGTTGTTCTCCATTGGGTAACCATTGGGTAAGTTTGTCCTTTGGGACTCATTCTACTGTAATGACAAGCAATGCATATGAATGAGCAGACTAGCATCAAATGGGCGCAGATGCGAGGATTATGTACTTTAGCATCAAGCCATGCGAAATGCCTATGGCATTAGTTCATTGAAGCACTATTTATATCTGCAACATACATTTAATCTTCTTTACATAGGCCTTTACAAAAGCAAGAGCACTGTCTTTTCACGGCAGCTGGGAGCATTCTTGTTGGCCAGGTTTTGTGCAACAGAACATCAGTTGGTTTAAAGGAAAGAAGTCGTTTTTTATCCCTTTGGCACTGTTTCTTATTGATTCTAGAACCGAGCCTTTGCTTACATGACCCCAGTGAATCAACTTCCACAACTTCACTATCCAGCTTCACAAGCAATAACAACACCCAGGAATTACATGTATATGTGAATGTTTCTCCATGTGAAGATTTCGCTTAACCCACTTCGCTGAGGACCAATCCCCTGGCCACAGGACTAGGCAAAGTGATAAATGTTCCAAGGGGAACCTGTAAAGGTGGAGATGAATAAAGATGTTTTTCCTACCTTTCTCTCTTGAAATGACTCCTTAATTTAGCATCTTGTTTACTGTTTATTTTGCCACGTTATGTTGGTACTGTTGAAATGGTTCAAAAAAGGATGATTAAGTTATTTGTCAGGTTTGAAGGAATGTCCTACACTGACAAAATAAAATACTTGAACCTCTTTTAGTTTTGAGCAGAGAAGACTAAGAATGGAATTATAATAATAATTTCTTACACTTATATAACGCTTTTCTGGACACAAAGTACTTTACAGGTAATGGGGACTCCCCTCCTCCACCAGCGATGTGCAGCATCCACCTGGATGATGTGACCGCAGCTGTAATGCGCCAGAAGGCTCACCACACATCAGCTATTAGTGGAGAGGAGAACAGAGTAATGAAGCCATTTCATTTTGGGGGATTATTAGGAGGCCATGATTGGTAAGGGCCAATGGGAAATTTGGAAATTTGGCCAGGACACCTGGGTTACAACTCTACTCTTTCGAGAAACGCCCTGTGATTTTTAATGACCTCGGTTTTACGTCTCATCCGAAGGACGGTGCCTTTTAACAGTTTAGTGTCCCCATCACTATACTGGGGCATTAGCACCAACATAGACAGCAGGGTGAGTGCCCCCCACTGGCCCCACTAAGTTTTCCCCAGGAGGTCTTCTTGCTCGGAATTAATTCAAGTATCCTAAATACTCAAGGACTCTGACAAAACCAAGCTGGCAGACTTCTTCAGGACCTACAATAACCAGAGGAAAAAAGTGGAAACTATGTAGAAGTGCATTTAAAAAATGAGAACAGCAGGTTTGTCCTGAAAAAAAAAGGTTTTTGGGAGTCTGGAACAAGCTACTCGGCTATGGTGCTGAAGACCCTGCTGTGTTCAATAAAGGTGGGGATGAGATCGTTGGATCAATAACCCGAGAGCAACAGAATGATCTAGACAGGTCACATATCCTTCTCTCATTCTTAACTCATTTAAAAAATCTTAATCCCCATATTTATCCAGGAATCCTATCTTCCATTTTAAAGCTCAGACTAACTTTAGTTGAACAACTTTTTGTTCCCTGTCTTCTGTTGCTTAAGGTTAAAGAATGCATTTCTCTTATCTTCTTTACAGGTTGTGCTTTCTAAGATGGAATAATTGTGCTCATCCCTCCTTTATATCAATACTATACTATAACGCAATTATTAAAACTGTCTACAATATTCCACACAGTGTAAGGTAGTGTATTTGGTGGATTCAGCCCTAACCATTTATAGATGCCACACATGGATTTGATGAGGAGAAAGATGAGTCAATACAAACGCCTCCTGGCCCTTGTCATAGGTAGCATTTTTAAACTCAAATCATCATGAAGACTGCAAGAGGGACTCAAAACCCTCCAGGCAACAGGGTCTAATTGTACAAAATGCAAAACCCAAGTCACTTTAGATTAAGATCTCTTTGGAGAAAGCGAAAGAACAACAAAAAGAAAATGTAATGTTTGACTGTAAGGGGAAAAAAAACAACCCAAAATAATAGAAGAGGAAGACACAGTGACATTCTTTTACATACAAAGATTCACTACACTTACCTTTTTAATTTAAATCCTAGACTTGATTCTCACGGTTATAAGAGCTCATTTTCAAAGTGGGGTGGCTTTAATGAAAACTCTTCAGAGTCCAGCCATCTCGGTGATGGAATAACACAAGGCACTTCTCTGACAGTAGCTCAAAATAGAATGGTGAAACGCAGATGCTCATGCGCACCAGTCAGGGCTGATCAGCATCAGAAACATACAAATGAAAACAAATGCTTGGCAAGAATATAATAAAAATAAAGAACTGCAAATGCACGTATACCCTTAAATAACAGAAAATTCCTTTTCATTATGGGAAGTGGTACTTAGCAAGAAAACTCTATATTTACAAATGAGATACATTACAGGACCACAATATTCATATTGTCCATGTTTTTAAGTGAAATATAGGCAGTAATCATTACTGTATTACATTTACTTTACAAGAACAGTGACTGTTGCAGTTAGGCTTTGCATATTTTTTTAGTGGACTGTCAGAACATTTAGCAATCATTCAGATAAAACCAAACTGAATTTGACGAAACAAGCATTTATTAAATTTTTTGTTGTAGCTACTTCAACAGAAGTGAAATCAAACGGCCTGTCTCTTTAAGGCCCATCAGTGAGCAAGAGGTGTTTTGCAACCTGCAGTGATATTGGATTTTTGGGGAGTAAGTCGTGGTATTCCATGGTGTACTATGGCATTAAGGCATTTACTATAGGATTATGTAATAAATCAGGGTTGGTTTCTTAAATACAGTACATACATATACTGTATGTCAATATACAATAACTTTGTGTTATATAAAATATAACTGTAAAGTATAGCAGTTTATTATAACAGTGTATTATAGTGTACCATAGTTTCCTATGGTAATTAGTTTAGTACATATTAACTTCTCTATTTACACAACAAACTGTTTCTCCCTGTTTTCAGGGTGAAATGATTTGTAGTCTAAGTTATTTCATCAATCAGATCAATCCACCCCGTACTGTGCATGTCATTCTTCTGGGCTGATTTATCAAGGCTGTCTGGAATGGTGGATGATTTACAGTAGTGCTACGGTGGCTGCAGTTCCTCTCAGTTACCAATTTTGTGTTTAAAAACACAAATGGCCAAGTCCATTGAGTGCTGGCAGACATCCCCCATTTTGAGTTTTGACATTAGTGTGACCAGGGGACCTTGGAATGCCTTATGAATCTAAATTATGGTTAGCTCTTGAGTCAGAAGCAATGAGATTGAGGGCATCACTCAGAACTGGAGGAATATTCGAGTGTCTCCACAGAAGCACTCATCAAATACTCAAAGAGCAGTACTCAGAACTGCAAAATAAGAACAGATTTTTTTAAGTTTGTAATTGGCATTGGAGTATTATATAATACTCATTGGGGTGGGATACAGTTAGGGAGCTAAGTGGTAAAACACAAGTTTATTGAGACATGCTTTTTTTAACTGCATTGAAATTGTATTCTGACAATTTGAAGTATGTACTGTAATTTTAAAAGAGCTGTAAACCCTTATTATATATGTACTTTTATGGTGTTTTAAGGTTTCTTTTAAGGTCAGAAAGGGGCAAATTTCTAATCATGCATGAATATCTCAGGTGCTGCATCCCTTTTGTGCTTCTTTCTCACACTTGTGTTTGCTCTTGCCAGAGACAGACCTTACCTTTCTATCTCCATCATTCAAGCGGGCCCTCCCCTACCTCCTTCACTGGCTCAACCAGACTCAGCTGACTGTCCACCTCTGGCCTCCTTAAAGCAGGATCAGGAGATTATTTTATTTCTTTCTTGACCTCTACTTTTCCATGCTCTGCGGAAAACAGTAGGCTTCATGCAGCCTCCATGATGTGGCCACTCCTCTCTGGACTCATTTCCTTCCCTTCCTTTCCACCTCTCTTTCCTCCTCTCGACATTCCCCATTTCCTGTTCTGGTGTCTAACCCCACAACAGCCTCCCCCCCCCCTTTCCGTAGTCCCTGTAGGAGCCACCTCCACCCCCTCAGGTGTCCAACCACAGCCCTGGGGAGACTCTCTCAAGCATATCACACTCTTATTACCCCTCAAGGACCTTTACTTTAGCAACTGTTCTTTTTTAGGTTGGAGGGTTTTGCCTGAAATGCATCCACATTCATCAACATCAGCCATCCAACCCCACTCCAACCCCTCAGGTGTCCAACCCTACATTTACGTCCCTCTCCGGCCCTGTGAATGACCAGAGAGGTCAGGGTGCTTTCTTTCAGTACTTCAAGCATTTTGTTACACTATTAGCCCAAGTGTTTTTACCCCCCTCTGATTTTCTCGGTTGGCCAATTCTATCTGTTGACCAACAAGCATCAGTAAACAGGCACTTCTACTGGCCCCTGCACAACCTCCACTTTAGGCTACTAAGCCATCCATGGCGTTGATACTCCTTCCAAGCTGGCGCAGTATCTTCCATGGCCGCACAAGCTCTGTGCATTGATGTTATGAAGTTCCTTTAATCTCTTTTGGGGGGCCCTCTTAGCCATGTGTACACTTCAGCAGTTTGGCCAAATTCTGATTAGTGTGAATTAGAAATGAAACGTCTTGAGAGTTTCAAGATAGGTTCCAAATGAGAAGAGATTCCATGACAGTGCTCATAAGAGTAGGGATGGTAGCATCAGAGCTCTGGTTAAATTCAGTTCTGTGCTTGTACAATGTGGTCTCCTTAAAGTTCCTCCTTAATACAACTGGTAAATCAATTTCTCATCTGATGATGTGGATCCCCTCCTAAATGTAAAAATCCTTTGATAGCTGTCAAGATGAAAATAGCTCTCAAAATCCAAGGATTATAATTAATACAATAATTAGGCTTGCTTTCAACCACATTCCTGTATTCTACTCCTGTGTGATCTGGTGGCATAAATGCTTTGAGCTAGTGCTTACTGTGAAAAGAAGCTGTGTCGAATTTAAACCAACTGGTAGATTATACTTCCACTCAATTCTCTTATTTGTGTAGTGCATACCCAGACCAGCAGTCTTTCCTCAAGGGGTCTATTTGTCTCTCAAGGCATGTACAACAGACCTGCATGGCCTAATTCTTCCCATCCCCTGTTCCTGATGCTTTCATAATCCTAGTAAATCTTGGATTCCATTCTTACATAATGCAGTTAGGATTAAGGATTAGGTGGAATTTCTCCTTTAATGTACACATACCACTATAATCCATATGCAACTCTTAAGCATAGGGAGACAGTCTGAGACAGTGAGGCTCTGGAATATGGTAAAAGAGCAGTCTATAATCCACTGTTGGATAAATCCATTTACCTTCATTTACAAACCCAGTATGTGAATCTCTTTTCTTTATGTCTTTTGCCTCCGATTTTATCAGAATGAACGAGCCATTTTGCACAGCTGATTGATCTATTTCTCATTTTCCTGCTGTTCACACACATACAAATTTTCTGGATTTGTAGGGATATCTCCTGCCATCTGTGCAAATTCCCTGAAAATAAGATAATGATCTTCAGACTTCCAGTATCAAGTGCTGCATTTAAGAGCTTGCTGCTTGTAAAAACCTGACACGGATGGCACTGTTATGAAATGGGAGTCTTGACGTTTCGTGCACAAGTCAGACACGGAAAAAAACTAACATAACATCTATAAAGATGACCTAAACGTCTTAAAAATTGTGACTGAAATTGAAAAACTTATAAAAGAACAATTGGCTATCATATTTCATCACAGGGGAATAGGAAAAATATTTGCCTCTGTTTTACCACTTAGATGATGTGTGCAATAATTATTGCTGCAGCATCTGTTTATATCAGGAGCAGGACCAGAAATCTCCCCAAATGATCACATGAAGTTCCCAGCACTAAAAACGACTTCCCTGTTATAAGTGCATCCACAAGACCTTCAGTTCCAGAGCTTCTTTTCTAAGCTCAGAAAGATACTATGAGAATGATTTGCCACACAGAATGATGCTTCGTGGTTTTCTTAAATTGTAATCACATTTCTGACCCCAGACCCAAAGCTTGTTTGGAGTGTGAGGATGAGAAGACTACCCAGTGATGAGGAAATACAAGGTGATGTAAAGTCTCAGCAGCAAATGTTTGATACCACAGCAGGGTCACATACTGGCCTTTAACCTCGGGATGCCTGCAGCTAAAACAGGCAACAAACAAAATGGACTTGAGTGGTCAGGGCACTGGAAAGGGTAAGCATTCACAGATCCACCTGCTAGACAAAATAGCCAAAGATAAGTCACAGCTGTGAGAGAATAGCCCCAGCAGCTGATAGCGATAGCACAGGAAATCCATTTTTATGGATACTATCACAGGGGGCCTCTCTCCCCATGATTATCATCCAGCTCAATACTCAGTTTCATCAGCATGTCCACTGCCTCGACCCCCGTGAGCAGAAGTAATTCATGCTCTTGGATTATTCCTTATGTGGACTCCAAACTGCAATGCCCTCATATATTAAAATGGGGATATTAATGTCCCCAAAACATGCTAGATTTGTGCATTTTCCACTCAAAAGTTTGACGGCTGTTGTATAAATAAGAGGGTTTTGCAATTAACCAGGTTTTTCTGTAATTTGTGTCTCGTCTTTCTTAAATGTGGTGTTGTGACTCCCTGTCATATCTAAAATGATGCTCATTTTAATTCAATGGAGTTCTACTTGAACGAATGATGTCTTAGTGTTGTTAGGTTCTGTTTCCTGTAAATCTGACAGTGTACAATATAGAGTAAATATAGGCAAGATATGTAACCCCAACATTGTCTAGAAACAGTCCCATAGCTTTGATGGGGGTTAACTATCACATGTGCAAACACTGTAGTTAAGGAGCCTTTTGCCCTGTGTGTTGATGCCAGCATGGTGTTACAGTGGTTAGAATTGCTCCCTCACAATGCTGGGGCCCAGGGTTCAATTCCTGGGGTGTTATCTGCACGTTTATCTACATGTTTAAACAGTTTATATGTTTTCACCATGTTTGCCTAGGTTTCCTTCCACAGTGCAACGACATACTGGTAGGTTAACTACAGTATATACAGTATATGTGAAATTGGCCCTGGTGTGAGTCTGTGTGTCTGTGTGTGCCCTGCAATGGACTGCTGCACCATCCAGGGTGTATCCCACCTTGCGTACAAAGCTTCTGACCATCAAGACCCTGAATTGGATAAGCAGTTCTTGAAAATTATGTGATTAAGGTCTAAATATCCAATTTCTCTCCCCAGGGATGTGGGTTTCTGGAGCAAGATATCCAGCTGTGGTGCTGAAGCCAATACCTTGGATATATTAGCTACTTACTACCAAATGGGCTGGATGGACCAAATGGCCTTGTGTCGTTTGTAACTGTTCTTGCCTTCCTATCTGAGCTAAACTGCCCTGCTTCGATACCAAAACCTCAATCTTCCCCTCATCTTCTGAGATCTGATCGCATAAGCTGCCAAATGGCATGGCCCACAGCCAGTTGAGTTTTCTGCCCTAAATGTAGATATTCAGACAAAATAATCTTCCAGCTGCCTCTTTTGGCTCTCTTTCCTTTCTGCATAAACATCATCTTCAGGAAGAACAGTCTCCTCCACCACAGCTGCACTGCAATCAGAGCTCTGGATTTTAGAGAGGAGCTGGCTGCCAACTGGTCTGCCAGCTGACACGTCAATGCACTCAGTGTCTGTTGGAGTCAGCCTCTTAGAAGCCACTGTATTTCTCTGTGGGTGGCTGTGACATCATTCCAAACCAAGGAGAAAGGCCTCATTCGACCGAGTGAGGCACCCGGATCAGATCTCATGTTGCTGACTTATGAAGGCTGCTCAATTGAGCCTGCAGCAGCTTTGAAGAGCTGCTTTGACATAAGATCCATTTTAATGAGGGTTTGAAAGGGGCTCATCAGTTGCTCAAGAACCAAGGGCCTGGATTCAGAGAGCGGAAACTACATGCCAGTACTCCAGAGACTGCAGATTTGAATCAATGATTTTGTGACTGGGATTCCCCAGTGGATGGTACACAATTGTCACAGTGCTGCTAGTTTCAAAGTCACCAGAGGTATCTTCAACTTTCCAGGCAGCAGAAACCCCAGAGGCTTGCTTGGAGCTAGAATCTTTGTAGCACCATCAGAGAGAGATGTACAGTATCCATTTTTCATCCATCACTGTACCTGGTCCATGGGTGAGGTGTGCTCACTCAAAACATGATTCACAGTGTATTTTGAGGATGTATCTAGGCCATGCTGGCCCATGGGATGCTATAATGAGTTGAGTGCACATTAACCATCACAAATTCTGTTTTCAGTAGTTCAGGGGCTTGCTCTAATCTTTTCATTTTCAGCCATGGCAATAGAGTTCATCCAAATGTGAAAAATAGTGGCCTTGTAATGTACAGTATATAGAGGTATATATAGTATATTCATTGATATCCATCCATCTCTACTAGTGTAATAAAGGCAGCATTTTGTCCTGACCAACAGTTTTAATGGGATGTACACTCATCCTGTTATCTCCTGTAGTCATACATGCATTGATGGATGGCCTGCATAGCAGACAGCGAAAGCTTATTAACTCGGGTAGTAACCTCTACTCCACCAGACAGGAAACACATTGAATGCAGTATCCCCTCTGAGAGCCGAGATGATGAGGGATCATTTAGCCTCTGTGACATTGTCTGAAAGTAAAAGCTGTGGTTGTCTGGTTTAAAAAAATAAAACATAATACCTATTCCATTGTGCTCC
Source organism: Lepisosteus oculatus (assembly GCF_040954835.1). Classification (NCBI taxonomy): domain Eukaryota; kingdom Metazoa; phylum Chordata; class Actinopteri; order Semionotiformes; family Lepisosteidae; genus Lepisosteus; species Lepisosteus oculatus. The sequence goes on from NC_090700.1 coordinate 32,179,269, forward strand.
ACAAACAGCTGAGACACTCACATCTCTGAGAACTCTGGCACAGTCTACTCTGGAGAATACAGTATTTTCTAGAAATAGTTTGAACATAAAAACATGAAAGACATGAACTTCTCTACATTATTCATAAGAAAGATGAATAAATATTCAAATATATTTCAATGGCAGGAGCTACTGCTCTACTTTTAAATCTATGTTTTTATAACAGCTTACAGTGCAGTTGACTGTAAAACACTTTACAGTAGGTTTTAAAAGGGGTCATGCTGACTCCTACTGTACTTGGATATTTCATACCAAAATGGCAGTTAACAGCTAGTTTCCTTTAGTTGTTACTTATCTATTTCAGTTATTACTTTTTTATTACAAAGTGAATGCGTATTTAAGAAGTTATACAAAATCAGTTAAATTACAGTCTTGCTTTCTTTGAATTTGGCATACATAATACCTTCTTTGAGGCTACGTAAAATGATATACAGAAAAGTCAGGACCATTCATGACTATAATAATTCAGTTGTAATTCAGTTGTGTTTGAACTTATTGTAATTGAGTATCTTGAAATGATGGTTCGCACACTGTGAAAGTCTTTCTATGTTACTTGTTTATATAGGAAAGACCGCTTTCACCATGACCTATGGTTTAGTCTGTGTTTTGCAGTGCTGTGCACCGACAAGACATAGCTATGGGGTTTTCAGACTCACAGAAGGATGGATGGATTCCCAGAGCAATCTATTAAGTTCTCCAGATACTTCCGAGGGAAAGTAAGCTGTTCCATTATCTGAATTAAGTTGACATAATGGGCATCTCTCACTGCGGTGGGGATAGGGTTTAGAGGATAAATGGTACCATTGATTTCCGCTAAGAGCAGGAAGGCTCAGCTGCTGCACTTCTCTCTTCTCTGCTAACCATTCCTCTGTACAAGGGGCATGTGGGCTGGTGTTGGTTGTCAGTCAAGTTCAAACAGGGGTGCCCAAAGCCTGGGTAAGGAGGGTTGCAACATTTCTGTTTTTGACTCGATTTAGAGCTGTTAACAATTCAGTGCTTAACTTATTTTAAATTAATTTAATAACTATTTAAGCTAATAATTAATTATTTGACTTGGGCACAATTGCCTCCATCTCCAAAGGGGTTTGGAATGTGATGAGTTCATGTTAAACTGACAAGATCCAGCCCCTTCAGGACTGGACAAGAGGCATCCCTGGTACAATCTGACTTTTAAGATAAACTAAATAAAGGAAATTTTGTATTAGATGCTTTTTGGCTATGCTACAATATGGTAATAGGCAGAATAGGAAAGGATAACTAAAATAATCCTAAAACTAAAAATTTACAATGTGGCACAGGCGGTCAGATTATAGAAGTTTCATCTGTTCTAAGCATATTCCCGACTGAAATAAAATGAGTAACTGGCCTGGAACTGGAAGCAGATTTTAAACAAGAGAAAGGTGAGCGAGAGGTTAAAATCCTGTTCAAGGTTTTAAGATTGGTTTGCTGTTTTTATGTGATCTTTTCCTGGTCATTTCCAGTAGTTTTCTTAACTAAACAAAAATAATAAAGAAAAAAGAAAAGATCAAAGAAAAACAAGAGAATTTCTTTTTAAATGGGAAATGCTTCATTCAGAAGCCATACAGTGGTTAATGATGTGCTTTGGGATCCTTCAGAATTAAAAGTGTGATATAAATGCGAGTCATTATTATAATACTTAATTTGATCCAAAACAACAGTCTAATTATCTTCTACAAGTGATCTAATAACCATGCACTCTGTATTAATGCATACTGCATCAAAACACTAGCTGCTTCTAATCCCAATAATTTTTTAACCATTCAGCTGGATTTAGACACTGCTTGTGCATTTTCTTAGGTGCAAGTATAACAAGCCCCACTGTAATAAATGAGCAAACCTTGCACCAAGCAGGCACAAACGTCTGCACCTGGAAACTGGACATTGTACATAGCGATCATAGCCATTTCAGGGTTTAGAAGCTACAGAGCCTTTAATAAATAGTCAGGAATAGTCTATTCCATATACATTCAGACCTGGGTAAATGATATGACCAGCACTGACATATATGAAAAAAGCATGGATCAAACTGCAAAGCAAGGGAAATCTTTTATCTCTGTTGAGCAAAAGACCAACTGTTTTGGAAAAAAAGTTCCCTGTCCTCATACAAGAGCTGTATTTTCACTAAACTGAGCATAGTCCCCTTCATAAGGCACATTAAGAGTCTATCAGTCCTGAAACCTTTCCCTTGACAGTGGGATCACATGTGGCCTGGAGGCAGCAAGATGTTCTAGTCTTATTTTTTAAGGTGTACTGAAAGATTCACTTGTCAGACTGCGCTGAATGACCCAATAATTCCGAACATGTACTGTATGTATGGAGGAGAACATTTTCAGCGCAGTGTGATTAGTTTTTTCTCGTACTGTTATAGTAAAGGGCACTGCAAACACAGAGTGGAGAGTTGCTCTCTTGTCACTATCAATTATTTAGAGCTTAATTGTTATTAGAGATACGCTGGCAGTTGTGCTGTCGTGCAAGGATCCAGTTTTCCCTGGAGTTAATGAAGGGGTCTGTCAGCACCACATGTTCATTGCGTCAGCTGGTCAGTCAAGAGAGATTCCCTTTGGGAACCATATGGCTTTCTGCTTCCTTTCATGTAGGCTGAGTGTGCAGAGAAAAAGAGAGGTATCAACACCGAGCAAGAACATGAGAAATTAGATCTGCAATGAGTTTGCAACATACAGTAGGAGGCTATTCAGCTCATTTAGTTCATTTGGTTGTTAGTAATTAATTGATTCCAGGATCTCATCCAACTGTTCCTTGAAAGAAGCCAGAGGATCACCTTCAACAACATGAGAGATCGAGGGATAGAGAGAGAAGATGAATATCATCCGAGAGCAGGGAAATGGAGCAGGTGTGAGGTCAAGAGCAGGAGAGAAGGAGTGAACAAGGGCAGAAGAGAGAGGGTACGAATTCAGGAAATGTCAGGAAAGAGTCAGCCAGGGAAGAGGAAGTGAGAGTGAGAGATATGAGAGTGAGACAGAATGGGACTGAGGAGGGAGACAGGTGACTAGCAATGTGCATAGAAGGAGATACAGGGAAAAGGAGGGCAGGATTTCTTGTTAAGAACAGTATATAAAAGTACCAAAATTGTCTGCTTCATATTATGGTCCTATGATGCAACACTGTCCTGGCATCTTGCCTCTCATGGCTGAGACTCTGACAGAGACTCGTCTGGGTTCAGCAAATTTGAAGACAAGCTGATTAAAACCAATTTGCACCTCCCCCTGCCAAGTGGCTCAATGGCTAAGTCACAGGCAGGTCAGACTCCTGGGGGAGCAAGCACTGCTGTTCAAGAGGGGTTGGGTGTCACTCAGGGTTCAAAGCCAGTCTGCAGCCCAGTTCTGTTAAAACAGGGTGTTCATGAGACATGTGCCTATGACTAACCAAGATACATAAAGAGATGTTTGCAAGCATCTCTGTTCCTAATACACCTTTCAGATACTGGAAAACCCTTGATCCAAACAGTCTTCAGCTGCAATGAAGGCAGGATCTTTCTAATTAGCTTGGGTTTTACAGAGCTTAACTGGATTAAAATGTTCCCCTCCACAATTATGACCAGTACCACAACAAACCATCAAGAATTTCCCACAGAACTTCAACCTCTGAAGCATACCTATTGTTTTGATCCACAAGTCCAAACTACAAGTTGTATGTTTCTATATTGAGGCAACAAGTTCAATTGAAGATGGGTTCAAAATAAAGAAAACCCTTAGTTTAATGTTGTGTAAATGTGCGTGGTGGCATCAAACACAGCAAAGACAAATACAACTAGACACTAACAAGACCATTGTAGTACAGCCTGGAGTGGCACTCAGGAGTCCTGGCACACGAGCTGGATTCTGAATTTTTCTGCACAGTTGCTCACAAATTTGGCTATCTTTCTTGAACTGCTTTAGTATTGTGCCTTGTTCATCTGAACCCATCATAGTACCCACATGCCTGTCTGTCACCCTACCAAGTCTCCTTGCAGAGGAGACTTGGTAGGGTCCAACGGGACGGTCACTTTCATGTTTTTTGGGAGCGCAGAGCTTCCTCTCATGACTGCAATGTTCTCGAAATGTCTTGGGGTCATTGCATGGGGATGACAAAATCAGCAAGGACAGGCAATCTGGGAGATCATCTTCAAAGCATCACTTTGAACAGGGACAATCCACCCATTTTCTAATTGCTTCTTTCATCTAATTCTGGGCCGTGGGGGAGCTGGGGCCAAACCCGACAAAATTACATGCACAAGGCAGGGGACACAGACATTCACATACTCACTCCACACAGACAGCACCCCAGGTCTTGAGCTGAACCCAGGGCCCCAGCACTGTGAGGCAACAATGCTAGGCACTGCATCACCATTGTGCCCATTCCAACAGAGACCCCTGTGGTTTAAGTGACTTAAAGAGGAATGGCCCAGACTGAATGCAGGGTTGAATATCCATAGGATTGAGGGTAAAATACTACAGTATATTATTTTTTTTGGCAGATGTTTTCATACAAAGCAACATAAACACATATACAATAAGAACAAGTTATAGGTTTATTCCATGCTGAAAAGAGAAGAGGGAAAACACAACGTTTCGGCTGTGAAGCCTTCTTCAAGTGTGAGAAAGACAGGGCAGAGGTACATTTTATACAACAGGGCATTTTATTGGAGCTTCTTTACTTGACCAACAGCACTGCCTGGGATCTGGACCCTCAGTTATGATCTCAGATACCTAAACCCTGCACCACACTGCTGCCCAAGTGATAACATGTCCTCATGTGGGGGGGGTACAAAAAGTGACACATCTTTTGTGCATCAGTTCAAAATATTTGAAATATGTCAAAGTTGTGAGCCCTTTGGTCTCAACCAGAACTGACATGAGAAACCATTTTACTTGCTTGGATGCCTGTAGCTGATTCTTCTTCATTATGTGATGAATCGCAAGTGTCCTGCTTCACCTGAATGGCTGGACAGAACGTTTCAAACTCCTACAAATTTCTGTGAATAAAAGAGATGACTGTCAACCCTCTGAAGTACACTTTCCCCTTACATTGACTTTTTTTACCTTGACTTGGTGGTCATCCACAGTGAAACACAATTAAGATGTGCTCACTGGAGTGTTTGAGGCTTGGCCTTTGCACAGTAGCACATTGCAGTATATCTGCACTGTATTTTTATAGTTTCCACAAGGTTTCATCAGACATGCATTGCTTTCCTATGGTTTCGCCATGCTTTTCCACACTTTTACCATGACTTTTCTGTGTAGAGTGTATGGTACCTTACTCTGATCTTAAGGAGGTACAGGATAGGTATAAGTTGAATTCTAGTAGAAAACATATGCATCACTGTTAAATCTTTTGTTACATCTGTAAGAGCAGTGTTATATCTGTAAGAGCAGTGAAAGGTGAGAAGTCTGTGTTATTATTTTGAAGTTCTGCCAACCAACGTTGCTGATGTTGAGGTCACCAGGGACTCATATTGCTCTTGAGCACATTGATCTCAGTGTAGCCAATGACCAGGCAGGCTGAAGGAAATCAATCTGTGCCAATCCCAGCAGCCATGGGGACAGGTCATGGTAAGGTCAGATCCCCAGGACCTGAGGCTGCTGTGCCAGAGAGGTCAAAGTGGAACAGGGTTTGAAGCCAGACTGACAGGGCTGTCACCTCACACTAAGTGGGCATGTGATAGCTGACAAGCCAAAGATGAGGTGATGATTAATCAAAGGATTAATCATAGCTGCTTTAGCACCAGAATTGATGCTTCACATATATTCTGTATACTCAGTAAATGCCCTTTTAGTTAAATATTATGTGAGTGCATATTCTGTTACTGTATGTTTTAGTGAAAACAGATGAAGGTTTTGGCCTTGAAGACTCCTGCACCTTAATCAAGTCAAGAACAAAAAAGACTATGTTATAGACAGCAAGAATTATAAGTAAAGAACTGCCGGAGAGAAAATAAATTAATCCAGCACATTTTGCCTGATTCTGCCATTGAATGGCCCAAGATGCATGCTCCAGTGCTCTCCTAAGTTTGAAACCTGCTGCTGATCAAGCATTAAATTAAGGCAAGCCTGGTTTCCTTTTACAGACTTCATTTTCATTATCATACATACAAGACACAGAACCAGCTTGGAACACGGGACAAAGCAAAAAACAAACTCGGCACACAACGTCTTCAGACTTCCCGCAAGGAGCTAATGGCCTATCTGTTTACATTAAAAATTCAGGAAGGGTGAAATTCTAGAAGAGGGAGAGACGTCCATCTAAATCAGCTACAAGGAATTGAGAGAAGCAATTCCTAAATAAGCCTCTGAAGTAGCTACTTAGGAAATTCTGAGACAAGGATTAATGAAGGCGAATTCTGCATATCAGCAAAGCACCAAGCAATCTGTAGCTCAGCACTTCACAATGGAACAGAGCAACATCATCTTGCTCTTTTTTATTAGATTACTGAAAGTTACTGTTTCACCCAGAGATGGCAGCACAATTGCAATGAAAACCACATGGATTGGGACTCGCTCATGCTGTTATAGGGACATAAAAGAGTTAAATGGCTTCACGATGCAGGGTAGACTATGCTACTTGCAGACTTGATCATGACCTAAACTACTGCCTGTCCTGTTCGCTAACTTCAGGCAATGTGGCCCAGTTTCCATTGCAGTGTTCTGGAAGACATACAAAATAATGTTAACAAAGGATGCACATGAACAATTATTTCAGTTCAGTTTCCTGGAGCAAGGCTAATTAGGGATATTCGGTTGGCTTACCCATGCTCACTGGGTGACTGTGTGACACTCCTAATCAAATCAAGACTGTCTGCTCAAATGGTCATCTTCACACAAATGGAGTAATCTGACAAGTGATGACCAGGGATATAAATGTCAAACAAAACCCTGACAATGTCACTCTTATGATAAACTCCTTCCTGCACCACTGCAGTGCTGCTTTATTGTGAAAGGCTTTGGGAATACAGTATTTTAAGTGATCTCAAATCAACACTTTGGAAATGTATTTTTTAAAGATAACTTTTACCATAAACCCAACCCAAAGGTGCATAACTGGAAACTCATGCCTGTGACAGCTACCATTAATCATGAGACATTGGAGCAGCTCATGGAAACCATTGATGGTCTTGCTAATGCCCAGCTGTCAGAAACAATTCTTGCTCTCGCCAGGCTTTGCAAGCCTACATTGTGAATGTTTTAGCTCAATTATTCTTTTCACTGGAGGCTGAATATACAATTCCAAAACTGCATCCAGTGTCTAATGTTCAAATCTGGTCCCATAGATCACCACAGGATTTTAAGGTCTCTTTCAAGAGTAAGCAGCAAGATCTCAAAAAAGTAGCATTATGCATTCCTGAGCATTACTGCATGTTTGAGTATTGTAGCTGTATTTTGTTTTAATTGTTCACATCCTAATGGGTCATTAATCGTTATCACCTGTCTTCAAGGCTGCTGTATCTAACATTCCTCCCAGATGCCAGAGAAACATCATCCTCTACTGTTTTGGCAGTGACCTACCCAAAAAGACTTGCAGCTATAATTGCTGACAAAGGTCCTTTCTATCAAATATTGAGTTTGCAGTTCTGAATTCTTATGCAATCAACATTTCATTCAGTTGCGGACATTTGTTGTCTCTTGCACTTAGAAGATTTTAGTTTGAATATTTGGGTTTAGAATAAAATATTAAGTCTGTAATTTCACAAAATGGGACACCATAGACATGTTCAGAATACTTTTGCAAGGTATTGTATACTGACAGTGAAACTGGGGGATTAGATTATCAAGTAGATCTATGATTTCCTGTAAATAATTGCATGAGGTACTTTTCCATATTTAGAAGTTGAATCGTGGACATGAACGCTTGAGATGAGACGATTAGCATGATTTCCAGGACTGGACTGTTAACAGACAACAAGATATAATGGAAACACTAAACAAAGACTCATGTGCTGGATTTTAGCATGATATAGCCAGGGATCAGTAGACCTTGTAACATAAGAACCATAACTGATATTCAATAGGCTATACTATAGGCTCGTCGCTAAACCCTGGATGTCTGTACCAGGGGAGAGATCAGAACCTTGGAATATTTCTCTTTAATGGCTCTGGAGGCCTCTTGTGTCTGTGAAGGAGCAACACTATTGCCTAGAAAGTATAGTTAATAGCTTTTAGTTTAGAAATTTAGAAATTTAATTTAGAGTTTAAAAATGAAGATTTTAATGAACTCTTATGTTATTCATGATCATTACAGTAATTCTGCAATTTCCCTCACGGGATCAATAAAGTATCTATCTATCTAAAATTAAAATCTTAAACTTCTGAAAACACATTGCAGTTTGGCCTATTATTTGTTAGTTTGTTTGAATCTGCTAATGAACTGTCTTTTGGTTTACTGCTTTCGCTGAGATGCAGTACGATTTCCATGTAGAATCAAATACATTGCAGGTCAAAAGAATGTGTTTACAGATAATCTACAAAATGATTGATGAGTTTTGAGTAGTTTTGCACATTCTACTTCTCTTTATTTCTGGGAGTATCTCTGTATCCCTAAAGTGGTGATCATATCTTGAATTCAGCATTTAAGAAGGTTTCTGTAAGTCAGTTTGCAAGGAACAGATCCACTTGCAGATACTGGCAACTCAGAACCCACAAATATTTCCTTTCAAATGAAGCATGACAGATACTGTGATATTAGTGTGCCAGTACAATGTAATGTATTATTTTGCAGTAAATGATCGATGGTCTACTTTGAGGTTTGTCCTGCAAGAACTACAACAGTTTATTTTGGAGGTCATAGAAAAAGCATGCACACATCTATCCATCCATTTTTGAACTATTTTATCCAAATTAGGATTGCGCGGGAGCCAGAGCTTAGCCTGGCAAGCAATAGAATCATGGCAGGGGACACCCTGGTCTGGACAGCAGACCATCGCAGGGAAGACAGACAAAGACACACTCACACCAAGGACAATTTTCCCAGAAGCCAATTAACCTACAATGTCTTTGGAGTATGTCTTTGGACTGTGGGCAGAAATCAGAGCACATGAACATTCAAACACCCCATACAAGCACCAATACAAGCACCCCGGGTCGAGAATTAAACCCTGGACCCCAGCTCAGTTAGGTGCCTAGGCTAACTACTACACCACTGGTATGCACACATTTCTCTTAAAAAGAAAACACTTCCAGTGCTTGCTGCCTGTTTTGCATTCTAATTAAGGAGCCTGCATGTTAATTCAGACAAATATTTCCTCCTAATTCTCACATACACATTACATTCCCCACTCACGCTGCAGGTGCTGGGAGGGTAACAGACTGCACTTCACTTTTAATCAGCAGAGGCTTCCTTTGGCATTCAAATCCCTCCCTCCTGTTTTCTAATAATGACCTTCTTGGATTTCCGCACACTTGTATCTGCAATTCAGGGGGAGTAAAACAACAAAGGAGCGCAGGAGGAGACTCAGCACAAAGTCTTATTTTACATCACACTCGCCTCACAAAATATTTCTACACAAAAAGCACACCTTCTGCCCTCACTAAAATAAGGAAATAAGAAAATGAAGATGTGCATTCATTGACAGCCAAGGAAGAAACCTAGACAAAAGTTTTTTTCTTTCTTTGTCAACATATTGATACCAATGGGTATAATAAATAAATGGTATAAAAGTTCTAGCAATATACACGAGCAGTTGGTATAATTAGAGGCATGTGAATTCTTTGTTCCAGGCCATAGGTTTTGTGAAAGGAGTAATAATCCAGTAGTACTTGGTTAAAAAAATATTAATTACGATGACAAGACACAAACTCTACCACACACAATAGAACATACAACACACAAGTTACTCTATGTACAGTAATTACAAACAAGGCATTTTAGAGATCTAACATTCTGGTCACACAGAAAACCCCAGACTGTTACTAAGCATTAAACTCTTAATATGCCTACAGAGGGCACACAAAGCAACTTGCACTTAAATCTCTCTCTCTGCACCCCGAATGCTACAAAATAAATGGGAACCTATATCCCTATCCATAAAAATACACCCTAAGCAGGAAAGACATTTCAAAGACAAGTTGCATTTGCAGGAAAAACACTACACCAGCGAATTGTTACTGTAGTTGTAATTCTTGCCCCCACTCCCCAACTCCAGTGCCCAACAGGACTGACCTGGTCGTCCAGGTTGGTCAGTGCTCACATCTCTGATTCACTCTATTTAGAACTTCTATTTAGAAGTTTGACATTTCATTTTCAGGACTAGTACAAGCAGTTTATGATATGAACAAGAGTTCCACATTAAGTTTAAATAAAAACATTTACCTGATTGTCTTTCTGAAGAATCAGGCTCACCATGTAGTTCATTGTATAACAAGTCTTTTTGCTTTACCAATTGTTTGCACAATCTACACCTTGCAAGTGCTGTCAAATAATTCTCCCAGTAAATCTAAATCAGTAAATTATTTTGTGGTATCAACTTCCAGTTCAGCCATCAGGGCTGGACAGACAGAGAGATCCTGGGGACTGGGAAGAAAAAATAAACCTCTGTTCGCTGGCCCTACACAATTGAAGAGCTTCTGAGCTGCTGTGGGTCACTGCCATGTCACATTTTTCTTCCCTGCCTAATGGTGATATTAATTTAAAAAACAACAAACAAACAGGGACATCCATGAAAAGGAGACACTTCTTTACATAAAGGTTTTTGGGAGTCTGGAACAAGTTGTTCAGCCAAATTGTTGAAGCCCATACCCTGGCTTTCAGATAATGGTAGGAGTTTTGAGCTTCATGTAAATAGTTTAGCTCCATTCTCTATTTGGTGTGATGAAACCAATGATTGCTCCTACTCAACTCAATAGCAATCCCAGATGGCTGTCAGCTTTTGTGCACAAGGGTGTTTGTAAGAGGGCCTCAGTACACCAAAAAAATCAATTTTGTAAAGAGTGGATGGAGACTGAGATTCCACTGACTCAAACTTGGTTGTCTTCTTTTGCTGAAAGTTATGTTTACAGAAAAAGTATTTTGTAAGATTGCAAGTAACTTGTATGTAATGTAAAAAGCATTTTTTTCCAACTCCCTTTCTATGTTTTACTCTATAAATTTATTTATTTATGTGCTTAACGGCTGGTTAAAAAAATAAACTCAAATTACTAAACACAATTTGCGCTGTTTATATGTAGAGGGCATTATCATGTCACATATAAGTCCTGCTCCGTGGGTTCAAACTGTCAAGCACCCCCTCCCTCAAACAGTGACTAATAAGGTTCACACGAAAAACAAAATATTTTGTAGTCTTTACATAAACAGACTTCGTTACTGTAGCAACTCATGAATGCAGAGCCACTATCGCTGTAAATCCAACACCCAGATTCTGACAGCTAAGCTGATTCTGCCTTGCAGCGAGGGTGCACAACAAAAACAGACTTCAGATTGCACTGCCTCATCTTCCGTACGGCTCTTGCCAAGACCTTCTGCTTCAACTCATCGAATTTCCGAGCTTCAGAAAACAAACTCAAACACAGGGCAGTGCCTCAGAGCAGGAGGACTGGTGCTGTTCCCAGGGATACTCACTTCTCTGCCACACCCTGATACCAGCATACCCCTGCATCTGGTGAAACAGTTACACCTCCCACCACCACATGTTGAAATGTGTGACTTTTAAATTATTGACTCGCTCGGTGTGTCCGGTTGAGCTTATAATTGGATCAGCCAGGTTAACTGATAATGATGAAATGAGAAGCCCCTGCAGCACCCCCATGATATGAGTTTGTGCCTCCTCTACGCTGCACATAATATGTGGACTTGTTGCCGTCTTTATCCACATAATAGGAACAAGTCATGGAAGGAGTTATTCAAACTAACTGGAATTCAGATAGTTTACATGGTCTCCTGTTTTTAACATCAGCTTTCTGCAAAGCAGAAAAAATGAATCAGGCCAGCACAATGCAGAAGAGCAATGTGGCAGAATGCTATATTACAACCCTACAGAAATAAAACAATAATGAAGGAGATACGACTGAGAGGAGTTGATTAGGGAGTCAATTGGTGACTGGTCCCATCCTGCCTCCCCAGGAGAGTGATGATTGCTCCACTGCTTCCTGGGGAGAAATTGTGAGCCACCAGAATGCAAAAACAGATGCCAATTTTCTAATGGGTTAGATGACATGAAAGGCCTTCTCACATTTGAAATCATTCTTATGAGGCCATTCAGCCTGTCTTGCTTGTTTGATTGCTGTAAGTTTACCAATCCAAGACTGTCATTGTTTCTTGAACCAACCCCGGCAATCTTTAGCAACAACACAACTGGCTAAAATGTAAAACATTTAGACTTCAGTATTAAAAAAAATCATAGGAAATATATAAAGGGTAACTACACTGGCTGCATGATGGGTAGGACACAGAACACCCCTGACATTGACCTGTAAATAAAGCAAAGTTTACAACATGAAAGTCAAGAGTACTTCCTACCAAACTGCCTCCTACAAGAAGCATCACAGCAGGCTGAACAGCCACCTTACTGGGTTGTGTGGGATTAACTGGGGTTAGGACCCAGAGCAGGTCACTTGGTCCCCATTGCCAACGTGATTGTTAGCAGGGAATATCCAGTCTAGCTGCTCCAGAGGAGTCTCCTTCAACAGCTTGTATAAACAGTTTGTTTTGGAAACTTTTGAATCCTGATGTAAAACGTGCCTCTTATTTTTAGTCTCGAGTGTGTCTCCTCTTAATGTCTGGTTGGGACCCTATATCCTTGACTCCCTGTTTACAGCAAAGCAGATCCTTGTGTTGACCTTTTCAGTGTCTATGGGAAAGCTGGGTGGAGAAGCCTCTAGCCAGGTGATGGTCCCCATGTGCTTGTTGAGCTGTTAACTCTGTAATTAGGAAGGATATGTGGTGTTCTATTTTTACACGTGTAATGCTGTGCTCTTTATGGGGCTCACCAGGTGTTCTTTGTCAACAGGGGAAGAGGAGTGCAGATGTCAGCATTGTGCCACTGAGCACAGAAAGATGGGTGCTTGGGAGAAGCAGAAAAAGAAATGAACAGGAGAGAGACACAAATATCATTACTGGAGTGGCATTCACGTAGCGATAAGGAACAATTGTGGCTGGAACAGTTCTCAATTAGAGAACAAAAACAACCTAAATAAAACCTCCGGTAAGATGACAAGATGAAGTAAGCAATTGTCCTGGAACAAAGCTGGATAGCAAAAGCCAAAGACACATTCATGGAAGGATCATGGGGAAGAAGGGGATCAATAAAGGCTGAAATTGATGATATATGCAGAGAGATGGTGATGAAATGCCACCATCTAGGTATCTTATATATCACTTGACAAATGCCAAGTGATAACATCAACTCACCACCATCTGGAATTAGCTAGCATGATTTTAACCTTGTGTGGAGCAATTGGTCATCTAGATGACTGGTGTGGACAGTGGCACAAGTGGAAGATTCAACACCGTGGCCTTCAAGATTCTAAGAATAATACATATTGATTTATTAAATGTAATAAATCAAATATGTTACCCTTTGGGAAAACAAGTAGAGAGAGACAAACTGAACAGCTGTAAGCTGTCGGAGGAAAACGTGCTTCCAGAAACAAATGGTTAACAATGAAAAATGACTCCTGAAAGGAGGAAAAAAGCCTTCTAAAAAAAACAGGACTTAATTGAAAAGGCTTTCTGCAGATAATCAGGTCGATATATTGTCTACACTTGTTTCAGAAGGAAAAAAAAGAACCCAGATAGGCAATTTGGAAAGATTTGACTGAGGTGGCAAAGTGGCAAGTCCTAATCTATCATTAGCCGATATGATCCGAGTTCATTAAAGAGGCAACTGGAGCTCCTGAAAAGAGGCAATTATGGGTTTATCGGATGGTAAGGAGACTGTCAGTGGGCTCTTCCGGAGCAAAGCCGCGCCTACAGCCTGGCAGCAAGATGAGTACGGATTTATCCTAATGGGTTTATTAGGGCAGAGGCCTGCTGGCATAGCAAACCTGATGGATTAAGGGAGGGAAAAAAGACAGCCCAAGCTTTAGCACTATAAACAGGAGGAGCTAGAGTGTATCTTGTCTTCTTTTCAAACAGTGAATAGAGATTTAGGATTCTATGCTCCAGTCTAATTAACTAATTAATTAATATTTTGTAGGATACATTTCTTCAATTTAACCTTAATTGGATCAATTCAACTGTTTTTGAAGGTATTTATAACTCACAAACACATGGAAAATCTTAAGCAGGAGATGCAAACCTCTAGATTGAAGATATAATATCAAGATGTTGGATTTTAAAAGTTATTGATCTTTAGCCAGTACAGACATTTAACTCCCAGTTCATTTCAGTGCTTCAGCCCCAGGTAACCTGTACTATTGTGACCTTAATAATGATGATTCAGGGTGAGCAGACAACCATGGTCCAAAACCTGATTTCCTTGCTCAAAATGAATCAATTTCAAATGCAAAACAAACTTTAAATGAACATGTTACATAACCAGCTTTTTACTGACTAACTGTTCTTTTGTTGTCACCAGTATTGACTGGCTCTTTCGCTGTCACCTTCGGAATCCTGAAGCCACAGTGGGGGGCAATGCAAGTTAATCCCACCAATTGATTACCAAAACCAGGATAAAAGGCCGTTCTGGGTGTGCAGGCAGTGCGGGGAAGTCAGTTCAGGACACAGAAGATGCATTCTCATCTACAGGCTTTGGGAAATGTGAAGCCATTCTAATATGCAGTAGTATCATCATCATCATCATCTGACAGTATACTTTTCATGTAAAAAATTCTTGGAGGTATTTCCATATACCCACATATTTTATGCAATAAGCCATTCAGAGATAGCAATTCTACTTTAATACCTCTGACACAAACTACAAAACCTGTAACAGCACTAAGCAAAAGAACGAAAAACTCAGGACCCCTAGTCATGTCACTGATGCAGAGTGCTACCTTTTATTATATTACAATTTATTTCAATCATTAACCTCATCATTAATCATTAATTAGTAATTAATCATTAATGGTGACGATGTACAGCCCCTTTGTCTACATGCGACTGCTCTAACATTGATGAAACATTGTTCAAACCTTGTTTGAACTGCACTAACATTGTGTGCTGCAGTCACCATAATGCAATGTTTTGATCTATTTACAATTTTATTTTCTAGCTCTCTGTATGAATGATCTTGAGTTAGAGTTCCCAGCATGACTAGACAGGGCTGCCTGCATGCCCCAGGCCAGATTCCAGTTACAAGACAGGATGTTTTCCAGCAGAAGGATGCATCCATGTTTCAGACAAATACAGTCTTTGGCTGTCACCATCAAATCACGTTGTTACCCAATCCATACTCCTCTCTCGTCTTAGGTGTCAGATTTAGGGAAATATTTAGCATTTTTTCTCACAGGGATCCCTGCGGCAAGCAACCTTATTAAAAACACATTTTAGTAAAATAACTTTCAGAGTAAGCTCCTAATTTTAAACACCCGCTTGTGACACCTGTAAGCTTAGCTAGAGATATTCACAGGGGCTTGTAACATTGTACCCTGAAACTTTTACTAGGTTACTGTATTTTCGATAATTGAACTTTAGCATTAGGGACATGAAAGCTTTAATAAAAAATATGGTATTTGCTGATTTGACTTGAATTAACATGTACATTAAGTAAAAATAAGTAGACATATACATATAGTAATACGTTAAATATATAAAGTAAAACAATAGTCAAACAAAATGGTAAATACTTACCTTTTAGGAGAGGTAGTCATTTGGTCTTTTTTGACTTGTTTGGCTGCTAGTAGCTTACGACATCAGAATGTCATTTAGAACAACAAATGATTTATTTTGTGCAGGGCAATTAAATAATTTGTTCCAAGAACCTGCATCTCTTTAGCAAAGAAGTGCCTTCTGTGTTCTGTGCACTCACAATTAATTTCCATTGGTGCCAAGACCTCTCAGCTGCTGCGCGAGTTCCTTTGCTCGGATCCTCTCCGAATGTTCCTGGGTTGACCTAAACGTGGTACCCACAGTGCCCCCCAAACCAGGCTGAAGTGGTTTTGTTTGGCCCCTATTATAAAGAGATTGTCAAAGAGCAAAGGAAATGATGTGGGGAAGGATATCAGTGTGACACAGGCCATAGGGTCATAGGGTCATCCTGAAGGTATTCAGTTCTCTTTGTGGAACACTTAGCCATACATCTTCCAATTGACTTGGATGGCAAATTCCTCCATGTTAAAATCAAACAATTGGAGTGTTTCCTCCTGTGTGGAACCAGCCAGCATCTGCTCATAACCAGAAAAACTGACACAAAATCCCATCTTGACTGATGAGTCAAACTATAAGCCATCATCTTTCCCACATCACTGCTGCTGGCAACTGTGCACAATGGTTTGCTGTGGTGAAGGCAAAATGACTTGTAGGAAATAACAGTGAACTGTAAGTAAACAGGACAAAACACCAAGATTTCACAAATGTGCTCCAAACCATGGGAAGCCTTGTATATGTGTGGCTGAAGAATGTCACAACCACAGAAGCATTGAAAATGCTATGCAAATTACAAAACGGGCAAAATGTTTTACTGAACTGTAACTCTTACAAAACATTAAACTTAAAAATACACAAAACCATTCATTTTGGTTACCAGAAGAAATTTCCCTGTGGGATTCTACCACAGGGTGCCCAAGATGCTTTGAGACCAGAATAAAAATCTAAATTATAGTCCTGAAACTGCTGCAGGAAAATGCTGTCACTTCTCATGAACCTTAACATGCTTTGGATTCATTCTCACTCCTGATTGTTCAAACCACTGTCTTGCAAATGAAAGCATCTGTATTCTAGTCCGCCTGCCCCCTCCTCCCCTGGGGGACAGGACAAAGGAGATTACATGTCTTTAAAAGGAATCACTCTCACACACAACCTCAAAACACTCTGCTGCAGCCCTCATACTTTCAGCGCAGATCAGTGATTAAATGCTCCTTTTAAACACTATAATCCAATCTAAAGCCACCTTAAGAAACCTGTTGGAAACAGGCTTTTGGTTAGAACAGATTTGCCTTTTGTA
Organism: Lepisosteus oculatus; assembly: GCF_040954835.1. NCBI lineage: Eukaryota > Metazoa > Chordata > Actinopteri > Semionotiformes > Lepisosteidae > Lepisosteus > Lepisosteus oculatus. The sequence goes on from NC_090700.1 coordinate 32,196,355, forward strand.
TTTTAAGTGCAAACAGGTTTATTCTATGTTACATTCTTGGCATTTATTTTAACACATTTGCGAGTAAATATATATAACACCTGGAGTATTTTACACAAGGATATGTGCTCTCTAAACAACATTTGCACAGCCAGATGAAGTTAAATTAATTTTAAGTATATTTCTTCCCTGTTTCACCAACACAATTTGTGCAACTGTCTAAAGCTGATTGAGTGCACAATAAAGAGAAACATACCGGTTTCAATGAGCTCAAAGTGATAACTTTACTCCTTTTAATGTATTATGTTATATAGCAACAGCAATGTTACAGTATATGAATATAGCCTACTGTTCACTGGAGTTGTTTTTTTTAGTTATCCATATAGTAAAGAAAATGAAGAAACAATGAAGATTCACAGTGATCCTGAGCCACTAAAATTACAGAGGTTATTTCATTACATGTCACTCAGTAAGATCGACTGAAGTTACAACCAAATTATGATAGGGGGTGTACAATAATAAATTGCGTAAATCAATTATCAGTTAAAAAACACTACTGTATGAAGCACAATGCGAATGCAACAGACTCAGGGCACACATATGATGTCATCTACATTTTTAAGAGTGAGCAGGTAGGTTTGTTTATCGACTATTACTGTGCCATAGAATAACAAAATACGGAGGTCATGTCATAGGATATCAAAAATGTCAAGTACTCACTGTTGGAAATCAAAATTGGTAAAACGAGCAGTGGAAGATACTGTACGAACAGGCCCTAAATGAGTTACGATGATCATGTTCTGTCCATTGACATGATTTTAAGTGACCTGTTGGTGAGGGAATGTTGTCTAGATAATGAGATGCTGTGCTTTAACAATTGCCGGACTATGATGCTGGGAGACTTCTTGGGGAGGGACAGGTCAGGTCCCAGAAGGCAGAGGGTATCTCGTTTATTGACAGATGAGTGCTGTTTAGCACTTGATCTAAAGGAAGACAATGTGTGCAGACATTAGGAGCATGATGGTCCTGCTGTGACTGTTGTGTTTGGGTTTCGTTTGTTACAAAAAGACTTTTGGTACAGACTGACGACAGCACTATTTCTCAGTAATATTAGGCCAAAGACCAAACCATGAGGGTCAGCTTCTAGCAGGACAATTGCAAGACCACATAGGATTACAATGGAAAAAGGCCAAGAGAATAATTCTGATGTTTGGGTAGTGATCCGCCTTTTCTCCTGACTTATCTAGTTGACTTTCTCCAGTAGAACCAAGATGAATTAGCTGAAAATGCCAAAGCCAAGACTGATGCCCAGCCTACTGGGGCTCCAAGCCCACCAGGTGCTTCATTGTGGGGGGAGGGGGGCTTGGCTGACCAACTGGCACTTTTGTTTTTACGCTTCACTGATACCCTCTTTTTGAAGGGCACAAGCTGCTGAGCAGCTCCAGCTGGCATCAGTCTCTGTCTGTCCAATTTTTGCACTTGAGTGAGACAGCACTGACAGTTAAATTTCTGTATCAGGGCCAATATCTTTATAGCACATTGTAGTGTATTGCACTGCAGCAAAGAGTGGAAATATTACAATAATGTTAACCTGTCACTGTGCTTTGGGTCTTTTTTAAGGAATAAATGAGACTTCAGTGTTCTAATCAAGTCAATCTGATTAAATCTTTAAAAAAATACATAAAATTCCAAAAATATGAACATTTAACTTTATTTGAGACCTTTTCTATTGAAAAATATCTGAACAAATTCAGTGACCATAAATTCCTAAGCATCTGGTAAGCAATTTACACCACAGAAAGTTGCAGTTCCATTAAAATGCAAAATTCTAATTGTACACAAAGAAATTGGAAAGTCAACATGAATTTATTCAAATAGCCAGCACAACAGAAGAAAAAAGATGGGATCTTACCAATTTTCACAAGGTTGGTCCAAATAATGATTTGAAATGGCGTTACAGTTCAGTCCAAGCAGAACATTGTGCTTCCTAACTATGAAAAAACGATTCCTTCCAGAAAACACTTCAAGCTCAGCCATGGTTAGAAACTCAACCTTTAACTAAACTTGAATGTAATTTGTGCATACAGTGAGGGTCTAAAATGGCTTTCACATATTCTCAGCTGCACTCATGATGTTAGCACCCTCTAGTGTTCATTACCTTTTGTTTATATGGCAAAAGTAATAATAATAAACTTTATTTTATATAGTGCCTTTAAAGGTGGATTCTCAAAGTACTTTACAGGATGACAACAACAATAAATAAGAAGAATACACAAGATAAGACACAATTACAATATGTAGAGGAGACCGTGGATGGTGGTACTAAGAAAAGCAGAGGGGTGAAGAATGGAACCAGTTAAGTAAAGGCTCTTCTGATGAAGAGGGTTTTGAATTTGGATTTGAAGGAGTCTAGAGAAGGTGACTCTCTGATATCCTTGGGGAGAGAGTTCCAGAGCTTGGGGGCATAAGAGGAGAAGGCACTGTCGCCCATACAATGTAGATGGGTTTGGGGTACAGTAAGTAGAGCAGAATTAGAAGAGCGAAGGTTGCGAGGTGGGGAGTAGGGCGATAATAGTTCAGACAGGTACTGAGGTGCCAAGCCATGCAGAGCCCTATAGGTGAGCATGAGGATTTTAAAGTCCACAAGGAATTTGACCAGAAGCCAGTGCAAGGACTCCAGGATAGGAGCAATGTGAACACTTGCACTAGACCTGGTCAGGATTCTGGCTGCTGAGTATTGGACATACTGCAGTTTGTTCAGAGTAGATTTAGATACCCCAGCGAGTAGAGCATTACAGTAGTGAATTTGAGAGAACACAAATCTGTTGATCAGCTTTTCAGCCACAATTAGTGATAGCATAGGGCGCAGTCTAGCGATATTTCTGAGGTGAAAAAAAGATGTTTTGACAGTATGCTGCACATGTGGGTTGAATGTTAAGCCAGAATCGAAATATAACCCCAAGGTTTTTCAATTTTGAAGTACAGAACCATCTACAGATAGGGTTACAGGGGGAGCCAATAAGCATTTCCACTGCTCCTGCTAAGCCTTACTCATCAGTTCCTGGACTAATTAAGCACTTAAGCACCTAGTAATCTTTAACACCTGGACTAATCAGGCAATTAACAATTCATTATTGTTTGAAGACTCCAGTCCTATAATGGAATGAACCAGAAGTGTCAAGAACGGCCTATGAGAATTTGTATTTCAATGCACCACAGTTTAGTTCTCACAACTACATTTTGAAAGATGAAATGCTTAATTAAAGAGCCATTTTTTGAAGTATCAACATTGTCACATGATAAAAAACATTTAGTCAATGAAAGTCACATATCTGTCTCTCAAAGACTCAGTTCTAGGATCTTGGGTTACAGTCCGGGCTAGGACCCCATTCTGTGAGCACAAATGGAAAAGTGCACATGCAACACCAACCTAACAAACTCCACAGCCCTGAATACGTGGTTCCAACAGTGAAGAGTTCTGGTGGCTCCATATTGCTGTGGAGCACATTTTGCTGGCATGGTTTAGATATGGTCGTTTTCTTAGAAGGCATGACCAGTGGTATAGTCAGCAGCTTATCATTCTGCGACTCCCAACTGAAGTTAAGCAGAAGTGAGCCTGGTCAGTACCTGGATTGTAGGCCTCCTAGGATAGCTAAAGCTCCTGCTGGTTAATTGGACCAGTATGAAATGCTCACACTGTGGTCTGTGTAGGTACTAATGCCCCAGTATAGTAACGGGGACCCTATACTGTAAAAAATGTGCCATGAAAGCGAGGTCCGGATTTTCTGTGGTCATTTAAAATCCTAGAGCATTTCCAAAAAAAGCAAGGGTGTTACCCTAGTGTCTTGGCCAAATTTCCCCCCAGCCTTTACCAATCACGGCCTCCTAATAATCCTCATCTCTGAATTGGCTTCATCACTCTTTTCTCCTCCCCACTTATAGCTGGTGTGTGGTGAGTGTACTGGAGCACTATGGCTGCTGTGTCATCATTCCAGATGGGTTCTGCACATTGGTGGTGGTGGAGGGGAACCCCCATTACCTGTAAAGTGCTTTGAGTGAAGTGTCCAGAAAACTGCTTTGTAAGTGTGAGGATTATTATAGTCACTACTTTACATTAGTGAGTGATACTCTTCACTCCGTGTTGCAGCATTTCTTTCTTGCAGGGAGGGTGAAAATTCCCCCAGCCACTCGTGGTATCCCTGTGGACCGATGAGCATGATTCTGATGCTATCCATATATTAGTCACACAGCCTTCTCAGGCCCAGGATCTAAACCCAATTGAGTATTTATGGGTCATTCTGGAACAATGCCAGAAATAGTTTTCCACATCCATCAAACAGGCATGAGCTGATCGACTTTCCTGTGGAAGAACAGTGCTGCATCCCTCTGGTAGAATTCCAAACGCCGGCAGACCCTATGCCATAGCATAAACAGGGCAAACTGGCCACACATGGTGGTCCAATGCCCTGTTGAGTGACTTTACATTGGCATTTCCATTTTTAGGTCTACAAACTGTCGTTGCTCACACTAAATTATACAATAGCTCCATCTACTGGACAAAATAATTCCACCTAAAACTCTCTATGACAGAAATCAAGTTGTGAATGAAATGGACAACACTTACTCCCAAGTCAAACTACTTTAGTACCCTGCCCAATTCATGACCAGTTTTAAAAGATTTTTTGGTCGTTGAAAGGTTAAGCCAAAGGTATGTTCTTAGCATCAGGCCTGTGCCAAGAACTGGGTCTTAGAACAGAGCTTCCTGGTGACTGACTTCATGACTGGATCCATGCAGAATTAAGACAACTCATTAAGAGAGTGTCTGGTACAGAGGAAGTCCCATCCATGACTGCACATCTTGTTCATGGTTTTGGGTATAAACAGCAGGTTATTTCTGGGTGAAGATGGCATAGTGATCAAGAGCTTCTTGGCTAAGCTCAGTTAGTAAGCAAGATGACAGAATGAGGTGAAAGCCATTAATTTTCGGCTCCCAATTTCTAACCCAAAGGTTCATCTTTAATCGAACACCAACTAACTCTAAACCCTAACAGTTTCATTTATGAACTATTAAATATGCTAATGTTTCCAACATACCGAATATAGGGCAGTCACTGGGTTTGGGAAGTGGTGATGAGGAGATTTCTGACCTTGTTGCCGTTTGGCCCCCTGCACCTGAGACTACTCTTCGACAAAATGCACCCAGTAAATCCGAAAATCATTTATTCATTCAGTTCACATTTCCATCGCAGGCGTTTTCTGAACAGCGATGACTGAGACACTTGCCAGGCAGAGAACCGAAGAAAAACATCATTAAGTTAAAAAAAAAAACACCAAAAATGATAGAGCTCCTTTTGGATAAGAAACATATATATATAACAAAAATTACAATGACCAAAAAATAATGAAAATGTACTAAAATTTAATTATTCATAAAAGCCGGAATTGTTTGTGACAGGAAAACACAAGAAGCGATATTAGAGTTGGTTTAGTATAATATATTTCAGCTTTGAGAGACATAGAAACCAATTATTATTATTCCCACAGTTTTTTCTATAAAATACCTATTTTGTTTCCCCAAAGCATATTTATGCAAAAGAAAAAAAAACCTTTGGAATTCAAATCCATTATGGGAAATCTGAAAGCCCAGTGACTTCAAATACAAAATAAAGTCACACAGGAAAAGAATGTTATTTGCTGCAAAGCCCATTAATGTCAGGAAATAAAAATATATATGGACTTCAATCTATTACTTTTGACACAATTAGTGCTTAGGACTGGTACATGATAATAAAAAAGGTCAATAATCATCAATTCTGCTTCCATTTGCAATATTATATATAATTTTAATTGAGGCCATGCTGTTTGTTTATAATCATAGATCTAAATTTCAACTGCCCCCCAAAAAAAGTTTATTATCTATTGCCAGACATGAAAATACTGTAGTCTTTAAACATTTTGTTAAAAAAAGAACAAATGGAGGCCAGGAAGCTGAAGATTCAGGGTCTGTCTTGACAGTCAATCCTACCAGAGAAAAAATCCGGATTCTTCGGCTGACTGATGTATAAAAAGTACAGAGGAGTCCGTCCGAGATATGTGGTCAATTATTTTCACTTTTCCTTGCAGTTGTAGTTGTAGTAGTAAGATGCTTGTTTTTTTTTTCTTTTTGAAGTTTTCATTTCTGGTTGAAGGTCTGGAATGCTGGCACTTTCCAAAGAGGCAACAGTTCTTCATTTCAGCATTCTGCATCGAGAGAGAGACCAGGGTTAGAGCAGTGGTCTTAAAACGACACTTCAACACTAGGCGATATTGATTTCTTCTAGTAATAATGTTTCTGTAGGACAGCACTGAATTGAAAACTGAGGGGGATTTATGTAAAAATTGTACATTGTGCTTATATTATACCATTTAGAACACGGGGCACAACTCATGTTATCAAGTTACTAAAACGATATTAGTGCTTTGCAACCAAATCTAGGAGAAAAATAAACATATCATTTGCTATTGAAAAGAGAAATGCGAGGGGATTTGATTCAAGTTTTCAAAACCCTTGAAGATGATGAAGTCCATTTAATGTGAATCACATCGTTGTAGACCACAGGGAAGAGGTTTCAAGACCTGAAAACAGGAGCCTTCTCTTTTAAATGGAGAGCAAGTCTGAAACAAGCTACACAACCATCTTATCAAACCCATGTGCTCTCCTGAATGGAGGAAATCCCCAGATCAATTACCCAGCAACCCAAAAGAACGCAACCTTTCATACGGTCGTGATAAGCGCCTGTTTTTGTTTCAAAATATCCTTCTGCCCAGGTCTAGAATAATGACACTGCAGGGTTATCAGCCTTTACCAGTTTCACTTAATCTTTCTCCTTATGCCCATCCAATCTGGAAGTGCTTACAGTTTCTCTTTCGTAAAGGTCGACACTGGTGAAAAGACTCAATCAAGCCACACAACAAAAACAAAATGAGTACATTTAACAGCCTGTGCTTCGGATCAATGTGGATACCACACGGTCTTGAAACTTGTAAAAAGGATGCAAAGACTGAAAACGAAGAGCTCAGAACAAGTGGAATTATGCCTAAATTGGGTAAAGAAAGGCAACAGTACATTGCCGATGTGCAGGAAGGCAGGAGCCAGGTCCTCACACAGAGAGACTCTCTTAGGAAAGGCCAGCGGCTCAGGGTCTCTGATGAGTCAGCCGCTCCGAAGCTGTGAGAGGAGCTGGGGCCCAGGGCTCTGGGCAGCCTGCTCACTCAAACAGGACTGCCGGCTGATGGAATCGGCGTGCCTTTATCCCATTAGCAACGCTCGGCTGCCCAAACAGAAATGAATAAACACAGCCTCGGGCCAGTGTGCCGTGCGACAAGCACAGCTCGGCTTTAATCGTGAACGACATCGCATCGTCATCTGGAATGTGTGCTGGCAGAGCCAGGGAAATGGAGAGAGAGCCAGAAAGCAGAGCTGTGGGAGGGCTCATTCAAGCACTAGGGGGGGTGTCTTCTGGGACAGAACAGTTTACAGAGGCACTGACACAGGGGATCTACAGCTGCACGAGTCTGCATTGGTTGACTACCCAGCACTCTGGCAAGAACTGAAAGCGTTTTAAAACTGAGAATAAATATGAAATTCTCACAAAGTCTCTCATTCCACCCACCCACAAAAACAGAGAATAAGAACAGTAAATTCAGCCCAAATGCAGATTTGGATTAGTAAAAATTGGCACCTAAAATCTTTAAAACACCTGTCCTTACACAGGCCAAGTCAGGGTGTTATACTCCTGTTTGGGTCCTCCTGAGTGATATGGCAGCTCAGCAGTGACACTCTGGTCTAAAGACTAGCTTGATCAGCAATCCCACACTGCACTTGGGAGGGGCAGCAAGTTAATCTTCTGCCCTTAGTTAACATGGTTAACAGAAATCTTATTAGTTAAAGATGTTTGTCTATGTACACAAGTCAGATCTACTGCAACATTATTATAGAAATTAATTGTAATCTGATTTGTCAAAATTGAAAAAGCAGAACACGTAAAAATGAGAAAATAATGAGGCATCAACACAGCAACAATATAGTATAATAAGTTTAGTACAACCTTACTAAACATTAAAGTAGTAGTTTTAACTCCCCTGTTGAAGAAAACCACTTTGAAATAATAAATACACACTGTGCAAGCACTTTAAAACTCAACTGTGCCCAGTGAAAAACTAGAATATTAAAACAACATCCTTTTCAAGTGATCCTTTTCAGTAAATTGCAACTCTGTCAAGGAGTTACACATTCTCTGCATGAAAAAAATCTTTGTGATCACCAGGCACATTTTAATTGAGGAGTATCCAGCTATATACTTGCAGATCTGGTCTGTTTCTTCGAATCCGGCAAACGCCATGAAATCTGTACTTTGTCTGTGCTGACATGTACTCTTCAAATACAAGTTCCAAATACCACGGTCTTGTAAACAACACAGCGCGTTTCACTTGATTGGGCTCAAACAGACAGACACATGGCCTGTTTACAGGCTAGTGAACAAGGGGAGAGGTGGGGAGGGGAAAACACATGAAGGAAAAGGCAAAATTGAGCAGGTGAACAGGAAATAAAGAAATGTTAATAGGTAAGAAATTTCAGGGCCGAGTGTGAAAGGTGAATAGAGGGGATCAATCTGTAGCCTACAGGTACAGCTATACCTGTTCCCCTGAAGATCACTTTTCTGGACATTCTAATTTTCACAGTGAACTGAAATAGTGCCGTGGTAATCACATCCCTACCTACAGGAAGGGTGCAGTACTGCTTGGTTAACTACAGATGGTGCTGTTTCTGTCCAACACTGCTCTGAAGTCAGGAGTGTGAGGGCACACTTATTACATATAATAATAATTATTATAATTGCTTACACTTATATAGCGCTTTTCTGGACACTCCACTCAAAGCGCTTTACAGGTAATGGGGACTCACCTCCACCACCACCAATGTGCAGCATCCACCTGGATGATGCGACGGCAGCCATAGTGCGCCAGAACTCATCAGATATCAGTGGGGAGGAGAGCAGAGAAATGTAGCCAATTCATTATTAGGAGGCCATGATTGGTAAGGGCCAATGGGAAATTTGGCCAGGACACCGGGGTTACACCCCTACTCTTTTCGAGAAGCACCCTGGGATTTTTAATGACCACAGAGAGTCAGGACCTTGGTTTTACATCTCATCCGAAGGACGGCACCTGTTTACAGTATAGTGTCCCCGTCACTATACTGGGGTATTAGGACCCACATGGACCGCAGGGTGAGCGCCCCCTGCTGGCCCCACTAACACCTCTTCCAGCAGCAACCTTAGTTTTTCCCAGGAGGTTTCCCATCCAGGTACTGACCAGGCTCACACCTGCTTAGCTTCAGTGGGTTGCCAGTTGTGAGTTGCAGGTAGATATGGCTGCTGGCCGATCATATTATATTATTTTATGTAAAAACAAAATTTCATTAGGCTACTTTAGATCCATATTGTATGTATTTAAGGTATGAATTGTTGAGATACAGCTTTTGTCACCCATTGCTACTGATAAATATTTACCTGCTGTGTATACAGAATGACATAGTATTTAATAGTACAAAGCTCTGAGGTAATGCCAAATTTACCTTCAGTTTACTTTGAATCAATCATGTTCAACATGAATATATGCGTTATGTTCCATGTCATTTTTGTACTGGGACAAGCACACAAATGTATTTCATAGGACAAAGCTTGGAATAAACAGAGAATGGTATGGCCAGGTTTCCTTCATTTCCTTCACCTGTTTTGAGCTGAGCCTGCTAAACATGAATGTACACAATATGTCACTACTTTTTGGACAGATGAGATGACATGCAGTTTCATCAAACTGTGAGTGAAGAATGAAAAATTATTTTTAAAAAGTCACTGCAAATACGCACATAAGCACTCTGGAAAAGAAACATCAACAACAGAAAGCATTCTAATTGTGAGCCATGTTACAAATGAGTGATGTTATGCAAGGGTGTCCCACTACCTTTTTATAACAGTGCACCCGTGAATGCTTGGTGCACTTGCACTATGTCACAGAAGTGTAGACTTGGAGGAAGGGTTTAGGGCTTAGTGTGGCATTTGGGTCACCACCCTAGTCATCTCATCATAAGCCTAAAAGCCCCTGATAAGGCCAGTTATAGATATAAACTTACAATAAAAGGAGTTAACTGCTGCCCAAAAAGAAAATACAGTGAACCTGGTGGAATCTAAATTCACATTTATCTAGAGTTGCATACAAAATTGCAGTTTAAACACTGAGGGGCTGGAAGTATATGATTTGCCTGCTCATCATCCAGGTTTATTCTGTATAAAAACGCATTAGTCTTACTGTCGGTATCTAGAAGAGTGCCCAGAGGAATAATACTTCTTTATACAAATGGCTTGAACACCAAAAATGATTTAACACTTGATCTCAAGAATTAACCTCAAAATTCACACCCAATTTTCATGTGATGTCGATGTTGTAAAATTTAACACAGCTCCTGGATACTGATATGTCACTTTGCACTGTCCTGCTGAAGTTTGATGAAGATTCCTCGTTAGTAGATGGCAAAGGTACCAAGCCTCTGCCCCTGGCATCACACACTCAGCTTCAAAACAGAGCGAGGCCAGACTGGCACACCCACCTGGCTCAGAGCTGCTGCTGGTGGGAGTTTTAGAGCAGTAGGCAAGACGATTTCTTTTTCGCCTTCTTCTTTTCCACTGGCGTTTTCCTATTTATCTGTCTGACCAGGTCATAGAAGATCTAGAAGAGAAAGAAAAACGGATATCAAAAAAGTGAGAGAAAGAAGATCTGGAGACAGCAGATCTTTTAAGATCTAAGTTAGACTTAGCAGATCTAAGTCGGATCTATGTGCCGTGACCGATGGGAAAAAAAATCCCACCCTGCCTTTGATAAACCTCTGACCTGCCATCTAAACACCATATAAAAAACAAGCTCCCCTCAAGTGTACAGCAGACGTTTCCCCGATTAAATCCCACATGAATGCAAGACTAAGCTGGCAAGGTTGTCGAAGTAGAATTTGGAAAAAACCGGGAGGCATGAAGTTTTGGAGGTTGGAGTGCTCCACATCCAAGATGCACCGAAAAGCAGGAGGTGACGCCTCGTGAACCAAAATGTTCCTATATCCCTGGAGAGTGCTGGGAAAGCAACTCCAGATAAATTATTAATTTCAAACTAAAAATTATCAGAACTTTCTACTTCAAAGCTGTGGCATGACATCAAATTATACACCTGTTTCAGGACCTGCAGCTCATCCCCTTCCTGTGCTCCGTCCGTTAAGCGCCAGTTAAATATTATACGGCTTTTGTCAAATAACAGAAGGAAGAACAAGGCCCTACAAACATGCACTATATCCTGTTGGGGTACCCTGCTCAGTGTTGGACAGCACCACCACCCAGATCTGTAGGCCCAAATCTGCACTTTACATTGAAGCTTCCAATGGTTGAGCAACCTGGGAGCCCAATTTCCTCCTTATCAACTCTTTTTGGCTGAACAACTATTATTCCAACGTGGAGCAAAGCTGTTAGGGGTCCAGTCTGCACTCCCGGCCCTGAATCTCTTCCCCTACTGCTGACTGCAGAAGGAGCGGTGTCCAGTATGGTGGAGATGCAGCCGGTGGTGTAACCAATAAGCCTCGTCATGAACCACTGCTAACAGTCATTTCAAAGTGTTAGCAAAATCAGTAAAAAGGAAAAGACAGATCAAGTGTCGATTTAAGCGCTGCAAGCTGGATCCTTACCTCGTTAACATTGATCTTTGATTTCGCAGAGGACTCTAAAAAGGCACAGTTGTTCCACTGTCTGGCGAGGTTCTGTCCCTGCTCCTTGCCCACTACCCGCTCGTCCTCGAGGTCACACTTGTTGCCCACCAGGATCATGGGGACCTGAGGGGGCAGAGACAGAGCACAGGGCTGATGGACAGGAGTGGACAGTGCTGTTGGGGTAAAAGAGTTTGATGGGCTCAATAGCCTCCTCTTGTGTTTACCCTGTATTCTTATCTAAATGTCTTTTGAATCCTCTGTGATTCAGGGACTCTATAAAGTTAGATAATAGCATGAGCTGAACGTGAGTGTAGGTGGCCTCCAGGTGACTGATAAACATACAAATAATACAGCTCTTAAATCTTAGTCGTATTTAGCTTTTAGCCTTATACTGAACAGGGTAAAATTTCAATACATACGCTACATGTAATGCAATCCTTCATACTATTCTTTCCTCCACTGTGTTTCACTGACTAAAATGCTCGTCCCACCCCGTATGGTTTGCAAAAAGAAATGTTTCTAGCAAATACAGGTAATGGCAGACAGCTTCGATTGAAACTTTGCTCCATAATCTAGATGGACAGATAACTGCAGGATGATTTTCCTGCCAGTAATCCAACAAGCAACAAGGCCAAAAAGGTACAGTTTGGCCTCTCTTTGGGGCATCATTCTTGGTGTACATTACAAAGAAAAGATCTTTCTGGGTACTGAAACTAATCTTGTGTACATTGTTAAAACCCCTTAAAACATGTTCCTACAACTCCTGGGTAAAATTAGTTTCCTGCCTTGTTTCAATACCTCAGGTGATTTTTCACAGTGGGAAGAGGAAAGTAGAGTCAGAAAGAGCTTCTCTTCAGCTGAACTCCCATCAGCTCAGCTGGAAGCCCGGTCATGAAGAGCCTGTAAGTGTTACAGTGGCTGTTTCTTGTAAACTGTACAGGAATTATCTAGTGTGTGAACTCTGCTGTGACACAAATAAGTGGAAACAGTCAAATCTGTCAGCAAGCAAAGACGGAAAGCAGAAGAGTTCCATCAGATGACAAAACTGGTAATGAGGGGAAGTGTTTTTTTATTAGAAATCCTGTAACAAAAGCCCTTTTGGGGAATATGCTCATTACACAAGAGGCAGGGCTGCCAAGAAATCATAGCACCAAGCGCCATTCCTGAAAAGGTCTGTCTTGTTCTTTTGCTGGCCCTTTCCAAACCCCACCAAAGGAAGTTTTTCTGAGCCCCCAGGCTGAAGACAGGGTCCTCTCTTGAGAAACGGAGAACAGGAATGTTTGGACTGACCACACTATGTGGCAGCACTTCTTGTTTGGATTCCAAACAAGCGTCTGGCATGGGCTGAGAAAACACTGAAAGCAGACTTTCCCTTGCAGGGTCCAAACATCAACAGGCATTTCCACAAAAACACTCAAAGGAGCAATGCAGACTCAGCTTTCTAGGCCGCGCTAGAGCACAGATCTTCAACCTGTCATATTTTTCCATGAGTAATGTATTCATATGTACAGTATGCGGATTTCGTGTTGGTCTGCACACTGTCAATAATATTACCATCACTTTAACACAGCTATGGACTGCAGAAGATCTAAAGACAAAAATGAAAAACATAAACAGCACAAGATCTTGTATAATGGGAGTCAAAAAGTTTTACCTGAGTAAATGGTGGGCTGTTGTGGCAGAGGGGCAATGTTGTACCTTTGTGCCTGTCCTTGTGAAGGAAGTAGCATTTGTTACAAGAGTTTCCTTGTTTGCATATTTTGTAAGATGCTTTCCTTTGTCACAAACTTTGCAAAAAACATTTTCTAAAGAAACCTCACAATCTCAACAGCCAAAAAATGTTCCTCTTTGCTATTTCTCAGAGTGGAATGAACCTTTATTTGTTCCTTTGTAGCCAGTGCACATTAACGCAGATCTCTACTCAAACGTTTCTATGCGACTTCAGAGGCCAATTAATTTATCAGTGTATGGCTTATGGATTACGGATATGACCATCTCCCTTTTTAAAAATTATGTTTTGTAATGTGCAATATGGAAAGAAGCTCACACTGTGAGAGGATGAAGAAACATGTGGCCAAAAATATGGTCTTTATCAAAACAAAAGGTAATCCATCAATCAACTACCAACCAACCACTCTCATGGTCTCTGCCAGTCATGCACCACTTTCAGGGTAAAATAAAATCTGGGGACGAAAGAATCATGTTTCTCAATGACCAAACAAGGGCATCGTGCTGACAGAGTGCCTGGATCTCCGAGCCAAGTGAGCTTTAGGCAGGAACAGCGCTGTCCGGAGTTGCAGCCTGAGTTTCCATGGGCTTGGAAACAAACAGCCCAGGAGCCAACACACAGAACTGAGCCCTGGTCACCTTGCTGTCTGGGACAGAGCTCCTCTTTGCAAACACTACCAGGCAAAGCCTGACAGCAGGACATTTCATTTCTGAATGGAAAAAAAAAGCAGCAATACCTCATAACCAACCAGTCTGTTATCTAGGTTTGCCTGCTCTGTTATACAGTCTCTCGATAAGCTCCAATGTCAGCAAGCGCTGTCTTACCTGACATTGTCCTGGAGAAAAATGATTAGCGAGCAGCTGAAAAACCTATAACCTGACTTTGAAAGTCTATTGTCCAATTAATCAAAGTTTCAAAACTTTGGAAGTGAACTGACCATTCAATCAGTTCACTTTCAAAGACTTCAGCACAGTACAGATAGTCAATATCCTACACTACAAATACAGAGAAATTATCTCACCAACAGTCCTATCTGTTTTAAGTGCATATCACAGTTCTGCAGCAAAATTAATCCAGAAACCTCAACACAAGAAAAATACAAGAGAATGCTTTCCCTGGTCCCAAAACTCCAGCATCTTATTTCTGAAGGAAGTGATTGCCTGGGAAGTAGCCAGACAGCAGGAAACACAACAGGAAATGAGGAGATTATAAACCACAGTTGTGCACATCTGATTTTCCTTTTTTAATATTTGTACAGACCTCTCTATTTCAATGAGCTGACAAGAGTTCACGTTTGACACAGCTGTTGCTGAACAACATGCAAGATGCCACCATAAATTAAAGGTTTTCATTCAGGACCAGATCATAGTGGGAGTCTGAACCCAGCTTCCCAACCTCTTTTAACAGGCCTACCTGGGATCCTTAAGGAAACACCTGGACAAGATCATCCAATCAGTTAGCTACTGCTAAGCTTCTTGACATTTGGAACAAGTAATAGGTTTATTCCAGGCTCAAAAAAAGAAGAAAGAAAAAACAACGTTTCGGCTGTGGAGCCTTCTTCAGGTGTGAGCTAGTTTTTTTCAGCCAGGGATAAACCTATTACTTGTTCCTTTGCAGCCTATGCATGCTGACGCAGCTACCCACCTGAACTACTTCTTGTCATTTGGTGTTATTCTACCCCTAGACTGACCTTATTGAACCAATTTCATAGCCTGTATCAAGACTCTCATAAAACCCCACTATCTTCAGTTTCTCAAAACCCTGCACAGTGACAGGGCCAAAGAGCAGGGGCTGGACAAGACACCTTCCTCCCAGCAACCACAGGACTCGTGGAGCTGTCCTCTAGAGTCACGCTCGGTGGCTTGCCAGGAGCTGGGATTCGAAGACGGATATGTGGAAGTCGACATAGCTTGATCAAATCAAAAGGCAGACAAATAAGATTCAGCTCAAACAAAACTGCATCCATTCAACAGTGCGTGTGTGCGCAGTCTGTGAGCATTAATCCTTCAGACAGCAGAGGCAGCCTGAGGCAGGGGAGGAGAGAGCAGCCAGAAATAACATTGTCACGACTAATCGCCATGCTGCCTAATCAATGTGCCTTTCACGGTCCTGGGTTTAGGGAAATCGTGATGTCAGTGCGCTCTTAGAGCACCTCGAGGAGAAGAAATTCTGACAGGCATTTCTGCATTACTCGCTCACAAACCGATTTCCTCTGTTCCAGCTCAAAAGTGATGTGCTGCCACTTCTTTTGCGTGGTTGTTCAATGTGCTGATACTCCCATTTCTTAGGCAGTATCACGAGCTAGCCCAGAAGAAATGGGTGCTTCAAAGCACCTCAACCTCAAAGGCCCTTTTGGGGCTGGTCTATTTTTCTGAAATAACTGGAGAATGCAGACTAGTTTTGGAAACTACTTAGCAAACCACCAACACTCCAGCATAGTATTAAATAGGTGAGAAAAAAATGAAAAAAAGATGCTTATTCAAGCGTACTCCCTACAATGCAGATAAACTGAGTGGTTTTCCCATTTCCTTCAAGGTCCATAACGCTTCTGAGAATCTGTGTCAAGCACTCCGTGACTACCGAGGACAAGCTATGTATTGTGGATGACCTGCAGTAGAGAGCAACCAGGTACATTATGGGATGTACAACGTTGGCTACAAAACTGAACGTTTTTAGTCTTAAAAAAGAGACCGTGAAAGGACTTAATACAAGTATTCAAAATCCTCAAGGGCACTGACAAAGTCAACCCAAAGACAAAGTCAACCCAGAGGACCAGAAACCAGGGGGCACTACATTAAAGTTTAAAAGAGAAAACTGAAGGCATTTCTTTACCCAAATGTTTGAGGGAGTATGGAACAAGCTACCCAGCCATATTATTCAAACCACACTGGCTGCCTTCAATAGATGCCTAACTACCAAATGAGTTAGATGGCTTCCTCACTTTTGTAACTTTTTGTAATTTCTTAAGTACTGTATGAGACAACACCAACATCCAGAGTTGCCCACTGTAACAGAGCGGGACAGTGGTGAGAGGAAAAACGGCACATAATGAAAAATTAGTTGCCAGGAGGTCACACAGGCAAGAAGAGAATCCCAATTTCCTCTCCCTGAGAGTCCGCAAGCCGATGAGAGGATCGTTCATCCACAGCCTTGATGAGCAGACAGGGGGGGGAAGAGTACTGTAACTGAGTAAACTCCACTTTTCTTGGCAAGTTTATTGCTAATCAGGTCTTGAGAATGAGCTGCCCTCTCCTTCTTTATAAGCCGTAGAGAGCATGCTGAGACTGAGAGCAGGACAATTATGGGAAAAAAAACAGGGAGTGCAGGTATTGTTTTATTTTGGGAATCCAAAGATTACGCCATACATTCAGAATGTGGAAGTGTTTGGATTTTCACTGTTAAAGTCATAGGGAAATAAAATTATATATACTTAATATGAATACATTTGTATTTTTGCCTATGCTAACTAGTCATGTGTTTTCTATCTTTGTCTTCTTGTGTTCTACAGT
This sequence comes from Lepisosteus oculatus, assembly GCF_040954835.1. NCBI lineage: Eukaryota > Metazoa > Chordata > Actinopteri > Semionotiformes > Lepisosteidae > Lepisosteus > Lepisosteus oculatus. Next base: position 32,213,357 of record NC_090700.1, read on the forward strand.
TTTATTCTAGGTTTTCAATTTCAATTACTTTTCAGAAAGTTTGAGGACTAGCTTTTTCACTTGGAGATTGTGTGTTACAATGTCTAAATAAAGATCAAATAAATTCTGATTTAATGTGTCTCGATTTCAGGTTGCTAGGCCACAAAATGTTACTTTGAAAATGAGAGCCACTTTGAAATTCAGACTTGTCTACAGGCACTTTAAGTCATAATTGTGAATGTTTTACCAACACAGAGGGCTTATTTAGTATTTAGTTTGGCCTAATAAAACAACTCTGCACTGCAAATAATCAAATTATGGGCACTGTAAAAATGTATCCTCTGCTCTGCTATGAGGGTGTTTTCCACAGATCCAGCCATAGAAATATCAGATTTCCTTGTGCCACATTCACAACACTGCTGTCTGGACAGGACAACTAGTGGTACATAAGTTCTTCTGCCCTAAAAACAGCAACCAAGTGCATCAGTACAAAGCATTACTCCAGCTCTGAGCCCCACTGTCAGGATGTTCAGTGTCCGAACCAAATGTTAGAACTGAGACAAGAAACCAGCTTTCTGCCCTCAGATGTGCTAATAGGTATTCTCTTGGGGGAAAAAAAATCAACTTTATCATGTATTCTATGTATATTATGTTGTAGTGCTTATGGCTTGCGAATTGCTTTAACTGATGTGTCCATAGCCTTCCCAGGCCTGGAACAGAAAACCTATGTGTTATCACATAAGACCCTGTGGTAACAGAAAGTGTTCGAACAGTTTTGTTTTTGAACAGGATCAAATTTGATGCATTTTCAAGTGAACTTTCGAAAAAAATGCCATCCCAGCAGTTTAGGCACGCATCGCAGCACTTCACTGCAGAAAAGAGCTGTCATAAATCATCCACAAACCACTATCACCGCAGCCCAACAGAGTTGTCTATGGGAAACCTACCACTCCAGATGTGAGCAGGGAACAGCTATAGTGCCAGATGTTAGACTGTCTGTATACCCAAGAGCTCCACTAGGGCGCTCCCAAGTGGAACAGCTCTCATGACATCCTCAGCCTATAAACTCTGGGACCAGAGACGGGGAGACTGTCTGACGGTAGTCCCAGACTTTAGCATTTCCAATGGGGACAGCAGTTTTTAATTATCACTGTACGCAGCTTTGTTACCCAGTAAGGATAGAGAAACAACAACACCACAAAGTAGCGAGACCATGGCGGCAAAATTTACCTCAAGCCATATAGCTTTTCTCACAGCCAGAAGCTGCAAGTTAGTCATTTACTGACTAAGATTAATTAGACACCTTTATGTTTACTATTTCTGTGCTGCGTAAGGCTTGAGCTTATAATGATCAAAGCATACAGGTGGACAACAGAAACACAAAGATACCCTGGGTCATAACAGCTCACAACATTGCCTTGAGCACTGTTATCCAAGTCACCACTACTTATTTGGGTATAATACATAAAGTATCACTGTTATATGAGAAGGACCTTGACCTCAATCAATCGCAATGTGTGTGAGATGAGCCAGACTCTCACTGCAATTGGAACTCATTTCTACATATAACCTGTCCTGTCCAAATACAAAACGGTATTACTGTATCAACCATATGATGAACACAACATAATTAAACACAACACTTTCCGATGTATTAGTTTTCATTCTCCCTGAAGGCCACAGATCACAGAAGGCCATCTGGCTCATTAAGCTCGTTTGGTTCTATTTCTCTGCAGTTCAATAGTCAGGACTGGTTATACTGAGATCAGCCACCCCCACCCCAAGTACAGAATCTGTAGAGTTGCCGATAAAACCAAGTATTGAAGTCGAAGGTGCTGGTTTGCGACAATTTCCTTTAGTTGCAACTACTGATATTAGTAATTGTGTTTCACAAACATTTTCAGCATTTTTATGTTTCCCCCTTGTAAATATATAGTTTGATATAGTGTTTTGTGTGCAATTTGAATAGCTGTCACAGCACCACAAATCCATGAACATCTTTGGTGCATGGGGGGGGGGGGGGTATAAACTGCACCACTGAGTGAAAATTAGAAGGACATGTGACCTGTAACCCAATCAGAGAGATGCCTACTCACGTCTTCAGTGTCCTTTACTCGTAAGATCTGTTCTCTTAAGTCCTGTAGGTCGTTAAACGTTGACTGCGCTGTAATGGAGTATACTAAAGCAAAGCCCTGGCCATTCTTCATGTAAAGGTCCCTCATCGCCGTGAACTGCTCCTGTAACAAAGAGAGGCAGAGCAAGAGGGGTGAGTGACCCCCCTTTTTGGTCCTGAGCTGTCCAAGTGCCACCCCAGAAACACACAACTGCCATCCCTCAACCTGACCTGAGGGCAGGCAAGGAAAGGGACGTGTAACCATCGTTTTGATTGGATGTTGACTGGGACACCGAGAGGCAGAGAACAATCTGCACCCCGTCTTGCAACCTCTGCTGACGGCCCTGTTGTCATAAGGCCAGCCGAGCAGGTAGTGATTAAAACCACATGAACAATTCAGTGCAGCGCCGATTTGTTACAGCACTGAGCTCCGTTGCATTTGGGTCATCTCCAGCAATAGTTTGTCAATCCACACCACATAACACCGAAAGGGGAAGAAATAATAAAGGCAAACACAATATGTCAAATTAAAAGCCTAACATTTTAATCAAGGGATGATAAAATTGCATAACAAACCAGAAGTAAGTCCTCATGTAGAAGGTTGTGAACATTTAAATCACATGTTAGACTTATGGAAAAGATGAAGTTATGCCAGATAAGGGAAACCAGATACATTCTACTGCTTAAAGGTGTGTCCTACACTGTCAGGATGAAGGAAATGAACCTTTTAAGCCTTAGTCTTAAACCAATTGTTCCCTCATGCGCAGTCAAGCACTTGAGCACACAGCTCCTGAAAGCAGGCCGACTGGGCACAAACACACGCGGTAACTGGTGATAATCTCGAGCTTCTAGAGCCAACGTAGTCGGTTGGGGTCTTCCCCTCCGGAGAGCAGATATTTGTTTTTTTTCCCCCATTTCGGTTTGACTGACCAACAAAGAAGCTGGAGTTCCACTTACCGTTCCTGCTGTGTCGAGGATCTCCAGCATGCACTGCTGCCCGTCCACTTCCACTTGCTGCCCGGGGGAGACGGGAGAGAGAGAGAGGAGAAGAAGCTGAGTTCATTCTTAACGCTGCACACCCGTACAGCTCGGGTCCAACACAGAGACCATCTTCACTGCAACACCTACCTTTCTGTAGGAGTCTTCTATTGTCGGGTCATATTTCTCAACGAAAATTCCCTGGACGAACTGGACTGTCTGGAGAGAGAGAGAGAGAGAGAGAGAAACTGGATGAGCAATCAATAATCTCATGTTAACGCACGTGTTTGCATCAGTATTTCTAAACCTGTGCGCACAAGTCTGAGGAAACATCCTCATTATACATTAGGCATTATGAGGACTGGGGAGGGCATCCTCACAAGAGAAATTGTCCTTGTTTATTTTTAGTAACCAAATGGTGTCCACCTTAAATTCTAAAAGTGCCAGAACTTTTTACATTTACATTTTTCTTTCTACTTTCTGCTGCACAGTTAAATTTCAAGTAAAAACAGAAGTCAAGTGGAGTTGTTCAAAAGTACAGCATGCAAACGTCTGAGTGGTAGAAACCAACTAACTAAAGCACTAGCTCAAGTGCCAGTTCTGGACGAACACTGAACATTGGTCTATACAAGATGACACCCCTGCTTCCGCCCTTGTCAACCTCTTACTCCCCACCTACAGAGCCAGAGTAAATCTACCTCAAATAAAAAAGCCTAAAGAAACAGCAATTCAGAGCAAATCCAAACTGTGTGCAGCCCCAGTGGACTGGCTAGGGGCTCAGAGCTACTATGAGCGGTTTAACTCTATACCACCAACAAACACGTAGAAAATCTTAGCTGGTTGCAAGTGCATTTAAAAAAACATGTGCCACTCATTTACCAAAAATAACATTTAAATTACATAAATAAGTTTTGGAAGACAGTAAAAAAAGCAGTCATACCATCCCTCAATTACAGAAACTGCTTTTTCCTAAGCAACATTCCACAGAGCAGCGGTCACTACCAGCGGCATCTGGGGAGCGTCCCACTAAGAACACTTGCATTTAAAACAACTACATAAAACACTAAGCTTCAGTTACATAATGGGGCAATTAATACACAAGAAAGTCAAACTGAGACTCTTTAAACATCTAGGGTTGGTTTCACAGACTACTCCCAGTGTTCCTAAAATAACACCATGTAGTTCATGTTAATCTGGGTATGTGCAACCAGTGGCTAATATTTAACTTACACCCATTCCAACATAAATGTCACCAAAAACACCCTCTCAATAATGCGATTGCTTAGTACTACATTTAGCAGTGGGAACACATATGGAGGTTACACAACGTTTAATGAACAAAAGGAAAAGCACACACAATTTCAGTGCAAATAAAATGCATCTTTTTTTGGTTTCAGTGGCAGAAAAGGCCCTTTTTCAAGGCCTGGTTTTGAGGATGTACTTAGCCAAAGTAAAGCAAAACACTGGCAGGAACACCACAGAAGGTTTTAAAATGCAGAGCAGCCAGGGTAAGCTCAATTCATGAACAAATCTTGTGGAAAGAAAGAGCTGTTATAAATGAACCCCCTAAGATATCAAAAACTGCTACAAGGCTATTAATCATTTTCTAATTGCCTTCTTAAGGACAATATCATAATTTAAAAATCAGTGCATTTTAAATAGAAAATCATTATTAATGGTCTTGGATATTTTTCGAATTGGCACAAATGCTCTACACAACGAGGCACAAATTACTATTAGGGAAAAGAGCATCTGCTGCACAGGGACAGCCTTATACACACCTCTTTATAATGATGGACTCCCAAACAGCCTATTCCTAAACGGAAGGCAAAATACCACTACAACCAAGTGATGCGAGCGGTTTGCCCCAATAAAAAAGCACGGCAAAGCAAATCAGAACATCCTTTTGTTTATTTTTAGCTCTTGGTTCTGGAGACACAAAGATCGAGGCATGGGGCGGGCACAGTGCCAGCAGCCCCCAGGAACGAGGCCTCTCCCAGCCCTGACCCCAGCACCCCTGCCATGCAGTCCTGGAGCCCGGCCATGGCTCTTTCCTAAGTGGATTGGCATCCGGGAGAGCTGGGCTACCACTGCCAAAATGCGAGGACAAGAGCCCAACCGTGGAAAAACAAAAAGAAGAACTGGGTCTGACAGTGAGAGACGCTGAGGAGGCTCGCATACTTCTGTATCTGGGCCCTCGTGCAAATGGACACGCAGAAGGCCAACATTTTTCAAGAGTGTCCTGCTGTGCACTGGTATAAAAGTATAACTTCACTGTGACACAGTAGAGGACAATGGTGAACTACATGATACTACAAAATGGCAAAGCAGGTGAGAAATTGGGAAAACCATGAGGATGCCAGGGAAATTTCTCATGGTTCCTTTTTTCCCGGTGGGTGCTTTTTTTTCTTGGTCTGAGGTGGGGCCTGCTTTAAAAATGGCAGGACTCCAGTCAGTTTGCCAGTCTTTTCTTACCTGGTCCTTCTAGTTTGCTTCGGCAGTAGGGTATGTCACAGGAAAACAGGAGGGGAAGCATTTAGGCGCTGCGCACACCAGACGTCGCATCTCGCAAATCTCAAAGCGCCACGCAGCAAGGGCACATTACAGTGCTTTTAAGCTCAGGATTTTACAAGTACAATTTACTGCTCCGAGTCTGACTTGATCAACTAAATTAGTCTGAATCACAATTGGAAAGCAAGTAAAAAGCAATGAAAAAACCATGGTACTTTTTTTAAAAACAGCAGAAGCAACCACGACAATAAAGTGAGTTGCTTTACAGGCTGCCAGGACCTCAGGCAGTAGGTGGACACATTACAACCCTCCATGGGTTACATGAGACTCAACATAAAAAATTCCAAAGGTCCCAAAATCAAATTTGAGTTCTGGAAAGTTCCAGACAGATAAGTGAAGCATAAGGTAAGCAGTGCGTTTCCTCTGCAGATTAAGAGCACAAAAAAAGTGGAATGTGGTCACCAGGGCACAATTTTTCTTTCAGTCTCGCTTTGTTCTCGCCCAAGTGCTCTATCACCGGCGCATCATCCCTCTTTCAATTCTCTCTCTAAAGTTTCATTAAGTATTTGCTGTAGATTTTTAACTGCATGTCATATTTGGCGTTCATTCCCAATGCGAGGTTTTAAAATGCTTTTTCATTCAGCAAAACAATTTGATTTCTGAAGATCATGTGTTCATTCCCTCTACAAGTTCAAGCAACTGTTTCTGAATTCTGACAAACTCGGGGTTTGGAACAAAACCCTTATGTAAGTCAGGGAGTGGCTGTGTTAAACAGCTCCACAGCGTGGAGGCCTGGAATCACCTAGGACTTCCACTGCATAACTGGCAGTTATGTGCAAATACATATGAAACCACGTCATTTATAAGTAATTGCAATATCAACGAAAAGGGAGCTAAACCTTAGCACACTTGCATAATTACAAGTCTGTCGGGTAATTTACGAAACTGATCAATTTTAATTGCATCAAGCAATTTTCACCAAACAAGTCTCACTGCCTCTCAGGATAAACTTTCAGAATAGAGATGACTGCTACATCCAGCCTGCAGAGCGTTTACTATGTACTGCAGAACAAGAGCCGAAACTGAGCGAAATCCCACTGGCACTGCAGGCTGAGTGAGCAACAGTGTTATTGCAGCAGCTGTAATGAGAAAAACACACTCACCAGAGCGGACTTGCCCACACCTCCGGAGCCTAGCACCACTAGTTTGTATTCACGCATGGTGGGGTCACTTCACCAAACAGCGTCGCAGTCTGGAAAACACGAGAGAGAGCGTGAGCACGTGTGACAGGAGAGGGACTGGTAACACTGCATGTTCTACTAATGCGGTGTTCAGGTCACCTGCTGGGAGGGGAAACCAGACCAAACCACAGCTGTGGCCTTCACAGGCCACGATTCAAAAGCCTAGAAAGGCAGTACCTGAAGTCTAATGACAGGTTCAACTGGCTTAGTTAAGGAAGTAAGTTAATTCTCTCAGGTAGTTAAGAGCTCCAAATGGCATTGAAGAAACAGAATTAGATTTTGTTTAAAATCAGTCCAGGGTAGAAATCGGGGTTTCCTAGTCAAAGACCTCAGTCTCTTCTGCTGTTCCTTCCAGCTGAGCTTAGCTGATCTACTTTTCTCCTGTCTCTTTTTTTAACTTGCTTTCCACTCCAGAAAACCAAGAGTTACCTACAAAGTTTCTCAAAAGTACAGTGGAATGGACAATCTGAAAAGGAGATGGAAACCAACATTTTATAGGCTGTGCAAAATGTTAGTCCAGTTGGGATTTCAACAAAGCGTTGCTGGAACAAATCCTGGAAGACACCAGGTTCCGAAAAGTCATGAACTGGCTTAGCAGGGACTTTCTATAACGCATCCCCTAGGAGAGGAGAATTGACTCACATTAAGCTTTATAGAATAACTGCAAATGCCTCTCCAGGCCCAGACCGGGATCTCTGAGTTTTTTGCTGCTGTCATTACGGCAGAGTCCTGCCCACGAGTTTTCCTAGGAACTAAGCTGTAGGGGAATCGTGACGAATGAGCGGAAAAAAAAAAACAGCAGTTGTTTTACCCTCACACACACAAACTAGACCATATAAGGACATCTTCTCCCTCTCTCGTCTCCTAGAAAGAACCCACCCGCCACCTTAAAGTGTTTCACTTCTCCAAATCGCCTTTCCTACTCACATGCTCCTAACAAATAAGGCGCGAGGCAGAGTAACGTTCTCATAAACGCACAATTACACACTGCTGCTGAGCCTTGCCAACGCACATGCACAGATGTGCTCCTATCATGACATCACCAAATAAGCAGCGTTTTTTTGTTGCTTTATTTTCCCTCCATGTAAGGTTTGAAGTAGTGAGAAGAACACACTGTGCAGGAATCAGAGGTTTTGTTTCTTGGCTCTGGCTTGGACCGACAAGAGCAGAAAACAAATGATAACAAAAGGAAAGGAAACGGGGCAAAAACAAAAAAAGTCTGCCTTCAGGAAATCCTTCTAATTAGATATCCCCATATGAAGCCACATAAAACCACATGATACAAAAACGGAGGCTGTGCCGTCAGCCAACCTTGACATGTTCTGTGGCTGGCCAAGAGCCACTGGGACTGGCTGGGGCCAAGCTGATCGTAGTTCCCCCCGTTTGCCACGCGACAGGTACCTCTGGATGCATGTGAGCTTGCAATCCCTAAGAATCACCCACACACACCTCCCAAAGTGGACCAGTGTGAATGTTACATGGACTGTCAAGCTGATTAACACAGGGAGGCTCCACAGTCGCCATCCTGAATGATCAACACAGCATGATGACACTGTCAGTGCCGGTAATGAAAAGGGACACAATCGTGTGTGTTTTATTAGCAATACAATGTTTAGTTTCTAGATTTTGGGGGGGGAGGGGCACTGTATGCAGGCTTTACCCAGAAACCAAAACAGAATGAAAGAGGAAAAAAAAAGAACGAAAGAATCTCTTTTACACCCCACCCACTGTCCTGGGAGGTGAACAGAGACTGGGCGCCGCCCTGCTCCTCACTCACAGGACACGCAACATGGATAGGGAATGAAACTCCAGTGCGGGGGTCACTCAGGGGCCGAGACGAGGCACAGAAATGGGAGGCACTGAGATCATCCGAAAAGGCTTTAACAGCCTGAGTGGAGAACGCCTTTAGGGATCCCAATCATGTGTCTTTCCTGTTTCGGCATCTCATGACATCAGCCCCATGTCTCCTTATCGTGTATACCGCACACAATATACGATGACCTACACATTCAACTTTCTAACAGGCCTAAAAAGTTGTTCAGCCAACACGGAGAAGGAAGGCAGCCGCAGATATAATAAGATATGCAAAACCGCTCTCGTGGAGCTCGACAGCCCCGCACTTCCTTCTTATCTGTGCTGCCCGAGCCGGTCTTCTTTTCAGAAGGAAAGTCAGCTGCAGCTGATAAAACAAGAGGAAAGAGTGGTAGAGGATCCCACAGCACACAATGGAGTTGCTGGGGGTGGCAGGAGAGAAAGTAAATGGGCACAATTTCAAGACATTTCCAACCTTTGTCACAGTAAGGGTTCAGGCCTGAAATCAATTAGCAAAGCCGTCACATGCTTTAATATAATTAGCCGATCTGTAAATAAGGTTACACAGAGTCTCCTGGAAAGCTGTGATGCGGGTCTTCTCGATATCTATCACACCACGGCTGACAATTACCCTAATTAGTCTCCGCGGTCAACAAAGTCACCTTCAGCACCACCATCCGACGCAAGTTACTTCCAGGTTCAAATATGTAGCAGAGACTAAGCAAAAGGGGAGAAGAGAACCTTCTGGAAATACCTCCCCACATACTCTACCTCTGTATTTGTGACAGGGACTCACATAGGTAATGCACACCTATCCTCGCCAATGCAAAACAAAACACACTGCACATAGCTGCCAGCACAGTACCCAAAGGAGCCACTGCATTGATAGGTCACACTGAGGCCCTAAGGAATATTTTATCCTTGGGACAGGGAGGATGGTTGGCCTGTGGCGGGAGATTTCCAATCTGAGACCAGGGCTCTGCCACTTTCCTGCCCTGTCATTCTTTGTGCTCCACTCTCTGGATGAGACTTAATGCTACCAACATTTTGCTGTGTTGAGGTCACACCTACTCTCCCCTTCAATGTTACAGAATCAACAATTGCTGCATAACAGTATTATGTACTGATGCCTTGGTCCTTGCCTCTCTGAGTTCAACTGAGACCAAGAGGTACTTCGCTCCATAATACACCTAACCACGTTTTTGCTTCCATCTTCTTGTAAGCAAAAGAACTATCTTCTTGAAAATCCACAGATTAATTATCTACCAGCAATCAAACGAGAAGGATGAGTCGAAGTGCCTCCTCTTATCTGTTATATTTATATTCTCTAGTCTCAAACTCCCATTTGCACCCAACATGCTCAAAATAAGCAGATATACCCCTGACAGATATTGCGCACAGTGCACAACACAAAGCACAAAACAGAGCAGACAAAGACCACAGAGACTATGTTTTGAGCAGCACAAAGTGGACTGTACGCAGAAAGCTACTTTTCCATGGTTGCAGGAGTGTTCCAGGAAAATAGGACAATTCTGTTCAGTCCAGAGAGAGGCAGCATTTTTCATCATTGCAGGGCTGTGTACAGATGTGAACATACTAGATTATCTTGTCTAAATTTAAGAAAAAAAGCATAGAGAATGAACCTGGCTGGCTTAGTTCCACAATGAACTGGTTGGCCCAGGCCAGGCCTCATGCGCTTGTTTGTTTTTGGGGGGGTGGCCTGGCTCCTGCTTGCTTCACTTCCCATAACACCATTTGCTCAGTTTACAACGATACTTATTCAGGATGCTTACTTCAGCACAACAGCGTCTAAAAAGAAGTTCTGAAGGCAGACAGGAATCAAGGTCAGGAAACACATCACTGCTGCACACGCCCGGCGAAGTGTTATTTCACAATGAGCAGCATGCAACGCCAATAAGCTTCCCCCGCACACTTCCTGGCAATCAGCAGATGAAGTCTTATCAGAAGCATGTCAACATGGGAAGCAATCTAGACACTCCAAACAACCTTAAAAAGTGTTTAAAAACTAAGAAAATATTCCTGAACGTGATTATTGTTTTTAACACAATCTGTTCTCAAGGATAAATCAGCAAGATGTCAGAGTGACTGTGGTTCAGATCTGGATCTAGTCAAAGTTCTATCGCCCATAAACCTATTCTGTTCAAAACCTCCGAAAAGGCAGTTTAACCACAAACCATCGAGTTCACGCTTCTCGTTTCTTCCTTTTTAGGAGAAATCAGCCAGTTGATGATGCCTGTACTTTGTTCCTGGGTTAAGTTATCTCATTTAGATTGTGCATCTCAAGAAGCTTTTATACCAGCATTAATGCGCACTGAAAAAATACATAGAGATGTAATCTGTGAAGTGGGAGAGTATAAGAATAGTTCCATTCCTCTCTCAAACAGGAGAATAGCCTGGCCTGATCAGCTACCAGCCTTTTACCCCCTCCAACAGCCAAAGTCTTGTGGTTTAGTATTATATAACAGTGAGATTATGTGATCAAGTGGCAGCGATAAAGAAAAATGGAACTTTAGGCTGCTTCACTTCCTTATGGCCCAAACAGTGGCACATGATTCCTGAGACTTGTACTCAAATCCCTGATGTCGAATGGCCTTCTGGGTACTCCCTGACCTGCCACAGGTTTCCCAACGGGCCATGGGTGACCTGCATTCAAGGGAACCGGCACTGCATGACAAAACCTCAGCTGCAACACAGGGAACCAAGAGCAGAGGCCACTGGGAAAAGAAACGACTCCTGGCGTTTTTTTACCTAACACGAGGAAACTCAACTCCATAAACAGACACAAACCAGACTTTAAAACATTGCTACACAGTTCGATTATTCCCTGAGCAGCTTCTCCCGCAGGGATAAGAATGAGTTGAATAGTAGCACAACAGGAAAATATCAAGAAACAGGTGGGAGTTCAAGCAGCGCCACTCTCCAGAAGCGGCGATTATTTTCTTCCTTTTCTTTTCTCTTCATTCCCTTTAGGATCAGAGTAGATCGATACTTCTCTTGCAAGCGGCCCAGTACTTCACAAACCTCATGCAACGCTCAAGGCTAAACTCCAGCCTTGCTGATAAAGACTATCCTCGCACCTCGCCGCTCGCTTATTGATTGGCCCCGGTTTCCCACGATCGCAAGCCCGATAAGGACATCCACTTTTGTTTTTTTCCCTCCTCTCACACGCGGCCTGGGCCTGCCAGTAAAGAGCATCGCACACTCTCTGCTGTAGCCTTGAATGCAGCGAGTGAAAAGAGCTGTCAGATCACAAATTTGTGCTCCAGCAAAGCTGCGTCTCTGTCACCTTGCTGCAGGCCCTCTTCAATGTGCAATCTGTGCTTCGCTGCGCAGCTACTCGCGCGCAATGCAAGTTCCAGGTGAACTTAAAGCTGCAGCACCTTTACTGCATCGATTCCTTAACTTCCCCATGATGTCTCCTGTGGTGCGGACAAATTCACAAAGTGTGCTGTTCATGTTAAAGGACACTAATTACCTTTACATATAGAAGGGACCTACTTCAGCCACCACTCAATTGCTGCTCTGCCTCTCTAACATATGGTAGCTATTCCACCCCAGATCAGCTGGAGGAGAGAGAAACTGCTTCACCTGTTGCATGAAGGAGGAGCTTCAGGCCAGACTCTGCAAGCCCGAAGTGAAATGTCACCAGTAAACACCCCTACTCAGTACCATATGAACTTTCAAGCCAAGTCAGAACTTTGACTGCACATCTCACCCAAAGGAGCACCTGCTACAACACTGACACCATGACATGAGCACTGGTTTGGGAATGGTGGACCAGTAGGTGCACTCTTCTCCCTGGACCAAGAACACCACTTACAGCAATAAGCCAGTTTTCCTTAGGACTAGTGGTCTCGCATCCTGGTACTGACTGATTAACACAGAGGGGGTAATTTGAGCTCCTTCTCTCAGCCTGGATATTTACAGACAGATGAGTAGAAGCAGTTCTACATATCGCTCGTTGGCTTCGTCAGGACAATTTGCATGTGATCCTGCAATCGGAGTGGGAAGAACAGCTATAAAAAGGAATCCTTATTTACAAAGCAAATTAGATTAAACAACAAGAGCTCACTTGCTCACTGGTGCTAATCGATCAGTGGAGCTCATCCTACCTTTTCTTAAAGCTGCCGATGGAATCAATATCAACAGCACATAAGGGAAATTTGCACCAGAGACAAAGCACCCTTAGTGTCAATTACACGCAGAACAGCAGTGCCTCTTATTCCACATTCTGCGTGCTGCCTAGTGTTTAGTGAACTAAAGCACCCATTCTGAAGAGATCCTTTCTGTCAAGCCAGTGTTTAGATGACATTTGCCGAAGGTGATGAGGATCTACGAGTTTGTTTTCCCCTCAAGGCACTATTTTGAACCAGTGCTAATTGATGTGCGAGCACAGTAAGGGAAAACAACTGTTTAAGAGCCTGAAAAAAAAATTGTTGTGGTCAGAACTCTGCGTTACATGGCAGAGATTTATTTAAATACCACCTTACAGTGCAATTTAAAAAGCCATGAAAAAACAAACAAAAGGTATATTTGTGCAGCACATACTGCACACACTTGTCTTGAAACCAGAGGTGTGAGGGAATACTGTGCCTCACACATGACCCTGAAAGCATGGTTACAACAACCAGGCAAAAACAGTATTAATAATAATAATTGCTTACACTTATATAGCGCTTTCTGGACACTCCACTCAAAGCGCTTTACAGGTAATGGGTACTCCCCTCCACAACCATCCAGGTGGGGCTGCGCATTAGTGATGCGACGGCAGCCATAGTGCGCCAGAACGCTCACCACACATCAGCTATCAGTGGGGAGGAGAGCAGAGTAATGAAGCCAATTCATAGATGGGGATTATTAGGAGGCCATGATTGGTAAGGGCCAATGGGAAATTTGGCCAGGACACCGGGGTTACCCTACTCTTTTCGAGAAATGCCCTGGGATTTTTAATTACCTTGGTTTTACGTCCCATCCAAAGGACGGCGCCTATTTACAGTATAGTGTATCCATCGCCATACTGGGGCATTGGGACCCACATGGACTGCAGGGTGAGCGCCCCCTGCTGGCCCCACTAAAACCTCTTCCAGTAGCCAACTTTATCCAGTTTTTCCCAGGAGGTCTCCCATCCAGGTAGTGACCAGGCTCACACCCGCTGAGCATAATTGGGTTGCCAGTTGCGAGTTGCAGAGTGATATTCTTGCTGGCCATAAAACACACATCTTATAGGCACATGTATGCATTACTATGGTATAAACTGTATGATGCAAAGTCTACAATATCATCTCACTGGTCTGGCCACCAGGGATCACCTTTATATTTAAGCAGCTTGGCAACACAGCTGTCCAAGCTAGCATGCAATCCCTTCAGCATGTCCATCACACTTTACACTGATGTTGTTACATCTATGCCTCTCCTAATTTCTTCAGTTTCACAGTAAGCTCCTAGGCTTTGTGGCATGACTGATCTAATTGCGATCTGCGTTTCTGCCACGGGGCAATGCTGAAACCCAAGGAGGCAGGCTACGTCCGAAAGATGCCAGGAAACATGTCCAGTGCAGGCAGGCGAGCAGGATGATCTGTCTGGAGAACCTGGCAGAGCTTCCTCCACACAGCCCCGGGTGTCTTTCATCTGCTGCTGCTAAGTGACTTCACAAAGCGCCCGTCTGGTCCAGTACGGATCTGCATTCTGGACGTGCAGAATCGCACACGACAGCCTGAAACTAGCAACCAACAAGGGCGATGACTCCCGGAGCACGTTTGTGAATGAGAGTCTCGGAACAGCAAGGGTAACTGAGGGCCGCGATTGATGCACTCAGTTTCCGGCTGACAGACTGCATTCTTATCCAGTCGTGTTCAGCGCTTGGCCCCTAATGTCTTTTATTATCGAAGCATCATACTATGTGTGGCTGCAGCCCTTGTGTGACCATCATGTTGCAGCAAGGCTGAGTGATAGCAGCACGCTGGACAAGGCCTCTGCTGCCCAAAGAGCAGCCAAACTCTTGACAGCATAGTGCACTGAAAGCGCAGCATGCTCTGGGAGATCTCAAAACACGTAAGGATGTGAACAATGAAATGCCCAAGTGAGCATAAGCAAAATGCAGCATCAGGAAAGCATGTGGGAAAAGGCAATCTACTTGTCTGAAGCAGCATCTTACTCTCCGAAGAGCTGCAGGAAAAAAACGTAAACGCTCTGCAACCCAACACGTCTGCAAGTTTCCAAGAGTGACGTTCGTTTTGACTGCAGCTTACAGCAGAGAACCACCTCTGAGGGACTCCAGCTTTTCACTGTGAGCCAGTTACTACCAAGACCAACGCCTCTACAAGGACTCGAGTCTCGTATTAACCCCTCTCCTAGGGAAATTACAAAAACGGGTTTCTTATGGGTGCAAGGTGGTCACAAAGTGCAGTCTCGGTTTCTGCGAAAGTCTCGCTTATTGTGAACTCAGTCCGCTCGGAACGCAAACAGAACAACTTCCCGTAATCAGCCAGACATACCTTATGGAAAAGGGAGTGAGGGAGTTCTCCACAGACCCAACACTGAAGCAGTAATATCGCTAACGTACATTTTTTTTTAAAGAATAATGAATGATTGTATGCCTCTGACTAGCAATATTTGCAATCTTATCTAAAGAGCACTGTTTGCTCAGACATGTGGTTTGCCCACAATGGGAACATGACCACCCAAATCTCACAGTGTTTCAAATCACCCTTCCAGACGAGTACGCTCTTCATCACTGCCAGCTCTGTGGGGCAGTGCCCCACTCAACTCACTTCTGCCCCTCGTTGTTCACTACAGTAGCTTATTAGGGTGGCAGGCGGGAGTTGTATTCCTGACGCTAGATGAAACATGCCCGATCTGTACTGATGTGATCACCTCTTGAAGAAAAGGGACACCCTCCTTCCCTACAGCCCATAACGGAACGGAATACCTCCACTTGCAGAAAAGCCGGCAGAAAGATCCAAAAGTGAAAGCGATGCTTCTGCAAGGCTTCGTCACACCCTGACTGAAGCCGAGCCTCTCCTGGCAGGGAATGTTTCACAGCTCCTTAAAGTTCCTCCTCCCTTCCCCAGACACACATAACACACTTCATTCACAGCTGGAGGCTGAAATCCAGCCAGAGGCCTCCAGGAGCTCCAATATGGAAACAACAGCAGGTGTAAAATACAAATCCAAGATCACCCAGAAAAGGGTACAAGCCATCAAGAGGAAGAGCCACAAAAATCCAAAAATAAAAGAATTTAGAGAAATGGAGAAACAAATCTGGAACAATCAACAAAACCATTGAGGTTTAAGGAAAACTGATTTCAATCAGCAATAAAAACACGGTGATCAACCGTGGAGGAGCTCCAGGGAAGTTCGCTGCCCGTTTGAGGAGAAATCATCATATTGCACACGCAGGTATAATTACCAAAGGATAAAGAAGCACAAAACTAAAGCAACATGAGCAACTGTTCTACTGAAATTGATTTCATTGTGCGAATCAGTTTATTCTGAATATGGAGGCAAGGTGTTTGAAGGTGAAGCAGAGGTTGTATTTTTTTAAGGAAGTTAAGGAGTTTTAATGTAGGAAGCACAATGTCGACACTTTATAAGAACGTTCTGCAGAGCATTCTAACCTTTTGTATTCAGAGCTGGGGAGGTGCCTTGTCCTTGTTAGTTGCACAGGGAACCACATATTAATATAAAATTATAATTTTAGATGATCCCTCACACCCACTCTTTTTACAAAATACTCTTCTCCCTTCTGAGAGGAGGAACCAGATCTCCTGTATAAAGGCTAAGAGACCTTTTACTTCCTTTATACCTTAAAGTATTCAACTGTTGAATAATGAAAAAAATGTTTGTAGGTAGAGATCTTATTACTGCTTTTTAGACAATTTACACGTTTATTATTTTTTAATCTTATGGTACTGGAAGAGCTCCGATTTTGTGATATTGTTGAATGTTGTTTTGTATTATGGTATTTTACCATTGTTGCATTGTATTATTGTCATATATACTGTATGTTAATAAGCTCTTGACGTGCAAGAAAGGTTGATTCAATTAATTGACCAAAACCATGCAATTCTCTTTTTTCTGACTTTAAATCACAAGCTACTTCAATGCTCTTGCTTATTGATTTAAAACAGATCTGCTCTGGGCACTGATAATTTCTACAATCTAGCTGCCCATTTCAACTATCCAACTGCCCACAGGAGCATTCACAGCGGGGAACAAGCATTCACCTCAGCATTCACCACTGCCCCCGCAGAGCTCTGTACAGCACTGCTCTTCTTGTGTGGTTTATATTACTGCAGGCAACACAAGTCTCCAATTAAAACTCGTTTGCATTAACAGCGATGTTCCCTGACAAGCCAGACAAAGTTAGAAAGAAATTAAGACGGTATATTTAGGTGGCTCCGGATATCAGCTAACTTGTTCAAACAACTGGATTGCAGAGCTATGAGATGCAGTGCCCATACACATACAGAGGTGGAGACATGCCAGTCCTTCTACACAAGCAAGCCATTAATGACACGGTGATCACATTCAGCGCTCTCCAGTGTGTAACATTTGCATGGATGGGCGTTTTCTCAAATGCAGTGCTTTTCAACTTACAGGCATCCTGTCTTTCCTGAATAGCAGACAACATGATCGGCCTGAGAGAACTCTTTGAGCCTGTAGGGTCAGACACTGACTGCACCTGTGCTCGGCTGTTTCACCGCTGGTGGCGTTTCGGCAGACGGCTATGTGGGCAGCGAGGGCACAGGCGAGGCCGGCAGGCTGCCGGAGCATCTCTCAGCACTTTGCGCTTTGGAGCAAAGCAAATCTCTGGCACGTGCGTTTAGAAACCCATCAAACATGCACTCACTTTATACAAGCCAGGGGGGACGGCAGGGAATGAAAGAATAATTCAAAGAACACCATTTCAATTAAGAAGGAATGAATAGTTAATAACACTTTAAAGTTTACTACACTTAGCTAAGCTCTTCGATGAAACAGAGGAAACGAGAAAAGGTCTGTTTGTACTGGTCTTTGCCTTTCATTTAATACCTGGATGTTTTTAGCTTTCTGTCAGTGCAATGAGCTCATTTCTGCTCTGCGGATAGGGCCTGCTATCTCTTGCTTGCTCTGCTCCATGCAGTGCCTATGACTGCTCCAGCTAGCGCACACCACTTGACTCAGCATGGCACTGTGACTGACAGGCGAGCTATCTGCCTGCTGCACAGCACATCCGGGCAAACGGCAAACTGGCGCGCCTGGGCTCGTGCCACTCTGTGCCGCACTCCAGCCCGGGTCCTCTTTTAGCTTCCATCTCCGGTTCTCTTCTGCGGTGTCAGGGCGTTGGGCTGCCCTGAGCGCTGCTGTGCTTCTGCACGAATTCCCTTTTCTTCACACATCTGTGTGTTCCCTCAAGAAAGAGTCCTCATGGGATTGGAAAGACTGCATTTGGCTGCTAGCAATCAGTCCCAGATCTCACCCAGGAATAGCAACACGCAGATCCCGAACTTAATAGGTAAACCCCAGAGGACCTTGTAGGGCCTAATCGTAGGTAACAAATTTTACCTCTCAGTAGGGGTACTATGGCCAGAGCACAACAACCTGTATTTAAATGGTGTAAAAGAACAGAAGAATACAAATGAGAGGGGGCTACTTAGCTCATCTAGTTGTTTTGGTTGTTAGTACAGTAAAGTATAACAAGCCACATGAAAGAAAAAAGTCACATTTAACTGCTAAGAAAGTGATGTATTGTGGTGACAGATATAAAGGCTGTGTAGTGCACCACCTTACAAAGAATTTCCCAGAAAGAGAAATCAAATCACCTGACAGAATTGTGCAAATGCTAAATACAAGTCCCTTCAGCCGACACATGGGAGTGTTTTAAAAGTGGTCATTTCTCCCAACAACAGCTTCAAATCTAAAACCGCACAGACACCCTTAAAAAGAGTGCTATATTCCCCACCCACCCACCCCCCACTCACTTGTAATCAAATGATATTTTGACAAGTTTTTTCCCTAGATCTTAAGAATTTCAATGTGTGGTTTTTAATCTTTTACTTCATGCGCACTATTCCAAAACACACTCTACAATAAAGCCATCTGTGAGGAAGTGTGGAGGGGATTGAAATGCGTGCTGTCTCCTGCTCTGAATCCCACAGGTGCTGTACACTAAAGCCTCCCTGTGAATTCTGAACAGAAAACGGGATTTTACCACAGAATTTGAGGAGGAAAATTGGGCTTTGAAGCACAAAATATTAAAACCTCTGAACAACAC
Source organism: Lepisosteus oculatus (assembly GCF_040954835.1). Classification (NCBI taxonomy): domain Eukaryota; kingdom Metazoa; phylum Chordata; class Actinopteri; order Semionotiformes; family Lepisosteidae; genus Lepisosteus; species Lepisosteus oculatus. Next base: position 32,232,267 of record NC_090700.1, read on the forward strand.
AGATGTTGATTATGAAAAGGTAAAGGTAGTAATTCAAAAACGTAAGACAGGATTAGTATTCAGAACACCGATGTTGATGTACAACTGTGGAAATTGAACAACCAGCAATATTTTTGAAAGGTATACTCCTTTTAAATGCTGCAGGGATCTGTATAAAATAGCAGGCCAAGACTTCTAGCACAGAGCAAGGCAAAAAGTACAGCATCACAAGGACTGTGGACAGACTGTGCTACAGTGCAGAAGGCCATAAACATATGTTATGTAACATGCATTTCAGTACACTAATCATGCCTCTGTGGGAGAAAGAAAGAAAAATAGATCTTATATGTTGTTACAGCCCGTGCAACAATTTCAGTAAATTCATATTTTTTTTATATTTCCCTTGGCAGCTCTCCTAACTGAACCCAAAAAACACTTAAGACTTTTCCCAAAGAGCAAGTGGTCATAATTTCTCTAGCCTGATCAGATCAAAACTCTTGGAGGGACAGAGAAGCTGGAAGTTGGCCTGCGCATTCCCAAATTCCTGTGGAATGGCATCATCATGGCTGCCAGCGCTGAGAGCCTGGGAGCTAAACTGCTGGACTGTGTCTGTTGTCCAGCAGCAGGACCTGCATGCAATACAGAGCAAGCTGTCCGTCACAAGATCCAATCAGGATTTCAGTGGGATGACCAACCACATGAAAAGCCACTGTTGACGCCAGAAACAAATTCTATCTGCTTACACTAATAGAGCCTGGGCAAGCTCGGATTCCCATCAGTCAGAAATCCTCAAAGGGTCGACAGGCAATGAGGTTAAAAAGAACAAAAAACAAAGGTTTTTGGTATTACCATCTTATTTATCCAGAGGCCTCTCATCCTGCTGTTCGCAGACAGATCACAAACGCAGCTGGGCGGTCCGCTGCTCCAGACACCCACAACTCTTCACGTGAAGAAAGCCCCCCTCCGGTTCAGGGAGAGCCCCCCCAACAAGAAAACTGAATTTTAAGGAAAGGTCTAAGGAGTCTTTTAAGGAAGAAGCCCGCCCACATAATACCTCAGAATGTGACTAAAAAGGTCACAGATGCAGCCAGGGTTAGAGGATTTTTCTAGGTTTTACACCATTGGTGAAAGCATAATAGTACCTTTTCCTTTAAAAAAAAACACAGGGCACCAGCCAGTGGTCATTGTTTACCCCTACCAAGACTGTGGGAGTGGAACAGCAGGGAGACTGCTCAGGAGCACCCCAGTGACTTCCAGTTAAAAACATCTTACAGGAGCAAGGAACGAGTCCCACAGCTCAAATCCAGGCCATATCACCAGCTGAGAGTGGCCAGCACACTGTCAGCCAAGCACCACTTGGCAAGTGAGAAAGTCTATTGTTCCTCAGACAATGGTGCTGGGGCTTCGGCCCGGTTACGGCAGATCTTCTTCAAGGGGCGAGGCAAAGCACTCGAGCCCAGATTTCATGCAGAACTGGAAAGAGGGTTCTACTCCAGTACTCCAGCGCCAGTTGCTCGCCAGGCAGGCCAACAGTTGAGGTGAAGCTCTCACTGCCAGGAGGTGCCCACCTCAAGTCCAGACTCTGCCGCCCACTGACTGAGCTCAAGGGAGTTGAGTAGCTCACTCTGGGTGGGACATCTGAGTCCTGTACATGAGACACCAACCCAAGGGGCCAACGGGCACAGTTCGCAGCAGTGATTGATCGCTGCCTAGTCATTTTGGAAAGAAGAACCTATCCAAGCGGTTTCTCTCAGCTGCCAAATACCATGAGCAATGTGGGTTCACTGTCAGGGGGACTGTAGCACTGCATCACCATGAATACTGTCATACCTTAAACAAATCTTTAAAAGAGTAACACTCTTCCATATATACACTATACAAAACTGAGAAAAGAACAGAAGACAAGAGATCCCTGCTCCTTCTCTTCCTTCTCTCTTAGCTACCAAGGAAACTAAAATGGACCCCTTATTTCCTGCAATTCCCTCTCTGCTGCTTAATTAGCTGGCCTGTAATTGCTTTGTGTGTTGTAAATTCCACTGTAGGCAGAGATATAGCCCTATATCTTATCGCATAAAGTGCAGCAGATGCAGAGAACCTGTGGTCGACTTCTTAGTCAGTGTATGTGGAGGCTGGGGCTTTGCCATTAAGGTTTGCGTTTTTTATTTGCTTTTTGAGTCACTCACTTGTTATCGGGAGAAGAAAAAAAAACAGGCTTCGCGTTTCAACCTAAACACTCGACACAAAGCTCCATGCTAAGTAAAGTACTGAAGCCTTAGTAACCAAAGGACTTAGTATCATTTATGTCCTGTTAGGTGACACCGTTCCACCAGTCTGTCTCATTGTAATGAAACTGGCAGCACGGCAAAAAGAAAGAAAACAAAAATACAATAGGATTTCTCAGAAATAGCAGTATTAAATCCATCCTGGGAAAACCACATCTTAGTGAATGACTGAAAAAAAAAACGTCATTGGCTATATTTGCTGACACAGCCCGGATCTCTTTGGCTGAAATTACTGAGAAGAAGGAAGCCAAACCCTCAGACTCACTCGTACCTCTCCGCGGCCCCGCTCCGCACAGCCAGCCCCACGCCAAAGGACAGGAGGAGCCGTGCACTCCGTCCCCTCCTTCGCAGCACACAATAGCGACCAAGAAGAAGCAGAACTCCCACCCCAACACAAAACACTGCCAAACCTATTTGCGCCCGGCAAGTGGGACAACGCTGAGAGAAAAGCTCTAGAAAACTAGAGGCCATTCAGCCATTAACCCATCCAGGAAGCACTCGGGAACATTTTAAAAGATCCGACTGAATGTGCATCGACATGGCTGAGCAGCCTGTTCCAAACATCCGCCAACCTTTGTGTAATAGGAAGAGACTCGCGTTTCTCAGTCCTAAATATGCTATGTTTTCATTTCCATTTGTGTCCACAGCCTTTACATTCATTGCGTGATGAAGGCTATTCAAACCTTTCAGGATTTTGAATCCTTCTGGAGAGTTCTCTTTTCCCACCAGGCTATGGAGACCAGGTCCCATGGATGACAATGGCTTTTCTATGATCAAAGTGAGGACTGACAAACGTCTTTGAATTGGTTTTGTAAAACTTTAGCAGGACACAAATCCCGCCATAACTTAAAATGAACAGGAAAAGACGAGTAAACCATCCTGTGTGGGAAAACAGTCCAGTGACTTAAAACTGATACAAAAGCTACCCTAATCACCCCTACTCTTTCCAGAGTGAAGTGAGAGAGAATCTCTCTAAAAGTTCCCTTTCTATTAAACTAGTTCAGAAGCTCAGAGAGCTCAAATCTGTACTTCCCCCTTTCAGTTTTGATCATCAAAAAATTCTAGCGGTATCACAGGAAATTTTAGAATAATATTCTCATTTAGTTCTCTAATTTAAGAATAACAGCTTAGCTTGGCTGTAATTCACACAGGAAATGAATAAAAAAAATCACTGAATAGAAGGGGAATTTTATTTTTACCTCGTTGTGAAACAAAGCTTGTGCAATCTCTGTGAAACAAGGAGGGGGAGCACGTCTAAGTCAAATGTTCTGGCCATTCAGGACACAGAGCTGTTTCAAGGAGAAAGTGACCACAGCCAATAGCCAAACGTTTTGAACCAGGTCACAGGTGCATGAATAACGTCTGTTCCAAAGTCATCTCCAAGACAATGTGCAGTCTAATTCATGATCAGGACACTATTACTCTAGTTTATACAGTTCTAGGAATTTCTAATAGGTACATAATTAGCTAGAGGGAAGAACCTGTACGCTGAACAAGCTCAGGTTACATAGATTCACATCGGTCAACAGCGAGCCCCTAAAAAACACTCCTGAGTGCCACTGAATACTTTGCCTGCATCAGCAAATAAGGGCACTTTCTACATGACAGGGCTGCATAGCTCATGGTAATGTTGCACAATAGTTCGTGCTTGATCTAATGCTGTGGCTTAGTTCTCATGCCACAGCAGCAGCGGTTGGCATGCAATGCATGGAGAGACTAGTGAGGAGCCCCGTCGGGACCCCGATCCTCTTCACACAGAGATCGTGGACCACTAGGCCACACCACAAGCGTAGGTTCCCAAGACTCCAACATGGATGTTTTTAGCCATTTGGGTGTGTTATTGTTTCTGCCAAGATGTAGACTGGTCACACTACCTCATTAAAGTATAGAAATCCAAAACAAAAGCAGATCGAAAGGCCAGATGATTGGCCCACAGATCCCATTCAGCCCAACAGCCTGCAGGTAAACACTACTGCCATATATAACCGTCCTATTTTTACTGCAGCGCAGACTGGCTGTGGGAACAGAGCAAGAGGCCGGCTCTCTCATTGCCAGACAGACAGAGTGGGCTGCCAGGCCTCAGCCCAACAACTGCAGGCCCTGTAAATGGGGAAAAAAACATCCGGTTCCTGGGACACAAAAGCACCAAAGGGCTTGACAGCAACGACAAGAAGGGAACATTGCTGTACTACCATAACCAGTCAAGTCCCTCGTGTAGCAGAGCAAACAGCATCTGTCAAACCCCAACATTTACTCAATTCCTTTCTTCCGGTCTCTTGGTCTGAAGTTAGCACCTGTATATGACGGCACCACTGTTACGCTTTCCACAGGAAACAACTGTGTCACAGGCTGACACAACCAGCGTCAAAGTGCCCACAAATCGAAGAAAAGTATTCAGCTCCTGAGGAACTGCCTTTTTGTCACTGACTTCGGAGAACAGATTTGAGAGGACAGGCACCACAGCTGCACAGAGCCGAACACACAACATACCCAGGCAGCCTGAGTTCCAGTTTCGTTCTTGAAGATTTCATCATTCAGTCTTGAAGACAGGGCGAGCATTTGAAAGAAATTCAGTTTTAAAGGGGAACAGTGTTGTTCCTGGCTGCACAAACCCTACCCCACAGAGACATCAACATCGCCAGCAAAACACTCAGCATTCTGTCACATCTTTTTAGTCTGATCACTGCAATCAAAGTCACACCAGAGCAGGAAAGCAGATCACACTCCCGATGCACTGCAGGGCGATCCACTTCAGGTTTCATAAGATGCAGTTGTTTTGGTTTTTTTACACAAGCCAAGACCAGATGCTAGAGATTTCAAGCTTGTGACCTCAAGTCAATCAGCACCATTCAATATCAAGACATCTCTGGATGCTGTTCACTAGAAATCTACTGACACAGGGAACGTTTTCAACCCTTGTCCTTATTTATAGAGAAAATGATCATTTAAACAAAAAATGCAAGAATAAAACTAACCAGTCCCTTCGGCCCCTCTGGATCAAAACCAGAACTCGTAGCTGCCCTGGTTAAGAGAGGGTTTAAACGCCCAACTGTTAAACCATAGATCCGCACTCTTGCCTGGCATCTCCCACCAGCACAACACCCCTCCAGAGCCCTCCGAATCCTCTCCTCTTCGTCCACAGACAAAGGCCATGTCCCCCAAGCATATCCAGAAACCCCCGCTGACCAGTAGATCACTGGGGCAGTGTTCTCAGGAGAGAGACTCAGACCGACGGTCTCAGTTGTCGAGTAACAAGCGGTCTGACTAGTGCTTCTCTCCACCTGGCCCAGACACGGCTGGTTCACTTGCAAACTGCACGTCAGGGAGCGGATTGGGGGCACATTTATAGACTCTGAGGAGTCAGTAAACATACAGAAACAGTCCCCTGCAGATTTCACTGCAAAGCCCCTTTCTGTCAGAACAAGGAAACAACTCATGGCCTGACTGGAGTGACACACTTTTTATATCAAACAATATACAGTATATCATCTAATGATTACATACTATCAGACTTTTTATCTTTGATCAAAATCAAACGAAGATTGTGGTCTTTAAATTGTTACCTGACCATCTGTCTCCCTCCAGGGTCAGGGGGATTCCAGCAGCAGGTCCAGACAAACTCTTTTCTGCCAGGCAGTCAGACAGCCAGGGGAATACCAGTGAAAGACAGCCCAAGCCCAGAAGTGGTGAACTAGGCAGATAACGAGCTCTGTTCCTCACTCCCGCGTCTACAAGCAGCTCAGCAAAAACTGACCTGATGTTAACTGTTTACCAGCCAAAGCAGCTCCTTTGCTCTTAAACATTTGAAAACTGAGCCACGCCCAATGCAGACACTCAAAAACGAGGCTGCTATACTAGAGGCAAACCTTAAAGTGAAAAACCGGTGAGGTTTGGGGGGTTTCTACTAATTTCTTCCTAATATGGCAAGGTTCTGAGTATTTTCACAAGATCGTATCTGTGGCAATAGGGAGAATGGCCCTGAGAACACACAGAGGAGCAACGTATTCAGACCCCTCTTCTGAAACAGTCTTCCTCACAAGATACCGTAACAGTCCAAATAATGTGTCCTACTGTAATCAGTCACCCAGAGCTGCCAATGACAACCAAAGCAGTGAAACGCTGTAACATGTGGGCAATGACAAAGACACGGCCTCTTTCAGGAAGACTGATTTGACTTCAGGGGATAAAAGCATCACTACTGCGAGAAATTAAGCTTAAACTCAGCTTGACCAAAAGGTTTTCTGCTATACTTATCCAGGAAGAAGTCTAAAAAGATTATGTAGATCCGTTTCTTTGATATCTCTATAATCTTGTAAGAACTCCCTTTTTCCCACAGCTAGGCACCAAAGATAAATATCTTCTTCAAAGATGGAACAACAACCCGATAGCATCTAACAAAACTGTGAAGCTAATTCCTTACATTCACAGGAAACTTTTTTTTTTAAACTGCTGGCTAGGGCTAATCCCATAATCACTGTTAACCCCTAAACTACAGGAACACAAAAGCAATGGACAAGACGCTCAAGCACAAAGTAAAACACCTGTTCTGTCTGAAGTGCCATGAGCTCTCCCTCCTCTACACTCTCAGAGCCCCCCTGCAGCAGGACCAGCTTGTGCACCTCTGACGCAGAGAGAGGAAAATGAGCCAGTCCGCCCACTGCCTGCCCCCAGCAGGAAGAGGCTGAGATCTAGCAGTGCTGATAAGAGGCACAGAGATGCTTCACGAGACAGTAGGAGAAAGTGCTACAAAACACCACCACTGAGCCAGAGTTGCATGGCTGGATAAAGCATGCATGCCTGGGAGACAACAAAAATCCCTATTCTCACCAATCACCTGCTCACACTTTGATAGCAATACTGGACAGCCGACTTGACATCCCAGCATGCACAGCTGAGCAATATCCACCTCCCCATTGGTCAGCAGTCTTGGCGGGCTGTGTCCTCCAAGCATGTCCCGAAATCATGTCACTCAGGCAGTGGCCTCAGGAAGAGGCTCAAAGCGGGTAGCAGACTGTCTGACTGCTGTTTCTCCCACCTTGCTCAGACACTATGCATTCACTTTCTAACTGGATGGGTAGGGTGTGGTGTGCGACGGGGTTAGATTTATAGGTCCAGGGGTCAAAAAGGAGGGTAAATAAACATACAGCTACAGGACATTCCCTGAGGACTGAAAAAATCCCTTTTCAGTCTGCCCAATCAGATAACACAAAATCAAGAGGAACAGCCTGACTGGTGTGACTGAGATCACACAGAGGTTCATGACGAGACATGCCTGTGATGATTTATCAGCACTCTGTGACTGACTGATTCACCTGGGCAAAGAGAGGAAAGGTTTCTCACAAACTGTACCTTTGTTTTAAAAATTATAATTCCTTACATTTATATAGCGCTTTTCCGGACACTCCACTCAAAGCGCTTTACAGGTAATGGGGTCTCTCCTCCACCACCACCAATGTCCAGCATTCACCTGGATGATGCAACGGCAGCCATAGTGCACCAGTACACTCACCACACACCAGCTATCAGTGAGGAGGACAACAGAGTGATGAAGCTAGTTCATAGGACTGATTGCATGTTTAGAAAAACCAATTACAAAACCTCAAGGCATTTTTCCTGCCCCTTCTGATGCGGCTCCTCCTGGTAAACGCTGTCGATATAGTTAAAAGTTTCCTGCATCTCGAGGAGCAAGGCTCCATTCCAGTCTTGTCCAAAAGAATCATCTTGCGTGATCCTACATCTGCAGCATTAACCCCAAGCAATGACCAGCAAGTCTTCAGAAGGTTGTTCAACACACAACACAAGGTCTACATCAGCAGTGACTCTTGCGCCAGACGCTGCAGAGATCTCAATCAGATCGCTATCTGAGAACACAGCTCATCATAAAGTACTGCGCAATCCTTAGCGGTCTTCAACCATCTTGGTCTATTAATAGCTGGTTTGAGGCAGTCAGTGTCTTACTATGTAGCAGAAGAGGAAGCCTGCTAGTATCAGAACCAGAGCAGCAATCCAGCCTCAGCCACTAATGTGGAGACAGGGAAGCTGATCTTACTCCAGATCGGGGGGGGGGGATTCCAGCAGACAGTGCTGACAGGCTATATATATATGCACAGTATTTGTGTGTATTTAAAAAAGATTAATTCTTAAAGTGTCTCAAAGTCACGCCATCTGCACATCTCATTCATCAGCAAGTGAAGCAGGCTCATCACAGCACACGCCATGCTCGGGCGGGAACCCACTGTTCTTTGGTTCCGTTTGTAAAGGGAGATTACAGTGCCTTGCATTTTTCCCCATCACCTCCACAAGTCTCTCAGGACTTGTTCCATTACCATTATGTTCCATTCTTTCTCAGGTGATTGAGTGTGGTCCATTTGCTGGGCTCCGTTGTGCCCCCAGACCCAGACTGGCCATCCTGGTATACGATACCCACAACTTCATCCAAGCAGAACTGGCACAGGAGTCAACAGCACAGGAAAGAGAAGGGAAGCCAGTGCCTGGAAATTACCCAAACCACAAGTGGCGACTGATCTGAAACAAGCATCTCGCAATCCAGAGAAATCGAGTAAACGTAGACGGTTTTCAACTAACGCATGTCCAGAGGGGGAAATAAAACAGTACAGGATGTCCGAGTCCAAGGCAGAGCTCAGTGGAGCACAGCTGGTTACAGGCTCCGTGTCTCCAACAGGTCATTTCCACACCGGAGATCCCCACTTACACCGTGCGCTTCAAGACGTTTAGGACCTGGCCAGGATGCAATGTCAAAAAGGAAGCTGGGGTGCAGATATAAGTCCTTGCCAAAACTGCAGCACATATCCTGGCAGGTCCGGAGGTCCGCAAAACCTGGGTTCCGGAGGGGCCACAGGCCAGCGCCTTTTACAGGCCTTTATAAATCGCACGGCACTTTTCTCAATTAATAGCTCACTTGGAAACACAGATGTGCCACTGGCCTGTCACATCGATCATCTCATCTAGAAAAATCCATCCGAGGCAATGCTGCATGGAAAAAGGCCCAGCAGAACCCAAAGCTACCCAAACCCACCTCAAGAGGAGGACAATCTACTCCTGTATACCTGTAACAGCTAGACCAGTGAATCCTTAGCCCTGCTCCAGGGTCACCCGTGATCGTTCTGCAACAGTTCTTCAGAAGGAATCACTTCCTTAACTGAACAAGTATTAATACTTTTCCCTCATCTAAAGCAAGTGGCGTTAAAGTGCACTATCAAAGCTGCCGGGCTGAGGAACATCGAGCCGGACTCTAGGAATAAGCTCACAATAACATCAGTGTATTTTAATTTCAAGCACATGGGAGACGCTTCACTCATTACTGCTTGCCTGTCACAGTTGAGAGGTCCCAGTCCTTCCAGAACCTGTTTCAGAAAAGCCCTGAGCTTTACCAAATGGCCACCTTTCAGCTGCAGATTCTGCCCAGCAGGGCACCCATAATATACCCCCTCTCCCAACCCCGCGCCCACAACCCTCAGACACCAGGCCAGCTGGCTGTCTATAAAACCCTCCTTGGCCTCTCCCTACTAACAGCTAAACAGCACAGCGCCGAACCAGTAAGACTCTTGTACATTAACCAGCGCAGGAAAAAATGCATTTAAAATAAACACCGGCTCACAAGACCTGCTGTCTCTCATTAGGATCTGAAGCGAGGCCGTCGGCCTCCACACGCCCCCAAGGACTTGCACAAGCACTCGTTTCCCACGTCAGCGTGGGAGTGGAAGGACTGCGGCATGTCAGGTACAATTACAATTAATGATGCTGAAATGGAGGGGGGAAACAAGAGCAACTAAAGTGATGATTTAAAATACTCAAAAAGCAAATGAGTGCAATGAAATAATGGGACCTTTCCGGGTTTTCTCCACATCCACGTGGAAATGACTTATTTACCACCACAAGGACCCCTAGTTAAAATATGGACAGTCTCTGGGAAACCCAAGGTTAAAAAACCTGCTGGCATCACACTGGAGAGAAGAGCGCTGCTGAAGCCCAGTCGACCATCACATCAGAGCTGAAGATGTAGGAAGCTGAAAGGTTTTGATCATCTGATGAATCAAAACAGCCTTTACTGCAGTTTCTCTCATTGTTTGATCGTTCCCCTCAACAATCAAACACCTTGTAAAACTTCCTAAACACACCATTACGGGAGCTGGTTACAGGCTATCACACCAGGCTTGTTTCCCACAAGCCGAACACTGACGGTGTCCTGTACGGAAGACAAGTCAGGCTGCTGAAGCCAGGGATACTGCAGCAACAGCTGGTAGAGTATCTACACATCGCTTTGGAAGAAAGCTGTCAATCCTATTTCATGCATGAGGAGGAGGAGTATCAACAGAAAAAGCAGTGTGTGTGCTGTATCAAGACATTCCGCTATTTCATCCCACAGGAAATCCCTTTACCAACTGGCTCTTTCAATGTGGAACTCAAAGGCTGAAAGTTGAAGCTGAAAAATCCTAAGAGATATAAAACATACTGAAGTGAAACTGTTAAATTGTGCAGGTCTTTCCACTGGCTGGCAAACAGCATCAACGTCATCTGAATGCTTACAATCAAGCAGGATGTGTTAATTGTAAACGTACAACTTGTTGAAACTTGGACAAACATACCTATAATATTTACACTACGTTCAACAAGAGATGCCTTGAAGGCAACAAGGCTCAGCAGAGCCCTTCCTATTCGCTGTGCCAGCAACTAACGCCACCCCCTTAGTTCCAGGGGTGGGGTTAGTTAGGGGTGGCCTTGAACACCACACACATTAAAATCTCTTCTGATATGCTCGGAAAAAGACGCATTGTGATTATCAGCTTCGGGCTTATGTTAACAAATGAGAACAGAAAAAGGCCATTCAGTAAATCTTCTGGTGAGTTTTCTCCCGTTGCTTGCAGGGATAGGATCCTTGTGACCCTGTATTGGTAAAGCGGTTAGAAAATGGATGGATTACCCAAGAGTAAAGAAATATTATCAGATCATTGCTTGTAAGAACACAGCCACAAGCCCTGCCTCATCCACTGCTGGGCCTGCCAATTTGCATTTACACCCCCTGGGTGTTGATTTTCTCAGCTGCCTTATTGTACAGCTCAACTACGCCATGAAGGAGTTAACTTGCAACAGTAAAGGATTTGCAGAGGGTGTCACAGTGTGCACGGCTGGTGTGCGTTTTCACCACTGATCAAAGCATGCTCAGGCGTCAGCTTGCACTCAACACACTGCCACTGAAGCCTCGCATTCCTGAAGAGACAAAAGGCCTTAACTGTCGAGGGAGGTGCACTACTTTCTTCTCCCTGCTGTACCTGTTTATAGATGGCAGGCGACAACCCAGCGGGTGTTCTGAACGTTCGAGAGGGGACGAGCCACGGAGCACTGCCGAAAAATGTCAAGGGGCTCCCTCTTTGGGAGGGCCGGAAAACACGGCAAAGAGATCTGAGCTTGCTACCACATCCCCAACCTGAATGGACGATTTCCAGTTTTTAACAGGAAAACGAGGCCATACGCCTTAACGGACTCTCGTTTCTTAGATGATGTCCACAGATAAAAACTCATTAGCAGCCTCAATGTTGTGTGGGCTAGAAGGTTCAAATAAAACAAAAACCACGAAGTAGCCACCAAAACCTTCCCTCAAGCACATGTGACCTAGCTTTTGCAGCCTTGTTTAAAAGGGCAACAAGGCAGCCTGAGCTTCAGTAGCAGGGAGCAATTGGTGGAGATTGCCTGCACAACCGTCTCCATCAGCTGTACTGACACTGAATGACTCAGAAGCTAAAGCATGTGTTACTAGCTGCTGCCATGTCTTTCTCTAGTCACACAGATGGAGACAGAAAAGCACTTCACGAAACTTTGCAAAGCACTTCATAGGACTTAACAGGGTTTATGACTTGTAATCACTTAACACGTTCTATACAAGCCATGCAAAGCAGAATGTTCTAGGATGCGACAGTAGAATGACAAACCATGTTTTACATTCTCACCTACCTTGGGGAAAATCCTGGCCTGCTACACCACAACCACCTCTCACATCGCCTCACTTGATTTCAGACTGGGCTGCTCTACAACTTAAGAGCATGCTTACTTTACAGTATAACAGTAGGAAAGATTCAGACAAGCCGAAATCAAAGTAACTGAACAAAGCAGCTCTTCTGCGACCTGAACAAGTATCTCACCCAGTGCTTCTCTACAGAGAAGCGCAGGGATAGGCGTTTCAAGAATGCAACATAAACAGCCACTGACCTTTGACCTTTTCACTACATGGCAATATTTGGCAAAAACTTCATCAAATAACCGATGACCATGACTAATTCAATGGGCACTTAAACAGATTTCTTAAACGCAAGAGAAAATATGAACAAGGAAAAAGCCTTCAGACCAACAAAGTGCAGTAGTTTCTGCTGACAAGGGCATTAAAACCTTTCCTGAAAGTTCCAGGTGCTGCAGTGCCCCCAACATGTGTTCCGCAACCTCAGAGTGGCCATGACAGCATCTCCTCACGTCTCAGTTCAGACCAATCGGGGAGAGCAACACTGAGTAGGAGAACAGTTTCACTTCCTTGTTCTGTCCTCATCAAAAGCAGTCCTCTTTCAAGATATGGCGGGCAGTTTGTAGCCAGTCAACGAAACAGACTGAACAGCGAGGGGGGCCAGTTGGGGTTGGGGTAAATACAGACAATTCCTTCCCCAGAAAGTAAACGGTCCCCAACAATGACAATATATATCATATTATATACTATATATGGCAACAATGGCTGTCCTTCATATGAGACCTTAAACCAATGTTCTGGCTACTCGCTCATTAAAGATCCTAAGACAATGTGAGAGAATCTCCACCCTCGCCTTGCACAATCTGGCCTGCCTGAAGTTCCCCCTTCATTCAACAAGTGAAACACTTTCTCACTCCTCCACCTGATGTCCTGTATGAAGGGGCGGGGCAGGGGCTGCGGCATCTCACCCAGGTGTGTCAGAACTTCACCCGCAGGATGAAACAGGCCCACTCCTATATGTAATCTTTGGGGTCCTTCGGAATTAAAAGAACTTTACAACTGCAAATTATTATCAAGGCAGATGAGTCTCATTTTCTAGCAACGTATAAAGAAGTGACAGATCAGCCTGTTCACTTCTGTGTCTGTGGTTCCACAGGGTACATTTTCATGACCATTATTCATTGCTGTGTTAAGCTGTGATTAAACCCATGGGGATAAACTTGGCACAGGATGGCTGAGGGGCTAAAGCAAAGGTTCTCCTAAACATTAACAGGTAGCTTCTTTCTCCTGTACAAGCCACAAATCACATGCTCCTAGCCTACAGGAGCATCAGGAGTAAATACAAGCTGTGAAAGATTAAGACTCGTTCAGCAATGAGGGTTTGTCATTAAGATATATATAATCATTGAGGTTGTTTGCATTTGGTGCAGTATATACACTTCATGCTCTACAGGTGGCAAGACACAATTAGCACAAATCATGTACCTGCACCTGTAATTCAGATCTCTCCCAGGAGTACTTCCAGGGGTGTGTAGAATAACTCCCACCTGCGTCTCCACATCAATACTAAAGCTAATCACTCCAGGTGGATAGAAAGATATTTCGATGGAGTAGTCAAACCGAACAGTTCCTGTTTCTATGCCCCTGGTCTAAAGAGCAGAGCAAATTTGACAATAAACACGTCAAGTGAAAAACTGCTGATGAAGATCCTAATTAGAGTCTGTCATCTGTGCCCATGCTCTAAAAGTGAGCACCAAACACTCACGAAGGGCAGGGATTAAAAAAATAACAAGGTTGCTCATTTCACCAATGTTTGCTTCCGATGTTGCACAGAAATGGAGGAGAACACCAGCTGACTCTAGAAAACCAGATTTCGAGAAAGGCACAGACATTTCCCAACCATGGTGCATATTTATAAAAAGTGAGGAGACTTTCACTTCCCCCTTTGGGAAGTTTCGGTTCTGAGGTTATGAATCGCAACCAAAAAAAAAAAATCAGGACTGCAAAAGAGCTCTTCAAAGTGCAGATTCCACAGAAATGAAACCAAAAATCCCAGCCCTCCTTTTCTCCGAGGTTCTTTTGTCAACTATCTATTCGTCAGCAGCTTTTTCAAATTCATCCAGCCTCCTGCAGGAGGAGAAATTCTCCTAGACTCTATAGGGCTTCTGCCTCATGGAGCTCCTGATTGGTTCAGCCCAGACTTCTACCTAGAGAACTGCAGATGAAACTGTGTGACTGTGTGTGTTAATTCACAGACTGTGCTACTCACTAATGCCTCATCGAAACCCATTATTATAAGATTTGCCTAGTTTCAATTCACATTTAAATTTTTTTGCTTGCTCATTTTTTTTTTTAAAAGATGGAAAACATGTGATGACAGCACCTCCTGCACTGTCCCAACAGCAGTTTGTCCAAGAGGGAGTGAATTTCACACTCAGGGAGGAGAAAATGGGAGAAGAGCATTCTCTAGTACAAAATTTTAAGCCCCACTGGAAACGCAGGGTATGAAAATATGGCAGGAAGTGACCTAGATACCAACAGGACTGGCCTGGGATGGCGTTCACAACAGTAGCATGGCCTGTCGTGTAGAGTTAGGGCTGTAGTGTTATCGTGCTTCCCAGACCCCAGCAGGGTAAGGTACTGTCAGCGGCAGCCATGCCAGTCCTTCGGCTGACTGCCAAGTCAAGCGCAGCAGAGCAAAGAAAGACCCCCCAGGCAGAGGTCAACGAGGTCGCCCCCTGTGTCTCCGGGTTAGTACAGAAACAATATCCAGTCCAGCCATTCATATTCCAACCACTTTACCTACTACAAGGCTGCGGAGGAGCCAGAGCCTTTCCCAAAGGCAACAGGCAAAAGGAAGGGAACACTGTGGATGAGACTTCAGTCTATCTCAGGGCTGACAGACACAAGACACACTCACAGGGCCAATTTTCCCAGAAGCCAATTAACCGGCCATTACTGTCTGTCTTTGGACTGTGGGCATACACAGGAGCACCCAGAGGACACCCACGAGAATGTAGGGACTCCAGGAGGTCTGCTTAAGAAACGACACTTCCCAAGTCTTAGTTGCTCTCAAAGAAAATACAAAATAAATCCCACTGGTCACAGCTGTTCCCACTGTGGGCTCTTGATGCTTTACAGCATCCAGCCTGTTGACAGCCACCTAAGTGAATGAATGAGATTTGTAACACTGTTAACGTGCACTGCTGAAACCAGAAACTCAATACAGGAAAACGGTCAAACAATTAAACAACCTGTATAGCTGCAGTGAATCACTGAGAAGACACATTTTCGAACAACTAAGTATAGACAGTAATGACACACTGGAAGGCAGGTTAGTAACACCAGAACAGTTGCAGCATGCACCCTAAAAGGACGTTGATCGAGAGTGGTCTTTACAATTATTAAAAATCCCCAAAATCCCAGCAGTACATCTGTCAGTAACTCATACAGGAATTCCCCCAGTCAGCCTTTCAATCACTGCTGGGACATGAGCTACCACTTCACCTCTAATGCCTTAAGAACCACAGTAGCTACACTGAACAGCAAATAATCTGCTCACAGTGGACAATTGAAATAACAGACAATGAGTCTAATTATAGCAAAGAGAGGAGCTCGCTCCACCCAGGCCCGTACAGACCATACAAACTCACAAAGGGGAAATGGCTGGACTAAATTTAACAGTGGCAGACCTAGAAGTGTCACGCTGCAGTTATCCACAGCACCAAGCTCTGAAACAGAGCCGTTTCCCATCTCTCCCAGTCAGTCGCCTGTGGTGCAGGAAACGTCCCTGCAGGCGCCTCCACTCGATGAAATTGGAATCTCGTCATTGCTTTTCCCTAAAAATAGGGGTGTTTATATTCCACAAGGGTCTCCGAAGAATCTCCCGAGAGCATTTTCACCCTCAGCAATAAGGATGGAGGGAAAGATATACTATCTCCACACATTAATACATTACACCATCCCAATGTAACACCATAACACAAATTGAGATGCATTTCTTTTCTGTAATTGGTAAACTTCCATCTAGCTAAATAGAAAAGTCTTTAAACATTTTAAAAGGAAAATTCTTTAAAAGAAAACAGGTTCGAAGAGGGACAATAATGGAGTTTTGCAAAGTAGATTTCTGTGTAGAAAAGGGTCATTACAGGAGCAGCAGACATTTTAGGGGAGCTTTGATTACTTTATTCTCAGTCCTGTAATAAGATATTTTACAGAATAACCATTCCGAAACTCACTTGCTACCAGAAGGCATCCAGGGGAAAATTGACCAGACTGACAAGAAGCACTATTTACACAAATAGTTGTTGGTGTCTTGTTTTGCTGTGACTCTGGATAACCAGAGGGTGCCACCTTTAAACTGCTCCAGTAAGAGCCCTGCTGTATAAACTGGAAATCTCCAGGTCAGGATACCCCCTAGACAGGATGCCAGTCCATCATAGGGAACGCACAGGCATAAACACACTCACACTTGTACCGATTTTCACAGAAGCCAACTAACCTACCAGTATATCTCTGGACTACTGGAAGAAGCCAGAGAAACTGAAGGAAACTCTCTTGAAAATGGGGGGGGAACATACAAATTCCACATAGATAGCACCTCAGGAATCAAACCCAGATTCCCAAAGTCGCAAGGCAGCAATGCTAACCACTGCGCTACTGTACCACCCTGTCTGGTTAAGTAAAGGATCCAAAAATTCTGACAGACTATAATTGCCAGCCAGCGATTACAATAATTTCAAACACGCACACCTACAGTCAGAGAATGGTATTTAAGATAATGGGCAAAATACACGCTCACGTTTCTGGCACAATGCTGCCTTCTGAAAGTTTCAAGCAGAGCTTTGGAAGGCATGGTGGCAGGGCAGGGCTTGTATTCAAACACCCAGTGACATCACATCTCCAAGATGCTCACGGTTACGAGACAGCAGGTCAGGTAACTACGCCAGGGTTACGGAACATGAATAAGCCCCAAACTTCACAAGATAAAGATTACCAATGACTAACACAACATTACACCAGACATAGGACAACCAATGTTCCAGACTCATATCATACAGACACCTAACCTCCACACACCCTAGCCCAGAAACATCTCCACAACTCACATGAAGGGACTGACAACAGCTACAACACTATTTTACAGGTGCAATAGAACACTAAATAAGCAGCTACACTTCTCTCACTTCACTGCATATATTATGGTAGGGGCAGCAGAATAAGCAAATGCCCATATTAACACTGTATAAATGGAATTAACACTGTCCAAACTAGGTGTTGGACAATTAAGTTTCTCTTCAACTCTTCATTTGCATTAACACCAAAAAATCCAATTGTTTTGTTTAGTATGCAGTTGTGACATTTCTTACGCTGAAACAGAAACCTTTTTTTATTCTGACACACACGTGCATGAGGCAGGAAGTCATCCGTCTGCAAAATGTTAACCTCTTACTTCATTGAGCAACCGAGAATACTATAAAAAAAATAAAACGCACAAGACTACCCAAAGGAAGACTGCACTGGGAATTAAAGGATGAAACATCCACTGTCCCCGATCACAGCTCAGCAGGGGGAAAAATGCATCTCGTCTATCACATGTGAACACACTCTACGAAACATTAACAGGAGGGAAACTGTCAGTTACCAGCTTATATCTTATAAAGAAGCGGATGATTCTGTCCTTTTCTCCTCGAGGTCCTCAGAGCCGGCAGTGAGGTTTGCACGCGCTGCCCTCCACTCTGACTGCAGGAGCTCAGCACGCACGTGGTACCGAGCCGTAGCCCACAGCACGGATGCACAAGGCCGAAAACCATTAACTGAACACCAGGCTGCCTAACGGCTAACGCGGGGCGTTCTCGTCCAGCCGTCTCAGAATCAGATTTCCCAAACGCTACTGTTCACTGCAGATAACAGCCTGGGCGCTCCGTGGAGAACTGAGGAGCTCGAAGCGGTAATGTCCTGTTACCTGCTAGACGCGTATCTTACCCTGCAGTCAAGCATACACTATTTTTAGGAAGCTGTAATAGCGGTATTTAAGGACACGCTGTGCCACACTGGTGTACAACTGTCGGCATTACAGGGGCCCCAAACAGCTATAATCATGTCATACATAAAACGATACTCATATACTCTAACATATATTAGTTACAAGACCACAGATACAACCAATGCAAAGGTCTAAGATATTTTTTCAAAGCGTGGGGGGCACGATGTGCTTCATTAAAATTAACGAAAATAGTTGAGATCTGAGCTACAACACAAATGCAAAATGTTACTGTGCAGGTCATCACCGGCAGACCGTCGAAACCACCAAGGACAGCATCAGTCGCTGTTCAAAATGGTTTAGGCAAAATATATTCGCAGAAATGAAAATCAGTGCGTGTAATTGTACTGTTACGAATCAGGGATCGCCGGAAACCACACCAACACTTCTTAAAGTAGCCAGAAAGGACATAACTGAAGCTGACAACTTGATTTAAACAAAACACAAACTGGCCCCTTCTATCTTGTATGACCAGCGGCTCCCACCAACGTGTTTGTCCTGTAATCTCCTGGAGTCAGAGTCACATAATGAGTGGGTGCGGTAACTAACTTTAGGTCAAACCCGTGTTTTCAATCAAAAGTAAGACTGGTCACAGCAACGTATGAACAATCCTGAGACAGGGGGCGAAGCGTTTCGTTCACCGGAGAGGGGTACACAAGGTAGACAGGGGGATGATACGATTAAGTTGCTGAACACTTAGTGTAAAGCACTTTTCTATCACAGACACCGCTGCACTCCAGGACGTAAAAAACTGTACCAGATTAGGGCGAAGAGTTTGAACTGCAAATCAAGAGCAGCCAAATGTTAAAAAAATAGACGAGACTCGCAGATAATCTTGCTGTCAGGAGATCACTCGTCTAAAATACCACCCTCAAATAAAGTGGTTTCAACGGCCTACTCCGTTCGCACTTGCTCTCCCCTTCACGGTTCTGCAAGCGATCTCTTTCTCCGCCATATTCCACTCGGCTAGATGTGTTTCCTCCCTTCCGCCCGGCCTGGAGTCGGCACACTAACTACACTACTGCTGCTACACCGTGCACACCACTTTCCGTCTCCGGGTGGTGTGCGTAGCTTATCCCTTCGTAAAACCTGGAATACCCCCACCCCCCGCCTCTCCCCCGTCCTCTAACCCCGGATCATTGAGCTCCTGGCTCCGGGGACTTGATCCCCCCCCGGCCTGTCCTGGTCGCGACCCGTTTTGACAGCCCCGATCCCCGGTTAAAGTTGGACTCCGCTACTCACCGTCTCTCGCTCTCTCCGCCGCTCCGCCAGTGTCTTCGGATGAACTCCGGGCTCTGCGCTGCCGACGTCATCCCCCAGCCTCTCTCTCGGCGCTCTTAAAAGGGCAACGGCGCCTTCTGCTTCTTCGCCTCCTCCTGGGGCCGGCAGCCTGCGACCAGGCTCAGGGAATCCTCAGGTCCGGCCGGCAGGGCCAAACCGAAACCCAGATGTATTCAAAAACAGTGCAGTGTCGTTGCTTGGGTGGGTTTTATTCCAGAACGATGTAGCGTCGTTTGCATTGTCTCTAGTGCCAAATGCACGTAAGAGAGAAAAGACAAGGTCCCCCCTTAACGGGCATTGTGGCACCCTTTGCATGGCCGGGCAATGTGAATCTCGTAAAGCAACATTTTCACTTTTTATTCCGGGTTCCTTCCAAGCTTCTTCGGAGAGGAGTTCAGGGGCTCTTCTCCTGTGGTTTTGGCGATTTTAACCTCCTCTTTTGTGCTTACTTACAAAAGAGCCGGTAGCAAGCTCTAATATTTTTTTGTAGTTGATGCGACATCTTTGACCATTTTAACTCAACAAGCTCAGCTTAATTTGTCCGAAAGAAAGCATAATTTGTTTTTAAGGACGTTTCTTTCCGAAGGGGTTTAAAGATGGACTGAAAAGAACATAGGGTATTAAACACTACCTAAAAGTTTCACGGGTTATTCTTGTTGCTTATCCTGGACTGCCTCGCGTGGGCAATTCTACACTGTTGTTAATTGGGGACCGTGAAACTGATCTTTGCATTAAATATGTATGTTTCCTACCGGACAGCCTACTCGGGGACACTTTAGGGTAAAACTAAGGAGAAAGTTCACTTAAGTGTCTGTTGTATGGGTAGCCACAGAAACTTACCTCAGATTGTTTTACAGAGTTGGTTATAAAGTAGGTGCCCTGGGATGAACACAAATCAACGTTTATTGCCTGCTAATTCATGATGGAACAGTAGTTGAGTAGTTGCATTCAAATCATTCTGATTATGTTAATTCATTTTTATTAATACACACAAAACTCCTTTCTCATTACAGTTGAACTAAATCTGTGCAGTGTCCAGTACTGGTTCTTATAAAATACAGTTGCTAGGAAGTGGTGCTGTCAGAGCTTTCCCATAACCTATGAGTATTCAAGGCTATCCAGAATCCTATGGAACTGTGTCACTGTAACAAGCTGTAACAGATCAGGCCCATTGCACAGGAGACTTTCACAACATTGTGGGACACCTGCAAAAAAATGCTCCTGATCTGTCCTTTATGGTAATTGTAAAGCAGTCTCTTAGGGAGTATTCAGTCTGCTCAGAGTAATAACATTAAATAAGCTACATGACTGGCAAATTTAGTTAAACAGAATTTGATTGAGAGGCGACCTAAGTTGTTTAGGGTCTACCAAACTTTGCTGGAGGTCCTATTACTTGAAAGGTGAAAAGGCACAAGTGTCACAAAAGTGAGAACTTTAAGCGTAACTGTCAGCTATGAAGCCCAAATGAAAATATTAAATAAATCGAGTGACTAGAGATCATTGTACAGGTCCCATCCCAAGGCTGTATCTCAACACAGTCAGCTGAGAAATCAGAACATTCATATTAGAAATGGAGAACTAATCCTTACATTACTCAACAGATCCTTTGTGTTTTGACTGATGAACAGAGCGGAACATTAACACCATTTTAGTTTTTGAACAAAACAAAGCATTTATTAAGTTAAGAAACCCCAGGTCTCACACCCATCAATAATAACACAGTATATATCAAAGTGTGTATAGCTGCATGAGCTGCAAAATGCTATTGTCAACACGTCTAAGTAGGGAATATTAATTCCCGAAATGCTTGTCAGTACGTTTTCTGCTGTTTGAACTGGAGCTGCTGTGATTTCCTCCACAGGAGAAATGTTCCGAAGAGGAATCATATTAGGTACACATCACAGCGTGTACAATGTCACCAGTGGTCAGACTCATAAGGTTGAATCTGTAGGGCTTGAAACCAGAACAAAGCTTCAAGACAGTGCCTGCGTGCAGAAGAAAAATCAAACCATCATCAGAATTATAAATGATGATCTTGCCTTTTTACATCTGCATTCAGTCTGGGCCCAGTTCAGAAGCCTGCTGCTCAGTCAGGGATAGTGAAGACTTGCTGCCCAGTGTATCCCCATCAACTTATTTTTTTTTCCAAACTGGTGCTCCAGTTTCTTCGCAAAGACGTACATGTAGGCAGGTTGGCTTCTGGGAAAACTGGCCCTGGTGTGAGTGTGTGCGTGTTTGTGTACCCTTCAATGTACTGGTGGCCCATCCAGGGTGTATCCTGCCTTGTGCCTGTTGCTTGTCGGTATAGGCCCCAGCTCCCCAATAACCCTGTATTAGATAAAGCAGTACAAAAATGGGTGGATGGTGTAATATACTTTCATATGGAAGAACATGTACATATATTCATTTGGAAAAGTGAAAAATTAAAACATAAATTCTAAATAACTACTTTGAAATATCAACTACATGTAAGAAATCTAGTAAGTAAAGGATCAATACCCTCCAAATGAAGGAGAGAGTAAGTTTTTCAAGGAAAGCATGTTGTGTCAATAATCTTGGCTGTTGATCATGTGATACTGTTTTTCTTTTCTTCCATTGTAGTAATATTACTTAATTTACTATGGTAAGGGTTAGTGGTAAATAATTGTTTCTCCCTGCCTGTTTTATCTCATATTTTTGTGGTAAGAATCAAGCTCCACGCACAACATCAGACAGATAGTAGAATCAACCAAAGGAACTCAGCACAGTTTGGCCCTGTCTTCCATACTTTGCCCGCGCAATATAATTTCCAGTTCCTGAGGGAATCTGTTAACAAACAATTTACTGAACAGATAACTGACACCTCTGCCAGTGCTCTGCAACCCCTAAGGTTAGAAATGAGTTTGTTACTCCCCCCAACATCCATCTTAGATAACTCGATATTAGCTCTGCCACAGAGTGTGAGAACCCTACTGTACTTTTAAATAGGCAGAACGTCTTCACCTTATGTTCATAAACCAGGGTCCAGTGCTGATTTTCCCAGCTAAAAGATCCACCACCAGGCCATAGGTGCTTGGCAATTAATAAATTGTAAATCATTCTATTCCTCTCCATATCTCAAATAGTGTGACATTCCAAAACACATTTTTCATTGCTTCTGTTTTCTGTGCATTTTCTTTTTTCTTTGGTATTGAACTTTTTTTTTTTAATTTCTTGGGGTGGTGTGATTTTTCTAGTTTATATTTAATGGCATATTCTGTCAGAGGGGTATTCGGTGTGTTTAAAACCATGGTCCACACATTTGGACTGGGCTCGTTGAATGGTGTTGAAGATGCTGTTGCCCTTTTAAGATGGGTCATAGGAACTTCCTTTTGGAGAGCCCCTGGGCAGTAGAATCAATGCCATCAGTCTGATTGTTTACCTCTGACCTATTTCCGTTAATGCATTGAAGAAAACTAAATGGAGGTTTGTCACCATACTCTCTGAGAGAGCTGGCAGGGAAAACGTTGCAAAATGTCAAACACATCTGTTGGTGCCCTTCCTGTCACCCCTTCAGTGATGCTGTCAGTCAGTCAGTCAGAATGAAACACTTTTGTACAGAGTATGATGGGCATGCTTACAATCTGCTGTGCACCCGCACAGCTAAATACACTTTTTCCTCTATTTCGTTTGCAACAGCTTTACTTTGCTCAGTCATAAATGAACTAACATTTTTGCATTTGCATTTTTTTCCATTCTCTTTAGAATGTGGATACAAACTTGCATTTGACATAGAGGAGGCCGGGTGGTAAGAAGTTGTTGGAATCTTATTGGGGGCAATGAGTCAAAAGACGGCCAATAGAGGGCTAGAAGGAGGGACAAACAAATAAAACAAATGCTGGGAATGGGATGTTCAGTACATTCAATTTGGTCTCTGGGGATTTAAACTATGGCAAAAATAGTGAGAAAAAAATTCTAAGTTTTTGATGAAGGGAACAATCTTTTTCCCTGTGGTTCTGGGGGTAGTAAATCTGGGCTGCTATTTAACCACAGTGCCATCAGTCTACAGGGTGGCACAGTGAGGCACAAAAGTTAAAGACTGGGTGTTCATGTTGTGTGTGATTCTTTTACAGGTGGCACACAGGAAGGCATTGCTCTGCCCTTATGCGCAGTGGGTGAATGCAGCCCAGGCTGCAGTGTAAGTTTCCAACACATCTGTCACGCCCCAGACTGTTTCACAATCATGCACCAGATTCCACAAATTCTCACTCCCGGACCAATTATCCAACCACGTCCCTCTCCCTTCAGAATTTAAAGTTCCCTCACACACCAACCCATGCTCACTATTGAGAAGCCTCCCGAAGTATTCTCTTGTGTGTGTTTCCAACCTTTTTGACTTATCTCCCGGTTCCTAATCTTTGCTCCTGCCTTTTTTGACCATGCTCTTTGGATTGTCTTTCTCAGATTTCCCTGGTTATTGGACTCATTGCTTTTCCAATCGATCAAGCCCTTGGATTGTCCCTGTGCTACTCCATATTCTGCAGGATTCACGGTTATGCATAAGGATACTCCTATTCTACCTATCGGTTCCCTGACAGCGTCCTGCCTCTCTTGCAGTGTCAAAGCTCAGCAGAACAATATAAAGATCTCTGATGCACCTAGTATGCCTGTACATCTTGCTCAAGCCAGGGCATCGCAGCAGCTCTTAACTATTATTGTGTGGAAAGAAGCATGAATCACCTGGGATGTCATTAAGATAGGCTGTAACAGACATTAGTTACTGTTGTGTTCATTTATCAGATGGAAATTTGTACTCGCAGTGTAACAGTGCACAACAGCTAACTGTACAGTACCTGTGATGAAGCCCAAACTTATACTCTGACCATTGTATTCAGCATTAGAAGTGGCATGTCTTTGCCACTCACTTCTCTCGCTGACTGTTTGCTCCCAGGCAATGTATTCATTCCAATTCAAGTACATCACTAGGCAATAGATTATTCATATTCATTCAGACTCACTCTTGGGCACCCAGATTACTTTTTTACTCTTAACTAATACTCTATCACACGTATTTGTGTCTCACTGTCAAACACTTCAACCTTTTATCCCTCCTCTAACTCTCCTGGCTGATCCTGTTTGGCCAGGGTTACGTCTCTATGATACCCCTGGTGTCCCTGAGACAGCAGAAGCTGGTTTGTGGTTTGCTTCTTTATCACTTTCTCAGAAATCGCTGTCCTGTCTGCAGCTCTTAATGAACAGGGTATATTTGAGGATCAAGCTGTACTACCTAGAAAACACGTTTGAAGGGAGAAGATACCTTGCTGAGCAGTGCCTCGGTCCTCTTGTCACGTTGGTCCAGCTATCCAATCCTTTTTCCTATGCACACACTCCAAAGGCTAAAGACATACTCAGGCTAGCTGTGCCCAATTAATGAGATTTTCTCAATTAACATGCAGACATCTTGGCTCCAGGCAACACCATAGAGCCTGGGTTTTAAGCCAAAATGTCTGCTTTCTCATACAGTCACCTCTTGCTACATCACAGCATCTTTAACCCCAAGTCACGCATTGAGAAATGCACTTCTCATCAAAGTCCCAAATGAACAGTTGTTGTACATAGTTTGAGAGCACAGAAGAAGAAGCTGTCAGATCATCAGTGTGGCCACCAACAGTGTGTCACAAACTGAATTGCAATCCTCTGGTCAACCACAGACCGCATCTCTCTGCTCCTCTTTTTACAGCCAGGGCTGGCAGATCTTAGGTCAGGGGGGAACCAGCCTAAGAACGGCTGTTAAGAAACAGAGAGGAAATGTCAGTGAGGGGGGGTGGGGGCATAGAAGGGGGGAAAGCACAAGGTTTCGGGAGCAATTACAGCCCTATCCGGTTACAAAACCTTTCCACAGCGTGATGCATGCAGAGGATGGAGAAATAAACAAATCACGTTCCTTCCACTTATTTCTCAATCTGCTCAGGACATTTTCTCAGGTCTTTCGTTTAAACCACCTGTGAATTCAAGCACTTGAATTTACTATGAACGCATAACTTGCCAACAAGAAAAAACACAGTCTTCAAGTCTACATATCCATTTTTTTTCAATTTTTCCAACAAGCTCTAAAAGGGAGATTTAAAATAATTTTTTTTTGTGTATTTTAAAGTGTTAGCCTGAAAACGTCAGATCAGTCAGAACAAATTTGAAAGTTTGAAGACAAACCAAAAGTAGCAGATCCTGCATCCCCTCAATTAGGATTCAGTAAGGGTTATCCTAGGAAGGTTCTAGAAAGCCGTCCTCCACACCTGGTTTGAGATCATGACTTGCAGCAGGGTAGGCTCTCAGACGGAGGCCTGAAGCCTAGTAACTGTATAACAGTATTTGTTTCATCAGCTCACTCCATAGAGGAGCTGGAATCGGCTGCTTAGATTAGATATTTGGTGTGCATTGGCAAAGCTATAAGCAATGACCCTGCAATGGGGCCTCCTTTCATCTGACTTTTGGCTCACTTTCAACTCACGGTACAACACATTGTGAGTTACATTGCATGGTTTAGAAAGATACTGCTATTACTCCATTATACTTATCGTGACTCACTTGTATTTATACCACTAATATTGAATATCTTTTAGGAGCTGACCATCTTGTAGCAGGAGGCAGCACACAAGGAGCTATAGAGCAGGGCGTTAGGAGATATGACAGGCGTGGAGGGCAAAATGGGAGGAAATGGCCGTTCAGAGAGCAGGTGGATTTCCACAAAGTGGAAAGTTAAAGAGAGTGAAAACTGTTTTCCGTAACAGGAAGGTGGTAGACAGAGAGCAGCCCCTTAACAATACACAGAGCTGACATCTTAATGAAGATGGGTCTGGACTTCTAAACTAATTAATTTAAAATTAACATGGTGCCTGATGGCAGGGATGGGTGTAAAACACTTTACCAAAACCCTGTTACTTGGTCTTCAATGTTGTTGCCCTCCATTCCCCACGAGTGGATGATTGTGCAGGAATGGTATATGCTTTCTAAATGAGGTGCATTATATAGACATAAACACTTGTAAGGGTACCAAAACACTCCAGTTACATGGCAATTTGATCCATGTTTATTAAGCTGGTGTTTTAGAATGCTGAGATTTGTATAAATGATACTTTTAAGCAACACAAGCTGACTAAGGTCTGAATTTCCCTTTAATTCCATAGGCTTGTGACCACATGTACTCAATATAAGTGTAATGATGGGCAGCATGGTGGTGCAATGTTTGGCATTGCTGGCTTGCAGTTCTGGGGCCCTGGGTTCAATTCTGGACCTGGGGTCCTATCTGTGTGGAGTTTGTATGTTCTCCCTGTGTTTGCATGGATTTCCTCCAAATGTTCCAGTCTCCTCTCACAGTCCAAAGACATGCTGGTAGTTTAATTGGCTTCTGGGGAGGTTGGCGCTGGTGTGAGTATGGGCACATCTATGTCTGTGTATGTGTGTGCCCTGTTCAGGGTGTACCCCACCTTGTGCCCATTGCTTGTGTCCTGTTCAGGGTGTACCCCACCTTGTGCTCCGGCTCCCCTGTGACCCTAAATTGGATGGGGCAGTTAGAAAATAGATGAATGGAGTAATGGCCGTGAATAACTCCAGCATCTGGTGCTGGTTGAGAGTGTGAAGCTTCATAAAACCTGAAATGGATCAGATTGCAATACAGCGGGTCTGATCCATTTCCCCACAGTGAGATGGCCAATCCAAAGGTGTGCACCCAGCTACAGTTCAGAACAGAGGTTCAGGGCTGCAGAGGAAGGAAAATAAAATGACATTCCATAATGAATTAAAAGCAAATAACAAATGTATGACATTAAAAGAAGGCTTGCCTGTGAGCATTTCAAAGCCCAACCTCGGGCAGAAAGGGCTCTGCCACAGAGAAAGCCTTGTTTTTCTTTTGAGGTTGCTTTTCACAGAAAAGAGACCGCAGTCCGGCCAGCTCATTGTTCAAATATGGCACAGGAAGCAGATGTCATGAGGACAATAGGAAACATCTGAGTATCGAAGTTTTGACAGCCGCAGCCCAGAGGAGTAAAGAAAAGAAAGGCTAAACATTGCAGAGCGGGTTTAACCCTTTCTGCCTTAAACATTAAATGATCTGAAATTAGGTCCTCTGCAGCTATTAGAGCATGGGTGTGCTGAGATGATCTCTGACACAGGGATGCAAAGATAAGATAAGAGATAAGATCACTTTATTGGCCATATACAATTTCTTGTATTAGGAATTTGTCTTTTCCCATACCCCAACTTGCTCTCCATGACACACACAGACAGGGAGAGAAGCTTGGGGTCAGAGCGTAGGGTCAGCCATTTATATGACACCCCTCAAGCACTTGGGGTTAAGGGCTTTGCTCAGGGGCCAAATGGAGTAGGATTCCTCTGCCGGCCACGGGATACAAACCGGCAACCTTCCAGCAACAGGCGCAGATCCTTAGCCACAGAGCCACCACACCCCCAAAAAATTCCCCCTGTGCTGCATTAATGCAATTGTGGCATATCAGCTGAAGTGAGGATAGTAAATAGCATCTTACCTGCCACTAGAGACTGTTATGACCTCTAGTTTGTATGTAGGTTCACATGAGGTACGTCATTTAATTAGTTAATTGGTGGAGGTCTAAGAACCACATGATCACATGGGGTTAATTTAGACTGGTGTACAGAGGGACTCAGCTTGTGGCAGTTGGTTTTGGGGTTTTTTAGAGCCTGAGCTGGGTCTGGTAGAAGATTGTTTTGCTGGCATAAAGACTTTTTTATACCACCCCTCCACCTCTGATTTGCTGGCCATCATGAGTTTCAGGCCTCGTGAGCCACCTACTTACAGGAAGGCCTGTCACAGTCATACTCCATTGAGCTCCTGAAATCTGTTGAGCTGTGGAGCCATGGCTACCTAGGGAGATCATCATGTAGAAGAAAAGACACTCGGAGTTGCTTCTTTAGTATTACTGACAGTGCTCAACTTTCAATTCAGGCTTACATGAAGAATTGTTTTTCTTTATAACAGAAAGTAATTATGATTTAAAGCAAATCTCCCTGTAGATGTCATGTCAATTTCACTTGAATTTCAGATAATTCATAAAAGCAATTCCTACTACCTGGCAGTCTGAGTATCTTAAAAAGCCTAGAGAGCCTGTCATGTGGTGTATGCAAAGAAGCACTTCATAAAATTCTTTACAGCAGGCTCAACTCACTTGAAATTAATATCTTTGCACCAGGTGTGTTGTAGGTTATGGTTCCAAATTCCTGACTAGAACGTTTTTTCTCAGGCAGAAAGCCTGATGTTTTAAAATGCTGTAAGACTGTTGCTGATCTATGGTGTGAAAACGATGGGTAACTTCACACTTCTTAACATGCATTTAGTTACAGTTGCCTGTACCTTTCCTCTTCAAGCAAATGCATTGCCTGTGTTCAATACCTTTAAGTTCGATACTTTATTGCCATAACGACTAGTTGCATGGATTTGGTATGAAAGTCATCAGTAAAATTAAAAGTGAAAGTAAAAAATGTGCCTGTTTGACAGTTTCTCACTGGCTTTGAGACTCAGCACTCAGCTGCTGTAATTGTGGAGAACAATAGTGCGTCTCTGGGTGGAACACCCACAGCTATTTGTATAAAGTTCCCACTTGTGTACTCTAGTTGGTGTTTCACTGTTAATACTGAAGAAGTATATTGGGTTGCCATTGTCAGTGTATTTGAGGATTTTGGATACTTGAATCGGTTCCCATTTAGTCTGTTCTGCTCAAGACTTCCCTCATCACAACCTCAACATAAGGCAATCCAGAAAGGATGAGACTGCCAGTATTTCATGCCCTTGTGGAAAACACCCCACATCCTATTTAAACCTTTTTTGTTGTGTGCACACAGGCAAATATGTTATTTGCTAGATGATTCCTAATATTTTAGCCAGTCTGAATTAACAGACCAGGAGGCCTAGAACATTTTAAATTCAACATTAATTTAGTAACACAGATTAAACGTTGTACTCTTGTCAAGTTTTGGATGGTAACAAATCCCTCTCCAAAGGAAATTCGACAAACACACACTGCAGGTATGTGACGTGCAAATTAAGTGATGGCATAAAGATGATGTTATGTTTTAAAAAATACGCTGGGGCATTCTCTGGTGCCTCCTTCCATCTCTAATAAGTTACACCTCACATTTCCACAGGAAACTGTGTCACAAAGGTGACAGTTGCCACAGTTGCTGTGCACAGTCAGTGCAAAAGTATGATGAGTCAGCACTGCTTCCTGGAGACTAAGGTTCAAAGCCACAAAGTAAAATGATGAATGGAGTGGTGTGCTTAACAGTCACTTTATACTATTTAACGGGGCAGGAGGTCAAGGCACCTGTTGAAGTATAACATACACTTGATTCCTTCACTGGAAACAGTGAGCAGGGCCATCCAGCACCTACTGTAGATATCTTTCTCATGGTCACAGAAACTTCCTGCTATTAAAACACCAGACACACGTTGTGTCATTTACTTTCATTAAGGATGTCTTCTTTTAAGAGTGTTGGTTTAGGGGTTTAAAGAGGGCTAGACACCTTCCCAAGCTGAAAGGCACTGAACTGTGATGACAAACAGCACTTCATCTTCTCGGGCTCACTCAGCAGCAGCTCACAGAAGGCTAAGAGGCCTCCCAGAAGAAAACTGGGAAGAGTTTGACTGCTGTTTCTGGAACCAAACAGATACCGAGGCCCAGATGAAATCAAAGCCACATCATGTCTGAAAGTGATGCAACATTCACCTCCTATTTGTCTTCTTTACTAAACGTAAAAGTTCTGTCATAATTTGTCATTGGTTTGTCTGCTCTCACAATCTTCTCTATTACACTTTTTGAGCCAATTCAAAGAGATGTTGTTTTTACATAGAGAGTGGTCAGTATTTGTTTCTCCTGGTGGACCCAATGAGCTGCAGTAGGCCCTTGCTCACACCAGATGCAGCAACAGAACGTGCCATTCCACTTATCGGAAATCATGACCTTCTTTATTTGCAGAGTGCAGACACTCCACTTCTCAAGTGCAGTTAAATAAGCGGCTTACTTTTTTAAATTGCTGTGGAGTTTATCCTGATCCACATCCAGTTCAAATCAGAACAGGATGTACCTCTTTTTTTTTTCTTCATAGTCCATATCATGACTCAAGATTAAGAATAAAAGTGTTTCGTCCTATGCAAGTTGAAAACATGTCTTTTGGCGATTCCTTCACTTTAAGCAAAAGCACAAAGACAGATTTGGGAAGTCATTGGCAATCGTACATTGCACCAGTAAGAGGTGAATTTTGCTTAAACAGGAATATTGCTTTTCCCACTCACCCAAATGTATCTTATTGGATAATATATGCTTTGCACCTTCCCTGTTTCCACTTATAGTAAAAGAAGAGTCCAGAGAAAAAACACAAAGGAAAAGATTCTTTTGGCTGAGGTCAAAGGTACCGGCACAACAGCAGGCTCCTTCCTAGAGAATTGTTTTCTTTTCCCTTCCGCACAGCAAGGATGACCTGGTTGCACTGGGACAAAGAAGTAATATAACAACGCTCACAGGACTAACTGCTTGTCTCTTGACATTCAGGTTTTAAAACCTTTTTGTTGAAAGGAGAAATCAAGAAAAGAAAATCACACCAGTTAATGATTCTCTTGAAGGTCATTTCCGTCTTTGCTACTGCCTTTAATGTGCATGTTGTGTGTCTTTTCTGCAGTCGCCCTGTGAAACAGCTCGTTCTCTCTGCATATATAACATAACATGCAGTCTTGTCCCTGGGTGTAAAGGAATAAAGGGATACCCTGCAGATTATTTCTACTACCACAAGGTTATTGCTGGGCAACCTTTTAATAAAAAGATTCACTTAGAGACAGCAATGGATTTTTTTGCTGTTTTTGGAGGAGTAGGTATTGTTGGCATTGAAACAAACAAATCTGAATATTTGATTGTTCCGGAAAATTCCTGCATCCTTGAAAAAAAAAAGACTATTAAATAATTATTTAAATGTATTTGGTGTTGTGTGTCAATGATATTCCTGACTATCCTGAACACTAATTAAGCCCTACATGTAGTAGGTAAATTAATTTAACTAGTTTTTTAACTAGAACACTATACTGAGGTGGTGACATGGGAAAGGCATTTGTGGGTTTAGCTCTCACAATATTCTACCCTGGAACAAGATTCCTCACCCACATTGTTCCAGTAAATTACCCAGCTGTATAAATAGGTGATTTGGATAAATGTGTCGGTCAAGTGAGTGTACGCTATTTAATACTCATGGAAAGGCTGGGTAGCGTGGTTAGGCTCCCGCTGTTTAACTCTCTGACGCCCTCAAGTGGTCAAATGTTTAAATCGTTTTTATTGAGAAGAGGGGTCAATTCAGCTTCATCCAAATGGCTAGACAGATTTCTCTAGCGCTCCTACTGCTGCTGAAGTCTGAAGAAATGCCTCCTGTTTAGACCTGCTCTCAGTTCTCATTGTTGCAATTCTCATCTTGGTGTGCTGTCTTACTACCATGCAGCCCACTGAAATCACAGAAGAAGGATCCTTGCAGTGAAATGCAACACCATCTATACACAGTATGTGTGGCACATATTTCTATCTATATGTACTGCAAAAAGAAATCAACATGACAAATACATGCATGTACAAATAATGCATGCCTGTAATTTCCTATTTAATAGCAGATATACAAGCTCTTGCACAAGGCTTTCCAAAAGGAACATGAATTTGCCATATTGTCCTACAAATTACTGTATATCAGTACAACAAATACATAGGATCTCTCATTTTAGTTTTTGGTACCTTTAAAAAAAATGTTCTGTCGTAGAACACTGTGTAGAAGAACACAGTGATTTGTGTGTTACCAATTTTCTCCTATTATCAATAAAAATGATTAACTCAATACAGGTATGAATGCAATCCTGCAATGTGTGTTACTATTGGCCCCATGATTCCTTTCTGATGAAGCATTATATAGGTGTTCCTGTCTTGACCCATGTGACTTCACACTGCTGCTCAGCCAGCACACAGGGAATGTTCTATTGAGTCAATGAAATGGGGAGCACTCGGCACATGCCAAGTGAAAAACAAATGTCAGTACACAACAGGGATTCAGATTCAGGTCCAACTGAGATCTCGTCTATCAAGTTCCGGTGTGACAGGCTGAGTCATCTTTATGCAGCAGCTTTGGGGAGTCAGAGCAGAGACTCTCTGATGGAATCCAGGACCTTGATGTCCACTCAGCGCTCGTGTCACTCTCCAGCAGCCACTCGTCCACTCGCTGCTCTGCCAACATTTCAGCTCTGCAACGTTCTCCAGTGCCCCAGTCCTCTTCCAAACACACTTCCCCGCTTTCTTATCTTGTTGGTTAGAGAGTCTGTCCACAGCACTCACCACAGCACAGGGGTGGGGCTGGAGCTCCTATTCCACACAACACACGTGATATTGCCCTTGTAGATCTGGGAGGGCACATCCTGACTCTCCTGGCATGTAGGGACTGTGCGTGCCATCCATACACCGGTAGACCTACAGGCCAGTTATTTCATCTACATTCCCTGCCTTCTCAGTGTCCTCCTCCCTCTCTCTCTTTCCCCCTTTTGTCCTTATTCCCACCCCAATCCTTTAAACTCTTCTCTGCGCCTCACCTTTTTCATACTCTTCCTCTTCCTTTATCCCACCTGTCTAAAATACTTTCTCTTTTCTGCTTCTCTCTCCTTCTCTCACTCCAGTGTTCGCCTTTTGTTCTCCCCCCACTCTTCCTCCACCTCTGCCCCTCAGACCCCCCCCATCACTAGCCCCCCCCACTCTGCTCTTAGTGCAGGTGCCAGTCTTGGGGTGCCCAGTCCTGGGGTGCCCAGGGGTGTTGGCTCAGGAGGCGGAGGTGATTGTGCTGGAGTGTGCGCAGTTCAGTCAGGCGCCCCAGCAGCCGGGCGAACCGCCGCGGGTCCCTGGGGTGGCACAGGCCGCTCACCCTTCCCAGCAGCTCCAGGACAGGCTCCTGCAGGGTCTCCACCTGGGCGGGGGCACGAAGCAGGGGCCGATCTGAGAGGAGGGGTCAGAGAGAGGGGGAGGCAGAGCATCAGTCTTCACCTCTCCCACTTATGGAAATCGGGAATTTCCAATGAAATTCGGGAGCGCAGGCAGCCGGCTATAGCACTGGGCCTTGAGGGAAAAATGAGCACATCTCAATATCTCAGTCTTTCTTTTCAGCTCTGAATCCGGCTGCTTGAAAAGGGACTCGGAACTCGGAGTCTTATAATAATAGTTACTTATAATAATAATTCCTTACACTTATATAGCACTTTTCTCGACACTCCTCTCTGAGCACTTTACAGGTAATGGGGACTCTCCTCCACCACCAATGTGCAGCCCCACCTGGAGGATGCAACAGCAGCCATAGTGACCAGTACACTCCCCACACACATGCTATCAGTGGGGAGAAGAACAGAGTGATGAAACTGATTGATAGATTAGGAGGCATTTGGGCCCACACAGACCACAGGGTGAGCGCCCCCTTCTGGCCCCACTAACATCACTTCCAGCAGCAACCTTATTTTTTTTCCAGGAGGTCTCCCACCCAGGTCCTGATCAGGCTCACACCTGCTGAGCTTCAGTGGGTTACTAATTGTGAATTGCAGGATGATAAGGCTGCTGGCTGGAACTCCCACTCCCACATAAATTACACAAAATTAGTAATATAATAGAATAATGCCAAAGAAAATCCTGGTCTTGTGCTAATGAAGAAGTATAGAAACATCATGTATGTATCAGCTTTTCAAGTACAGTAGTGCACATGTGGGTGGCAAAATTAAATATATATTACAAAATAGTTATTGGAAATGTGATTTAACCTAAACTATATCTAAGCTGTGTTTTTCAAGTTAAAAAGCAACTTAATTCCATAGAATGGGGGATCAGATGTAATCAGAAATTGACAGTGGGGTCCACAAGGGGGCGATACTTACCAGAGCAAAGCACAGCAGTGGCAGTGAGGAGGGCATATTCTGACTCGGTCACCCCCAGGACACCCATACTGCGGAAGAAGCTAAGGACTGTGGTCAACAGATCCTCTGTCACTTCTGCAGACACAAACACACACACCAGATCAGGTAACACATCACTGTCGCCCTTTCTTTCTGAGTGTGTCCAGACTTCCAGCACTTCATGCTGTCCAACTCTGCAATCTTTCTGCATGCTGGTCTTTTTGTCTAGTCTTAGATCCTCTATTACCAATTTTCTGTGTCCCCCTCTGACTGACATTTGGGCTCTTCCTTTTTGCCCATTTTCAAGATTCAGACTCTTTGTCTTGATTGCCCTTCATCCTCCCTGCTAGCTAGTGTCGAAGGTCCATATTAATTACCATTTCCGACACACTCTAAAGCTGGCCGACTACTGTTCCCACTAGTCTGTCTGTCTCTGAGGATGGTGATTGGTTACCTGTGACCCCAGGGATTTCTGTTCCAGACCGCAGGCTGGGATCCAGGCCACGTGTCCAGTACAGGGGAGAATGGTCCAGGCTAGAGGGATACACAGCTGAAAGCGGCCAGGCCAAGGGATCTGAAACCAGGAATGGAGCGGTACCTCTCACTAGACTTAAAGTCACATCACATACAACCACTGACATGGCCCCTGTGTTCACTGCCCATGAACACTACCTACAGTATGTCACTTAAAACACCTATAGAAGAGAATGAAAGCAGTGCACTCCACAAATCTTTATATTTACCAGGTGTCTTAATTTAAACAATATGCTATAGCGAATAAACGAGGACATCAGAAACTCACGGGCCAAGGCTGAGAATCCCTGTTGATGATGTGCTTACACATTTGACGATGTGCTGAGCACGATCTGTAACCATCATCTCACAAGCATCTGGCTATGTCCAGAAAAACAGGGATGATTATGGGGATAGGGGGGTGAAAACCAGAGCTGATTTCAAATAATTAGAAGGGTATTGCAGCATTCAGTGTTCAAATCACTGCTGATGAGGACAATCTACAGAGAAGCAGGCCGATCAAGATTGTCACTCTGCTAAAAGAGTTGATATCTGAGTTTAGGAACTCATCCACCTGATTTCTGAAAGATTCAGGGAAACAGATAGCTTCATACAGCACGTCTGAGTTGCTTGTTCCAGACACCCACTAGTCTTAATGCAAAGACGTGTTTCTGGGTTTAAGTCCTGAATTCATCCTCACATCCTCTTCATTGACATTCATGTCCATCATGCCATGTTTTATTTCTGGTTACCGATCAAGATTGCAGAAGGTGCAAGGGTAATGTGAATACAAGAAAACAAGTTATCAGAGGAAAGAAAGCTAAAATAAAATTGGAATTTATCTATCCCTTGCTTTTGGGACTCCAGTGCCTTTTGATCCTTTGCACTATCTGAGCTCTTAGTTGCTTCCCTGTATTTAAATTTTATTAAGTACAGTCTTTAGTCTACTCGGCATTTGTTGGCGATTTGGTATGTTAATTTCAGAAGTTAAATAGCCTCTCTAGTTTAAAAACCGAAGTCCTGGGATCAGCATGGCTTGGTGCTTAAAGATAATGAAAAATAATTTTGCATCCAGCTTCCAGCAGCTGCCCCATACCTGTTGTGGCCCTCTTCGGCCCCTGGTTAAAATGCTGAGCTGAGTGCAGGAACATGACCTCCACAGTGGAACCCCTAAGCAGAGAACTCTGATCCTCACAGTCTAGGAGCTCAAACCCTGTGGAAAATGTGAAGAAGATATGTGAGGCGCCAGTCAGGCTATGAACAGCTATTGAAGGATGGACTTATTGTATTGATCTGACAAAAAAAAAGAGGAAACTATCACAGATTAGATACAGGGAAATTAACATGTCCAAGCTCAGTGTAAAACTAAAATTTATCTTCTCTCTTCTGAAAAAAAAAAACAACGGAAGGTGACTGCAGTAAGTGCAGGGCTTACCAGGCAGACTCCTGGCAAACAGCAGCAAGGCATGGCATTGTGGTGATGCCAGACCTGCCAGCCTGTCAAAGCC
Source organism: Lepisosteus oculatus (assembly GCF_040954835.1). NCBI lineage: Eukaryota > Metazoa > Chordata > Actinopteri > Semionotiformes > Lepisosteidae > Lepisosteus > Lepisosteus oculatus. The sequence continues at coordinate 32,268,772 of NC_090700.1, forward strand.
CTCCTCAGCATCTGGCATGTCAAAGACCTGTGGAGATGCCAGAAAAGGCCACAATCTAATTTTAGGACCATAAGGACATTAAAAAAGGTTACAGACCACAGAAGTTTTTTATGCCATTATTAATTGGCCAATTGATCTTGGGATCTCAATCTCCCACTTCTGGAATTGTTCATTAACCTTGTGGATTAGCCTTGAAATTGAAAAAGTTGTTCATTAACCTTGAGTTGTTGACAGCTCACAGAGTGGAAGACTCTCCTTAGATGTGTAGCTACCCTGTCACAGGTGAAACCCCATTCTAGCAATGATCAGCTGAGACTAAACAACAATGGCACACAAATCAGTTTTGTATGAGATCCTTCCAGGAGACTATAGGGTCAGCAACATGAATTATAGGTTATATATAAGATGAGGAACTTATATCTGTCCATTAATTTGTTTTCTACTTGCGCTTTTAATCGAAGCGGGATCTAAATAAATCCTGTGCAGTTTTCCCTAATGGTGTTCTTCTGCCCTACATGAACTCCACTCACAGTTCAGACACAGATGGATGAGTTTGTCCTGCAATCTTAGAAGTGGGCACATACTCGTTTCACCCCCTGACTCCCTGTCAGTCAAAAGCACCCAAGCATCATTAAGCAGAAAGTAGGAGAGTGAGAGCATAAGGAAAGGTTACACACAAGAGAGGCCCATGTGGCTCATCTATCAAACATACAGTTTATAACGTAGTTGGTTGCTGTGACAAGTTTGATCCAAGTCTCTCATGCATTAAATATATTCATTTACAGGGAATTTACCCCTGCCTATGGGCTCAGTAGGACCTTATTTATCACAAAGGCACTGATGTTTTGACAGAATGATTTTAGCACAAATAAAGCCTATTTGAATCATACCTGACAACAAGAGAAAACCATGGTAGCACAGTGCAATTCCAAAACACAAAATACCAGGAGTGGTCAAAGCCAGCCTGTCAGGAGAGTGAAAGGCTAAGGGAAGGGTGCCCTACTGTGCTGGGTAGTGTCTCGTGTTGCCCGCGGTACTTCCGATGAGCCTCAACAATGCCATCTAGCAACCTCTGCTCCTCAGGAGTCAGCCCTGTGTTGCCCTGCAAAGAGAAATGAAACACCACAGGGCTCAAACATGTGCTCAGACTCATTACTGTGCTGTTGTAAAGAAGCAGAATGCAAAGTGTAGGAAACCAGGGCAAAGGGAAGAACAGCAGGGTCTTAACATTCATGAGTTTCAAGGGTTCGGTGCAGAGAACTGTCACGCATAGCCAAATGTTGAATATATCAACCCCCATACAATCGCATAATGTACTACAATATATAGTATGTATGGTTAAAAGACAAAACTAATCCTCCCTTATATGTTAAATTACTAATATACTGCCTTAATTAGTTCATTCAAATAACATTGATCTACTAAAAGAACAGTAATCACAAACGTATCGTAATCATCTAAAATAAACAACACGAATCCCTACTCTATGTCCAGCGGATGCCTGTACTTTCTCTCTCTGTCACCTTGATTAGCACAGTCCTATGCAATGAGAAGGGCAATAAATCCATCAGCAAGCCCATAAAGTCATCTCCAGCCTGTCTTTCTACACATCGCCGATTCAACCAGGGGCGTTTGTTGCAATACAAAAATAAGACCACGCTGAGATGCAGATGGTGGGTAGTGGGTACTCGGGCAGAGGGCAGGGAGATGCTCCCTCACAAGCTAGATTCATCTCACGATGCTAGGCTGTTACGCTTCTGATCTGAAACTTGTGCTTCACAACCTTCTGCTTGGTTTCATCCTGCTCTACTCTTCTTCCATCCAAGACCCCATCAGCCAGACCTAATAACGAATAAGCAAATCTGGGAATGTTGAATTTGCAGATGTCGAGACCCTGCTGTATATGCACGATTCAAGCATGGTTCAAACAGAAGCTCAAGGCATAATTACCAAGCACATTTGCCCATGGTACATTTTCACAAGCATAACCTCATCATGGTTGTTACGGGAGACTGGGTTTAAGCCAGAAGGGCTGGGTACCTGGCCTGGCAGCCTGCTGGTGGAGGAGACCTGTCGACTCTCTGTGCCCTCGTCTTCCTCCTGCTTGATGGCACACAGTATATCCGAGCCCTGCTTGGCACTCTTGCGTAGCCTCTTGGATTGACACTGTACCTCTGTCAGCAGGCCTAGAGAGGATCCACCAAACATGGCTGAAAGATGACATATCACTATCGGATGTTATAAAGACACTCCTTATAGCCAACGTCTTTCATCCTCTGTCACCAGGTTTTATCAGCACCTCACTTGTACAATACACTTAGTAGGCTCACTTGCCAGAAAGGACAGAATTAGAAGTGTTAAAATGATTCATAACCACACATGTTGTGCAAAATTCTCGTTTGCTGCTGTTAATGTTAAAAAAAGCAGACATCATTTACCGAGAACCAGCTAGCAATCAGAAAATACAGTCAGACCAGACCAGAGTACCAAACCGTTCTCTGTTTATTGCTCATTTACTCAGGGGTCATTTGCACAGCCAGTCCTAAACCAGCTAGGCTGCTTTGATAACTATACTTCTACACACATGATGTAAGTAATGTCTACAGCATATTTATTAATTCAGAGATGTCAATAATACCTTCATTCTGGCCAATTGCCCTCTGAGATGGTGTAGTACACTGATTTTCTCAGTAGAGTTTCAAAACCTATTCCATGTTATACTGGGGAGAATGACATTTATATGTTTTCGCTGCATGTTTTTCTCACTGTCCCAAGAAAACAGTCGGTCTTCATCAGACAGCTTCTTGTCAGCACCCCAGGATTAAGCAAGCTGATTGGTCAGATTTGCACACACAGCATTTACAAACAATTGCTTAAACTTATTTAGCACTTTTCTGGACACTCCACTCAAAGTGCGTTACAGATAATGGGGACTGTCCTCCACCACCACGTTTGCAGCCCCACCGGGATGATGCAACAGCAGCCTTAGTGTGCCAGTACGCTCACCACACACCAGCTATCAGTGGGGAGGAGAGCAGAGTGATGAAGCCAACTGATAGATAGGGATTATAAGGAGGCCATGATTTGTAAAGACCAGGGGGGAATTTGATCAGGACGCCATTTTTGCCGTTTGTTTTTGCTTTGAGACATCAAGGTGTGCAAATGTGGGTCCCCAGCTCAAGGGTTCATGGCCTCCAGCCCCTGAGAGCAGACTGCACTGCAGCGCCGGGGGGTGACCACTCACACTCCGCCAGCATGCCCACGGCACGGCACTTCTTCAGCCGGCACTCCTGGCACTTCCTGCGCATGTACATGTCCATCTCGCAGCCCCCGCCACTCTTGCATTTGTACACCGCCTTCTTGGTGATGCTGCGCCGGAAGAATCCTGCAGAAGGAGAACAGGAGCCGGGATCAGACACAGCCTTGTCTGGGTCCAGTACACACGTCACTGCAGTTGTTTTAATGATGACCCACATGACCTGCTGCAAGGCTCTAGCGCCATCTTGAGGCGGCAGACAGAATTACAGGGTTTTGCCAGTCCATACCATTAAATACTGTCGACACACATGACATTGTTTTTTGATTAGAAGAAGATAAATACCAAATTTTTAAAGATCAGCCATGTCAAAACAATAATAATATATTAATAGCTATGAAAATGTTTTTTTATGTTAAAGGAGACTGTACTTTTGTTGTGCTGCCCGACAGTAATCAATCAGCAATATTATATTGTTTCATTGCTCTGATTACAAATGAATTTCTCTCACTCTCAGGCAACTCAGGAGTTGAGAACTCAAGACTTGCCCTCCGGCAGGTTGTCTTGGCCTCTTTTTAATCATCACCAGGTGAAAACCTGTGGAGGCTCATCAAAGTGATCTGGGTAACCTGTCAATGAATGATTTTAACCCTTATAACTGTTGTCCACAGGTATCAAGCTAGTGATGACCACAAAGACATAGATAACCTGCTGTTCTGTGACCCTTAAGCTTCAGGAATGGGACCTCTGTAAGAAAAGCCCATAAGGACCAGGACTGAGAACCCCTGTGATGCAAGGGTAAGGGCAGCAGGTCCCTTCTCTAGACAGTGAGGGCCTTACCTTTGCAGCCCTCACAGGTAAGGGCATTGTAGTGGTACCCTGAGGCCTTGTCCCCACACACCACACACAGCTCGTCCTGCCCACGCAGCCTCAGCGCGCCAGAGCCCAGCCGTGCCCTTTTCAGCAAGGGTAGCCCAGGGAGGCTGGACTCCATCTCAGTGGGCAGCATGCAGGGAGGTCGACCCAGTTCGCAGCTCCCAGGTGGATAAGGTCCTTCCGGGCCCTGAGGGCTGTAGGAGTAAGGCGGGTAGCAGGCTTGTGGGGAAGGCGCCCCCTGTGGCATGGATGAGAACTGCAGATTGGAGTACTGGCTGTAGGAAGGCAGCTGAAGGTCATTCTCCTGGAGGGAGTAGCTCAGAGGGTCTGACAGCACATCTGCAATGGAAAGAAAGACTCAGGAGAGGGTTTCCATATCTCTGAGAGTTAGAAGAGTAATATTTCGTCTCAACGTGTCAGGGTTTCTTCATGCCGGCATGTTTTCTCTGGGCTGCTGTTTGCCTGACTTCACTCGCAGCTGCTGAAGTAATCCCTGTCTCCAAAATTTAATACTGACTGAACAATTCCCTGTTACAGTGCCAGCATTATTTGTAGAGCTATACATGTGCAGATCGAGCTTTAATCAAGGCTTGAAGGATGGAAGAGCGAAGCTCCAGCTGATTACTTACTGCTGACCAGTCATCTCTCTGGCCAGGAGACAAGGGTCTGCTCTCAACATACTGAGCATCTGGACACAGCTGGGACGTGTTGGCCTACTGTCAGAGAGACCTCGCACGTACAACGGAGCAGGAATGTAATTCTCGCAGCCCTTTCTTTTTAGTATTTTCCTTTTACGAGGCCACCGAGACGCCATTGAATGGACCGCAGTGACCTTTGAACTGGTTGGACTTCAAAAACAGGATGCAGCTGGTTGGCTGGAACTGTGTTTTAACAGCATGCAGAGTGGGGGACTCCGCCCGTGTGAAAAGAGGGACAGGGCTTGTGCTGGAGGGGACAGCGTTCACACTGATTGGGATCGCAGATCAGAACTGCAGAGAGCAAAGCGATGACATCATTGGCAAGAGGCCTTAAGGATGTCTTAAGGAAACCAACCGCCAACTCTTCCCTTTCCTAACTCTCACTTTCACAGCTAGGGACGGTCTCGTAAGTACAGTAACCCTGGACCTTCAGTAATTTCCTGGGATGAGCTTGAACACCCATCCATCAGTTTTTAAACCACTTCATTCCCTTCAGGGCCACAGGGCAGGCCTATCCCAGGAAGCAATGGGCGCAAGGCAGGACGTACCCTGGATGGGACGTCCGTTGCAAGGTACACACACACCCGGGCAAATTTTAGAAACCAATGAACCTACCAATTATTTGTTTCTTTGGACTGTGGGAGGAAAACCAGAGCACCCATAAGAAACCCACGCAAACAAGGGGAGAACATAGAAACCCCATGCAGACAGCATCTCAGGAATGGAACCCAGGGACCCAGAGCTACAGGGAAGCAAAGCTTACCACTGCACCATCATGCCACCCATAAGCTTAAACAGTACAGCACAACTGTACAACCAGCATAAAAAAGCTATACAACATGATAAGGACTAAATGGACCTATTCAGATACCAATACATGGCAGATTGCCTAGAGTATGTGCAGCTGTGACTCCTGACAAGGCAAAAATATTTAGCAGTCTGCAGTAAAATGTCTGCAGGGCACATTCTCTGCTGCATTTTCTTCTATCCAGGTTAATGCATGTTCTAACTGATCAATATCTTATGCAGATTCTTAGTTGTAATTTGGTAGTTTGGCAGGTGATGTCATAATATTGACTGCTAGTCGTAATATTGTCCCTACCTGAAGTTCTAACAGTCTGGTTACACTATTAAATCCTACCATCATCTCTGCCTTCAGTCCGACCTAAGATATTCAGTCTCTTTCAGGTGTCTTGGCACAATAGCAAAATGTTGTGTTAAAATGGACTGTAAAGGAATCGTAAATAAGGTTTACTTGAATTGCAGCAATGCATTCATTAATCCTGGGTAGGTGCAAATGGGCTAATCACAAAGACACCAGGAAGGCAACGGAGGCTCATGTCTCCGAATAAAAGAAGCGTGACCCTGCGTAGTGAATAGTCAAATAAGCGCAGTGTTTCAAAATATTTTAGAGTGCAACAAACTTATATCATGCACAGGCTGCTCACAGACTGCACTGACTGCTCCAGAGCCTGAAGCAGAAGGCTCCTAGCCTTTACTGTCTTACACTGCCTGCCTGCAGTGATCAGCTATTGAGGCAGCTGAATGGAGCAGCACTCCAGGCATTCCAGTGCATTAAGTGGCACTTGGGTAATAAACAGTAAGATATGTGTTATTCTAAAAACTCTCATTTCTCGTTCAATGAAAACAACTGTGTGTTCAGTGAAAACAATTGCACCTTCTTAAATGAAGGTGCAATTCATTTTTTCTTATACATGCCGTTCCTCACCTCCCCAACTTGGAATCTCGAATGGTGAATCCACATAGCGCACTACCTCAACCTCCCTACCTATGAGGAGGACAGAAGACTGATGCAGCCGTCACTAAGAGTAACCAAGGTCATTGAGACAAACCTGACTGACTCCAGCCCACGCAGGCCCTGTGGCACTTTGTCAACTGTACCTTGACTCTCAGGCAATCCTGGTCAGAGTGAACTCAGAGTGTTGCTCAAACTTTTAATTTTTTTTTCTATAGGGTTCATTTTCTACTGCTTGGATCACACAGGAGTCTCCCTCAATTGGCAAGTGTGAATCAGGTGGTGCTCTGTCCCATTTCAAAGACAGAAGAATCGGGTGGTGCTCTGTCCCATTGCAAAGACAGGAGCGTGAGAAGTGTTTTCTTCCTTTCTTGGTAAAGCCAATTCCAATCTCCCCCCTACTGCCATTATTATCTCCTTCCATCTTTCTAAACATAATAACATCACAACAGGGCGTAAGTGGAAGATTAAATAATGCTAGCTTAGAGATAAAGGTCGAGTCTCCTTACACAGTGAATTAGGAGCTCACGGAACAATCTCCAGTGAAATCTGAACCAGGGGAAATCAGGGGTTTCTAATCCTGGTCCTGGAAGTTCAGCATGTCTATAGGTTTTTAGTCCATCTGCTCTCTTAGCACCATGATTGGCTCTTCACTTGGACCAACTTCTTCCAATTTTTCAGATGCTACTGCTTGAAAACCACTTGGACAAACCTGTCAGAAACAACAGATCTCCAGCACCAGGACTGGGCACCCCTGCATTAGATATCACTAAGGAATCAGTGTGTGTTGGTCCAGAAGAAGTTGTTTCTCACTTCTGGGTTGTACTTGAATGATTCTTGACCCTGATACAGTAGTACTACTGTGGCATTTCATTCCGACTCAACTGTTAATCAACTGCGGGACCTGCCATCAAGTTGATTATTAAGATTATAAAGAAGTTGGATGGGCTTAGTAATTAGTATCGTCCTTCAGCAAAATTCTGGTTTCCCAGCTTCTTAAAAGTACATTTGTGGACTGTAAGAAACTGGGCCTCTGAATCACTATAAACGTCCATTCCTACCTGTATTTGGACAGCAATCATTAGTCACCCACCTATTAAGATCTAAGAGATGGAAATAAAGTAGTAACCACTTAATGAGCAGGATGAAGAGTGAATGGGTAATATTGTTACTGCTGTGTTTTTTTTACAATGAAGGCAAAGTATTTTTGAAACCAGATATTTTAAAAACCTTCAATTAGCTTCTGAAAGTCAAATCAGTTTCAGTGGTAAAGAATTCAGTTGGAACAAAAAACAAAAGATACAGGGAAAGTCCATGACCAGGAGTAAAGACAATAGCTCTAATATATTTTAAAGTCCCATGAGTTTATGTTCCAGATGAGCTTACTTAATTGGGGTGATTATGTACTTAATTGCTATCAGCTGTAGCAGAGTTCAAGTTGAAATGAAATCCAGGAGAGAAATCATCCTTCTGTGCATAAAGCCTTAAAGAGGCTAGTCAGTGCCAGAGATACATTCTTCCCTGACCAGAGGACTGCTGAGCTGGTTCTTGAAATCCACTGTCCTGCAGGATTTTTAAGTGGTCAAGGAGAAGAGATCAACATTTGGAAAGCATGTTCACTCTTCATAAGTAAGATTGCGCATCCAATTAGTCATTCAGGTCATTACTGAGTGTTAAATCCTACAGAGCTCTTCTGAAGCGCAACAATTTTCTCACCTGTTTAATTCAAGTCATCTCAATCAAAATGTTCTGAAAATTATTATTTAAAAACTACCCACAAAACCTGCTACACTAGGGTTGGAGATCTCTGTTGTGGGTTAACAGTGATTTTCAACAAATGTTTTTATTAGTTTAAGTCCTTAATTTCACAAGCTTTTTGATTTTAATGGTTTTCTGCACTCCGATATTAGTTACAGAAATAATATTTGTGTATATATGTGTGATATTTCCAAGATATTTAGTAGCTGTATCTCTGTTTTGACTTTGTTTAGCATTTTTGCTATCCAGCAGTTTTCTAAATCACTCCTGATAGGTTTCAAATTTTGATGTATAGAAAAGGCTGGGAATGACACTGTTTAAACAATCCCATAATCATTGTTCTTAATTTTGTGTAGCCTCAGCAATTAAATTAATTTTGGTTATTTTTCTGCAAGTTGGAATCATATTTATAAGAAAGGTTGAATGGCTCCATTCTTTTTGTAACCTATCTAGTTTGTTTGGTTACTAGTAATTCATTGATCCAATGGTCTCATTAAGCATTTTTCTGAAGGGAACCAGGGTATCAGCTTTAACAATATAGCTAGGTAACTTGTTCCATACTCCCACAACACTTTGTGTAAAAAGGTGCCTTTCATAATTACAAAAAATGAACTTCTCCTTAGTTTCCATAGTTGTCCATTGGCTCATGTTTCATGTTTGATACTGAAGAGGTGCACTAAAAGACGAATTTTTGAGTACTTGAATATTGTCCTCTGCATGGAATTTCTATGTTCTCCCAGTGTTCACTTGTTTCCTCCAGGTGCTCTGGTTTTCTCCCATTGTCAAAAACATACTGGTAAGTTAATTGACTTCTGGAAAATGGTCCTGGTGTGAGTGTGTGTGTCTGTGCCCTGCAATGGACTGGTGTCCTGTCTAAGGTGTATCCTGCCTTGCAACCATTGCCTGCCAAGATCCGTGTGACCCTGTATTGGATGAAATGGTTAAACAATGAATGGATTTACTGGAATCCCATCTCTTGTAATGACCAGACCAAGAGCAACTGTGTACCTGATTGCTACCTGCATGCTCTCAAAGCAGAGCGTCGGCTCCAGGTCCTGATCCTGGAGTGCCTGCATTGAGCTCTCATCTCCGACAGGCGCTCATTGAACAGATGTTTTCTCTCCACAGAGGAACTTCCTGTGGGCTCCCCTGTGTGATTATGCTCCAATATCAGTGTTTGTAAACGGCATTAGCTCTATATAAACACTTGCACTGTCGGGGCTTGATTCTCATACTGGGAAACATTGGGCTGCCAAGATAAGGGCCAATTAATTCAGTACAAATTAACGCATCGGGTACTGATAGTTCATATCAGGGTCAAGGGCTTAATGCGATTTGTCACTCTTTGGAATGAGAACCCCAGGTGATAACACCTAGATGGGCATCTGTCACCCCAGAATTCAGTTTAATATTGGCTTTAAATCTTATAGGGAAGTTGGGCGGGTTATCAAGTGTGACAAAGAAGCACAGATTTAAATAAAAATGTATATTATTACCAAGTGTGAGAGACCCCTTCTCCTCAGAGAGGCAAATAGATTCACAGTTGTTTTACAGGTTAAGTATCCCTTTTTACAAAATGACTAAAATAATTTCCGTTCCAATTCATCACCATTAAAAACAGTCTGAACAATCGTACCGAATGCTTCTCTTCACATGCTTTAACGCTCAGACGTGTTTTAAAACAAGTTCGTTTCCATTACTTGGAATACCTTGCACTTGTAATCCTGTTAAAAGGCATTATTCGGAAAACACAAATGTTGACAAATCCCTCTGCATCAAAGAAGAGAACACTTTTTTCCCTGAGCTGCATGATTCTCTTACCGTAATACGGCAGGGGCTCTGACATGCCGTACCCATCAGGCACTGCCAGATAGCTGTTGGCAGCCATGCTGACGTCTGGCTCCCCCCACTCTCTCATTCAGGCAGCGTATTGGGCAAGGGATCTGGAAAGAGGGGCGGAGAATATCTGCAGAGTTGCAATAATAAGCAAGTGTATTGTAAAGATACATGGAGCGGAGCCATATATTTAAGGTTACACACAACAACACACAGGTATGTCATTTCTTTCAAGAATATACACATATTGGCAGCAGTAACCGGCTAGCATTGAATTTAGGAAAGTGTGCAACAGAGTCAACGGAGTCAGATGATTCCCACAGTTAATCAAGCTAAAGAATGGTTTTGTCCTAAAAAGAAAGTATGTAGATGTATTTCACATGTATATAAAGAATATATGAAGACGAATGATGGGCTCATCGCAAGAGGTCAGGAAGAGGAGGCTGATCAGATTTGTGCAGTGTGAGAGGTGGCAGGAGGGAGACTATTCAGTTTTCTGCATCTTGCAAGTATTGGAAGGCCACAGTACGAGAGGTGGCTCACAGGAGGCAATCTGATGATCCGTTCTGTGGTGTGAGAGATGACAAAAGGGAGGCCAGTCAGATGCTAGCAGAAGAAAAAGTGATGAGGGCGGCTCTGCCCCCTGCATCGCCTCCTCCAGCTGTGAAACAGCAGAGCGCCCCTCTGCGTCTCCCAGAGGCCAGAGTGCAAAGAGAGCATCACCAGCGCCGATCGCCGGCAGGAGCACGCTCTGACAAGGGCCCGAAGCTGGAAGAGAACTGCGATCTGAGAGCACTGCCTCAATTCACAACACGTCCGGCCTGGCCTGGGGTTCAGACACTGCCAGGAAGTGTGTCAGGGCAGGGGGAAGACCTCCAGAGCGCAGGAGGCCACACGCTCAACCTGGATTGATCTTTCAGTCACGAGACACGATTATTTCTCTCTTCTGGCGCAGCAATGAGGCCCCAAATGCCATTCATTCTTCATACTGAACAACTGTGGAAAAAGTCACCAAAGTGCATTGCTTTACATACAAGTGAGGCTGGCTGTTCCTTTCATGGGCTACAGCGTACAGTGGTTAACACAGTGGGAGGTAGAGAACCATGGTAATCCTAAAAAGAGAGGTGGAAAGTCACTTTACAGATGCAAGTATCACTTGGAAACATAAAAAGCAAGAAATGCTAAAACTAAGTATACATTTCCAGAAAGGTTTGTGGGAGCCTGAGTCAAGTTACCCAGCCATGTGGTTGAAGCCAAATCTGTTGTTTCTTACAATGGTTGGATGACATCCTAGTATCAGTTGGCTGCTAGCAACTAAACAAGCTAGATAAAGTGAATGGCCTTCTCAGGTTTGTAACCCTTTTTATGTTTTTATAGAGCAGCAGCCGTACACCAAATTGTGCTCAGTGCAAAGGGGAGTCACAATGACTCAGTCAGGCAGAGAAGTTGCTCTCTGCTGGAGAGACAGGAGAGTAGCACTTCAAGGCCAAAAGTCTGGAAGCATGTTTAAATTTAATTTTAACGATTAAATGTTTTCGTTATCGGTTTGGCAACAATAGAGCTCTTTGAGTTTGATTTTCATGGGGGTGGGCAAAGCTGTATCTTCCTCCTCTCTTCTCTCCAGATCTCTTATTTTTGCAGCCATTTTGTTGATAACTTTTTCAAAACAGATCGAAGACATGGATGCACTCACATAAATTCTCACGGTCTCTCATAGTTATTGTGTTATTTGTCAGTTATTCACATTCAAGTGACCACCTTCTGCCAAACACACACCCCTTAACACAAGACAGTTTGGTGTATTTAGTGCTCTTAGACGGAATAACTTAAATTATTGTCTTTAAAGAAAAAAAGGACTGAATTGCACAAGCTAAATCCAAGTTTGAGAAAATAACTCATTCTAGATTTTATATCCTAGCTTTGTTCAACAACCTTCCAATAATTATGGCTAAACAAAACCACAAACAACTTGAAGCAAATTCTCTCTCTTTGACGCTCTCACTTGCTGCCAAAGTCTAGGCTATGAAGTTCAGCAGAGAAGCACAGCTCACTGTCACAAGGAATGGGGGGTTTTCCCTGATGTATAAGAGCAGAAAAGCATTTCAGACATCTTTCCTTGGCTCATCACAAGTTAATTACCTCCCATGGTGGACGGGACAGGTCAGCTCTGTCAGTCTCAGAGCAGGTTAGCTCTCCCAGAGCCAGAGTGGGGGCCTGTGTGTCCGCCAGACTCCTTTCACTATGTTTACTGTGACAGTGTTTGTCCTGACCTGCTCATTCCCTGGCTGATGTTTAACAAGAGAGCAACTCAGATAGTCACTCTACTGGGAAGCCCCACAGACACACTGTGTTCTAAATAGACAGTCAGGCCTCTCTGTTTACTGGAATTCTGTGCCTTGAATGTCCCAAATGCACCAATACTCTGAGATTATCAATCAATGTTGAGTATATCATTGTAAATGTTAGTTTTCATTATTAGTTTGCTAGTTTATTCGTTTAGAACAAGTGTGCCCCTTAGCTTTCTGTGAAATGTCTCCAATGGGTTTTGTTTTGTATCTCAAAGATATGATAAACCTAGTAGTTTAAAATTATGAATGCATATGATCACTATAACTCCGTTTCTTCACTTCCATCCGTCCATTTTCTAATCTCTCCGTCAAATGCAGGGTCACATGGGGGCTGCAGATAGGGAGCCTATCCCAGCAAGCAACAGACACAAGGCAGGAGACACCCTGGATGGGATGTCAGGCCATTGCAGGGCAGTCACATAGACGTACACACACTCACACCAGGGCCATTTTTTCCAGAAGCCAACCACCACCTGTGTCACCTGTGTTCATGTAGGTGAGAACCCATCCTGCCTTGCACCTGTTGCTTGCTGGGTCATGCTCCCCAGACACTCTATGGAATAAAGTGGTTAGAAGATGGATGGATATTTTTCTCTTGGCCTGAAAACCCTTTTCCACTCGTTAGACTGGGCCTGTGGAGGAATAAACCTAGTGAATATTATTGTTTAGCAGAAAAATATGGGTAATTTCCCACTAAGTTCTGACAACAGGGAGGCACTATGTCCCCTGTACTGCAACCTGGAGAGGTTTCTCTGCTGATATGAAGGCTGATGAAGGCAAGAACACTGAAAATTGTTAGTGATTGTTCCTCTGCGCTGAGGAAAGCAAACTTTTTTTAAAAAGAAAAGTCTGAGAGAGACTTTTAGATTCTGTGAAGACCACGTGTGAAAGAGCATACAATGCAGATGCATCTGCTTTGTACTGCTTATTACTGGTCAATATTGCAGGTTATATATTAATACTTTTATTCTGGTCTGGGAGAAAGCTTAGCAAGGGTACCTCAAATACGTACCTTGTAAAAACCTATTTAAATGTTTATATCAGATTCAGTTCATTGCCATTGAGACTAAACTAAAAGATGAAATCCTCATGTGATTGGGACCCCCCGACTCAGGCACCTCCTAGCTTTTCAATGGGCTGATTGTGAAAGTGGACAGACAGGCATAATATGGTTTCTTATAATATTTTGACATGATTATAACCTGCTGAATAAGTTGCAATAAGCTACTCTTGTTTCAGGTGGAAGCTGGTCAGATTAATTTGAGGTTGCTGAGCCTGCACCTTCCTGCCTGTCAGCTCTGCTGCTTTGCACACAACCACAAGGAGATAAGCAGGGGTGCTGTGGAAACCAAGCCCTGATTCTGCAAACAAGGAGCAGAAAACAGGGGCTTCTTCTCATCTACAGCTTATCTGTAAATGGTGCACAACAGAGGCCTGTCACTGCGATTGCTATGAACAGAATAAACCCCAGAGATCCAACTAAAAGAAAATGGCATATCTGTACTGCTTTCAACACTGGGGAAAAAAACAGCTTACGAAGGTTACAAAGGCTCTGAAGCTATTTGGGTTATATTGCTTGTTCAGTTATTTACAGCTGAGCGACCCTACAGTTTTTTAAAGATCCCAGGGAGTCCACTGGGGCCAGGCTGTTTGTTCTAGTCATTTTATGTGGCTTCTGCAGTTTAAGGACAATACAAATCTGAGAATCTGATACTGAGGATTTCTGCTTCGTTCTAACAATGCAGGAAGTGTACACCTGTCCATCCAGGAGACAGAAACACTGTCTCCTTAGAGGAAGAAAACTGGGAGTTTCCACACCATCTTCCTGGCAAAGAGAGTAAAGTCAAATCTCTGCTCCACAATGTTATCAATTTCTCCTAATGAAGACCAGCATAACATTCTAGTTGGTTGTAGATTCAGGTTGGAAATCACCACAGAATCACTAGTGCTCCTAATCTCTAGAGAGGAGAAGTTGTTTTTGTTCCATGGTAACTCATTCATTCTTTAGAGAACCAAAAAAGTCCTTTTCTTGCAAAAGCCAAGAATGAGAAATACCAGAGATAAACTCACAGCCCTCTGAGAAACACCAGTTTCTAAGAAACAAAAACACAAATCACTATGGCTTAAAAATGCCTGGTGACTAGAATATAGTCCCAGAATAAACAGATGGTCTTATAAAACTTGTTTAATAAACACACAAAATGTCCTAAATAACATAACAAGTTTTCACCATTCAGAATAAACTGAAATACTGTCAGCAACAACGGTATCAATTTCAAATTATTGAGATTTGATCAGCAATGCTTTGCAGCACTTAAATATCAGAGTTGCTTCGGGATTTGCTTTAAAACCTCAGTCTCTTTCATGAATATATATCCATCCCAGATGCACTGGACATAAGGCAGGACTATTAAGAGCCAAGCAGACCCAGCTATTTTGTAACTGGGTAGTTGAAGGAAACTGGATCACCCAACAAAAATCCAAGCAAAATGGAGTACATGTAAACTCCACACAGACACACCTCATAGGCCAGGATGGAACCCAATATCTGGATGAGGCAGCAGCAGACACTCTGATATTGATATTAGATTGTGTTTTTTTTTGCTTGACGTGTGAGGTGGCTTAGTTGCTAAGAAACACAATTGCGACAGCAGTTCAAGACAGGTACAAGACTGCCTACACCATACAAGTATGTCACTAAAATCACAAAAGCTCAGCAGAGACATCAATTACAACACATACACAGCAGGGGTCAGGATTCCTAGCACCATGCAACAGTGTAAAGTACTGTAGGTGGGAAGGCAGTATCTACAGTATATACTAACACAATGGCAGAGAATACGAAAGCTTAGAGACAACAGCCTTTACCAATCTCTGCTTACAAAAGTTTGCAAAGTGTATAGTTCCTATCCTAGGCATAAAAAAATAATCATAATAAAATGTTCTTAAAATCTTAATAAAATCTCAAATTAGCTTGTTTAGAAAATGATAGATTTTTCTTATCTTTTATAATGAAAGGATTGGTCATTTGAATTACCAAATTATATAGTTATAAAAGTAAACTTAGCTGTGCCTAGTCTTTGGTATGAGAAAATTTAACAGAGGAAATCTATTTCGACATCACAAGGCTTAAAAACTTCACTTTTGCTAAATGTTAAGTTTTCTTAATGAGCGTGGTGAGCATTTTCTTTCAAAAAGTCTTGAACTGATATTTTAACATCAATTAAACTATCAAGAATTACACACTACACTTGATAACGTTCTGCATTTTCTTCCCATTTTGGGATTTTGGCTTTCTGCAAGTGTGGCATGGTGGTGCTGTGGTTAGCATTGCTACCTCGCAGCACTGAAAGCCTGGGTTCACTTACTGGGGTACTATCTGTGCTTCAGTTTCCACCCACACTACAAAAGCATGCTGCTAGCCCAATAGGCTAAAGGGAAAAATGGGCCCTGATGTGAGTGTGTGTGTCTGTCTTCCCTGCGATAGATAAGAGTGCTGTCCAGGGTGCATCCTGCTTCATTACCTTGAATTGGATAAAGTGGTTAGAAAATGGATGGACACATTTTTCACAGAGATGCAAATTACCGTGAAAAAATACAGAAGTGAAATTTAAGTGTAAATTACGGAAGCCGTAACTACAAAACAATGTCCAAATGTCGATTTTCTGATCTGTTTTCCCTCAAGACTACATTTCTCTCACGTACGAGTTAGGCAAACTGGAGGATCTCTGTGTCACTGCTCACAGCAAAACCAATCTCAGGATCTCATCCTGTCGACAAGGAGATGTACTTCACTCAGAAAATAAAGGAGCAAGAATGGAGTGCTTCATGCTCTCCACACTTGGCTTTCCGTGCCAGAGGCTTCGCCAGGCTGTTGCAGCGTGTGGAAATTCGATATCTCGCTGTCTCTTTGAAATCTGCCCTCAGTCAGGCACTGTCAACAGGGCCCTTGTTTGCCCCCTGCCTTCTGACTGGGCGGCTCAGGAGCCGCCGTGTTTGCTGTACAAGCAGGAAGTGGGCTCAGGAGATAAAACCGCCCGTGTTTCTGAGAGAGTGGTGACACAGGCACGACAAAGTCCAGGGCTGATGCAAGAGGTTCACAAAACTGTTGGAAGGCTCACTGGGGGCTTCATCTTTCATTAACTCTTTGACACCTTCCCTTTCAGAACTGAAATGTATCCTTGGTACCGTATGTTCCCAATCAGATCGAAAGACTCTAGAAATACCCATTTTCAGCTCAGGAATATTTAATAATACACAAATATATTATAAAAATAAATCAATGAATAGATTCAATATATAAATATCTTGGGTGGCATGGTGGCACAGTGGTTAGCCTTGCTGCCTTGGGGCGCTGGGGCCCTGGCTTCAATTCAGGACCTGACATCCTCTCTGTGTGGGGTTGGTATGTTCTCCCCATCTTCACATGGGTTTCCTCTGGGTGCTCCGGTTTCCTCCCACCAAAAGCGTACTGATAGGTTAGCTGGCTTCTAGGAAAATTGGCCTAAGGTGTGAATGTGCCTGTGTGTGTGCCCTGTGATGGACTGATGTCCCGTCCAGGGTGTATCCTGTCTTGAGTCCTTTGCTTGCCAGGGTAGGCTCGTTGTGACCCTGAATTGGAAGAATTGGATATAAAATGGATAGATGTCTGGATATACATATACAAAGAAGATTGAAAGATACAAGATCAGTCTAAACAATCGCTTGCGAGCTCAGAAAAGGAAGCTGTGGAAAGTGAGACCAGCTTGGAAACACAAAATCTGGGGCACTTTTAAGTGAAAGTTTGTGGCTGCCTGAAACAAACTACCCAACAACACTGTGGAAGATGATTCACTGGGAGTCTTTAAGAAAAGGCTATTGAAATTGTGAAACAATTACTTTAAGAATGCAAGAAAGGTTGTAAAGGAGAGGCAGCTATTCATTCCAATAGCGCATTAGGTGCTAGTAGTTAATTGATCTCAGCCAACCACTTCTTCACAGAGGTTTAGGGTATCAGCTTTATCACATTATTGGGATAACTCGTTCCAGGCTCCCACAGCCCTAGGTGTAAATGAAATCCCTCCAGTTCTCAGTCTTCAATGCACTTTCCTGTACTTAAGCCACTTGTTAGAAACCAAATGAGCAAGTTGAACTGAATTGTCATTCCTCTTTTTGGTAAAGTTTCAGAAGACTGCCGACGTGAACTAACAACTGGTACTGAAAATGTTTTAAAGATACACAGCAATGGAAAAGGTCTTTTCCTCAGCAGGGAAGGTGTGAAGTATCAGATATAAACAATTTTAAGAGCTACTAATATCGTCTTCTTTGTAGTTAAATTTAAACAAATAAGCACATAATAAGCATTAGTGAACCACTGGGATCAAACAGCCAAATCACTAAAATGATTTGTAGATGTTATTATTTGTTTTCCACAGTTTTTTCCCAGTGTGTCAAAGTCAAAGTTTATGGCTTATGGCTGTGTTTTTCAAAAAACAACATTACTTAAGTGTTTCCTGTTTGCTTTCCTTTTTAATCATTTTGCAGTCTGCACAACAGACTGACCAAGATCTGCACCTCTGTAAATCAGCTAGTGACCTACACAAAGACACCCCATGAAGTGTTTCAGTACCATTGAATCCAGACTTATACAAGTACCATTGTGGACTACAGCGGCACAAATGAAGAGCTGTTTATTTTACGGATATTTTATTAGGCTCCAGGAAGGTTTTTCTGTTTTATTTATAAATAACAGAAGCTAATGAAAGTTCAATGAATTGCAGCTTATGACACAGCACAAACTTTGAGTGTACATAGAAAAACAGTGATCTTGCTATTATAAGTAGTAGTTTTAATATATAAAACAGTAGAAACATTTGCATAAGTCGCAACAGAGTGCTAGAATCAGCTGTAGTATTAGGAGTGTAAGTATAATATTAGTGGCGGTAGCATTTAAAGGAATATTTTATTCACTTTAGGACAGTGCCACATGTATCTGACACCAAAATAAACTGATATATCACCTTCTAAACTACTTGGTGATCATCCCTACAGCACATTTTAATTTGTTAACTTCAGCAGGTGTGACAGAGTTGTCCTTGTCTGGGAAAGGTCCTCTGTCTGGTACTATGTTATTGGCTACCACTGTGAGTAATAGGGTGGTCTGTCCGTACTAAGTACTGCTACATTACAGGAACATAAAATATGTTGACAGTCACTGAAAACGCATGAGTACTATCCTGTATATTTAAAGTAGTATAGCTAAAAAAACACTTTCACAGACATCACAATGTTTGTAGCTGGGGTGTTTTTTGTAAATACGACTTATTTGTGTATACCCTGACCTGATCTGTCCTGAGTATGTGATATTTTTGGAATAACTGAAAGGCGGGGATAACCTTATCAGTATCAGTCATTGTGCCATGTGTGGAAATATTAAGTTCTAATGCATATGCAATGGTTGCTTGTACACACTCAGTCATGACAATAACAGAGAGTGACTGGAGCTGTACTCAGGCTATAAAACGTCCTGCAAAACCGCTTGGATTCAGAGCACTACAGGGGCAGAGGTGAGGGATACACCTTGTGTGTCTTCTTGGGTGTTCTCCGGTAATTGCCTTTTTTGTAACAAATTAAAACTTGTTTCAAACCTTCACTGGGCTATGTTTTCACTTCTGGCATCTTCTAAATTGGTCCTTAGCAAAGTCAACAAATTTTGGTTATTTAGAGCCATACATACATTTCTGTACACTGCAGAATATCCATTCGTAAGGTAATACAAAACTCCTCTCCTGAGATTCAGTGCGAATCAATGACCGCAGGTCAGAGAAACTCTCAATCTTCTCAGCATTGCTGTGTAACCTATATAGAGACACTCTCTGAATTGGAAGCTGTGAAAACAATAAAGGTGTTTCCAAGTCAGAACCTCAGTAATGTAACCTGGCTCAGACTTCCATTCCGTTTCTTGTTTTATGTGCAAGACTGCTATCCTATCATAAAAGCTAGTATTATTTATTTCTGACCTGCTCAGGAAAACAGCAACAGGAGTTGAAAATTCCATTTGTTAAGACATGAAGAAAGCCCTGATACATCTATCAATAGTCCCATACCCTCAGAATGTTTTCATGTGCTAAATTATTTAATACTTTAACACTTATTAAAGTGTTTTTAGAAATGTTAACAGCTGGTTTGTGAATAATTTATCTGGTGTCATTAATAACACCTAAAATGTAACGGAAACATTTTCAGAAACGTGATTTGGTAATGTGAGAAAGAATCCCTGTCAACGTTCCAGTTATTTTTTATATTAAATATCTTAAATGGCTATTTCTGTGAGTTAATCAGGACAAATTTAAAGGTAAAAGGCTGAACAGAAGATCTTCTCCAACATCACTACAATTTCTTCTGTAATTGTTCTTCTCATTGTAATTTCTGACAATCAGAAATAGTCAAAACATGCATTTTAAAATCTACCTGATCATTTCTAAAGAAAACGTTTGCTCCTGTGTTTTTTTTCGGGGGGGGGGAGCTGTATAAACAAACTTTTCTGCAAGTGACCTAAACTTTTGTCTGACAACAGCAAGTGTGCCTTCAGGCAAAGCAGGGGCTGAAACATTAAATCATTGACAGTATCATCCCTCCATGTCGGCAGAAGGGAACAGTGAGGGCAGAAGTGTGTCTGTAGTCTGCCAAGAAAAGGAAACTCTTTCTGTATTTTTCTGTCCTCACTGGGAAATTCCTATCTCGGTTCACACTGGAAGTTTGTGGTTTTAGTGTCTATAGTTTTTTGATTCAGTGCCGTCCAGTTCTATCTCCTACAAATAACTTCAATAATTGTGGTTTTGAAATTTGCTAAAGAAGACATAATATGTTGTTGTTTTCCTGCTTCCAACAGTCTTCCCTCTCTGACCTTTGACACGCTCCATGGATTACCCTGTATCCTTTAAAACATTGGCAGATAAGTTGAAATCAGGACTATTCAACACAGTAAATTTGTTGCAAAACAATTAAAGGGTTTGAGGGGATCTGTTTCTGTGCATTCTGCTCTTAAAGCAGATAATTTGATTATATTACTAGCCACCTTACAGATGTTTTTGCTTTGAAAATTGCTCCAGTTTTTTCCAAAGCAAAATAAAAATACAAGTACAGACAATTCTTCAACCAACACTGCATTTAGGCGATATTTTTGAAACACCTTTCAGACATCCGAACTCTTCTATAGTCACAGGAAACCTCGTCAGATCTGTGCCTTTAAATATTTTTACAGTGACTTCCAGAAAATGGGGAGAAGTGATTTGATCTGGTTTAAAAGACCCCCTGCTGTGCTGTTGTATTAATTTTTAAATTAGAAAACAGCTTCATTTCCAAAATGCTTTGCACTTCACTCGCTTGTCTCCCGTGTCTGTCTTCTTTGATTATCCTTCATAAGAATACGCCGTTATGCTGTGTGGACATGCCAAATGTGTTTTAACATCTGCCATCATGCACTCGGAGCATTTCTGGAGTTATTTTTAAGAGTTTTACTCACTGCCACGCTCACTCGTAAAGGTTGCTGTCTGGCCACTCTCTGCTTCCTCGCTTCCCCCAGTTCTTCTTCTGTGGGACACTCTGTCTCTCTTGTGCGCTGTCTCTGCACTCAGCCACTGAGGCTCCAGACTGAGCACTGCTCTCTCTCCTCTCTCCCAAACACTCCCCCCACCCCCCACACAGCAGCACGGCACTGAAGAGGGGGGGTGCTCGGAGAGAACCCACTCTCCTCTGGACAGTGCCTGGGTACAGGAGCAAGTCTTTTTGAGGTAAGGGAGGGGGATACCAGTATTGATATTAAACACTTAGATTGAATGGTTTAATTATGTCACCAATGGGCTTAAGGGCTGAGGGGGGATTCATTTCTGTAGATTTAGGACAGAGGGGGGATTCCGTTAATTATTGTTGAACAACCATGTTATTGACTTCCTGATAACTATTGTTACATTTCTCCAGTAGAAAGAAAAAAGAAAGAAATATCCTCATTCTCTTCCTCAATTTGAACATGGTAGAAGGAAGATTTTGTTGCTGTATTGTTATGAGACAATGATATTTACAATAGATTCCAAAGTTTGTATGTATATATATTATTGTCATTTTCAGTTTAAGTGTTTTTGTCTCAAATGAATTGTTGTGATAGACTTGGAATTGATCCTGTAATGACTGCAATATCTATAGTATACCTAGTAAGTTGTGCATTTTACCTAAGTTTGTATCAACCCAGAGGCAAAAGATCTACTTTAAGTTGAGAGAAGGGGCAACTTCATGTTCCACACCAGGGAAAACATTTTCCTGTAATGTGTATTTCTTAATCCATTTAATTTGCATATAATAAATACATTTAGATCACCTTCTATCACAATTTCAATGTTAAAGGGGAACTGCTTTGTACATCATATTTCGGGGTTAGAAAAAATCAGTATTGATGAGTGCATTTCAAGCTGCAGTAAAAGTAAAATGTAAGCAGTAACTTGTAAAACCTCCAATTTACATCACAAAATTTGCCAGCAGCTACATCACCCCGCAACTAACAAATGTCAGCCCACTGAAGCTTAGCAGGTGTGAACCTGGCCAGTACCTGGATGGGAGACCAAGGTTGCAGTTGGAAGTGGTGTTAGTAGTGTTAGTGGAGCCAGTAGGGGGTGCTTACCCTGGGGTGTGGGTCCTAATGCCCCAGTTATAGTGATGAGGACACTATACTAGAAAAAGGCACCATGTTTTGGATGAGACGTAAAACGGAGGTCCTGACTCTCTGTGGTCATTAAAAATCCCAGACTTTTTCTTAAAAAGAGTAAGGGTGTACACTGGTATCCTGGCCAAATTTGTATCACGTCACAATTCTTGGGAACTCGAATGCAAGTTTGCAACAACGTGGTGACTTACAGTACTTTCAAAGAGTTCACAATTTTGTGCTTAATTTAACATTTGTAAAAAATTTTCTATAACGTAAGTGAATTTATTCTGTTACCAAGATTTAATAACCGGTCTGAGAAATTGGGACAGCAGTTCCCTTTTAATTTAGCTGTTCTCAGAATTGTAATGTTTCTAAAGCATATTCACAAGAGGCAAATTACCAATGATGGATAATAAGACAGCTATGGCACAAAATGTCAGTTGATGACTATAAACTGATGTGCAGTTTGTTGATTCTGGGTGATCAGAGCACACAGATTAACACAACAATAACACATAGCACGGGCATGAAGTTGCACAATGAAAAATTGTTGAATTATCAAGAAACACTTTATTTCTTCTCTACACTCATTTTATATCTTGAAGGCATTTAATTAGTACTGATGCACAATGAACATGGAACGGTTTTACTTCAGTATCTCATTGGAAACAAACATAAAGTTATTTACATTTTAAAAAGTGAGTACATAAGTTGTTTGAATAGTTCTTGGAGGGCAAAATATTGGAATCAAGCTATGTGATTTTATAAAAAAACAGGTGCTCAGTTTGCAATTTGGATCAAAATGAATTTAAGAATCTGTGTAAATGACTATTGTAAAAGGCAAGATTGTGATTAATGCTGCAACAGTGTAAGAGTCAACCATTTCCCACCTGAGACCTGAAGACCACGTGGTTGGTTTCAGTGTAACTGAAGGTGGCCTGACTGTGAGAGAAATGTTCCACTTCAACAATCAGTAGACTAGTCCAGAGAATCCAGAAAATTGGCTCTGTGAGGGACTGAATCACCTGTGAGGCAAAGGAATCACCGTACAGGCCCAGAACAATCTGACCCACCTGTTTGTTTTCAGACTGCAGTGGCTACAGTGTGAGGAATTCCAAAAACAATAGCCTGCTCATCTGCATAATAACTGGATCACCATGTTCTTGATGATCTGCATGCTAGCTGGTGACATCTAAGCTGGTTGTAGAATGGGAGAGATTAATTTGATTTTTCTCTTGATGGTCCTGACAGGAGACAACCTGGGTAAAGTTGTCATGGTTAGTATTATGGTAATTGTTGCACTGTTCTAGCCAGGCTGTGTAGTGGTAGAACTGTGATTATCTAGGGAGACATCTCCTTTAACTCAAGAACAGCTCTGAAGCAGATTGAGGGTTCTCTTACAGCTCAGAGAGCAGTTTCACTGACAAAGGCCATGAGCCAACAGCTTCTCCATTCCTGCAAGACACTCCAGAAGGGTCCATTTCCAGCAGGACAATGCGAGACCATGCAGTACTAGGATTACAATGACATGACTTCCAGAAAACAATGTTGCGGACTTGCAGAGGTCTTGCAGTAACCCGCTAT
Source organism: Lepisosteus oculatus (assembly GCF_040954835.1). Classification (NCBI taxonomy): domain Eukaryota; kingdom Metazoa; phylum Chordata; class Actinopteri; order Semionotiformes; family Lepisosteidae; genus Lepisosteus; species Lepisosteus oculatus. The sequence goes on from NC_090700.1 coordinate 32,292,560, forward strand.
TTCTCCTCATCTGAGTCCAATAGAACATCTGAGGGACCAAGTTGGCATTGCCATGAACAACAGACAACCTTCCCCAGCTGGCTGCATGCTGCACAGGAAAAGTGCTGAAACTTCCCACAGTATTAAAAACTTTTCATTGATTCATCTCGTGGTACTGTAGATCAACACAAGCATTTTACCAAGACTTTCTTTTAAGCTTTTTTTCCCCTTTGTTCTAATTTTCCCTTTCCCTTTCTCTAAAAACAAAACAAAATTAATGAAGTCCTTCAGAGCTCATCTCAACCAAAGACCAAGAGAAGTGGGGTTCACACATAAATGAACTTGCAGTACAGCAGTGACAGCTTTCGCACAAAGGATTTTCAAACAACATTTGTCATTCAAAACAGTTCAACAATATATTAAAAGAAGCTTTTGAGGTTTTACAGAAAAAAATATTATCAAAAATGCTTGATCGGATTACTTTATCAACTACTTCATTAAAAAGAATTCATAATAGAAATTCCTCTGATCATATTGAAATGGAGCTGCACTAGTTTGATAAAGTGAATAAAATTAATACTAATTAAATTAATATTTCACATGCATTCGAATGTGTGCAGGGGGTAGGTAAGATCTCAAAATACCTGCTATCACCTGTAAATACACTTTTTATTATAGTTGTTGTAACAAATTTTGTTTATTTTGGAAAGTGATCAATCTTATCCACAGTGGTAATGCGGTGAAATTGATTTGGATATAGGTGTATTTATAGTGTTTATATCAAATCAGTATAATTTATAAAACCAAATAAGCAACCTACATTGAAATCAGAATCAATGCTCTATAAGACATTTGTTAATTAACTCCTTAATTATTATTTAAACCCACACCTGTTGTCTGTAGAGAAACAGGACTGCTTGCAGATCCCTGCATCTGAATAGATCTAATCGCTTTGCCTTTCTTTTACTAACATTTGGCGACGGGACCTCCTAGACTCTTGAATTCTTATTTCCAATAATTCATTACTCGTGAGTTGCACAAACGAGGACCTTTCAGAAACACACTTGGCCCAGGAACAGAGGAGTGAACAGGGCTATCCCAGGACTGGCAGGAACACTGTGAACCCTGCTGGGTCAGACCAAGCCTTGATTTACTGGAATTCAGCACTACGCCTTGTCAAGAGGACACTTTTAGTGGTGTGATGTACTTCAGGAACGTGCTAAGAACACATGGCTCACTTTGAGGAAGTCTTCCTCCACAGACTGATCCACAGCTTCCGGAATGTCCAGAATCCCTTAGTTTTCATTCTAGCGGAGCTTCCACTTTATTAATTGAACCAATCATTGCCTTAATTCGTCAAGATAAACGATTGAAGATGCATATATAACCCAAAGGGCTGGAGCTCCGCAGAACGAGGGCTGGAGAAATCATCCTTCTCCGCTTCCTATATAACAGTTATATAGCATAGGAAGGATTGTTCTTTTAAATACTCTGCCACAGTGTTCTCTCTAGAGCTCCATTATTTTGTGCACATCCACCTTTCCCAGCAGTGATAAAGCAGACTTCCTCAATTCAGGCACCCAGTAGTTCCTGTTTTGTGGTCCATAGCACTTTTAATGAATATATTTTTACCTGAATACATATGTATGTATGGTTTTTATGCATTGCTTTTGGTGCCACAAGAACACACATAGCTTTTAAATGAGAAAATTTCAAATATTGAACTTCAGTTAAAGCTTACCTAAGTGTGGAAGGCAAGACTGTATTTGAACTGTCTCCATTCCAAAACGGGGATTTCACTGCTCAGCGGGAGAGAAGGAGTTACACAGCGTGGGAGTGAAGAGCAGTCCAGTGGGCTCATTAAGACATTCCCAGCAGCAGCGAATGTTTATAAACACTAAATAATCTACTCTCTTGTGATTGATGGTGGCCGCTATCACAGGCTCTTCCTGTAGCCCCTAGAACAAATGATTTTTGGATTAAGGAGATGGTCCCAGCACCTCATAAAACATAACAGCACTGGGTTTCGCAACCAGGCGACAACAGCCTTCTCCTTACAGCGTTCCAATAAATCGTGCTGCCTGACCCCCCTACCTCTCCGCCCCATGCTGGCTGGGTGGGCTTTCTGTCACTCTGTCACTGCTGGCTGTGGAAAAGGGGATTTTGTTTCCACAAGGTCAAAATTCCATTCCCCATCAAAACGGCATAAAGCAAAAATAATAAAAGTCCAAGTGAAGTTATGACAGTATTGGCAAAGATGGGGTCGTGCTCATCGGTTTATTCTTCTCCTTAGAGACCAATACTCCACAGCTGGACAGGGCTCTGAGGTCAGTAGTCATGGGACCTCATCTTCGGGCCCCTGTATCAAATGAGATTTTCTGGAACATTCCTTTCAAGTGGGAGGCTGGGATTTTGAGATTGGTGGCTAAGGATGTCCAGGTCAGGAATTGAGTTCTTCCCTTGAGCACAATTTCTCACAGTGTCCCTCGCTCACTGTCGTCACTCATCTTTTGTGCCAGAAAAAAATAAATGTCAAATTTGCAAGACTGGGGGGGGGGCTCGTCAGTCATAAACGCCTAACATTCTTGAACTGCTGAAAGGTGTCGAAGATGGAAGGTAGAAATTAGAGGAAGAGATATGTAAGTTGTGCGCATAAGAAACACTTTTGTAACATGACACATCAAATAAATATTTGGGGTTTTATGGTGGTTATCACTACTGCTTCCCAGGTCCTGGACTCAGTTCCAGTTTGGTTCACCTATCTGTGGGGAAATTGCATGTTCTCCCCACGTTTACATGTTTTTTATGTATTTCAGTTTCTTCTCACCTTTTGAATACTTGCAGGTGAGTTTTCGTTACGTTCTCTTTCTTGTGAAGATTTCATTAGATTACAACTGTAGGAAAATAGAGACAATGGAGCTTGATGGACCAAAGTTTGATGAGTGATGGGAGAACTTTTTATTTCACTGGAAATCTAACACAGAAGCTTAGCTCTGCTGCTAACAACATAACATCAGTCTATAAAGAAAATGGGAAAAGTCCCGATTGCATGAACATACATCAAAGGTGCTAGCAACTGGGCTGCAAAATTGAACATTTCCAAATGCTTCCCTTATTTCTAAAACCTCGGCTTTTTACCCTGTTGCCTGGCTTGTGTCCGATTGTGTTTTCAGGCCTGATGTAATTCAGACAACCGTAACGAAAACTCAAGGGTTTTAGCAATATTAGCCCTTTTTTACGGGACATTTTTACAGGTGAATGCTTCAATTGTGCCACAAAAACATGTGCCTATTTTTTTGAAAATGCAGGAGAAGCTGTGCGTTTAACCTTTGGAAATGAAAAGAAAAAAAAAGCAAGTCTTGCAAGAACTCTTATCTGAAGAGGATCCCAAAAGCAGTTTTTTTATTAGAGAGTGTGCTACCACAGGTTTATTGTAACTGGAGCTCCTACAGAGCTGTTTAATGTTACTAATCTAGAATGGGCCAGAGATTTAGTCTGGTTTGTGTTTGTATTACAAGCTTTAGGACTCTGATACACTGGAGGGAAGGAGGATGGTTCTTCCCTCATTACAGAAGATCCAACTCAGCACTTTATCAGTGAGATAGTGTGGCTTCATGGGGGCCTGCAGGGCTTCTTTAAAATACCCCCCGGCCCTGTCTAAAGCAGCAAGCCTCCCTGTTGCCTGGCTTGTGTCTCCTGGAAGTGTGTTTACTGGAAGTGAAGACCTTTCAAGGCCCAGAGTCCCAGCGTTAGGCAGTGGGGATAATGGGCCAGCACAATCTTTCCAGCCTGCCCTCAGGACCATAATTTTCTCAGGGCTGGAAAAAAAAGCCAGCGGAGTCAGCAATGTCAGGAAACACAAAGGGCAATTAATTATTCTTTACTGCAGGTTATGCACAATAATTAAGTGGTAAAAAAAAATACATCCCAAATCTCCCATCATCCTCTGACTACCTGCGGGCTGGAAGCAAATCTTTCCATAACCAAGAATGCTTCATGTCCATATTATTTCCACTTCAGGCAACTCTTCACAAATTCTGACACTCTGGTAGCGATGTGTGATTCACTGCACAATAATTCTGCTCGCAATTTATCCAAAACAGCCCTAAAGCGGTTTGTATAAGCCATTTCCATAGATGTGTCACAAATTGAAAGATTCAGTCTGTAAGCTAATAACAACATATAGAATTGTATCATTGAGTTATTCTGACCGTTACTACATGGTGTGTAGCCAGAGTGATTTCCAATCTGGACATACGTACCTGGATCTCTGACCTAGTGCAAGACAGTAAAAGTTAACCTCTGATTATACATGTATAATGGGGCTGAGTGATGTAGTGGGTTCATGTCACTTCTTTACTCTAATTATTCCAGTCACAATTGATGGGGTAATCCTTTTGAAGAACTGGTGTCCTATCTGTGGTCAGAGGGGGTCACATGCTCTCTTAACGCCACGGAAACCAGGGAGATCACTGGCCCATGAGCCGATGTGATTGCAATGGAAATGACCTACATCTATGTAGGTAATTATATGTAAGACGTTGTTGTTTTCTCTGCTTGTCAGCATTTTCTCAAACAGACAGGTGAAAATATAGAGAAAAACCAGGGCTACAATCCAGTATAACTCTGTGTGAAGATCCTTGTGGGTCCTATACCACTCATGTGCATGGAGCCTTAAGTATGAGATTAAATACCTCTGGTGTAAAAGATAGACTCCTTTTCTAATGTACTAATGTTTTAATGTAATAGCTTCAAGTGTGTCAAGATGTTTTGCGCAATGTTCTTGTTGTCAAGGAGATCTTAAAGGGAAATTTAAACACAGGTGGTGTCATGTATTATCCCCTGACTGCTGAGCTCAGGCTTCACTGTGTCAGTGGATTCTTCCGGCGGGCATTTTCTCTCAGGGCCTGTATGGGCTCCAGCCGCATCAAGGAGAGATGGTGGCAGCGAAGTTGGCCTGCAGCCCCCAATGGGACAGGACGCTGAGAAGATCCCTGTGTATCAGGCTTAGCAAACATTACAGGACCTGATAACAGCTCTTGACATGACAGAGCCAGCAAATGCTTATCACCAGCTTTCACTGAGGTATTTACAGGCGTAAGTGGGGCAGGGGCTGAGGTCAAGGGTAGGCACACAAGAGTGTCCTTCAACATGGGAGAGACCGTTCCTGAACAAAAGCAAAAACATGTTCCTCGAATTAATTTATCATTTACATTCACACCAGTATTGCTAACTTGTGATTTTCATGTAGCCTGTAGTTTTGTGAGACAAGCTCCTCGTAGGCATCACAGTTTCTCGCAGGAGATTTGGGGCGACTCTGTAGAGGATTTTAAAGACAAAATTACTGATAGATAGATAGATACTTTATTGATCCCGTGAGGGAAATTGCAGTGCAACAGCAGCTTAACACACACAACACAGCCACAGTGTAACGAATTATATACTAATAGTACAATACATACAATACAATACAAGAGTCACTCACAGTCCGGACACACAAGAGGAAACTAGAACAGAACAGTACTCAGAAAACGTATCACACGTATGAATATAAATATAGATGTAACCATAGATATAAATATAAATATAAATGTATTGCACAGGTCCCTGGCATATATTGCACAAAAGTGGTTGTAAACGGGAAAAAGAAAAAGAAAAAGAAAGAGAACAGATGTAGCAGTATATGTGTATATGCGTTTAGTCCAGAAACAGGTCACTGTCGCTGTTGCCTCTGCCAAGACGCAAGGTGGATGCGTTGTACAGTCTTATGGCAGACGGCAAAAATGACCTCCTGTAGCGCTCCCTGTCGCACTGTGGATGAATCAGTCTATTGCTGAACGTGCTCTTCATTCCTGCAAGCCTGTCATAGAGGGGATGGGAGAAGTTGTCCATGATGGCCTCCAGTTTGGACATCATTCTCCTCTCAGCCACTACCTCCAAGGGGTCCAGGTCAGACCCAATGACAGAGCTCGCTCTCCTGATGAGCTTGTTCAGCCTTTTGGAATTTACTGCTCTAATCCCAGAGCCCCAGCACACCACTGCGTAGAAAATGGCACTCGCTATCACCGACTGATAAAACATGTGTAGCATCTTACTACACACATTGAAGGACCTGAGCCTCCTCAAGAAGTAAAGTCGGCTCTGTCCGTTCTTATAGATGGCCTCGATGTTCTTAGACCATTCCAGTCTATCGTCGATGTGCACTCCCAGGTACTTGTACGAGTCCACCATCTCCACGCCACTCCCATGGATGTAGACAGGAGTAGGTTTGACCTTTTTCCTCCTGAAATCTACCACCAGTTCCTTTGTCTTTGTAACATTCAGTTCCAAGTGGTTCACCCCACACCACTCCACAAAGCTGCTGACCAGTCCTCTGTACTCCTCCTCCTGCTCACCCTTGATACATCCCACAATTGCAGAGTCATCTGAGAACTTTTGCAGGTGGCATGACTTTGAGTTGTACTTAAAGTCCGAAGTATAGAGGGTGAAGAGGAATGGAGAAAGAACTGTCCCTTGAGGTGCCCCTGTGTTACTCACTACCAGTTCAGACACGCAGTTCTGAAGTCTCACAGACTGTGGTCTGCCCGTCAGGTAGTCAGTGATCCACGAGGTCATGGAGGCATCGACTTGCATCTCCTCCAGCTTCCTCCTTAGAAGTAAGGGCTGGATGGTATTTTGATTACCTAACCTACTGTTAGGTAATCAAAACATTTTGAAAGTTTAGGTACTGTCAAAATACTACTAATACTATGAAACCTTAAGGATTGAGGCTGTGGAGAAAATAAGATGGTATGCGTCTAAACGTTATTATTCTAGACACATCATGTCCTCTGTGCTCTAGCGATTGGCTTGGAGCGCACGGGAGTATTGCCTTGGGGTTTTCCAATACTCAGAGGGTTATCTCTGAGTCCTCAGAGATGGACAGACACTGTTTTATACATAGAACCAACCATCACTCCAGCACAGGAAATCTACTGTCTGACAGCGGTCTACCGCGGTTCAGATGTTAATTCTGCATCTTTAATAAATAATAATTAAAACCTTAAGTTTCGCTCCCTGTTCGATCTTTATTGAACGTCTTGAGGCTCATCCTGCTGGTACGCGAACCCCGCCGGCACTGAGACCCAGCGGACGGCGCTTGGCCGTGGGGGTGTGGCAGGGATCGGAAGTGTTCAGAAGGGGAGACAGAGGAGCGGAAGGCGTTACGGGACGGTTGAGGTGAAGTGGTGTTATCCTCTTTAATGTGTGTTTTTTTGGCTATATTTAAAAAAAAAGAATACAGTATTATCAACGCAATATGTTTGCTGCAATATAGAAAAAGAAAAGCGCTCTTTTGAGATCAAGCGGCTAGTTGAATTATAGTAGTCACAATAAAATTAAGCACCGACTTTTACAGATCCCATTTTCACATATATTAGGTGAGGTTTTTGCCGTTAAACAGAATCCGTTACGGTTTTTTCCCTCTCGTCTCACGATGAGAGCGCGTAAAACGGTTAATTTGTAAGATTTGAAAAATACAAGTGGTTGTCTGATTAATGCGAAACTGCAGTAAGAAATAATCAAACCGGTAGTTAAGCGTTTTTTAAACCCGTTGTACAAGAGTACGTGTTCTGTCATGACATCTCTCTAGCTGTGTGTTTCTTCTTGTTATAGTTAACCTTTTAGATTTATTTAATCATCCGTGTCCCTCTGTTTTGTATTTGTCATGTGTTATATTTAGCTACCTATCGTCGTCATCATCATCATCATTGTCGTCATCAGTCTACTGCTGTCTAAAGCCCCCAATCCTGCTAGGTCTTTTATCTCTTGGGTTTTAAAACTTCTTGATCCTCCGGCTCTGATCTCCTGTCGGGGAGAGCATCACTGGTCCTGAGGACCTCCAAGCCAGCTAGATCTCATTCCAGCTGAGCTCTTTACTTAGACTAATTGAATTCTTGATTAATGTACATGAACTTACATGTTCCTTGATTGGGACCCTTGCAAGGTGTCTGCTGAACAGATGGAGATCTTAAGTTACTCACGAAAGGCAGTGGTTAAAAGGCAATCCACCACATGTTTAGGAACTGACAGCAGCTGGAATTAGTGATGTTATTCGCTCAATTAAGTGACTGAGTACTGTTTGTAACTGAGAGCTCAGCTGGTATCAAAACGGAGCAGGCATTCAGCTCCACAGGACTAAGAGGGGGAACCCATGCTCTTGGTAGCTGGTGTAGTGTCATTTCCCCTTTCACTCCTACAGTAATGTCACAGCTTCTTGTTTGCTCACTCCTGTTATTCACAGCATGCACCTTTCTGTGTCTGTGGCTTTGGCTGTAATTGCTGAAGCTTCTTTGTGTCTGGATCATCCTTTGCATCACGTGTTAATAACCTTGTCTCTCTATCTGCTGTTGTGCTGTCGTCCCGTCCAGGCCCTGTCCTGTCCATTCTGCCTGTGCTTCACCCCTTGGCACAATGGAGTGCTCTTTTGCACCTGCTCTTAGCTGACCTGATTTCTTTGGTCACTTCAGTGTCCTGATAGACATTTTAAAATGTCGTCTGCCAGATGTGTCTATTGTTCATGGGAATATGTTCCCCTTTTTCCTGTCTGTCTGTGCGGAACATTTCATGCTGTTTGAAATGGCACACGGACTTCATCAGCACACTAAAGTATGTCTTGTTTGCTCGTGTGCTAGGTTCTGTTGTTTCTTTCCTCCCTCAGTCTGTAGTTCCTATATCATTGTCTTTTTCAGAGTCTAGGCTGTGCATTCATGGTACTAAAACCAGCATGCATACATACAGGAAGTCATGCACTTGTATTTTTACACGTATGCTGTGTTAAGGAATAACTAATCTGCTCTATTGAACGTAGTACTTGCACATGTTCAGTGCTGATGTCTGCACTGAAAGAAGAAACTGGAGAAAAACATATAGTCTGAAGAAAGGCAGTGACTAAAGCAGGGAGGTTAAGGGGAGAGGCTGCTGTTGTTTTTTCTCAATTCCATTTGTAACCACAAGTGAGCAGTCTCTTAGTTATATTGTGTGTTTGTGTGTAGGTAGATATGCTATGTGAATACGTGTATTGGCTAGCCCAAAGGCTGCACTGTCATCCCTGTACTTGTGCCCCGCAGTGCTCGACCCCCCGGCTGGCCAACATGACTTGCACACTGGAGAAGGTGCTGAGCGATGCCCGCACACTGCTGGACCGGCTGAAGGAGCACGACATAGCCGCAGAGTCCCTGATCGAGCAGTCCAGCGCCCTCAGCCAGCGGGTCCAGAGCATGAGGGAAGTGGGCAATGCCCTGCCCGACAAGGTGAGAGCTGCCGAGAGGTGAGGAAGTAGCTGAGACTTCCCCCAGGGGGTCCAGTCACAAGGCAGTTTGAACCGGGGCAGGATTTAGATAGATAAGATAGATAGATAATACTTTATTACTCCCATAGGGAAATTGATGTGTTACAGTAGTCCAGCCCAAGACAAGCAAAACAGACATCAGAATAGTTATAAAACAAAAGACAAACAAAATAAATAAATACATGGGTGTGTGCAACATGTGCTGATCATAGTCAGTGTAAAAACAATAAAATATGTGCAAAATGTGCATAGGTTTATACAGACTAATTGTCCAAAAGGTACAAAGGAGTAAACATGCTGTCCATAGAGGAGCAAATGAAGGGCTAAGATTTCGTCAGTGCAGCATCAAGCTGAACATTTAAATCAATCATGGGAATGCGCTTTTGAGGTTTTTTTTTCTCATATACTTGGTTCGATTGTTTGTGATGATTTTTCTTGCTCTTTCTCTGTCCACAGTACCAGGAGGACTGCATGGACCTGAAAGAACTGTCCAAGTACAAGCCCCACATCCTGCTGACCCAGGAGAACACCCAAATCAAGGAGCTGCAGCGTGAAAACAGAGGTGTGAGCCGCTGGCCCTCTCTGCTCTCTTGTTTTATGGTGTCTTACAACACTCCTCAGACTCTTTCTTATGGTGTTCTCTTTTGTGAAGTTACAAAAACGATACACGCTTTTTTAAAGGGGAGCTACAGCCCCAATTTCTCGGACTGGTTATCAAATCTCGATAACAAAATAAATTCATTGATGTTCTAGAAAAACAATTACAAATGTTAAATTAAGCCCAAAAGTGTTATCGCAGACTCGCATTCGAGTTCCCACGAATCGCGACGTGATGTGGCCCTTCCTGCTCACCAGTCTCTGTAATGACTAATGTAGTGTAATGTAAAAGTGAATAACTAAAGGTTGTGCAGCAGATATTTCACTGAAGAAATGTTCCAACAAGATCTGCATGCACAGTTAACAATTAAGTAGTGTTTATTGGAAAAACGAAAGCAATATTTTGATTGGATTAAAAGAGGTGTATTCAAAAGCCTACTTGTTTACAATCTAATTAGTCTGCACACATCATGTTTTGTAGCCTTGTTATGAATCACAGAACATGGTGCTGCACATACCACATAGCATGGTGCTGCACATCCACAAATTTAGTCTATTTTGTAATGGTTTTACTAGTTACTGTATGCATTTTACTTCAATGCTGATTATTTCTAACCCCAAAATATAATCTCCCCTTTAAACTTAAAATATTTATGCATAACTTGAATGTTCAAAACAAAAACTAAGGGTAAGATAAAGTCCAGTAAATGTCTTTAAAAACTAAAGAGAAAAGGCTGAAATATGTTCTTGTTGTGAGTGTGTGATTGTCTGTGCTGCTGCCCTGCAGTGGACTGGTATCCTGTCCAGAGTGTACTGTACATGGCTTTGCACCTGTTGCTTGCCAGGATAGGTTCCAGCTCCCCTGCTACCCTGATATGGATAAAGTGACTAGAAAATGGGTGGATGTCGATTGGATAAGTATTCATGTGGAAGCATCTTTGGCAGCAATTATACCTGCAAGTCCTCTTGAGTAATTCTCTTCCACATATGCTCACTGACTGGATGCTGGATTCTTTGGTTTGATTCTTGGCGGATTTTCTCAGTTCTCTTTGGGATTTTTTGTCCCAAAGTTTTAAGTCTTGAGCAGAGTGGACAAGGCCTAGAACTATGACATAATGCTGCCACCTCCATGCTTGACTACTGCCTTTGAATATGGTCACCCCCATGCTTGACTGTAGATATCGCTATAGATAAAAGGATGAGCTGTACAGTGAATAAAGGATAAAAAGGTTTAGGTGTGGTGGCAGCAGAATCGGTCAGAAGGTCCATTAGGATGACCTCATACAGATGGGTGCACAGAATATAGGTAGAGGTGAACTTGGAGAATGGAGAGTTGTTAAGCCAGTAGAGGCTTTCACCATGGAAAGCAAGTTGTGTTGCTGTCTAGGCTATGACATTATTCTACTGTAACTGGATGGTGTCAGCTGATAGGGTTGCAACCGGCCAAGTGCTGTTGAGATGTAATAAACAGACGAGCCCAACTAATTGATTCTAGGATAACATCCAGCCATGTATTGAAATAAAGTAGGGCATTGGCTTCAAAACATGGCTAGGTATGATTCTTCCATACTCCCACAACCCACTGGGTAAAGAAAAGTAAAGTGTATCCACTAGCTTCCTTCTGGTTTGTGTTTCGCTGTTCTGGGAACCTGCAGTGAGCCTACAAAGGCATCATCAAGACTCTGTTGTGGAGATTGGCCCAAAGAAGGAGGTTTCAGGAATGTGTGGGGTTTAGCAATAAGTCTGCTACACTGATAAAAATTTCATTTCTGTGTTTGTTTGATACAGCTAGAATGGAAGGATGAATGAAGCACAATTCTCTCTCTACCTACAGAGCTATGGCTGTCTCTGGAGGAGCACCAGTACGCCCTGGAGCTGATCATGGGGAAGTACAGGAAGCAGATGCTCCACCTGATGATGTCCAAGAAGAAGATGGACACCAAGCCTGTGCTCTCCCTGCATCAGGACCATGCCAAAGTATGCCACCCTGTCCATACCCACTGCCAGTCCTACTCCTCTGCTACACCTCCTGTGGTGATACAGGGATCAGGATAGATACTGGGAGAGATGGGCATTGATCACCATGCACAAACACGTCATTCCCTAAACCCCCTTCCACCACATCAGATAACTTAGTTTCTCAATGAGAAAGGTCCCATTCTCAATAGGTTGTTATTAGGAAGCTTAAAGATAAAATTATTTTCATGTTTTGCACACTTAAAGCTCTCTATGACAGTGTTCCAGCCATCGTTTGTATGGGTTTTGAGAAGAGAGGTATTCCTGTTTTTTAGAATTTAATTTAAACCCTTCTTTCAAGTCCCCTATTAAGGACTGAATCACAGCTTTAAAGCACTCACCAGTTAAAAAATCCCAGAAGAGCTGCACGAACAGAATGTTTGCTTTCCTGAAATTTTCCACTGGTGCAATGGAAAGCTCCACGCTTTGCAGTTTGTGAAAGGTGGCTGGATCAGAATCTGGCCACTAGTTCAAATTCAATTGACTTTTTCATTATAGTAAACTAAAGGCAGTATATTTACACCTCAGTCCAAACCAACAGAGCAGTTTATCATTAATAATCTCTTCTCAATAATGCAGAGAGAGACAACTATTGTTAAAGACCCTTTATTAAACCTGGTTTAATTTTGTCTGTTTTTGTTGCACCTGTGAACTAAATTGTACATGTTTGTACAAGCCAGAGGAGCAGGCCCAGCTCCTTGGTCTATTACTGTTTTTGTCTCTCTGTACCAGCTCCACAGGGTGTTTGCCTGGTACCTGTGCCAGTCATGTCTCTCTCTCTCTCTCTCTGGCAGGAGGTGCAGGTGCAGGTGGAGCGGATCTGTGAGATGGGTGAGGTGATGCGGAGGGCCGTTCGCGCCGACGAGCAGCACTACTGCACTGTCCGTGAGCGCCTGGCGCAGCTGGAGGTCAGACTCGTCGGGGGACAAGCAGAGCAGTTATTTTGAGGGACGGGGGTGTGGAAGCTGCAGCAGACAGCTGGGTGTTTCGTGCTTTTCACATGGCAGCTTCATGCGCCACCTTGAGGCCTGACCTCCTCAGATCTAGCAAGCGAGGGCCTGGTGTGTGCTGGGATAGGAGACCTCCTTGCAGTGACACTCTGCCTCAGAAATAGCAAACCAGTAAAGAGAGGACTCTGTACTGCTGGAGCTAATAACTTTTGGGATGAGTTGTTTAACGGAGGTCCCATTGACCTGTGGTCATTAAATACAAGTATATGAATGACTAGGGATGCAGACCCTGGTGTCATGGCTAGGTCCTTGACATATGTAGTCTTACTCAATCTAGCCCACCAGCATTTACCCCTCATTTACATTAGTGAGTCACTTCCTAGCTCCTCCACCTGCTGGGCTGCTGGTGCTGAAATCCTGCAGTGTGTCACTGATGTGAAGATGCACCTCAGTGGTGAATGACTGCAACCTCCTCCTATATGTAAAGTACTGAGGTATTCCCCTCTATGAAAAGGGCAGAACAAATTTCTATCATCATTGCTATATATGGAATTGTTCCTGAAATACGAGAGCTTTCCAGCCGTACATCTGTCTAGAAGCAGCTGGGGATGCTGTTTTATGCCTTTGACAGTTTCTCTCTGTCTTGTTCTGCCACCTGTGTTGTTCAGATGGAGAACAAAGAGTTGCGGGAGCTCCTCTCCATCAGCAGAATCTGCCTGAAGCCCCAGAACGAAGAGCCTTCTCAACCCGCCAACCCAGCCAAATAGCGCCGCCGACGGGCCGACGACCTGCGTGACACTGTGAGCTGAAGCCCTCTCTCCTCGAGTTCACAGGTGGACAGCCCAGCAGGGGAGCCGATCTGGACTGGCTTTTCTGCCGCCCTGTGATGGCCAAATCCTGTCTTTTGATCCACATGAAAGGAAAACAAATCTGGGGAGCAGCCGTTACTTTTTCTAGCAGCCAGATACACACCATGGGTTACTTTTGACACTGTGTTGGTTTAATATCCATGCATTTCCCCATCTTGCTGTCCACCTAGTTCCTTTTCCATCCCTTCATTGTCCTCATGGAGCAATCTGGCTCTGTAGCCACAGACTGAATTACCTCTGTCACACGTAAAATACCTCTGTCACTCATTCATATTTAATTCTCACCAGGGTCCTAATTTTTACTGATGTCCTGTACAGCCAGGTCAGTGCAACTGGCCCCAGCCTTAATGGAACTGCTATGGCAGAACTGGAAGGGGAATCGATCGCTAGACCTGCCTCACATATACACACTTCTCCCCACCATATGTGAAACATATGCAGGAGGTCCCTCATTGGGCAAGTGAAAAGTATGTCTGAAGGAACTGGAATGCAAAATATACTCAAGGGCACCCAGAATATCAGATATCATCCCGGGCTGTTTAAATGTAGCTCCATCTCTGTGCACAGCAAGAGCTTTTGGAAGTTTTCAGAAATCTTTCCAGAGATTCCTAAACTAGTAAATCCTGGGACACACTCAAGAACAGCTGGCTGTAATCTGGGAAGCTTTTTTTTTTGTAGCAGCAGGATTCAGTAGGAGGTAGCGCATGAGAGTTGGTTGGGCTCGAACTTCATTTAGGTCTCATTCATTTTTGACTGACCAACGTAGAAGAGCTTCTGTGAAGAGTGGTGCATTTATTGGTTCGAGGGGATAACACTGTCTAATGTTTCCTCTCAGAGAGCTCAATTGTTGTGACCGAGTAATCATGTCCTTCAGCTCTCATCTCCTGCGCTGTGTAAAACCATTTTCAAAAGCATGACTCCAGTCCAGTCCTGACAGCTGGGTAAGGCCAGCTTCAAAGATGTGACTTCAGTCCAGCCATGATAGCTGTGTTGATATTACAGCAGTCAGAATTATTACATTTTCACAGAACAAAGGTGCATATTTTTCAGATGAGAAACGGGATATTGTTACGTTTTTGTAATTTCTCTGAATCTCCACACAGCTCTTTGTGGAGTTCTAACAAAGCTGTCTATGCCTTATTGTTTCTGTTGTTTTGGACTTAATTTCCAGGGCATACAGTAAATAAAAGAGAAGCCTCCTATGTGATATAACTATGAGTCATGCCACAGAAATAACAGAATGTCTGTATTCTGGAAATAGCAATACAGTCTGCTTTAGCCTGAAGCGTATTATTAGTCTGAGATCTTACTGGACACTTATATTAGGAAACATGTCTGTAAGCAGGCACATATTCTTTTCCAGCATTCTGGTATTTCCAAGTAGTCTTTGTGAGCTCTTTGTGGAGCCTGCCTTATGCAGAAGAAGTATTGAAAGATCATATTTGGGGTTTCCCGCTCTCAGGCAACACTGCAATTATGTCTCACACAAACAGCCTTAGCTAGGATTGCTACTTTTTGGCATTTCTTTTTTAGAAATACATTTTATCACAAATACATTTTATCACTTTTAATTGTAGTGTTGTGTAAGCTGAGTTTAACACCTGTAGATTGCATTAGAGGTCTGGACACAGGGCTATGGAACTTAATTTACATCAGACATTTCAATTTTTTTTAGATATATATAGAATGTTTTTAATTCTGAAACTACCACAGCTTTGAATACTGTTTGGAACATCAGGAGGCCGATTTGTCTTTATAGCTGCCTGATAAACTCTTTATAGGTAGGGGATTGTGAAATTGAGCTCTTGTATTGTCTAAACGTGTAACTTTCAGGAGCTTAATGTGCGCTATTAACAGGTGAAGTGTAGAAATGTTGCAAACTCAGTTCTGTTAGATAGTTAACCAGTCCAAACTAGTGATGTAACAGAAACATTTCTAGATGGAAAAAGTAAGGTGTATTATGGTGTTCAGTGTGCATATGGAATAAAAAAATGTATAATGGGGAAATCTTAACATTAACACAATACACAGCAATGTACAAATGCACAATGTACAGGCCTTCATTTTTTATCTCGGCAGCAAAAATACTTTTTTGTTTATTTTTATTTCACATTTGGTTTGTGTTTGGTTGCAGGTGCAGTAGTACCCATTCATTTTTCTGTGGAGATGTATTTTAGTTACAATCTTTTGGTGGACTCCCAGGTTAATTTGTGGTAATCTGACGGTACAAAGGTGTTTCTAAATGACTCTTGCCTGTTATTAACCGAATACAGCTGTGTGATATGGGAGTGTGGTAAGTGAACAGGAAAATATATAATGTTTCCTACTGACAGCACTGCAAGACCAGAGCACCATGTTAGACTTTCTGTTGAACAAACTGATAGCCCAAAACACTGACAGATTTTTTACTGAAAGTGCTGTTAGTCCAGATTGTTGTGTCAGAATTTCTACTCAAAGACCTGTTAACCTAGATCTCTGTGTCAGATGTTCTACTGGAAGCCCTGTTAGCCCTGAGCACTATGTCAGATTTTCTATGGAACAGATTGGTAACCCAGAGCACTTTGGGAAATTTTCTATGAGACAGACTAGTAGCCTGGAGCGCAACAAACATCCGTCTTGCCAGACATGAAGTGCTCTGTGCGAGCACCATTCTGTAAGGTAGTAACTTTGTCATATATCATCACAAAAGAGCACTGTGCTTATAGGAGCACTTCCAGCCTCTCCATAGCAGGCTCGGCCAGGGTGGTTTAACGTGTATCCTGACTGTATAACATTGCAAATTCAGCTCCTTAAGAACTGTCCTTCAAAGCTTAACAGTAAGGTGGATATAATTAATATTACAAAATAACCTTTAAGAGCAACGTTAAAGGAGTGCAGGTTTCCTTAACTAAAATTTAGTGTGGGTTGCACCATGGGATTTTAGATCTTTACCATTGATAATTTATTTTAAAGGAAAATTGGATATTATCTTTCTGACAGGGTTGAACATTATAGAAGTCTTTTGTGTAGTTGTAATGTCTGAATTAACTGTAAATATGGTGTTTTGACTCATCTCGCGTTCCTTGTCAGTGACGACGGTGGATGCAGAATCAATTTCTTGCCCTGTATTAATATAAAATGTTCTGTGTGTCCTCTTGCTATTTTTTAAAATCACTTTTAACTGTTCTTAGTCCTACATTGTTACAGTAGTGATTGTAATTGTTGACTGTAATCAAGTTCCTAATAAAGCTGAGAAACTCAGGAAATATTCATCATTGTTTATGTAAAAAAAAATTCTGCTTCGTGATAATTGCTTATATCCACTCTGAGTCTGATGCAGAGATACTAATGTAGGCGTTTGTATAATGTAGGTTTGATCATTGTAATGGAGTGATTGCTGGAACATTGAGACGTTCTAAGTTATTAAATTCAGAAATCAGCTGCTCAGATCTAAAAGCCTGCGTTTCCGAATATTTTTACTCCTTTCTTTTACCGATTATCGATTGGCAGTATGTTATCTGTGAACAAATTCTCATTTATAATGACATTGATCCATTGATACAGCTTGGCAATTACTGGACCAATCTCAGAAAAAACAGTCTGACAGTACTGATCCACTCAGGATTTGAACCCATAATCGTCCTATCCACTGTCCACAACTCCATGCTTCCTCCTTAATTTTAGAATCCTGCAGCTCACCTTTAAGGCTTTGAATGAATCTCCTGACTACTGTATATCGGTATCTCAATATCAACCTACATACCAGGCTTCTTTCAATTCTCTAAACTAGACTGCAAATCTTCGGAAAATGTGCCTTCTCTTCTGTCTCTCATGGGTATGAGATGAGCGTATATTAGAATGTGCTAACCAGTCAACCCTCTGAAAAACTGTCTTAACGTGCTTTTATACGTTAGATTTTCTTTATGTTTCGAGCCCTATCTTAGATTTCTGTATTATTGTGTTTGCTTTTTTCTAGTGCACGTTGTCTTGAGATGCTGTGTCATTTCAGGTGAAAGGTTGGCACGGTTATAAATCATACTTTGGTAGCTAGATCCTGGCCTGGACTCATGAAGACCTTCTTACACTGTAACTCAAGCTCACACCAAATCATGGCCCCATCAGTCACTTTGCTCTCAATATTTGGTGAGTTCTAGGATGAGCTCGATGGAGGAGTGAAAAGGATCAGTTCAACTTGCATCCATGTGTTGTGGGAGATGGCACGGGTGGACACCCGAAACGTGGCCACAGACAAGCTTGGCTTGTATAAAAGAATACAGAAAAGATGATAACACGACCGCATTCGCTTTTGAGAAACTTGAGAAGTGTTTCCATAACACTAGTCCTTCTATTCCTTAGTTGCTCTTTGGTAAGACTGTTAAACCTCCCTCCACTTGCTGGGGGGCTATCAGAGTTGTGTATGCTGAAGACTGAGTAACGCCTCATCCAGAGGGCACAGTGCCAAACCTTCTGCATGCAGTTAATGATTGCCACCAGAATTCCCTGGGGCTCATCAACAAACCAGCAGGCTAGAGGGCATCTCTTTAGCCACCTCTCCCTGCCACGTCATGGCAGATCAACGCAGCACAATCTCCTCCCCCTGGATTTGAAACCTTCCCATTCCAGTCAGCCATGAACTGCTCAAGAAAAGTAAACACTTGCTCAACCACATGCCCAGTTCACACAGATCAGATGACAGCATGCTGAATGTGTGAGTGGTTTGGTAAAAATAGAAATACTCTTTATCTTTTTTTTTATTTTGTCTACTTAATAATCTAAAGAGTTTACTTAAATTAATGTATTTTTAATTGCCTTCATCCAAATGATGAGAGTAAAAACACTTCAGTTTTCCACAGAAGGGATTGATCATGCAGGCGATGGACTGGTGTCACGGCAAGGGTGTATCCTGTCTTGGGCAGACTGGAAGATGGATGAAACAGACTGATCATGTTAATGTAAAGCACTAGTTTAGAATAAGCACTAAAACAGGAAAAGGAAGCTCAAAAAGGAAGGAAGTACAAAACGTACTGCAGTCTTAACTCGGCTCCTGAAGGTTTCCATTGCAAGTGGATTACTTAGTCTAATTACTCTTTTAATTAGGTATATTTTCAAGATTTGTATCATTATAATATGGTAAATGTTTGGAACCTTGTAGAGAACAATGAATTCATCTTTTTATTCAGGTTAATTCAAATTCAATCAGGTGAATTTAATTTGTTCAATTTACAACTAATTTGTAAATTGAACAAATGAAAGCCGGGAGACACTATAACACCTACAGAAGCAGAGACTAACATCCTTGACCTAATTCAGGGTTGGCTCATCCTTCTATACACAGAGTTGTAGGTACAGTACATGGAACAAGCTGCCAAATTATATTGAGTGTTAAATGTAGTATTCAAAGGAAAGGCTTCTTTCAAACTGTTTTAAGAAATGGGTCTAGACTAAATCCAAACTTCTTTTGTGAGCTAATTATCCACCAATCACAAATTACAGGCCCAGTAATGATAACATAAAGAGCAGGGTACCAAGGCTTGTTCCAGGGCTGAGAGATACTGGTGAATAGACAACTTGAAAGGTACTTTGTTTCCAGGTCTCAGTGAAGAAAGAATGACTGAAAGGAGATTTAATGGTTTCACAAAATTGAAACAGGAATAAACATGAGTGGCTTTATTTCAGAATACATTAAAAGAGCAGAAGGTAATAACATACAAAGGAGAAATGTGCTGGTTGTTCCTGGTCATGACCTGTCATCGTTTGTAGTTTTCACTCCACACTGGGCTTCTTAATGATTTAATCCAAATCAACTGTTCACTTCATGGGCCTGCATTGACTAATTGGACTGTCTCCAGGTCTTTACTCATTGAGAAATTGAAGTTAGATTGAAGTCCAGGAGTGAAAATCTGTACTGTAGAAATATAGAATGCAGTCCTGTTATAATTCTTCATAAACAGCTTTTATGGCTTTAAAGTGTCTTGTAATGATTTTCTTACTGTGTAAATAAAACCTTAATTGATGAGCTTTCCCTTATGTATGTTCATACCTCCAGATCCCAGAATTTACCAAATGTGTGAGCCATTTAAAGAACCCATTGACAAAGCTGTCTTTCAGTTGTAGTAAAGTGATTCTCACTCTTGGTCCTAGACCAATAACACTGCAGAACTACTGAATTCTTCACCGCTGATAAACCCTAAATGCATCACACTACAAGGCGCATACTGTTACAAAGATACTTGATATAAACTGTTATCGTAACAATAACAGTAACACCTGTCTCTTTAAGAGGAGGACTGCGGGTTTTCCCAGCAGGGGCGGCGAGGGGTCTGAAGCGATGATCTCGCGAGAATGGGCAGTTTTATCCCTACGTAATGTGCCGTGCTGCTCATGGCGGCGCTGGAGATAGTGCTAAGGGCTGTTGGGGTGAGTTCGACTCTATTTCTCTGAGTGGAATTGCTTTTTAACCGACTGGAAGTTTGGTTTTAAAGCGGGAAACGCCCAGGTTGCCGAAATAAAGTGGGTAGTAGGTCTCTGCGGATCGTGGCAGTGTCCTCGGCGCACGGGTCGGTTGGGTGGGGGAGAGCGCTCCCGTTGTTCTTGTCGAAGGTTTTGTCATAAATCATCATGACCGCCTCTTGTTTCTCACAAATGAATTTCCTTTATCTAGGATTCTCTTTTACTTCTTGGAGTAGAGGATTGCTTACTGAAACACGGAGCCTCAGGAAAGCCTGACAGTTCTGAAAACTGGGCAAAAAATGTACTCAGTCGCGTTTGTTTTCTTTGTTGTCAATAACGGCAATCCCTTCGTTTTGTAATAACGGGGAAATGTAAAACATTTTTTGAAATGCCTTCGGCCCCTGAGTACTCTGTAATGTATTTGTTGTTTGTATTTAGGTACGTTTAGTTAAATAACGAAGTACGTAGCACATAAATGCGCATTTAGAATTTGTGTTATCTGCAGCTAACTTTAAAGGGAGGGATAATTGACGTAAAGGGTAGCCAATCGGCTTCGAAGACCACACTCTTGGGTAGTCAGATATCCAATCAGCACGTAGCTGGGGCGGGCAAACGGATAGACTGTGTGCTCGGGTGAGTTTTGGCTGCGTCACTGGCGATTGAAATGGACTGGGAGCGTGGTCAGAGGGTGTAGTGGGAAGTGTAGTTCGCGCCGAACGGACTCTTTCTGGGAGGTGTGGGTTCTCGCAGCATCAGAGCACTCGATTTCCCATGTTGCATATCTGCGCTGACGAAGGCGTCGCTCTACTCGTTTTGCAATTCGTTTGGAGTACATAGAACATAAATAGACGGATTTCATAGGAGAAGGGGGCAGGTCAAAACCAAGCTTAGTAGCACTAAGCAAAAATGTAGATAAACTACTCTGGTCGTTTCAGAAGGAAACAGCCTGCCTCTGAGTTTTGCCTGGCCCGTGCTTTTGCATTGGGTGCTAATAAATAGTTTTTTTTATTCCTTTGATTTTTTTTCCCCAGCTTTCCCACACCCCAGTGTTTTGTGAATTCAACTAGTCATTCATCGCGCATTATCATGGGCGTACGTACAAACGGAGAGACTAGATGTAAGGTTTTACCTGCATTTCAAGCTTTGGAAAAGATACAGCATGAGGTTCAGCCGCTGGCTGCGTTGTTTGTAATGGCTTGTCTACAGTAGCGATGCAAGTCGTTACAGCTGCTTATCTCCTGCCTTAAGGACAATTTATACCTGTAGCTGATGGTTTATTTTACAGCTGTCTTGTGCTGTAAATGCCTCTTAGGCATTGTGGGAATCGATGTGATTTTATACCCAATCATGATACTGCTTGTGTACATTGTTAATATACCTTGAGATACGTACTTAATACTTAAATGCTGTTAGTTCTAATACTCATTTGTTGTTTTATGCCACTTACTATAATTTGGATAATCGCATAGTGAGTCAACTATCATGTCCATTGCAAAATTTTCCCCCCTCACAGTCACAGTTCTAAATACACTTGGGCTTTTAATTTGACCCACTTATCCATTGCAGGCTCAAAACCAAGTGTGATGTGGCAGGTCTAGATAGAAATCTGCAGAAAGCTACCACAGTTGTCTTTGGCACCTGATTAGAAGCTTTGATTTAATCTAGACCACAACCCATGTTTGTTGGTGAGTTCTTGAGAAAGTTCTCAAATGAAATTCTTTCAAGTTGGGGAGGGGTAGAGCAGAGCATCTTGAGATGTAGGGAAGATGATGAATTGTTCTAGAAAGTTATCTTCTCCTGTGTGGAACAGAATGCGTGCTTAACCACTAACAAAGGACTCTGAATTACATCTGATCAGTGGTGTAAAAAGAGAAATTCTAGTCTTGTTGGCAACCATTATAGATCCACTAGGGGTTTGTAAAAAAACATCTTATCTGCCAGTGCCCTGTGTTTGTCGTTTGTTTTCAAATTGATAGGTTAGTGCTGCTTTCCAAAGACTTCTCATTCATTCTCATGGGGGCAAAAACCCTAGGTATTGCCCTCCACTTAAAGCTTTTTCTCCAGTTCAATGATCAATCTAAACACTTCTTGATACTTTTATGCTGCTCTTGAGTTCAAAAGTGGCAGTCTTTAATTTGTTGCTGATTGGCTGTCTTCATTTGTCTCAAATACAGCCCTCCAGCTATGGCGGGGAGTCTTTGTTCCTAGAATGGATTGAAGGGTTTTAAAGTGATGTGCACACTACCCAGAATCCTCTTCTGGTGTTGACCTATTCAGTCTGCTCTGAGAACAAAGCACAGAATTTAGTGAATACGATGATTTAGAATTGCAATCAACTGGAGACTTAAACCCACAGTATAACATTAGGGTCCCTCATTTCTTGATGTTTTTTCACTCCACTTTCCTTATTTTTCATCTTAATGTTCTGTACTAGGTTAAGCATGAGCTCAGTTATCTTGTCACTGAGTCTCTAGACTTAAATACTTCCAAGGTTCATTTAGCTAATGGAGAGCTTAATTGTAAAGAAATCCAGACAGAGGGGTGGTAAAGCCCTATTTCTGGCATCTATATGCCACTTGGTGAGTGATACCCCCTGCTCACAGTGGTGCTCTGCTGAGTGTTTGGTTTGTTCCACCCATGCTGGAGGTGGTGAATGCACAGCTGTGCTGCCAGACTATCAAGTCCTGCAGCTGCGTCCGGATGCAGCTCTACTGGAACTGTCAGTATTAATAGCAGATGAGGCTCTTGGTAAAGAATTTGGAAAGGCTGGTGAAGGGGGGGGGCACTGAGCAGCTGACCTGAGTAAATGCAGGCTCTGTGCAAACCTCCCCTCCTGCAGCTACTCTTGGGAGCCTTCACACAGGACTGTGCCAGTGTTGTGCCTTTCAGTTGGGTCTGGGCTGTCTCAGATCTGAGTAGACCCGTTTTGAACTTGCCTGCTAGAAATTGTTCTGTGTGAAAGGTGATGTCAGAAGCGGCAAACCAGGATCTGATCTTTCTGCTCTTTACCCTTATCAGATTTGTCAGTACAAATAAGTGACCTGATTCTAGATGATTCTGTTAAAAGGACTGCTGTGTGGACTGTCTGTAACTTCCCCTTCCTCCCCATTTTGTTTGGAATGTGATTTAATGGAATGTTTTTTTAATAACGTTTTTAGGTGTTCTGTTTGTGCTTTGAGTGTGTTTGCCCCATAAACTTAGTGTGAAAATAAAACTTGGTTCCACAGGTTAAACTTACTTTTTTTTAAAATAAGTCATGGGGGCACCAAAGTATCCGTGTCATTTGAGTGAAAGAAACTAACATGTCATTGTCCTGGGGAACACCTCAACAGGTTAGGCCTTGAAAGAAGAGGCAAAGGACAAAGGAAATGCTAAAACATGTTTTGTTTGTTTTGCCCCAGTTATGATGGAAAAACTAATTGGAGGCTATATAAAAGCTTCAACTCTTCTAAGCTGCTTTTTCTTCAGTGTTGTATGGATTTCCTGAAATAAGGTTACACATGGAGCTTTGACGAAAACCAGAAATGGAAAGGAACTGCCGTCTTGCTTGTTATTCAGTGCAGCCTATTGGTTTCTCAGAATTTTGAAACGGTTAACTTTGATTACCAGAGAATGTTTTACATATTCTGGCCTTTTTTTCTTTCTCTCCTCAGTATGAAGTGAAACGGAATTGATTTTACCATCTGAAACTGCTGCTTCAAAGTTCAGATCACGCAGAAGAGAACCTTAAAACAAAAGTTAAAACGACGCTCCAAGACAAGAACAAGAAACACGCAACCAAAGAACCGAGACGGCCACGAGTGAGCTGAAAGACACAACACTTGATCTGAAACAAGAAGATTGTGCCTACTCAACAGCTTCTGAAGAGCACTTTCCAACGCTGCTGCTAGCCTTCTTCATCCTCTTTGTTGCACTGTGCTGATGTGTTCAGTGCAACAGGAGTAGTAACCTTTGCTAGTTCAAATAGATTCCTCTTGTCTCTCTCTGTCTGTCTGTCTCTTTCTGTGCTATTCTGTTTTGTTTAACGCAGTGTTACCTGCTTTTGGAACCCTTCACGTGCCACAATTGTGAAGTACTGGGCATATCGGAAACCAAGAACAGAGCAAGGTATGAGTTTTTCTTGCAGGCTGTTGTCACTAGTTTGTGGTTCTGTTCACAAAGCCAAGGATATTTGTTACCATTCCACCTCAACAGCAGGTCCCTCTTGTACTGCAGTGAAGTTGTTGGATGTGGTAACTGACCTTTCCTGTTTTTCCCCTCCCACCCTTTCTCCTCTCCTCGCAGTACAGTGGACAATTTTGGAGCCGAGAATAAACTTTACTCCCTGAGTCCACATTGAAATTTATGTGTTGCTTGTAAGGAAAATATACAGGAGTATGGGGTGGGGTTGAGTCTTTTTCATTGCTAAGACACCTTGTCTAAATATTTTACCATGTCAGAACAGATTACCGGTTGTTTTCAATGTGCTGAGGCAAAACCGCACTGCTTGCACAGTGGAGCCTTGAATTTTGCATACTTATTAAATCTATGCACAATAAGAGTAATCTCCTTCAGTAAGTGTGGTAGGTGACAGTCCTGTTGGTTTTCAGCATTGTCTGTTTTAAATAAGCAGTTCTCCAGTAACAGGTGCTTGTGTTGTCTTAAAATGTTAATTCTTCAGGTGAATGACTAGTTCACTAGTTTTAAAGATTTGGAATGATTGCCACTGTATAGCTTTTGTAGGAAAGAGGAAGATGTGCTCTTTGTTGATGTGAGGTAGCAGATTCCTCAGTTACTGTTGTGCCACAGGGATGGGAATTGCCATCCGGGGGCGGCAAGTCCTACATGATTCTTCATAGTCACCGAGATTCAAAGAGTGATTTGGCGTCTTGCCCAAATATGTCCGCTGTTGTGTTCCTTGTTAGAACTTGTAGTCTGAAAGCTGTATGGGAGGTTGATTCTGTGTGAGCTGTGTGGAGCTGAAGACGAGCGTTTTTGGCTAAGGACATGGTCTGTATATCAACGATCAGAACCAGGATCTTGGAACTGAAAGCTACTGAGCTAAAAAAATGAAGCTAAACTGAGATGTTGCTCGTGATTGAAACATAGAGGATTCATTTCTTAATTTGACTCTTGTTTTAATAAGTTTAAACTTTACCTTGTTGCATTAACTGCACAGACTATAGTGACCACGGTGGGACCCTGTAATTGCTAGCCCTGGATTTGTTTTGGCTCTTGGGTTTCAGCCCTCATTGTGTTGCACTCTGCCACCCACGAGAAGGTGTCATAATAGATCAGTGATGGGATGAGAACTAGAGGGTTGTGCTGTTTTGGAACACTGAAGTTCCGACTCCTTTTGTAATGTCTTTGTTCATGTAGTCCAGGACATTTAATATGGATATAATTGCATAACTAAATACAATGGATGTAGGAATGATGTGGAACTGGGCACCATCTGCACTTCCCATCTTCAGTATGCCATTCTTTCAGTATGTTGCCCTGTGCTTTCTACAGAAAAGTCATACATTTAATCTGAAAATACACTGGGAAATTCTCTTCTTGGAGCAAAAGCACAGAACTAGTATGTGGTTTAACAAAATGCACATTAAACAGCATGCTCAATATTGATAGTTTTGCTTATATTCAGCCTGCAAATTATTTTAGTAGATGCAACATCAAATTTGTTTGCCCTTTCTATGCATATCTAGTGAGTCTCATGTTGCAGTACTGTTCTGGTGAACCAAAATTGGGAATTCTGTGCGGAATTCAGAATTTTTAGAATATTTTAAAGAATTCAGAATTCCATGTGCTCTTTCTCTTGTAACTATGAATGGGCTTGTGTAAGGCTTCCCTTAACTTATTAGTCTCATAGTATATGATTGTTTTGATCATTCAGATCAGGCTGTATTCCCCAGATCACCAGTAAATAGTATCTTTCATTCCTGCAGTAGTATGATTTCATTGAGTTTTGCATTTGTAGTTATGTTGGTGTCTTTGCAGGAGTGATTTGATGACTTGACTTGTTTTCTCTTGGCAACAGTTTGGATTTGTGCATTTTGAGTAGTCAAAAACACCAGCTGTTGCTTTTTAATCATATAGAAGACAGAAGAAATGTGGCACTTGTAGAAATCATTTTAATGTTTCCGAATAGTTTTGACGTTGAATGGTGTTAAGTAGTTTTCTTGTGCAAAGCTGCCATGCTGTATCCTGCCTGTGTTGTCACTCTGATTCCTGATCAGTGCTTATTGGCTGCAGGGTAGCAGCTAATAGTTTGTTTACTGGCTGTTGTTGCTCTCTGTCTTTTCTGTCCTCACATGCAGCTTTTTAAACAGTATAGATTGCAAAAGGGCGTAGGAATATGGCGAGCACCTGGAAGGGCTTTGTTGAGTTTACCTTGCCTGCCTCCCCCCCTGCTGCGTATGTTAATGCTGACCTGGGGAACACATCTCCTGTTGGACTCAGCTTGTCGCCGTACGGCCGATCTGTAAGTTCCATTCTCCTGCCCCAACCTTCCACCCTTTCTGGCGCTGTTTGGCCTAACCCCCCTCATTCTCGTTCTCTCTGGGCTCTGGGACTAGCCTCTCTTGCTGCAGGAGATGTAGGTGGAGCTGCCATTATGCATCCATAGACAATTAAGCTTGATGGATGAATAGGCAGTTTTTGAGTTGAAAGTTTTTTCCTGGCTTAATTTTGGCAAGTCTGTCCAAAACGTTTTCTTGGTATCTGTTTTTCACACCTTAATGTTTGTATTGCGGATCTTAAAACAGACCACCTGTTTATTTGAGGGCAGATGCCATTGGTATAAGCTTGAAGTATCTACACTGCTTTGTTTGTTCAGTGGTATTTGTAATTGCTGGCAGGCAAGCTTATCCATGCACTTTGAGGGTGGGGGAAACCCAATTGGAATTCCAGCCTTGTATCAGTTCTTAGCCTTCCTGCATGGCAGCAGTGATAATTACTGTTAGCGGCCTGCATCAGAGTTCTTCAGTTTGGCTTGTGTATTAGAAGCAGTGGATGCTGCTTTTACATTCATGCCTTTTTACAAGAAGCTTCACTTGTGGTAAGACTGGTTTTAAGACTAAAGTATTGTATTATTAGTAAATGTTTCGATTTTCACCGGTTAGCCTATCTGGTACTTTTTACCTGTCTTCATAAATTGTGTATCGCCAGTACATTTTCATTGTACAGCTTGGCATTCCTTTGAGTTAATGGGAATAAAAAGTTTAGAAAGACCTTTATATCCAATTGAGCTGCTATTACCATTTTTCCAACTTCAGTGGTCCATCAAACGGGCTCTAGCCAGATGTTAAAAGAAGGCAGTGTATTTGCATTGATCAGAAACTGCAGGTTTGAGGCTGGTCTTGTGCCCTACAAATGACCTCCCCATCTAACTCACCATTACACCCCAGTGTCATACTCTATAGCATAGAGAATCATGCATTACTTTTGTAGCTGTTTTCATTTGTATACTCCTTGAATTTTTATGACTGAGTGAGGATCAGCAGAATATGCCTTGGTTACAGAAGAAGAACCATTGTCGAGCATCTCATTTGTCACTTAATCATTTCAGCAACCACTTTGGCCCTGCATCTAAAAACCTGTATGTGTGTGTGTATGGACAAGGTGTTGTAAAGGGTTTTTATTTTTAAATCTGATTCAGTGCCACCCTGAAGATCTTACAAGTTTACTTTACCTAGGACTTTTCTGGCCTTCTCAGCTCCACTACTGTCCACATTATCCCCTTCTGTTAGTCTTGTTTTTTTCCCTTTTTGGCTTTGTTAAATGTTTTTTTTCTCCTGTTATCTCTTAGCGTAAAAATTCTGTCATTTTGAAAATAACTTTCCAAGAATACCTGCTAAACATTTGTTGGAAAAATGTTAGTTTAGCACAATGGCTCTCACACCACAAATTCTAAACAAAAGGAGATAACATTTAGCTTATTCGGTTTACCTGTTGAAATATCCCAGTCATTCCAGAGCAAGTCCTCATATCTTTCAGTTCGGCTGGCTCTTTGGATCTGTTAGAACACTTTTTAAGAAAGTGATAAATTGGTGATGCTACCCACTCTTGATAAAGCTTACTCTGCTAGCAATGTCAGAGTTAGCAGCACCAGCATAGTGCCATGTCCCATTACCACCCCCACTGCCCCTTCAATACTGAGCTGTAGTTTTCCCTTGACAGTGTGCTGCTGTGCTCCCCCAGCTGTACAAGATGGAGCGGGTGTATCCCGCCCCCCCTGAGCCCTCTCTTGCCCCTCCCCTGGCAGCCCTCCCCATTCCCCGCTCCTCCTCAGTCTCGTGCCCTAGCACCAGCGCTTCAGGGGGCAAAAAGCAGAAGAGGATCCCCCTTTATCAGAGATCTGTGAGTTGGGACCAGCCAGGGTCTGCACTCCACTAGTCACTGAGTCTAACTGCATGATTAGGTGCTGTTTGCAGTGTAGTTTGAGCTTGTGGTGCTTCAAGCTTGTGGTTACTTATTGTAAGTTGGTTCCTTTTCCACAGTCTCTCTTAATTCTTTCAAACTAAATTGCTTAAAGTGGGCTGCAACGCTGTTCTTATATTTCTTGGTTAGAAAGAACTGGTGTTGTTGAGTGTATTTCAAACTGCAATAAAAGTAAAATGCACTAATTTGTAAAACCTCCAGCTTACATTGCAAAATAGACTAAATTTCCAGTTATGTGCAGCACCATAGTCTGCGATTCGGAGTGAGGTAACCATCCAGGTGAAAAGGCCCCATTACATTGTAAATAAGCAGGATTCTCAATACATCTTTTAATCCAGTAGTAATTGCTTTTGACTTGGACATGTTTTGCCAATAAATACTGCTTACTTGTTAATTCTACAATTCTATGTACAGATCACAGTGAAAAGTCTGCACAACCTGTACTTATTTGCTCGTATGTCACATTACATTAGACATTATGGTGACTAGTGAGTAGGATGAGGTGTTTCACATCGCAATTCGTATGAACTCTAGCACAAGGTTATACCAGCAGTCTGGGATGACAATGGCAGTCATACAGTACATTCCCAAGGTTCACAATTTTGTGCTTGATTTGAAATTTGTAAGATTGTTCTGTACCATCAATGAATATATGACCTAGATTGAAGTAGCAGTCTGAGAAATTGGGACTGCAGTTCCCCTTTAAATCTAAACATCCGTCTTTGAACCATTTTCTTAAAGATACCAAAGACTTGAATATATAATTAAGTTGCCTTACCAAAAAAACAGCTAAACCTTTTTTATGGCTTCAGGTGCATTGCCAGCAGTTAATCCTGAATACATAAAACTGCCTTTAACTTGAGGTTAAGTTGGTAATTCTTATTTGTATCTGTGACATTCTCTTTAACACTGATCTGAGTTTTCTGCATGAATTTGGCCTTTACACTTGCACTGAATTCACATTTTCAGATTTCTGATAAGTATTCAATTTCAAATGTTAAATGCAGGATTGAGCTGGCTTTTGGATTCATATTGCAGGATAAAATGTGCAGCTATAAGAATTCTTTTAAAAAGGTTAAAAGTTTTAGATTTTTTTTTCAGAGAATGTCAGTTAGTAACTACATAAGTCTAGGTGCACTGAAGGAGCTCTTCTGTAGTCGTAATGTTCTTTTAGTTGGCCTTGTTTTGCCATAGGGTAATAGTAACCTTGTATTTCCTTGGTGGTAAAACAGAGCATCACTGATTTTTAAAAGATCTGGACATTTAAATGGTGAACAAGGACTGTAACATCTGAAGAAACTGAAAAGTACTCTTAGGTTTGAATTGTGCAATAAGTTTTCCCATCGTGCTATAATTTCAAATGAATGAGTGAAAGTCCTGGTTTTCTGAATTGTCGTTTTGATTTTTTTTAAAACTTTTAGTATTTGAAATATTCCTTGAATGTTTGGCATTGGAAGATTGTATTTAATCATGTTTGTACTAGAAATTGGCATGCTTAATCCATGCATGTATGGATGGTTTTGAAGTCTATGCATCCATTTTCCATGTTGCACTGACATTTTATGTGACATTACAAGAAGTAAACCGATGCCAAATCCAGGACAAGGAGTTTGTTTGTTTGTTTGGGTATTCCTATGCGCCTTTCCAAATTACAAAAGTTGCACCTTTGTTTGGCTTCCCCAGGTCTTCCTTATTGCCTTTTCTTATTTGTAGTTATTTGATCTGATTTGAAATGTAGTATTGTGTGTGAAGTAACCCACTCTCCCCAAAGTAGCATATTAAAAACTGGTCTCTGGTGCATTGCCGCGTCTGGCTTTTCCAGATGAGTTTCGACCCCAATCTGCTGCACAACAATGGCCATTCTGCCTACGCTAATGGCACAGCAGGCGGCCTGCGGGAAACTGGTGTCATCGAGAAGTTGCTGATCTCCTACGGGTTTATCCAGTGCTCCGAACGGCAAGCACGTCTCTTCTTCCACTGCTCCCAATACAATGGTAACCTTCAGGATCTGAAGGTTGGAGGTGAGTGGAGGGTGCCCTGTACTATGTTTTCTGTTTTTCTGATTCCCTGTGTTGCATTGAGGTTGGGATTCTTTTTCCCTTGTCTTATTTGGTATGGCTTCCAATTTCAAAAATTAAAGGCAGAGGTCTCTACCTGTGGTTTTAGGAGGAGTTTTTTTATATTGCAACTGTTTTTCTAATTCACGCTTGTAAGTAACTTTATTACCTATTTGACAGGATTGGTTGAGCTCAGTGCTACTGAAATGGACAATACATTTTGCAGCTCAGTAGCGATCTTGGTTTCCTTACATGTTTGCAGTGTCTGATCCAATTAAAGACTTTGGGGAAAAAGTCATTTTGATTTCTGAAATACTTCATGCTTTAGCTCATTCCATTTTTTTAGCCTATTGAACCTCTCATGTGGTGCATTTTTGGGGGTTTGATTTTGATTCCATTTGGGAAGTAATGCATAAACTTAACCCATGGGACTAATCTAAATGGTCCTTTTTTCAGGTGGAAAAAGATGCTTTCATTAGGGTTCTGAAGATTTTATAATCACCATATTAAAACTAGGGAAATGCCAGAAAAACTACTTCAGACTAACACCTCAATGGGGAGGTGCCTCTTCCTTCTGTGTGTATATATAAAAGTACTGGATGTTAAATGGCATAAAAACCCCTTACTATGCATATGAAGTAAACTGTTAATGAGTACAGGGTGTCAGTTGTGCGCTTGTGGATGACCTGCCTGTGTGATAAATGAGAATTGAATCCAGAGTAATTTGAGGGTGTTTTAATGAGTCTGTCTCCTGCAGATGATGTAGAGTTTGAAGTGTCGTCTGACAGGCGCACTGGCAAACCCATTGCAGTGAAGCTGGTGAAAATTAAACCAGAGATACTGCCTGAGGAGAGAATCACTGGGCAGGTGGGAGCGATTGACACAAACTCACTCAACACTCCCCTTACTATGCTGCATGGTTTTATAAATCCAGTTAAGGAATCTTTTTTTGGTTATGTTTACCTTCCATTTGTCCATTTTGTGTTTGGTCAAACTTACTTTAAATGTTAAACTATCTGGTCTGTAATATGTCTACACAGCGTTACCTAGAATGTGAAAAACAAGTGCTCTTAAGTCCATGAAGTGGAAAGCTTTTGTCCCAGTTTTCTTTGGTTACGAATCCCATGATCTTTGTGTAATAACCTTTAGGTGCTATGATATGTTGTCCATAGGTAATATGTAGTACAGTGTCCTAGAATTCTGGTCAGTCAGAGTTAACTCATTTTAAGTGCATTATTCTGATTTTAATTCACTGACCTTAAATACTCATTTGGTCCCTAATTCTCCTCCTTGAGAACAGTTCAGATTTGGGGGATTAGGTGTAATAAAATCACATTGAGAAATGTATTGCCAGTGTTTCATATTCAACCAGTTAAAGCAATTAGAGTAAGTTTGACTGTCTTGTCCTGTCTGTGTTGGGGTTTGAGGTCTTGTGGTGTCTGAACTGGGGTGGTGGTTGCTGGGAGGGGGGGGTGGTTAAAGCCAGTGCCATTTAAAAGGTGCTTTGCTCCTTTTTGCATTTTTTCTAGGGGCTTTTCTTTAACTATCAGCACCAATTTGTGAAATCATGTCTAAAGCTGTACTTTTAAGCCCAAACAAATGTTCAGATGAGTCTTATAAAGAAGACTCTGAAAAAGCGAGACCTAGCGGTTTACCCTTCTCTGTGTGAATTTGGGAACGTTTGTCTAGAACTTGCTTATTGCTGATCTCCATAAGAATGTTTGTACTTTTGTCAGGCCAATGTAGATAAAAAAACGTTTGTGTCCTCAATAAGGCTTAGTCGTTCCATTTTAAAGCTGATTTAAGAGTTAATTAGATTTACAAGCATGATGGCTGTAATCATGTTTAAGCTGCCACCTACACAGTTAGAAAAGAAACCTGATGCTGTGCTTAATTTGAAGATAAATGTTGGTGAATTTTTGCCGTAAAACCAATTAAAAGTGCATACATTGGGTACGTTACATCTTAAGGTGCAGATTGGAGCTGTCATGTTAGCCACCTCTTACTGGACTCCCCAAGCACTGGATGGGTGAGCACTGTCATTAATGGGCTGTTTTTGATAGGCCAGAGTTACATCGGCTATCATTTGTAGCAGAAGTGATGTCCGTGAGAGAGCACTTTATACACTAGTGGTTGCAGGATTTCCTTTAAGACACTTTTGGCACCTAATAGGTCAGTATGGAGGAGAAATGCATGCACAGGTTCACAATCTCTCAACATTAAGGGGTTGTAGTAGCAAGCAGAATTGATTAACTATGGACAGCTCTAGATTAGGAGTAGAAAATAGAAGACCACAATGTCACAGAGTAGGATGCTTAGCACTTAAACATTTTTGGAATATGTCCATGCATACCAGAAACTTAACTTGTAGTTTAAATCTGTTGATGGAAAGAACTTGTTTTGAAATTAAAAGAAAACTGCCCTAAAGAAACATTAAAAAACAAATTTTGGAAAATGTAAACTTAGACCCTTGTTTCCTTGTCTTTTAAGTGGGGAAAATACTCCAGAATGTTTTTGTCAGAGTTGACCATACCAAAACATTTTAACTAAACTTTTGGTGTGGTCAAAAATTAAAATCAGTTGGTGTTGAAACATTTGTTTACATTTTCTGAAGTGTAGCTAAATGTGATCAATATTTCTGCAGGTTGTTTGTGCAATTCCAAATCACCTTGATGGCAAGTCAGCCCCAGGACAGGTTCCCACTGGCAGTGTATGCTATGAGCGCAATGGGGTAAGTCATCACTGTTGCCTCCTGTATCCAGAAAACAAGCCTGAACAATTAAATCTTTTGTGTTGACAAAACTTGCCGTGACCTCTAGGTCCCATAAATAGAAACCAGTTCTTATCTTCCTTGGACATATAAATACAAATAAAATTTTTTAGCCATTGTCTCCTCAATACAGGCTTGTGTTTTGCGCTGTTTTTCAACTAAATCTGTGCTGGATATGCAACTGAATGTTTAATTCCTTCTCAGACGCGTTTCTAAAACCCATGTATATACTAGTATTAAGTATCGGTAGTTCCAGAATGAGTGAAAAGTGGTCTCGTTTTGAACCCGAATCAGGTGTGAAGAAAAACAGAAAATTAAACCTCCAAAATCTGCTTACAGAACCTTTTGATTAGTTGTCATAGTGATTCTGTTTTGAAACAGACTTTCAGAAGCACTTCAGATGTTTGATTTATATTAAATCGGCAAAGTACCTTTCCTTGTCTCTCTCTTTAGGAGGTATTTTATCTGACCTACACTCCTGAAGATGTGGAGGGCAACACGCTCCTTGACACTGGGGACAAGGTCAGCTTCTTCATGGAAACGAACAAACAGTGAGTGCTTCTGTGTTATAGCTTTTTTGCATCAGAATTTTTCTTAATACTATTAAAACAGCTCAAATGAAATAAGTTTTAGTTTTCTCTACTTTTAGCAGAGTAGGCCATTTCAGGCTTGCTTGGCAGTTAAAAGCAAATTCATCCGGGGACTAAATCTTGAAAAACCTAGATGAATCTGCTTTTGTAATGTGGAAGGGCAGCTTGTTCTAAGTGCCTACCTGGTACATCTACAGCAATTGCGGAACGGGGTGGGGGGGGATGTGCTGTGGTTGAGGCATGCTTTACTGACCTGGTATGTGATTAAATCCTCAGCACTGGTGCGGTCAGCGCTCATAATATTGTACTGGTGAAGAAGAAACAGATGCGCTGCCAGGGTGTTGTCTGTGCAACCAAGGTAAAGTGATAGATTCTATAAACATGAATGATGTATAACTGAAGTTTCACAAACCTGACACTTGATTAAACTTTTCTGGATTGGGTGTTTGTAATGCACACCCATGCATGACTTCTTAAGAAGCCTAATGTTTTTTTTTTGGTTAGCAGGATGTTTAATTGCCAGGGTCTTGTTGCTCTGGATTAGGTTTTTTGCGGTCTAAAACTTCTATGTTGTGCATTTGAATTAATAAATAGAAAAGGCAGATGCAAGCAAGAGGTCTGGGAAGAAGTCCCAGTGGAATGTTCTAGGAAAATGCAGAATGCTTTGATGCATGCTGGGTGGTGCTGTATTAGTATCCAGTAAAAAGGACTGAAAGCTAGTAATGCATGCATGTTTTTATGGTATATGGTTTACACAATGCTCCATTTCTTGCATGGATGTCTTGTGATTGTGACCTTCTATCCCCTCTTTAGGAGGCATTTGGGTTTATTGAAAGAGGAGATGTAGTGAAAGAGATCTTCTTTCACTATAGTGAGTTTAAAGGAGACCTGGAAGCCCTGCAGGCAGGAGATGATGTGGAATTCACCATCAAAGAGCGAAATGTGAGTGTCCCTGCTCAGCTGTTTGGGCTGATATCTGCTACAAGATATTTTAAGGTGTTTTCAATGTTAAATTATAATTTGTGTGTGGAGAGTTGCTGCCACTTCAGAGCAGTTTTCATTTTTTTGAAAGCTGACGAATCCAGGCTTTTTCAGTTTATTATTTGAGGACATAATCCTGTTTATTGTAGCACTTAAGTATTCTTATGCAAAATTTAAGGTTGAAAAGTCAGTATGATGCTATTCATTAAGGTGTTTTAATGCCCTCTAGGGAAAAGAGGTAGCCACAGATGTGAGACTGCTGCCCCAAGGAACAGTTATTTTTGAAGACATCAGCATTGAGCGCTTTGAAGGAACTGTCACTAAAGTAATCCCTAAAGTTCCCACTAAGAACCAGGTAAGCTTCTTGGTTTTAGCCCAATTTGTATAATGTATAATTCTTTTAAATAAGACTAGTCAAGTGTTACTGTTTCAGTATACACTGCAGAAATTCTCCAAGAACAAAAAGGGTTACAATTAAAATGCAATATTGAGGAATTTTTTACAGTAACATTATTGGCTTGTAAATCTTTTGATAAAGATTTAAGACTTTCTAAAAAATGTATAAACTAATCAACAGTTTGTGACAGGATCTTTACACTGTGAACAGTGGTTCTTCCCATTTTGAATACATGATGGGGGGGGGGGGGGGGGCAGACCATTGAATCACTTTTAGTTAACACAGCAAAATTGTATTGCAACAAATCTTAGAGGCTTAAACTGATAATGCACAGAAACAAAGGCTAATTTGAGTCCAGTCTTTCAGAGTAGTCAGTAAGGGTTCCTGATCTGTGCTTTTTTTTCCTGTCATCCTAGAATGATCCCTTACCTGGCCGCATCCGTGCCAGGATTCATTTCGCTGACAAGGAACTCTTATTTGGTGACAAAGACACCAAGTCCAAGGTTACGCTGCTAGAGGGAGATCATGTGGAGTTTAATATCTCCACTGACCGGCGTGACAAGCTGGAGCGTGCCACCAACATCGAGATTCTGCCTGACACTTTCCAATACACCAAGGAGACCAGGGAGATGGTGAGATAAATTTCAACATGCCAGTGGTTACAGCACAGCCTTTATTTACACAAAACATTTGTGGCAGTCTAGGTCAGGCATCAGGATCTTTTAACCTCAATGCTTGGATTCCTATGGCCAAGACATCAATGAGCTTGAGTCATGGCATTGCTCAACAGTGACAAAGATTCCCCAAGATGTAAGGCCAAATGAAATTGATGAGAAAGGTGGGCATTAATCAGCCATGACCTACTTGTATTTTGCTTAAGCTGTGCCTTGCTGGGCACCTGCATTCTTGAAACTGATTAGACCTACTGCAAAAACATAGCCTCAGTCAACTCGGTTTTCTGTGTTTGTGCAATATGATGTCCTTCTGGCCATGCCAATTTAAGTATCATGGAGCTTTCAGTGCATCAAAGATTAATGACAAGTAGGCATTTAAATGCCTTGGTAGACGCATCAATACAGGAGTTTCAACCATAATTTAAAACCTTAAGTTGCATTTCCAGTACTGATACAATATAACTGATCTTGTGTTACCTGCATTCTTACACCTGAAGCAATAGGAATGCATTTTTTTAGTTAATTGGTATTTTTAAAAATTGCAGTGGGAGCCTATAATTTATAACTTGCTACAAATTCCCTTTCCGCTGATTCCCCTAAATAAGTATAATTATTCCCTTTAAAATCCATTAGGAATATGCTGCATCCCAGTTATGTATTTCCTCTTAACTTTACTCATTCAGGTGGGTATATGTTCATTTGACAAATCTTCCTTTTGCAGTAAGTTTTTCTTTCAAATGTTTAATTTGCTAGCTACAATTCAGTTAGGTTACACAATGTAAGTGCAATAAACACTTGGCTTTGTGAATGAAAAAGGCATTGCACATCAAGGTTTATATAGTAGTAGAACATCCCAGATGATATTAAATAGTCCTTTATGTGGGAAATGTGGCACAGTTAGGAGTTATTGACCATCACATTTTCTATGCCACAGGGAGTAATTGCAGCTATGAGAGATGGCTTTGGGTTCATTAAGTGTGTGGACCGTGATGCCAGGATGTTCTTCCACTTCAGTGAGATTTTGGAGGAGAGTCAGCTGCACATCTCTGATGAAGTGGAGTTCACTGTGGTTCCTGTAAGTGTACCCCACTGCAGCTGACTGGAAATGACAGCCACACTATGGCAGAACAGTGGAATTCCATATAAACACTTTATAGATGTATTGGTTTAAGTAAAAATTTGGATCTAGTCAAGGTTACATTGTTTTTCCTAACCTCAAGTTAACTTTAAGATGAAACCATTCACTTCAGGTTAGTGGATATGAATAGAATTACAAAGCTTTCAATTACTGTGCTGTAAAGGTTCCAATTTCATCTGGCCCTAAGGAAGATTTTTCTTCAGACTGTTCAATAAATGTGCAAGCAGCTTATGCCAATATAAATCCCTGAACAAAAATGCATAAATGTTATGCAACTGTGGAATCTTGATATCAGATGTGGTAAAGGAAGGTAATTGAACACTCATTTCCACACACTTAGCCACACATTACCTGCAGCTGAGTACATTAAGTTGAGGATTCATGTTTTTCTGACAACCAGAAATATGCTGGTAAGGAACAATGGATTTCAAAAGCACCATATGTCAGTTTCCCAGTCTTGCTGTGAAAAAGGAAGAAGTGGCCTTGAAGTTGTTCAGAGATGTGAAAGTTTGGACAAACTGTACCAGGTGTCTTACATGGAAACTGATCAGACCTGCTACAAAGCACTTTGACCCACTTGAGGTTTTAGGCTTTTAATTAAGCATTGAAGTGTTTTTTTCTTTTTCTATACAAGAACCTGCAACTCCTAAAGCCTAAAATGAAACCCTCCACTGTAGAAAAACTATCCAGCTTCCTTAGTTTGTTAGGTTTTGTCCCAGCCCCAAGCTCTCCTTAAATTGCTAATGTTGTTCTTAATTGTTTGGGATTGTAAATACCATTTTCCTGTGGAACACATCAGACTCAAGTTTGGCTATCCCTGTGCAGGATATGCTGTCAGCCCAAAGGAACCACGCAGTCCGGATCAAAAAGCTCCCCAAAGGCACAGTATGCTTCCACACCCAGTCAGAACATCGCTTTATAGGCACAGTGGAGAAAGAGGCTCCCTCCAAAACCACCAGCCCAGCCAAAGGCAAGGAGAAGGTAAGCCTAGTACACTTTTCATTTGATCTCTGACCCCGAAGACCTGAAGAATAACAGGTCTTTGAAAGTCTTCTCCAGCCTTGGAAAAGTTTCATGCTAGTCAGTCATGCAGGGAGCCAGTTTGTACCTTACCAAGTTAGATAATTGATAAAAATCTCAGATATGTACCTTTTCATCAGAAATTGATTATATTGCAACAGGTGAACCAAATAAGGTATAAGTCTTATTCATTTGCCATTGTACTTGCTCTCCTATGTAATGCCTTGTGCACATTCTTCTGCATCATGAAGTAGAAATATACCTTCCAAATAAACTTGGCAGTTTCTTAAATTCAGTTCCCATAAGCAAATGGAAATCTAACTTAAGAGGGCTTTTAGTTTTTAGCTGCTGTTACAGTGCTACCAAAGTTCCCCATTCCCTGGGGAACTTGGCTAGTTCAAAAAGTAGTTTGTCAAGAGCAGGAAGTCATAGGGTGGAAAATGGAACTTCAACCGAAGTAAGATTGTTTGGTTATCAATGCTCTCTAATTTTCTTCCCTTTTGTCTAAAGTTCTATTCCACAACAAATTAAACATTTGACATTTTTAACTTCCTTGCTTGTTTCTAGTCTTCAGAACACTTGAGCCCATCTCTTCAGACCTCTTAATCTTACTACTTTGCTTTCTCCTTTCCTCCCACTTTTTCTTTCTTTATTAGAAAAAAGAGAAGGTAGGATGCTGCCTTTCCCCCACCCCCCTATCTTGTTAACCTTAATTACAGTGAAATTCAGTTTTTCTGAAACAACTATATTGTATCCAGTTGCCTTTCACTTTGTTTTGCAAAATCTGTTCGTTTTGAATTTTTTTCACACTAGAGTATAAAACTCTATAAAAAAGTATTGGAAAGTGAGTCCTAATTAGGAAATGTACCCTTCATTGTTGGGGAACAAAGCACTGTTCAGTCAAGCTCCGTACACTCCAGAGTTCTGTCTCAGCGGTTCTCAGCGGTTTCTTTGGAAGTTTCGATTTCCAAAGAAATTTCAAAGTAATGAAAAGCCAATACTACATGCTAGAGAAATGTTATTTAGAAAATATCTTCAGATTAGTTGATTAACAGATTAACATCTCTAACTTTGGATCTTCCTGTTCTGCTCTTTGAATGTATCTAACTTGTATCTCAAGTAGAGAAGATGGGCATCTGATGTGAATGGCTGTGCATGAGAAATACTTTGTGGATTGCACAGAGCGCTTATAGCACATAGC
Source organism: Lepisosteus oculatus (assembly GCF_040954835.1). NCBI lineage: Eukaryota > Metazoa > Chordata > Actinopteri > Semionotiformes > Lepisosteidae > Lepisosteus > Lepisosteus oculatus. The sequence continues at coordinate 32,331,977 of NC_090700.1, forward strand.
CTCATTATGAATGCCACAGCTGTTCTGAGAATGGGGCATTTACACTTCAGCACAGTCCTAACATCTTGCTGTTTTTTTCTGTGTAGTTACGGAGGGTAAATAACATGACTTGGCTGTTTTAATTACAGGCTGATTTAGTGCTTCCCTTCTGCTTATTACAGCATACGGTGTTGGAGTTGTTTCTGTGGACTTGACGTTCCTTAATGCTACTGCATATGATACTCTAGCTTTTAAGATGTCTGCTGCACTCCCTGTAGCTCATGGCTTTTCTGATCTTTATGTAATGTCTCCATGTGTGCATCAGGATTCAGAGGAGGGTGTGATAGGATATGAAGACTGTGGCATGAAGATGACTGTCTCTTATCATACCAAGGATTTGGAAGGGTCCGCGTATCCACAGGTTGGAGATAAGGTGAGAGCTGTGAGCATGTGAGGGGTGGAAAGAGATTAGTACGAACAGTACTGTAGGGTTATTTTTTCATTGACTTAACAGCTCTGGTTAGTGCACTCAACTAAATTAATTTGTAAGGGACACTTAGAGCATCCCTTGCTCTGAATTAGACTAAAGATGAGGATTATCTGAATGTGCTCTAGTTCTTATGCCATTAATATTTCTCATGTTTTTTTTTGTGATGTGGAAACGTTTTGAAACTCTGTATCTCTTCCAAACCATCTGGTACAGAAAGGGAAGAATGGCCAGTTCTAAGCTGAAATTCCACTGGCATTTGGCTAGCATATCCATCCCTTGCTCCAAGCTCTTTCCAAGTTGAGTCTGATTTTACAGGTGGAGTTCAGTATTTGTGAAGTAAAAAGGACGGGTCAGCAGAGTGCAGTGTCTATCAAACTCCTCAACCGCACTGCTGGCACCAGGAGGCTCCTGGGATATGTTGCCACGCTGAAGGACAACTTTGGGTTCATAGAAACGGCGAATCATGACCAGGAGATCTTTTTTCACTACAGGTTAATTGCTTTGTAGCTTTAAACATTTTATCAGTTAACTCTGGGCAGTCAGGGCTTCATGCCACTCTACAATAACCTGTATGCTGTTTTTTGCAGCGAGATGTGTGGGGATCTTGAAAATCTTGAGCTGGGTGACACTGTGGAATACACCCTATCTAAGGGCAAGGGCAATAAGGTCAGCGCTGAGAAAGTCACCAAGGTCACTGCAGGTAAGGGTCAGTTCAAACGGTTTTATCAGTGGTCATTTCAGTTTTTCTCCAGATTGCTTTGTCTTCTAATCCCATGTTCTGTACCTCATACAGGGTAATTTTAGAATTACACTAAATTCCAGTTTTGTGATGTGTACTTTGTAAATGGAGATGCTGTATCTTGTCCTGCAGCAAATGTGGGATCAGTTTGCAACGCTACCTCTGGTCCTGCTGGGGCCAGATATTGAATTTTATGGACGCGTTCCCTTGTACATTGATATGGATGTTAAGTAGCAGTAAAACCGTTAATGATCACCATTATGGAATCTCTGCCTCTATAATGTTTCAGTAACACAGTGTGTCCTGGTGCATTTGCAGTTAATGGTGTTGGGGAAGATGTCAGTGCAACTGTGTGCCTGGGGAAGGTTGTGAGACCACTGCGCAGTGTGGACCCCTCCCAGACTGAGTATCAGGGGCTCATCGAGGTCACAGAGGAAGGTGAGTCATTGCATGAAATGCTACTGGCACATTTCCACAAGACTCCATAATTCTTGCAAGAAAATGGTTCTATATGTTGTGATGCAGAACATAAATATGTAGTTATGTATGACCTGATGGGAATATTAGAGACTGCCCCTGTTGGAGTCCACATCCCATAGTGATTACAGTGGTCAGTTTGAGACGGTATGGAATCTAGTGCTTACAAAGCACAATGGATATTTTCCATTTTTTCAGCTTTTCTCTCAAGCCATGTCATATGTCCCTTTTTTGGTTAAGAGCCGAGTTGTGCCTCCTGTGGAGGTTTTTCCTCAACCAGTGCCTGTTATCTCTTGAGACTGCCTGAATTGACCTATGTTGTTATATCTTCAGAAACAAGAAAGCCGACAATTATGCCTCCTAATTTTTACTTATCAACCTTCCTTCCCATAGCACACTGAGGAAAAAAGGTCTGGTGTATTGATACTTCACCATTCATGGGAATTGCACGACATTTTGACTTTTGACTGCAAACTGTGATTTTAAAATTTTAAACTAGTATTTTTGGGGGGCAGCTTTTGTAACATGCTATGGGGAAAAGGGTTTTCTACCAATGTTAATAGGATCTATTAAATGATGGTTTTAAGGCAGACCACCACTGACTGGTGTTTTATTTCTAGCCCATGCTTGCAGTGACCTTCAATCAGCAAGCACTTTGGGATCATCTGAAATGCAGGAGAATAGATGCCTAACTAGGGGGTGATGAGTAGTATGGGTGTTGGCACTCAAAGCACCTGGTGGTTTGTCTACAGGTAGCCTGAAGGGGCAGAGCTTCCCCTTTGGCATTGTGGGAATGGCCAGCAAGGCAGACTGCCTGCAGAAGGGGGAGTCGGTGAAGTTCCAACTGTGCACTGTGGCTCAGACTGGGCAGAAGATGGCCTGTAATATTGTCCCATTGCGCAGAGCCCCTGTAGAGTGTGTAAAGGACCAGGTAAGGAAATCCTTTTGTTTTCTAATGCAGTGTCTACCCTGTCCTGTGTTTGGATACCAAGGTCCCCACCAAGAGCAGCTCATCATTGACTCATGCGTATTACTTATAAGAATGGAATGACTAGCTGTTGGTTGGGTCCACTATCCAGCCAATGAGCATGTGGCCTGGGATAGTCCCTAAGTTAGGAAATCATTGAAGAGAGGTTTCTCCACTTGTCAAAGAACATGCAATATTGTTTGGTGGATTGTAGATATGGTTTGAGTTCATGACTGTCATTTCCTGTTACAAAGCTCAACATGTAAAGCAGGTCCATGCAGTGAAACTGAATTCTCTGCAATATTCAGAACGGTTGAAATGTTGAATTCCAGGTGCTGTCAAATCGGTGGTACATTTTTTTTCCCCAAGGGATTGAAGATTTATCTAGAGCAGTTTTTCATGGCCAACCATAAAGAACATGATTGTGGTACACAGGACAAAGAAAATTGCATCAGGACCTTTGAGTAAACTGGAAGATTTAACTTGGCCCCTATCTCCCCCTGTGTGTCTGGTGCAGTTTGGCTTCATCTCCTATGAAGTGGGTGATGGGAAGAAGCTGTTCTTCCATGTGAAAGAGGTGCAGGATGGAGTGGAGCTGCAGGCTGGAGATGAGGTGGAGTTTTCTGTGATTCTGAACCAACGCACAGGAAAGTGTAGTGCTTGCAACGTGCGCAGAGTCAGGTACAGAACACCTTATTAAAAACTAAATTAAATTGATCAAAATACAACAACTGCAAAAGAGGGTAAAAAAGCTTTAGGAAAGCTTCCATTTGTAATTTCTGCTTCATAATGTTCCTGATTTATCCATTTTGGTGTCTGTCTAAAAGTTCCAACCTCATCAATTGAGCAGCAGAATTCAGTCTGAATGTGTATTGAAGCAGTGAATATATTTACTTCATAGCTGTTGATCTAAAAACCAGGATGTTTTAAGCAAATAACAGATTTAATTTTGAACCTACCTGAAGTACCTTGAAAAAATTAGGTGCTCCCTCCCCAGGCTTTGTCTTTGTCTAACGAAGTTTTAATCAATTTCACTTCCCTTTAGTGAGGGTCCGAAGCCTGTGGCCACACCTCGGCCTGACCGCCTGGTGAGCCGCTTGAAGAGCATTACCCTGGATGATGCCAGTGCCCCTCGTCTGGTCATTCTTCGCCAACCCCGGGGACCTGATAACTCCAAGGTACTTATTCTCTGCAGTGTGGGGCCTTTCTGATCATAGATCATTAGAGTAGAGCAATCTCCCTTCTGAAGAGCAAAGAAAGTGGTAATGACAAGACAATAGTCCAGTACTGAATGTTACTACAAGGTAATATTTTTCTCATTGCTCATACTGAGAGCTTGACAGCTTGCAATGGAAATATAACGTCTAGCAATTAGTTGTTTAACGTTTTTTTGTCTTTAAAAACATGTAAATGATTGCGAAGTGCCATGTCATACTAATAATTTTTAAGATTGAGAAGAAACCTACCACTGTTGGTCTATACCTCTTTATAAAATGATTTCAGGTATTGATTAAATGGTGACTTGATCAGTTAAGACTGACTGCGATAGTGGATTCTTTTTGATCCTCATCACTTCTGCCCCACCCAAATTTCTTTATCACCTTTCAGGTTTTTCTCACCTGTGCCACACCTAATAAGAAATAGCAGTCTTCATTGTCAACCCTGGTGGAAAAAGTAAAATTTAGAAAAGGAATCGTTGCTTTTCTTGTCAAGAGCGCATTTAAGGTCTGGGATGTTCATTGGTAGCGGTTTCTATCCTAGACATTACAACCAGTCAGTGTGCAACAGGCGTATCTGGGAGTGAATCTTAACAATACATTGGTTTAAAAAGGAATGTTAACATTCTTGCAGAGTTCAGTGAACAGGCACGGGTTTGTATAATCTGTGACGAATAGGACAGAAGCCCGCAGGATCACATCTACAGCCTTGGGCAAAGCGTGTCTAACAGATGAACAGCTCCTGTTCGTGTTCCAGTGATACTTTTTCTCAATATACAAATATGGTGGTTAAACCTGTTTCTTGAAGTGATCGTACAGAGTTCTGGGGTAAATGTCATGTCAAGGGGGGAGAAAGATGTAAAATTGTGGAGTAAATACCAATTTAGGGTCTTCTGACTTGCCTACAGGGTTTTAATGTGGAGAGGAAGATACGCCAAGCAGGTGTCATCGACTGACTGCTTCAAAGCATGAGCGTCCAGCAGCATCGGAGTGGAGGAGTGCAAGTGCAGCAGCGGGGGGTGTGGGAGGTGCCAGAGAGCGAACCGATGTGCCCACCCTCACCTTTCTCCCCCCTTGCCCCTCCAAACCCGTCCTCTTCATGGCTCTGCACCGCCTCCTCGTCTGTGCTCTGAGATCGGCACCGCTAAGCACAGCACCAGACTGGACTCTCTCCGGTCTTTGCGAGGCTTTCTTTTACAGGTGGGGGGGGAATGGGTGGATTTAAAAACGGGAATTACTGTAAGACTTCTTAGCCTCTATTTAACATAAAACTGGAAAGATGATGGAGAAGGCCCTGCTGGAATTCTGCACCTATGGTGTGCGTTTGCGTGTGTGGTTCCTTTTTAAACATGTATTGACCTGCCAGATTTGTGTGGTAACCCCCTTCCCCCTCCCCCATACTGCAGAGAATTTTTTCATGCTTCATATTTACTTTTGCTGCTCTGGATGCTTTTCTTAAAGCTACTGTATTTTTTTTTTTTCAAGCACTGTGGGGGGAGGGAGCTGCTGTGTGTGAAAACCTGTTACAATGCAGAGCTTCCTTTGGGATACTCGATAAATGTTTGGGCTGTTAAAATACTTGTCATTCTAAAAAATGGAGCAGACTAGCTCTCTATTAAGCCCACCTCACATTTAACTTAATTTGATGCAAATTCAAACCTGAAAAAATAAATTGCTGTTAATGAAGTCCTGTTAAAAAGCTTTGCTTCAGAATTTTAAACTAAGTCTGTACTTTTAAGGGTGTGGAAGCAAGTAAAAAAATATGAACCGACGTGTGGTCCATTTCCCTTAAATTGCTTCATGGTGCAGAGTTCCAGGTGGTACCATGATGCCATTGTTAATTTGCTTTTTATAATTTTTATTTTTTGCACATACCTTTCAGCTTTTTTTCTCAATCCCTGATTTCCAATTTCAAATAATACACAAAAATACAAAAAAAAACTAAAATTGTGCCTAAAAATTCATTAAAAAAAATTCTTTATCCCAGATGGCACCCAAAATGATGCCTCCTTAATGATGGCTTTTTTGGTAGAAATAATGCAGATTCGCATCACAATTACTATGGGTTGACATTCATGTATGTGAACGTGCTTTTTTTTTCCTAGAGGAATATTCTGACATCATGAAAATTGGTATCTTTGCAGAAGTAAAATGAGCAAAAATAAAAATCAGAAGAATCAGGATTTCAATTTCTGTGGTTTAGATGCTGTTAGGATTTCTGCTGCGCCTCCACTCAAGTGTGGAGTTGTAACTTATCTAGGAGACCGCTTGGTTCTTACAGAACAACATGAAGAAGCTCTCCTCTGTACTTTTGTTAATGGTCTTGAATGAAACGATAGAATAAAAGTTTTACGAAAATTTTACAACTGTCCTTTCTGGTTCCTTTGGCGGTTTGGGTTACATTTCTATACACCTCTTGAATAGGTCCGTTGCCAGTAAACTTTAAATTGTTAGAGTAACTTGAAATACTGAAACTTAACATCCACCCCATCTTCTTGGAAGTGATGTCCTGTGTGACCTGCATCTGTTATGCTTTAATGATTAAGAAATAAAGTCTTGAGAGCTCATCACTGTAGTATGCTCTACAAACCCAATTCTCCTGTACCCATTCCAAGAGTAAGTCGCCCCCCCCCCCTCCCCCCCCCCCCCCCACAGTTGCTGTTTATAGCAAGAAGAGTAAGGGTTATTTTGGGACTGCGATTCAAATACAGTATGAAGTGCCCTAGGAGGGACATCACTTGGGAACAAGGCAGACTTTCCTTAATGCAGCCTCTCTGGGCTTTTTCAAATTTGTCAGAAAGCAAACTGACTTTTCATTCTAATGAAACAGAATACTTTAAGGTTCAAGCTCATACTAGTTAATGTAGTTATACCCCTTAAGTTGAACTAAAAATTGAACACTCCAGTGAAAACAATTTAAGCTCCATTTCACTATGTAAGCTTTGAAAATGGTTGAACCGTCTGCCACATTCTTATAGTGCAGGGTAGTTTGAGATGTGGGAGGATGAGAGTAGATCTTGGAGCAAACAAGCTCTTTGATATTTTATTCTGAAAGGTAGCTGCATATCCAGTTTATAGTGCAATTGTCATCATGAAACATTGCTAGAGGCTAAATGGGTTTCTGGGTTCTGTACAAGTATAGTGATTTAAATGTCCTGTCCTCTGGCCAAACTTAAGTGTAGTACTAAGCATTGTTGTGGACTTGAACTTGCAGGTATGCCACACCTGAAGAAGGCTCGACAGTCAATATTTTCTTTATTCCATGCTGAAAGAACAACCTTTACCTGTTCCTTTGCAGCCTATGAATGCTGGTGCATCTCCCTACTCAAAAGACAAGAGTAAAGTTAATAAGGTTGTCATTTTGAATAAATTAGCCAAACACTTTTTAGTAGGACTTTCCACTGCTTGGCAGTGGCAAAACCACACTGAAGCAGTGAATTAAAGTTAACGGGCACAGCCTGGGGCCAGAGGGCTGCGGTTTTCTGGGTTATGTCCTTGACTGAACTTTTTGGTGCCAAAGCTGTTCAAAAGCAAAGGTAATGTTCACTCCTGAAAGTGATCGGCTTGCATTTTATTATTGCTTTACTTTTTTAATTTATAAATTACAATACCAGTGTGCTATTGTAATTAATTGGGTGGCACTAGATAGACCGTTGTCAGATGCTTGTAAATGTGTAAGGAAAAACACTGAAGTGAATTTACTTTAAATTTTGGAAAATAAGTGACAGAGAAATCAAAACAATAGGCAAGTTTATGAAATGTGCATCTTTTAAGACTAAAAAGCCCCATGTTACAGAATTGAAAATTACTCTTCCCCCCTGTGCAATGTCTGATATGTACAAAATTAAGAGTGCACTCAATTTCACTACTAAATATGTAAACCTTTAATGTGTACTAGAGAGACATTTCTGTATTACATTACTGCAGCCAAAATAATTGTCACTTTCACAACAGGCATTTTACGTTTGTGTAACTTAAAAACCTCTGAGATTCTGACAAAAAAAAAACCCATTAGTTACATGATATTTTTGAATAACAAAATAAGATCTGTTCTTAGTTTACATCCATCCATTTGATAACCACTACTTCCAATTTATGGTCACAAGCCAGACCTTGTCCCAGCAAGCAACAGGTGCAAGGCAGGATACTCCCTGAACAGGACTCCAGTCCTTCGCAGACACAGTTAACCTAAATCTATGGACTGGTAGGAAACCCATGTGAACACAGGGAGAACATGCAAACTCTACATAGATAGCACCCCAGGTCTGTAATTGAACCCAGGGCCCTAACACTGCAAGGCAGCAGTGTTAACCATTACACCACTGTCATCTTTTTAGTTTACATCAAGTACAAAATGTTCTAAACTTATATATATATAGCACTTTGTCAGAGTGATTATAAGTGAAGATGAATATCATCCAGTTTCCTGGGAAGCAAACGTGTTTTGTTGGAGCACCATTCCCTTCTTATGGTGCTGGAATTATAAGTGATAGCCTTATAGAGAACTGACACTCCAGACCAGACCTAGCAACGAAATGTACACCATTAATTGAATTACTGGTGTAATTCACCAGTAATTATTGAAAATTCTGTTGTTTTCCAGGACCAATGAGTGAGAACCAATATTTCAGTTGCAAGCAAGCACACTCCTTCACTATAGCAGAGAAACCAAACATGAATAGGAGCTCCAGCAGGTTTTCCCACGTGTTTTTCAATTTGGAGACAGCTGTGATCTCCAAATAATTATTTAAGCTAAACAGTTAAGATCAGGGATGGGATGAAAAGCCATGCCACAATGCAGGCAATGAGGGTTACCCTTCACCAGTGAAGTTTACACTCCAAAGAACACTGGAAAGTGCAAGGAATTCCAATAATCCCACTATAGACTCTGGACCTGAGATAATAGGTTTTGTAAAAATGGCAAAAAAATGATAAAAAGCAATTAAAATTGGTTTAAAAGATAAAGATAAGATAGTGATTTAGTCCACTACAGTTCACTGCCAACCCATATCTTAATGTTTAAGTCACTCACTATGACATATCTGATCATCCCTGGTGCAGGAATTGCCCTCTAGGGCAAAAATACATCTCCCCTGCCGAGTTAGATGAAGAGGCCTTCTCTCGAAAGAGATGGATAGTTTTTGGATCCATCCGGTGATTTTGAAACTCGATCTGAAAAAGGAACAGATCAATTCAGGACTTAAGCAGAGTCAGATCTTGGACCATTCCGGTGTCCAATATTCTACCAGTGTTGCTCCTTTCACGGTTATGGGTGACAGAACAGAAACACCCAGTTATATGCGTCGTCCGGAGTAATTGTGCAAAATCCCAGCTGAAGCCTACACCTGGTATACCTGGTAGATCTGGGTACCTGTACTGTCATGCCATGAAGAAGAGGACCAGCGAGTCGCCAAACGTCGGTTGAAGCTCTTCAGGTAAGTTGGACAGAGTTCTGAGGTCAAAGTTTCCAGCTCCTCATGTTTCTTCTGTAAAACAAAGGGGGGGATAGCAGGTCACTTTTTGGGGACACCATTAGGGTGTTCACTTCTCCTTTAAACCCTAGTGCTTTCCGGCCCCTGGGCTGTGTTGTGGCTTGGCCTGCTGGAGCCTGAAGACCGGTCTTTGTAGCCCCAAACTAGCTGCTGCCGGTGCTGCCCTGTGCTGTAGCTCATCTCACTAAAGCAATAAGGAAAGTGCAAGCCTGCTGGGTCACTGGGAAGGACCTGCCTTCTTCTGGGTGCACTGACCTGCAGCTCCTTGTCAACTCTCCGCAGGGATTCCTGGGATTCTGCGAGAGTGGCGTCCAGTCGAGCAGCTTCTGTCCCGGTCAGGGCCAGCTGCTCAAACAGCTGGGTATCGGAATGGGTCTGGGATGCCCCAACCAAGTCCAGCCCCCGAAGCCGGCTTTTATATTCTTCCACTTTGCCTTTGCACTCCGCAGCTTTCTGTTTCATCTCCAGGAACTGTTCCTGCAGATCCCTCTCGTAGACTTCCTCCGCCCTCAGCTCATTCTCCCAGAACTCCAGCTCCTCCACGTCATCCTGTCTCGAGGCAATCAGATGTTCGAGCTTCTCTACCTCCTGTCTCATCTGATCCTCCTCCTCCTCCAAGGTGTGGATCTCAGCCTCAGTATTGCCAAGCTGGGTCTGGAGGGCCAGCAGCTCAGTTTGCTGCTGGATCAACAGTTTGTGAAGCCCCACTTCTGTTTCTGGTCCCGAGTTCAGATCACCTGCAGTTGCATCTCTAATTGTCCCATTTGTTGGTTTTAGGAGGTGGATCATGTGGCCCGTTTCTTCCTGCTGGCTCAGGACAGAATCCCGTTTTCCAGCTTCCCTGTTTTTATCCCTGTTCTTGTGCAATCTGATTCGGCCCAGGGACTCGATCCACTCTCTGGCCTCTTCCACAAAGGTCAGTGACTTGCGTTTCGGCTTCTTGGCGTCGGGCTGAAGGTCTGCCCTGATGCACAGCCGGGCAACAGGGGGCAGGCTCTGCCGGTGTCGGCTCCGGTCGGCCAGCCGGCTGCCTCGGACCTGAGCAAAGGGCTTGTGCCCCGTCATGGACGGCCCGTTGTGGTTCAAGATGAGCTGCACCTCTCTCGCCTGCTGGCCATATTTATTCAGGGATTCCAGGAGCCTCTCATCAGGGGAGACATGGCGCTCAAAGTCCTTGAATTTCTCCTTGAGAGTGTAGCGGCCTGGGCGACCTGGGAGACCCAGATAAGAGCGTTAGGAGACAAGATGCACTTCCTTTTTTTGTGATTTGAAAGCAATTAAAAAATGTCACATTTACTCTTCATTATTTGTCTCTTGTGTCTAAGGTAGATTCCCATCGACTTCTCTAGACAACAAAAAATGTCATTTTATATTCATCATACTCAATTTATGTCTGTGTACATGTGATTTAATTAATAAATCTGAAACTACCACATTTTATCAACAGCATAAGTCACAGGACGTCTGAATCTCAAAGGTTGAGTTCTTTAATTCTGAAAACTGGAAGAAAATAAAAGGTAACTATGAAAATATATATACTCCTGTGAGGAAGGTGCACTTCATGTGTGACATATAGGCACTCTGCATATAACACCTCTATTAAATGTCCTCAAGCAATTTAAACTTTCTACAAATGTGCATTCTGATGCTAATAAACAATCTAGAATTATTTACCCCCAAAGTACCCACCCCCCATCACCCCTATTTCCCTTCTCCCTGAGAAAGTGTTTTCACTGTGACTCACCCATGGCCTGCGCTAATGCAATCACCACCTCCTGGCAGGTGGTTTTCTCTGTGACTCCACAGATCACTCTCTGGACATTATCCACCCAGACCTTCAGCTCCATGGCGCAGAGTTCAGTTTGTCCACCCTCACGGGCCAGCCTGGGATAGCCTTCTGAGCTGAAAGGGAATGGGGGAGTGCATTACGTCTAGAGCCCTTCTACGTGAAACCCTTTAAAGACCAAGCAGAGCAAAGTATTTTAAAAACACCCCTCTATTCTAACTGCTTCTTTCAATACAGGGACCGGTCTTAGGTCAGAAAATTGGCCCTGTTGTGAATGTGTGTGTTTGTGTCTGTTTGTATCCTGTGATGGACTGGCATCCCATCCAGGGTGTGTCCTGATGTTAACTGGGATAGGTTCTTGCTCCCCAACGACCCCTGTTGGATATCATCAACAACAATAATCATCATCATTACAGTTAGTGCTTTTCTGGACACTCCGTTCAATGCGCTTTACAGGTAATGATGACAGCCCTCCACCACCACCAATGTGCGCCAATACACTCTCCACACACCAGCTATCAGAAAAAGAGAACAAAGCAATGAAGCCGATTCATAGATGGAGATCATTAGGAGGCTATGATTGGTAAAGGCCAGGGAAAAATTTGGCCAGGACACCTGGGTAATACCCCTACTCTTTTCAAATAAAAGCCCTGGGACTTTTAATGACCACAGACAGTCAGGACTACTGTTTTACATCTCACCCAAAGAACTGCACCCTTTTTACAGTGCAGCATCACCATCATTATGCTGCAGTATTAGGATCCACACAGACTGTGGGGTGACTGCCCCCTACAGGCCCCACTTACACCTCTTCCAGCAGCAACCTTTTTCCCTGGAGGTCTCCCATCCAGGTACTGGCCAGGCTCACACCTGCTGAGCTTCAATGGGTTGCCAGTTGTGAGTTCCAGGGTGGACCAAGCAGTTAGTATAAAATGTATAAGTTGATTACATCCTTCCTTGTTATTCTATGTACATTTCTAACCCTTGGTTGTTGATCATTTAGCTCTCTGGAATTTGTGTCTAGAAGCTGGTATCCTTAGTCATGTCCCAAAGCTGCACATGCAAGAGGGAGCTGCGCTCCTTAAGAAGCCCTTGGCCAGCCTCTGGCCTGCAGCCACGTCTCTGCTGAGAAAAGACAATGCAAAGTGAAACTGACCTGACATAGAAAGCCAAGTGGTACAAACTCCAGTGTCTCAAAAGAATGCCATCCCTAAATGGAAGCAAAACAGGTTTGCCCGGAAACCAATAATGCCCACCCCCTGAATCTAAAGATAGGCTCGAGACTGGTTGGGCTTGCCCAGTTTCAATTAACACTAGCTATTGAGAAACCTACAGCATGAATATCTAAAGAGCATTAATTGCTGGATCCCCCTTGCTAAAAAGATTTGCATGATGGATGTAAAGGCGTGGTGCACAGACTCTCTCCAATCCTGCATTTGGAGGTTCACCTCTTTAGAGGGATATCCCCCATTTTCAATAGCAGCGGCATTATGAATCGGAAACTCACAGAAAACAGTCCCCATTTCTTTTTTAAAACAAGTCAAAGGAAGGCATTCTATTGAATGCACAGATAATTGTATTTATCTGTATACAATTGTATGCAAACATATGGGCAACCCTGGTCAAATTGCATGTTTCACTGAATCTCTAAGTGAAAAGTTGAACACAACCTCTGCAGAGTACTAACTTAAACGTGGTATATTTCTACACATTTAAGTGCACAATTACTATTTAGTTGCTGAATTTGAAACGTTACAAAAATAAAAGCGAATGTGGCATGTGCAAAAGACTGTAATGCTTGTTACACTGGGTCTGTTTGAGAAAGCTGTGGGACGGTACGAACCTAGAGTGTCAAGTAAGATGGAAATGACAGGGAAAAAAGACGAGAGAAAGAACAAAACGCGAGCTCTTCTGTTTTTCCAAAGTAGAATATTTTGTAAACTTGCGTGCCTTAAGGGGTTTCCTTTAAATAGATTCTGATGTTGTTTTTTCCATGTCACCCCCACCTAAAGAGAGCAGTACTTTATCTAACGAAATACACACGTCCCTCTGAGACCTACTGCCCTGGCGGACAGCTAATTGTACTCCAGTCCTGTTGGTTTGCTACGCAAATCCATCAGTAACACACGAACTTCCCTGCACAGCCCTGTCTCTCTCTGGCAGTCTTTCCGTGCTGTGGATATCTTAACGGTGAAGCCTAAATGTTGGTCATATCCTACTGGGTTTCCAGGGGAAATGCTGTAGACGGTTTAGAAATTAAGCTAATTATTGTTTACCGAGATCAGCTTTTATCTTGCCTTGTTCATCTCTAAGAAACTCGGTTTACATCATGAAAGGATGTAGCTCGTTAGTGTTTGCAGTCGCTCTTCCACAGAGCCCTTTCAGTCAACACGAAACTAGCAAGTGCTTATACATGCATTTTATTGCTAATGCAAATTGAACGCCTCCTTTATTAGATTGTTTTTTAAAGTATTCAGTAAATTGTCACATCAAAAATACATAAATATAAGAAAGTGAACGAGTAATGCGCCAAGATCTTGGATAGAGTACTTTATAAATCGTCAAAATCCTGTCCTAGTATATATACACATTTTACACATACGCATTTTACAGATGAAGATCACTGTTGTCCACTATACATCTCAAACGCTAAATAGCATATGGGGAACACCTACCACCTCATTGTAAAATTAAATTAATACCCTAGCGCCTTGATAGTGTCGTTCTACTTTGTAACTTTACCAAAAACACCACAGTGTAAAATATCCTGGAGGCAATACATTGAACGACAGGTGACGAGATTTGAAAATTACATTTCACTTGTCGCAGCACGTACTTCGGATTTTAATAGCTAAATAAAACGTAATGATGACGCCCGAAGTTTAAAAAGAGAGAACAGAGAACACTTTATAGCTTTTACTTAGCTTGGTTTATTGTAAACATAGAGGTTTAAAGGTATACTTACTCCTCTAATGCAGTGTCCGACGCGCACTCGGTGTGGTCAGCGTCTGAGCTATCTTGACTATACTATGTTCAGCGGCTCGCAGCTTGGCTGTCGTTAGCTCCCGACCGCTCTACGGAAATTTGGGTGACACCCTTCTGGGGACAAACAAGCCAATTTAGATGATGGAAATTGTGAGTGTCGTCTGGTTTTGTGTTCTCGTGTAATTTGTTTTCTTTTATTCTGTTACTTGGTCATGCAGTTTTGTGATTTCCACTAGAGCTAGAGGTTTCTGATATTCTACGCCGTGTTGTAAAATCTAAATGAAGATGAAAAGATAAAAATGTTTAACCTTGGTGACTGAATTTCTTCAAAGATTCTCTTGTTCCAGAAGATGCCGCAAGCCCCAGTTCTCAAGATAAAGAGAATGACAAAGTCATTTATTTCAAGGTTCTGGTATTTTTGTTATACCACAGATAGACACAATAAGTCGCGAACACGACCTATAATTATATGTAAAATTAAATTATATAAAGGCCTATACATCACATATGTTATATATATTTGTGTGTATGAAGAAGGCTTTTCACACCTGAAGAAGCCTCCACGGCCGAAATCTTGTTTTCTTTCTTCTCTTTTCAGCGTGGAATAAACCTATTACTTGTTCATATATATTTTACATCCTATATATGATATACCTTTATAACCTGTTTACATAATCTAATCTGATCTAATCCAATTTGAATCTAGGTACATTTTGTACATTTTATTTTAAAGGTAATGAATGAGAAAATATAACTCCGCCATGCAAATTAAAAGCAATTATTTTTTCCTAATTGTCTTTCGTGACGAATGTGTAACGTTGACACACATTGTTGTTACAGGTAGCTAGTTCCGTCCTATGAAAAATTAAAACAATACAGCCCCGCTGATACTCTTGATCTTGTTTCGCCTGAGAGCTGTCGGGGACGCTAAATCTCGTTCACACCCCAATGCACAATACAATAGGGTGCAATGAAGGGGAGGATTTGGTTCCCGCCTGCAGGTATGTGCGCATCTTTTGATCGAGCACGGAGTACATTGGGGATTCGCATGTACAACCCAAGATTTAGACAGCAATGTTGATTAGGTGTTTTTAATAGCCCAATATCTTAAACGAACAATCAGAATTGATGGGACAAAAAAACGCCACATAATGCCTACTTTTACGCAGCAAAAAAAAAAACGTTTACGTTTAGTTGTTTTTATATAAT
The DNA here is from genome assembly GCF_040954835.1 of Lepisosteus oculatus. Lineage (NCBI taxonomy): Eukaryota > Metazoa > Chordata > Actinopteri > Semionotiformes > Lepisosteidae > Lepisosteus > Lepisosteus oculatus. Next base: position 32,347,318 of record NC_090700.1, read on the forward strand.
TAATCAGACGGCCACTAATCTCACAATTAGCTAATCACTATCGTCTGAGGCAATAACAAATAAAGCACATGTCTTGATAACATTCTATTGCTGATTAAACTCTAATCCTGTTACCTAGCTCCCGTTACAGTTTGTTGATTAAAATTACATTATACAAATAAACCCAAAGTAGGTAGCTTTGAAAGGACGCATTTATTGTTTTTAGTGTTATTAGAAATATTCACAATACTAGTGCGGGCTAGTTGACGACAAAATCGTAACACTTAGGCCATGGAGTTTAAAATACGTATAATGTTGACGTACTAAAACAGTCTTTCGTTTTAAACTGAAAATTTAAGCCCTGTTGGCTGAAGATAAACATTTACAACACAATTGATTACCTTACACGCAAATGCAAGTTAAGAGGACCATTAGCGACAAACCCTTTGCGCTGCTAGCCAGGCGCACACCATCGCTATCCGACGCTGGGTGTGGCAGACCGCTGGGGAGGGGGTGTCTTTTGGAGTTGTCCTGAGAAAATGATTCCCAAGTTACTCTTCACACTAAGACCGTATATTAAACCTCTGCTATGGAGGTCGTAACTGCCCTCAAATTTCATTTTGACATTTTCCTTTAACAAACGTTAATGGAGTTGGCTGAGGAAAATTAAAAGCTAGACAAATACATCTTGCTTTCGTAACGAAGAGCCAGATCCCCGTGTTAATGATTATAATGACTATGCACTGTAATTATTGACATCCGAAGAAGGCCCCACACCCGAAATGTTCTGTTTCTTTTACTCTCTTTTAACCATGGAATAAACCTATTTCTTGTTCCTCTGTAATTGTTTAGTTGTCCCGTCTTTTCTAACACCTATCTGGCCAGGTTTCCCGCAGTCTGACAGTTCTTCACGATTCTCCCTATTGTTCTTTATCATCGAAGTCAATTAAAAATATATAAAATATTTCGTAGTCATTACTTACTGGGATAAAAAACATTCATATTTCGAGATTTTTTTCGGGTCCAAGACTGTTACTTTCTGCGTTTTACTTCTGGAACATTAGACTGGCTAGAGATGAGAAAGTCAAATCTGTCCATCTTGCTCTTATGAATTGGTTTAAGTAACATAACCAGAACTGATCGTACTGGGAACAACTCCACACCCATTGATTTTCTCGTGTCTGGAAAGGGACAATTTAGAGAAGTCAATCAAAACTAACCAGCATGTTAATGACCAATGGAACGCTTTATCATTTTCAATTATATTAAAACAATTTGGAATTATAACAATTCCAATTCCCCACATTAAAAAGTGTAGTCTTGAGATAACAGTCCTTTATAAAATGGCGAACTGCTTTTGCTCTTTAACCGATCTGCTCTCTTAAAGTGTGTGGTTTTTAATAGATAAAGCTATTCAACTACATTCTATGTTCAGTAAGAGCTGACCTGTAATATAAATAACAGGTAGGAAAAAAAACAGTCCTTTGGCTTGGTTTCAATAAAGCCGAAAATCTGATTCTCTTGTTTTGTGTTGCTTTAAATGGACACAAAATAGCTTTGCTGATAGTTTCAAAGTAGGAAAAGGGGAAATGGGCAGATAAGGAAGAATGTGTAAACAAGTGATCAGAATCCGAAAACACATTTATCTGTAGTTTGTCTAAAATAATTTTATTTAATAGCGCTTCGTAAAAGTGGAGTTAAGAAAGGCATGGCAGCAACAAAGGTAAACGCTGAGCTTTGCGCTGTACTGCTCCGATTCATCCATCTCCGAGAGCAGTTTATAAGGAAAATAAGGTTAGGTGTCTGATAAACATTTTTGGTAGATTCAGCGGAAATCCATGTTTTATTCAACAGGAATAATTGATTTATCACAGTGCTTTCTCTGTTTTTTTTCCGACTAATTTTTATAAATCCTCAAAAAAACGAGAATTTTTGGGTAATCGCCAGCTCATTTTAGGAGTTTTCATTTCAAATCTCCTTCCCATAGAACTCTTATGTTCTGATAGGATGGGCTTTGTGTTTCCTTTAAATAAAAAGAAACCGTATTAAAATCGATGTCTTATGTGAATAAATTGTATGGTCAACCCCCTTTTTGTCGAGCAACAATTCCACCGATTTGATGGCTTAATGTAAAGAGCCTTTTCAAATTAATCCGTTGCACTAATAAACGGCGATTATTTAAAATACTCCAGTTTGTATAAGTGTAAAATAACTGAAATAATTATGCAAACACAAAATATTCAATAGTTCAGGTGGGTAACTGCGTCAGCATGCGTAGTCTGCAAAGGAACAAGTGAAAAATTTCACACACCTGAAGAAGGCTTCACACCCGAAACGTTGTTTTCTCTCTTCTCTTTTTAGCATGGAATAAACCTTTACTTGTTCTTTTCCAAATATTCAATGTAGCTTTTTAATTTGTAATGCATCTAACAATTGTATTTTTTCTGCATATTGATAATTATGTTACAACGTGAGCGTAGCGAATAATTAAGCCAGTTATATTCTTGTGCGTTAAAATGTTTCGAAGCTAGGCGTAAAAAATGCATTATTAGTGTTCATCTAAACTCCTAAACCAGCTGGCAACGTCTTACTAAGAAGAGAGAGATCTCATTTTTGAAGATAGATACTTTTTTTAAAAAAAGAGGAGACATTTTATGGCATAAATTAAACATTTTTTTGGTCCAACTCTTCACTCATGTATATCTGAAACTGTAAGAAACCATTGAGAAAACAATTCCTTGCGGTGCAGTTTGAATTTAAAAAAAATACAAATCCCACAATCCCGTGCGCCCAATAACTTGGTTTTTAGAAAAGCACATGTGTTTACCCATATTGTGGAAAAAATCATATATAGCAAATTAATTTGATTAAACTCTTGAAAAATCATAATTTAAGTTAATGATTCAAAAGACCAAGCGACGCAGGCAGTTGGGTGAGCAGCTATCGGCGAGGTCCTTACGGACTGGGTGTGTCTCCTGGAGGCAGGAAGTTGAGCGCACGGCCGAGCTCGTTGTAGTGTTGGGAGTTCGTTAACGCTGTTATTGAATAACAACGGCAAAATGGTCGTTTTCAGATTAATTTCTTTGTCGATTAGTCGAAATTAAATCACATGTGTTGCTAAACGAAGTTTTATCGCGAGAGACTGCAAAAAATACTAAAAAAGGGTAAGTTTTTTTAAAAACGTTTTATTCGTAATAATTGTTGCAGTCGTATGGAGTTTCTTTATTTTGTTATGACTGACCGGTTGTGCTGTCTTAAGCAAACCAATAAATATTATACACAGTTTATTAAGCAAAATAATTTCTCCCACATAAGTAACGCTGCTCATTTTACGCTCCCGCTACCATAGCGCCACCCATTTTCTGAAACTGTGCTCCCAAGAGACTAAAACAACTGAATTTCTACTAATGATGTAGAAAACGAAAAGTATCGTCTTTCTAGGAAAACGTAGGTGAACGAGGGTGATGTAATCTTCGATAACTCGGGGCTACGGCTCTGCCTGAAGTCGTGATGTAAGTCCATTTAAAGTTTACGTGCTCCCGGGTCGGCGTTGCATAATGGAGTAGTTTTCTTGTCAGGTACAGCTGAAGCGAGCCCACTGTCCGCCCTTAGCTGTTGGCTTCAGAAAGATGCATTCCTGTGTGTGTTCCTCACCGTCTTGTACAGGTTTAACGAAAGTAACTGTTTGTCGGCCTATAGGTATTTGGATACTAGTGTCTAATGAGAGTATGATGTAAGTTTTCAACAGGTTATAGTTGTCTACAGTCACGGTTGACTTCTCAATATTTAGAATAGGCAGATTTCTGGAGCTGTGCGCTAAAGGACAATGCAGACATAACCGTTTTAGAAAGAGACTGAGGTGCAGAGCTATTAAGCAATGAACGTCCAGTCGTGGGGGATGAGAATGCTGAAAGTAGACTTAAATGTATTTAAAAAATAAAACGCAGTTTATATCTAACTCTGTACATGCTCATATTTTTGAGTGAGACACTCAAGACAACGTGTGTATTTGGAATTAGTGCAATGAGAAAAAGGTTCTAAGCAAAGCAAAAACATTTGTGAGGGTGGGCTTTGGCAGCTGTACGTTTGAACATGGCAAGAACTTTTCAGTGTTTTCTACCAGATCAGTTTTCTTCTGGGCCTCCTTGAGCAGGAGCTTTTGTGTGTGATTGCAGTTTCTCTGTGGCCTGTTAAAGCATTACTAGCTGCTACCAGGAATATTTTGTGTTGGACTCTCGGCAAGTGTGGTTTGTGTGTGCTGCGCTAATATACCCACGCCCAAGGGAGGCTCCAGAGCCGAAATGTTGTTTGCTTTCTTCTCTTTTCAGCATGGAATAAACCTATTGCTTGTTCCTTTGCAATGTACCGATTGTATGCGTATTGTGATAATCATAATTGTATGACTAAGTGATGGGGTGTTCAGTGTATCAGTTTGGGCTATTTCAAGCTCACAAAGACTCTGAGCACTAGCAGCTCCATACTGTGTCCCCTGTAAGGAGGTAAGTGTCTGGAGATCCGGGGCTTCGGTGTCTTCTTGGGCTAGTGGTATTTCTGTCTTTGGGAAGCCAGTTAGTAAAATCAGAAGACCAATTCTTTTAATGAGAACATAAGATGTTGCAAAGGACAGGAGGCCTTTCAGTCTTTGTCGCTGAGACAGTTGCCTGCAACAAACTAAATTAATAATCCTTATCTTTAAACAGCACTTTTCTGGACACTCCACTCAAAGTGCTTTACAGGTAATGGGAACTCCCTGACTCCCGAGAACTCTCCGAGACCTGATTCGGAAATCGCATCCAGTCTTTTCTTGAAAAATCCAAAGCCGCTTTTGTTTCTTGCTCGTTGGATCCAGTTATTCAATTTCTGTCCGTGTGGGGCACGTTTTACAGATCGTTACAGGTGTGCTTTTTTGTGTTGATCACCTTATCCAGTCTTGTTCTGTCCACAATTCACCAGACTGTTTCATGTAGAATAAAGGATGCTCTGTCGATCATTTTGTACACTGTGCTTTTCATGTGAGGAGTATTTCCAGAGTTTTCTGAATGGATGGCCTTTCCTGTGACAACCATTTCAAGTTAAAAAAGGATCGAAAGTGTTACAGGCCATTGTGCAAGACATGCTTTTGTAGTTTACGTTGATAGCTTCAGAGAGCTCAAGTGTGGTTTAAATGAGTCGGTTATCCAGCATCATCTACATTTCGTGTCACAGTCCACTTCCTCTGTCTATTCTGGGTGATTGTCTGTTACAGATTCTTTTTATGGTTTTAATTGAGCTGATGTTCTCTCCAGAAACCTGCAGCTGTGCAAAGGGAGGCAGTGCTTCATGATGTGGTCAGACTCGGGGTTCAAGTGTGTCTCGGCACCTCTGCCACCTTGATATACAGGCACCAGAGCCCCCTTTTTGGTCTCTGCCTACCCAGCTGCCAGTGTTGGAGAATCTTTGAGAATCCAGTGGTGCACAAGTTAACCAAATCGTTCTACAGATGAACGTCAGGACAGGAAGAAACTGATTAGTTACTGTGTAGCGTGAAAGGTGATTTTAGGGGAAAATAAAAAAAAAAACTTAGGGAGACCAGGATCAGCTAATGCTGGATAGCAGTCAATTAAGGTGTGCCTTTTTTTATTTCTATTTTTTTTCCTTTGCAAACATTGATCCAGTATACAAATCCAGTGCTAGTTCAGTATTTCGCTAAGTGGAAATCAATCTTGATTACTGAGTTGCCCATTGTGTGTCTGTACAATATGCTTTTATTGGCACGTGTTTTGCAAATGTGTGAGTATAAAGTTCATCTACTGAATAGCTACTGTTTTTGAACTTTGGTTTGAGTTTAAGTGAAGCAGTTAAAATAGTAACTCCAAACATCTGTCTGTGCAGATAGGACTATAAGATCCTATAGCTTTTAAAACATGGAATAAACCAGACTGCTTTGAAGTTGGTGCCTAAACAGTTTCTGTGCACCCCAATCGAGTAACTATTATAGTGGGTATTGCATTAGTCCACCGTTGCAGACAATCTGTGATGTCATCTTACTAGATCTACCCAGCTTAGGGATTTAATCATTATGTGATGATATGGCACATTAAGGTCCCCCTATGCACTGAATAATCCATGGGCCAATTTGAATCAGCCCTTTTAGTTTGAATGAAATCTTGAAGTGATTATGGATCTCTGATTGTAAAAGGAAATTTATGGCAGTCTTCTTTGCATTAATCTAAAAGCCATCTATGTGGTCCTGTAATTTTAAGCATGATGAACATGCAAATTAAAATTCTGTGGTTTATGGTTTGAAAATGTGTGGCTTCTGTCTCTTTAGCTGGTCTTGCCACTAGGTGGCAGCAGTGTTCTTTCCACCTACTTGCACAGCTAGGTTCTTGATGAATTTCAGCAGAACTCACACTTTCTACAGTGAGAACATACAGTAACTTAGTAAATGGGTTTGATGAACTGATAGCGGGGTTTGAAACAGGGCATTCTGATTATTTTTCCTGCCTGTATGGGTCTTTGATTTCAAAACGCATTCCTTGGTGTGGTATAGGTAAGTGCAGGGGCGTGTCCCCCCATGACTGCTGTCTGTTTCACACTGCTGTGAGAGAAGAGCTCTGCATTGTGAATTTTTATGCTACCGTGAGGTGTAAAAAAAACAATTCTGCTCTAAACGCGGGTCTCCCTCCCAATCTCTACCTGCCGCGTAGTGCACAGTTCCTGCTCTAGCCTTTCAGGAGTACAGGAGTGCACCTTTTATCCAGGGCTGTGCTTATAGGAAGATATTACTGAGCAGCCTTTGGACAAAGCACTCTGGAAACACCCCCCCCCCCCCCCCAAGAATTGGGGAATAAGTGAAATGGGGGAATTTTTGTGTAATAGTTGGTTTACTTGTCCTTATTCTATGTAGTCTTTACATCTGGGATCTCCTGGCCTAGTCCTGCAGAGCCCTGGAACAGCAGGCTTTATAGGTGGCCTTTGATTCCCCACTTTCTAAATCCCTGGAGCAGTTTAATGCTGATCAATTAAAAAGGTGATGTGTTTAAGTCATTTCGAGATCATTTGGAACAAAAATCAGAATATGCTCGAGTCCTCAAGGATCACTGTTCTCTACGCAGAAACAGCATTTGCTTGATTTGAAGAATTGCTTAAAACAAGTTTTCCTGTTTTTAAAATGGCGGGTGATTTAGGGTGAGGTATGAGAAAAAGTGGGTTGGGACCCTCCAGGACCAGGGATGGCTGTGGGAACCTGGGACAGAGACAGTCAGCTTCTGGTATGGGGGGCCGTGACAGCCTGCCCCTCCAGTCATTAACAGGATGGAATCTTGGCCTCCTGCAAGTATACAAGAGCCTCGCTCCATGCTCTCAGCTTTCTTCTGCCTCAGCCCCATCTGAAACGAGGGAACTTTGACATTCGGCTTAGCAGGCAGTACACGCTTCCCTGCCTGATGGATCAGAAATAGATTTTAACATCCACACTTTCCAAATAGTGTTTGGAGGCAGGAAGAGTGGGCACTGAGTTTGTCCAGCAGCTGAGAGGTTCTCTTATCTGGCTTGCCTTTACACAGTGTAATGGAGGAAGCCAACTACAGCCTGCTGAAGAACGAGAGAGCCTGAAATTGACATCATTGGGATTTTTCTTCTGTTTTTCGTCTGTTTACAGTGCAAGTTGGACTCTGTAATCCAGAGGTCTCAGGTTTCTATTGTGGTTGGGCTTCCCAATATAAACTTCAAATATAGAGACAATATAATAAGATAATGTAGCTTCTTATCTTTATCCTAGTCTTGTATTAAATGCTACATTATAGATTTTAACACCCACACTTTCAAAAGAGTGTTTGTGGACCTTAAGAGTGGGGATAGTTTTCTTTCAGTTGAGAGATGCTCTTATCTGGCTTTTCTTTATACATTTTGTATAATTCCAGAAGTCACTGAATACAAGTCCAGCTCTTAACACCTCCTCACAAAGCTCTCTTAACACTGGCTTGCAGACTTGCAATCAGGGCAGGATTCCAAGATAATCCAGTAATTCCCCAACATTACTGATTTTTTTTTCCCCCATACCCCTAACATGCATTCCCTGGTTTAACCTGCTGAGGGAAGCAGTAATTTACTCTTATTCACTTATGTTCTTCAGACAGTTCTAAATAGTTGTTTTGAGTTTTATTTCATTATATATTTTATAATTAGCAGGTAATTTAATTTATAATGTTTAGTTACAGGTGGCGGTCCACTACAGCTGGCTTGGCATTTGACTCCTGACCCATCAAAATGTGCTTTGATCAAGTGTGTAGAACACATTTGTATAGAAAACAATTTCAGAGCTACAAAGTCTCTTTTCAGAGAAACTGATGTTGCCTGTCTTTTAACACTCTAGTCTAAAAGTCCCAATGTACAGGTCCTTCTCAGAGTGGAATGGAACTCCGTGCCTTAACGGGCAGTAAAAGGTTTTAATTGGCCAGATTGCAGTGGACACTTCTCTCTCCAGCTGCCTTCAGCAGGTACTGTGGTGAGAGAAAATGTGATGTTGCTCTGCATTGCAAGATGTGTTGTGCAAGACCTTTATCCTGTTGGCCAAATCTGCAGCTGCAGAGCAGAGGGAATCCAGTAACTTGGTGCCCTGTAAATGCATCAAGTGAGAAATATTTCTGAGCTGCTGTGTGGCATTGTAGTAGGAAGAATTTAAAAGCCCCATAGGAGATGGACTTCAATGACGGATGAAAAATTGCACAGCTAAAGAGTTAATATCTACTGTTTTCAATTTTTTATTCTGTCTTGGTTTTTATAGTTCTTAAATATTTAGAACACCAGTATTTCTACAATATTGGTCTTAGTGAATGACTTTGTACATTATACCTTTTATCTACTGAACATTAGAAACCTGTTATTGTTGGGTTAAAATGTGTATCCCGGTATTGCCTCTACTGAATGAACAACTTAAGGCCTTTTCAGTTTTTGCTGAAGCATAGGAGTTTTGCTTTCCCTTTTCAGTAGGTTGTGCAACAAGAAGTAGCACTGTATTCAGTCCACCAGTCCAGTGTTACTGTGCTCTTTTCCGCCTAAGGCAACTGGTAAAAGGGGTTTATGTTGTTCCTGAATTGTAGATGGGAGCTCTAGATGAAAAGACTTCTGTTAGTGCGGAATAAAATTCACAAACAGTCCATAGAACATCTGGACAGTCTGACAAATTATTGCTTTCCTCAGCAGACTAAACCAGAAATTTTTTAGGGGTACAGGAAAAAATAGGTAATGTTGGAGAATTGTTGCATTGTTTTGGAATCCTGTCCTGAGTACAAGTCACTGTTAGAGCAGCTTGTGGGGAGGTATTCAGAGCTAGATTGGTAATGAGTGATTCCTGGGTTTGGAGTTTACAGTATTACAAAATGCCATAGTATTACAGAGTGTTACAGGAAGAGATAACCATATTGATGTTACGAAGTGTTGAGTGTTACAATGTCAGCATTACAGATATCCTGTGCCAGGAATTACTGCAACTGGTGATGTGTATGAATGCAAAGTCATGGCAGACTATTGCTTTTATCAAAGTCCACATTCGTCTCCAGCTGCTGGAAGGATAGAGCCCAGCAGTTTTAGGGGGATCAGATCTGTAACATCCTAATGGTCAAAGACCAATGGCATCGGTTGACCAGTGTCACTGGGGACAGACCCCTCTGTCACTCTTTATTTTTTTTCTTCCACAAGGGGATGCTGAAGGCTGATCTAGCATGGTGAATTGCAGTAAACCACAGTCGAGTTGTAAAGCACATTGGAGCATGAGAGTACTGAAAACTAGTAAAATTCAGGAAAAACGTTTCTCCATGGCCCAAGTGTGGGAAAATGACCTTGACCCTTACAGGTGTGTTTCTCTGGTGCAGGACGGGGTTGCATTGAGATGACGGAGTACAAACTGGTGGTGGTGGGAGCTGGAGGAGTGGGAAAAAGCGCCTTGACCATCCAGCTCATACAGAACCACTTTGTAGACGAATATGACCCCACCATTGAGGTAGGTACTGACCACCTTATAAATAAATATAAATAAAATCCTTTTTTACATTGCTCTGCGCAACACAATACATCATATTGGGAATGTATAATGTATACTATAGTTTTAATGTCCATCGTTCTCTTTTTACATTGTACCCCAGGACTCCTACAGAAAGCAGGTGGTGATTGATGGGGAGACATGCCTGCTGGACATCCTGGACACTGCTGGTCAAGAGGAGTACAGTGCCATGAGGGACCAGTATATGCGAACAGGAGAGGGGTTCCTGTGCGTCTTTGCAATCAACAATAGCAAGTCCTTCGCTGACATCCACCTGTACAGGTCAGAGAACAACCTGCAGCCTACCTCTCCTTCTCTATTGGCTTTCAGAAAATCTGAAAGTGCTTAAACATAAAAAAACAAGGTTATTGTGCCATTTCCTTTAGTTGTTGAGAGACGATGGGATAAAAAAATCCCATTGAACATCAGAATTGTTTTCTGCTGAGAACAGCACAGTGTCCTGTCAGTTTGGTTCTCCATTTGTTGACCTCTCAACTTGACTAACTGATTGCTGTAAGCATGGTTTGGTTTTCATGTTCAGTTGTAATTACGAGGGCAGAAATTGTTTAGCCACAGTTTTATCTCCTGCTTTGGTGCTTACCCAGGGAAAAATCACGGAGTCTCTTCTTATCCTGTAGGGAGCAGATCAAGAGGGTGAAGGACTCGGATGACGTGCCCATGGTGCTTGTGGGCAATAAGTGTGACCTGCCAACGCGGACTGTGGACACGAAGCAGGCGCAGGAGCTGGCTCGAAGTTACGGCATCGAGTTTGTGGAGACGTCAGCTAAAACCAGACAGGTGTGTGGTCACCCATAACCTGAGAAAAGTGTCCTAAACTCAAGCTTTTTTCCAGAGAAGTATTTCATGACAAACCTCATTTCACAGGGCCTTATTAAAGTCTTGGTAACTAAGGATGAGTAGAAACCAGATACTGCTTTGTCACAATTTGAAGATGATGCAGCACTACACTGTGCATAGATTGGCATTTGCAGTTTTGTGTATTAGGCAGGGCAAAGGAATTCTAAAATTGTAAATTTCTAAGAGACTAATAACTATTACCAATATATGATGGATTACGCTGGGAATGTTTGGATATAAACCAGGTCTAGGTGGCTTTTCAGCTTTATATTTTTTCTCCAAAGTGCAGAAGTAACTGTTATAACATGATGAGCATTTAAAGGTCAATGAACATGTCATTTGAAGCAAATTGTGAAACACACTTGGATTTAGTTTTGTTGACTGGGAACTTGTTTAACACAGTTGCTTTCAATGTAGCTCACTTATTGTGTACATTATATTAGTCCTCTAAAACTGTTTATTGGGGACACTCTTTAAAGTGGATTAGACAAGCATATTATTTGATCCACAGTTCAATCACAAAAAATAACAGATGACTGGTTTAACCTATACTTTTATACTGTTTTTTGCACACCTGCTGCAGTGCAGTTAGCTTTCATATGGTAGAAATTCTTAGTGCTCAAGGTGGATATATGATTAACACAGGAGGGGGACTTCAGGCGCAAAGGCTGGTTTTCTGTTAAGATAATTAACAAGTAAAATAGGTTCATCTCAAATCTGAATGTCCAATGGAGGGCCAAGATCAGTTAGGAGTAGTGACCCACTGTTTAGCTCCAGTTCTCCTGTAACCCCCTTGCTGCCTGTGTGTGTGTGCAGGGAGTGGAAGACGCTTTCTACACTCTGGTTCGGGAGATCAGGCATTACCGGATGAAGAAGCTGAACAGCCGTGAGGACCGGAAACAGGGCTGTATGGGGGTGTCCTGCAGCGTGATGTGATCGGGTGAGTCTGCCATGAGGGCAGTGGGTGTCCAACCACATCCTGACTGCCACAACCAGGGCTCCATGAGCTCCAGGATGAGCATGCTCCAGTAGGACAGGCTGCAGTTGGTCATGAATTAGGGTAGGAATTTGTCCCTAAACGTCAAACCCTCTTTCCACCTGGGTTTCCAAATACGCGTCTGTGTCAATCTGCATTTGTATTACTGTACCATTGACATACCTCCTAGGATGCTCATCCTCTTATGAGTGTTTGATCCATTAGTTGTTGAAGCTGAAGCCTTATAGTACAGAGAGTTTAAGAGCCTACAGGAGGACTCCTCTAGCACACCCACCAGTCAGCACCTTTGTCACCAGCTCTACAGCCCCTCACAGGAGAGCAAACTGACTGGAGAAAAGGAGCATGTCTTTTTGACAACACCAAGAGCACTCAAACCCTGTTCAGCCATTTGTGTGCTTTACCTTGGGAATTCCTGATCACACTATCATTCGCTATCTATACTCAGGCTCTTTTAGCTCTAGGTGAATGTTATATACTACACTATACCTCCCATGGGGAAATTAGCTGTTGCTTTGCCACTTTGTGTTGATTTTTTTTAAGTCCATCCTAATTCATCCTGTTGACTATTCTTTGCCATTTCTTCCCTGCAGGGCTAAAGTCATTGCCTCGCCCCCTGCTGGTCGGGCTGGGCCTGGACACAGTGAGCTGCAGTGGAGAGAGAGAGGGGCATTACTGTGATTGGATGTGCTGGCAGGTCCTCCTGCTCCCCCTCCCTTGCTTCCTCTGGGCCCTGGGAGCTCCTCCACTGTGCTTCAATTGCCCGATCACCTTGGGTTCTGTTCTCAACTTCCCTGGCCAGGCGAGCACCACTGTGGAGTCTGTAGCCCTCGTGTTCCCCCCGACCTTTTCTGTACCCGACCTTGAGACACCAGAGATTCCAGCATCGTCATCCATCACTATCCCAGCTGCTCGGCAGCTGCCGGATTAGCCAACCCACTGCTCATGGTTTTTGGTTTCAACGTTTTCTGATAAAAACCCATTAGAGTTCCAGTTGTGCTCGTTTATCTCTACATCTACATGCAAGTGGCCTGTATGTGATGAACTTATTTAATTTTTTTGTACATTTCTTTGGATTTATAGATTATTTTTAAGCCTGACACATCTGCCACACTGTTAAAATCTTTGCATTATTCAGGAGTAGTTTCTGGAGTAAAAGCTTTTGAGTTTTACAGTTTCCCTTGTTATGAAGTACCAGTGGCTTCTATGATACAGACTGAAAAAGAAAAATAAGTCACCCGGATGCCTTTTGCCTTAAAGGGTGCTAATTACAGCACGGCTTTGTTCGGTTACTGCTTACATCTCAGCCCTTAGTGATTCCTCTTTAATTGTTTTCAACTTTTCTCTTTTAATAGGGGCTAGTTGTGCTATAGAATTGCATACCTCTGAGGCTGACAAGTTAGTTGTCAAGATGTATCCAGGAAAATTCAGTTGATTTGGGTTAATCTTGACCATCCCTGACAAGACAGTGCCTCAACAGAGGTCCAAAGTAATGTGCTGAAGCACGCCAGTCCCTGTGTTTTTGGTTTTATTTCATTGTGCCCAAAAACATTTCCCAATGTGGCCTGCAATCACCTCTACCTCAAAGCTTAAATCTGCAAATCCAGTGCACCTCTGCCACAGTGAGTGTGTACCAGGGCCCATTTAGGCCATTACTCTTCACCCCATGGGGAGAAACTCAAGTGTGACTAGTAAAAGAATAAAGGTATTTCACGGCACCTGTTTGCATCATTCATCTGTAGACCTAGCTTCTACCTAGTGGTCACTTCAAATCCTGCCTGAAAGAGGGTTTAATAATCCAGACTAGGAGCAGGCCAAGCCTCCTTGTTTGTTTTAATGGTAGAATGGCTTCTGCATGCCTGTGGGGCCATGGAGCAGGAACTGCTCAGCAGTTTCTGTGTGCTTCTTGAGGTTAGGCCCTTTCCTGTCCATTGCTGGTCAGCATGAAGGCCTTGAATCTAGAACCACCAGTACTGCCCTTTGCAGGCCCTGTGACGTCACACAAGGTCTTGCTGATGGTGAGGACATTTGGTTTCTATTCCAGCGAAAGGGCTCTTTCCCAGGACTTCCCTTGGTATTTGACTGACTGCAAAAAAATCAGTCCCCCTGTTCTGTTTCTTCTCAAACTGCATAGCTGAGAATTGGAGTGAATTTAAAACATGGTCAAACTCAATTCCGAGTAGTCCTGGGGGTCTTCTTGGTTTTGATACAGTCTGCGGAGTCAATTCAATTTCTTTAATTAGATGGTTAAAGGATATTTCTTGAGGTTGTTTATGAATGGTTACTAAACAAAATACACTTCAGTCCACCCAGGTTCCCATAGCGCACCAAGCCCGATTAGAAAAATGAGCAATTATGCTGTTAATTAGACCAATAATGTCTTACTGAGAGCTCAGGTGGAGCAGAAACCAGAGCCCCAAGCCCTCCAGGAGTTCAGTTGGCACATCTGCTTTATAAACTAATGAAAAGTGTCCACCTATGTGATAAGTACTGGACTTTGAATGCATTTCAGGAGAAGATTCAATTCTTCAGGTGCAGCTGTTATATGGTTAAGTAAATTGTAGGGAGTCCTCGCTCCCTTATGGAACACTCTCTGAAGATGCCATATCCTTGCAGAAACCTCTCCCCAAGATGGGAGCACATTTGTTAATGCCATGCTGTCCACTTTTTCTTTAGTTAATGCTCTAGGGGTGATTCATCCTAGTCTTTCCTGAATAAGTTCTTTATAACTTGAAGTTGTAACACCTTATTGTAATGCATCACTATTTTAAGGAGGTGTTTTTTTTAAAGAATAATTGGAGACTTAATGTTCTGGGCATACTGAAAAAGCATCCTGTGTAGAGAATTTAACTGATCCCGGTACTGTTTGCTTAGACAGTTCTTTCCAATACCACTGTACAGAAAAACATCTAGCAGGCAAACTGGCACTGGAAACAGAACAGGACAGAATGTGATCTTTATGTGTTTGCACTTGTATTCTGTTAACAATTTTGTATTGGAATCGTGTTCACCAGAATGAAGAAGATAGCACAGTGCTCTTTGTTCCTGATCTTGGAGAGCTTCAACCTACAGGTTTTATATTCAAACTTCTGAATGATTAAAGATTTCAAAGGTGTTGGACTAAGTTATGCCATTGATTGAGTCATTAAAAGCTCAGAATTAAAGCCCCCAAAACATTGGCTCTCCACTGATATATTGAGGAATTTCAAACATTACCTTACCTTTGAATATATTTAGGCTTTAGAAACTTTTATTGTGACAAGCTGGATAGAATTATAAAACTGCATTGAAGAAGGCTTGAAGGCACTCTGAAAGTTTCACAATTATATTGCTTCCCTGCTCACTTCATACATTGGCTTTGTGTGGTGAAGTGGACATTTTTAAAATTAGAAAGTAAAAGTGGCCTTTACTAACCTGAAGTTTAGAACAGGAAGGGAGTAAAAAAGCCCCTGTTATTAATATTTCACACTGAGGCAATCAGAATTTCTTTATGTGTTATAATTATGTCTCTGAAAGTTAGCCTTGTACAGCTGGAAGGTGTTATTGAAGCCTAGTGCCACAGTATTTTTCTGTAACAGATGATGGGTAAAAACAGGGCTCGCTTCTGAGAGTGTGAGATCCAGTGACTCAGCCTCTGCAGCTGTATGGCCTTTTGACGTGCCAGTCAGTGTTTATTTTGAGAGCCCGCTGGACAGCTTTTCTGGCTCAGTGTTGGTCAGTCAGATCTTCGTTAAGCGGAGGCCTTGATTTGGCGTCTGAGAGTTTGATGCTGAATATCTGGTCTTCATTACAGGTTTCTTATGCTCATTTCCATATCTGATTTCAGAAGTGGGGGGTGAAAAAGCTGAATCCATTATTTTTATGCCATTTTCCTCTACCGGTGTCAAAAGTATAGAAATAGTTTTTCAAGGTGTAGGTATTTTAAGGTTTTCTACATTTAAGGAATGTTATGGAGGGTTTCAATATGTTAAAAATTAAAAGTTTAAACGTTTCCACTAGACTTTAACTGTAAAATTGGTGTCCTTCACACAAGTCAACCATGTTCTGCTACAACACTGTTCAGTGTGACTGAGCCTCACAAGAGTGTTGTTTTAGAGAACAGGTGGTGTTATCACATTTGATCTCGCAGGCTTTGTTTCATTGGTAATGCCAATAACATGACTTCAGATTTGGTGCTGGAAAGATTTGATCACTATCAAAGAAAATGGCTGCGCTAGTGTCGGATGTTTGGGGTTTAGGCCTTCTTTGAGACATTCTCTGTAGCACTGAGGACTTGTTTTAATATCTTGCTCTAATGTACTTGGTTGATTCACATCTGCTGTGTGATCAGCCTTGGTTTACTTGGGTATTTAAAACCATGTATCTCTCACCTTAGCGTTGGAACAGAATCAAGGATCACCTCCACTGCTGTCCCACTGAGGCTAATTAAGGTGTATTCATGTACTTATGTGGATGATTTTGGTGGGCACTGGTGTTCTGGATCTAATATATGAAATATCAAATAGGTAATTGTATTACTGAAGTCAGGATGAGCATGTTAAAAAGTGTTCACACAATATCTCTTATATGCTACACCGGTGGTTTACAGTTGCAAACCTTAAATGAGTATTTTTACATTGTCTAATATTTACACTGAATGTGTAATGTTGAAGTATTCAGTTGAACTACACTTTCATATATGATGTGCCCATGGGTTTACGGTGCATCACTGCAAACATGGTGAAAGTATATCATTAGAAATTTAGTGCTTATTGATTAGTAGAATGTGATGCCTGTCAGCCCAGCAAATTGCCACAGGTGATAAGTACAAGTGAAGCTGCACTGAGAATTGAGGGCTGTCTTTCTCTTCTGGTGTGGTGAAATAAAGAGCAGAACAGGCAAGGACAAAGCGTGGAGCCCTGCAAGTCATCCAGAGAGACTGCAGGCCAACGGAGTCTCTTATCTGCAGTCTCATCTGGTATTGAGAAGAAAAAAAGATGCACAGACTGAAAATTCTTATTCAAGACATACGCTTGATAGTTTTTGGAACTCCCTGATGGCGGTCATCGTGGGCCCTTCTGGATGGAAAGTTCAAGCCCTTTTGATTGGATCTGACAGAGGGGGGACATGGGCACAGTAGCTTTGTCAGAGTGGAGTGTTGAATTATTTAGAACTTCGTGAACTTGGCACCTGTAGCCATCAAAGCATTTTGAGTCGTTTTGGAAACTGCATTAAACTGTTGCCGAGTGCCTTCCTTTTTCTTGTCACTGTGCACATTCCCGTGTGAGTTCCTTTTTTGCAGCTGTAATATTAAAGGGAATGTGCATCTTTTCTAGTAAGGTGATGAACAAGTCATAGCTGTTTTAGCTGCTGCTGTTAATTTGAGGGGGATTTGATGATTGCTTCACATTTAAAGAGTGCTCTCCAGATTACCGCTCTCATTGGAAAAACATCTAGCAGGCAAACTGGCACTGGAAACAGAACAGGACAGAATGTGATCTTTATGTGTTTGCACTTGTATTCTGTTAACAATTTCATATTGGAATCGCAAGAGTTCACCAGAATGAAGAAGATAGCACAGTGCTCTTTGTTCCTGATCTTGGAGAGCTTCAACCTACAGGTTTTATATTCAAACTTCTGGTTACCGCTCTCATTGTCTGGGATTCAGTGTTTTGCTGTGGCCTTGTATAGTAACATTGCAAAAATCCCCAGTCGACAGCAGCACCTCTCTGTTCCCACATGCCTCCCTGTCCTCGGGTAAGGGTGCGAATCTACTGACAACTGTGCTCTAAGCTGACTACCACAAGGGCTGCGTTTGATTCTGAAAGGTTTGTTTTTACTTTTGCTTCTGTAAATTTGAAGTTGTATAAGACTGTGTGCTTGGATTTGTTGTGCAGTGTAATTGTGACCTGGAATGGTATTATGGTTATGCTTGTATTATAATGCAAACAAATGTAATGCTTAATGAGTAAATTAATTTACTAGAAAGTGTTTTCTTCTTTTTACTCGGCATTGGATAAGGGTTTCATATATTTCTGTGGGAGACTGTGTCAAGGGTAATAACAAAAGGGGAGGTTGTGATTTGTTTCCATGTTTTTGTGGGGTAGAGTTTTATTTGGTGCTTTTGGCTATTCTGGATGGTCAATGATATTACTCCCCCAGTTCGAGAGAGGACCATTGAGAGAGAAGCAATGACGTGCATGGATAAAATGTTCTCGCACTGACCCTAGTGACCACTACTATATGGCTATATTTACTACAGTTCATAACTGCAATCCAGGATGCCCTTATCAAAGACCCAGGGCCCAACCTCGCAGTAGCATGAGCAGTATCAGCTCGGTAAGATGCACAGTTGTGCGTCACTGCTCACATGTGGAGCTCATTCTGTGAATTATTTCCACCTAGGTTAGGGTGAGCAGAATGAAAATCAGGCTGAAGGGTCTGTTGCTTACATATAGACAACAGTTACTGGACCTCTGCTTCAGGAATCAAATTTCTAAAGATCTGTAGATTCAACAAAGACCCTTCAGTGCTGTAAATTTAACTGGTAGCAGGGGCGGCCCCAGGACCATGGCAGTCCAGAATAAGATGTCCCTTGTATAACAAATGTCCCATCTTCTAGTTTGGTGTTTTTGAAAGAGTGACTCTTGTTCAATGTGTTTTTTAGTCCAATTCCTGCACTATAGGGAAGACAAATACAGCAATAGATTTTGCCTTTGATACTTTTCTGAATTGATGACACCTATTATGTAATTTATCTGCTTTATTAGATAGCGCAGCACATATCATTACTAAATGAAGTTAATAAAATTAATCAACTAACTGAATTAACTGAACTGGCACTTGATTAGCAGAAATATCATTTGCAGAATTTCAGTTTTAGATTACTTGGCCAAATGGTGATAAATCTATTCTTCAGTCAGTACTAAAGACACAACTGTATGTCTTTTGGTAGCGTGTGCATGGCTCTTCGTGAACTTGTGGTCGCGGAGTGTCTCAGTATCTTCCTCATATGTACGCTCTGTGGACTGCTTTATCTATGAAATCCCCGAAGGCGCGGTTCAGTTGCTATCGTACCGGCTCAGCGCTAGCCTCTCCGTGCCAGAGCGGTCTGCACTCTGAGACCCCTTAAAATAGCTAATCATGCCTCCTCTGCCTTTTTTAAGACCGGGGGCCTCTCTGGTTACACTAGTCGCCGGGGAAATATATTCCAATGAGCTCTGAAATCCTCTCACTGCTCCGCTGTCTCGGTTGGCTGAACAGCTCTTCATCTCTTCGGTGGGAAGGTGTCGGATTGTCTTGTCGCCATGTCCAAAGTCAAAGCTCCAAGTGAGTTTAACCACGTTTGTCCGCGTCTTCGCAGCCAGGATCTTAAATTAAAAAATCTCTTGTTACCTTTTTTTTGCTCCTTTGAAGGAAAACACGGCTCCGATATCTTGCACTACATTTTACACCCTGCCCCAGCTGCAGGAGAGTATTTCCGAACTTGTTGCTTTTATTATATTTTATTATTATCGTTGTTGTTGTTGTTGTTACTTTTTAATAGTAACGCTTTTAATGGCGATCCAGATAACCTGATTCTTTAGAAAAAAGATAAAATATTTTGATATCTTAATTTGATTTAATATTCTCAATTTTATTTAATATTTTCATGTGACGCTTATAATGCTGAAGTTGGAGAATGCGAGGATTGGACTTATTTTCTAAATTTTGATGTGAATTCACCCTCAGTGCTGTACTATATAAAACAGGTCTCAGAATTCATTTCACGCTTTTAATGGCGATCTAGATAACCTGATTCTTTAGAAAAAAGATAAAATATTTTGATATCTCAATTTGACCATCTTTTGTTATTTTAAGATTATGCAGTACAACAAATCATAAAATGTATTTTTTTTCAAGTTATACAATGAAAGATAAATATATATATATATTTCTTTCCTCCAGTTAGATTTGTATTGTTACCATTTTTTTAGTTTCAACAACCAATGCAGTGAAGAGCGAAGACGTCGAATAAGATAAGCCTCGCTTTACAGATACTTTATGACTCATTGGGCGCTTACCTTAAAACGTAGTTGAAACAGTAAACTAGGAGTCCATTTATTGCGCTTTTAATTTCAGTATACGTGTTGTATGTAATTCAAGCAATTTGCATACTTACTATTTTGCTATTGTAGTAGATTTATTCCAATTCTATTCGCTGCTTAGTTCACATTAATATATTCTGTAATTAATACATTGTGTTATTGGGCAAAAAGACTCATTCAAAAAATAAATTCATTTTGTTTAAATAAAACGCGTGGAATTATAAGCGAAACTTATTTATGGAAGCGCTATAGGTCCGTTAGAAGTTCCCATTTGTGTATTCGTGTCTGTAGAAATTTAGGGTAATCTGATATTTGTCGTTACTCCATAGAGTAACTAGAGTTGCTTTTTCGTTAGTGTTCCCGTAACACGCGCCCTGTGCATGGGAACACAAAAGCAAAGCAGTTTAAATGGGTCTCTGGTCGTCATGAATCAATTTAGCTCCGCCGATCCTCTAATCCTACTGTGAGTTTTACATAGTATCCGTCACAAGAACACGAAGTTATGCTTGGATATGATCTCGATAATAATTAGAAGTTTTGAATTAAAGTCTGACCGAATTAGAGGGATCACATCAAATACAATCCTTGGACCCACAGACATCTAATTTAGGAAGAGGACAAAGTAGCTTTCAGAAAGTAAAGCAGATTCATTGAAATGTTTGCCTGTTTTTGCACAGCTGTTTAAAAGCAGGATCTGGGAATTAAAGAGTGGGGAAAGCAGGTAGCAAGTGCTGTAGTTCCAGGACTGTGGTGATGTGGGGACAAACTTGTAATGATTCTGTTAACACTTAGCTGGCACCAATATCACAGTGCAACTCACAACTGGCAACCAAATAGCTATGAGCCTGGCCAGGAGCTGGATGGGAGACCTCCTGGGGAAGCTAAGGTTGCTGCTAGAAGTGGTGTCAGTGGGGTCAGTAGGGGGAGCTCACCCTGTGCTCTGTGTGGGTCCTAATGCCCCAGTATAGTGACTGGGAGACTATACTGTAAGAAAGGCGCCATCCTTTGGAGGAGGGGTATACCCGAGGTCCTGAATCTTTTATTAAAAAGAAGAGCTGGTTATTAAAAATCCCAGGGCATTTCTCGAAAAGAGTAAGGGTGTTACCCTGGTGTCCTGGCCAAATTTCCTTTTCTAATCAGGGCCTTCTAATAATCCCCATCTATGAACCGGCTTCGTTATTGTGTCCTCCTCCCCACTGATAGCTGGTGTGTGGTGAGCGTACTGGTGCACTATGGCTGCCGTCGCATCCTCCAGGTGGGGCATCACACTGGTGGTGGTGGAGGGGAGCCCCCATTACCTGTAAAACACTTTGAGCTGAGTGTCCAGCAAAGCTATATAAGGGTAAGGAATTATTATAATGCTGGAATATTCAAACAATTAACTTCCTATTAACAACTGGATATAATATAATGGAACAGTGTGGTGGCACAGTGGTTAGCTTTGCAGCCTCACAGGTCTGGGTTCAGGGACCTGGGTTCAGTCTGCCCTGCAGTGGACTGCTATCCCATCCAGGGTGTACCCTGCCTTATGCCTGTTGCTTGCTGGGATACTCTCCAGCTCCCTGTGACCCTGAATTGGATGGAGCAGTTACAAAATGGATGGATGAATAATGACATATTATAGATTTACAGGTAACTGTAAATGTGTTGTGCAGTGTAATACTTCTTTTGTAAAAGAAAGCTTTGTCCATCTATGTAATGATGAAGTGTTACTTTTGACTTATAAAAGGTGCAACTGTGGAAAAGAAACATGCAGGATTGCAGGCGGATCACAGTCATGAATCTGAGGACAGTCCCAAACGGCCAACATATCAAGAGTAATGTTATTGGTCAGCTTGTTTTGCCCAGTACCTCAGAATGAGAGCTGATTGATTCCGACCTGTTCCTTGACCTGCTGCCTAGCGTGCCGGGGGTCAGCCGGTTGATTCAGTAGGAGCTAGCTGTACCTTCAGTGCTGCAGTGTGCAGGAGAGAAGGCCTTAGCACAAGGTGGCTATGGCAATAAGCAAAGCCTGTCCTCACGTTGCACCACAGGAAAAGACGTGACAAGATTAAAGGCCTCATGGTGACCCAGAAGCAAATGATGAATATCACAGCATTGTTAGGTCATTTATCAAACATCTTTATACCACACGGTGTAACGGGAAGCTGGAGCCTACCCGGCAAGCAATGAGCACAAGGCAGGGCAGACCCTGGACAGGGCACCAGTCCATCGCAGGGCAAGTGCAAGTCAATCATACATGGGGACAATTTAGAGGCCACGGTAAAGGGAGAGGGGGGAAATTTGGCCCAGACACTGGGATAACTCCTTTCTCTTATCGAGAAATGCCTGGGGATCTTTAATGACCACTGAGAGTCAAGACCTCAGTTTAACGTCTCATCCGAAAGATGGCGCCCACTACAGTATAATTTGCCCGCCACTATACCGGGGCATTATGACCCACACAGGGTGGGTGCCCCCCTGTTGGTACCACTAAAACCACTTCCAGCAGCAACCATAGCTTCCCAGGAGGTCTCCCATCAAGGTACTGACCAGGCTCAACCCTACTTTGCTTCAGTGGGTAGCAAGTTATGAGCTGCAGGGTGATATGGCTGCATCGCAGCATAGAACTAACTTTAATATTCATTATTACTTTTGCAAAGTGTCTAATTTTCTATTTATTATCAGAAAGCTGCTGGTTGTGGTAAGCCATGCCCTGTCCAGGAAACAGGGTTCAAGGCAGGACTACAGGATGCCAGGACATCTCAGGACACACTCAGACAGACAATTTAGAGACACCGCTTTACCTAGATGTCATGTGTTTGGAGAATGTGAAACTCGGACAATGGTGTTTTGGCATAGCTAAATCCCAGCAGGGTCACAGCAGAGCTGCAGTCATTACTTGAGGAAACTGGAACACCTGGAGGAAACTATTAAAAAAAACTGCAAAAAAGAACATGCACAGAACTCTACACAGAAGGTACATTTTAATTAAATTAAGAGCTCAAGTACTATGAGGCAACAGCACCAACACCTTCCACACTGTCCCTCTTGGCTTCTAGTGAAAATTGTTGGAATAAATCTGGCATAATCTCTTCAAAGGTCACTGTAACCAAACACCAAGCACAAACGCGAGGAGATGTAAACATAACAGTGTCTGAAAATGTGATAAACCTTTTGCATCATGTTTCATGTGGATGTTCACACAGAAAGCAAAGATCACAGTGGTAAACCTTTGAGAGACTGATTTCAAAACCTAAATCTTATTGGTTCCCCAGTGTCAGTAAGTTACACTTCAATATTTTAGCAAAATGTGTGTTCCTGGGTTTTCCGGGTTTTTTTTCCAGTTTCTTTTCAAGCTGCGCCCCCAGACTCTGGGTACAGACCCCGCTCTGTACCCATTCCTTCCTCATTCTCCATGCCCAAAAAACTATTTCACAGGAACACACTGAAGCAAACCTGCCTGAAGAGACAGCTGGTCTTGTGGACAGGTGGATGTCACCCTGGTAGCTATTTGAGAAAGTGCAGCTCTGTGATGGCAGATTTCCAAGGCTGGACTACAGTATACTTGAAGAGGGTGTGTGTATGCGCATTGTGGGATACCAGGGCACAGAGGCCTGTCACGGCTTTTGAAAACATTTCTCTGGACAGCAATAGCATGAGTGCTATTCAGACTCCAGACGTCCAGAAGTGCCTCTTAGTCCTATAGCAGTGTTGTCAATTATTAGGGGTGCTGAATGCTGAATATTATACTGCAAGGGTCTGCGCTCTCTAACCCTGGTCCTCAGGAGTCCCAGGCTTTTTAGTGTTACAAGCCTCCTGTTTCTGAAGATAGAGAACCCCTGTATGTTACTGATGATTAAAGAAAATGATCTGTTCTATTGAGATAACTCAGTTACGTCTTTGAACAAATCACCCCTTTAATTGATTACGAATAAAAAAATCTAGCTTTTAGAAATGATTTAATAGTTACCTAAAAAATGTGGTGGAATGGGTCTCTCCAAGACCAGGGTTGAAGGGTCTTGTCTTAGTGCAAAGTTGCAAACTTCCAGTCAAAAGTGTGGGGCAATAGCAAGATTTTGTCCTTATATCAGAAGTAAGTGTGGGAGAAGCAAATGGGATTCAGGTTAGAAGCTTTTTAAAAGGAAATAGTGCTACTACCGCTGAAGGGTTTACAGAAAGTGAGGATGTGTTCATTTGAATACAGCTTTCCTTCCAAGATTCTCATAGTAGGTTCTGGATTTGTGCTAATGGCTTCTTGAATATGAGGCCTCATTCCTGGGTCATTTTCTCTGCAGCAGTTTGTCAGTTTAGGTATTTCTGAAATAAGCAGCTCCAGCCTGTTTAATTGTATGAATGTTTTGTAAATGAGTGTACTGATTCTGAAGAGCACTGCATCACACCTTCTAGAACCACTGCAGGTATCGCCAAAAAGTTGTGATTTAATCAGTTATTGTTAATTGATTATATTCACAGAAGAGTAGTTGGTGGAGAAAATATAAATGTGAGTCATTTAAGATCACTGTGTCCAGTATCCTGGCCTCATATAATGTGTGTTTTGCAATAATTAATATTTCAGTATTAGATATCGATTAAATTGAACCTCAGTTTTTTTACCTTGCACTTTCGGCCACTTTTTTCACTGGTGTTTTGGGCATTTTACTTCTTCTGTTCCCGTTCTGCGAATAGCAAAGACGGTTTGCCCACATGGCACGATCTGTATACAGAGTTGCATCCGCAGGGAAACGGTCCAGGCCAATCTAGGTGTGTCCAGTCTCCTGCCTTACTGTACTTTTCTTCTCTTTTTTTTTCTTCCTCTTATTCCTTTCCTGAATGACCTCACAGCAGGTGCAGCAAGTAAGTATGGCGGGCAGGCACAGAGGTTTGGAGTTGCACTGACTGGCACAGTGTGTGGCACAGCTGTGCCCTCAGTCAGTGCCTCAGTAAAGCTGTGAGATGTACACAAAGGATCTGGGCTTCTGAGCATCCTGCATGCCAGATTTACCATGATTAAGTGATCGTCTTCCAGAACAAGAAGAGTATGGGTATTGATACCGTGTATCTTACTACACTGAAGAAGAAAGAAATTTAATTGCATGAAAACAAACTGCTCTTTTCAATCACAAGTTGCAGAGCAGGAGGAGTGATGTGTCTGAAAGGATTCTTTCCTCAGCTCTCTAAAAGTTGGAAGGTCGTCTTGCTCTTTTCTTCCTCTTTTTGCACGACGTCTTCTGATGTGTAAAACGGTGTGTGTTTGGGGGGGTTATATGCTTGGCTTGTTACATCCCTGAATGATTTTTCAAAAATCATTCCTCCATAAGACCCCCGCATGGCACGTCAGACCTCCTTGGCAACACATTGTGATACACAGTGTCATACAGTGTATACGTTTCAGTCCTCCACATGTGTATCATCTGGAGCTTGATCTCACTTATAAACTGCACAGAGGTTTTTAAACCTGTTTCTTTACACACATCATTCATTATGTGTGTTTCTGTATGCTGATGGGTCACTGGATGGGTGCCCATTAGTTTCTGCATGATTCTGACATGACTTACACATGGACTGTAAATGTCCACTGTTGAAGGGTGTTGTAGACCTGCAGCTCGGTTTAAATAATGGGCTGTGTATGCCTCTGGAATTAATTAGCTAAGCAGTTTGGCAACACTCTTTTTAAATCTTTCTTACATGTATCGGCAAAGATTTAAAGTTACAGTTATGATTTTCTCATTAGCTTATGAAAATACAGTGTTGTTTCTGTATCTTATTGACTGGTTAGTGACTGGTTCTCAGAATGTCAGGCTCTGAGGTTAGGCTGCTAGTAGCTAAGTGATGTAAAGATCAAACCAGAGGATTTTTGAAAGAAGGCAAAGGATCAGCAAGGTCTGTGCTTGTCTGTGTTTTCTACAACAGAAAAAGAGTCTTGTTTTCTCAGTCTTAAATGCAGGCATATTTTTCCCTTGTGGAATGTTGATGTAAAATAAAGAAGGTCAGACCCAGAAGAGGACAATATAACAAAGTTAATTCAGCTGTACCAAGAAGGGCCTCAGTTTCACTCTCTGCTTAGCTTCACCAGATTCGAAGTAGCGTCTCTGACTTTTTCTAAATTGTTCTGTTATTATCCTCTTTGTTTTTTGGAACTTGTCATAGATTCCTCACATAAAAACCGGGTCAGATTCCACCCTTGTGCTCCTCTGTTGGTTCTGGTCACTGATCAATGTGGTTCCACCCAGAATGAATCCAGGAGTAGAGAATCTGACTTTATACTTGAAGCAGGAACTATCCAGTAAAGTTCACCACCTTCAACAAAGGACCAGGTCTATCATCTTACAGATCTAAAAAGCAGGACTACCTATTTTTTAAAGGCAGTGCTTCATTGAGACCTAAACAAGATTTTCCTAACATGTTGGAAAAAAAACAAACATTTCTGGAGAAAGCTGGAGAAGAAGGATGGTCCAGAGTTTCCTGTCTCCTTCATGTGGAGACAGTCCCAGAGAAAAATATAAAATAAAATAAAGAATCAGCTTTTTTAAGGAGCAATAAAACACTGCCCATAACACTACAATTCAGATAAATCTGAAGCATTTCTGTTATGTTTTTGAGTTGGCAAAGAATTTGAGCAGTGGAACTTTGTGTGGAGAAAGATGCCACCTGTGAGCAGGTGTATTGTGGCGTTGCAGAGACGGATGACTCCATACGAGCATTTGCAGAGAAGGTGTTCGCCTCGGAGGTGAAGGATGAGAATGTCAGGGAGGAGATCTCCGTCTTTGACGTGGCAGAGGACTGTCCCATCTTCCACCATGAGTTGGCCGATCATCTGCAGCAAGAAAGCACAGAGAAGCGGTAAGGTGATGGTGCCAGGGTGGCTGTTGCTTCCTGGCACAGTGATTTCAGAGGCGGGCTTAGAAGACGTAGCCGTCTTACCTGTTGCAAAGTTCAAGCATTGCCCCGAACACGTCTAGATTGTCGGGATACACTCTGCAATGCCACTTTGTGGAGGTTGCTATTGAATTCCATTCTGAGTCTGTCCCTCCAACCCCACAGGAAGAAACGCCTGCAGCGAGCTCGTACCATCTCTGTCCCCTCACCGCTCAGCGAGAAGTCTCCAACCACGCTGGTGCCAGTGGTGGAGGAGGTGCCAATCTACCTGGAGGTGCCTGAGTTCCAACGAGTGGCCATCATTGGAGACTACGCCTCTGGGGTGGGTCCCATTCTGTCCTTCTGTCCCTCCCTTCTCTCTGTCAATGTCCAATTCTGTCACTTCAACATGAGCAGATGTGAGTTTCTCAGGCCTGAACATGTCTAAGACAGTCAGGCTGCACCTCTATAATTGGAGGAGGTAGTCCTGCTGTCTGCTGTCATGTCAGAGTCAGAGAAACTCAGAAATGTTCATGTCCCTGGCCTCTGCATATCTGGGGCAAATATGCAGAGGTGACCTTAAAATAGAAGTTCAGAAGGGTAATGAGATCTTCAGCATCATCTCACATGGCCCTGCTTTAAACAGACTGGCAACGGCTGATGGTTTCACATGGTGACCACATTCTGCTGTCTGTGATGGACAGCCTGGTCAGGCAGTTTAAATACACACCTTTCTAGCACGTGGGCCTTCAGAGCTAATGTTTCAGCAGCTGGGAGTGGGGTTTTTTAGATTTGAAGTCCCCGAAGGAGTGTATTACAGGCTCTGCACCAAGGTTTCTTAGTTTTAGGGACACATTTTAACTCTCTGAACCTTGGAGAGAGGAAAATAGCTTAAACACACACTTAAGGAAGATTCCAAATGAGAGAAGGCCATTCTTCAAGGATCCCAAGACATCTACTTCCACCACAATTTGGCTGTTGTTACCAGACCTCCTTACCCTTGTGTATTAAACGTGCCTCAGTCTTGATTGCACACCCTTTTAATTTTTACTGGCCTCAGCGGCTTCTTGTTTCACAACTGGCCTTGACGTAGTCCTTTGTGTTGCAATTTATAGTATATGCACTAATCTGTACAGTTTCTTAAACATATTGGATCAGTCACATACAATATAAGGATGTAAAAAACATATGTATATTAAAATAAAGAAGTTTGATTTTGCTCCATTGGAAACAACCAGTTGCACCTGCCTTCACTCACTGGGTAAGGGATGTGATGTATTTTCTCCACCTTGAAAAAATTAGGATTTCCCTCTGTGGCTTAACTGCAAAATTTTATTCTGCCTGGCAGACTTCTTTAAAGAACTTGCAGCTCAACCCAGACATATGAAAGGCCTTGAAGACTGTGGCTTCCCTCTTTTGTCCTTTCACTACCTTTTTTTTCTTTTTCTCTTTTACCTTTGCTTATCTCTTCCAAATCTCTGGTTTCCTTTTTTCTACTCATATATGCCCATTGTTATATTATTGTTGGATCTACACAGTCGGTTTTTAAGTACCAAGTCTTTCATGCCATGATGATTGTTCACATTAATTCATTATTGTATATGGTACCATGAAATGTTCTTTTTTTCTCCCTAAAAAAATCAATAAACAAATTGAACATACTAATAAAATAAATACACATATTTTGAGAATTTGTGCGATCAGTACAGGAAACAACCATGCTCTGTAGTGTACAAATGTAAGGGAAATCTTGGAAACATGCATTCTTAATTCTCTGTGAGAAGATCCTGCAATAAAAGCCAATTCACAAGATGGATCAAATTGGTACTTTCAACATGTTCGTCTGGGACATTTCTGAACGGCTTGTGGCCTCAGGGCTTGATGTGCCTCACTTCACTCTGGTCTGGTCTGACAGGTGACCATGGATGACTTCGAGCTGGCCTGTAAGGGTCTGTACCGTGCTTTGACCATCAGAGAGAAGTATATGAGGCTGGCTTTCCAGCGTTTCTCCAGCACGGCCTCCCAGTACCTGCGCATGATCGAGGGGGAGGTGTGGAAGCCAGAAGACCAGGTGCAGCCAGGTAATGTGCCGTGACGCGTCAGGCCTCAGATGGCAGAGCATGGTCCAGGGTTAATGGATGTGCTGTTTGTAATGGCTGATTAAAACAGAAAATCAAGGAAGTTTGGTAACTTTTTTATGCGTCACATGGTGAGTCAATGGTAGAATCAGGACTGGAACCAGGAAGCCTAATTACCGGGAGGAGCTGTGCTCAGAATGTGTTATGCTAAATCAGGAGCTGTTTTCATGCCAGCCTGCTCTTGGCCCCAACCCAACCCTCAAAAGGAAAAAAAAATTTTTCTTTTCACTTGACCGAAAATCAGAATGAGGTCCCAGAGAATCTAGAGCTGGCTGCGAGGTAAGCAAACTGTCACAGAATTCATGTGATCTCTCTTCCAGTGTTCACGCCACCTCCCAAAAAAGACGAGGACCCACTGTCCACTGATAGCCTGCCTGAGAACCTGGGCTATGTAGCCCGTATAAGGGATGGCGTGGTCTGTATCTACGCCAGTAAGGAAGCAGCAGACAAGCACGAGCCCAAAGACCTGCCTTACCCTGACCTGGCCACATTCATTGATGACATGAACTTCCTCCTTGCCCTGATTGCCCAGGGACCCACGTGAGTGCCCAGCCCTTCATACCTCCAGGCTCTTGAGTTGGTCTCTTTCTCCCAGTTTTAGTGACACAAACAAGCAGATCACAAGTCTGCTTTTTCCCTTGCTGGTTCCAAGTCCATATTCCCCAGCAAAATCTCCATTTGGCAACAAGTCCGGCAGAACGTGAGAGTTTGAAAGGGATCAATAGGACCATGTGCAGTGTAGCCCTGTGGGTAATAGCAGCCTGTCTCTATCCTCTGCAGTAAGACCTACACCCACCGCAGGCTGAAGTTCCTCATGTCCAAGTTCAACGTCCACGAGATGCTGAACGAGATGGAGGAGCTGAAAGAGCTGAAGAAGAACCCTCACCGTGACTTCTACAACTGCAGGAAGGTAAGAGTGATGGAGGCCGTGGCGACGGTCACGCAGCTGCTGTGGGTTTGATCTGTTGGCTTCTTCACCCCTGGTCTCTGAAATCCAGGGTTTTCAGACGCTCTTCTAATAAGCTGATTCTAAAGGGAAGGAATTCTTCTGTGAAGTGCAAGTGACATCTTTGGTAAATTTACCATGTGTGCAGTGCAATTTACCCCTGTAACAGGTCTCTACAGCCACAAGTCTATGTAAGACAGGTTTTCATCAAATGTCTTGACAGAACATTTAAACCTTCATTTAATTGCTTGTTAACTTTCTTATTTTTAAGCAATGCCTGCACCCTCACACCCATGTGTTTTTGATTTATGTAAGATCATAGATGGAATAGTCCAGTGTCCATTCTATTGCTGTAAAGAAAGGGATTTCTTTACTGTTTGCTATTGACAGAATCAGCCCCGTGTTGCCATGACCCCCGTGTTCTCGACCTCTCACGCCACAAGCTTTCTTGAATTGACTGAGCCCTTAATTCAACTCGGAGCAAGTTGCAACCTTAAACCTAACAGTGAACAAAAATGTAAAAAAATCGTATTCAGATTAAGCAAATTAGTTCAGTGGAGTGGAATGGAAAGTAGTAGAAAGGGTACTGAAAACTGCCGAACTCTGAAACCACAGGCAAGACATGACTCACTCAAGCAAGAATTTGTTATAATGTCTACTCAGCCTGCAGCAACCGTTAGCAGTAGTTTTTATTGAGGGGTACTGACTTCTACTCCACACTATTAGCCCCAACAGCCTTTCTGTTTCATCCAATGAATATGATGCGTCACTTCCTACTTGCAGTAAGACAAATTCATCGTGACACAGGTCACAGTAAAAGGAATACAACTATATTTTTCAGTTGTGAGAATAATTTAGCCTGCACACCTGGAAAACACATTGAAAGCCTATTCAATTTCATGTGGAAACTGTAGGAAAATTAAGTGCACTAATCTGTTACTGCTGTCTAGTGCTGCCATCTGCTGTGTGAAGGTTGTGTTGCAGTAGCAAGATGAAATTACTTTTTCTTTTGCACCTGTCTAAATCTATCTATCCGTTTATCCACTCCAGTTGTCCAGCGGAAGCTCAGGCACTGTCTATGGCTGAACAATTTAAACAATTTAAGGGTGTTTTTAAGTTTAAATGAGCTAATACTGGAATTATGTTGTCTGGCCCTTTGAACGAGGCACAGCGCTGTGGACTGCTCTGTGTCCGTCCAGTGCAGGGATGCTAGTCTGCCTGTTATGTTGTATCGGCTGCAGGTGGACACCCACATCCACGCGGCGGCCTGCATGAACCAAAAGCACCTGCTGCGCTTCATTAAGAAGTCGTATCGCGTGGACTCCGAAAGGGTGGTGCAGTGCATAAAGGGCAAGGAGGTGACGATGAAGGAGCTCTTCGCCTCCCTCAACCTTCACCCCTATGACCTCACTGTTGACTCCTTGGACGTGCACGCCGTAAGTACTGCCCCCTCCCTGCAGGACCCACCTCATCTGTCTCCCCAGATCACAAAGGACCAAACTTCACTCCATCCCCCGATTCCATAGAATGTGTCAAATCTACACTGCTGCACTTTTGATGCCAAACACTGTTTAATGTTAAAATGAGGCAGATATGGGAGCTACATGAAAGCATTAGAACAGCATGCAGCGGTTAGCATTATTGGCTCACAACACTGGGCACTGGGTTCAATTCTGAACCTGGGTTGCTATGTGTGTGGAGTTTGTATGTTCTCCTCCTGGTGCTTCGGTTTTCTCCGACCATCCGAAGACATGCTGGGAAATGGCATCTGGGAAAATTGTCCCTGGTGTGAGTGTGTCTGTGTGCCCCCCTGCGATGAATTGGCGGCCCATCTAGGGAATACTTCCCCTTGTGCCCTTCGCTTGTCGGACTGCACTGGAGGAAGCAGTTGGAAATGAAAGCATTTTCCCATTAAGAATTACACACTGAAGATCTGCAGGAGTGGGTGTTGATCCATCAGCGCCATGTGGAGCAGAAAAAAAGTATGTGTTTACTTAAACAGGTTCCATATGTGATTGCACAGATGGAATAATCTGATAGCTGGAAACCTGTAAAGGTTTAGTTCAAACTATTTCCCATTCAATTGTTTAGATTATTATTAATACCTATTATTATGGGGCTCCAAAGTAACTAGAGACAGCTCTCACAGCTCTAGTACATATTAAAACAAGCAGGCTATGTGGGTGTAATTCTTGAAGTTTGCTGGAAAAACAGGTCAGATCTAGCCTCTATTAGCATTGGCTCTGCACTGTTTATTTCTCATTAAATGTACTGTTTCCAGTCTTTCTACTTGCAATCAAGAAATGAAATACTGTACTTGAAAATCTGTATTAAAAAAACATATAAAATGGTACAACGAAAACAACACTGAGGTTTACATTAATAGCTCATTGAGTGCATACAGTAGATAATAGAGAGCAAATTGGTTGTTTAAATATTATTTTTCCCTTAATAATTCCATTTGGAGTTATGAAAACAGCAGATTAATTATGATTTTACTCTTCTGTTAAGGTGAAGATTGCAGAGTTCTGGAGCGTGTCTAAGAGTAGCTTCTCTCTCCCCTCTCCCCTCAGGGCAGACAGACCTTCCAGCGCTTTGACAAGTTCAATGCAAAGTACAACCCTGTGGGGGCCAGTGAGCTGAGGGATCTGTACATGAAGACTGACAATCACATCGATGGGGAGTACTTTGCTACCATCATCAAGGTAAAGTCCTGACTGCTGCGCTTTGAGCACGGGCCTAAGCACAGCCAAGCCCACAGTGTCGCCACAAAGGCCATGAAAATCCAGCATCAGTCGCAGTGCGACTCAGACAAAGACAGTCACTCACATTAGTCACTGTTTACTGCAGTATACCATAGTAAATGCAGAGAGGAGTGTTGTAAGGCAGCCCTGATGCAAGGTGAAGATACAGAGCCTTTAAAATACATCCATGCATTTAAGAGCAGTGAGAGTGTTACAATAAATGAAATGTCACAGCACCAAACTGCAGAAGGGATGGTGAGGATGAGGATTCATAACAAGATGTAAGATGTGGGAGTTTCTTTTAGAGAAATATTTTTTTTCTCTAGCTGTGATTCAGCAATACCCAGAAGGAACTGTGAAAATATTTTGCAAATGTCCACAAGGCAACACTAAAAATGACTGGATAACCTACAGCCTATAGTGTGATAAACTGAAAGATTATAAGTATTATACAGTTATTATGAGTACACTTATTATATTCACTTATATGTACTGTATGTGAACATTTTGGCATACAGTTCATTGACATTTTCAGTACTTTGTTTTAGTAAAAGGTGAAATGTATTTAGAAATAGGCAAATATGTTTTCACTCCGTACTATTCAAGTGGCAGTAAAATAAGTAATGTCATTCAAGGAGAGACATTACTGTACGAACTCCAGCATAGCTCTTTGTGAAGCAATGAAACAATCAGCTGTTATCCCCACTGCTGGTGTTTCAACAGAAATGAAGATCCTCCTTTTGTAAATGAATGCTCTGGGATATAATGATCATAATGGGTGTGTGCATTAGCTGTGCTGCAAATCAGGAGTTTCTGCTTGTTCCGTCTTTGTCGGGCGTGTCAAACATATGGCCCATGGGCTATTTTTTGGACCAGGAAGCTCAAGTCTATACAGCCCACAAGCCAAGCAGATGCTCTTGGTGATGTTATTTGTATCATTCTTGCATTCACAGCACAACATGTACAGTAGTTCTCTGCTTCTGAGCAGTCACAACACCCCTGTTTTGATGATGTCACAGATCTAGCTTGACAGGGGCGTGGCATCGCATGAAAACGGTGTGAAAACATTTGATGCCATGAGACCTGTGTGCACACGTTTCCTCTAAACTCCTCCAAATCCTGGAGCAATCTCAGCGACTGAGCCACCCAGACTGTACCTAGTGGGTGGCTATGATATCAAAAAATATTTTTTAACTTAGTAATAAGGAGCTTGTCATTATATTATTGAATAAAAGAAAAGAATGAATGCTGTGTGGTTCAAAAGTGCATAAATGTTTATTTCTTCATAGAAGTGAATGGAAATATGACATGTTTGATGTGTACAGAATATAGTGACTTTCAAAAGAATCATATAAATCAGTAAAGTGAATTTATTACTGTTTACATCACTGATATCTGGAAAATATATGGTGTTCTATATTTTCAGTGTAACCTCAGCATATGAAGACAGGGGCTAAGCTTTAAACACAAAACTCAGATCTTCAGTGGACTTTAACCAGTAATAAACCTCATTTTCATAGCAATAAGCAGACTAGAGAGCAGTGACTCCCTCCCTGGATGGGATACCAGTTTGTTACATGGATGAACCCCAGCAGTCCTGGTCCCCACTTGTACAGCTGGGTGGACTGGGGCAACTGGGGTAAAGTACCTCACACCAGGTACAACAGCACTGTCTGCACTGGGGACTCGAACCCGCAACCTGACCTTCAGGAGTACAAAGTTCCATTATTAGGGAAAGGTACTTTAAAATAGTAGACCATTGCAGTTAAAAGTTATTTGTATAGAAGACTACTTTTCAAAATTAACAAGCGGCTGAAGGAGAACAAACTGTAAATGCACAAGCCAGAGCAATCGCTGTAGTGTGTGTAATTTGCTGTTTCAAAGAATTCATTAAGCCTTTAAAGCATCTGCCACCAGACTCATTTTTGTTTTGAAAAGGAATCCCTTCTCACGGTAAGGGTTCAGTCTTTTTCCAGCCC
Organism: Lepisosteus oculatus; assembly: GCF_040954835.1. Taxonomy (NCBI): domain Eukaryota; kingdom Metazoa; phylum Chordata; class Actinopteri; order Semionotiformes; family Lepisosteidae; genus Lepisosteus; species Lepisosteus oculatus. The sequence continues at coordinate 32,381,880 of NC_090700.1, forward strand.
TTTTGGTTCCTAAGCTTTGTTCCTCCCCAAACAGGAGGTGGCCTCAGACCTGGAGGATGCGAAGTACCAGTACGCTGAGCCCCGTCTGTCCATCTACGGCCGCTCGGCCTCCGAGTGGACCAAGCTGGCCCAGTGGTTCACCAAGCACCGTGTCTACTCCCACAACATGAAGTGGATGATTCAGATTCCCAGGATCTAGTATGTCTCTATTTGTCTTCCAGTTCCACTCAACTAACTACTGCAGAGCTACGAATACTTGTTCTTAACATTTGTGAAGCACTAACAATAAATTGACTCAAGACACGCTCTTCAGTCAAGGACAGAGGAGATTAGAGCATGTTAGTTCATCCTATAACATGTTGCCTGTCATTAGCCAGCCATGTGGTGATCGCCAGCAGAGATGAGATTAAGCTGGAGCAGCAGTCATGAGCATTGGGGTGACTCTCAATGGAGTTCCATTGAAAGCTCCAGGGGCCTGACAGTGCAGGACATTTTCAACAGCCCCTACACAAAATATTAAGACTAGAAATAGGACAGATCCTTAAACACCATTCTAGTACAAGTCTACCTTTTCTTCACATTAATTGCTGAAGCAGAAAATGAATAGCATGTTTTTCCACAACATAGTGCACAAGCTAAACAACGCAGCCAAGCAAGACTTTTCCCAGCTTCTAAAAAGCCTAACACAACACAGCAAAATGTTTTTTATTTCTCCACAGTTCTTTAATGAATTTGTTATTATATAAATGTAACATGCCGCAACAAACATTTTCTTCACCAGCCTGTAACCTGTAAATCTAAGTGGATTTTAACAAATCAAACATGTGCAGCCTGCCCCCAATATGTTCATGACTCCTGAATTGGAGGACTCACAATTTACACTAACAACACCACAAACTCTACTTCCACCAATTAAAGCATCACAAAAACTTTAATATAGCTCCACTAATTTCAGGGTCCTGATAGGTTCCCTTCAGTTTAAGCACAGACAATTGAAACTATTTTTTGCTTTTACTTTCAGTGACATTTTCAGAGCCAAGAACTTTGTGCCGCACTTCGGGAAGATGCTGGAGAACATCTTCCTGCCAGCCTTCGAGGCCACGATCAACCCTCAGAGCAACAAGGAGCTGAGCATCCTGCTGAAACACGTGAGGGAGAGGGGCAGGGAGAAAAGGAGTGAGGCTGGGGCTTATGTTTAAATCGACTGTTTCGCCCGCTTGAAACATATAAAAATCCCCATCAGCTGTGAGGTTGTAATTTAATGTTTCCCACAGTCTCTTTGCCACTACAGGCTGGGAACCTGCCACCCAGTGTTGGGGTGTTTGTTGGTTGATTTAATTCTGGAAACCAGAAGTTTTCCTTCTTGGAAGTTCTGATTTCATCTGGGTACTGCAAAGGGGATGATGGATCTAGGGAAGAGAGCTCAAAGGAATGAGAGGAGAAGGACCAAAGGGAAGGTAGAAGAGACAGAGGGAGAGATGGATAGAACATGGCACAGGTTGTGAGTGAAGGGTAACAATCCAGCCAGTAAAGCTCATGTTTTAGAGAGAAATTGGACAAGCTGGACAGGCAGAAGCAGGAATCGGCACAGAGGGAGATGGAGAAGGAGGGTGAAAGGCAGACAGGGCAGAGGACCTCTCCTCTTACTTTTTTCTCATGCTCTGTGCAGGTGACAGGCTTTGACAGCGTGGATGACGAGTCCAAGCACAGCGGCCACATGTTCTCCACCAAAAGCCCCAAGCCCAACGAGTGGGATATTGAGAAGAACCCCTCCTACACCTACTACATCTACTACATGTACGCCAACATCATGGTGCTGAATCAGCTGCGCAAGTGAGTTCCTGATCGCTGTCACTCATACCTTAGCTTGGGGTAACCAGTAGTTGGCCAGTACCAGGTTTTGAAGTGGGTTAGGGTTTCCTCTATCTTGACATGAGGTTGATACACTTGCAGTTCTTCTGTGGCATTACTGAGATCAAACCATGTCTTAATTTTGTTTTTCCTTGGTTGTCCATGTATTATAGTACAGATTTGCGATCCACAGTTTCAGTGTGTTGAATCACATCTTGTTCTCATATTACTGTAGTGTAGCTCAGTTTGCTGTTAAAGAGGCATAGGGTCTGGCTGAGTGTGGTGCTGATTTGAGCAGTGTGGGTTGTGTGCTGCAGGCAGCGTGGGATGAACACGTTCCAGTTCAGGCCTCACTGTGGAGAAGCTGGTGCCATAACCCACCTAATGGCCTCCTTCATGACTGCAGATAACATCTCCCATGGGCTCAACCTGAAGAAGGTCAGTAGTCTCTGCTTGCAACTCACAGTTCAGAGCCAGGGGTGACTGTCACAGCCTCGGTAGTCAGTGCCAAGGGTAAAAGCAGTAACCTTCACTGGTTGTCATTGTGATGAATTACAAAACTCCTAACCATAAGACAAGGTAACAGATCTGTATGCTTCTTATTTGTAATGGTTTTTACTACACTTAAGCCCCCATTAAGATTACTTGAAAATAAAGTTTTATCTTATATTCATTGTTCCCTTCTTTCTTGTGCTAAAGATACAGTATTACTATGAAGGTTTTCATATTTGTGCAACTGCCTATAAACAGTGTTATAGGCAGCCAGTAACCATTTTAGAAAATGATTTGATTTAATCCAGAGAAATGGGTATCTGTATTCAGTGGTTATCCAGGGAGTGTGTTTTCCAGAGAATGCCAATCCTACAGTCCATTACTGAGCACGTGCTGGAGTGACGTTTTTGGGAGCATACTGTGAATATACCTGCTCGTGAATGATTTGGTAATAAAATCAGAGCAGTTTTAAGACTTTTTTTTAAATGCACTTTTTAGTTTTCGACTTTAAACATTAAACATTAAATACTGACAAATACATTGTCTGTGGGTGCAGCAGAATCAGGGACGTGGGTGAAGAGCTTTTATAAATGAGCTTTAAAGACACACTTATGCTTTACTGTAAGACTGTTAAGTGCCTCTCCAGAGGCAGTCACTACACAAGCAAAAGTCTAGCAGGTGCTGGGAGTCAGATTTCTTTCCAACTCAAGCCTTCACTTGGAGCAGCATTTGGATGGACACTGTAGATCATTGGCTGAAATTTGGGATTTGAAATGAATCTAATAACAACAGGGCATTCTAAAGATGGTATTCTGAGAAGTAGTCAAGTACTGAACAGGTTTGAAGGTGGCCAGGGTTTCTTCGGTCCGTCATTCAACTTTTCTATACTGTATGTGTACTGTTAGATTGTATAGCCAGCTGATGCTACACTCATACCTAACAGTTTAACTGTGTCAGTGTCTGCCTGAAGTTCATCTAGGTCAGTGGTTCCCAATCCTGGTCCTGGTGACTGACACACCTGTTGGTTTTTGTTCTAGCTGAGCCCTCTGTTAACACAAGCAAACCCTTCATTGACATAATAATAGGATTATAATAGTGATTTGTTCCCAGCTCCTAAAACATGTTAGAGATATAACTATTGTATTTTGTAAGTGAAATAAAATCCCAAACTTGTGACTAGAAACAAAATGCAAATAGTCAACTGAAGCAGCTTTTTAATAAGGCTTCCATTATCTAATGAAGGTGGGGTGGAATAAAAACTATTCCATCCTGGGATCCATCCATTCACCCAGGATTGAGAACCACTGATCTAGGCATATTTTCCGGAGCCCTGTGCTCTTTATCATTCTGCAATGCTAAATGTTGCAACAGAGGACCAAATACGAAAACAAAAGGAGGACATTTGGCTCATCTGGCTTGTTCAGCCATAGAAGCCGGGAGGGCCAAATGGCCTTCTCTTGTTTGTGACCTTTCTTCTTACAGTATGTCCTTGACTAGCCACACCAAAGTCAGTGTACCTCACTGGAGGTTTGTAGGAGGCTCTGTATCCCAGCAACCCACTCTTCTCTCACTCTCGGCTTCTCACGTTCTTCCACGCCTCGCTGTCTTGTAGAGTCCCGTCCTACAGTACCTGTACTTCCTGGCTCAGATCCCCATCGCCATGTCGCCCCTCAGCAACAACAGCCTGTTCCTGGAATACGCCAAGAATCCCTTGCTGGAGTTTCACAAGAAGGGGCTGATAGTCTCCCTGTCCACTGATGACCCCATGCAGTTCCACTACACCAAGGTGACTGAATGCATGTGTTGGCCAGTATCGTGACGGTGCAATATTGCAGATTTGTCCAAAATCTATATGACATCACCTCCTGAAATATCATAATTCTCTGTTTTATAAAATCTAAATTTAACAATACTCTGCACTGCAATTTATTTCAAATATATAAATACACTTCAGTGCACCTCAATGTGTGTAGTTGTCTCTAGAAGCATTTGATTAGATTTGCATTGCAGTGGTAATGGATCAGAGGTCCGCTGCACCATGTTCCTTACTCAGGCTTACTCCTGTGGCAAGTGATTGTACGGAAGGGAAAATTCCTTCAAATGCAGCAAAATAAGTATTCTGTAAAAATAAAGTATTGCAGTTGTTTATAGCAGGAAGGGAAATGTGAAAAAGGAAGTTGTTGTGACCTCCCTGCTGGTTGGTTTCAGCTGTGCATGAAACTGCAGTTTCCTTTTCAGCCCCCTGAAGGGAAGTTCTCAAGCCTTCTGAGTCCAGCCCCAGGAGGAGTCTTCTCACAACCTGCTAATTTCAGGATGAGGCTTCATACTCTATTCAGAACAGTCACAGTTATTATTATAAATGACTGCATTTCTATTTTATTTCTGGATAGATTGCAGTATGTTCAAAACCCTGCAACCTGGGTCTTGATCTTAAGAACGTATTTTTAACTTTCAGGGCCTTGGCTCTCTGTCCTGTGCTTTGATGTTGGGCCTGAGTGTATTCCTAAGACCTGACTATGATCTGTGGGTACCAAGGCCTTCTAGTTTTTCTGCTCCAAGACTTTGACATGCCCTTTCCAAAGAATCTTGCCTAAATCAGATTTTAGGATATTTATGTTTGACGTTTTTAATCTTTCTCTCTTTATGTATGGGGCACTGTGATTACAAATGTTACCTTATAAAATAAATATTTTTTTGTGTTTATGTTTAAACGTGTTTATCCAACTATATTTTCTATTAAGGAGTATTAGAATACAAATCCAATTCGTACATTTTGATAGTAATTGACCCCCTAATGTGTGCTAATGTGTGTTCTAATAGAAGAAAGCCAAGATTTAAATTATCCATGGAATTTCTATTGTATCAGTACATACAGTAGGGATATCTGTTTGTTAATTAGACTATTGATAAGATGTGTCAGAATATACTGTTCTTGTTGTCTCTGAAAACTACTGAAAATAAAACAGAGAAGAAAATGTTAAATAATGTAATTAAGAAAAATGCAATTTACCATTCGATTGTCATTTTATAACATTTTTAGTAGGCGCTTCTATATCTTATCTGGTGGTTTAAAACATATTTTAGTTGAATCCTGTGTGAGCTTTACAGGCCAGAGGCTTGCTATCTGCCAACACAATGGACCTGAGCTGTGTTTCATGTCCTCGGTCTGATCTGAATCTGCTTGTGCCCTCAGGAACCCCTGATGGAGGAATACGCCATTGCAGCCCAGGTTTTCAAGCTGAGCACCTGTGACATGTGTGAGATAGCCAGGAACAGCGTTTTGCAGAGCGGCCTGTCCCATGAGGTACCTTACTGCACTACAGTCCCTTCTCCCAGTGTTTTGGTCCAGTTTAGCCTTCCTGAGATAAGGGCTGTGTGCAAGCTCTTGCAAAGGGAGAGGAGGTGGCACTGGCTGGCCTGTGTCAAAGACAATTGCACAAAGGTTTGCTATTTCTTGGACAAATGAGAAGCCCATTGTGTCCATAAAGCTCACTATTGGGTGTGTGGCCCAGACCATTGACCAAGTCTGTAAGCAAGTTGTACCATGCAACTGTTACAAGGCAAGTTAGATATTTAATAGATTTCCCGTTTAAATGTTTAATCTTTTTGTATATTTTGCTGTTGTCCACTTTTCTACTTTGTTCTTCTGGATCACTCCCACCTTAACTTGGCAAATCTGCAGAATCCTGTGCATCCCAGTTCCGGGAAAACAAAGGCCACTGTATTTCAGTTGTCCACTGTCGCCCAGGGTGTGATCGAGTGTCTGTTTCAGTCAGAAGCGCAGGGTGGAGGAAATGGAATTACAGCAGAGGGAGGGTGCCTGGAAGTTTGCGTCAAGAAAAGCATGCTGAGAAGTGCGTTTAGAGAGAGTGCCCGAAGACAGGGTTGGGCAAGATGACAAAAAGAGAAACAATGCCATTGTTGGTGTGTCCAGGGTTGCCTGTAGATGTCTAAGGAAATATGTTTGATCTTCAGCAACTACTGTTTGTGGTACTGTGGATGTGGTGTGTTTGTGTGTTTGTGTGTTTGTGTGTTTGTGTGTTTGTGTGTTTGTGTGTTTGCTGTAAATAGACATATCATAGTGACTCAGTAGTTTATCTATTCATATCCTTTCTTGAATAAATTGTTTTGGACTATTAAAAACTTCCATCCCCTAGGGCCTTTAAACCAAAGTTTTTGTGTACTCTATGTTGAGGGATTTTTTGTTTTTTGTGACCTTGCTTTGTTTTCAAATAGATTTTCTCATTTATCAGGCAGAAATAAGTCAGTACTAATTGTTTCTCCAAGTTAATCTCAAAAAGGCTTCCAGACCAAGCCTGAATACCCAGGGAATCTTATTTTTTTGTTCTGTTTCGGTACATACCAATGGAGCTTTTGCTGTGATTTAGATATGTTGCTGTGTATTCTACATTCATGACAAGGGCTCTCCTACCCGTGTTCCCAGAATATTGGTTTTTATTGCATTCAGTTTCAATTACCAAACATTGAAAGTACAGGAGTCAGGTAATCTGTATTTCGAAGTCTCCTGTACTTAGAAGGAATGGAATAGCACACATTAAAAAAGTAGAGGTGATATTCATGTTTAAGTTTGTTTTCCATTTTTTACCCGAAAAATTTGAGATTTAGGATGATGATTTAGGAATGAACTTTGGTGTGAAAGACCCCTGCTTTATCTTGACTTTTTGACTTCCTGAACACCTTTGTACATGTGGTGCTAACTACAGTGTCTTTGGCTTTGTGCGCTAGATTGACCCTCAGGCATAATGGCATAAACAGAACACAAATTGGCAATTGCTAAGTTTTCAAAAAAAGAAATTCAAATATGTTCTCTCCCTGCTGGGTTTAGATCCCACTAACGCCAGCTTGAGTTGCCTGTCAGACACAAGGAAGAAGATGCCCGCGTTGGCGTTAGTAGTCAATGGAGCCAAGCACAGGCGAACATGCTGCCGGCATCTGTGACCAGAAGGGGGCACCACTAAAGTGGGTGTAAGAAATTGATATTTTTGGATGATCTGTGTCCTGCGTCTTTTCTCTCTACAGGAGAAAGTTCACTACCTCGGGGATAACTACCAGAAAGAAGGGCCTGAGGGCAACGACATTCGTAAGACTAATGTGGCCCAGATCCGCATGGCGTACCGCTACGAAACCCTCTGCTATGAGCTCAACCTCATCAAGGAAGGCATCAAGGCCTCCGACTGAGCCCACTCCACTCCATAACTCTGTGTGTGGCACAGAACTGGATCAAGAAGCCTCTCCTTTTCTCCTTCAGTCTCCTAGTATGTTTCCCTTTCTGCTGTAGCCAATCTGGAAATTCGTTTACGTGGCTTTTGTCACCTTTTAATTGATAATAGTCCTTTAATATTATGGTCATCTAAAAAGGATATATAAAATATTAAATAAAGCCATGTTATCAGGTTTCCTGTTTGTTCCTGTTGTCTTGAATATCTATTAAAACATTTGCTTTCTGGATTCTAGTGTTGAATAACTTACAAATATGCGAATATAATATAAATATACGAATGAATCTATTTCAGCTGCTGTAATGCACAGTTGCACTGTAGTATTGACCTGCTGACATCAGTGATTTTCATTTATATGTATTTTCTCAGTGTCTCAAAAAACTAGCATTGACATGGTAGCATGCTCCAAACATTATTAGACACTTCCTGCATTATGCTCTTCTTCTGCCTTTAAAAAAACATCTGGATGTGAAATACATGGTAGAAATACAAAATATAAACCTTCCCCTGATTTCTTCTTAATTATTACTGAAGGAGGGGGGTTTGTATCAGAAATGTAAATCTCTTATACATCAAAGCTGCCAGTCAATGTCAGAGCCAGAAGGATGTCCGTGCTACACTGTAGTACATTGGCTTATTTGTCCATTAGTCATGACTGAGCTCCAGGAGGAGCAATTTTGCAGAATTTATAAGACCTATTAAAAATAGTGAGGGAGATAAAACACATTAGATACAGTGCTGTTTTTTCAGGTATTCATAACTCTTTTACGAAATTCTGTCCTCCAACACAAGCTGCTGCTTGTGGAAAATTAAGAAAAGTGAAATTTTTGAATCTGGTCTTTGCTTTGGGAGTGTCACGAATATGATTCAAGCTGACCTGCTGCCCAACAGATCAGCACCTGGCTCAGCACTTGCAGATACATCCATCATTGAAAGAGCTAACATGCTGTAACACAGAAACTTTCCATAGAGCCTGGTAATAATGAGACTGTGGACAATTCATGTAGAGGACCTACAGTTCAGGAAAATGCCCTGCCTTCTGGTTTAATTACTCCTGACCTATTAATGACATAATCACATCAATAATTTACTTAAACTAAATTTCTGCTATTTCCGAGTTTGTAACCGTTGAGTAGTTTTGAATTTCCTATAAACCCTACAAAAAAGCTATTTGAACAATTCTTGAGTGTCATTAAAGGACAACCATACTGTTGTCTAGACGAAGATATGACAAATCGGTTTCAGTGTCTGTACAGGATATGTGAGGCAGGTCACATCAGCTTGTATTAACATTGCTCAGAGCTTTCTGGTGGTTGCTACTGTACATCTGAAAAACAGAAGTAAAAGTACTGCTGTACTTTGCTGGTCTGGATATGTCAATGAAACAGTAGCACAGCCTTAGTTCCAACAGAGTTGTTTGAGTTACTCACAGTTTTTTAAAAACACATTTTTGTGGAATTTTGTGGATTGTTTGTATTCAGAGCTTGAGGTATACAATACAGTACTTTTTACAGCTATATCCATACCACTATACTCTACCAGTATCACTGCACTGTGAATATTTTACTGTAATGGAGTTGCATAGTGCCATACCAATTAAAGTGGTCGTTGGGAAATAACCCTTGATTAATCAACATATTACACAATGAAGCAAGCTCACAAGGAAAAATAGAATATGGACTCCTACAGTAAAAACAGCAACAAGCTATTACACAGGCACAGACAATGAATTACATAACACTTTCTACAGTATGTATTTATAAATGTGCCAGAAACAAAACTTGCTTTTGTTATGGTGTGTCATGCTGTACTAGCCTATTCTTCTGTTGCAATAAATCTCTCTTTATTACCTCCTGATCATTTTTTCAAAACTTGAATTACAACATAATTAGCTCATTGTTACCAGAAAAGAAACGTTTCAACATTGAACACTTGCTAAATCACACCCAATGAAATACGGTAACGACAGATACTGCATCTTGTCCGTAGGTAAAATGTGAAGTGTCTTTGTTCATAACTCTCCAGGAACAGAGACTAGGAGAGACAAAAGGATCCTGTGATGAATTCGGAACATGAGAGATAATAAAAAATTATGAAAGTTTGTAAATTGTAATTAAGGTAGGTTGTTATTTCAAGTAATTAAGTGGTGGGTCAGCTACTGGAGTGACAAAGAGCATACAGCAATGTCTAGGCGTACATTGTAATGTTAAAATGTTGATGATGAAATATTGCTGTGTTTTGAAAGTAAAAAAATGAAGTACATTTTTATCATTAGGGCTGCACAGTATTGTGCGATATGTATGTGCTGTATGTCCCTTGATATGTATGGTATATACTGGTATAAGCATAACTTAAATATATTTAAATGTTCAATATTTTAAAAACAGATTTAATGATATTTGCAGTTTGTGTATTATTTCAGCTACAGTTCAAAATTCTAAAGCATAAATCAAGTGTTTCTGGTTTTAACACCCGATGTCAGAAAGGCATTTTAAAAGATAATCTATGGTACATAATCCATCCATCCATTATCAGAACATTACTTGAGTTTACAATTGTCGCGGCAACACAGAACCATTGCCAGGTGTGTAGCGCACGAGGCAGGACATGCTCTGGACAGGATGGACATCCATTGGAGGACACACAAATACACAACAACAACTCGGAGACACTCGTAAACTTCAACAGCATGTGTTGGGAAGCTGGGCAGAATCCCGATTACCTTGCCAGAACTCATATGAACATGACAGGAACATGCAAACTCCATGCAAAAGGCACCCTAGGCCAGAATCAAACCCCAGATACAAGAGCTGTGAGGCAGCACTGCTGACTGCCAGGCCACTGCGGCACACCTCCATTACATTATGTGAAGTAATTTTGAGTCACAGTCCGTCTGTTGATAAACAGGCAGGGCTCCATCCGCAAAAGCCTGCTGTTTGCAATGCAGATGTAGTCAAGCAATACCTGTGAGTCAGTTATTACTGCTCATGGAGGTATTGCTTCTGCCACATGGGGGCTCCAGACTTTCAAAGCCTATCTTCGGGCAAGATTTCAGTCCTCGGGCTCCAGCCACAACACAGGTAAATCTCTCTGTGGTTTCAGTTTACTTCAGGCAATTAACCATTCACTCTTCTGCACATCCAGTACAACAGGTGATTTCTTTGAGGGGAAACATTGATGACCTGAGAATATGTGTCTCGGGGCTGAAGATACTAAATTTGTCAGTTTTGAAGAACAAAGAAAAATATTTGATAAATATTTGTCTCACAAGTTCAGTCTTGTAGGTCTTGTAAGCAGTGGGACTCTGCTAACCGGAACCCCTAATAGGAAGAACTAATTCTGAGTCCTATACCAAAATATACTGTGTATATATATTTCACGTCCAAAACTCGGTGGAGATAGAATACTGACATACATTTGCATATTTTAAATACATGTCATGGGTGACATGATGACGCAGTTTTGCGTTGCAATGCTGGTGCCCTGGGTTCAATTCCAGACCTGGGGTGCTGTCTGTGTGGAGTTTATACTTTATGTTCTCCTTCTATTCTCATTTGTTGCCTCCAGATGCTCTGGTTTCCTTCCAAAGTTCAAGAACAATCTGAAAAAACTAGCCCTGGTGTGAGTGTGTGTCTGTCTGCCCTGTGATGGATTGGCATCCCATTCAGGGTGTACCTGCCTCGTGCCTGTTGCTTTCTGGGATAGGCTCCGGCTCCCCTGCAACGCTTGACTGGGAGAAGTGTTTAGAAAATGGACAGAAATATATGTGACAGTCTGTAATATGTATGTATGAATGTATTTTTAACAAAAATAAATTTTGTTTTTCCCAGTGTGACTTTGTCATGTTTGTCTTTGTCATGTTTAAAGACAGCAGTGTACTGTAAACCATGCGGTGACATTTATCACAACAGGTTAACCCATACATGATGAGTCATCCTCCTGACAACAATTGGGCGAAACTTGACACAGCGTGTCACCACGCTGATGACAAGGAAACATAACATGTTTCTAGATGATTCTTAATTTAGGGAAGAAAGAATCCAGACAGACCAGTCTGTTACCTAACCTGTATTCTAAACCCAACTCCAGGATTAATATCCACAATATTCCAAAGTGGCTTCAACAAGAGGCTGTTATAGATGGATTGAAAAAGATGCTCTGCAGATTGTTTCAAGAATGTTCTCTCCAGAGCTGGGATCAACATCCCTGGAGCAGTTAAGAACAGGACCCTTGATTTCTTATGTAATGTTATAGGAAATGTTGGCTTAGTGCCCCTCAACCCCAGTACTTCCACTGTGACCTGTCTTTTCAAACAGTCAAAAACCCCAGTTTCAAGAACAACCCTTTGGGTTGTGCGAGTCTGGAACAATCTTCTCCAAGCTGAAATCCCTGCTTCTTTTAAGAAATATACGGATAAGATCATTGTGTATACCAATTGGGCTGAATGACCTCCTCTGTTTTACAACCTTTCTTATGTTCTTTACCTTTCTCACAGTGGCCCCACACCAATTCCAACAACATCCTCGTTAGAAACTGATGTCCCCTGCCCATCCTTCAGGTTTTATGTGTGTCTTTCCCTGCTGTAAGGAAAACTGTGTAAAGCTGGCATCAGCAGTGTCATTCTCTATCCTGGTGCAGTAGGCTGTCATGCATATTCTTCAGCCCTGCTCCTGAAGAGCCCCTATGCAGCAGGTTTTACACGGTAGATCACCATCACATTCTCAGTTTCTAAACTAAAAATTGGAATACCATTCACAAACATTAGAGTCCCCATAATTGAACAAATTAATTCCTTCACTGAACAATAACTCACAAACATTTCTGATCTTTAAATAGGATGATGTAAGGCGATGTAGAAGATCAACAGGACTGTTGAAGAGAACTGAAACTCTTCAATAGCTAAAGGTGTGGAAAGAGTGATAATGTACCACTAGAAGTAAATCATTTTCTTAATTAGGTCATTAAGCTTTCATGTGGAATTTAAATCCAAAAACCCAGTGGCTCTCCAGAACAAGGAGATAAGGACATTGACTTAAAGCACCATTTAAAACAGTGGGGAGCAGCCTTCTAGGACATTGCAAGTCTTTGGTCTAGCCAATACTTAATTATCTGAGTGATCTGAAAAGACATGCATTACTTAAGCAATGAAGAATCAAATCAGTAGTCAGTGGAACGTCCTGTTACGGCACAGAATCGAGGTGTCAAGGAAAACCACCCCTGATTTCGATCAAATGATATATGGGTGGCATGGTGGTGCAGTGGTTTGCTTGCAGTACTGAGGCCCAGGGTTCAATTCCAGTCTGAGTCTGAGTTTGTATGATCTCCCTCTGTTTGTGTGGGTTTTGCTGGGTGCTCTGGTTTCCTCCCACAGTCCAAAGGCATACTTGTAGGATAATTGGATACTGGGAAAATTGGTCTTGGATAGACTGGCACCCAGTCCAAGGAGTATCCTGCCTTGCACCCGTTGATTGCCAGGATAGGCTCCAGCTTTCCCATGACCCTGAATCTGATAAACCGGTTAGAAAATAGATGAATGGATATATGATATGCCTACAAATCAAAGGCGTTTGAAGACCAGTGCTTCTCACTCTTTAGAGTGAGAAGTACTAGAATTAAACACTGCTGAACTGGAGCTTAACTTAAATTTCAGCTCCAGCTCACCAAAGTGTGACACTGACACGCTTGCCTGATGAATTTCTCCTGAAAGCTTTCTGGACTCACGTCCTGCTCGTGTGCTCCCCCGGCCGGTGATGAGGTCATGCGGAATGGCAGTTTTCTCAATGCGGAGCTGAATCCCACAGACTGCTCCGTATTGATTCGTGAAAACAGAATAAACAACGGGAGGTCCGATGGGCTGTGTTTTCCATGATCCTGTCAGGGATGAGGGAGAGAAACAAGCCAGCAGTGATTTCATCTTCTGGTCAAGCGCACTGCCAGCTCTCCGATGAAGTGGAATTCAGCTGTTCTCCCGGTGGTACATGGAACTGGAAACTCCCTGAAAAATCCAGCTTGTTTTTTAAATGGATTTATTTTATTCAGCAGCTTGAGTAAATGCTGTGATGTCTCATTTGCTGTTTTTTGCTCCTTGATGTGCTAGGATTTGAAAGACTCCATAACACTGGGATATTTTCCAAATGTTTTATCATGTTTTTTTTGTATGTATTTTGAGGGATCTTGTACTTTTGCTGAACATGATTCAGACCCAGACTGCAGTATTTGCTCATCATCGCTCTCTTGGGGCACAGCTATACTCATTTGGAATTTCTGAGGAGAAATACAGTATATAATGTATGTGTTTTTTTACGTTTTCACTACTTGGGCATTTCATGTCGAGCTCTTTCTTAACACTTTCCATCCATCTACATTCTAACTGCTATATCAGGATGCTGTCCTGGGAAGCACTAAGGACAAGGTGGGATACACTCTAAATGGGATGTCAGTCCATTAACGGGCACACACAGACACAAACAGTGTATCCACAAGCAGTGAGACTGGCGAACACATTTAGCCATCCCCCTCGGACCACACCTACACCATCACCATCTACCTCTTTATGATTTCTTACCTATTGCACATCTCCAGTTATTGTTTACACGTCTGTATTGTTTACATTCAAACTGTCTACATGTTTACTTGCACATTGTCTATTGTTTGTTTGTACATTGTCTTGATGCACTGTTTGCACTTTGTCTTGTTTTTTACACTTGTTTTACAATCGAGAGACTTTCTGTAAGTAAGAATTCCATTGTACCAGTACCGGTTACATATGGCAATAAAGTTCAAGTTCAAGTTCAAACATGCACACACTCATGCCAAGGACAGTTTTCCCAGAAGCCATTGAAACAACCAGCATATCTCTGGACTTTGGAAGGAAACTGCCCTTTGAGGAAACCCATGCGAACACAGAGTATTTGAAAATATTAATGAGGACCCTTTGCAGGAAAACCAGGACAATTTCCAGAGGTGCAGTCGATATAACAGTCTGAGGTCCAAAAGCCGAAAGTAAACAAACAGGTGCAAAAGTACAAAACCAGGAGAGGAGCCGTAAGCTGTGAGGAAGCCAGAACGATAACCAAAGTACCAAAACAAAACCAGGAGACTTAGTCGGAGAACAAACCAGAATCAGGAAGCCAAAAACCAAGTAGTAAGTAATTACAAAAAGTTGAAGTAGCTCTAACCAGGAAAAACCCTAATACTGATCACAGGGGAGAGTGTGAAGCAGCATTAAATAGGCAGGGTAAATGAGCTAATTGTGAACTGTACTGGAATGCAAGGTGGAATGACGAGTCCTCCGGGGGCGTGGCATAACACAGAGAGAACGTACAAACTCCACACAGATAGCATCCCAGAAATTGAACCCAGGACCGCAGCTCTGCAAGGCAGAAGTGAAAACCACTGCCCTACTTTAGGCTAGTGCTGCTTATATCTATATTGTATTGACTTGGTCAGGGTTAAGCATGTCCAGCCCTAAAGGCCAACTCTGCATATTTTCAATACAGCTCAGCCTTTCACAACCTACCTGAACTAACTATTGGTTTACATGGTTTTCTGAGGTCTTAAGGTGCTGCTATCAAACATGCTGGACTGCAGCTCCTCAGGACTGGATTTGGGCACCCGTGAACTAGAATACAGACAGACCCCCTCCACCTCCTGAACATCCCCAGAAATCCTCCCTCTTTTGCCTCTTGCAGGCATCTCAGCAGCGCTACGGTGACACAGGCGAGTTTCTCTCAATTTTCAGCTGTTTTTTTCTGATTTCACAGTGAAAACCAAACCTGCCCCTTGGCCTGTCCACACCGAGCTGCTGCAGGCCGCGGCACAAGCACTGCTAGGAGTTCTGGGAAGAAGGAGCGTGTCGAGGGCAGTCTTTGGAGCTTCCTGACTACCAAAAAAAGGACATTCCTTCCACTCCTGGCGAGATAAAGTGCAGCCTTTGTTTTCGTGATTGGAGATATGGCTTTTAATTCAGCTGGAATACTCAGCTGACTCTTGGTAGGTCTTGTACGAACATCTGTCCACCACAACTTGTATGAACATCTAAATTACTGGATTATAGGTCCTGGCCCTGGCAACACCTGTTCTGAGCACAGCTGAACCCTGAGTGGAGCAACCGTTGACCTGAACTACCTTCTCTCAGTTCCCAAAGTGGGTTTTGATCCAGCTTAAAGGGCTGCTGAGTGCTGCACTATGAAACAATTAGAAAATGAATGCCACTTGGGAAGACAACAGATCTTAGCATGGGCTATTAGAAAGCACATTTGCTTTGAAAGGCACACTGTCAGCATCTACTTCTCACTTTCATTTAAATGAATTGATCAGAAAAGTGGCTCATCTGGACATGTTATTCTCTATATTGAAAGCTGACAGTTAGAATTCAGGTTACCTCAGGTGCTGTGGTATCATTTGACACTGGCTTCACCCTGAGCTATCCTTGATCAGTCAAGGTAATTAATTAGCACCTCTGTACATTCCTGACTCTAAGAGCTACTGGACTTGTAGTCAGGTTTGTGTTTTTTTATTTTTAAATCAGTGTTGACTAACTTCATCCTAGAGGGCCATGATCCTGTGTATGTTTTATTGATACTTTGAAATAACTGGCAACATAAGGTTTGGAAAGAGGGCTAAATAGGTTTGATTCCCAAATAATTTGTTCAAAGGTGTAATTCAGAGTTCTACTAGAACTATAACTGGAAAACTCTGGTGCCTGTTCCATGGGCCCCTTTCTTTAACTTTGTCCTCCAGCAGAAAGCCTCTTTGCTATGGACCAATTATGAGGAGTTCTGCGCTTGGTGGACCACTGTGTCTGTAGGTTTTCTAGGTTTATTCCTAGAAACCACCTCCTGATGAACTAGGAGAAGCTGCTAGGTTGGTTGTAAGATGGAACAAAAACTTGAAGACTGTACATTCCTCCCTGGTGATAGATAAACATGGTGCTGGCTGTTAGTACAGAAGCAGCTTGTTACCACACACTGTCTCAGGGCCAGTCAGACAGTTTCCAACACACACAGGATCACATTTTGCTCAGCACTGTTTCTCTTTCATCTTCTCCCTTGGCTTTTAAGATACACAGACCTCTATAACTTGGAATATGAAAACATTTCCTGTGACAGGATACCCACCAGTCAGCTCTCTAAAAAAGATCCTGTTTATAATCAATGCTTATAGACCATTCACATGAAAGTGTTTTAAAGTATTTAGGAAACCCACTCAGTGCCTGAAAGCAAGTGTCATAACAAATCACACGGTTTCCTCATGACAGGCGCGGTCAATTAAGTTTCCTCTTAGCAGCTATAATGCGGAGCCTAATTGTAATTTAAAATAACTTCTTAAACTGGGATCATTGTCATCGTTACTGAGTATACCACTAGTAACCAAACGGCGAAGCCTTTTCTCACCTCTCCACCTAAGTGTGAAGTATGGCTGCAGGCGCAGAATTGCTGTCGCGCGTTCAGAGGTGGATAAAGTGGGTTTCCTCTTTGGGATCCTTTGCAATTTATGCAACTTTAAAGAAAGTATAATTAACTGTTAGGATTTGCGCCAATAAGATTTGATATGATTCATTTTGATAAAAAATAAAAAAATATCATTGTCTAAGGTTTGATGAATTTTCATTTTTGGCAAGATGAAACATCTTATAATAGCATAATACCGACCTTTCAGTTTTGCGAAACGTACCAACGCTACATTATAGCTATGAGATGAGCATATTCACCTAAAATCTCGGAAATTCACATCGGTAGTTTTATTTGTAAAACAATAAAGAAATAAACACTTAATAAGGTGTCGGATTTTGGATATGATTTCAATAAACCACTGAAAACACGGACCAAAAATAAGTAAAAACAACAGGAGGCGGGATTGTTTGCTAAATATGCAAGATCTCAACAGTTTTCTTAACTGCAGCTGATAAAAAATCTTGTTATTCTGTGTGTCCAAATTGAACTGCAGTTTGTTTCTCTCCGCGTAGGAGGAGGCAGGGAGAGCTGACTGACAGTCGCGCTTCCCAATCCGGATCAGCGCCCACAAGGAGGCGGCCACGGCACCGAACTGGTTCCTGTGAAACTTCCAAAGAGCCCTGGCTGCTAATGAATCGGGCGAACAAGTTCGCTCTCCAGAAACCCTTTCAGCGCCACATCGTGAAAACTGATCTCGGAGGGCGGTCCGCGAAACGCGAGAAGAAAATAAATAATTCGTTTACAAATAATAACAGTATCCGTAGCTAAGTACTTTGTGGATATTCTGAGTCACGCAAGAGGAAGGAGAGCAAAGCAACGTTTGGTGCTGTCTCGAAATATTCACTGAAAAACTGACCTCACTGTGAACAAGAGGCATGCGAGTGGTCAGTCACACTTTACTGTGTTGCTTAGAGGTAAGGGGAAACTGATGCTTATAGGAGAGATACTGTACATCAAGCTGCCTGGAAGACTTGTGCTACTCTCACGTGTGTTTTCGTACGCTTTATTGCTGCTAACAATACAGTATGTGGAGTTTCGCTGATCTGTTGCTGAAGCTAATTAGGGTACGATATCCCAAACTGAAGAAGTTCACTGCATCCGATAGCAGTGTGTTGGATGACAGCCACACAGCTGTGGTCGTTCTAGGAAGCTTATTAGATAATTTGGCTGCCGGCTTAAGGCTAATAGCTGCTAAAAGAATCTGTTATTTCCCTCTTGAGTGAGGTGTATTGCTCTCGGAGGCGGATACATCCACTTCTTGGCTTGTTCCGTTAGCCAGAGTCTGTGGAGGAAATTTGCTCCTGCCTTAAGGAGTAGGACTTCGCTCATTCTTCTCCTAAGGCTGAACTCAGTTGCTAAACGCAAGCTTCGTTGTTATGTTTTATCAACTCCCTTTTGTTAGCTGTGCTAGGTGCATATGGTATATTAAAAATGAATGTCGTTGCCTGAGGTTGGTCACACACTGCATGTACCATCCTTTGTCCAATGTCATTGTCGTGGGTATTTCTCTCTTCACTGTAGTTGCACAACTGTGGAGATGGACCATAGCCTTCTGAGAAATTTGAAATTCTTCATCACTGAGATAACTCATGTCAACTATAATACCTTTTTTGTACAGCTAAGATGTTCATGTTTTGTACTAGTGAAGTTTGAGGTTACTTTTCCATTTTGCCTGCTATAAAACTAGGAGATGATCAAGGTTGTGATTTGCCCATCCATGGTGGTGTAGAGCATGTCTGGGATGGTCTTGAGTAGTAGTGAAAGGGTAGCACTTAGAAAGAGTCAGGTTTGCCATCACATGCCCCGTAAGGGCTACAGGAATCGTTACTTTAGGAAGAGAGAATGTATTTGTACGCAATACATTGGGTTAGGATTTATTTCTCCTCTTTTAATTCTACAAATGACACTAGTGAACCTTAAGAGTTTGAATGAGGCTGCTTTGTTTTGCATGAGGTAAACAACTTGTTGATGAAGGACAATTCTGACAGCCAAAGACATTGTTTTTATAATATGTGAACTGTGATTGCTATTGAAACTAATAGCAATTCATGCACATGGTTTTCATCATGTTAAAACTGATGCTGTAGCTAATGAATTAAAAACCTTTATTGCCCCTGAGGGAATTTGTCTTGTATATCAAGAGCTAATAACATATAACATATTTCACAATAATACTATACAACAACAGTACAATACCATAGTGCAAAACAACATTTCTCAATCAGAACTCTTCAAGTACTATAAAGGCCAATAAACAGACAATAAGCAGGTAAGGTGTTCAGAAAACAAACAATTCTAAAAAGATCCGTACCCCGAAAACTATCTTTTCATTGTTCAACAATTGAATGCTTTTAGGTAAAAAATAAGTAAACGCTCTCTTAATCTTCATGCGGGGGGATCTGGTATCTCTTCCCAGAGGGTAGGAAAGCATACAACATTCTCAAAAGATAGGGTGAGAGAGATTGGCTAAGATTTTATGTGCAAGATTAACAATATGTGGTTCCGTTAGACCTTGTTATTGAGTCCCAGGATGCACCAGAAATCTTGCCACCAGACCTTAGTTTTGATGTAAAAGGACAAGGCACCTTACCAGCTCTAAATACAGAAGGTTAGGATATTGTGAATTCAAAATTGTCAATATTGTGTTTTCTACATTTACAACTCCTTATGTTCTTGAAGAAATACAACCTTTACTGCACCTTTGAATACCTTGCCTTTGTATTGGCGGTCCAAGTTAATTTACAATTAAAAAATAGTGCCAAGGTATTGAAGCTGCAGGATTATTATTTAATATTTAATGGTGGGTCTCCTGCACTGTTCCTAGATGGTCTCAGCCCAGCAGAGTTTATAGGGCACTATTAAATCACCAATTTCTAAAGGTCAGCAATGTTTTTACTGTGACCAAGTAAACAGGTTATACAATTCAATTAGAGCTCATTTGGATGAAAAAAGTCAGCCAAAAGCCCTCAATGATGAGGTTTCTCTTAACTGAGTTATATCCATCCATCTTCTAGTCACTTTGTCTAGTAGAGGGTTGTGGGGGAGCTCGATCCTATCCTAGCAAGAAATGGGCACACCCTAGATGGGATGTCAATCCACACACTGACACGCACACATTTACAGGTCCAGTTATCCTAGAGTTCCAATAAACCTTCCACTATGTCTATGATTTCACCTGGAGGAAACCTCCAGTACATGAGCACAGGGAGAACATACAACTTCCACTCCATTGATAGCACCCCAGGTTTGGAATTGACCTCAGGGCCTCAGTGCTGCGAGGCAGCAATGCTGATCACTGTGCCACCATGCTGTGGCATGATAAATAACTGGTAAAGTAAGATGAACAGGACTGGGGACCTCCAGGACCAGGGATGTAGGCCCCTGTTTAACAAAGAACTAGATTAGATTTCTTGTCCTAGCAAGACCTACAGAGTTCTTCCTATATTCTGAACTCTAGGTACACTCAACTAAACAAGCTGTTAATGGCAATTGCAAATGGAGTAGACATTTAATAATAATTTCTTACACTTATATAGCGCTTTTCGGGACACTCCACTGAAAAGAGCATTACAGGTAATGGAGACTCTCCTCCACCACCACCAATGTGCAGCCCCACCTGGATGATCTGAACGCAGCCATAGTGCGACAGAACACTCACTACACACCAGCTACCATAGGGGAGGTGAACAGAGTGATGAATCCAATTCATTGATGGGGAGTATTAGGAGGCCATGATTGGTAAAGGCTAGGGGGAAGTTTGGCCAGGACACCAGGATTTCAAAATGTATTTTCTTTTATGAATAATTGGATCAACACACTACACTGGTGACAACTGTGCATTCTCTGGTGGTTAATGTAGTTTATCACAAAAGAGTGTTATGCAGATACTGTAAATCAAATTGTTTATACAAACCCCATACAACAATGTAGCCTTTTGCCATGAACTGTATTTAAAATAATTTGCATCTGGTTTCAAGCATGGAAGTTTTCTGTTTCTACAGTTAAGAGCTGTAATAAAATACGCATTTTTTTTCCTGCAGAAAAAATACAATGTTAAGGGAAATACTTCAAGCATGCTTAAAATATATATAATTAAGGAATCATATATAATGCAAATAACTAGAGTGAGCAATTTTTTTAGTAGGCTTTTCATTTTTCCATGTGAAACGTTCTTTTTACATGTGCTATGTGGTTATGAATGTCTAGCTCATTTGGCTCACAAGACCAGCTCAAGCTCTGCATTGGACTGGGATCAACAGCTGGACTGGGAGATTGTTCCAGACTTCCACAACTCTTTGTGTAGTGATGTGCCTCCTGTTTTCAATGCCAATTCCATCTACCCTTCAGTTTTCACTTGGGCTCCCATGTGCATCCCTGTAATAGACTGGTGTCCCATCCAGTGCATGTTCCCTCAAGGTTTAAAGTATCTGTATTTTTGGATTTTGGATTTCTTAGCTCAAATCCTTTGGCAGTTCAAGATTTAACTATGTTTCTTAAGTTTTTGTGTACTGTATATGATATTCCTTTTTTACCAGGAATTCATTATGTGTCTATTTCCTGTTTACAGTGCTTCAGAGAGTTATTTTGTACTATGTTAACCAGAATTTAACACCATATTGTAAGTGAGTTCTTACTTGTGCATTGTATAGTTTTACCATACATACAAATTGGTACTTGAGATGAATCAGCTCTCAGAGCTGTCATGCTGACCATTATGGAGATTAGGAAATCAATTCTGCTTCCTATTTATTCACTTGCTTTTAATATGGATCCAAAGTTTCATGTCAACACTTATGTTTAGTAACAGCAGTTATGTGTGTACGATCCACATAGTGAACTAGATTACATCAAAGATTTATTTGTTTCTAATACTGTGCAAAGAAACTGGTCAAGTGATTTTTTGCATTATTTGTGTTTAAATGCTCTGATTGTTCTGATGGTGTTTAATTGACACTGCAATCGAAGGGATTAATGAGAGAATTGCAGTTTCAACACTATAGAAAGTCACTGATGGGAGGACAACAGTTTGATGTGTCATGTGAGGAATGTGGCACAGAGGTGTAGAGTAAGATGCTTAGGGCTCTGCAGTATGGGAGCTGGTTTTACAGCCCCTGACCACTGCAGTAGCCTCTTGGCTGTCTTGTATTTGAGGCAAAGTTTCGAAATTGTAATTTTTTCCTGAGAAGAATGCTGCTCTTCTCTTCAGTTACAAAAGATACAGCTTTCCCCCTGCCTCTGGGTAGTCTTTTGTCTCTTGCTGTAGCATTGTGGTGACATGAAGGGAGGCCACAGGTTTCTTTGTAAGGAGGATGGGTGATGGATTCAGAAAGCATGGTGCTGTCTGTAGGCTCTGAACTGGAGTGAATTGTGGGGCAGAGCAGGATGATTTCGAGATTGCGTGGCATGTCCCTTAGTCCAAGACAGTGGAGATTTTGTTGGAAGTCTTGCACAACGAGCACATGTCAGGCTTATTGTACAGAAGGCAGTTGTTCTTTGTTAGTGGGGTGCTCTCTGTCCTAGTCTGAAGTTGAACAAGACAATATTAAACAGAGGCACAAAGCATGTCCAGACACTGTTTCCTCTGAGGTAGAGATACATGCAGTCTTTGTTTAAAGTAAAATGGTTGTTTGCTTGTATAAAACGCCCTTGCACAGTGTGTAGTCAGTGTGTTTGCTGAGAGCAGCCCAGGAAACAAACCCCTCTGCGAAAAAGACTACTTTCTGAATCTAAGTAGAAGGCTAATTGTTTTTTTTAAAATGTATTTCTCTAAGTAGCAGTTTTCGTTTTTAGACCATGATTCACACACTATATAAACAGCAAAAAACCAATCCCACTGAGCTCTGCCTCCTACTGTAACAGCTCAAACTTTGAAAACCAGTTTAAGCTGGAAGAGTATTTTTGTTAAACCTGTCCTTCTGTGGAGCCCAAAACACACAAAGGTGTATGCAGTGTGGTTAGGCTGCAGTGGGACTCCTCACGTTGATATGTGCTTTGGACTTCACTAAAATAGTGAAGAGCTGTGTTAAGATTAACATTTTTTTTCTTAGCCTTCTACATTCCTTCTCTGAATTTATCCGGTTGGCTGACTTCAAGCCCACCCGTATTCAGCAGCAGTCAGATGGTCAGTATGGCATTGCTATGTGTGGGCACTGTCTTAGGCCAAATGTTCAATACGGTCTAGAGGTCAGAGCTTCTCTTGCAGTCTGCGGATCAGGCCTGATGCATGGAGTCCCAGGCCCTGTGCACAGGGCTATCACAAGAACCTTATTTACACTGGAGCCTGCTACCTCAAAGGCAGCTTTATCTACAGCAGCACACTCTTCCCTGACCCATGAGTCAGGCCTGTGACTTCCTAGCTGCATAAACTCTTTCATATCTGAAAGGGAAGAGCCCTTTCAGCACTGAGACAGCTAAGAAGATAATTGTGAAAGCTCTCCCAGAAGAGGATGTCTCAGTTCTCAGCTTTGACAATGTACTTTTTCTCAAGTGACGTTTAAGGCAGTGGAAGGCTAGTGGACAGAAAAAGAGTTATTTTTGAAAACAAAAATGTTTTTCAAGAACTTATGTCCCACAGTCTCACAGCTTTTCCTTGTGGTATGTCGAACACTTTTCATCTTCCTTTTACTGAAAGAAAAACAGACCTAGTGCAGCTCTTGTATCTCATTGTCTCTCTACTAATTCCAGTGCATTTTCTTTAACAAAAAATATTGCTGTATTTTTAAATAATTTAATTAAAAATATAATTAAAGACAGAGACGTTGATTTTATTTACTCAGAGGATGAATGCAGGGAAGATTTGGTTTCTAATCCCTTAATTGTTTTAGAAATCTGTCGCAGGGTTTCTGAAAAAATCTATATTCACTATATTCACATGGCCAGGAGGAGTTGGATTCTGTCTCTCTCTCTCTGTTGTGTGTGGGGAAAAAAAGTGGCTTTTGATTTCTGACCTGAACTGTCAGGAACAAGCCTGCTAGCCAGAGTTCTTAGAGCACATTTTCCTTAGATCCCTCACAGAGCAACTGGGGTGAGATTGTTGGATCAATTAGCTTCCTCTCATTTGTAACCTTTCCTATATTCCTCTGTTTGCAGTCTATTTCTGCCCCGTTTCCAGGTTTTAACTGGGCTTTTTGGATCTAGCTTTGCAAATGTGTGTTGCAAGGAATTCGTTTGTCCCCTGAGACAGCCCTGTAAAACATCAGTCCATTTTTTTTCTCAACAAGAAAAGCACTTCACAGCACTTCTGATAAATGAAAGGTCCTAAGCATAACAAGTTTACAGTTTGTTTGCTACTGTAGGCTAAAAATATTTCCATATTTAATATATAATATTTAATAATATCTAATATTTTGATATTTTTCTACCCTAAAAACAAAGCACCACTACAGTACAAATTCTGGGTTCACTAACATTGGTTTTGTATTTAGTTATGAGGTCAGAACATTATAATGATTTACAGTAGGTTTTTTGAGACATTTTGTTTGAGTATTACTCTTTTTTTATTCTGACATAGTCACTCCTGAACTGTGGAATGACAATTTACAGAGGGAATGCAAACCCAGTCTTCTCCAGTGATTTTGCAAGTACTTATTCAGTTGTGCCTGAGCAAGCTGCTTCTTGCTGGCTTTAACTCTGGCTTGTGTATATTTGAGTGCTGTTTAGTTAATTGAGGTAATGATAAGGTGGCACTTAAGGGCTTGGTGTAATTGGAGTGTCTGATTCCACTGCAGCAGCTGTGTGCTGGGTACCTGTCAGATCCCTCTTGCAGACAGTGTTAATGCAAGCTTCTAGGGTCTGGGCTTGAAAAGGCCGTGGCTGCTGTTTTGATCACCGTCATTCTCCTGCAGAAATCATTCTATTTGCACTGGGTTTACTGGAGGCTGCAAATGTGTAATTTAGCTTGGCCTTTTTAAATCTGAATCTTTTAATTCTATTAGACATATTGAGCTGAACATGAGGCCACATGTTAACATTTAATGACTGAAGAGGTGAAAATGTGATTATTTGGGAAAACAAGAACAAGTTTTTTTTTCTGGTGCTCTTTCTCCTTTTTTTTTTAAACTTCATACTTAAAAGATAATGTGGTAGATGTTTTCCAGCTGACTCATAACAAGAGTTTTCTTTAAGCTATGTTGGAAATCAACTGCATGCTATTTCGTTTATAAGCAGAGTAAACAGAAATGCAACATTTCCAAAAGCAACTCACAACGTCTGCTCATTGCTTATTACTGGAGGTACGTGTAATACATTCACATTAGATAGGATTATAAGAGTTAGAATTATTAAAGTATTACAGTTTGGTTTCTGTTCACTTTATTCCATTCTCCTGGTCAACGAAGTGTCAGGTTTGGTGGACTTTAAAAACAAATTCACTTGCTGCAGAGCAGGAACAATCTATTTTGTTAACCTCTACAAACCCAAGACATAGTATAATGCACTGCAACAGCTAGCCTGCCATTTTCTGTAGGTTAAGTTGTCCCTCCTTGAAACGGCACATAACTGTATTATAGATGGTGTTCAAGTGGTAATTTTCCAGTAGCTCCTAAACTGATAAATATTCTACTTTTTACCCCTATAGTAAAATCCTGTTCAGATCTCTTATATCTCAGTGAATTTGCTCTTTCCCAAATTAGTAACATACAGTACCAAGCACTTAATTATTCAATCAACATGTTTCTTCACTTAAATGGACAACTACAGAACTGCATCTTTACTTATAAAATTTGGAAATATAGATTATTTTTGTTTATGGACCCTGAAAGTTTTGTATCTGGCCTTTGGAGACAGATACTTGTGTCCTCATCAGGCGTCGTGCTGCTTTTCACTTTACAAACCCCACTGTTCAGACAGCAGAGGACTGATGCATGTACCTCCGTTCTGGGGTTCGTGTCCTGGGGTGAATCCTCCCAACCCTGGGCAGCATGGCCCGTGGTGCGTGGATTGTTCACTGCTTCAGGACACCAGTGATGTGTAGCCCAGATTCACACCTGTGACCTGTGGAGCCTGTAGAACCAACCCTCTGAACAGAGACATCCACAGGCTGAGCTCTGCTTCACTGCTTTGTGTTTGAAAACCGGTGAGAAGGTGCAAGCTTGGCACTTTATGAAGAAACTGTTTACAAGGAGAAAAAACATCTTGGAGCGAGTCTGAATTTTTGGGTCATAACCACATTTTCTCTGAAGGAGGAATTATAATTATAGGATATTGCCTTAACATCTCCATATCAGTGTTCATCTCACCCCAGGAGATGAAAATAAAGATTTGTTTTGCCTTTTTTAGTTACAGTTCAAAGAGTTTATTTCATGCTTCTTCGTTCTGTGCCAGAATGTGTTAGCTTGCTTATTATTAATTCCTGAAATCAGTGCTGGAATTGTTAGTGAAGATCAAGGCCAGTTTAATGAAGTCTGTTCCCGTGCTCATGTCTTCCCGGAAGGAATCTTGTTAACTTTCGGAAAGCTGTTTTGTTTTTTTCTGTAGCTCCTTGTGTCCTTATGGATTGGGTGTAACTCAAACAAAAGAAGCCGTGCTGCTGATGAAATCCATGAATGTAAGAAGGATCTATTGAGTTCCATCGACGAAACTGCAGGATTCCCACCTTTCTTTCTCCTTTAGAGTTCCGGATGAGCCCGGTTAGGACTTTGGAAGGTGTAGCTGTTCCCTTTGTGCCCCTGTGCTTGTTTTGGCAGGAGCGACTCTTTAATCTGCTAATACTCAAAAGTTTCTTCTTCATCTGACAGCCTCTGCTATAAAGGGATATGTTTTTCCTTCTTCCTTTTGGAAAAGTGCGCAGGAAGAGATGCGACACTTTTACGCAGAAGATGTCTATAGTAAGTGTGGTTGGAATTCTCCAAGAATTGCACGTGATTTTTGACCACCGATAATGGTTTGTTTTTCTGACAAAGCAAACGAGCTCCTGATGTGTCTGAGCAAATCATGCAGTTTTCTATACAACCTTACCTTTGACCATACAAGCTGGCATCTGACTTAATGTTGTGGTTAACAGATTTCTCTACAACTTACATATGAGCACTGGAGTCTTATGTTTTTAATGAGTTAGTTCACTAGAGTATCAATCAGCCTACAAATGTGCAAAGCTTACAAGTGAAAGCAGGCTGCCTTGGTCATTCGGTTTCTAGCAGTTTATTTGTCCAAGTATTGTGTGGAATCACCTCCAGTAACATGATAAGACAGTTAGTGCCACAATCCTTTGTGTGAAAGAGTGCCTCCAGTTTCTCAGTCTAAATGCACACTTCTGTCCTTCTGGTCCTGAAGTACTCTTCTGCGTTGTCTTTTTCAGTAAGCTTCAAGATGCATCAGTAATGTTTATGACGCTTAGCGAAATAAGTAATAACATTCAGGTTGCCGATATATTTGGTGCTGCAGCTGTAGATGTTAAACTGCATTTTTGAGTTCTGAAAAGCCTAGGCTGGTAGGGAGAGATTCAAGGCAAGGTTTAACAGAATAGTACATTTCTTTTTTTTCTCTGTTCATCCCCACCACAGTAGCACAATTTGTGCTTTGTTTGTATTCTATAAAATGCCTGTCTATAAGATGGGGTGATTCAGTATTTACTAAACACACACATTGAGCTATACTAGACGTGCTGAAAGGGTGATCCTTTAACTGTGGTGTCTGAAAACCCTGCTGGATATTTGAAAAGCTTGACTAAAGGGTGAAATATGCCAGAAGGCTCCTGTGTATCTGGATCTGCTCTTCAGATCATCAGCTGAGATTTATGATCTAGTTGTTGGACCATTTTCTGATCCAACTGTGAAAGGGATTCCCTGGATGGTGTTGCAATGAAATGGGGATTTTGTGCAGTACCAACTCCTGAGACCTGCTGGGCATCTGCAGGTTTGCAGTGACGTTGGTGAGAGACAAGCCACTCCTCCAGCTGGGCATTGTGGAGCCCACTGCCTATACCAAGTCTCTTATTGGTGGGCATGTCAAAGGAGCAACTGGAAAGGTTTCCATAAAGCCGACCTGATTTAAAAAAAAAGGCTCTTCTGAATAGTAGGTTCAAAATTGCAAGTACCCTAATTTGTAGTCCCGAACTTTTTTCATCACAAAAAAAATGGGCCACAGCCTGGGACTGAACCAGAGGCAGGAAGGAAATACCTCCTACAAAGAAGCAAAACTGTTTAAACATCCTTCCACTTTCTCAATGCTAAATGCAGGAGCTGTATGAGTTGATTATTCATGCGGTCGGACAAGACATAGCTGGAGTTAAAATGACCGCTTAGGTTGGGTTGATGTCTGTGGATTACAGTAGTTCTAGTCAAGTTATTCCAATTTTGAAAGGACGATTGAATATTAGGCTGCTATTTTAACTTGAAACAGATTTGTGGATGTAAAGAACTCCTTTCCTACCTGGCAAGGTGAAGCAGCTTTTCTGGACATTTCCTGAGTGTTTCTGTT
Source organism: Lepisosteus oculatus (assembly GCF_040954835.1). Lineage (NCBI taxonomy): Eukaryota > Metazoa > Chordata > Actinopteri > Semionotiformes > Lepisosteidae > Lepisosteus > Lepisosteus oculatus. The sequence continues at coordinate 32,410,333 of NC_090700.1, forward strand.
CACCTGGGTGATTGTGTTTCCATTGCTGGGGGCCTAGTAGTATGGACACTAGGCTAGAGTGGGACTAATTTTGAAATGCAGGAAGAAATATTTTGTGCAGCAGGCTACCCAGTTTGTGAAGCATTCTTTTTTTTCCTAATAGCCTTATAGTATTTTTCAAACTCACGTTGATTGTTTTAAAGCATACAGTTAAGCAAACAGTTAAGAGAAATTGAGTTTAAGAAGAATTAGTTTTATTTCACTTACTCTTCCGCATGATTTCAGGTTTAAACAGTTCATAGTCTTTCCTGAAGTTAGTTCAGATTTTGAAATACATTTTCGAAAGGATTGCCTGTTTCGAAATCTTCTCCGTACTGTGCAATAATAATATAATAATAATAAGTGATAATAACACCAACGCTGTACACACATAGCCGAGGGTGTGTGAGATATTGTACGTTGTTGCGCTAAGCTGTGCTTGTCTCCTTGGGAAGTCTTTCAGCTGTAAATAGAGAGTTCCTCCTTTTAGTTAGGATGTGAATTGACTTTCATTTATGAGTCAGATTCAAGGTGAGCTGTAGCTCTTTGTCAATGTGGTTCAACTTTAAAATGCAAGGCTGCTGCTATTGAATTTAAAACAAGAATACACACCCTTATGTACAATGATATGAGTGGGAACAGTTCTCTCTGCTCCAAAACATTTTATTCGATACTGTCAAAGTTTCGCACAAGCACACAAAGGACTGAAGCACATTATGTGGTCTATCCTGTCACACTCCATTTGTTAAGTAGCCATGCAATACAGTCAATTACCTTGCATAACGATCTTTCCCAAATAATATTAATGTTTCTGCCTTTCTCATATTGACGTATTCCTTCTTGAATTTTATTAAAGAGGAGATTAGCTCTGCATCACAAGTTTTACAAATGCCACACTTGTTTAACTGGCCCATGGAGTTTAAAGGGGGCTGATCGTACTGATTCAAGTGACTGAAGTTTTGGAAAGTGCTGGAAAGAGGGAACATATCCCACAGTGACCCACCGGCCCTTAGTGTGCTTTTACAAAGGTGATAGCGTGAGGGGTGGTAGCGTTTCCATGGTATCCCGGCAAATATATCGCAGGCTTCCCAAAGGAGGGCAGCCTGTGCCCTGCTCTGAGTGTTCAAGCAAGCTCTTTCTGTCTCGGACTGGCCCTGTGTTAGAAGTAATAATGAATCAGGCAGTGCAGCCAGCCAGAATGCAGCGCTCTGTGAGTTTTCACCGGACAGCTCCCGATGAAGGAAGAACAGAATCACGCTCGGCTTGTGTGTGCTCTACTGAGATACCGGCAGGGCAAAGAAGTCGGACTCTGATGTCTTAAAAGGCATTTGCATGCGTGGTTAAAAATGTCTGTAAAATTGCAGTCTTGCAGTGAGACGGTAGAATACAGTTGTTCATTGTCATGGGAGGATTCAGAAAATCAAGCAGCTGTGTTTAGCAAAATGCCAAAATAACACAGAAGGAAGTGTTTAGTCTCCATGTCGTTGCTGCCCTTTGAGAGAGTCAGGCACAAGGTGGTACAGCCAAATCTCAAACTCATGAAACCTTAGACCCCAGATATCGGTGCATCCAGCAGCCAATTCATCTACAATCCAATGCAAACTTATTCTTCTATAGTGCCCTCCCAGACTTAACATACCAGAGAGCTTTGCAGAACTAAAAATAAGGCAAATGGAAGAAAACATCCAACTACAGGTAGTTCTAAAAATGGCTATGAACAAAACTGGTTTAGGTGAAATGTACAATAGTCTAGTGTCTCAGTTTCAGATGTTTTTTGGGAGGAGGTTTCTCAGATGGGGAGTCTAGTATCTAATGACCCCATTTCTAATTGGCTTTAAACTATGTACAGCTAGTACATCAGCGTTCCCAGGTCTTGAAGAACAATTCGTTACACATGCAGTGAGTAGCAGTTGAAGGTGCACAGGTCTTGACTTACTGATGACTTTGGATATTAAAGTTGCTGCTGCCTTGAAACCCACTAAAGATGACTTCTTAACTTGTGTTTGCTATTTTTATACCTAATTTTAGAAATATGAGCTTTATCATCGTGTGTGTACTGCTGGTACAAAGTGTATAAACCATTAAGGTCCAAGCAGTGAGAAGGTCTGTATCTATTTTCAGAATGTTTATTCTCAGATCTAAAAGAAGTTAACCATTTTCTGGGTTTGGATGAAGATAGGACTGCAAGAGAGTGTGGCGATGCTGGTGTGGGAAAGAGCTAAAGAGTGCTGGCTGTGCTGCTAAGCGGTCATTTTATTGTATCTGAGTGTCTTTGTAGAGCTCAGCTGCAGCCTGTTTGGCTGTGTTACTGTTTTACAGTCATGAATAAAGAGGAGACAACATTTCTGGGGGCCTTGGAAGAAAACCCCACAAAGCTCTCCCTTTATGCTAAAGAAGACAAACAGTTTGGTTAGGTTGGGTCCCAGGCACCAAAGAACCCCGACTCTTGCAACTCATCCGAGTGATTTCAGGGGAACTCGGAGCCTGTGGAATGCATTGATGTAGCTACAGTCCAAATGACAGGGTGCGCCTGGGGAGCAAACGTGCTTCAATTAAATCCAATCTGAAGCCACATATACATTCTGCTTATGTTTTTGAGCTCATGTTCATTTAACCTCTGGAAATCCACAATGCTGTGTAGAAGACCACTGCTAATGATAGTTATCAGCTGTAAACATTTAGTTTGTACAGTTCCAGTAGTTTCTTGGAATTATGTGTACCTTTCTTCATTAAAGCATAATTGTTACCCAACATTTGAAGTTGATTTCAGTATTGCAATAAGGAATGCATTTGGATGCAAACACATGCAGACCTGCCTTATCTGTGGAATAGATGGACGAGATGGTGTCTATGATGCCATAAGCCAGGTGGTAACTCCTAGGTAATGAGCCATTTACCAGTCAGGTCTTCCTGTGAGTCAAGGAACAAGGAAACCATTCTGTTTGTTGAATCAGTATGTGTTCCCTGCTGAACCAACAATACAGTAAGTCTGGATATGTGTGTGAATCTGTCATGCAGAGAAGAAAAACACAATTTTAACATATCTTTTTCATCCTTCCCTTTTTAATGCACCATAGTTTACTTCTGCACCTAATAATTTCCCCTTTGAATAGGCACCGTAGAACACTGCTTTAAATCCCAGTGTCCACACCCTTCACACACCCTTGTCTAGTACCGGCTGAGTCTGTGTGTTGTAATAACAGCCCTGCCTGGGGAGACGGTGTTAATGAGGAAAGTGCTGTAATTAGGTGGGGGGCGAGCATGCCTGCTGCATCTGACACCTGTAGTCTGCCTGGCTCTGCAGGGCAGGTGTAACTTGCTGGGTGGTATAAGTTTGTCGATAGAAGACGTCGCTCTAAGGACTGAAACATGCGAGTTATGGCCTCACAGACCTACAGGAGGTAGGATTGGCTTCAGTTGCTGCAGGTGTTCCCAGCCCTGAAAAATAAGGATGTTAAAACATAAGAGATTGCAAACAAAATGAAGCCGGAAGGCCCAGCTTGTTCATTTGATTGTCAGTAGCTTACACATCTCAAAATTGCACCGCGGTTTTGCCAGCATGATTGGGTGTTTTTGTTCTGCTTCCTGTGCCCCTCGTGTCATGTCAAGAAAAATCTGCCTGGCCATTCAAGAGTGCTCTGAATCCTGCAGGCCAGGAAGGAAAAACGCAGTATCTGGGGTCTTTGATTTTTCTGGAGGGAGCTGAGCTGCCTTCACTGATGACTTCTGTTGAAACTCAGAGACAGAAGAGGTAGGGCTTCTGAGGATAAAAATAACTCAGTACAGGCTTTGTGGGCTTTTGACTTTTGACGGGTAAGGGAGAAATTGAGCACAGACGGGAAGCGCAGTGCCCTTACCCTGTCACTCCTGGAAATTGCTCAGGGGACAACAATGGTTCGGCCGTGACCCTCAAGTGTGACAGAGCAGAGGTTGCCTCCTGTTTTAGGAGGGAAGGACGAGGGGTAGGGGGGGTTGGGGTTCCAGAAATAATCAAGGGACGAGCCCTTTCCAAAATTAACCACACATTCTCGCCCAGGCGGTGAACAAGCAAACCTAGAAACGCCTACTGTGGAAGTCAGCACCTCATTTCATCCACAGAACTGTGTAAACGCTGTTTTCTTCTTTATCTGTGCATCCAGAGTGTAATAATAAAAACAGACCATTTCCTTTGTGGGATGTCAGAGACTAACTTGACTGCTTTTTTTCAAAAATGACATGTCAGGGGGCGAGAATATCATCATTCCCTAAAATATAGTTGTTTAAAAAGCCAAATTTCTACCTCTAAAAAAAAAACGAGAGGAACTTTTAATAGAAAAATTGGATCTCAAGTCTCATTACTGTATGTGCAGACCTTCAGTTTGAAATATAATAGGTTGCTGATGCAGAGATGGCGGTACTGGTGTTGCATGGACTTGAAGTTTGAAGTTTCTGTACCTGCTTTCAGGTAGAAGAATTCAGAGCACACATCTTCTCTTTTCCCAGAATACCCAGAATGACACAAGTGGATACTGGGGTGTTTATCAGGCTGCTTACCTAGGGAGCTTTCTCCTCTGTTACTTCAGAGTATCTCCTGCTCTTTAAGTAGGCATTTTCTGTTTTTTTTTTTAAGTGCTTGTCATTTCTTGTCTTATGTTTTACTGCAAAAACAATAAAACAATGTGATAGTCCTTTTTAGATTCAACAAATATCAAAATAGAGAGGCCAAATGTACATGCCCTTTGTTAAATATGATGCTGAAAAAAGTCTGGAATGTGCTACTCTGTTTGAATGTGTGGCACTGCCTGATCAAGTTACATATAAAGGATAAATTCTCAAATTCTTGATGATAGTTATTCATGGAAAAACATGTACAGAATTGGAATTGAGAATGGGTAAGTGGTTAGACGAGAGAGAGAGTACTGATAAGGACAAATTGTTTAAATTAGGTTGTTATAATTAGTGGAGTATCACAGGGATCTGTATTAGGACCACTGTTATATCAGTGACCAATATTGTGGTATATTCTCTGTTGATTCCAAATTAGGAGGGTAAGCAAAGATTTTAGAAGCAGCAAAGGAACTTCAGAAAGACAAAAAAGCAGCACCTTCTAGAAGACATTTTATGTAGACAAGTGCAGAGTGTCAGCTGTACTTGTAAATAGCAAAGACATAAACTCTAAAACATGATAAACTGAATTTCAAGAAACTATAAATGAAACAGACATGGGTAATTATCTTGACACGTTATTTAGTAAGACCTTGTTTCGAATATTGTGTGCAATATTGATCACCGTGTTGCAAAAAGTGACTACAATGGAAGCAGTCAAGAGAAAAGCAACTAGATCCATTCCCAAGTTTGTCCTGGTTGACGCGACTGGATAATAGGTTCATAACAGTTAACTACTGAAAACCAAATGTGCTAAATGGGCTAGAATTTTAGGTACTGTACTTTCTCTTGTTGGGATCCTCTCTACAGTTCATATTTGTTATCATGGACCTCCCATGACCATGGCCATGGTCTCACATGACCAGTTAAGCCATAAAACATTTTTTTTTATGCAACCCAGATTATTTTTCAGAAAAGAAAGCCAAAGCCGAGCGCCTGTCTCTCAGACTCCTATGAAAAGAGTTTGGGTCAGGTGAAACACAGTGCTGGAAGAAACCCTGGCGTTCTGCAGAAATCTGCTCAGCTGGTGCTCTGATTGCAGTCTGCCCTGGCCTGGTTCTGCCTGTTCCGTCCCGCCCTCCTCTAAAACAGACACTCAGCAGATTTAGGTCATGTAGAACAAAGAGTCCTTAGCTGTGTGTGGGGCCGGACAGAGTTCACAGATGTATTCCCTGCTGCTCCCCCTCCCCTTGCTGTATTGGAGCTGCATTCAGTATCTGAGGATGCCAGTGCATGCGACAGGAAGTGAGTGTTTGGTCCTCTTTCCCCTCGCCTGCATGTCACCAATACCACTGTGCCCAGGCCACATCTCACTGTCACGGCAGGGGGAGTTGATACCGTGAGTGGGTGAGAAATTGCAACATAACTACCATGCAAAAATTAACAACTATTTGAAAAATACCTGATACCTTAAAATATTTTTTTTTAATTCCAGAAAGTTTTTTCACTAACACCTAAACTGTTTTTCTCTTTTTGATTACGTAAAGGTGTTGGTTTTGAGGCGTTTCAGTTCCACCTTCTCTCTACTCCAGTTAGTCAGTTTTTAATTTTTTTGGGGGGGGTTTACAATGGATAGTGATTCAAAATAGTCTTGTACTGGAACACTTCCTGTAAACCTCAACTGTGACAAAAATGTTGTGGCTCCAGTGTGCTTGGCAGCATGTTGCTTGTGCTGTGTTCTCTACAGTGAGCGTTGGGTTTCTCTCTTGCGTTTTCAGGAGTCTTGGACTTTTTTAAAGCAACAGGTCACCAGTACAGAAATATCGACTCGTATTCACACAGATCAGACACCTATTGCACAGTTCACAGTCTTCGGCCTCTTCTATGAAAACTGCAGACAAAACAAACCAGAAATATTATTTAATGCAAATTCTTTTGATTTTTTTATATTAAAGCAAGGTGTACAATACGCTGGCATAGTTTTGACCTTTGGTTCTCATTTAGTACACTGCAATGTGGATGAGTCAACCTTATAAGGACCTTTGAGACAGATTCTGTTCATGATAGCTGAAGTTTAAAAATGGGTTTTACTTGCAGGCATTGCAAAAGTCTGTGTGTTTTTGTTGTGGTTTTGTTCTGTAGGTGACCAGACTATGAAACCTTGGAATACATTAGTATGTTCTGCTGTCTAAGGTTAAAACCTGCTCTTTCTCTTCGCTGCTTGTGGAATAATGGACTGTGGTGTTGTGTCCTTCAGGATTCCCTCTGAGCGGAGCAGCAGCGAGGGACAGGGATCCTGGGTTGGAACAGAGATGCACGAGAGTGAGCGATAGAGTAAGGCATCGTCTCCGTCCCTCTGGGCAACAGGAAAGACCAGCGGCGATGCTTGTGGTGGCCCTGCACTGAGGGTGGGTCCGTCCCTCTCGACATGCATGCCCCTGGAGGAGCGGCTGCCCCCTGGCACTCTCCATCCTCCGGCAGGGCTCTGGCCCGCAACCCTGGTGTCAGTATCAGGCAGAAGATCTCCCAGTGGGAGGGCTTGAGCCAGCTGGCTGCAGAAGGTGGCCACAGGGCAGCCTCTCGCACCCTTTCGGACAGCTTGGGAAATGGAAGCTCCAAGGCCAGTTTAGCTAAAGCCAAAAGCCTAGGCTTGGATTTCAGGGAAGGCCAGTGTTGTGGCATCAGACAGCAGCAGAAGCCTCTCCCCTGTGGAAAAAACACAATTTCGGCAAATGGATTGGGGATACAGAAGGATGTGGCCGTCAAGGAGCCTGACGATGGCCTTCTGCCGGAGGACCCTGGACAATCTCTCCCGCCTGGGAATTTCTACACTTCGCGGGGGTTCTGGAAAAAGATGGAGGAAGTCCCCTGGGGGAAGGAGGCCGGTGCTGTTCATAGTAAACAGAGGAGCCCCGACTATGTGGAGAAAGGGGTGCAGGTGTCTGTGGATAGGCCTTGCCCTCCCTGCCCTCCACCTAAGCCCCAACGCACCTTCCAGTACCTTGGGGAGCACAGCCCTCTGGGGTATTGGCGCCAATGGGAGAGCTCAGCTCCAAGACACAACCGCTCAGAGGGAAGGAGTCGACCCCTCCACACCTCTCCTCCGACCTGCCCTCCTCCGCCTTGCCCCGCCGCCCTTAGCAACGGCATCTCCAGAGGAAAGAAGAACAGGTAAGGAATTCCAGGGTGGGATTCGCGAAGACCACAGCTATCTTGAGATTTCTGGGAAGCAGGAGGCTTGTGTTATACATCAATGTGCTAAGATTAGGATTATGTAGTACATTTCCAGGTGATCTATAATTTAGAATTGAATGCTTAAATTCTTGTGGACAGTTACCATGGGAACTGTAGCTCTCATGCAGCTGTATGCCAGGCCCTTCCACACAGTACATGCAGTACTGGGCTGATTTAACACCCTGTGTTGTGAACTGTCATCCATGGGGATGTTCAGTATTAGCCCAGTTGAATGTGAACCAGATTTAATTCTCACAGGTTTTGTGCTGCAACTGTTTGAATAGGCCTTCTTAAGCACCCCTCACTGTAACTACAAGCCTGTGTGCCAATGAACATTTTGCACTCTGGGCTTGACTTTCTCTACATGTGAAATGTGGGCAAACTGCCCTTATAAGTCTTTAACAGATTGGCCACAGGGGAAACAAGTTCTCTGCTTTTATTCTGGGTTTTCTACTGCTTTGTTCAATTTCCTTACTATACATAGCAGAAAATTAGTCTTCAACTAATAAGAGCCGTCTCTTTATTTTTTATATCTTTGTATTTATATTGCTTATCTTTATTGCACGGAATGTTATTCAATAGTATTGTATGGTGTAAAGTGAGTGGACTCTGGTTAATCGGTAATGACTTCTCTGGAAGTTGGATAAGGTGTACTGAAGCTCTGTTGTTGCATGATGCTTGCTACATATAAGACAGAAACAGCATCTTTGAAAGAGCATAACAGAAGTGTGTGTGTCTACCTTGCATGAAAAGATTCTCCCAGATGTGTATCTGTTGCAAAACTAATTAATCCTTGAAGACTGGGGTAAGTATTATATACAAAACCAGTAATAAAACATTCTCAAAGCTATTGAACACCATTGCCATGACGTCTGAAATTACTTTATAGGCACTGACCTTAACCCAGCCACTGATGTCCTTTGGTACATTTGGGTTGAGATGTACAATGGTGAAGGTAAGAAACCTTTCACCAGGGGTTTCCCAGTTCAAGTCCCAACACTGATGTGTGTAACTTTGAGCAGGTTCTTTAACATCTTTGAGCTCCATCCTTTGGATGAGACATTAAACTGATGTGTCCTTTTGGCACAGACTCCAGTTCAGCCCCTTGTCTCTGCAACCCCTCTGGGTAAAACTGTCTGCTGAAAAACTACTTGTCAATTTTTTTATTAACCCGGACATCTGAGGAATGAATATACATAGGTCATGAAACAGCTTTTTAATTCCCTCGTGTCTGTAAGACACCTTTTTCCTTCAGCGATGGATGGCAGCCATTTGTATGTTTTCTGGTTTCTGGACTGTATTCGGCCCACATCCTTTTTAAATGACCCTGAGAATTTAAAAATCTTTCCAGTCTTTTAACTGGAAAAACTGAAGCCTTTCAAAGAACTGAACTGACATGCTTGCAGTGTTTCTAAGAACTGCTCATACAACAGAAACAGACAAGGGTCTTTTCTGAGACGAAAAGGAAACAGAGTAACAGAACTTTTGCAATTAAATGACCACCAAGTGTGCTGAAGTGAGGGAATTTTAGATGACGCACACCACTCCAAGGACATAAGATCACGACAGGAAAATGCTGGTATCCATCCATACCACTTATTCTTTGGGAAAGCCAAGCCAGAGCCTGTAGAACCTTTGGGTGCAAGGTAGTGGAATTACACCCTGGATAGTAGCCCACTGCAGGTATCACAGAGAGAACATGCAGACTCTGTACAGAAGGTGCCATGGTTCTGGATCACACCTAGGACCCAAATTCTGTGAGGCAGCAATGGCCATGCCATCAAGCTGCTCAATTCTGATTATTCAAAGCTACTTCAGCTCCATTTGGTTCACAATGCAGTATCCAGAATGGGTCACTGCACATCCTGCCCCGTTTACATTCAGTGCAATTAGCTGCCTGTTCAGTATAGAAGTGCTTTTAAATTTACAAGGCCCTTCGTGGTTCTAGGCCTTCGTAAATATAGGATGGGTTGGCTCATCTGTGCCTATATTTGGACATCAGCAGATGCTGAGTTACAGCTAGTTCCTCAAACCCAGCTACAATTAGGAGGACTAAGATCCTGGAGTGTAGAAATGAATTCATCTTGACCCTTCTTAAGAAAAATGGTCTAGGTGAATCTTTTAAATCAGACTTTAAACCATTTACTTTAGTTTGTTCTTCAGAAGGAGTAAGCACTTGGAATCCCATGGGCGCAGAGTTGTGTATACAGATCTTTCCATAGAAAGGCACAGAACTGCAAGTATACCAGTTTTTTTTAATGCTTCGCCTGTTTTTATTGCTGTAATCACAGGAGTATGTGTGCAGAGTTCAGCAACAGCTTTGTCTGGATACTAATTCAATAAGCACAAGCTGTCTGCTTGGTTGAGGGGCATTAAAGACAGTTCTTGTTTTTAGTGAGTGGGGCCTAATGATGAAAATCATGTGAACCCCTGGGTAGATGTGTTGCCAAGTGTGCTGTCCTTTGACTTTACAGCAACCGAGAGTGGCAAAGGACCACTTTTCCAGTGTCATCAACGGTATCCCTGAGTTGTTTAAACAAAGCTCATACAAGCATGTTCGAAGCAGAAGAAAACATGCTTCGCAGCAGAGTACAGTAAAAAGGGCTCACTGCTGGCTGACAACATGAGGGATTATAGGCTGCGGCCTCCTGCCAGCAACCTCTCTTCCAGCTGGAAGCCGACCAGAACATGATGTCATGTGTTTTGGCAGCGGCTGCCTGCATTGTCTCAACTTGGCCTAGTTCTGACTGGAGCTCAGGGGAACAGTGCAGCGGCAGTTTGAAAACATCCTGTAGTTAAACCCGCGCATCTTTCCAGCGCTGGAGATAGCGCAGTAAGGCCATCAGCTTCCTGTGTTTCAACACCACGCCCAGCCCCCGCTGTGAAGCTTTAGGAGGGCTGTGATGGTTTTCTTAAAATATGTCTAAATAGGAGTGCAGTCTTCATAGAAAATGTATCCTTACCTGACTGGCTTTGTAACAGCAAAGTGATGTGGTGTACGGTCCTAGTTCTGGTTAACCACTGGGGGTAAATGCAGATGTTTTGGGTGATACAAGCTTCCCAAGACTCCTGGACTCCTTTCAGGAAACTGCTGGACAAGATCCGCGGATCAATTAATTCTAAACAGCCAAATGAGCCTGACGGGTCAAAAGGCTACAGTGGATATGATGAAAGCAAGCCATTCCTATGTTCTTTTGTAGGCACGTTGATGAACATGCCTGAAAATTAAATGCAGACAATCTGCTTTCCCCTCACTGCACACGCCGGCACTATCCTTGGAGCAGGGCAATTAACTTCATGCAGCTGCCAGGCAGAGAACAGAGGATAGGAAAGACACAGACAGCCCATTCTCTCAGGAGCTGCTGCTGCACGCTATTCTGTAAGAGAGGCTCTGTGTCTGGGTCTGTTGGACTCTTTTCAACAATCATGTTGTCGTTATGCAGGAATTGTCCTATACTGCAGTTAATCACAACTCTTCGACTACAGGGTTAATGTTCAATTTCTAACTTGAAGCTTTCCAACACATCTGAGTGAATCTGGCAGTGTAATTGCTGAAACCCAAGCACACAGTTGCTTTGTACATCGAGGCCTGCAGATTTAACAGTCAACCACTGTGTTTAGGTGAGGTGGTAGGGCTCGTGGAAGTAACCACGAACGACGGCAACGTGGAGTCCTGGCATGTTGTGTTGCTGGGAGGCCTCCCTTGTCTCCACAGCTGGATTTATCAGTCCCATGTTGAAACCAGTTCCTGAAGATGCCGTACTTTTCATTTAATTCATAGCAGTATTTCTTAAACAAATTGTATGAATGAAAAGAGCTCCTAAAATTATTGGCTTCTCTCAGCCCTTTAGGAAAATAATTATTCCTCAGGCTTAATCGCAGACATTGCTGACTGGCTGGTTTCATTCACTCATTACAGAAGTAATAATTACTCATTCTTTACATTTATATAGCGATTTTCTGGTCACTCCACTCAAAGCGCTTTACAGGCAATGTGGACTCCCCTCCACCACCACCAATGTGCAGCACCTGGATGATGCGACGGGAGCCATAGTGCACCAGTACACTCACCACACACCAGCTATCAGGAGAGAAGAGCGATGACCAGGATGCTGGGGTAACATCCAGGAATTTTTCATGACCACAGAGAGTCAGGACCTTGGTTTTATGTCTTATCCGAAGGATAGTGCTTTTTTACGGTATAGTGTGCCCGTCACTATACTGGGGCATTAGGAGCCACACAGACCACCCCTTCTGGTCCCACTAACACCTCTTCCATCCAGGTACTGGCCAGGTACACACCTGCTTAGCTTCAGTGGGTTGCCAGTTGTGAGTTACAGGGTGATATAGCTGCTGGCGAGAAGTGTGCAGCTTTCTTTCCTCTGTGCAGCACTTTCAGTGTGAGGCGAGCCCCTCTTAGTACTAATTAACGTACCAATTAATGTACTGTATCTGTTGTGCTTTTCCCACAGGAAGTCCTTTGAGTTTGAGGATGCCGAGCGGCTGCAGTTCCTCGTGTCCGGCAGCACGGAGGGCTCCGGGGAAGCACGGCGTTCAGGGCTGTACCACACCATGTCCGAGGACAACATCTACGAAGACATCATCTGTGAGTCGGCCTGCATCACGTGCGGATGATTGGCTCAGTGGGAGAAGGTTCCCACTGAAGGGGCACAGCTACTCAAAGGGCAGCAACGCTTAGTGCTTTAAACCTGGGCAGTGTCATTAGCTGAGTGGCAGGATACTGTCAGAAAAGGGCAGGTTTGGGGATTTGTGAATTTCTCCCACAGTAGGGGCGTTTGCAATTTCTATAGATCAAACATCACCCGTTCAGTCATGGGATTTGTTGTTAACTCATCATGGTGTGGATTTCTCCTGCAAGGCTCCTGTAAGCTTGTGGTACAGACAACCGAAATGGCTGGCAGGCCAGGGGAGAGCACGACCTTGTTCCCTCCCTGCTCATTTGCAGATGGAACAATTAGAAATTTCTAGCAGGAAAGGTATCAAACAAAAGGAATTGGCAATTCCAAAAGAGATTTTGGCAGTGACTGAGGATGTCTTAGATCATTGTGGCTTTGCAAGTGGCTATGAGCCCTCTGTGATGCCAAAGCTGCGTCAGACCTCCATCAACTGCATCATCTGACACCCACTTTCAGGAGTTGAAAAAAAAACTGATGTTGATAGTTTTCGAGAAAAACTTTACCTGGACTAACTGGACTATAACTGCTCTCTCCCGGCTCCAGACCCTGCCAAAGAGAACCCTTATGAGGATGTGAAGCTGTCTCCTGTGTATGAGCAGAAAGGGAAGACTATACCCAGGCAGCAGCAGGACAGGCTGCCGAAGGTAGGGCGTTGCACCATTGCCTTTCCTTCTGCTGCAGCGCCAAGTGCCAGGGGCATGGGCAGTGCCTCTCCATGGATTACACTTTCCCTTGTGAAAATGTTGGATTTTTTAATTGCCTTTCGATTTCTCAACATGATTCTTTCACTAGTCTGAGAACTACCTGCTGTACCGTGACTGCCTGACATTTGTCTTTGTGTTTCCTCTGCTATGTTGTCCGGCTGCAGCTGATTTCTGTCTGTGACCACAAACTTCTGTCTCAGGCCATAACCAGGGGTGGAGTCCTTCTCCACTCTTCTCCGAGCTGCAGACAGTCTCGGAGGGATGAGCAATGAATTGTCTTGTCAGTCTCTCGGCCCATGTTGCCTTGGTTCTCCAAGCTGTGCAAAAAGCTCTCCATCCTCATGGCTGTGAAAGTGCTGGTTACAGCCCTCGTTACAGCAGATAGTACAGTGCTAAATTAGAGGAAAACAAGAAGACAGGATGCATCCCTCTCATTACTAACCTTCCTTGCCTGTTGGGTTTCTAATACTACACTAACCTAAAGGCCTTTAGTAAGGTGCCTTCTAAAAATCCCAGCTTCCACAGCTTGGTTAATTATGTTATTCATAACACCTGAAACTCTTTGTGTGAAGAACTGCCCCCTTTTCTCCTAAATACACATAACTTCTACTTTCCAGTGGTTTAGTTAACTGTGTCCTGAAATATAACTACAAAGTCTCCCCTGTTGAAGAGTACAGATGTCTGAGCTCTGTTGTCCTTGCATGATGTAGGACCATGCTGTTTCCAAGGTGTGTTTCCAGAAGCCTCCGTCACCCCTGGCTCCTTCAAAGGGCGTAGTGTGTTTTCGGTGGTACATGGCAAGCGCAGAGTAGCAAAGCTTTCCGTGAATAGCGCTGGTGATATTGTGGTGCAAATTGTGTGAAGCCATGCCATAGGTGAAACTGCCAAATCAACGTGCAGGTTAACATTAACGCTAATCATTTGTGTGCTGCATGAACAGAACCTGCAGATGACCCCCGAGAGTGATTCTGCATATTTAACATTGATGAACTAAACTGCTTACTCTCGGCGTGCTTATCCCATCCCCTTCTGCAATGAAAGACGAGGGTGATTTGTTTTGATTTCTGGATTTTGATGTGACAAAATCTGACTGTTGGAATTGATGAGAGCCCTGTGTGAGAGGGACCCGGAGTGGTAAAAGGAAAGTGCTCCAGAATATCCCAATGCACTTCTCTCCTTTGTGTTTGAGCACTGACAAGTCCGGCATGAGCCAGCAAGTTGAAGTGGAGTTATTACTAGTTCCTCCCACAAGATGTCAGCCTATGACCGGTTTACCTTCTCTGCATGCAGCCGGCACACAAAGGAACAAGAGCAGGCTTCTGTAACCTTGTGTTTGCATGTTTTACTTTGTTTTTTTATAACCCTAATGCACCAACACAAATTGCCTTTTTGCTTCTATTAAAGAGCATGAGAACCATTGGTAGAGGAACTGCTCCGTTCACAAAATAGTCTAGCAAGAGTTCCCATCCCAGCTAATGCACAGCCTGGCAATCTGGAATCTGGCCCATCATTGGCTAATCTTATGTAGTACTGGCGTCTATTTCTACAGCTGAGATGAGCTGCATGACTCTGTGTGTCTCTTCGTCTTCCTCACTGGCCCACAAGTGGGGGGAAAACCAGTACAAAACTGTAAACTTCTGTTAATTTTGGGGAAAATCCAATGTCCTTTTGTTTGTTTTCTTTCGGTGTTCAATAAATCAAGCCAGTGTTTTTTTTGCTCGGTCTCTGTAATCCAGGGGGAGAACGTACAGGCGAGTAGGAAGAAGTGCGTGTAGCCCTGGCCTTCGTGTGCTGGCTGTATAATGACCCCCATCTCTCTCTCCCTCTTTCCAGCTGCCTCCAAAGCCCTCCACTCTCTTCAGCCGACAGGTGCCCACCAGCAAAACGTGGCGGGGCCGGGATTTTGGGAAGAGGGAGGTTGGAGCGTCCCCGCTGAGGTCGCCCCTGACCACCTCTCGTGGCACAGCTCTGGAGGGGGGATCCCGTCTGCGCAGACAGCCACGGGTATGCGCATTTGCACGTCTACACGTCTGCGTGGAGTATAGATGCACGGCAGAACTGACATTACGCGGGTACACAGGGGCCAGTCCAAAGACCACTGCTCTTCCTATCCCATATCAATGATCTAGGCCCTGGCGAGGAAACTTACCAAATATAATCTTACTCAGGAGGCTTTGTAGTACTAAACAAGGCAAATTAACATTTGTTAGGGTTGTGCTAAGCCAGCTAGTAAATGAAAGAGGAGACCCAGTAAAATAATCTTGTTTCAATAAAAGCAAATTAATTCAAAATGTGAAGCATGCAATGTGAAAGCAGCCATATCACCCTGCAACTCACAACTGGCAACTCACTGCTGCTAAGCAGGTGTGAGCCTGCTCAGTACCTGGATAACAGACCTCCTGGGAAAAACTAAGGTTGCTGCTGGAAGAGGTGTTAGTGGGGCCAGCAGGGGGCGCTCACCCTGCGGTCCATGTGGGTCCTAATGCCCCAGTATAGTGACGGGGACACTATACTGTAAACAGGTGCTGTCCTTTGGATGAGACGTAAAACCGAGGTCCTGACTCTCTGAGGTCATTAAAAATCCTAAGGCGTTTCTCGAAAAGAGTAGGGGTGTAACCCCGGCATACTGGCCAAATTTCCCATTGGCCCTTACCAATCATGGCCTCCTAATAATCCCCCTCTATGAATTGGCTACATTACTCTGCTCTCTACTCACCACACACCAGCTATCCACACTAATAGCTGGTGTGTGGTGAGTGTTCTGGCGCACTATGGATGCCGTCGCATCATCCAGGTGGATGGTGCACATTGTTGGCGGTGGAGGGGAATCCCCATTACCTGTAAAGGATAGTTTCCGAGGATAGTTAGAATCTGAGGATACCAGCTTTGTGGCTGGTTTCTGGGCAGATGTGTGAGTAGTGGCAAGTGGAGGGAAAAAAGTGTTTGTGTGTAATAGAGGCGATTTGATTGCAGCAGCTCGGCAAATGCAGTTCATGCCTCTGTTCCGCGTTGACTGTCTCTTTAATGAGAGAGAGAGAGAGAGAAAGAGAGAGAGAGTTGGCCTGCATTGCTGCCAGTCTGTCTGTTTGTCCTTGGCAGTACGACCATGCTGAGGCGCTTGAGCAGAAGAAGGGGCAGCTGATGGAGGAGCAATGCCCTTTGGGGGTGAGAATTTCAGCAGGCAGGGAGGGCTGCTGGGTCCTGGAGGGTTTTGGGGTTCACTGAAGGAGTGGGCTCTAAGGGGCTTAAGGGAGAAGTCCAAAATCTTTACATTGCATGTTTCTTCTGTTTGCTTTCTTTCGGAATCTAATTGCTTTGCATTTGATACAGTTGTGAATTCGTGGTTTCCAGATTTTGTGCATGCACTTTACTGTTGCAAACCCTGGATTTACACTTCACTGAATGTTCAAGCCTTACGTAGATGAAGATCTGATGAAGACAGCAGAGTTGCTTTTACGTAGTGCTGATTTCAGGGACAGTGCTGAATTGATTTTGCTTTCATTCAGCACCCAAGTCATAGCAGACCTTTAATTAAGAAAAGCTTAATTAAAAGCTTTAATTCAGAAAAGCGGCTGTTTTTAATCATTTTTCAAAAACAATCATGTTTTTTTTTGCTTAAATGTAGGATCTTTATGCACTGTATAATTAAAGTTACTCGTTTCTGTCTTCATCTACTAAAGAAACTCGTAGGAAAATTTCCAGATCTTCGTATGACGCTTGCATGTAAGAAATTGAATGCAAAAGTCTTCCTGTCTCTGAAATAAGCTGTGGCTTGTTTACTGTGCCTTAGATCTACCACACATGTATCCAGTGTGCATGTTTATTTTCCCTACACAATTACAGCAGTTCCCTGCTGCTATATTTAGATGCTTCTCTTCTGAGATCCCTGTATAGTGTGGTTTTAGGATCGATTTTCAGTCTCAGCTGTAACAAAAGAAGCTTATTTACATTTTCTTGAGAGAAGTATTTAAGGTTTTTTCAGCAGTTCCCAGGAGTCAATATTGACCAGTGAATGGTTCAGTTCTGCTTTTAGCATAAAATAGTTCCGTCATGTGGATTGTAACCGCAGACTTGAAGTGCTAGAGTAAATTTAAACATTTACATTTGTGGAGCGTTTAAAACTCTCAGAAAAGCCCTTTGCAGTGTTCCTGGTCCCCAGTTCTGAGCCTGAAGTGTTGCTTTGCAGGGGGTGTTTGAGATTTCAAGTCCTTAGCTGCTTAAGATCTGAGAAGAGGGTTTGACTTAAATAAGGCTTATTGAGGCTTAGTTGGACAATTTTAAACCTTCTGTATTATAGCCCTTGAGGACCCAGAAAGGAGACCCTACTCTAAAGTTGTCTGTGTAGTTGAGATTGAGTCTGTGTTCTTTTGCTTCATATCATAATCCAGTTGGAGACAGATAGGTGCAGCCTATATCCGAATCCTGGCTGAAGTGAGGTCATTATGGCACATTTTGGGTTTGTGTACTGTATTGGAGTATTGGAGTTCAGTGTCTGTGCCTGTTCTCAGGAAATGGGCAGATATAGACTGTTCTTTTGCTTTAAAAGAAGATAGTGAAATGAGCTGGAGGGACGCACTCTCTCCTCCATAATTGTGTTTAGCAAATGCTGCCAGCATACAACACGTTCTCTTGGTTCATCCTCTCTTTTGGAGATGTGAAATTAATTATTTCAATAAAAACAGGGCGTTCTGTGGAATGCTTACATCTGGCATTTTCAGCTGTCATATCCCTTACAGATGCTGTGGGAAGTTTGTCCAGCTACACTGTTCTGAAAATGGTCCTGGTTGGGTGATTTCACACTGCAGCACCAAATATTTAGCGATACAGAGTATTCATATGTAGGGAATATATTAATATATATGAATCTCTGGAGATGCATATGAGTTTATGTACAGTACATGTTTTATTTGACTTTTTGCACAGGGACAAAAAGTCTGGTTTCTGTGATTGACAGGAAGTGGTAGAGACCCTTTGAAGTACAGTAAAGCATCTCTCTGAAGTTCAGCAGACTGTACTCTGTGCTGGGCCTACTGCTGTTCTGTGTGTGTTCAGAGATAAGAAGTTTGTGTTATGTAACTTCATTAAATTGAGTCGAGTGAATTTTGTTTTGGGTGGGAGAAGCAATTGTTAGCCCCAGATTTGTACTCCCACCCACATTTGCATGGTGTCCAATGTGTAGTTTTTTGAGAATTTTAAACAATTCTGGCTACCCTAACACTGTTCTCAAATTCAGTTTTTTATCTCAGTAACACAATGTCTTTCTCTAGTCTCAGGCAACAGAAATGAAAGACAATGACAGAGTGAGTTGTTAAAGTTCCCTAAAACCAACCACAAAGTCCGAAATAAAATTCTCGAGACTTACACTTGTTGGTCCCTAGGTAGATGTTTGTGTATTGTGGACAAGGGGCAGATACTGAATTACTTACTTCTGATCGCAGTAACCTATTGAATGGCTGGTTGAATCAAACTGAGGGACTGCAACCATAATAATTGTCTGAGATGAAAGGGTTTCTTTAATTGGTAGTCTAATAGTGACTGAGGCAGATAGATTAATTTTTGTCTCAGTTTGTCTGACTGTTCTGGGACGCACTGCTGCTGAAGCCTGCGACAGTTCAGGAGTAGCCATCATGCCCTGTGGACATGAGCATCACTAAAATACATTTTTTCTTCTATCAAAATAAACTTTATTTTACAATAAACATCTCACAATAAATACACACTCATGCAAAGTCATATAATCTCTGCTATATTACAGCTGTTCTAAAAAAAAGGTGATTGTCCTTTACTGAAACACATATGGAGATCTCAGTATTGTATAGCTTCCATCTTCTGTGGACAACGTGCAATATCTACACTCATACTAACTGAAAGTTTACTGGTAGTTCATGGTTTTGAATCAGCTCATGATCTTGCTGTTTCTTTTACATGGAAGGAATCCTGTTTTACTTCCAGCCTGCTTTGGCAAAAATTCTGTATACAATAGTGAGCTAATTAAGAAAAGTTATAATAAGCAGAATCTTTTTTATAAAACTTTAATGTAAAATCACATCCTAGGCATTAATTAAAAGCAATACATGTAACATTTCACACGAAAGTTGAAAAATACTGAAGCCATAGGATTGTATATAATATGATCATATTTTTCTTTGTTCAAAAGCAATAATTCCCAGCCCTGGTCCTGCAGGAACACTGTTTTTGCTCAAGCTGAGTTCTTAATCACAGGCTTGTTGATTTGTTTAGTATTCTATTTGGATCATATTGTTCAATTTGCTTTCAGCTTATTCCGGGTAAAAAGAAATTGGTACTTATTTCATATCCCTGAGTTTCAGAACTGCCCTCTCTCACAAGTGCGGCCTGAAATACAACCAGCTGGGCCTCTACAGAGGGACAGAATGCTCATTGTGGGCATGTCCGATACAACACCTTTCCCACCTGTGTCTGTTCATCAACAGATAATCAACTAAGTTTAGTCAGAAACAATGACAGGTAAGTTAAGGAGAAGCTGAGGAAAGTATGTTCTGTATTCTGAAGTTCTTAGAAATAGTGCCCTTGAAATCTAAATAAATAAGCAGTTCAATTATGTCATCAGTAGGCCCCGAAGATGTAGAGTTCAGCTGTTATAAAACTCAGCAGACATGTGAAGCGTTAGCATCTCTTACATACAGACCTAATTAGACAGAAAAGGTGACTCACGGTGGGAATGTCATTCCCACCTGCCTATACCTTAATTGATCACATATTAAGAGCTATTTAGTCAAAAATAAAGGATGAATATTGGAATTAGCAAGATGAATAGGGGCTGCATAGAGGTTCCTGAAGGTGTGCTGAAGGTGTTGAAAATAATGATGTTTAGGATATTTTTTAAACCAAAACATGAATGCTGAAAGCTGGATCTGTAACAGGCACTAATGATTAAGCATCCTGGAAGCAGGATTGAGAGCCACTGACTTAGGTCACAAAGAGCAATCGTCCTAAGAGGCCTCTCAGAGGTTATGCCTGTAATAAGATCTAATTGGTCATCTACCCACCTGTAGTCTACATTCAACATTTTGAGCACCAGAGAAGTGGTTTCAAAGAAAAACATTTGAGGAAAGACCAGAAGAGAGATGAGCTTTTTGCTGCAAGATTCGTGAGTAGTTGTTAAATCAGTTTTGTGTTTGTTAGTTGCAGCGTACATACAGTAGAATAAGAAAGAAGTTAAGCACTGCTGTTTAAAGGTGAACATTTACACCAAACACTGAGAAAGATAATCCCAAACTTTGAATTGCCTGGTGTCACAATTATAAACCCTAATGGCTTTGCTGTGGTAAATGTGGTAGCGTCCACCAACTGTCTTGTAGCTTTTCTGTGTAATTGGACAGTGGGTGGAAGTTTACATTTCATTCTTTTATCTGACCCTTGGTGTGGGCATCATCTGTGTTCGGTAACATTGAATGCTTTGCGTCATTGTATGCTGATTACAGTATAGACTGGACTTATTTTGATTTTAGTTTTTGCAGAGGAAAATCAGGTATCTGCACACAATAGGAGATGTGGCTTGTCAGTGTGCTGCTCCATACTTAAGCCAAGAAAAAGTGACCTGTTTGCTTTTGAAAGAGCAGAACATTTGCAAGAGAAAGGCCTCTCAAAATCCAAAGCTCTTTTTGAGAAGTATCCATCAAACCTCTGGTTTGGGGGCCAATAAATCACAAATGCAAATGGAACAAAAATTATAGTCCCTTAGGAATATCTATAATTTAGTCCTACCAGCAGGTTTCCACCAGTGCTGTTGTCAGGGTGACTGAGGGCCATGAATGAGAGAGCCAGCAGCTTTCAGCTCATCTGGAACTGATTTGAGAATTGTGCGATGAGTGCCAGGACTGGTTCAGTTCACTCGGCAGCTCCCAAATGTTATTCTGAGATTTTGTTTTATTCGGCCAAAGCTGCTCTTTGGCAGACCTACTCTCCCTGCTCTTGTTCTGTGCTTGTGAGATGTAGGAATTTGTTTCTTTCTGGAACACAATTCGACAGAAAACCTCTTGAAATTGTTGGCTCCAATATATTTTCTTCAGGAAGTAACATTTTATTCAATGTGCAGTAAATGAGTTGCAGTTTTTGTGATGAAGTCCAAAAATGCACTGCAAACCAAAAGACCACCTTGAAAATAAGCACTTGGACAGTTTTTTCTCTGTCTCTGTTCTTCTCCTCAGTATTGACGTCAGATCAGTGTCATTCTTTAACAAACAGCCTGGCGATTGATCAGTGTTGTTCTCATATGGCAGGAGCTGGATGCCTCAAGCCCAATAGAGGGATTCTATCACACACTGAGTCAAATTTTATTGGATGGAGCATGTGTCGGATAAGACACATCAATTTCTTATACTGTGGAGGAGATTCAGTAGCTTTGAATTAACCCTTGAATTGAACACCTTAGTGGAAGAGCAATATGAGGGGCTCATCTAGCTATAATCTGATTGGCCTAGGGAACATCTTCACGATTAGCATAAAGTGATCAAGGTTCCCAATCCATGCACCAGGTGGAATGAGTTCAGAATCTGCAAAAAAGGGGATGTTGGGGTGGATATGGGTTCCAACAGGGTAAAATTGTGTGACCTATATTTTTACTTAGCTGGTGATGGAGAGTAAGCACTTAGTTCTTGAACTTCAAGTTGAACATCTGTAAGTTGTTAGGATGTATGCCGTAGATTTTGCTCTTAAATATGTGTGATTGAAATAGCTGAAAAATCTATGATGCTGATATCTGCACATCAGTGGGTTGAGTACTGTAAATTCAGAGTCAGGGGTTCACTGAGGACTCAATTTAGAGATGTGAAAGGAAAACCGTTTCTGAAAAATGGAGACGGAAAACACAGCACGCAGACTGAAACCTTGTCCCGTGATCTTTTCTCTCTTGTGTAATCGTGGACAATAAATAATACATTATTTGCAGCGTACCAATGGTGAATGCTGGATGTAATGAGTGCAAACTGGCCTGTTTCTTTTCCACTTGCAGTACGTGAACAGGATTCAGGAGATCTTTAATGCCAAGAGGGGAAAGAAACGAGTGAAGACCCAACTGACGAGTGGCCAGGAGGGCCCCAGCCGAGGTACATCTGCACAGATGCAAGCTCTTGAGAAACAGCCTGCCATCAGGCAGAGACCCCTGCCAGTGGGGTTTTCTGATGAAGACGAGCTGCAGTTTGAGGCGTTAATTAGTCTTAGCTCATATTTAGCTACTGTGCCCTTACAAAACCCATGATCAGAGCAGTCCTTTCAGACAGCTTTGTATGAATCACGAAGGAGCAAGCACAGGGTGGGCCAGCAGTTCCCTCAAGGTGCTGCAGAGGGGTATCAGTGTAAACAGCTTTTTGTCTAAACCACGTGAACGCACGAGTGACTGGTGGGAGGCAGGTGGATCTCTGCCCAACCTGACATGAATGAAGAAGCTGTTGTGCATGTCTTTGCAGATGATGCCAGCGGGACAGAGAGTGATCCAGAAGAGAATGGCAAAGGTCAGAACCATTCGTACACTACAGAGCTCCAGCCTCTAGTACCCATGCTTCATGTGTGTGGACATCTTGGCTGGTGTGACACACCTGTCACCCCCTGCATGGGGAAATGTTTATCTTGTAGCTTAAAAGCACCATCTACAGCAAGATCAGTTCTTAAGCTGTTAGTGAGTCTTCTCTGTTTGTGTTGTTGTTCATTACCTGATTTGTAGGTTTAACCTCAAAATGCAGAATAATCCATTCTATTACACTCTAAAAGGATGCGATTTAACTACCGTAGGTAGATATTTAAGGGGAAACAAAAACATTAGACTGAGACTTTGCATTCTTTGGCACAAGTGGAGTCAAACAGCTGGACGAATAGATAATCTTTTTAATTTTGCAAAATACAACTAAAATCCAATTTCACACCATGTGTGTCTGTTTCTCTGCCATGTGTCCAGGCCAGGCTCGCCGCTCAGTCTATGTCCACTCCACTCTTCGGAGGAACCCCCGCTACCAGACCCTGGAGAGGGACCTATTCGAGCTGCAGGAGCAGCAGCTCTTCGAGCTGTTTGTTGTCGTGTCGCTGCGAAAGAAGCCCTCTGGAAACACGTACACACCAGAGATCACACAGCAGTTCCCCAACAAGGTGCGTTCGCCACTTCAGAAGCTCTGCCTTATATAAAACACCTGCTGGACAGGAGCTTTCCTGGACCAGGGCTGGAGACTCTGGAACAGCACGCAACATTTCTAGTGCTCACCATTTTGAAGATGCAGGCAGCATGCTAGATGGCAAAAATGAACTTTTACAAAACAGGATACCGCTTGTTCACAAGATTCAAATGACAGGCCTCTGTGGGAATTAAATTTGGCCTGTGTTAAAATGTTGCAGATACATGGCACTGGTCACTCGTTTGCCTATTATTTCTCATTTGTTCCTGACTCGGGTAAAAAAAGAGTCTATTCAAGGATCGTCAAGCCAGGTTACAAACAGGTTCAATATCAGCAGGTTCACTTCAATTTCAGTAAAAAGATAGTTTAGTTGTTTAACATTTGTGAATGCTGTAGCATTGTACATGTGTTTCAAGTCATTTGGTTTGATTCTGAAGAATTCTAAGAGCATTGTTAACACTTTGAGATTCATTAATTTAAATTAATTGGTATATTGATTTTTTCTTCATCTGCTTTTTCTTCGTTTTGCATCAAAGATGGGATGAAATATGGAGGAAGGTCTTTTCTGACTAAAATAAATTGCTTTTGTGGTAAATTTTCAGTTTGGAATAGCTTTACTAATCTGCACTTAAATGTCTATTATTTTCTTTTGCGGTTTGATTATTTTTCCAGTTGTACCTCACAGGCAGCTTATGCTGACAGACTTTGGCTGTGTCATAGTTTTTTTCTACAGGACCTATATTGTATAACAGTGCAGGTTTTTAAAATCCTTTTTAAGAAGCTGGGCTCTAGTGCTTCCGAGTTGTCATGGAGATTTTGAGCTGCTCGTGTCTGAATGGAGTGAGAGTTCTGCGCTTAAACAGAGGCCCACTGACCACCTTCTTCTTCTTACATTGGGCAGTTTGAGAAGTCCACTCGGCAGTCCAAGGACGCTGAGGACAGGCTCCAAGCCATTCCCCGCTTCTGCTTCCCAGATTCCCAGGACTGGCGTCCCACTGCAGAGATCACCAGGTTCTGTTCTGATCGTCTCATTGTATTCTTGTCTTCTCCTTTCCTCAAGGCTCATACTTCATATTACCATCTTTGTTTCCGTGTGGATGGTGCAAGGGGTGCATCTAGCTTAATGACAGCCTTAGTGCCCACAAGTGGGTAATTCTTAAACTTAGTCTAACTTAAACTAAGTCTAATTGCTTGAGACGAGTTGCTATTTCACATTAGAAATGTTACTCCAGCGTGTCTGAAGTGATATTGATATCACCCTGCAACTCACAACTGGCAACCCACTGAAGCTAAGCAGGTGTGAGCCTGGTCAGTACCTGGATGTGAGACCTCCTGGGAAAAACTAAGGTTGCTGCTGGAAGAGGTGTTAGTGGGGCCAGCAGGGGGCACTCACCCTGTGGTCCATGTGGGTCCTAATGCCCCAGTATAGTGATGGGGACACTATACTGTAACCAGGCGGTGTCCTTCGGATGAGACGTAAAACCAAGGTCCTGACTCTCTGTGGTCATTAAAAATCCCAGGGCGTTTCTCGAAAAGAGTGGGGGTGTAACCCCGGCGTCCTGGCCAAATTTCCTATTGGCCCTCCTAATAATCCCCATCTATGAATTGGCTTAATTACTCAGCTCTCCTCCCCACTGATAGCTGATGTGTGCTCACAAATGTCTTTTTAAGATAATAAAAGGCATACAAATAAAAGATAAAATACACCCCATGGAGAAAATAAAAAATTCAAGCAAATCTAAATTTAACTATAAGTAATCATTTTCACATTGCAAAGTTTCTTAAAAAATGTGTTTTAAAAACATTGTTAGTTACTGGTCATTATAGAGCACGTGTTCCTCAGTTTTGGAACTATTTACCAATATATGAAGATCTATTTACCAAAACTGGGTATTGGTGTTACCGGGTGACTTTTTGGCTTTTTGAAGTACAGAAGGGCCAGTATCAGCCAACAGCAACACAGGTCATCTCTTGGTAAACAGATCTTTATTTGCTGCCTTTCTAACAGAAAATTAAACAAAGTAATTAGAACTACTACCTAATTAAAAATTAATCTCAAAACCCTTGATAAGTATCTGTTAATGAATTTGAGGAAAAGCCATTAAAACTTTTATTAAGTGAAAACATTTGACTGGTTTAATAAATCAGTTATTGGGGATCAGGTGCTTATCTGCAAAGAATTGTCTGTTTTCAGGATTGGGTGGTACAGCACTCCCTGGAGTGGTTCAATTTTTTAAGGCCTCCACGTGCATGCAGTATAGTCTCTGTAATCCAGAAATTGGGAGTTTGATGCTAGGATATGTAATTAGCTGACTGGGAAAGCTATTTCCCAGCTAGGCAGTGTGTTATCGTCCATCTCCAGCTGGGCTGCAGAGGTTCAGAGCCAATCCAGTTTCCCTGGTATTTTGCCTCAGCAGCTCCCCCCAGTGGTCATCAGATCAATTGTGAACTTGCAGTTCTACTCCCACAAGTTCAGTTCTCCTTGCCACGTCTCAGCCCTGCCGTGCTTTCTGTCCTTGAGCGAGAAGGGACCAGACGATCAAGGGTCAAAGTCGATGAGTGGACGCTGTGTCTGTCTCTCTGGACAGCAATGCATAGTCTCATTCTTTGAATGGTTGTAGGTGGGCTTAAATGGCAAATTGGCAACTCTAAGTTTTGAAACAGTATAGAAAAGAAAAGATTAGAGCGATATGAATGGATTAGAGTAATATAATCATTTACTGAAGACTGACTTTTTATTCTTGGTCCTCAGTGAAACCTTTTCCTTCGTGCTGACGGGAGAGGACGGCAGCCGCTGGTTCGGCTATTGTCGGAAGATTCTGGTAGGTTTTCAGGGTTTGCACGCTGTGTGTCTGATCAGCGTGGTTGTTCACCACGGTGGAGGAATGCATTAAGTTTCTTCAGTGCTCGCGCATGGTTCTGCAGTCGTGACCCGGTTTCTCCCCTCTTTCTCGGTGTGTCCCCCAGCCCAGTGGGAAGGGGAAACGGCTTCCTGAAGTACACTGCATCGTCAGCAGGCTGGGCTGCTTCAACCTCTTTGCCAAGGTAAGGCAGCTGCTCAGACTCGGATCCCTGCTCTATTGCTCAGTCAGCTGTGTTGCTGCCACATGTGCGTCATTTCTGAACCCATCAAACGTACCTGGTCTTTAAGGGACAACTGCACTGAACCCCTCCGCAAGTCTCTTGCATCAGGCATCAGTACAGCTGAAAATGAGCTGTATCCTGTGAAGACAGCATGCAAGTGGAAGACAAATTCAACTAATCCGCGTTGCTCTCTGCGGCTTGTCTTGTGCTGCACTCGCAGTGCCAAGTCAGTGCTTAGATAAGCTTTAGCATTAGTGGGTGGTTCGGCTGTGCTCTGCTGAAAAACAACTCAGGTTGGGATTCATGTTCGTGTTGCATAAAACGGCAACCACAGTTTGAAATACCCAGGACAGGTCCTGTCCAACAGAAAGGACACCTGCACTCATTGAGGAGCCCAATCTTGTTGTTTCTGCAACCGTGGCTGTGGTTGTATCTCATTAGCGATTGTGGACACGCAGACGAACCTCTCAACAGGCTGGAACTGATACTCTGGCTCGTGCCTTTACCTTGGAAAACCTCATAACCCAATATATCCCTAGGCATTGTATTTCACAATGCGCTTATCATGGATTGTGAGCAACTTCATGCATTTGCAAGGAAAAAAGCATTCAAATATTCATTTACATCCTTGCCCAGCATTTCTGCTCTCTTCCCCCTATAAGCATATCTAAAGGGACATTCAAATACAGTGCCTTGCGAAAGTATTCGGCCCCCTTGAACTTTTCAACCTTTTGCCACATTTCAGGCTTCAAACATAAAGATATAAATTTTTTATTTTATGTGAAGAATCACCAACAAGTGGGACACAATTGTGAAGTGGAACGAAATCTATTGGATTTTTGAAACTTTTTTAACTAATAAAAAAATGAAAAGTGGGGCGTGCAAAATTATTCGGCCCCCTTGCGTTAATACTTTGTAGAGCCACCTTTTGCTGCGATTACAGCTGCAAGTCGCTTGGGGTATGTCTCTATCAGTTTTGCACATCGAGAGACTGAAATTCTTGCCCATTCTTCCTTGCAAAACAGCTCGAGCTCAGTGAGGTTGGATGGAGAGCGTTTGTGAACAGCAGTTTTCAGCTCTTTCCACAGATTCTCGATTGGATTCAGGTCTGGACTTTGACTTGGCCATTCAAACACCTGGATACGTTTATTTGTGAACCATTCCTTTGTAGATTTTGCTGTATGTTTGGGATCATTGTCTTGTTGGAAGATAAATCTCCGTCCCAGTTTCAGGTCTTTTGCAGACTCCAACAGGTTTTCATCCAGAATGGTCCTGTATTTGGCTGCATCCATCTTCCCCTCAATTTTAACCATCTTCCCTGTCCCTGCTGAAGAAAAGCAGGCCCAAACCATGATGCTGCCACCACCATGTTTGACAGTGGGGATGGTGTGTTGAGGGTGATGAGCTGTGTTGCTTTTACGCCAAACATATCGTTTTGCATTGTGGCCAAAAAGTTTGATTTTGGTTTCATCTGACCAGAGCACCTTCTTCCACATGTTTGGGGTGTCTCCCAGGTGGCTTGTGGCAAACTTTAGACGAGACTTTTTATGGATATCTTTGAGAAATGGCTTTCTTCTTGCCACTCTTCCATAAAGGCCAGATTTGTGCAGTGTAAGACTGATTGTTGTCCTATGGACAGACTCTCCCACCTCAGCTGTAGTTCTCTGCAGTTCATCCAGAGTGATCATGGGCCTCTTGGCTGCATCTCTGATCAGTCTTCTCCTTGTCTGAGCTGAAAGTTTAGAGGGACGGCCAGGTCTTGGTAGATTTGCAGTGGTCTGATACTCCTTCCATTTCAAGATGATCGCTTGCACAGTGCTCCTTGGGATGTTTGAAGCTTGGGAAATCTTTTTGTATCCAAGTCCGGCTTTAAACTTCTCCACAACAGTATTACGGACCTGCCTGGTGTGTTCCTTGGTCTTCATGATGCTCTCTGTGCTTTCAACAGAACCTTGAGACTATCACAGAGCAGGTGCATTTATACAGAGACTTGATTACACACAGGTGGATTCTATTTATCACCATCAGTCATTTAGGACAACATTGGATCATTCAGAGATCCTCGCTGAACTTCTGGAGTGAGTTTGCTGCACTGAAAGTAAAGGGGCCGAATAATTTTGCACGCCCCACTTTTCATTTTTTTATTGGTTAAAAAAGTTTCAAAAATCCAATAGATTTCGTTCCACTTCACAATTGTGTCCCACTTGTTGGTGATTCTTCACATAAAATAAAAAATTTATATCTTTATGTTTGAAGCCTGAAATGTGGCAAAAGGTTGAAAAGTTCAAGGGGGCCGAATACTTTCGCAAGGCACTGTATACAAACACAATTTAGATTTCAATTAGATGTACTAAGCCTACTTCTATATTCATGCGAAGTGCTGATGATTATCAATGATGACTATAGTGATTTTAAAATGGTTCTAGTGAATCAGGTTATTGATTTTCACCTTTTTCCTTCATATCTGACTAATTCATTGCCAGTGAGGACCCCAGTCCCGGTGTTTGGCCTCCTGGGCAGTGTGTGAGCTCAGGGTGCCGCCTTCCTCTCTGTTTTTAGGTGCTGGAGGAGGTGGAGAGACGCAGGGAGATCTCGCCCGCACTGGTCTACCCGTTCATGCGCAGTGTCATGGAGGCCCCCTTCCCCGCGCCTGGGCGTACCATCACTGTCAAGAGCTTCCTGCCTGGCTCTGGGAACGAGGTGAGGCCCTGCCTGGCCTGAGATAGGGGCTTCTCAAGAGCCTGCTCCTCTAGGTTCATGGCACATACTGCCTTTAATTCTGCCTTTGCTCTGAATCGGACCCTTGAATTCATTGATTCAATTAATTCTAGTTACTTAAAGCGACCAGTAATACCTTCTAAGCTGTGAACTTGATTGACAGACAGGTGCTCTCTGATAGAAGAGAACCCATCTTCAGCTACTTTCCAGTAAAATTTCAAGCCTTGAGTCTCTTCAGTCTATCCTCTTCAGGAAAGAAGAGAAGATGAAATGACTCCTGGAAGTGAAAGTAGTCAGTAATCCTTGGATCTTAAAGAGGAATTGCTCTGGAAGGAGAACCACTATTGGCCTAACCGGGGGGAACAGTAGTTTGCTTGGAACGAGGAGAGAATGCTGATCAACAAATTGCAGGGTTCATTGTTGTGTTGTGATTGTCTGATGGCATGAGAAGAAAGGTCTGTAGTTGGCCAGTACTGGAAATGCTGTTGGACTGGACCCCCTGATGCTGTGGTGTTGCAGGTCTTGAACCTGTGTCGGCCGGTGGACTCTCGACTGGAGCACGTGGACTTTGAGTGCTTCCTGCAGTGCCTGAGTGTGGGCCGCCTGCTGCAGGTCTTCGGCTCACTGCTGCTGGAGAGGAGGGTTATCTTCGTGGCAGACAAGCTCAGGTAGCCATGTGCAGTGCCCAGAGCCTCTGGCTAGACTTGGGACATACAGTCATCCCTTGTTTGGTTGTGAGTAAATGTTGTAAACTGGTTATACACGTGCATCTCTGCTCACATACAGTAGAAGCACTCAGTGGGTTTGAGCTGAACAAGGACAATAGAGAGGAATAACTAATGCGTTGTGAAGTAGTGGATAGCTGAATGGGTGCAGCAGTTTAATAGGAAGCAGATGGATTATAGTCATAGCGGATGCATTTAAAAATTCCTTTTTCTTTAGCTTTCCTGATAGCTATTGGAAGCAGTGAGTTTTGATTATAGGGTACTACTAGTTTAGAACAGTCTTTACATTAATTAGAATAAATTCCAGCTCAGAAACAGATGTTTCACACCCATAGTATTGTTGCCTCAGGACATTTCAAGCCCAAACACTTTGGCTGTAAACTGCTGTGCGTGAATTCAATGTTCGATATTGATAATGAGACATTGCTATTGGAACCCCCTGACTGGACAGACTGGCTAGGACCTGCAGTGCCAGAATAGGTATGACAAAGAGCTGCTTTCCTTTTCTCTTCTTCTCTTTAACTTTTTCTCGGTTGTAATCCGCCACCTCAGCACCCTGTCACGCTGTGCCCACGCTGCCATCGCCCTGCTGTACCCTTTCACCTGGCAGCACACCTACATCCCTGTGCTGCCCGCCAGCATGGTGGAC
The DNA here is from genome assembly GCF_040954835.1 of Lepisosteus oculatus. Taxonomy (NCBI): domain Eukaryota; kingdom Metazoa; phylum Chordata; class Actinopteri; order Semionotiformes; family Lepisosteidae; genus Lepisosteus; species Lepisosteus oculatus. Next base: position 32,440,888 of record NC_090700.1, read on the forward strand.
ATCTCCTGCTCGCCCACACCCTTCCTGATCGGCGTGCTGTCTGGCACGCTGCCCGAGCTGCTGGAGCTGCCCATCGAGGAGGTGAGCGCGCCCCCCCTCTTCACCCTGGCCCGAAGCCATTTTGACACCTGCTCTCCCACTGCTCTCACCAAGCACAAGTTTGGTCTTGAGAAATGTTTTACATATGATGAAGTCCAATTACTCAGTTAGTGGAGTGTGAAATCTGTAACATTTCACAGTTATTTTTGTCGTACATTCTTGTTGATGGTGAGTAGATGCAGGTTGACTCCCAGTGTGATGTTTTAATTTGCATAATCTTACAAATGTAATTATAATGGGCAGCTCAGTGGTGCAGTAGCTAGCGTTGCTGCCTCACAGCGCCGGGGCCCTGGGTAGTTTGTAGGTTCTCCCTGTGTTTGTGTGGGTTTCCTCTGGATGCTCTGGTTACCTCCCACAGTCCAAAGACATGTTGATAGGTTAACTGGCTATTGTAAACCACAATTTTGGTCCTGCTATGAGCGTGTGCATGTCTGTGTGTACCTTGTGATGGACTGGTGTCTCATCTGGGGAGTACCCTGCCTTGTGCCTGCCGCTTGCCAGGATAGGCCCCAGCCCAAGCTCCCGCCGTGACCCTGCACTGGGGAAGCAAATTAGACAATGGACGGTTGTAAATATAATTACTACTAATATTACATAAACAACAGCCATTACAGGTTTAAAATATAACAAATGTACGTAGAATGTTCTGGATTTTTTATTTAAGTATTTTAAGAAGTTTTGAAAATGTTAAGAAGGCAAACACTAAAAAACAAAAATACAAAAAAACAGCCAGATAATAAACAAAAAGTTTAAAAACTTGCTTATGGCTTTTTATGCCTTGTTGAGATCAGAGTAAAGTCTCAAAATCACAAAATGATTGAATATATGAAACAAACAGGTCAAGTACAAAGATCAGTGTTCTCCAAAAGATTCAAGAAAAGGAACCCAAATCTTATGGAATCACTCCAGAGTGCTTTTGAATTATGCCCTTTTAACATAGAATGTTGATAGAAATATTAGAATATTTTTGAGTCATCTTAACCTTCAGTGAATTTACACATATATAACTGTTACACCAGGGCCAATTACAGATTACTTCCAACAGCTGTCCATGTTTATTCCAAGGTAGTTTTAATTAGTAATTATTTCCCTTACACTTAAGTCACCCCTTGATCAGCTTTGGAGAATCAGACCCTTAACTGTTTCAAGTAAGATTTTAACCTGTCAGTCTGGGGTGGAGCTCAGGGTGTTGCTCAGGGCACCTTGTGGAGTTGCTGGTCTTGACCCATGGGCCCATGCGTGAGCTGTTCCCATGGGCCCAAGCTGCCCACTGTCAGAAGGCAATACAGTGATGTGGTATTTAGAGCAGCTACAGTACCTGACAGCTCTAGGATCCTGGGAAGGATTGCTTGGGGTGCCTGTCTGTGTGGAGTTTGCATGGTCCTACGACATTTGTTTTGGGTTTTGCTGGGCAAACCAGTTTCCTCCTGCGTCCTAAAGACATGCAAGTTAGGTTTGATTGACTGCTCTGTATTGTCTGTTTCTGGAGGAAGTTTGATCAGCATGACCGGAACTTATCCCACCTCTTTTGCAGGTGCTCATTGTTGACCTTTGTGGAGACCGATTCATCCGACAGGTGAGTGACCGTTCTGATTAAACCCTTGACAACTTTTAAAGCAGTCTCGAGTATTGAAATACATAGAGCATCCTCAGCTGCAGCTTTCTGCTCTAGTCAGTTGAATTCAGCAGTCATAGAAGTGTTTGAGTGCTGCTGTGGCTTGTGTCCCTCACCCCCTGGTCCTCCACAGATCTTGGATGAAGACTGCATCCTTCCTAGCAAGCTCCACGCAGCCCTGCAGCAGATCCTGGAGCAGCGTGAAGACATCCTGAGGCAGGAGGACCAGACGCTGAGGGACGGTGAGGGTGTCCTGTTTTTCATTGGGCAGTCTGGAGGGGACATCAGGCTCGTAAATCAGTTCACATAATAGTGTCCATTACTGGAGTTTCCGCCCTGTTTTCTAATATAATAATTCCCCCAAAATTAAGTAGTGTTAAACCACCCTATAGCAAGTTGAGATAGGTTATATTCCAGGAATCATGGTATCGTGCTGTAGAGTAATAATTAAGTGAAATTCTAGTATAAATCTTCCATTTCAAATCATCCTTTGTGCAATTGGTCCACATCTTACTGGTCATTTCAGAACCTGTTCTAACTTCTTCGGGGCCTTGTACTGTTTCTAGAAGTTTCTGTACCTTGCAGTTTCTCACAGACATTAATTGGATGTTTTCTGTTGACATCTTGATTGTCACACCTTGCGCTTTGTATGCTCCTGCCCGCGTTTTGTCTTGTAAAGCTGTAAAGGATGCTGTTCCTGATCGGCCTCCGTTTGCATGCTTGTCTCCATTTCCTCACAGGCCCTGGAGGCAGCCTGAGTGAGCTCATCTCGGAGGCCTTTGTGCATTTCTTTGTGGAGCTGGTGGGACACTACTCCCTCCACATGGGCGGGGGGAACGGGGAGCCGCGAGCGCTGTGCCGGGAGGCCTTCCGGAAGTCCCACCCCTCCCGTGGAGCCAGGCAGTTCTTACAGCTGTTCATGGAGACCCAGATGTTCGCTGGCTTCATCCAGGACAGAGAGCTCCGCCGAGGGGGTGTCAAAGGTCAGCATGAGAGAGCTAGTGTCTCAGTGTACCACATGAACAGGAGTGGAGATGGCTGGGTTTGCACATTTCAGCTCTTGCTCTCCAGCTACGTACCTCCATCTGCCAGGTAGTCAGGATGCTGAAGAGCGATTCGTTAAGATGCAAACAAAAACATGATTCTTTTTTGAAGAAACACAAGAAAAAAAAAAGAACCCTGGCTCTGACAGAATACAGCATCATACCAAAACAAAAACGTGGCACTGTGGTTTAAATTAGAGAAAAGAACGTGGAAATGCACACCTCAGGATAAGGAGGTGATCAAGTGAAACTAAATATGAAACTAAATGAAAAGAACTGAGAAAGTGTATCTCTTGCCTGGAGGCACATTCTCAAACCTGGTCCTTCATTCGCTCAAGCCTCCTGGTGATCTACCGCCCAACCAAACTGCCTACTCCAGTCAGAGCGACACTCTTGCCACAAACCTGGAATCGTTCAGTCATTTGTGTAGTTATCATGACCGTAGCCATCTGAGTTTGAGGTTTAAGGTTGTTACTGTGAATTTCTTCTTTTTAAAAAAAGCATCTTCTAGTTCAGCCAGAGAGGAAGAGTGATGATAGAGAGTGTAAAAGTCAAAATGATCCCACGATACCACATTCTCCATTGAAACTGACCCCCCCCTCTTTTCTCTTTCGACACCTTTGCACACAGGGCTTTTTGAGCTGAGGGCTGTGGAGCACCTGGAGTCGGCACCAGAGCCAGAGCCCAGTGGAGTGAACAGGTTCCTGAAGGGTTTAGGTGAGTGTGAAAGCTCTCAAGAAATGCTTTGCTTCTCCTCCTGTCTTTTGCTTTATCTGAGCTCCTGTTTCTTTAATAAAGCCCTTAATTGAACTCATGGACTTATTCAATCCACTTTTATGTCTGTGGAATAACTGTAGATGTCAATTTGTCACACATAGATGCAATAAAATTACTGCCCCACCTGACTGCTGGAGATGACCTCCTTTAAATATACAGTCACAAGCTAGCTCTCTTTCCCTCTATTTAGTTTCCTCTCAGTGTTTTTTGAGCGCTGATTCATTCTTCCTGGAAGTCATTAAGGTTGCAGGTGAACTGAACTGTATTCAGATAGGGGCTCTATGAAACCTGCATGAATTTCTATCTGAAGGACAGCTCAGGAAATTATATGTACTACGTTAAACACATTGGTAAATAACAGGATTTTAAATTAAAGGGACTCTTACTTCTTCTGTGTGGTTACCTCATTGGTTAACCAAATATGTAATTTACAGGTAACCTGTAAGTTCTAAAAACTATTACTTGAGGTCTAAATAATGAGATCAGTTCAAGAGCCAAGAATCCAGTGCCCTCATGACTAATATTTGGGAAGTACATCTTTGCTGTTTAGTTGTTCCATGCAGAAGGAAGTTTTTCTTGTGACACAGAGACATCATGCTCTACATTTAGTTGGCATAGAAAATCTAAAGCACAGGCTATTACAGTTAGTTACAGTCAGAACCATAGGCTGGGATTCAGTTCACATATAGTCCACACATAAAGTAAAAACCTTTGGTGTTTTTACTTGTCAGCCTTGCATAAACAGCACTCCTGTGGTTCTTTGTCTGTATCTAACCGCAATGTGTGTGTTTGATAATGTCTCAGATCAAGTTGATTGGCCCATTTCTTACACAAGGCTAACGGTATTTCACATTTTTGTTTTTTCTTTACATAATGACACTTTAATCTGTCCCTTTTTCTAGTCTGTTCCTCAAAACCATAAGTCTGCTGATCATGAGACAAGGCGATCTTCTTCTCATTTACCGATCATGCAATGTGTTAGTCCTATCAGGCAGGCGATGTAGCTCACTAATCCTAGAATCCATTTAACTCATATTTCAGTTCTACAGTTTACCAGCTGATATTAATATACACCCATCCTTCAGTTTATGGAGGTTATTCACTCCTTAGAAATGTCTCAAAATGCTAACTTTTGTATAAGGAAAATTCACATTATTTGTAATACCCTCTTCCCTGACCGCCCCATCTTCTCATATCACCGACCACCTAATCTGCTCCCCTGAAGAATGCTTCACAGCCAAAATGTGTTTCTTTTCTTCACTTTTCAGCATGGAGTGATCCTTTACCGGCTCTATTGCTTGTAAATGCTTACAACTCTCAAGATGTCCAAGATGTACAGAATCACCCTATATTGCTCATTGTTATCTTACAATGACAGATTTGTCTAAATAAGAACAGTATTGCATGTTTAAGATCATTCTATATAACTTGGTAAAATAGACAAAATATGTAAAAATGGTACAGCATCTGCTTTTTACGATAAGGAGGATGTTTAATATTAATCACTATATAAGTGATATCATAAGGAAATCACGTCACATTCCTTTTGCATAAAAATTACTTAATACAGTAAAAAGGATTATTAAAATCATTATAGCAAAACTTGATAAATTGAGAGTTTGTGCAGCAATGGGTGGGTGTATAGAGTCCATTTATTGAACGACACTTTTCCTTTCAACAGAACAGAGATTTAAACTGTGTAAATTAACATTCAACTGATATTTAAAATGCTTTAAAAAAAGATCAACATAATATGTTTGGAGGTTAACAAATATGCAAATAGTACAGGCCCAATTACTGCTAATTTGGGAAGAATTTGTTGTAAAGTAGGATAAATTGACAAGATGCTACAAATATTACCTGGTATATTACCTAAATCTGGTTCTGTTTTGGAGGCAGAGCTGAAATGTTTGTTTTATTTTTCTGATTATAGTTTAGTTATTGTAAATGGGGAAAAAAAGTAGTATGAACTGCATTAGTGGATATAACACTTCTTTTGGTTATAGATCATTTCAATAAGATAGAGGAGTGACATATATTGTCTTTCTTATCTTGTTTTACTTTTTTATTTTTGTGTTTGTTTTCAGGAAGTAAAATGAAATTCCTTCAAAAGAAGTAAAACTGCAGAATGTCATGATGGGACAATGCAGATAGCAGTATGGGACCAGTCAGCTGTGGCCACACCCCTCGTTAGAGTGGGCAGAACTAGCAACACAGTCTGCTTCTGCTTGGCTAGACACCTGTGCCAGTCCCAGGACTGTCTGGCCAAAGTTTCGGGAATGGGGATTAACTGGAAACAGCCAATGGAAAGACGTGATAGAAGAATCTCAATACAAACTTTTGGAAAAACTGGAAGAAAGCTGCCTATCAACCTTCATAGACATTTCCGGGAAAGACAGGACAGGGTATTTTTTCTGTGAAGTTAAAGGAGCATTTCCTATACTTTAATTTATGCAAATAATTTATATTATCATTAATCTTATTCCTGCAACCTTAACACCATCTTGGTGTATTTTCTGACAAAAACACTTCTTGCTGTTATACTGGAGAAAACTTCTGCAATGCTCAATTTTATGGATTGGTTGCATCAGTCAGCAGCACAGATCTCTTTAGTGGTATGTTCAGTCTTTACTGATTGAGGGGGCGGGTGTGGCTGTTGGGAACTATCCTAGGTGCTGAACAAGATTTTCAATGGTGGTTTCAGTTTTTTTACAACTCCTTTACAAATAGTACAGTATAGGAAATTTGCTTTTTGATTTCAGCCTATGGAGTAAGTTTTCTTATTAAAGAACACTCCTGTGAATTCTCTCTTACTTTTAATTGCTGCTTTTAATTGCTTCTGACCCCCCTTTTGGGTGTGCAAAGTGTCTGTCCTGACTGTTCTCTGTACATGCTTTGAAAGTCTCAAATTAAGCTTCCTCTGTTATTTGTTCTAGTTCCTATTGCCATCCAGATGTTTTGTTTTTCATTTTGTGGAGGTTAGCAATTAAGAATGTAGAAATATGCAACATTAGTCTAAGTACACAAGTAAAGCTGATGTTGTCCCTTCTTTTGCTCTGCTCTGCATGCCCAAGTGAACCCACTGGTCTCTTGCATAAATGGAACACATTGTTACCCATTTTGTTCCAGTATGCAATTCAGTTTTTCTGTTCCTTAGAATTTTAGAGTTGAGTGCCCTTGTGTATTATTTCTCCACTGATACAAGTGCTCATTAACACAAATTGTTTAAGGGGCTTTCTCTCTTGTAGATCGGCCAGATGCGGCTGTGAGCCAGTCAATCCATGCTCTTTTAAACATGGGGCCAATCAGCTGTGGCCACTATTTCCAGAATCAGAATCAAATTTCCAATCGGAAACGGGCTAGAGTCTGTGCCAGTCCCAGGACTCATTAATGCTCGTCATTGGCCAAGCTTGCATTCCTTTGCTGGTTCAGGAGGTGACACATAGGTCAAACATCATGCAGACTTCCAGGTTAGGGACTTGAGGGACAGCGCCATCCCCACATGACGGAGGAAGCTGTTCTACGGAGGCAGGTTGGCAGACGGGCACATGGCCTGCTTGCAGTGCGCAGCTTCACCAGTGCGCACAGCAGGAAGAGGAGGAGGCAGGGAGCAGCCTCGTCTGCAGGGAGGGCAGGGGCTCGGGTACCGCAAGGTAAAATAGAAGGAAATATTATTGAAGACCACGTCTGAAGAGAATTTATCATCCTGGTTTCCAGCTATAGAGTTTCAAAGAGAGAATATGCTAGTGTACCAGAGTTCGGCAACCACTCTGGTAATGTGAACATACAGATATATTTTACCATTATACCTGCAACTGGCTTTATGGCCCCACCTATTTGCATCAGACAAGTTTTTAAAATGTTGAAAATGGAGATGAACAACATGGAAAAGTGGGGAAAACTGTCCAAATTAATGAGAAAAGTGAGACACTGTCATTGGAGAGCAGCCATAGCATGATTTGGTTTTGAATTGTTGCCCAGAAATTTGGAATGCTTGCTTATATATGCAGCTTCCATTGAGATATGGAGGAACACAAAGTTAATTTCAAGTCTGTTAATTTGCACAACTGGATATTGCTGGAATCTCCCTTCTTGCATTATGTGATCAGGATGTTAGTGTTTACTTCATCTCAGGAAAAGGCAACAGATTCCCGATGCTTTCTGCACTTGACTATAGTCTCTCCAAGTCTTGAACTGTCTGGGAATTGATGAACAAGGTTCTGATGAGGAAAGTGTCATATTGTGGTTGACAAAGTGTCTGAGCCCTGAGGTCTTGCAGAGCGCACTCACCCAGCCTGCATTTTAGCCTGACAAATGAGTCCATAAATGTCATTGTTCTTGGGTGAATTTTCTGGCAGGTTTGTGTTGGACATAGCAGTCTAGGCCAAAGCCTTTTAGAATTTGCTCCAGCTTCGGATCTTGGCCAACATATAATATATCTTATTTTCTCAAATGGAATCTTTTAGAGATGTTTTTACATTCTATAAACTTCTTTCAAATGGATGCCACAGTGGCACTGTGGTTAGCTTTTCTGCCTCACAGCGCTGGGGTGCTGGGGTATTTCAGACCTGGGGTACTATGTATGGAGCCTGTATGTTCTCCATGTGAAATTTAATGCTAGATTAATTCGCCTCTGGGAACATTGGTGTGATAGTGAGTGTGTCTGTCCTTGTATGCCCTGCAATGGACTGGTGTTCCATCCAGGGTGTATCCTGCCTTGCACCTATTTGTCAGGATAGGCTCTGGCTCCCCCGTGCCCATGTATTGGATAAAGCAATTAGAAAATGGATCGATGGAAATTTTTTTTTTCCTGAGACAAACATATTTAAGACATTTTCAGCTCTGAAAAAAAAAATAACCTCATGCACTTAATTATGTAATTACCTAATTATAATTTACACTCAGGCGGAACAAATGAGAGCAGACAACTTAGGCCTTCAGCATCTGAACATGAGAGTTTAGCTGCAGAGGAAAACCTGCTGGAAGGTGTTTGTTTCTTTGAGTTTCACATTGTTAAAAAATATAAATGAAGAAAGCAAAGGGGATTTTAAGAAATATCCATTAGTAGAAAATACTCTCGAGTTTTAGACCTGTATTTTAACAGAATGTAACTGTTTAGTGTCCTTTATTATCCAAATTACATTCAAACCTCGCACCTAAAAAAAAAATCAATCTGCTACGGACAGTGTTTAATCTTTATACAAGTTGAGAGAAAACTTTGAATCATTGTGCCATTTTTTGGCGCTTTTCAAGACCACGGTTCTTCCCAAAAGAAAACATCTCTTTTAAAAAAAGTCTTGTGGGCAAGACATCAGAGGACTAAACAAAAATAGGATTTCATTTCTTTCCATTATCTGAGACCTCAGCTTCTGAAACACTTTGAAAATCAAACACTGTTTCCATTAAATGAAAATTAAAATACGTTTTTGGATTAAAGTTAGAAGTGTGCTGGTTTACAAAACTTTCTGCCTGTTATAGACCATGTTGGTTTCTTGAATTCACCCTTAATCGAGTATGATTCTGTGCTGATTTATATTGGGAAGCAGTGCTCATATACAGTAGTTACTCTCTTGCCTGACACTTGAGACCTGATAGATGCAGCAAATTCTCATTTTCCCCATGTGTTTGCAAGAACGTCCCATTGTGAAAAGCTCAGGATGTCACAATTAGAACAGAATTCTGCAATGTATACTTTCTAAACTTATTCCAATATGCTTCTTATCTGCAGATTTGTCTTCAATTGTTCACAGTCAGTATAGTGTTATATCTGACTTCTTGGAAACCCTTGTAATTTTAGTGAATTTTTTTTTCATTAAATAGCTGAGTGTTAATTGCTCTTCTCATCCACCCTGTTTTCTCTTATCTGTATAGCATATACTGGCCTTGCAGTCACATGATGCTAAGGGTTGTAGTCGCTGATTAATTGAGGCTGCCATGCTTCGCAGTCCAGATCAATCAGTGTTGATATAATTCTTCAGCTCAATAATTGACACATGATATAGCAGCTAATTGGGGAAAAAAATGCAAACTGAAAATTATTTTTAATTTTAGTCAGAATATTTTCTCCACTCTACCAATGGTTTACTTAAAGGAACCTGCTAGTTTTAAATCATGTTATGGTGGTTTCCTTGCACAGTATTTGTTCCATGCTGTATTTCCTTGCACAGTATTTGTTCCATACAGGCCAGAATATGGATGATAATTTTCATAGTTATTTCTTATTTCAGTACAGAATTCACTCTTCCCCCCCTAATTCCAGACAAAATCATTCTAAATATAATTTTATGTAAAGAAAGAAATAACTTCACTCATTTCATCCATAGTCATGTTGACTCTTTGTTAGTTCTGCACTTTATGATTTTTGGAATTTGAGGAAGAGAGTTCATATAAAGTTCATTTAGTTTCTTGCCAGCCTGTGTGTAATGTACAGTATAGTGGGAACCCCTCAATGGCCAATTGTAATAAAAGCCGCCTATAATACAATATGGTATGGGTTTTAGAAAGATACCTCATTCTTGTCCACCTTTTATAGGCTAGGGATCAATGAGACATTGTTTGGACATTGGGCAACAATGGGTCACTTAAAAATGTTCCACAGCAGAAGTCGTGTTTTTATTGTATTTTTTCTAATATGTCAGAAATGAATTAACCCCTACTTGTTCTAGTAAGATAGAATTATGCTTCACTGAATTTCATTGAAATAATGAAAGCAAAACAGAAGTAAGTTAAAGGATATCCTTTGAATTGCATAACATCAAGTTAGCTCCAAGGGAATGTATCTGATGAGATCTGAAATATACACTCCTGTCTCACTATACACAACTGACCTACTGTATATGACAAACCTGTACAGGGTGTCCACTGTTTAAATGGTGGGGGAACAAAAAACACTATTGGACTTGTAACGTTTAGGGGAAATATGGGGTCGCTTTCTATAACCTTTTATTTAATTTGTCTAGGACATTAAAAAAATGCTGCAATAAGGTGACCTGATAATCTCTTATGTATAAACGTGCAGCAGTTGCGAACTAGTGCGGAAAGACATTCAGTTCCGGTTTGTTAAACAAAATGGCAGTGTTGTAACATTCCCCTAAGTTCAGATAATGTAGAAAAGTGCTGTTTGTCAGCCAGAAGTCTTTGCTCGTGTACTCTTGTGAGAGAGATCGCATCCCATTTTTAGAAGTTCCCAGGAAGTTCCCAGGAAATCGCTACTGTACTTTCTCTTAAATGTTAAAAGATCCCATGAAAAGAGGACGATTATTGATTGTGGCTTGCAGCATAAAAATATTTAAATGTTCGATGTCTCCTTTGTTTTTCCCTTGAATGTTTCTTGAATTAAATGGTTGAAGAACCATGAGCATTTAAACCATAAATTGCTGCTGTGCCAGTGTAGGCTGACAGAGGGAGCAGAAAAGACATCTCAGATGCCAAAGCACTCTCCTGACATGCTCCTGGAGACTAACATACCTGCTGGTTTATCATTGTTGATTAGCTTTTTATTTAAATTAAACATTAAGTGAACTGACCAGTTATTTGATTTGAACTTTGGAGGTTTTATATTTTTTGGAACTGAAAACAATTAAAGAGTTCAAATTTGACAATTCAATTATTGGAATACTCAAGTGGGGAGAAAAAACAGCAGGTGTGTGAAGGCTGGGAACCCCTGTCCTACAGCCAGAACAGGAACTGACAGGAATTTCCTTTTTGTGTTACATATTGGCTGTGACACCCTTGATGCCTTGTCAAGCGACCACAGAGGTACCCGGGAGCTGTAGTTTCTTCTGTGCTCTCTGTGACAACAAGTGTTGTTGTTTGAGATTTGCAGCTCTCTTCCTTCACCGTGCTACTGTGTGTTGCACAAATATGTATAAAACATTTTCCAATTCCCTAGTTAAAGGAAAATGGATCTATATGTGATACAAAAAGCATTTATTGTAGTGAAAAGTGATTATAAATGTAATTTTAATTCATTTTTACCACTCGTTCCCTGCCTTTATCTGTCTTGTGTTTATCAAGAACACCCCCACTTTCTGCAGTAAACGAAACTGTGCTGAACTGTACTTTTTCGACTTGGCACTTCCTAGCTTGTGAAAATGTAAAACAAGTCGGGACCAGAAATGTGCATTTGAGAAGTCTGTGTCTGAGACAGCTTGCTTTGGAAAAAAAGAGAAACTTTGAAAGCTTCCATTCGGTTGACCAAATGGTTAAGTGGAATAAATTAAGTGCTTTGTGTGTCTTGCATTAACATACTGTATGTTTTGTCTTCAGGATATCTTGGACAACATGTTACCTGGACATGTTTTTATATTTAAACTTTTTAAAGCCAGAACCAGAAATGAGCTGTTGTTGTCTTTGCATCCTGGAACTCCCAGTTTCTGTACAGTTTTACATGTTTTAACAATGATGTCTGTAGAAGTTTCCCCAAAATAAACATTATGTACAGTACATACCTCAGTTCAGAGCTTTATTGAATTACTGACTCCAGACAAAATGCATGTCCTCAGTGTACTGTGTACTGTAGCAAGTGCTTTTTATTAGGTTACAGATATTTTTTGGGGGGTGGGGGTTAATTTATTTATTTTCCCTTGTCACATTTTTCCATCCCACACATCATCGGCAGCACTGCCCTGCCCAGCAGATGCAGTGTGAAACAGTCTTGCAGGAATGGGGTTGTGGTACAAAGTAGAAGGTACCCTGAAATGTGGATTGATAAAATGACACAGTAAACCAATACTGAAAACAGTTCCCCAAGAAAGACAGAAAGTTTTCAAAAAGAGAAGGTCATTCAGCCCATCTAGCTTTTGTTAGTAGTTAAGTGATCCAAGTATTTTGTTCACCATTTATGTGAACATTTATGTGTCCCTACTGATTTCAGGGCAATATCTTTTATATGACACTGACCAAATTGCATGGCCTACATGAGGCCTTACTAGTGTAGTGTGCTCTCACGAGGCACCAGTTCTGTAGGGGTTTGGGCATTTACTGGGACAATTATTAATTGTGGCAGTAAGTCACAAAATGATTATTTTAATGGCCTTAGAATCCAACCATGCGGTGTAACTCAAACAACGCGCACACACACAGGTACTAATACACGAGGATACATTTATTAATACATAGATTATGCATTTAAACCTAACAGATCTTATCGTGAGGGTCATCAGAATACAAAGATATATGTATATATTCATTCAGTTACAAAGAGTTACACATACCAAGAGGACATACGTTCGGTATATCATTCATTTAGACCGTTTCGTAAATAAACTTGGTTACAACTTCTACATTAGATACTCGAAACAAGTACATAACTCCTAGGAATTAAATTTATATCAACTGGTTGGGATAACAATTGAATTCTCGAGCTGTAATGCAGTGAAGTTGAATACTCATCCAATCTCTGGGGATTCAGATCTCCTGCAGGCACAAAGAAACAGTTGCAGGCTTGTTACTGTCCAATCCGCGATCTCTGGCTCCATGCCAGGTTATGCTGTGTGGCTTGAGAGAAGTTCCTGCGATGTGCTGCTCTCTGAAGACTCGCTAGTTAGTGTTAGCTTTAACAGGCAAAGTTGTGCACAGGAGAAAAGTTACTGTGGGTCCCAGCGGGTCAGGAAGAGGACCGGTTCGTTCGTGATGAAGCACTAGTTCTGAATACTGATTCAGCTGTCCACAGTTCCGACCTGTTCACGAGGCTTGCTGCTGGTGGTAACCTCGGGTGGATCCTTTGGTTACTCGTGGCAACCTCCGCTCTCGACTCTTAGAACAAAGGAAAGTTCTGGCACTCAGACACACTGGCCGTTCTGTGGTGGTCCAGGCTGAGTCTAAGGATGTTCAGGAGGCGCACTGTGAGAATGTCCTGCCCTTGGGAGCCTTTCTGCTCCTGGGCCGTCCTGCCCTGGAATTGTTCTTCCCCCTGGAATTCTTCTTTTTGGAATTCTCCTTCAGGCTCTCTGTGTTGCCTGTTTTTACCTGGAGGAACTTCAGGTTCTTCATTGGCTGAAAGTTTCATGGGCATCAGAGACCCACGTGGGTTACTCGGCCCTACCAGTTCCTGATTGGTTGATCAAGGTGAGATATGAGTCACTTACTCCTGACACTTAGGAATGCAATCCAGATGTCCATCTGGCACTCCCTAGACAGATAGGCGCCAATGGATGACCATTGATCATGATAGCCAGGCTTAGCTAAGTGCATCCCCATTTGGGAGCTGTCCCTTATCAAAAGAAACCTTAAATCAGCCTGCATGAATAGCTTCTCTGTGGCTGCACCACAGAGATGAAGAGAGAGATGGGGCCTCACTGGCAAGGGAGCAGAAAACTTAATTCCTGTATTTTAATAAGCCTCGTCGCTACACTAGCATACCCCAATCAGATTTTAATGTAAAATCCCTTTATTCATTTTCAAAGCTTTTAACTGTATATACTACACGTTTGCTTGCTTTCCTATGTTGTCTGGAAGATGTATTGTAAATAATGTATCAACATGAACACTTAAGACTTTTTCCATAAATACCCTCTTCTAGCTTCCCAAAATGTTTCCCATTTTGCATTTATAGTTTATTTTTACTGCTCGCATGCAGAAACCTGCACTGCGTTACACATGCCAGGTGTTATCAAAATATTTTTGAATTTAATTGACTGTTTCTGCAGTGGTTGCTAAATCTAATTTTTAATCATCTGCAAATTTGACAATTAATTATAGACCATTGATAAAAACCAAGAAGGACAGGGGTTTTAGTTCAAATCTGTGTGATAGTCCTCAAATTACATCACCCCAAATTTGAGTATTCAACCCTTATCTGTATCTTTCTTTTTATTATATCTGTACCCATTACTGTTCAACAATTCTTTGTTCTGAAGAGCACACTCTGTTGATAACCAAACTTTGTGAGGTTTTTTAGAGGCCACGGCACCTCATATGCACATCTGAATGTCATATCCCCTTTAACATAGGTCATTATCCTGGAGGTCCACATACATTTTTCAGCATTGACTGAATGCTTACATAAAGATTTCAATAAAGACATGGAAAAAGTACAATTGTTTGTGTGTAATTTAATCAGAATGTGTTTATTTAGTATGACTAGATGAAGTTCAGATCACACTTTAGGAGCAATTAATGCAGGAATATAGATAATTCCAAAGGGTCTGCTCATAGAATGTAGATGGGCTTGGAGGACAGACAGGAGACCAGAATTAGATGAATGATTCTCCATCATTTTCAGTTTGCCAAGTTTCTGTGATTCCATCCATCCATTTTCTAACCATTTCTTTCAGTTCAGGGTCACAGGGGAGCAAGAGCCTATTGCAGCAAGCAACAGGCACATGGTAGGATATGCTCCGAAAGGGAGACCCGTACATGCCAGTCCATACCACAGGAAGACACAAACACAGACACACACTCGCACCGAAGTCCAATTTTCCCAGTCAATTAACCTACAAGTATGTCTTTAGAATGTGGTAGAAAATCCACACAACCATGGGGAGAACATACAAACTCCATGTAGTAAGCACCACAGGTCCGGCATTGAAGCCAGAGCCCCCGCTCTGTGAGACAGCAATGCTAACCACTGTGCCTCCATGCCACCCTTCTCTGATTCTAATAACATCATAATTTCTTGCTAATGTAGTAGCTTCTATCTCATCTCATTGGTTTTTGATAGTCCGAGCATTAAGGCATAAGCACTTAATTGCCTGATTATTTTCTCTGTTTTTCCTTTTGGTTCTCTCTAGGTCTTTGCTCCCTAAGTAACGTCATGTTTTCTTTGGTTTCTCTCCTCTTTTATTCTAGTTTAAATGTTTCAGAATTTCTTCGTGGATTCTTTTACCAAGACGACTGATGCCCAGCTCTGTGCAGATGTCCTTTACCATGGAAAGATTTCCAGTGCCCCCAGAATCGTCTTCTGTACTCCTTGTACTCATCCTTGTGTTGATTTTAAAGGACTAACGCTTGTACATGTTCATCTTTGCCCAATGCTGGTAGAATTACTGATTTTGTCCTATTCTTCAGTTTCTTGTCATGTTGTTGGAATTTGCTATGTATAGGAATCCCATCTGAATTCTATGCTGTAATTATTTACTTGCTTTCACTGTTGCAATCGTTAGAAATTAGTGTATTTCTTATGTCCTCACGTTTTATTACTGTATAGCTGCAGAGCTCCAACTCAGCACCAGCTCCACATATTGTAAAACGTACAATCTCTTTATGTAACCTTTTCTCCTTTGAAAATTGTGTTCATACTTTTTTCAAAGAGGTTTTAATTATCACTCTGTTCTTTGCGAATCACATTTTAGGGATTATCCAAAATGTTGACCGGCGCTTATACTCCATACTTTGCGGTGCAACAGTACATCATGACGTAGACGGGCACATGCGTATTTGAATGAGTGTGTAAGCAACATGGCGGGGACCAGTTCTGTGGCCGGTGAAGTTTTTGTGGACGCTTTACCTTATTTTGACCAGGGTTACGATGCTCCTGGTGTCCGGGAGGCGGTAAGAACTGTGTGCTTGAATTGTAATTTCAAAGACTTGGTTCTAGCAGCTGCTGGAGCAGTTGAGGAAAGCCGATCAGTCATTCGTGGTTAGAGGCAGGCACGCATTGTCTCCAGTGCCATCTCCAAGAATGGTTTGAGCTTATGCTATAAGTTATAGATGGTTAGCAAGTGCTCGTCCAGAACATACAGAAACCTGCCACTCCCTCCCTTAAGTTGTTTTTTTCCATGCATTCAAGCTCTATTTTCTTTATATTGTTGTTATATTTGTATAGGGCGACATTTGTTTTACGACACAACAATACAACAGAAACAGAACAACAAGTAATACAGGACAAGTGTTTCAAGATTAAAGAGTTATTTGACATTAGAACAAGCAAAGCTTTATTCCATGCTAGGAAATAGAAGAATAGAAACAACGTTTCTATTGTCTGGGAGTGCATAGGGGGTCTATTGCAGAGGCATCTCCAAGATGGAGGAGTGTGAATGCCGTTTCATCAAGTGAGACAGGATATAAAAATACTTTAAAAAGTGTCCATAGGCTATTGACAGTAGTGTCACACACTCCATGATGCTCTTAACTTTCTTTACAACCCTCTCTTTATTTCTCTTTGTTTATTATTATCTTTTGAGAGAAATGTGTTCAGTATAGCAATAAAATAAGGAAGATAAAAATTACCAGCAGAGGAAATGGTACAGGAGATAAGAATTACTTTGGAATTGCTTTCCAAATTGTTTTCAAGAGAGTTTGCAGTGAGTATAAAAGATAAATTCTATTACTTTTACACCTGGGGGCACACTCTGGGAGTTGGAGGCATTTAGGTTGATCTGATTTTCCTCAATTATGTTGCCGTTTATCTTTACTGATTTCCCCTACCTGTTACAATTTGCGGTATCGATGTTGCCGAGCCAACAAGTGAGACTAGTATGTAAAAACGCTTTCGATCAAGTTTCCATGGGCTGTTCTCGGTGGTGTCGCATGGCTTTTGAACCATGACAGGGCGGGCTAGGGCATAAAAAAGTAGCACAAAGGTAAAGTGAAGAGGAATGTGCTCCACTCCATTGGTTGTGTGTAGTTGTATAATATTAGTGATACGGGCTGTTAACTTGCTGCTTGAAGAAATACTGAGTTCCAGTGCAGAAACGCATGATGTGAAATGAGAAAACATGATGAAGTGCCGCTGCCTGGAGGACAGTGTGCTTATGATTGTGTTCTGTCGTGCCATGCTTGGGGTTACCTGATAAAGAGAGTGTTCTGTATTCCATGGTCCTGGAGTAGTGCCGAGTCATTCTGCGTCGTCCTGGTGACAAGGTTGGGTATAAGGAAAGTGGCGTGACTGTTCTGAATGATCTTGTCTTCTCAGGCCGCTGCTTTGGTGGAAGAGGAAACCCGCAGGTACAGACCCACTAAAAATTACCTGAGTTATCTTCCCACACCAGACTTCGCTGCATTTGAGGTGAGTGTACGACCCCCGTTGAGGCTGGAGCACTGCAGGCCCACACCAGCATGCTGTTGTTGCTGACTCCAGACTAACTGAAATGTGACTGCTGGGGGCTCAGTGGAAAAGGGGAAGACTGTTCTACATGGTCCCTTGGTGGAGCACCTCCATTAGCTATTCTCTTCCCTGCCAAGGTTGCATCTCTTTGCCTTGTAGTAAGAAAAACAAATTCTTGGGTTATCTTTGCCTGAAGGTTGTAAGGTCTAATGAGATCTATCCCATTTGTTATAAAATGGGATGAAAGTTTTGTGAGAGTCGCAAGAATTTTATATTGGGAAGGCTTTTGTTGGCTACATCTCTTGCAACTTTCATCCCTGTCATCGAGTGTGCATTAGATGACAATTAAAGCTCTCACTTTGTTACATTATTTAAACTCTTTGCCCTTTATTTGTTTTCTCTCTGGTATATTCTGAAATAAGTTTTCTGGCTGTTTTGATGCAAGAGGCACCATGAAACAGAAGTGATAAAGAATAGCCTGGCCTGGTTAAGAATACTGCAGTGCCATGGTCATGTTGGTGCAGAGAATTATTGTCTAATTCTCTTCTCTCAACAGACCGAAATAATGCGCAACGAGTTTGAGAGGTTAGCAGCCCGACAGCCTATGGAGCTCCTCAGCATGAAGAGGTACTGTTTCATTTGGACACCTATGCTTTAGATTTTTTTTCCCTGTGGTCATCCTGCAGAAAACGTTTTGGTTATACATTGAAAACTTGCTCTTTAATTTTTTTTTTTATAAGAATTTATGCTTTTTCAATTGAAACTTCAGGCTCCCTGTATATGGTCTGGTAAGGAGAAGAGCATCAATTCAGAATGTGTTTGTATACAGTACTGGCTTCCCCACATCCTCTCCATGTCCTTGGTACATGTCAGCAGTAAGGATAGGTGTGCACTGGCAGGCCACTCTTCTACAGTTTTTATTGGTTTCTTTAAATCAGTAGCGAATGACTTGATATCACTGTTTATATTCCTTGCTTCATTAACAAAATAGTTTGCTGTTAAGCAATATTCGCAAGGTATCAAACTCCTCAAATGAGTTTCGTTTGAGGTTTCACAATTATTTTTATTTTCTTTTTCACTTGTTGTTTTTCAGCCTCTGTAAGCCGTTTATATTTCTAATACTTCATTTCTGTTACCTTGCTTGTGGGTTTGTTGGGAATGTCTAATCAGGCCAAGGGTTTGAGTGCAGTTGTGCTGAAGCCATGACCCTGTTTGATCTGGACAGGTACGAGCTGCCCGCTCCCTCTTCGGGTCAGAAGAATGACATCACAGCCTGGCAGGATTGCGTCAATAACTCAATGGCCCAGCTGGAGCACCAAGCAGTGCGGATCGAGAACCTGGAGCTCATGTCCCAGTATGGCAGCAATGCCTGGAAGGTCTACAATGAGTGAGTGATGATGCGAAACAAGGGCTGTAAAACCTTCTATTTTGTATATTAAATCCAAGAGGGCGGTAGAGAGCGTAACAGGCTGGGGACTGACTATCACGCCTGAGCAGGAGAGAGAGGAGTGTAGAGTTTATCACATCCTCCTCACTTATTTTCTCTTTCACATCCTCTCTTTCAATCCTCGCTTCCTTTTCCAGCACTAACGAGACAAACTTTACATTTCATTCTTCTCATTCTGCAACATACCAGTGATGTGACCTTTTTGATCACTTGTATGTGTTTTTTCTTACAGAGACCTGCTGCACATGATTGAAATGTCTCAGAAGGAGCTGCAGAGATTGAGGTGAGGCCCTTATTTTATTGTCTCTCCTTATCCTGTTGCACCTGTGACGTCTCCTTCAGTGGTAGTATAAAAAAAGTGTTATACTGGTTGGGTTATTTAACATTGTTACCCATGGCAACACTGAATAACGGAATGAAATGCAAAACATTGTACTTAAATCGTATGGTTTGGGAAAAAAACTGAAGAATGAGTCAAAACAGCTTGTTCATGTGTCCAAATGATACATTTTGAACAAATCTTACCATGTCAGTATGGAAAAAATAGATAGCAGCATGAAATACTATAAATTCATTCTCACAACTCACAGATTTTCTTGTAACCATCCTGATGAGCAGTTGTATCTAAAAGCATGTTTGTGCTGCTTTCATATGAAGTCATTTTTATTACAGAGCTCACTTTTGGATATTTCTCAAGGAATTGTAACAGACAGATTGTTACCCATCCCTTTTCAACTGCTTTTCAGGTCTTCATAAGGCACTTGGATTTGATCCAATGTTCTGTCTTCTGTAGTTACTGTTCTGTAATCAAAGCAACAGATCATCCAGTATAGCCATTTTCATCTGTGACTGCAGAAAATGCTTGTTGAGCTTCCTGTTTTGGCTGAAACATTTTCAGGTTTTAAACAGCTCAGCCTTTGAGGACCACCAGGAGTCCTCCAGTCCCCAATGTGGGAAGGAAGGAGGTTCACAGCAGAGCAGGACAGCACTTCTTCACTCCCTGGGCTTGTGAAGGGGAACTGAGCCGAAACACAACTTGGCTTAGTCTGGATTTGAATCAAAACATTTCTGGTGGTTGAATGTAGAGTGATTTCTACATTGTGTTTTAAGAAATCTGGTGCTTGTCTAAGTCAAAGTGTAAAAGCCTAACTTTGTTGCTCTTACGTGCCATCCCATCAAAAAGGGAACATCGTTCAGCAGTGTTGATTTGTGTTGAATGTAATTTTGCATTTTTCCTCCCCATCTCAGGAAGCAGATTCAGGATCTGAACTGGCAGAGGAAGAACGAGCAGCTGACGGGAGGCGCAAAACTGCGGGAGCTGGAGTCCAAGTCAGTACCCATGCTAATGTCCTCATAGTCACTGACACAGCAAAGTGCTTAAAGCCGCCGGATATTTTTACAGAAGCAGAAAAAAAGTATTACTTTTTTGGAGCCTTAAACAACCTTAACCTTTGAATTCAAGAAAACGTAGACCGATTAAACCAAACTATATTGAATAGGCGTGTTTACTGATCTGGACCTTTGCTCTTTTTAGCTGGGTGTCGCTGGTCAGCAAGAACTACGAGATTGAGCGTGCCATCGTCCAACTGGAGAACGAGGTGTACGTGCTGAAGCAGCAGCAGGGAGAGGAGAACAAGGAGAACATCCGGCAGGACTTCTGAGTCATGGAGCCAGCACTGTGCACAGCAATCCCAAAGCAATCAAACTGGAATTCCAGCAGCTGGACAGTGCTCTCACTTTCCCCATGGAGCTCCTTACCTTGTTTTAGTATATGGTCTGAAGGCGTCAGCACTTCAAGATTATCTCCTTTGGACAGGACTTTATCTTGGGCAGTTGCTTTTCTATGTAGTTGCACCCCAGATGTCAAAGGAGGTCGGCTATTTATTAAGTATAATGTTTGACAAACTGCCCTCTTCTTAGTAATACCTTTTACTCAGTGAATTTACTCAATAATCAATTTGAAATAGTGTCATGGGTTTAATCAGCAGCTGAATGTTTTAATAGTCTGCACCTCTGTAAGATAAGTGGCTATGTACTGTCTTTTCTCTGCACCCTGCAGGTTTGCCACTTGAACAGGGGGGTTGCTGGTGTTCACTGCTTGTGTTCTCTTGAGCAGAGACAGGAGTGTTGCCTTTCTTTCCTGCCAGCCTTTGGAAGCTAATAGGAAGTGGACTTTATTGACTCATGATTGCACAAGACCTTTAAATCTCACTTCTTCAGCAGCCCTTTTTAATGATGTTTTTGGTTTGAAAAATGAATTCTCACTTTTTATACTATAGGTAGCAAGTTCTGAAAATGACCAAATCCTTTTTGTTTCAGTGGATGGTTTATATCACTAACTCTTTGTTAACTAATAAAGCTCCGAGTCTGAAGCAACGCTGAAGCTAAATACTCATACCTTTTGGCTCAGACATATTTTGAAGTTGATTTCTTTGTAATAAAAATGTCAAAATTTAAAGTTCTATCTTCTATTTATTTAATATGCATTGTATCTTTTCGTTAAAAGCTATAAGGATGGTTATCAACGAGAGGTGAGCACTGGGCCCGTCTCGCCTGTTTGGTTCATAATAACTTCTTGATCCATGGACCTTATCCAGTAATTTCTTGAGATATTCCAGAGAATTACCTTCCATAATGTAAGTGGGAAATGTGTTCCAGACTCCCACAACCCTATATGTTCAATTGTGCTTTCTAACAAATGCACTTCCATTTAATTTTGATTTTGCCTTAGTGGTTTCCATTCCATTTTGGGTCTGTTGACACTTGACTTGAATGTAACCCTAGCCTTTCAGCAGGTCTTTATAGGTCTTGCTTAAATCATCAGTTTGGAATGATTTGGAACAGGTGTGAGCTGGTGGTAAATGAGTGGAGGCCTTTTCTTAATTCCCCAGAAACCAACAGATTGCACTTCTTATCCTGAGAACAACAACTGATTAAATGCTACAACTGGAAATTGTCGAAACTGCAGGTTAAAAGGGGCTACAATTCCAAGGCCAGGGATTATCTACAGTATGGTCGCTCATAACAGAATTCCTGTTCTCCTTTGTTAGTGTCTTGCATGTTGCTGGTTAAGGATACCAAGGGGTCTATGGGTCACTGTGTGAAGGCAAGATATAAATCAAATCACGTTGCCAGATGTTTATCAATCCCGGATCTAAAGGAGCAATTTAGGGGATTTATCAAAATACTTTGGTGCAGACTTGTACAACAAGCTGTTGGTACACAATAAATTACTCCTACCTGAAGCAGAGCCAATGCTGGGTATGCAGTGCATTTAAATGTGGCTGCATGGTCTGGCTGACAAAAATGTAGGCAAAAAATCAGCTACTGTTAATTCAGGACCTTTTTCTAGACCTGGGACATTGTTTCTCAGTGTTAAGTACTTTGTTTTAAAAGCATGAAGCCAGTAGCTCCTCACTATTTTCTTCGAGTTTATACTGTAGATGTTTTTTTTAACTGATTTGTTGTCTGTTCATGTCTCCCATGTACTGTGACTTTTTGTCGGTACAGAAAGCCTCTTAACACACAGATGTGAATGTGCGCTGTATGTTCAGTGCCTATTATCGGCATAGAAGGCAACTTCATCATGGTGGCACCTATTGAATTTGGGGTCTCCGTGACTTTTAGGAAGCAAAAGAGACCATGTTTAGTCTGTGGAGCCTTCTTCGGGTGTCCTTTAGACTTTTAGAAAGCTGCATACAGGTATGCAGTTTCTGCACAAACGGTTAGTCAGAACTCTATGTCGTCGTCACACAGCCCTCTAAGATCACAACTAAAGATGTGTGCAGGAATACAGTCATTATGGGTAAGAAAAAAGAGACAAAGCAGATTTATTTCATTTTTTGTTATACGATGTTTGTGAGAAGAAACGGCTTAAAATTGCAAGGACTTTTGGAAACAGGTACCCCAATTCAGAAGAGCGAATGCTTATCACCGAAGCATTTGTTGTAGCAAGGAAATTAAACAAACTACCTTAAATAGGTTAGCAAGGCCTGAGCCGTGAGCAAGGCCCTTAACCCCAGCTGCTCCAGGGGCACCGTGTAAATGGTTGACCCTGCACTCTGACCCCAAGCTTCACTCCCCATCTGTGTGCCTGTGTGTCTCATGGAGAGCAAGCTGGGGTATGCGAAAAGACAAATTCCTAATGCAAGAAATTGTATATGGCTAATAAAGGGATCTTATCTGATCTCTTATAGGTTTAAAATCTGCCAATCTGTAGGACAATAATAAGTAACATGAAAGCTACACGGATATTGATTAAAAAGATAGTGGGTTTTAGTGGGAAATTAACAATGAATTCTGAAATTGGAAAAAAAAGTTTAGAAAAGTCTCGTAGGGGATTACTCTACTTTAATATGGAAATATCTAGAAAAACATGACTAATTTGTTAGTAATATGGGAGTCATGTTATGACAGTTGTTCGCATGATCAGTAGGCCTATAGAAGTCACTGCTGAGTTTTTGCGCACATCACGCGTACAGTGTGAGCCTGACTGGCTTGATTTTAAAGGTTACGCAGTGCGTGTTAATACGGTACGCAGGACTAGGATCGGGATTTCCAAACCGCTGTCCCTGTATAGTGATCTGGAACTGTTCTGTAGCAGGTGCTGTCCTGTCCTTTGGATGAGACGTCATATTGAGATCCTGAATATTTTGTTATTAAAGATCCCAGGGTAGTGCTCGAAAGAGCATGTGTATAAACCCCCGTGCCCTGGGTAAATTCCACTCTGGGCTGCTACTATCTGGTCTCTCTAGATTTCCCCTTGATTCAACTGGTGAATAACATCTCACTTCTCCATCTGATCTCGTTTGTAAGTGGGGACTGCAGCCGTGTAATATAGCTACCGTGCGTCACCCGGGTGGAGCACCATTTCAGTGGATAATGCCAATAATTGTTCAGCTGACGCCCAGATCCGGGACTTAATTTCAGTGTGTATATAAAATGTGCTTTTCTAGAAATATGGAACGCTTTTCAAATTTGCGAATGAAGCATGACCAACTGTCCATTGAGCTGATCTTTCGGAATGAAATCGCAAATAATTATTAAATCTGAACTCTGATGAACGTGCTCGTATTTTAATATTTATTTTTTTAGTATACTGTATGTAAGACACCATTATTTGAATTCCCCTTAAAAAATGCCTGATATTTTTTCTTGATTTTTTTCGTTTTTTTAAATGTTACTTCTGCACATAGACAATTACGAGGTTACCAGATTTAAGAACTCAAAATACCCAACATACAAAATCCTAAAACCAACCTAATGGACTTCAAGATCAACAGTAAACCACTAAATCAGGGGTGTCCAATCCTAGTCCTTGATCTGCCCAGGTCACTATTTTAACTGGGCCGAATTTACAGCTTCTCTCAACTGTTAAGGTGCTGCTTTAAAGAGCAAGTAAACCTGCAGACACTCACAGAAACATATTTATCATCTTGCTCCCCATATACTCCACTGGGGTAGATTGATTGTTTTAATACTTTTATTGAACATTAACTAATACAACCAAAGGAGAACCGATATACAAAGGTATAAGTGAAGAAAAAAATCACAAAGAATACGCTTCTATTAAAAATTGGACACAAGGAATTAATACATTTTTTGTTTCGTGAATGTGGTATCTATCCCATATTACTAACATTAACTATACCTATATCTAAACATTTCTTCTATATGATATGTTGCAAAGTATAACATCATACCAAAACTCCTTAGATCCAACATTCACATTTTAATACTTAACGATAAAGTTTTGCACTCTGTCCAAAGCAACAGGTAACGAATAAATGAGAGAGACTTTACTGGCGATAGGACCCTGGGTGGCTCTCTCCTACGTCACCACACCCGCCTTGCGGCGTTTTGTTGGTGCGTGAAGCGTCAAACGGTTCAAAGAGGAAGCAAGATGGCGGAAAACAAAGACGGAGGGGAGACTGAGAGCCCCGCAAGCAACAATCCCGAACCTTCCGGGGAGGACGACGGCAGCAACCCGGCGGCGAAAGAGACCGACGCCCTCGTCATCATAGACCCGGTCCCGAGTGCCGAGGAAGAGGGTCAGCCCGACAATAACAACTTAGGCTCGACTCCGAGCAGGGACGCTGGGGGAGAGAGCAGCGGCAGCCCAGCCAACAGCAACACCGAGAACACCGGGGACGCCGAGGAGCCCGCCCCGGCCTCCACGTCGGAGGTGTCCTCCCCTTCCCCGGCACCAGCGCCTCCGGCACCTCCGATCAACCTGCTGGATACCTGTGCGGTGTGCAAGCAGAGCCTGCAGAGCCGCGACTGCGAGCCCAAGCTGCTGCCATGTCTGCACTCCTTCTGCCTGCGCTGCATCCCGCAGCCCGAGCGCCAGATCAGCCTGCAGCTGCCGGGCCCGCACGGCCAGGACACCCACATAGGTGAGTCGGGAGGTGGGGGGGAGTTTGTAGCCGAGGATCACTCTGGCATCGGCTTTCTGGAGGTAAGAGGGGGGGCAGCTCGGCACGGGTATCGGCAAACCACGTCGTGCGGGGCTGACTGCACGGTTCCTAGGCAGCTTTAACGTTTCCCAGCGGCAGGACACACTTCTATCAGCAGCGAGTGGGAAGCCCAGCCAAAGCGGCGGGTCGAAGGTCTCGTTGGCCAGCCATGATGTGTAACATCTGGGCTTGACTGGCCAGCGGCAGCCGATTTGGTGTTGCGATCGTGTGGTCTTTCACACGGATCCCGATCGCGCTGCTGGCCGCTTGCCGAGCTGTAACGTGCTGCATCTGTATTCTTACAGTTTTTCGGCGCAGGACCCCTTCAGGTTGGCAAGCAGAGTGTCCCTACAGTGCTTAGAATGACCGAGAAGCGTACGTGAAAGTGCCTTTTCGTGTAGTGTTTTTTTTTCCTCCCTTCAGCACATCAGCTGTTGTGATCGAATTCGACTCCCCGCGGATGTATGCCTCCCCCTGCTTGTGCGCATGTGCGCCGTGATCTTTCCATCAAGTGCTGCCCGTCTGTCCGTCATGGTCACCTCGCTGCTCGCTGGCCGTGGAGGTTCCGCCTTCATGCTTTCGGGCTGAGCTTCCCTGCCGTGGTCAAGCAAGCACGCCTGCTAACCCACTGGGGGGGACCGCACGACCGAGTCTGATCTCAGACCGTCCCTCACGGACTGAAGTCCTCCTGCTGGGTATTGGTAGCCAGGCTGGATGTTAAGGTCTGTTCAGCCACAAGCATGAGCCCAAATTGTAGACCTGAAACATTGCTGGAAATAAACACCGCGTCGTCGGGCAATCGCAAAAAACCCCAGAAATCGGCAGCTGAAGTTGGCACATGGTCTACCGTTTTAGTGGTCCTAAATCTGAAAGTTTCAATGTATCTGACGACTTCTTGCCGAATTGTGTTCTACCCATGTGGTTTGGAATATAGGATGGTCCGGAACTAAAAGTGCTCATCAGAGGTAAACATGAATGTTTCTTAAGGGAGACCTAATTCAGGTAGTTCATTGATTTGCCACCTTCGAACATCTCTCATGGGTGAGCCGGGTTGCTCCTGTTACCTTGTAGGTTTCCTGTGACGGAAACAAATATTGGACTTGTTGTGTATTTTACACGGAATGTAACACCTCATACCGTGTAGTTTGAAGTAAACAACTACGGACAAGTCTAAAGGTAAACTGTTGTTTTTATTGTCATTTGTAACTTATGTTAACAACTGACTATGGTAACACTGAGGCTGGTTTAAGGTTTAAATATCCTCTTTTATTTGGAAGAAAGTGGATGTTAGCACTAGGTACAGTCTGGTTGTGGTGTTGTAGTAAATGATTGAGATCAGCATGAACTAGGAAGGGGCTGTGGTGGAGATTTCTCTTGCTACACATTCCTTTATATTTATTTTTGAATGCCGATCTTGTAATGGTTGCTTATAGTAGTGCATGGACTGGTACCTATTGCTAACAAGACCCACTTGATGGTGATGGTGTCAGAATCCGGGCTGTCACATTTGGATGTCAGAGAGTTTGTTTTAAGACCACTAAAGTACATTAGTCATTAAGTGCCATAAATTCAAAGGTAATTCTTGAATATATTTGCTTCCAGTTTGCTTAAACTAGTGATATATACTAGAGAGTTATGTTTCCTGAGGCTATTAAATGGCTTTAAAACCTTGAAAGATGTTATTCAAGGTCTTCTTCTAATGTATTCTTCATTAATGGTTAAGATATGTTATGCATTGCACTTAATATTGAGTGTACTTAATCGTAGTATTGTTCAGTTGTGGAATTTATCTGACTGCAGCTATGATTGTTGAAGGACTAAACACTAAGATATATGAATGCCCCTTTTTAAAAAAGGTTATTAGGTTACAGTTTCATAATTTATATATGTTTTACTATTGCATGTCACTACTTTGACGATAAGAATGATCGGTAATTCTGTGACTCCTAAACCTGTTGCTGGTTTAGGTAAATCTTTAACCATTGCTTATCCTGTGATAAATACTCAACTGAAAAGGATGCTTATTTTTCATTTTTAATTTGAATGTTCAAATAAGAATGGACATTCAAATGAAGCAATTTGTAGTGTGCTGTGCAAACGCTACTTGTATATAATGAAATAGAACATTGTATGGCTAATTTTCATTTATCCCCCTGTAGTCAAACACTTAAGCTACGATGTATGCACACTGTAAAAAAACTTTATTCAAATATATATCCACATAAGGCATTGGGATATTATACAGCTGAGTGATGTCTTATTTAGCTGAAGGGTGACGTGTTTGTGTACAGTTTTAAAATCCTCATTTAACAGGCACCAAAGCAAACACTGTTAAAAATGGTTTTGGAGATGAAAAGGTCTGTTTGTGAAACTGAACACAAAATAGAGAAGACGGACACACAAATTAGGAAGCCTGGTCTTGCTTCCCAAGTAGGGAGTAGATATAGCGATGCAGAAGGTCATAAGTTTTCTTTTGGTGCAGAAGTACGGTGGTAAAAATGTTAGTTTTGTTGTATTTTGGGTTGAGGTGAGTGGGAATCCTTATTTTAATATTTGATATCTCAGTGATTAATGGTCTAACACTAACCTCCTCCATCCAAACACTAGCTAAGTAAGGTTATGCTCACAACAGAGCATTAACCCCTGTGCTGGAGTATCATACCAGTGGAATTGGGTGGTTCTTGAGCAAACTAGTGCTGTTTGCACAACTGAATCTTGTGTTTTCCTGTCTGGTCTTTATCTTAATATCTGCACGTTAACGCAGTCTTTCCTCCAGGCAACACTACAGGCAGTGGAGTCCTGGACAGGCTCTGAAAGTGGAGCAGTTGTCAAGGAGTGGTTTGAAGAGCCACAGCTGGATGTTGAAGCAGATTTGTCCAAGCGGAGAGATGACTGATGTTAAGTGACGCGGGTGTGACGTGCGAGTTGTCCGCCATACACCCTACCTCTTGGGGTCATCTCCAGTTTTTTTTTTTCCACTTCCGTCTTTCAAACCAAATCCCAGTTTCATTTCTGTTTTTACGCGAATTGGAATTGGGATTTGATTTGAAAGGGGGAATTGGAATTGAAAAACTGAAATTGGCCCCAGCCTTGACAGCTGTCTGTGACAGGGTTTTGTGGCCGTCGTTGCAGAAATGGCCAAAGTACTGGCTGCGGCAAGTGAAAACAGAGCATCTGGAATGTTTTTATTGCGGCACAATGGATGATACTTGGATTCTTTACAGTGATGCCAGAGTGAAGACGTGTTGGCTTGATGTACTGATCCTCAGGAACAATTAACTGAAACTTCAGAGAATTCTCATTAAGACTGAGAATAGGTTGTTCCTGAATTTCCAAATAATTCACTATGTGCTGTTTTTTCATATAGTAATTGATATCTTTTTAATTTTAAATGGTAGTGGTAACATGCTTTTCTTGCATTTAGCAAGTTGTGCTGATTTAAATTAGTTTAAATGTTTTCCATTTGCAGTCCCAGGGGATTGAAAACAGTGATGTGATGTGATTGCACATGTAGTGGTTTATGAGCAGTTAATGTTGAATCATACAAATATTCATGGGGCTTCTATATCTTCTTCAGGCTTAAATAATGCATCTTCCTAATACATGCTCTCAAACTGGAGAATGCTAACATGATAAATTATCGAAACAAAACATCTTTTATGTTCTGAGACATTACTGTTTTTAAAATAGCATCTGCCAGATAATGACAGAGTTAGTCCCAGTGACTTTGACTCTGCAGGATGCATCTGGAGCAGACTTTGATCCCTTCCTATGCCACAAAAGAAATGACATCATTATTGAAGTGTGGTGGCTACTTCACCCCATTTTTCTGATTGCTCCAAGTTTTTGGTTTTCCAGGTTTTGTCTGGAGTGCTCTGCAGTTCATTTTACAATTTGGTTACAATTCAGCCACTTAATACCATGAGGTCTTACCCAACCAATAACTAATGCTGAGCTTTTATGGCATTTTATTTATTCAATTGATAAGAATTTAAGGATTGGAAATGGTATTCCTGAGTACTATATTTTTTTTATCAGAGACTAGATTGAAAACTGTGCAGAAAATAAGAACATTTGGAACCATTAGAAAGCCATTTTACCTAACTAGCCCTTTGGATAGTGTTATCTTAGCTGTTTTTTGAAAGAAGTATCTTTAGAGTATAACTTAGAGTATTAACTTGGACACCATGGCTGTGTAGCTTGTTCCATACTGTCACAACCCTTTATATAAAGACGTGTCTCTAGTTTTTGTGTTTTTAAATGCATTTCCATGCAGATTGCACATGTTCTCTGCTCATTCTGATGAAGTCTGCTGGGTTGACTTCGTCAGTGTCTTTTTTGAGGATGTTGAATACTTATATCAGGTCCCCTCTAATGTATTCACAGTACAGGAAACAGAGTAATGTTAAAGCTTTCTGGATGATGAGAACTCAAACAAATGTCACTTGTTACTGCTGCTGCTGCCTCGTGGCTCTGTGGTCCTGGGTTTTTTTCTGGTTGTTTAGTTTTTCTTGATTGACCCAGAGAGCTTGCTGTGTTTTCTTGAGGTCATGGCCTGCACATAGTAGTGCATTAAGAAAAAGTATTCATTTCTGCTTGTAGGAACATAACAGGTCTTCAAAATTGTCTTTAATGCCTACAAGGAACAAATTGTTCTGTTTTTGCCAGCCTTAAACGTGTTCTGTAATGAAATTGCAGTAGAGACAGTCTTACCTATTATGGTGTTGTAGGAAGCAGAAATGATACATTTTATCCATGGTTTGTCATGGCATTGAAACTTTACAGTGATGCTTATATTACTGCCTGTTAGATATGAAGGGGATAAAATAAATTTAAAATACCTGTTCTGAAGATAGTGAACTAAATTATTCTGGTTTACAGTGTGTGTTTACACATCTTGGGACTTCTGCATGTAAATGTGTGTTCAGTTGGTGGCAGGTTTAGATTGATTCATTCTTCTGTTAATGGTGTTATATATATATATAGTGACAATGTCATGAATATTGTCAGACTGAAAGATAACTCCAGCTCTGTCGAGACTTTTGGTAACACTGTGAACTGATTATGATCATGCTAAATGCGTATATTCTTAATGTCCTGTAGGATCAACTGATAAGATCAGTTTTTATAACTGACTTTCTTCAATGCCACCCAACCAAAGCTTGTACAGATCTCAGTTTAAACCTGTGATGACTTTTGTTTGTGAACAGTTTAGTTTTAATATTTCAAGACTGAACTGTTCTGCAGAATATCCCATCAGTGGTACTCATTCAGAGTAACTGGAAAGCTTCTTTGCAGGTAACACGCAGAGCTGTCACAGTAAAGCACTGCTCACTTGGCTTCAAAAAGATCCATAAAATACATTAAACTCATTAATTCTATTTCAAATGATAGATAATCAAAACTTTCACTTCACTGATTGTTGAAAAAGAAATACTCGTGCATACTGAATGGCAACTGTGTAGGAGATCTGCTTTGAAACACAAAAGGTTTATCCTTAGGGTAGTCAAAAACTAAAAAAACTGTATCCTAAATTATTTACTAAATCAGATAAGAAAAATGGAAGGGAAAAGAACGAACTATATAAAACATAACAAACAGCATCTAGTTAAAGGAGAGCAATGAATTACAAGCACATGGCTTTAGGCCATGAGAATTTGAAAGGAGTATTGTAAAAGATTCTTTCAGCATTCCAACAGCAAATAAACTGTTAAGGTTGAAGTAAAATGCTCCCAAACCATTAATGGGAAACTTATAGACAAATATAGTGAAGTGGTTAATGTACTTAATTTATATTGCATTCGGATGTTCACTAAGGATGCCAGTCCATCGCAGGGCACACAGACACAAACACATTCACACCCAGGTCCAGTTTTCCCAGAAGCAAATTAACCTGCCATGTGTTTGGACTGTGAGAGGGAACCTACTCGAATGAGGGGAGAAAATACAAATCCATGCAGATAACACCCCAGGTCCTAAATTGAACCCAGGGCCCCAGCACTGCGAAGCATCAATACTTACCCCTGCTCAACTATGCCACCCTCATTAATCTTTATTAAAAGGCTAGGGCTGTGCAGAACAAACACCTAACAACTTGCAGGAGCTTAGCACACTAATGAGCATGAGAAAGACTTGCTAACAAGGAGCACATGAGATGCTCAGGAAGGGGAAAACAACAGCAGTGTAATTGGGAGGTGGAGGACAGAATGCACTTGACTGGGTTCCTGAGATATGATAATGGATAGTAAAAACATCTGTTGGATTGAGTAGCTTTCTGTAATATGAACAGCTTTTGTGACGCAAATGAGGTGTAATACGCAGCTGAAACAGTTTTTGATTTTTGAGAGCTGTTCATATGATGGTGGACTGTCACTGTACAATCTCCCTGTCTGCAGATTGAATAAAGCTGGCTCTTATGAACTCTTTTTCTTGTTTCTGATTCTTATTTTGGGTTCTAGTAGTTTTATTGAATAAAATTCAATTAGGTGGCTGCTTTAAAGTTCCTTCTTAGGTGACCTAGTAGCTTTGATTTGTGTTATATTCCGTCCTGTCCGTTTTCAGAGGTTTCTTTGAAATCATTTTAAAACGACCTGCCAAATGGGCAATAGCCTTTAACACTGATGTCTTCCCTTTTCACTTTTCACTGGTGGGCTAAAGCAGTGTTGGGTTTATCTTCAAAAGGCAGGTTATGAAATAGCATTCATTTTTGGATGTCTGGTATCATTACAGGTATCAATTGCTACAGCAGTCAATTACTTCCCTTTTGCATTGATCTACAAACAAGTCAAGTGTTTTGTGGCCCTTTTAATATTATCATGTTTTAAAAACAGTTGTAGAAAGACTGATTATCACCTGTAATAATTAAAGAGTTTGGTTGTGCTTGTGTAGGGTCCCTGTCTAGCAGTTATCTTAATTATTACAGGTAAAGTGGTGGTATGCACAAAAGTATAGTATAGTATTCTGGACATTCGCAATGTGAATTGAAAAACAAGGTACTGAACCGATGATAGAGCCCTGAATTGCAGGAGCCCTGTTACATATGCCAGTAACTGTAGGAATTTGCTTCTAAAGAATTTGACCAGCAGAAAGCATTGTATAGCCTTTTGTATATGTGCCAGTCCAGGACATAGAACTAATTTGCTTTCAG
Source organism: Lepisosteus oculatus (assembly GCF_040954835.1). NCBI lineage: Eukaryota > Metazoa > Chordata > Actinopteri > Semionotiformes > Lepisosteidae > Lepisosteus > Lepisosteus oculatus. The sequence goes on from NC_090700.1 coordinate 32,473,458, forward strand.
TAATGGTGTTGTAAGACTTTTTCATGGACAGTCAAACCTAAAATGCTTCAAAATCTGGATCTTTGCATTCCTAGCATTAAAGCAAATGTAGTCTTATGATTTGTTCCTCTCTTTCAGGCTTTTATCTCTGCCCTTCTGCAGTACTTTCTTGCCATACTCTGCTTTGTTGGGTTGTCCTTTTGATCCCTGGAGGTTTGCTTATGGACTGAAAGTGAATGGCATGGCTGCTTAACCTTAAGGAGCTCCAGGCTCATTTTAGCACACTGTAAGTATAGGGAGGAATGGGGATGGTTGAGCAGAAATAACTACCTTTTCTCAGCTAGTCTACTTGATTGAAATTCGGATGGGGCATGAAGCATAACGCTCCACTCCTATCAAATTAATTAGCAAGGTTAGGTTTGCATACAGTCCTTTCAAGTGCCACTTTCTCCAATACAAGGCTTTGGGGGTAGCCGAGGCCTGTCCTGGCAAGCGGTGAGCAAAATGCAAGATAGTCCATCACATGGCACAAGTCTAAGATTTAACAACAAGTCTAACAGCACAAACACTGTTATTCTGTACTGCTGTTTTTGACATGTCTCAATATCACCTCCCTGAAAACCAGAGACACTTGAGCCTGCTTTATTTGCATTGTGTAATTATGATGTCACTGTTCAAATATCTTGACTGGTCACTCAATGGTAGTGACCCAGATACAAGCCGTTGGCAGTTTGTCATTTTGTTTATTGTTGCTACAAATATGTGATAAATTAAGACCACCAGACAGTTCCCTCTTTGTAGCCTTGTTTTTCTTTTGATTTGTATAATTGGTTGTCTGGCATATTTTACAGATGAGTTAATTGCTGATAAATTGGGCAAAAGAGGACTGTAATTCTGATAAATAAAACCTTTTTTGATTTTTGTATATTTAAGTCAGAATACAAAACATCTGGGCTAGATTTCAAATTTCAACTGGAGCTGAATTCTGCGCTTAGACAGCAGCATTCTTCAGAAGGGCTTACACGAGATGAGAAACCTGTAGCTGTCTGGGTGCTATGCCAAGTGCCTTTTCGATCCTGAACATCAGATGTGAAGTGCAACGTAACAGCCCATGTCCTTTTGTGACCCCATTTGTTTCTTGGTTAATCAGTCCTTCTTTGCTCTTTATTTACTGGTTGAAGATCTGTAGCTGTTTGTGATGGTATGTTATGTTATGAATGTTCTTGGCCTTAAAAAAGGCATGTACGTGCGACCTGCAGAGGAGAAATACACACACAATTTTTTTTTTTTGCTGTGTTCTCAACATAACAGATGAAGAAAACAAACAATAGTTTGTTGTAGATGTGACTCCCCTGTAGTCAGGTTTGATCTGTTTTATGGACTCGGCAGAAGAATATGGAGAAACTGGAATTGTTTTTGCAGAAGGTTTTGAATTTGTAAGAACTGAAGGATCAGAAATGTGATGGGTTGTCTTTACAGAGAGTTGGATGCCGTTCTTGTCAACTTTAACTTGCTCTACACCTGAAGGACACGAGAATGTGTTTGAGATTGCTTTGATGGACATGGCAAAGTGTAGATGCAAGTGAGGTCAGTCTAGTCTTGAACACTGGTGGGGAGTAACATGCATCGCTTGATTGAGCTAATATATTATCACCTTGAAACAAAACTAGAACCAATGTGAAGATAAATTGGCTACTGCAGAAGTCCAAAGGACATGAGGCCTTTTCTGCATTGAGTGAAATGATAACCTAATGTAATGCTGTATGTCCCATATATGGGTGTAGGGATGTTAACCAGGTGTCCTGTCCCAATTTTACATTGGCCTTTACCAATCATGGCCTCCTAGAAATCCCAACTGATGAATTGGCTTCATCACTCTGTTCTCCTCCCCACTGATAGCTTATGTGTGTTGAGTGTTCTGCTGTTGCATCATCCAGGTGGGGCTGCACATTGGTGGAGGGGACTCCCCATTACCTGTAAAGTTCAAGTTCACGTTTGTCATTCCAGCCATATACAAGTATACAGTGGAACGGAATAGTGTTCCTCCTGGTCCAAGCAAAAACAGACAGGACACTGACAAGACATTGTAGACAGGATACACATAGTGCAAATTACTAAGGCAAATACATAATACAATATACACAAAAACACTGGGGGAATTTGATATAGCTGGTCAAGGTGCTCTCAATGGTGCTTCTGTAGACTGCTGGCAGCTGTGTGGTGTGATGCAGTGATGGCCTGGCACGGTGAGGTGCGCTGGCAGCTGTGTGGTGTGATGCAGTATTGGCCTGGCATGGTGAGGTGCGCTGGCAGCTATGTGGCACAGAATTAAGCCGGTTTTACAGGTTTCAATCACAGACCATGTGACATGGGAGTCAGGAAACTAACACACAGCGCCACCGGATTTGATAACGCTATAAAAACGCTATAAAATAATGTGACTTGGCACAGAACAAGTTTACAGCACAGTACAAAAATAAATGCTGACCATGACTTTAGAAGCATAAATTGCCTTGCACTCAATTTAAACACAAGCTGTCTTTAGCCCTCAAAGCTGGTTCATACAGAAATGTAGAGATCCAGGCTCAGAACACACAGCTTCATTAGCGAATACATATGCAGGAAAACTAGAGAAGACGTTTTACAGAGGATGGATTTTTAGAAACATCCCATCAGTGACATCACTGAAGTCAACTCCTAGGTACTGTAACTGTCGTGTGGATAGTTTCACAAGAATCAGACAAAGGTTTAAGCATCGCTTGTTCTAGATAAAACTGCAAAAAAAAAACAACAACCAATAATGTACTTCTTTGCGGCTCTGTTTGCCCAAATCATATATTCACAACGTGAAATCTAGAAAATAATATTACGTAACCAAAATCCGCAATATGGAAACAGAACCTGTGTAATTGTTGATAGATGATGTACTCGTAACATTTTTTCAAGACGAACTACAACATTTAAAAAATGACTTGTATGTACTTGATATCTCTAATCAATCCACGGGTCCCAGCACAAAACGAAACTAAAACGCATACCGTTTCGCGCTTCTTATTAGTTGCTCAAAAGTAATTTGACCATATGAAATGCATAATATAAACCTAGAAACATTTACGTGAGCAGTACTTAAGCACTGTAGTATCGGTGTTAAGACATACCTCTCAAATACTGTAAATCAAGTTAAAAATATCTCAAGACCGATTCTGGTCATAATGAAACCATGTTTCGTGTATGTTTTCTTTTTCATCTTGAAATAACTCATTTCTAAATACCTTTTTCACTGTTAACATCTTGTAGCAGCTCTGCGACAAAATATACACTCTGACAGTTCATCCTGCTACCAACATTAAATAAAACAAATCTTAAGATTTCTATATTTATGTCTTTATTTAGTGGTTTCATTAGTGACAAAGGCTAAACTTTCTTGGAAAAATGTATTTTATGTGTTGCGGAAAAAACTGACTTGCTTTAACAAAATATGTTTACAAATCCTTTCACCTGGCATTTTCGTAGTTAGAAATTATGGAACGCTCTGTTAAAAGCAAGGGAGTTTTTATGTCCGTTGCAGTTCTTTTGCAACATGAATATAATTATATCGTTATTAATTTCTTGAGATACGCGATTCCATATTATATTCCCTTTTAATCAAATTCTAAAAGTATGCTTCTTGACTCCGGTATCACGTTAGTTAAAGACTTCGAAGCTTACAATGTTTAGGGAGATATGGAATACTGGTGTGTATTTTTTTCTTTAAAGTACCGAGACCAGCCATATACTGTATGTTTATGTTCCAAAATTAATATCGTTTATGGCCTTCACACGCATTACAGTATGCTCCTATTCTTTTTATGCTCAGCTACTTAGATTTCCCTTCAGTGGTAAAATTAGATATGAATATTCAATACTTAAACGGGCACAGTTAAGACATTAAATATACATATACATACTGTATACAGTACATTTTGCATACGGTAATATGTTTATGTTACGCGATTAAAAAATAAATAAATAAAAATAAAAAAAATAAATAAATAAAAAAAAATCCAGCACCAGCTGAATTCGAACACACAACCTGCCAGTTGGTAGTCATGCACCTAGACCAGTAGGCTACAAGACAGCTCGCATGAACAGGCAGGCGAAACAACCCTACACAGCCCTGTCGCTGCACACGAATTCTTTTGATACGCGATTCCATATTATATAAGCAGAAAAGCTTAAAACTACCACTTCTTCACACGCTATTTCACATGCTAGTTAAATACTTCGATGCTTAAAATCGTTAGGGAGAAATGGAATACCGGTGTGTATTTTTCATTTAAAGTGCGGATTCCTGGAATCTGACTGGCTGACACCCCTCTAAAGTGGTTCCATAAAATCTGGTATACGGAAAAGAAAGCGTTGATAAATACAAGTGTCTTTTAATACACTCTTTGCTGTGCTCTTGAGGATCCTTGTGATATTTTAAGCTCTAGTTGAATGATAGGTGTCGCATTTTAAATCATTTTCGTAGTTAGAAATTATGAAACGCCCTGTTAAAAGCAAGGAAGTTTTTATGCCCGTTGAAGTAAAACAAAATGCCTGACAAAGTATGGCTTGGACAGATTCCAAGTGCTTGTACAAATGTGCTAAAGAAATTATACTTTGAGTATACAGCTTGTCCAAAGTCATCCATTATTAATACTATTAGTAATATCTTCAGTAAAGGCTTTGATGCATAAATATTTCTGATAAAGGTAGGTTGTGTACTTTTGTCCAACTGAGCAATCTTGCTTTCATAAAATATACCAACATTTTAATGACTGATGATTAACATGCTGTAATACACAGTTCAAAATTAAAGGCTCAAATGCTGTACATGAGAGGTTAAGCTCCCCCTGGCGGTTTTATAAGGCGACGCCGGATAGTTAGTCACGTGACACACGTGAACTGCGTGATACCGCGACACGCCCACCGGGGTATGCCGCGAAATACCTTACCCATTTTGAATGGCTGCATCTGTATGTTATTTGTACACCAGTCCACTAATTACTAAAGTAAAGCACTTTGAGTGAAGTGTCCACTTATAAGTAAGCATTATTTTTAAATGGGGGACAATCATATTGTTGCCATATTACTTAGTACTTAACGCTGAGGGGAAAACTTTTACTTTGTAAATCTTCTGACTGTTTTAATTTATTGATTGTACTTGCCTTCATAGCAGGATAGTGACTTAATTCCTTCATAGAATAAGTATCTTCAGCATAGTATATAGGAGAGCTTACAATAAATGTTGATTTCTTTAAGAGGTGGCCCTGTTTGGTTAGCAAATCAACTTTACAAGGATTGACGTCTGGGTGAGGGTTCATTGGAGATAATCTCTTATTTCACTTTTGGCTGATTGTAAACATTGGCTTTGTTTCCGTGTCTTCTGGTTTTACTCAGGATATCCAGGATTATCAAGTAAAGAAGTACTTTGGCTGTCATGTCAGTGGAGTGGGGGTATAGGTCAGTATTTCAATTAGCCATGTGTAGGGTCAGCAGTAAAGGTTTCATGCTAGTTTTAGAGCCCCTAAAAGTCTTGTCTTGTTTCCATGAGTGGAGAACATTTGCATCCTCTCTCCGGGTAAACTGTACAGCACACAGTCTGGAAGAGTTCAGAGGAGAATGTGAATCAAAGTAAATGTGGTGGTATGGTTAAATCGGTAACCCTATAAAACTTCAGCTTTCCAGTCCAGTTTGCCATGGATGAATATTGATTGCTTGTAAATTTAGAATTGTAATAGATTCCTTTTCTATATTTCTCTTGCTGTCTGGATTGGGAATTGTGGTTATACCTTTGCTCTGGAGCTTTGTGCCTAGAAGCATCAATTAGCATCTCCCTGTGCCTTGGCATTTAATATATACTGCACAGGACAATTTGGAAACCAGTAGCCTCACTGTTCAGTTGTTACCTTTTTTATACTCGAGGAAAGATCATAAGTTGTGAGAGATTTTGGGTACATAAGCAGCATAGGTTTCAAGTTTTTCCCTTAAGCTCATGTATGAAGGGATCCTCTATTGTAGACAGATACTTGTGTGAATTGTCATGTAAAAACTCCAACATTGGTAAACAGGCCCATTGAGAACGCCTCATTATAAAAAGACCCCCTTGTACCCATAAATGCTTAAAATTGGATTTCAGAATAAAACTATCTTATGACCTTTCTTAAGAGTGATTTTACAAGTGTGAGAACATCATGAACTTTTTGTTTTGAACTACCTTTGTTGTGCTCAAAACCTCATATGTAAGGCACGTTTATCTGAAATGCAGTTCACCTGTCACCCAGCAGAAAACACCCAGATAATGGAAGAAAGGGTAAATGATAGGAAGACTTTTTCATGGATAAACATTTTAAAAAAATATATATTATTCAAGTAGAACTGTGGGCTTCAAAAGCCAGGCGATCTTAGTTGCTTTAATGAAAGATCCCATGTATTGCAATTTTTGCTGTTTGCAAATGAAAAAGGACAGTTGTAAGTTGAACATTATGTAGTCTTTCCTTTAAGGTTTTGTGACTTATTAGAGACTCCAGGTTAATGATTGATTTGTTGGGAACAAGTGGAATTGAACTGCTCTTGCTGTTATTGTAAATATCTTTCTATATAAAAACTATACCAATTTTTAGCACTCAGTCCACTTCTCCCCACAAACCTAATTTAATAGTTGCAGAAAAAATTGAGGATGTACTTATTTTGACTCCTTTCGATATAATAGCATTTGTTTAAAATGGTAGCGATCATTGTATATGTAACATTACATTCCTTCATGTCCAGTTTGGTGGGATTATTTTGTTGTCTTTCAACATATATACTTCGGCTGTTTCCCATTGCCACTCCTAGGTGGATTTCAGTGTGCAGGCTCTTGCAAATACCACTTTAATGCTGATGTTTCTTTCAGAAATGGTTTTGTGGTTTGTGTTATTTACATAAGGGTATTTCGTCATGTTTGAGGTTCAAAATGCCAGCCCTGATTCTTGCCAGCAAACACGGTTGTCTGAACTCTGCCCTGGGGTAATCATATTGCTCAAGTACTGTAGCTGTCAGTCCATCTATCAGGTGGCAGTCCCTGCACAGATAAAGGCAAGTTCAGGCACTTCATCCCGTGTGCTGCCTACTAATCTGAATTTGCTTCAGTGAGCTGTAGTGTTTAAATCCACAACAGCTGCAGTGTCACTGCACACATGCTCAAGCTGTAATCTGATAAGCCTCTCTCCAGCTGCAGGCAGCTTTATTCAATAGCACTGCACAGTGCCTGTTGCCTCGGGGACTGAACTGGCTCTGAGCAGCTCAAACCAGCTGGAACCGGTTTGTACAGGAAAGAGCTGGTTTGTGTTGCATACAGTCACCTTGCTGGGCTGAAGGGGGGCAGGGGGAGATTCTCACTGACCCCTCAACTGGAAAAATACACAGTTATTAGTTGACACAGTTTGCATGCCATGGCTAAGTACAAATGGGGAGAAAATAAGTGTCCTGTCAGTTCTTCTGTCCTTTAAGAGTTAAGATATTAATGCTTTCTGTGTGTAACAGGTAGTGCTCAGTGTACTATTGCTTACAGAGGCTCATGAGTTTAAAGAAACCTGTTACTGTGAATCATCACACAGCAAATCTGTTATTGCCACATTTAATGGCTTTTCTTTCTGTTCCGGTAATGCATCCATATATGTTCAGAATGGAAACTAGGTGTTGAATCCAGTCAGTTGTAGTATGTAATTAACATTAACTTACCAATTCAGGAGGCATTGAATTTCTTATCTGTAAATGTACATAAGTAGTTTGGTTTGGTTACCTAAATGTTTTTTTTTCTAGTTTGACAACCATGACAGTCTGTACACAGAGTGTTGTTTAATTATAAGTACATAATATACTATTAAAACCTTAAGGAAGGACAAAGTTTTGGACTTGCAATCAACATTGTTCATTTTTCTAAAGTTGTGAAAGTCAAGTCACCTTTTGTCTTCAAGATGTGTGAAAAGATAGGCTTGCATTTACACAAATGCTGTTAACTTTTGGCACCAGTTTCTGATATATAGCAATCAATCAATCAATTTTTTCTCTCAAGTCTATAATGTCAATTTTTTGTAACTACAGGGATGTTGACTGATCTGCTTTAAAAATCTAGTTAAGTCAGGTTCTGAATAAGATAGGACTGAAGCCAAAGTACCACTGAAAATGTAATGATGCAGTAGGGCTGGGCGAAATGACCTCAAATCAATGTCGCAACAGTTTCCCACATTTACCTCAATAACGAAAAATTAACTATATTTTTTGTGAAACCCTTGGAATTACATGATTACATGATATGCTGAAAGATCATGTTTTAAATATGCAGAACTATTAAACTTAGTAAATGTCAGGCACCACAGTTTGAGAAACATATTTTCTTGAGGGCGCAGCGCAACTCTTAAGGGCTTTAACGAGTCTTTTGAAACCACTATGCTCCACTGTAGTTATGTGAACCATGTCCTTCGCTGTGTAGTATTTAATGGCGTTAGTCGTCTCGTTGCATCTGCGGAAATCTTTTGCATATTGAGTGGCATTAGTGAATGTTTGTGTTGGAGACAGCTGTTTGGGGGAATCACTTCGGCCTTGATTTGTCATGTCTTTTTTGTCAGTATAGAAGTGCTATAAGTGAAAACTGTTATGTAAATATTGGTTAAAGTAGCTGCTGGGTATAGGGTGATTATGAGTTGGACTTATAGAGACATTTCTTATTAGTACCTACATTTTGGTAGGTTCTGCTTCTTTTTGACCCTTGAAGTGTGTGTAATGTTATCTCTGTTTCGTCTCTCCCAGTGAATGTGATGCGCTGCCCAGTTTGTCGACAGGAATATAAGCAGACAGACCTGGTGGATAATTACTTTGTGAAGGACAGCTCTGAGGTTTCCAACGGCTCAGATGAGAACTCAACACAGGTGAGTGGGCACTTCTGAATTGGGGAAACTGGGTTACTCTGTAAAGTGATTTCTTCATAAATTCCTGAGCACTGTGTTATTATCCATTATCCATTAGTCTTGCACTTTCACTGCTTGTAATACAGTGTTTCTGCTGTCCAGCCAAGGGCCTGAGGAGTTTGTGTTTCATGAGGACTGGACTTTTTGCCTTTGAGACTTTAATTGTAGCATCAGTATTGTTGCAAGTTGGGGGAGAGGCATAGACAATTGAAATAAGAGGCTAAAATTTCAGATATAAAATCTGTGCATCAAATTGTAAAACTTTATAACTATCTTTCTAGTATCTGAGAATATTGAGTGCTAAGGTGTATTATCTCTTTGTTCTGGGCACAATGGTGTTTATACTAGGAATTGAGTACCTGAGCCAAGCCTTCAACAGAACCGGTTAAAAAAAAATTAACACTATAAATGAGGCACAAGTACGAGATCCTGCACAGGACAAATCTCCCTAAAAGAATGCTAACCAAAACCATTTTCCCTATACCTAATAAAAACCTGGGAGATGCTCCAAAAAGGAAATAAATATCCCCACCACAATATCGATCTCTTTTCTAAACTTCAGAGATTACTCAGAATAACTTGGTGAATTTGTGAGATCTGTCATGAAAAGGTAGAAACACAAATAGGTAGCTGTATCAGCATGCGTAGACTGAAAAGGAATAGGTAAAGGTTTATAGGCTTCCACATCTTCATTTCAGCATAAAATAGAACGTCTAAAATGCACAATGAGTTTCAAACTAAAACGCATGAAAAGAAGTTTAATTCCCAGGCATGTATTTAAAGTCTTAAAGTGAATTTATATCACAGTCTGTTTTAATCAAGATGTCTTTATCAAGAGAGTACATACCACCATCCTAAGTCTACAAGCATGAGAATTCCTTTTGGCTTAACTTATTTAGTAGTAGGTGACTGAGCCAAGATAAGTGCCATTTGTTTGCTGGAAGCCAGGGTATTCTGTTCAATACATGGCTAGGTATCTTAAGAACAATTTTTATGACTCTGGTGTTGGTGGAAAAATGTGAGTGTTTGCACTCTCAGTGCACTACTCAAGGCCCTCAAGGAACTCAAGGTTCAGAAACCCTTTATCATAGTCTATAGTTTTGAGGTGTTTCCTTTGCTGCAGTTGAGATAAGAGGTCAAAGGGTGTTTCTCATGGTATACGTAATTTCAGGTGTTTGCATGTTCTCCTGGTGTCTGCCTGGGTTTCCTCCCACAGTCCACAGACATGTTGGTAGGCTAACTGACTTCCTGGAAAATTGGTACTGGTATGTGTGTGCCCTGTGATGGACTGGTGTCCAGTCCAGGGTGTATCCTGCCTTGAGCACGTTGTTTGCTGGAATAGGCTCTAGCTCCCCCATAACCCTGTATTGGACAACATAACATAACATCACTTTATTAGTCTATACAATTTCTTGCATTAAGAATTTCTTTTTGCACACCCCAACTTGCTCTCCATGAGACAAACACACAGGGAGAGAGAAGCCTGGGGTCAGAGCGCAGGGTCAGCCATTGTACAGCGCCCCTGGAGCGGCTGGGGTTACGGGTTAAGCCTTGCTCAGGGGCCCAACGGAGTAGGATTCCTCAGCCAGCTGTGGGATTTGAACTGGCAACCTTCCAGCCACAGGTGCAGATCCTTAGCTACAGAGCCACCACTCCGCCCACAGTTAGAAAATGGATGGATGAATAATGAGGGATACAAATTCAAGACCATAAATACAGTATACATACAGAGAAAAGGAAGATAGGAATGAGAATGAAACTGAGAGAAAGAATATTAACCCCTCTTGCTCAAAGCTTGTGTTCTGCAAGAGGGTCTTGTTCTATTCAGTTTCAGAGACCAGATTTTGGCTAAGTAATCTGAACATTACTGTGAACTTGCAGTCTTGTTTCCTGTGTTGCAGAATCTGCAAAAAAATCTCTGCTAGTTGGTAATTGATTTCTGGAATAGGAAGATTCCCCTTTGCTTTTGGCACTCTGTTGTAGAATGATGATAATTGCTTATACTTATATAGCGCTTTTCTGGACACTCCACTCAAAGTGCTTTACAGGTAATGGGGACTCCCCTCCATCACCACCAATGTCATCCACCTGGCTGATGCAATGGCAGCCATAGTGCGCCAGAACGCTCACCACACATCAGCAATCAGTGGGGAGGAGAGCAGAGTAATCAAGCCAATTCATAGATGTGGGTTATTAGGAGCCCATAATTGGCAAGGGCCAGGGGGTTACACCCCTACACTACCCTGGGATTTATAAAGACCCCAGAGAGTCAGGACCTCGGTTTTTAGTCTCATCCGAAGGATGGCCCCTGTTAACAGTTTAGTGTCCCCGTCACTATACTGGGGCATTAGGACCCACATGGACCGCAGGGTGTGTGCCCCCGCTGGCCCCACTGACCCCTCTTCCAGCAGCAACCTTTGGTTTTCCCAGGAGGTCTCCCATCCAGGTACTGACCAGGCTCGAACCTGCTGAGCTTCAGTGGGCTGCCAGGTGTGAGTTGCAGAGTGATATGGCTGCTGGCCATATGATGGATAAAGGTCTCTTTTGTATGCAGGTCTTTTATTCTTTTTGTCCTGTTAAGGTGTTGCTTTCATGTTTCTTGGCGATGGGGCTAGAATACTGGATTTTCTGGGTATGTAGGATGTACCTTCTGGAACACAGATTTGTACATTCAGTGTCATGAAACAGTGTTCGCCTGATTTCCTCTATTAGTGCAGATTTGTGACACTGAATGTTTTCAGGTCTTCAACCAAAGACTAATATTAAATAAAGGGAACCTGAGTGAACAAATAACACATTTTTTACTTATTTCATTTATTTAATAAACAGTTATCCAACACCAACTGACACTGTGAGAAAAAGTAATTGTATAGTTAAATCAACCCAATTAAAGGGATAATTTAGAGTCTGCTGTTTAAACACAGCCAGGCTTGATTACAGCCAGCCCTGCTCAATATAAACCTCACTTTATTTTGACTCTTACCATCAGAGTCAAGTTCCAGCACAAAGATTCAACAAGCACATTATGCCACGATCATAGGAAATTCCTGAAGAGATCAGCAAAAAGTTGCTCTGGGACTCCACCAAACCACAGTAAGACGTAATCTCCAAATGGAGAACATTTGGAACAGTAGTGAATCTTCTAAGGAGTGGCCGACCTGCCAAACTTTCTCCAAGGGCGCAGCGTAAAATCATCCAGGAAGTCACAAAGGATCCTAAAAAAACATCCAAAGTACTACAGGCTTTCTTGCCTCGGATAACAGCAGTGTTCATGACTCCACAATCAGAAAGAGACTGGACAAAATTGGGCTTCATGGCAGAGTAACAAGGTGGAAACCACTGCTAACCAAGAAGAACATAAGTGCTCGTCTCTCATTTGCCAAGAAGCACCTGGATGATCCCCAAGCCTTTTGGGAGAATGTTCTATGGACAGAAGAGTCAAAAGTGGAACTTTTTGGACGACATGGGTCCCATTATCTCTGGCTTAAAGCAAACGCAGCATTTCACAGCAAGAACATCATACAAGCAGTCTAACATGGTGGTGGTAGTGTGATGGTGTGGGGATGCTTTGCTGCCTCAGGACCTGGATGACTGGCCATAATTGAAAGAACCATAAATTCTGCTCTGTATCAAAATTCTTAAGGAGAATGTCCGGTCATCTGTCTGTGAGCTGACACGTAGTTGGGTCATGCAGCAAAACAATGATCCAAAACACAAAGCAAGTCAATATCAGAATGGCTGAAAAGCTAAATTCTGGAGTGGCCTAGTCAAAGTCCAGACCTAAACACAATATAGATGCTGTGGCAGGACCTGAAACATCAGTGTTTCTGAATCAAAGCAGTTCTCTGACGAAGAGTGAGCTGAAATTCCTCCACAGCCATGTGAAAGACTGATATTGAATTATAGGAAGCGTTTGGTTGCAGTTGCAGTGGTTGGGCGCAACCATTTAAGTATAGCAATTACTTTTTCACACATGGGATATGGGTGTCAGATAACTTTATTAAATAAATGAAATAATCAGAGTTAAAAGTATTATTTGTTCACTCAGGTTCCCTTATCTAATATAAGATTTTGTCTAAAGATCTGAAAACATCCAGTGTGACATTAAAATGCAGTAATAGCGGAAATCAGGAAATACTTTTTCACTGCACTGTATGTCTTTGTGCAGCTTTGTATAGTTATCTTTATTATTGTTAAAGCCTTGACCAAGTTTGAGTCTGATTTATTACTCTCTCACCAGAGCTTTGCCAGAGAATAAAACATGTTCTGAGCCTGCTAGTTTTAACTAAGAGTGTTTACAAAGGAGGGAAGGCCACTCAGACCATGTAGCTTGGTCCAGGCTCCCCCTCCCTTTGTGATAAGTGCCTCTTACTCTCTTGAATGTACTTTTGCCTAATGTTTTACTGTTTATCTTGTTGGCTTTTAAACCTTAGAGGATTTGGTGTACTTGGATCAAGTCCCCAGGTCCTGTCTCATCAAGATTAGAGATTCATTGTTTTTATTCTGTCGATCTTGGTGACCAATCCTGTTTTTTTGTATTTTTCTGCATGAGGTCTTAGTAATGCATTTTATAAGTATGTTTTAAAACTTTAATTATTAATGTGGTGCTTAAATAAAAATGCAGATTTGGTTTCTGCACATCATAAAGCAGCAAAGTGTAATACAGGAGTACAACTAGGCTATCAATAGTATAGTAAAATAAGGTTTCAGCTGTGCTCAATTTCTTGTTTTAACAATTTTTAAAAATACTTCAGAAGGATGGTCATGTGCCCTTTGTCCTGATGAGGACATTTAATACTTTGCGATCGCGATTGTCTGCTGTGGCATTTGTGTAAGCGAGTGAGTTCTACCCTCTTTTTGCTGTGGTGCAGGTGTGCACAAGCTGTGAAGACAACGCGACTGCAGTGGGCTTCTGTGTGGAGTGTGGCGAGTGGCTCTGCAAAACCTGCATTGAAGCTCACCAGAGAGTTAAGTTCACCAAGGACCACAAAATCAGGAAGAAGGAGGATGTCTCATCAGGTAGTTTCCTTTATAATGATAACAGCTCTGAACTTAATTTGAAAGCAAGCCTGAACATTAAATTTAAGGTAAAATATATTTTGAGGTGGTACAGTTTGAGATGCTTCCAGAGGAGCCTACAATACATGGAAATTGCGTGCTATACAAATCCCCAGATTGCTTCCCATACAGGAGGGGGCTCCCTTCTCCCTTCATTGAAAAGGGTGACAAGCAATAGCCAAACAGATGGAGAAGAGAGAAATTGCTTCACCAGCAGAACTAAGAAGGGAGAATTTAGCCGTGATGCCATGGGTTTAACACCCCCATCCTTACAAAAAGTGTCATGGCATCTCTTAATAGCCCAAGTAGCCCAGACCTGAGTAACTTTTCATCCAACAGCACAGCACCTCCTGTCGAACAGTCTCTTGTCATTACACTTGGGCGTTGCTTTCCAATATCAGGTCCTGTAAGAGTACCACCTACTGGTGTGAATATATTTGTGTAAGAGATAGGTAGGTAGAGGAAAAGTGCATTTTTTTATCTTGTTTACACAAGTAAGGGACAGAAACTGCTTCAGAGAAATGTGTATATGCATGTGATCATAGACCTTGGGGGGGTTTGAAGGCAACTGTCTAGTGTTTTGGCAAAGCATAGCAGCTGAATGCATGATGGGTGGTGTTCCAGCCTCCCACAGACCCCTGCAGGCTCTCGGAGTGTGTGTGTGTGAGACAGCTCTCCTGGGAGCACCGGCCTCTTCACTTCCAGCACGGCTGGTTGCCATGGAGATTTTGCAGCTCTACCAGCTGACATTTCTGATAAAATGCACTGATTTTTGTCTTATTTTCTGCTTTGCTTTTTCCCAGTTGCTCAGCAATATCAAAAATGCGCTGCACTTTTCTTTCACTATTAAGGCACAGTTTCTAAAGACTCAAGGTGTTTCATTAGGATAGTATACTTGAAACTCTCAAGCATAAGTTCATTCGGCAGTACATTCTGTTAGTGGTTGTGAACAATGAGAAGATGATGGACTATCCAGAAGTATGGATAGTCTAAAAAGCACTGAACAGGGTATAACATCCTATTCAATTCAGTTGCTTTCCCAACAAATCTCAAGCAGGTACAATTGGCTCAGGATGTGACCATGCAGGTAGTGGTTCAGATGCACTGTTCCATACCTGCGGGGCATTGATGCTGCAGTCACTGCAGAGAGGAATGGACATGCAGTCAAATTCCCGTGATGCCGTCAAGCTTTCCGGCTAATTGACACCCTCAGTGTACATTCACTTAGTTACTATCTTGCCAAAATATACTCAGGTATGAAGAAATATTTACTTGCAAAATACCATTAATTTGCAGTACAGGGCGGGCAGCTCTCTACAGACATACCTGCTTGGTGACCTAGTAGCATCATCGTATATTGTAGGTAACTTAATTCTTTACGCTGTCTTAACTATGACTGCCTGAAATGAATTAGCATTCGGTGAGGCCGTCTGCAGCTCCCTGTGCAGACGTGCTTGCTGTAGCTTCGATATTTTCACATGGTAGTAGATGCTGAGGGAAAGCAGGAAAGCTTAGCAGCAGGTGGTTCACAGGAATCCGGTTGTGTCCTCACCCCCTGGGTTGCAAGTTATTGTTAGCTAGGATGATGGATAGTAGCAAATGAATGAAGTGGTGGCAAAACAAAAGAATTACAGCGTCGGCTGTTGGTTATTTCGTTGTTTCTGTACTTTTGTTCTTACTTCTAAATTCACGTCCGTGTAAGTTACCACTTGTCCTCTGGTTTGTGTTCTGTTCTTTAGTGTTGCTGAAGTATTTCTTTTTACTTTTTCTGAAAACATCCATTGGATTGACTTTATTGCTTTTGAAGATTTTAAATTCAGCGTTCCCTTGCTTTAACAGAATAATGGGTGGAATGGTGCCCGTTATTGCTGTGTGTACATTAAATCACAAATAACTTTTTTCACCCCAAACACTATTTTATGAGAAATGTATATTATCCATATATGGATCTTTAGAATATTATTTTAGAAAGGGCAGTCAACAGAGTCAATGAAAATTGTTCCTGTGCTTTTATCATAAACATGCAAGCTCTTTATTTCATGTATCATAAAAATAACATTATTAAAGCATACTAAACACAAACACCCAATTGACCTACAGTACCTGTGCATTTTTAACTTATTTGTGCAAATTCCACAATTTCTTATTTTACAGACAAAATTCCACTTTGGCAGAATTGGTCCCTTAAAGCAAAGTCTGTTAGACTGAGGGTATACTGTACTGGGATCAGGGCTCCTCGTAGATTTCTCTGTTCAAGCAAAAATGGTTCAGTTATTTTAGCCTGTCAGTATACAGTATTTCTTTAAGGCCCAGAATGTATCTGGTTACTCTTCTCTGGACTGATTCCAGAGCAGCAAATCTTTATAATATGGTGGACAAAATATTCGACTTGGATTTTACTAGTGCATTGTAAATTAACACCCCTTTGATAGAAATTCTAAGCTTTTTACTATAGATCTTATTATTTTATTTGCATTTATTAAACATGCTACCATCTGCATTGGTAGTGCCAGATTAGGAAATACTTTTATTAAGCCTTATTGTGTCCTGAAAATGTCAATGTTTATTATTTTTTTTCCCACCAAGCCTACAGTGATTTTTATCTGAATTAAACAAATATGACCATAATCTGGATTATCACCCATCAGTAAACAAGTACTTGTGCAATACTATTGTGAAAGTTACTCTGTCTGTCCCCTCCTCTCCCCCAGTTTTTGTTCTCCCGCTACATTACCTTTGCTTACTGCCCTGTCTTTCTCACACCTCAAGAAGGCTCCACGGCCGAAACGTTGTGTTTTCTTTCTTCTCTTTTCAGCATGGAATAAACCTTTTACTTGTTCCTTTGCATGCTGACGCAGCTACCCACCTGAACTGAAATTGATGAAATTTGCAAAGCTCGTGGGAAAGCTAAGGTTGCTGCTGGTTAGTGGGGCTATTAGGGGGGCATTCACCCCCATATACCCTGCGCTCCTAATGTACCAGTTTAGTGACGGGAACCCTAGACTGTAAAAAGGCCCCATCCTTTGGATGCGATTTAAAGGTCCTGATTCTCTGTGGTCATTCAAAATCCCAGGGCATTTCTTGAAAAGAGTAGGGGTGTTTCCTGGTATCCTGGCCAAATTTCCCACTGGCTTTTACCAGTCATGGCCTTCTTATAATCCCCACCTATGGCTTCATCACTGTTCTCCTCCCCACTGATAGCTGGTGTGTGGTGAGGGTACTGGTGCGCTAAGCCTGCTGTTGCGTCATCCAGGTGGTGTTGCATGTATTGGTGGTGGTGGAGGAGAGTCCCCTTTACCTCTAAAGTGCTTTAAATGGAGTGTATATAAGTGTAAGCCATTATAAATTATAATTATTAACCAGTATTCCTCAGCCTAGTCAATTTTGTCATAACCTGTAACCATAACATATGATAACCTCCTTTTCAAGAATTGCGGAATGTTTGATTCATTCAGGACTGTGACTTTTCCATCTTGCTGGGGTTTTCAAAGATGTTTTTTTAAGATTAAAGAGGAACTGCAGTCTAAATTTCTCAGACCGGTTAATAAATCTCAGTAACAAATTTAATTCATTGCCGGTATCAGAAAATGTGACTAGTTCCGAATTAAGTACAACATCATGCACTGTTGTAAGTTTGCTGTGACAAGCTCCTGGTCTTGCCGTGGGCAAGAGCGAGAATTTCCTTGAATTGTGACGTGATGCAGCCCCTTCCTGCTCACTAGTCAATGTAATGACTCATGTAATGCGGCGTATGAGCAAACAAGTACAAGGCTGTGCAGCAGACATTTAACTGCAGATATGTTCCAACATGGTCTGCATGCAAAGTTAACAAGTGATTAGTTTTTGTCACCAAAACAGTCTCAATCAAGAGCAATATTTCTTTTGAATTAAAAGTGTTCACAAGCCTGCCTGTTTAGAATATAATAAGGCTGCTTCATGTCACTGGACGTTTTGCCGCCTTGTTCTGAATCACAGAATGTGGTGCTGCTCTTACCTGGAAATTTTAGTCTATTTTGTGATGTAATTTTACAAGTCACTGTTTACATTTTACTTCTTGTGGTTTGAAATACTCATCAGCACCTTTCTCTTTAAACTTGTTTCCTCTTTGTTAGGTGAATGCTGAAATGTGTCCCACCATTGGTTAAGAGTTATTGAGAGTTATTTATAGTGTGTAATGAAGAGCCCAATGCGATGCTGAATCTAGACTTGTCACATTGTGCTATACTCTGTTGCTCCTAACGTTGAGTTGTCTTCCTGCAGAGTCTGTGGGGACCTCTGGCCAGCGGCCTGTCTTCTGCCCAGTGCACAAGCAAGAGGCACTGAAGCTGTTCTGTGAGACATGCGACAGACTGACCTGCAGGGACTGCCAGCTACTGGAACACAAAGAGCACAGGTATGACTGTATCAGGTGGCCTGTAAAGTCCAACACAGAAACAGTGTGCTAGATTATTTACAAGCCTTTACATATTTTCTGAACAAAAGGAGAATAGAACACAATATAAGGAATGGTGAGATTACTGAAGACCTCAATTTTATTCTTAATATTTGCATGGGCAATGTGTGAGTTGGTCCAAAATGTATAACCGCAGACAAATAAGGGTTGCTAAGTGTTGGAGCAGCAAAAAAAAACCCTATCATCGTTTGCAATCCAAAATACGTTTTTTTTTGTACAAGATCAAGAACTTTCTAGAGCCGATTTCCAAATCACCTCCTTGGTAAAAAGTGTTTTGTAAAAGAAGAATCTTTAATGGGACATAACATGCACATGCAGAAGATGCATTAACTGATCTCAGAACTGCGCATCACGTTATGGGCATATTGTTTCATCTTATTCTTTTCCAAGGGAAGACCTGGTGGGTTCAGAAATTTTGCCTTTGTGATGTGCATATAGGCAGTCAGAGGGCTTACATTTTGATGTTCATTTGTAGCTGAGTGTACCCAAGGGGGTCAGGGAAGAGATGCAGCCCAGGAAGATGGGAATGGGGCTAAAAGTGAACACATCCTGGGTCAGCCAGTAGAGGAGCAGGAGGACAAGCGAGGATGTAGGCAAGCACTGGAAACGACAGACTGGAAGGAGGAAGTAGGGGGTGAGAAATAGGGGGTCTTTAATTTGAGGAAGCACAGAGAGGCAATGGAGTGTGTCAAGTAATTGGTTAGTGCTTATTCACTAAACTGCTTCACTAAAATTTATTCTTGTATGTGGCCAAGGTGTTACTTTCAGAAGAATGCAGAGAAAACGCAGATCATTTTCAGAATGAGCCTGCACTCGGTTTATGATTAATGTGGGGGATAAACTAATAGCATTGCAGTCAGCACCCCTGAGGACACCCCACTATTGCAAACCATAGCATTAAACATGCCCCCCATCCCATGAAGCTCTCCATATCATACTAGAGTACCCAATAGAGTAAAGCCGGTGTCCTTGTGTTCCTTCGTCTGATGGCTGAATGCTCAGCTACTGTACAGTGCAGCAGTTCAAACAGCCAGAACGAGCACTGTTGGGCTATGTTGCCTGTGCCAGCCTTGAGGTCTGATCATTTTTTCTTTTGTACAAAGCCCTTTTATATCTTTAGATCTTTAAGGTGAATTATGCTCAGTTTCTTTTTCCTCTCCCAAGGATGAGAGAGATGATTATGGATTACTGTACTATCATTTCATTTATGTTACCTTATTTGTGTGTGTTCCACAGTGGTGTCTACTTAATTTCACCTCGCCCTCATGGGATGAGATTGAGTATATGTAGCTAGGGATGGTAGGTACCAGTCTTCTGCTCCCAGATCACCACATGTGACTACTTAAGGCCTTCCCTATGCCCCAGGACAAACCAAAAAAGGTGCTCCACATTTAACAAAAGCAAGTCATGAAAAGTGACATGGATCTGCATGATTTTCTACACTGTTATAAATAATGTTGTAGAGCCAGTTCCCTCTGGCCTATCCACTGTGACATACAGAAGATATTATGAAGAAAGGAGCTTAAGCAAAGGATAGTTGTCTGTCAGCTCTTCTGTCCATTTTTATTGGTCAGTTTAAAGTGGACGTTTTTCTCTATAGAGTTTTACTAGAAAACATTATGCACATTCCTGAAACATGCATTTTCAGTTTATAAGTAATTTTAAAATGCTGCATGTAGTTTCCAAAAAGGATGCCAGATGTTTCATTCTTACCTGGCTTTACTGTTGTGCTTTGAAATAAACACTCCTTTCACCTTGCAGTCTTTCCTCAAGTGTTTTGTCTATCTGCATTTTATTGAATTTATTTTTTAGGTTCAGTGGTCATTCAAATTTGATATTAATATGATGGGAGTGCTGTAGGCTTTATACTAATGACTATAGTAGTAATCCCATTGAGAAAGCACAGAATCCAGAACACACTCCCCAACAGCTCCCATAAGCACCAAATCAGAGGGAGCTGGGGGAGTGACATTTCTGATGTGAAAATAAACTCGCGCTAGTGAGCAAACTGTTCAACCCTAATTTGGCATTTGCTTTGTTACTCTGCTTGGATTGTGCAAAACCCACACCTGATTTCCTTGTAGGTACCAGTTTTTAGAAGAGGCATTCCAGAACCAAAAGGGGATAATCGAGACCTTCATGGCCAAGCTCCAAGAAAAGAAGAATTATGTGCAGTACTCGGCCTCTCAGGTTCAGAGCAGGTAACAGGAAGTTTCTTTTGCTTCATTTTTTTTGGTGTAGATGTTGTAATAGGCAAGTGCGCTTAGATCTGTTGTCACCTTGTCTTTAGGATTAAAGAAGTGAATGAGACGCACAGGAAGGTGGAACATGAAATCAAAGTTGCTGTATTCACGTTAATTAATGAAATCAACAAAAAAGGAAAATCATTGCTACAGCAATTGGAGGTACGTACCAAGGCATTAAATACTGCTTATAGTAATTAGTTTATCTGATGTCTTTTTCCATACTGATCTGCTTATAGCGACTAAGGGGGTTAAGTGTGGTCTCAACAGCTGTTGCTTCCTGGCTGGATCTCAGGAGAGCTGCAGGATACCTGACATCTTGTTTGGGTGCCTGTTACCTGTGCTTATATATCACTACATAAGTTGAGTTTTGCTTCTCACAGAATTCTTCAGGCCTACACAATCTGCTGGTACTCTGAGGTCTGAGGTGAAAAGGTATATAAAAGATGTTGGCCATTGTATAAGGCTGTTCTCTATAAAGACCACTCCTGCTCTAGAGCACACACAACTAAAAATGTTTTTAGGACTGTGTGAATATTTCTAGGGCATGCACATGGTTAAACTGTATGTTCTTTCAAGCATCTATTACTGGTTAAATAACACCTTTGTCGAAGATAAATCAGTTTAGGAGTTGATAATGGTCATTTGGTATCTTTTTTTATTGAGCAAAACAATCCAGTGTTACAAGGTGTGATGAGCTTTGACTGAGCTGAATGGTCTGTTCTGTTTTTCTTATGTTACTTTTGTTCAATATTTGGCAAGGAATTGTCATCTATATTGCCTGACTCATTTCAATAATAGTAAAGTGTAATAGTAAACTTCACATCTGACAGATATCGACAACTACAGGAATCATTAAAACAATGTTATCTGTTTTGGAGTGTGTTGTATGCCGGTCATTGCCATCTCTTTCAGCTAAGTGAGGCAGTAAGAGTTTCTGGTTGGGAATCCTGTTTGTGCACCAACCAACTTCTGTGTAAGTCTTGGCACACAGAAGCAGTGACTCACGCCTCTCACCTGCTGTCTCTCTCCCCACTCGCAGAGTGTGACGAAGGAGCGCAATGTGAAGCTGATGCACCAGCAGCGTGACATCAACAGCCTAGCCCAGCAGATCATGCACGTTCTCAACTTTGCCAACTGGGCAATCGGCAGTGGGAGCAGCACTGCTCTGCTCTACAGCAAAAGACTAGTAAGGGTCATCTCACATTGTTCCAGGCAATGCAGCCTGATGACGTTAATGTTAGTTGTCTTATCTTTACTTAGGACTCTGAAGCTGCCCATAAGCTTGAAAGTGGGGTGAAAGATAGAACAGTATATTATTACTGCATGTGACGTCACAGATTTTTTTTTTTAAGTACAGATTAAATAATTTTGATCTTGTGGCCAATTGAAAACGCACACCTGCTACTTGTAGCAGTTTTCGGTTTTGCCCACGGCTTTTTAAATGCTGTTTTGTAGAAAGCCAGAAACCAGCCACCATGTACTGGGCTTATAGTTTGTAATTGTGGTCATTTCAGACTTTTGCTACTCATTGTTCTTACGTTTCAGATACCAAAGATATACTGGAGATGTGAAAGTGCTAACATGATTTGTGCTGCTGATAGGGTTGTGCAGATTTATATTTTTCCCCCACTCTGTTGCTATGGATGAATACAATAGGCTGCCCTAATTTCTCCACCGTTATTAACTGAGGTTATGGACTGTGAAACTGGAAAGCATGTCAGGACTTCTTCTTGCCTCCTAGATAACATTCCAGCTGAGGCACATCCTAAAGGCACGATGTGATCCGGTGCCTCCAGCCAATGGGGCTGTGCGCTTCTTCTGTGACCCCACCTTCTGGGCCAAGAATGTCGTAAACCTGGGTGAGTCCTCGCTTACTGTAGCTCCCTGGAGCCAGTGTTGCCCTTGACAAGTTTCACTTCTGTGGTGTATTTTTTAATATCAGAATTAAACTGTATAGTACCATGCTTCTATAGCCAATACAAAACAATACTGGCTATAAAAACATTAGCACCTCCCACAACAGAGGTATTTGTCTTATTTATACAAACCGTCACTGCCTAACTCCTCCAGCTTAATCAAAAGTGCACAAAATAGCAGATGCTTGTGGTACAACTTGTGCTTCGTAATCTTTTGCAATCGTAGTTCTTCAAGTCAAGAATACTCATTTTAAAATGATTGACCCCTGATACCCTCAATAGGTTGCGGTTTTGAAGAAAATTTATTTCCACACCATTTTTCTTTGGTTTTCTTTATTTTTGGACTCCCTGAATACCTTATTACTTGAATACCATGTTACCATGTGGTACGTTTACTTGCATGTGATTACATGTTCCTAAAGAAACAACCATAAGTGTACAAAACTGGTGTGATTTATAACCCATTAGGATTTCTTTAGAAGCTGCTTTATATGGAAGCATTTGTAAATTCCATATTATCTTTGTGTATACATTTTTTCTGGTGCGTTCACAAGGCACCAGCATGCGATATTAACAATGAGAGTTCCTAATTGCTGCTGTTTATTTTAGGTAACCTAGTGGTGGAGAACAAGGCCCCTGTTGTCCACCCTCCCAACATGGTGGTGGGGCAGGTGCCCAATGTGCCGAACCATGCGGGCAAGCACCCAGGCCAGATCAACCTGGCACAGCTGCGGCTCCAGCACATGCAGCAGGCAGCCTATGCGCAAAAACAGCAGCAGATACAGCAACAGATGCGCATGGCTCCCCAGGTTTCCCAGCATTCACGGCAAGGGGGGCCCCAAATGGTCCAGCAGCAGGTCAGTTTTGCCCCTTTCTATCCCATTTATTGCATTGAATAAAGACCTATACATTTCCGATAATTTTTTTTTAGATTTTCTGTTTTTTGAAATTGAAATTTTTATCAGACAAGACACTTGAGTTAAGTTGTCTTGGCCAGAATGAGTGGTCGGTGATGGGTCGTAACTGACAGTTGCTGTTGAAGCAGAGTGTGAAAGTAATAACGTGCTTTATTTCATTTAAGTTTAAAAGTTGAATTCCATTTATCCACTTGGTAACACGACCCTATACCTCAAGGCACAGGTTATCCCATTAAAACGGATGAATTGGTTTCTGTTGTAATGAGTCTGTTCATGGGACGTGTAGAAAAGCTACTGGACTGGCTTTTAAGGGCCATAGCTGGACATCCTTATTATGGCCTTATGTAGCAAGATGTGTATTTTTTGTTATGCTGTGTCCCCTCAGTCTTGCCTTTGGCTGTTTTTAACTAACAAAGCACTGCTAATTACCAAGCAAAGCCTGAGCTGCTTTCACATCTCATTGCAGTGTGTAGCTCAATCGGGTTTTTACAGGTGATGCTGATCACTAACCTAGAACCAGCAAAACTAGCATTAGAAGGCTCCAAAGCCAAATCGTTTTTTTCTTTCTTCTCTTTTCAGCATGGAATAAACCTATTACTTGTTCCTTTGTAGCATTTTAGTCCTGCAGACTAAAGTTGTTGAATAGGTTGTTCCAGCTATTTTCAGTAGAATAAATATGCAAGTGATGTTCAAAACTTGCAACTGATTTTTAGTATTTTCTGGAATTTAAAATAACACCCGATACCCATTGTATTTTAAAGGGGGGTATGTGATGGTGAAAAGACACTAAACACTATTGAACACTACAAATTAATTCGCATTTGTAGTAGTGGTTGTGATGCATTTTAGTTAATGGTATTTGAGGCCAGCTTTTACATTTACATGGAAATATAAGCATATTTAAATCCAGTCTACCCTGCTGTGACAAATTAGTCTGGCTGCCCTTCTCTAAGTTGGTGTTCTGTAGAGATGCCTACTTGATGGGTCTTTGCTTCCAGTCCACTGAAATGAACAGGGTTTTACTGTGCTAGATGGGGATTAACACGTGTTGACAAGACTTTAGTAAGATGTTGATAAGACTTTTCAGTGCATCGTGGTGTATGATTGTCAAACAACCTAATTTCTCAACTGAATTGAAATTAATTTTTTTTATAATTAGTATACAGTTTTAAAATTGTTTATACAGTAGGTTATTGTTCTATTTAATTTAGGGAAAAAATGATGAAATTACAACATTTTGACTGTAATATACAATTTAGTAACACTAAATCAACTTTGTGCATGTTTATCTCACTAATTGAAACTAGATTGCGTTCTGTATCATTCAGATTGAGTCTGCAGAATAGTTATAAATTAACCAATACTTAAGATCCTAATTACATGTTGACTTTAAAGATTTATAATCGGTAATTTTGCCACCATCATGAAACTGAACACTGAAGAGCTGCCCTCTTCAGGCCATCTGCGTCAAAGAAACCCGTATACCCCAGTTGAGCAACGCATTCTTCCAGTTCTCATTAGTTCAATGAATCGCAGGCAGTCCAGTTTTGCTTTTGAGTAAAGAATTCTTGTCCAAAATTGACATATATACTTTACTGCAATTGTAGCCCCCATAAACCGCCGCTAGATTTGAATATCAAATCTACAAAGCCAGTGGGTACAAAAACACGGGAGTAAAAATGGAAAAGTGGGCTGAAGGGCGACATCAAGTGTTCAAACGGGAGGATAACGCAGCATTTTGAGATCTTGTTCTGTTGGCAACAGCACCTTAGGTTGGAGCATTCGTCAGGTATTTGTTATAGAAAGGGGTATTTTCAACGCGTGCTTTAGTCTGCCGTCTGTCCACAGGCTTCTTACAGGAACCTCTCTTCCACGTGATACTGAAAGCGAGTTGATTTTTTTTAAAGCTAAAGACTGGCTTTTTAGTCCTCCCCCAGGTTTTCGTCGCCTTTAATCTGTTGCGCATGTGCAGCAGTATGTAAACAGAAGAGGTACGAGAGTGGTGTCTTAGAAGAACATAAGGCCGAGCCTTATTTGTTTTTTATTTTCTGTGGCTTTACAGATTTGCAAATTAAGTGATTGGTATAGGGTATCGATTGTTTTATTTTCAGAGCAAAATCCTCTTATTTTCTAGTCCAAAATGTTTATTTATCTGCGTGATGTCGCGTATAGAAGACCAGAGCTGTGTGTAGATCGATCGTTGAAGGCCCCTTAGGATATTTGGATTTGAGAGAAAAAGTACTTGTCAGCCGAGCGACCTCTATTTTATTCGACGGCAGGCTGAATTTATATAACTTTGCAGCAACTAACTGCACGGAAGAATTCGCGAAAGAAGCAATACATTTCTTCGTACCAGGGCTGTGCAGGCTTCTTTGATGTAGATCGCCTGTAAAATCGCTGCAGATTTTTTACTCGGAGAGACTTAAGTCTTGTATAACCTTGAAGCTTTTGAAAGTTTTGGAAAAGAGCGCTTGCTAGTGTGATTAGATCATTGAGCATTATGCAACTCAGAAGGAATGAAAGACTGACTTGAAAATAGACTTTTAATCTCAATTGTTTAACTGAGGTTATGTTATCTCAATAAAACAATTGAAATTAAAAATTATGTAAAGTACAATTATGTAATCTCAATAAAATGTAATTTATTAGGTCTACTTTTCTTGAAATTACATACCCTACATAGTAAAGAAGTTTCACTTTTTATTCTGCTGATTGAATTTGAATGCGTCTGGACAGTACAATTTAAATGTGGAGAAGCTTTGCAATATAATATTGTTTACACGTTTTTTACATAGTGGTTAAACAAGAAAATACACTATTTTCCCCTACTGAAGGCACAAACATCACTGCAGATGCTTAACTGTGATAAGAATATTTGAGGATACATTATTTTTTGGGGTTATGTTTTACACATTGCAAGAACAAAACATTTGAATGAGGGAGTAAATTATGGACTTCATAAACCTACTTCTCAAATGGGTTAGAACTGCAGCAATTACGAATTTTGCCTAAACTCTGGAGTCACCAGGCATCACTGCACAGCATATTCTGCTCACCCAAAGTTATGAATCAACATAATATCTGTTGATATTATACATTAGAATTTTTTTGTTATAAGTGCAATGTTTTCTGAATTTATTTTACTACAGTATACTCCCATTTAAAAAGGCAATTAACTCACTGTAATCTTCAATAGGCATGTTTAATGAAACATTCCTTTTCTTCTGGATTAAGGATAGTTTTTGTGATTTTGTGGTAATGTTATGGTTGATTATTACATATGTGTTTTGGAACAGATATCAAGAGGGCTTGTGTGTTTTTGCTGGTTCATGAAAACCTGCAAACACTGCATAATTAATATGTGAGAAACAATCTGTGGGATTAATGCACACCACTAGTTGAGTGGCTGATGAGGGACATGCAGTGGCTGAACTAAGAGAAAAGCAGCTTGCTTTAATAGTTCTAACTGAAATAAGACTCAACCAACAGTTAAAGTAATCTAACACAAGCAACAAGTACTGAGATGATGATGATGATGATAATTGTTTACACTTAAATTGCACTTTTCTGGACACTCCACTCAAAGCGCTTTACAGGTAATGGGGACACCTCTCCTCCACTACCAATGTGCAGTATCCACCTGGATGATGCAACCACAGCCATAGTGTGCCAGAACGCTCACCAGACATCAGCTATCAGTGGGGAGGAGAGCAGAGTAATGAAGCCAATTCATAGATGAGGATTATTAGGATGCCATGATTGGTAAGAGCCAATGGGAAATTTGGCCAGGATTCTGGGGTTACACCCCTACTCTTTTCGAGAGATCTCTGAACTCTATAGATGTACTACTAATTGTTTGGCTGCTGGGGTCTAACTGATCCAGGATCTCTGTGGTAGAGATTAAAGGCCCATTAAAGAGTGATATGGATGGTGAATGTGTTGACACGGACATGCTTCATTAATTTTACTTTCTGCACTCGTTTTTATTTGGTTCTTTGCTAATAGAGATCAGAAGGAGTAGACCAGCCATGGAGTAGAGCTGACAGGTGTAGATGTTTCTCATTATTTGTACACATGGGAGTTTTTCTACGTACTGTGCAAGGTAGATTCTGTCCGAAACCTGAGTGAACAAGTGCTTTTTGTTGATTGTTGCTATTTTTTATGTAACTGTAGATCTGGTTTTTGATCAATTGATGTACCATTTTTGTTTCCACACAGCCTCCACGGTTGATAAGTATGCAGTCCATGCGTGGTGGGATGAACGGCACTGCCTACCAGGCACACCAAATGAGGATGGCACAGAGTCAGAACCGTATGCCAGGCATCCCTAGGCACAATGGGCAGCAGTACCCCATGATGCAGCCACAGCTTCAGAGACAGGTGGAGTGAGCTTGAATTTTAACGTTTTTCTCCTCTACAACAGCTCTATAGTACCCAATTAAAATAACAAATTGGGTGTGGAATGAAAAAAAATACTCCTGGCTTTTTTTCGTATTTTTTGGTTAGAATCAGCATTAATGAGTGTACATCAAACCACAATAAAAGTGAAATCTAAACAGTAATTTGTCAAACCTCCAATTTACATCACAGAATAAACCAAATTTTCAGGAATGCGCAGCACCGTGTTCTGCGAATCGGAGCAAGGCAACAAAACTTGCTGTGACCTTGCAGCCTTATCATATTATCACAAGTAAACAGACTTGTGAATACAGCTCTTTTAATCTAATAGAAATATTACTTTGGATTTCAAGATGATTTTCCTGACAAATACTTTAACTCTGCATGCAAATCACGTTAGAATATTTCTGTGGTTAGATGTCTGCGGCACAACCTGTATTTATTTGATCCTCACGTTATATTAGTCATTAAGGTGACGACTTAGCAGGAAAGGCTGCTTCACATTGCAATTCATGGTTACTCGGATATGAGCTTTCGAGAACGTAGCGACTTGCAGTACTTTCACAACATTCATGATTTTGTGCTTAATTTGAAATTCGGCATTGTTTTTCTATAAAGTCACGATTTTATTTAATTACTGAGATTTAATAACTGATCTGAGAAATTGGGACTGCAGTTCCTCTTTAATCAGGTGTTGGGTTACCAGATGCCTACATGTTCTACCCGATGAGGCTATCTCTTTGCAGCCTTTCAGGCATTTTTCTTATACATTTCAGACCCCTTTCTTGTGAATAGCTATATTCTTGCAATGCATCGTTAAAATTGTGAACAGGTTTTTCTTCTTTTAAAGTGTAAGTAAACTTTTGGTTTAATTCATTCTAATGTTTCGTTAGCAATGATATCTTGGCAGTAGACACTAATTGCTTCCATTTAAACAGAAGACCTTTCTGACAGTCCATCTTTTCTCCTTTCCCAGCACTCTAATCCAGGTCATGCTGGCCCTTTCCCTGTGGCTTCAATCCATAACAGTGCAGCCAATCCAACCAGCCCTACCACAGGCAGCATGGCAAGTGCCAACCGCGGTCCCACCAGCCCCTCTGTCACCTCCATCGAGCTTATCCCCTCAGTGACGAATCCAGAAAACCTGCCCTGTCTGCCGGACATCCCTCCTATACAGGTCAGTGCAACAGGGCTTTTAACCTGTCTGGCACATCTGTAACATTTGACTGAGAGGTCCTCTTCGCAACCTGTTGCTCCCACCTAAGACTCCATTTTGGAGCTCACTGCTCATCAAAGTATTTAATATTAAAATGTACATCCAACCCACTGTAGTCTTCGTCAGAACTCTTCATTGAGTACCATTGAGTGTCCTTTTATTGATTTTAGTTCACAGTGGTGCCCACTCACTATCCCATTTCTCATGAAGATCAGGACACTTTCCACGAGGAAGAATTCCCAACATTATTAAATAAGTCTTTGTATAAAAGAAGGCCTTCTGTCTTCTTGAAAATACCTAAGTCCTTTGCATTCGAGTGTGTTGGTGTTGTATTGAGCTTGAAGTGATGGTTTAAGCTGGCAAATGATTCAGATCATTGTCCTGTTGAAAGAGCAATTTCCTCCTCAGTTTGAGCTTTTTGGCAGAGGGTAGCAGGTTCTTCTCCAGGATTTGTCTGTAATGTGCACCATTCATCTTCCCATCAATCCTGCTGAGATTGCCAGTCCCTGCCACTGAAAAGCATCAACATTACCTGGCTGGTGTGCGGTGTTTTATTTCCTCTATACATATTGCATAGCATTCAGGCCAAAAAGTTCCACTTTTAGATCATATCTGGTCTGTAAATATTAGGTTTCATTTGACTTTTTCTTTATCCTTTTTTTTAAAAAGTTCACCTTTTTCTTGCAGCTGGAAGATGCTGGATCAAGTACACTTGATAATCTGCTAAGCAGATACATCTCTGCGTCCCACCATCTTCCCCTTGGCCCGTCTGGAAGTATGAACCCCTCCCCAGTCCCATCTTCGCTGTCCCCTGGATCCACAGGTAGGATTACCACTTCCCTGCCCTTGCCTACAGTGTGTGTGCTCCCTTTGCCCTGAGAGAGCAGCTCACACCTCTTGTTTGACTTCCATATCGGTCATGATTCAATTCAAATCCTAAGCAGGATGCCACTGTTATGTCCTTCCGCAAGAAAGTTCACATTTCAAACTTCAATTTAATGAGGCATTATAAATTTATGAATTTGCTGGCTTGCAAGCAAGTTTATAGGCATTGGGGAATAAGTGATATGTTACTGAATCTTTATTTTAGCAGTTAAAGCTGTGACATTTCTGGCCTATTTTTGACAGTGCCTATTGTAGTTCTCACGGATGCATAAAGGACAAAAGTTCCTAAAGATTCAGAAGTGGTCCACAGTCATTGAACAGAATTTTCTCCTTTTGTAAAAATGCCCTTTCTCTGGATTTATTTTCAGCTGTTTCTACTCATACATTGGTTTAATCATTTAATAATTGATTCAGCCTTCATTAGTGTCAAATACCATGTAGCCCTTTTGTGTTTTTGGATACAAAATACACACATTCTATTCACATAAACTATCTAAAGTAGCTTTATTTTAATGTAAATTTAGATGTAATGTACATGTGCATTTTCGTAATTTAGAGAATTAGGAAAATAACTTGACAGAACTTCACAAAAAACGTTTTGCATATTCTGAGCACATATGGCCTTTTTTCTCCCTTTTGAAAATGGGGAAGCAAGCAGTAAATAGGCTAAATATGAAGATTTCCATTTGTAGGAGAGATTGTTTCGAACACTGAAAGATTGTTTGAGAATGTAAATAAAACCCGATGTGTTCAGAATTTTTAAGGATTAGCAGAGTTTTAAGGTTCTGCTTTATCCTTTGTTAAAGCACTAATAGCTAAACACTCTAATTCACTATTTATTAAGTTTGAGATTTTTTTTCATTCATCTGTGTATTGTCTTATGCAGGTATTTCAAATTCACACACACCTGTACGACCCTCAAGCACATCCAGCACTGGGAGTCGAGGAAGGTTAGTTTTAATATCGCCTTTTATGTTGAGACCAAGACCGTAGGTAGAATATAAGGTTCCGTTTTCATGTTTGCTTGCTGGTAGTAGAGCATGATCTCAGTTTGAGAAGTTCCGCCTTTCTTCATATTGTTCTTCATATAAAGAACAAAGTTTCAGTTGATACTCCGAGACAGTGTTGCACTCTGACCTGTTCAGTTATTTGTCTTGCATTTTGTCCACTTTTGATATTGCCCTTTCTGTACTTTATCAGGACTGCTAGTGTAATGTTTGTAGTGTAGTGTAGTAATGCAGTTTTTTACTGGGAGGTGGGGGTTAGCTTTGTGTTTTTTCCAGTGGCAAGTCCTACATCTATATGAAAAATTCACTGGTAGCCTTTCTGATTTCTCCAGCCATAAGGTACATCACTATTTAAACTGCAGAAATTGTTGAATAAAAAGCCAGCATCTTTCATAGGTCTGTCATAAAATATTATCTGAGATGTAGTCAAAGACTGCATTTAATCTGGCTCATGGGAGATTTAGCAGTGTTTTAAAGGCTTATCTTTTAAGAACATTTAAGTTTATATGAGAAGGAAGCAACTGGGGTCATCTTGTTCATCCAGTCGTGTAGATGGATGATAGTAGCTTATGAATAATAAACCTTTCCTTAAGTGATCCTATTGAATAACCATTTTATCCACTTATTTCTTAAAGTTAGTTGGTCATTTTATAATTTATTGTGACGCATTTGTGTTGACACATCAACCCTGGTTTGTTCCCAATGTTGATGGTTTTCATTTGTTGGGTCAAAGGATAGAGGAGATTAGAGTCATGAGTAATTCATATGATAGTCAGGAAAATAGTTAGTTCCATGCTTCCTTGTACCTTCATGTTTCCACATCCTGTTTTGCAATACTCTGTGAAATTTTGCTCCTAGAGAATGTAGAATGTCGATAGGCCTGTCTCAAGAACATTTTGAACTCCATCACTATTGAGCAACTCGAGCATGGTGCTAAATGCTCTTTACCAGTTGCATCTGTAAAGCATTTCAAACCAGATTACGTGCTGTTGTCATAAGTACGGCTTAATATGTTTACAGTAGACTAAATCTACTCATACCCTTGATGAACTGAGTTGATTTAGAAAACAATATAGATGTACATTAATGGTTTTTAACATTGAGTTAAAATGTGATGTATGGCATACCTAAAATAAAGGTAGCATAAAAATAAGAATACAATTGAAATGTAAATTTGGAAAATACTCTAAATTCACATCTTTTGTTAGTCATTTGCAAAGTCTCAAAGTTTTCTTGATTGCCATTGGGTATTAAAGGAGCACAAAATACTCAATATATAATGTATATAATGGCTTCAGTGAAAGCTACAAATAATCCATTAGACTTTCCCTTTTGGGTCTGGTGTCCTCTGGGAACTTCAAGGCTAGCGGGATGGTTGCTACCCCATCAGTCAAAAGACAGTTTTACCAAATCATGTTGTCTGATAAGTGGATAAATTGCCAAAGAAGGTAATTCCTCATTCCTTTTGTAGAAAAAATTAGTGCTACAAGATCTGCATCGCGCAGAATTAGTTATAACAAACTTTGATGGAAATGCGTTGTGGGGGAATAAAGACAGATCGAGACTACAGCTTACCGAAACTGGAGATGTGGTTCTGCATGAATGCATATTACAAGACTACAAGTCTCAGTTATTTAAAACAAGAAGAGGGTGCACAAAGTGCAGATAATGAATACTTTTGAGCATCAAGCAGAAATATATATTTGAAAGTTGTTCCTGTTTTACAATATTAACTATTGTACAATTCTTAGTATTTCTTTATTGAAATACCAAATTTGTTCCCAGATTTTTTCATTCACATTCTGGTCTGAATAAATGTGGAGGTAGAATGCTTGTGTGTTTATGTAGAATATGAAGAGAAAACTGAAAGCTTGCAACTTGTGCCATTTAACATTGTAACCTCAAAATCTTTTAGTCAATTTTAAATGTTGCTCTTTTGTAGTCTTTAATGCAGCAGGGATACTTAGGGAAATTTTTGAACAGAGAGGAAACCAGGTTTGGCTCTGATTCTTAAGTGCGCTTGATGAATGTGGCACAGCTGCCCTCAATCTGTCTCCAGCTGCGGATCGTCGGGCAGGACAGCGGCAGTGGCGGCGCCTGCGGTGGAGCCGGTGAAGGTCAAGCAGGAGCCAGGCACCGAGGAAGAGTGCGGCTTCTCAGGGACGCAGGTCAAGCAGGAGCGTAGCGAGGATGGGAGGCGGAGTGCCTGCATGGTAGGGACTGTTTCTTGCTTCCTCGTTTTAATAGAAGTAATAGAACATTTTGAAATTGTTGTAGTGACTCATGATTGTTAATTTTTTAATACAAATAAAATTCAAATTAAAAAATGAATAAAAAACATCAAGAAACTAAATATAGTATGCAGTCACAGATTTTGACATATTGTTAGGATTTTAGCAAATAGTAACGCATTTCAAGCACAAAGCTCTTCCTCAGACAGCATCAATATCAATAGTCTACATCTTTGATTCCTATGTAAACTAAGCTATTGGTCAGTTAATGTCTTGTTGAGGATGATTGTTTAGTTAAAATACTGTGATAGCTAGTTAGTTCTCAAGCTAGTACAGTCATCTAGCTGTTAGATGGCTAAGAGGGGGGGGTTAGCACTTGACTTAAGATTTTGAAAATGTAGATCAAGGAAATAACAATTGCAGATATAATTGAATAATTGCATCACTTATAAGCGTGTACTTTGAGCCCTTGCTCATTGTTTCAATATAAATTTTAGTTGTGCTGGAAAGCCTCTTAAATGTATTTCACCAGTGCAAGTTCACTGCAACAGCGCCTGTGTGCTTTTCAGATGAGCAGCCCTGAGAGCAGCCTGACGCCTCCCCTGCCAGCGCCTGCTCCAGCGGACACTGCGGAGATGGAGACGCTGCGCTCCTTAGAGGAGCGCGTCAAAGTGGAGCCTACAGAGGCGGTGGAGAGCTGCCAGCAGCAGGCCACGCCACCCCTGACCAACGGCAAGAGCTCGTCGCGCAACTCGATGCACCGCTCCCCCCGGGCCGCCGGTGCCAGCGGCGACAACAAGGACGACGATCCCAACGAGGACTGGTGCGCGGTCTGCCAGAACGGGGGCAACCTGCTGTGCTGTGACATGTGCCCCAAAGTCTTCCACCTTACATGCCACGTACCTACGCTGCTCAGCTTTCCCAGGTACCACCTCTCTGTTAATTGTCCGTACTCTAAAAGTCCCACTTCTGCGGGGTTGAGTCTTCTTATACGTCGCCAAATCAACACATGCAGCTCTCTTGGGCTCCTGTGCAAAGCTCCCTCATAACATGTCAGTGAAGCCTCAAGGAGAAGGGGGCAGCACAAATCCATCAAAACTGATTTCCCACTTCAGTAATTGGTGCCAGCAATGATCTGAGCCTTTTTGGAACTTTTCTCCAGGGGTGGAATGTATCCCATCCTTCTTGTTTCGGAAATTAAAAACAAACTAAGCTAATGTAATTTATGATTGAATCTTATTAAAATCCCCCAGAAAGCCCTGTATTTTCCACTAAAATAATCTGCCTAAAGCAGTATATACAAGTGCTGGTGACTATTGCACAGATGTTTCCATTCATTAACATAAGTTAATTGTACCCTTGTTCGTTCTACATGAAGTACTTCCAGATGTTGTCACTGTTTGTGCAGATGGTGATTGTCCTGGCAGTATTTAAGACCTCCTTCAATATTTTCTTTCCTGCAGTGGGGAGTGGATCTGCACCTTCTGTAGAAACCTTTCCAATCCTCAGGTTGAATATAACTGTGACAACCTGCAACACAGCAAGAAAGGAAAGACAGTGCATGGCTTGAACCCCATAGACCAAAGGGTGAGTCACGTGGGGAAAATGTGACAAATGGACGAGGCAGAGAGCTTCAAGAGCTTCAGTTTGTCATATTACTGGCAGCTTCCTTTCCACACTTTTTCGTTACCCATTAAAAGCCAGTTAAGCTAGATGTGCATTTTGAGCTGTTAAGAATTCTATCTCATCTGTAAACTTCACCTCCTCTGTTTAAACCTTGAGTAATTGCTAATAATTGTCACAGCCTTTGTTTAAACAAAAGTTTTTAGAATACAGGTATTTTTTCTATGTTTAATAACAATCACTGTACATGACATATCTCATAAACTGGTTTCTTTTCTTTTTACAGAAATGTGAGCGACTTCTCTTGTATCTGTTTTGCCACGAGCTGAGTGTTGAATTCCATGAGCCAGTTCCAGCTTCAGTAAGTGGCAGGGCTCTATTTGGAATTGCAGAGCGTGTGCAGTGCATTGTGAACACTAATCATCGATGATTGAATTGAAACTGCCAGCAGTCCAAGACTACTCTTTTCAGTGCATTTTATATACAGGACTGAGAAGTGTGGAAACAAGGGAAAAGAAATATAGGTGGTTTCTAGTATACGTTTAGGGTGAAGACAAGAAAATCATGGTGTATCGCAGACTTTTTAAAAATATATATGTATTCTCCCCATAAGAACAATGTAAATTTGTAGGTTCAGGACTGCCTATGCTACTTAAAGGGGGAGGCTTTTCCCATAAGAATAAATAGAATAGTCAGGTTACCCACTATACATTAGATTGTTTTGCTTCTAGCTAAATAAAGTATAAAGGATCCAATTATAAATCCCATTTATGTTCCTAAGTAATGTAGCTTTTTGCAAAGTGATTTAGGGAAATAATTACATTCCTTGTTATTTTGAGATATGTTGCCAACGTACAGCTCAGTCACAGGTATATACATTTAATGTACCCATAACACATAAATAAACAGATAAATGGCACCTCGTTACCTAGCTTTGCTGAAACCACCAGAGTCAGGGTAGTTTTTGTCTTCCACTCATTCTTCATGCATTTGACATTAGGATCAAACCTTAATCATATCATGTGGTGTTAGGAACTCCACTTTAATGTTGGAATTTAAGGATTCATAATCTGACTCATAATCTAATCATGTGCAACGGAATTGTCTACTAGAAGAAAAGTTTTAATGTTTAATGCTCTTCGCAATATTTTCCATTTCTGAAACAAAATAATCCACAAACCACCTACATTGATGGCTTTTGGTATCTGTTTGGAAAAACATAAGTGTTACTTAATCTTACTCCTACTTGACATCTGACGTAGTAGAGCCAGATCTGCCTTGCCATTGACTTTGATTTCCCTCTTTCTTTGTCTGCTTTCCCTTTAGTTGCTGATCAACAGTTTTTTGACACCATAAACCTACGGTCTTAGTTTGCTGGTACCGTTTGAGCTTTTCTTCAATTGCGTAAAATCTGAAATGTACTGTTGCTGGAACAAATTTTACTGCTTTTCAGATCCCTAATTACTACAAAATCATAAAGAAGCCGATGGAGCTGAGCACTGTGAAGAAGAAGCTGCAGATGAAGCACTCCCAGCACTACCAGAACCCACAGGACTTTGTTGCAGATGTTCGGCTCATCTTTAAAAACTGTGCAAGATACAATGAAGTAAGTGACCCCCAGTTGGCTCTTTTGCAGCTGTGCTGAAGGGGCCAGCCCCTGCTGTCTGTTGTCTGTTGAAGTGTTCACTCTGTCATGACTTTGAATCCTACAACTAGAGCATGTGGCATTTTAAATGCACTTCCTCATGTTGTGGTGGATTTCTGCTGATGGGTTCTTGAACTTTAGTGGGTGAGACATAGCTTTTATTCACAGGTGCATTTCTGAAAACCGTAGTCCTATAAAACCAAGGCTGCACGTGTAGGCCTTGCAGAAATAGATGCGTCATCAGGTCATGCATGGAATCCCCTGCATGTTTTCAGAAATCCTGCTGGACATTTGATACAGTCCTTCAGGGCTTCTGGGTTTAGTCCCTGTGAAAATACATCTTTGAAGCTGCTAACCTCCGTCATTGGGAATCCCTACTGCTCCTTGCTGGGATTAGTCATTTTTCTTTAACAATCAACAATTATTGATGAGTATGGCCATTTTTAGGTGTTAAGCAAGATGGATTCGTAACAAGATGAATTTGAGGCGCTGTACATTTTTACATGCACAAAAGCAGCACAGATGGACAGCTGTTTATTTTTCCCTTCCTTTTCATTCAATTTAAGAAAACAGTCTTTATTGGGCATAAATGGTGTCAAAAGCGAGCCTGGATTGATCCAGCATCATGATTTAGTAGTCCCAGTTCATGATTGCTGGCTGTCTCAAGCCAGGGTGGATCAGGCCGTGTCTGCATCGGCACTAAGGTTTGAGCCTTGTCTGAGATGCTGATCCATTACAGTGAAGTTGAGATGGATGTTTCTTTCACCTTTATTTGAGATTGGGGAGCTCAGAAATAAGGACATTTCACAAGTTTAAATTCTGTGAAAAGCAAAACCGGGTAATGGCCTGCTGCAAATTAAATGTCTTCGAAAACAAGATTGCCCTTTCGCTTCAGATTGTTTCAGAACATTAAAACTAAGTTTGAACATTTCATAGGTTTTTTTTTTGCCACAGTTTCTCATGTTTCATCTGCCATTGGTTTGGATCACCGTGATTATGCAGCTATGACAGGCAGAGGGGAAGTAGAGCAGAAATGCTTTTCACATGCTTGAGGAATTTCTTGCTTCTGCTTTAGCATGTGCATCAGCACTGCTGTGTTAATTCATTTGCAGCATGAGTATTTTTGTCTGTTTTCCACCTGCCACAGTTCTTGTCTGTGTTGCCGTTTACTACGTCTTACTGTAGATGTCAGATTTGTTCCATGACATTGACCTGTTCATCTCATGATGCACAGTTTATACCACACGCCATGCTGTTCATGTGTACATGACGAATGGGGAGCTTGGCTTCACAGAGCAATCACATTTCACACTGGTCGTCTGCTCACCTGATGGGAGCTGTAAGAATCTCCTGTGGTGCCAGTGCATTGTTTTTGTGTCTCGCTTTGCAATCTCGGAGGCATTCCGTTAGCCGCAGAGTGAAGCTGAGGTGTTGCTGTCAAAATCGGGTCATAACCCGCAAGAGAAAAAACACCTCCCCCTGACTTGTGTGCCCCGTTTGAGTGTTTAATACCTCTAAATTCTGTCATGCACACTACCTTTGAGTACTTGGAGTCTAAACAAAACACTTGTGTTTCAAATACACAGAGGCAAGACATGTAAATCACATCCCAAGTTGCAAGTTTAAAAAAAGAGAACCACTCATTTGTTCTGGAACCATACACAGCAGTGACAAAGTTTGGGAAAGTTTGTTGCTGCCATGTTTCATTGAAGGTAGCAGTGTTTTTCCACACTGAGGTGATGACATTGGTAGCCCTGCAGAAATGCAGCTCATTCCTGGCGCGGTCTGCATGGCGGGCCTTAAGCTATGATCTTACTTGAGACTTGTTTGCAAGGTTGCTTTCATAGTCAGTAGTTCTCATGACTGGTGACTTGCCAAAGCTGGGCAGAGCTGTGAAGCTTCATCTTCCTGCCTTCGCACTGTGTGGTGAGAACTGGGTTTACCATCTCCCCCAGCCCACCCTCCAACAAGCGACTTGATTTATTAGATCAAAACCTTTCTGTTGTCTCTGCCATAGCCTGTGCAGTCACCACACATGAAAAGCCCCGTTGAGCATTTGTGGCTTGCAGCATTACAGTCCTGGTTCACCTCGACGTTTGTGTTTTTACATAGATGTCCAGTGATCATTAATTATCCCAGACTCACTTGGCATTGCTGTGTATGGTTTCCAGAAAAGAAAACAATGGTTCATTTTCCCAATTTGGGCAACGGTTTACTAAAGTCTGGTCTCTGTGTTTGCCTCTCTGCGTGTGGTATAAAACTTTTTGTTGTTGTATTTTTATTCTACTGTCCCTTTTTTAGATGTCTCGAATTATCCAAGTATATGATGAGAAAACCCAGATTAATGAGCAGGTAAGCTCTTTCTGATACCTCGGTGAAGGGTTCTTCAGAACCTGCAATGGCCGTCTGTTGACCCTCCCTGCTGTCCTCCCTTCTCTTCCAGGCGGACTCCGAAGTGGCCCAGGCAGGGAAGGCGGTGGCCTGTTACTTTGAGGAAAAACTGAAGGAGCTGTATCCAGACGAGACCTTCCCACCCACCCCGGACACAGAGCCCGAGGATGAGGAAGTGACAGAAGATTCCGACGACGACTTTGTGCAGCCACGCCGCAAACGATTAAAATCAGAAGAGAAGCCCATGCATATAAAATAAAAAAATTTAAACTGAACAGAAAGCTTCTCTGAAGAGACGGGAACTGTTGTATTGTGCTTTTTTTTCCGAACCGGACTCAACTTTTTGTTGCGGACATTCAGAGACACTGGGAGGAACTTTTTTTCTTGGGGGAAAAAAACGTCTTTAGACAGTATTAGAATTAAAAAAAACTGCTTGTACAGATTTAAAGAAATTTGCTCTGCTTTTGGTTTGTTAAATTAATTACCTGTTTCTTTCTATTTTTTTTATTTGTTTGTAAATCCATTGTGAATTCTGCTTTTTAAAAAAGGCCCCCTTAACCCCTTTGGTATATTATAAATTTCAACCGTCATCTGCAAGATGCATGCATGTGTGGCCATACATGCACATCCACATCCACGTCCTGTGAACAGTTGATCTTTCTGGACCACTATATCCTGAATGCACCTGTGTTATTGGTGTTGACCTTTGCTTTTAGGAGCATTAAGGATGCTGCATATGCAGTATGGTTATGCCATTGGCAGCCACAAAGGAAAAAAGCAATGAAGGATATCATTTTTCAAGTACTTTGCAGCTTTGGTGTTATGGTTTTACCTCATTGCCTTACCATTCTTTCCAGATGAGCTTCTGTGTGTATGGCTGATGTCCAGGAGATCAGCATGTAGTATGGTGAAATGGGTTGATATGAACACTAACCAAGGTACAGGAAACTTTGGCTGTACAGTGTCTTAATTTGGGAGGCAGGTCATTCAAATTCATTTATCCACCGTGTTGATGGGGAACATGTTGCACATGAGTTGTATATATTTATTTGATAAGTTTTCGGTGATGTTCCCTACTCTGTTTCTGGTCATTGGAAAGGTGTCATTCTTTCAAGGCTGCATCAGTTATTCAGCTTGCAAAACCGGTCTCTAAGTAGTTGGTTTTATTTGTGCATAACGTTTAACAGAGCTGTGCATCGTTGGGTCTGTTAACTTCACTGATATGACATTCCTGCATTTTCTGTATACACTGTTAGTAATAGTGAAGCGTTGTCCTACCTTCATGTAACCGACATGGGTAATATACTGTTCAAGCACAGTGCAGCATCACCCCAGTGTGATGTGACAACGCAATTGTCATTTCAGCACAGAAAGAGCACTGAAAGGAAGGAAAGAGGATCCTGTCCAAGAAGTAAGCCCTAGCTACGCTTTTGCTTAGTATGACAACACTGTTTTCAGAAGGAACTACTGTGGTTGGAAGGACAAAACACCATCCTATCTTAATCACTTAGGTTGTCTTTCATAACTACCAAGACGTTGAGCCATCCAGTGTACATCTATGTATAATTAGTTTTTTTGTGTGAAGAAAGCTTTTAGTTCTAACTGCACACATTCTAAGATGTATGCACTTTTTTTTAACCCAGTAAGCTGTTTGTACATTGTTTTAGTTTAGGTTCTTATTAACAGCCATATCTGGTTGTTCCTTGGTGTCCAGTTGGTCTAATGTGCGACACTGTGTGGTGGAAATATTGTAAGGTTTACCTTTCGGTCCCCCACTGCCTTAATTAAAACTTTACAAAAATCTCATTTTAACTGTGAAATTAAAAGTTAACACTTGCAGATTTTGTTCCGACATTCAGTCGTGACAACCTTATGGTATCTCCATTAATTTCTGTACTCTGTCACAAAATGTGCAGGTTAGAATGCCTCCATATTTGAGGTTTTGTCTAATGTCTAGGGAATCCTTTTTAACACCTGTGATCTACATCTTTATATCAATCTTGGTTGTTGGGAGGCAAGAAGGAAAAAAACAACTTGGTTTTAGGTTGGGTTGCTCAAAGAGCATGACAAAAGGAAAACCAAGTGGAAGAGGTGCATAGCCACTTGTGTGTTCATAGCATCGAGGACCACTGTAAACTCTGATCTGATCTGATCTGATCTGCCGTTACAGCCCTCCATGCTTTGTTTGGGTGTTACGTTTTAGCATTGAACCTGCAAGCCTTCATAAACCTTTTTAGAACCTACATATTTTAATAAAGACAGATGCTTAAAGATGGGAAATATTCTGAATCACTTGAGATTTGCTGAAGTTGATTTACACTGGTTTAATAGACTAATGAAACGGTTCTTGCTGGATGCTCTCTACTGGATTTTTTCAATTGAGGCTGATGGCTCTGGATCACACAGCTCTTTTTGCTTATTTAATTCTGACACAGTTCCCCTTTCCCTTCTGCTCGTAATTGCTAAGTAGAGTTGCTCTGCAGTGTTTGGAACACTTGCTGCTGAAATTGGTGGCTATGGGTACGGTGTTTTGCTCCAAGATCTATTGTGCTTCAGCGCATGATCGCTTTCCATTCTAATTCTAAACCCTCAGTCCATTGAAACTTGCATGCACTGGCTCCCTGGTACTACTGCTTTTCAGATCTTTAAAAAGATGACACTGGTTTTGTTTCTATTAAAAGCTTTTAAATTGTCTCAAGAATTCTGAATTGATTTCACCTTTCTGTGCTATCAATGTAATTTCTTTGCTGCAGGAATGTTTGGAAATGCTGGAGGAAATTGCTGTCAAACTCCAGCTTGAAAATTGATTCTGTGTATTAATCTTTACTAGACTGTTGTGAAAACATGTGAATTGAAAAATAAGATGCAACTGAGATTAATTTTTAATTAAAAAGTTATTTGGCACATACTGAAAATCTCGGTTATCTTCAGCAGTATTGATAATTTGCCTGGATTCTGGAAGTGACCAAAGTATAGATGTTTTTCTGTGACTGCTTGTCCTGTATTATCTAAACCACATATGCTCACTCTTCCACACCTTTGGACTAGAACTGGAGCAGTGTGAGACCTGCAAGATTAAATCATTTTTATATGACCAGCAGTTATTTTAACCATTATTTTTTTCTGCACATATACCCTGCATAAAAATGCTATTATGTGAGAAATTGGGACATAAAGAAAATTGTTTTAATACTAAACAAACACCAGATGGCAACAGTCACATTGGAAGTGTAAAGGTTTGTTTGGATCATATCTGCTGATGTGAGTCCAGAAGGCTTAGTGTTTGCCTAGTGCGAGTTGACTGATAAGGCCTTGGACTGATCTCTCCTTTCAAGCCTAAAATCGCATTTAGGAGAGAGTGCTTCTACAACACCATACCATGCAGAAATCCCACACACCTGTTCTAGGTATGAAAAATGACACCTATTGGAGCTTTTCTAAATTTGGTGATAATTGATGCTAGGTCTGGATGAGATCAATTATTTTGAAAGTTTAATTAACTTACCAAACATTTAACATTGTATTTTAATTGTTGGCAGTGTGAAATAGTGGTTAGACCTCTAGATTGCCGTAAGGTAAAAGGGTGTGCAGAATTTATTTCCAGTATAAATCTGCAGTTATAGAACCCAGATGTGTTAAAAAAAACCTGAGTCTGCTAGACAGCAGTATTGGTATGAGAGAGAAAGTGTGACTGTGCTATTTGGAAGTTCATGTTTTAAACCTGAACAAGAGGTTTCTTTAATTAAACCCTCATGATTTGTTTTCATAAAGGTGAAATCTCATTAATCTTCTGCCTTGACTGACTTGGAGATGATCTCTGGAAACAAATGAACTGTGGTTCTGTACAAATTGCATGTCAAAGGTTTGGCGACACTGACGCAACATCCCCAATGCAGCAGGTTTTCATTTTTCTATTTCAATATGTGCTTACAAATGCTGGATTTCAGGATAGAAACATGAAAAAATGTGACTTTGATTATATGTAAGCATTTTGTATGTTAAATGTCCAGTCATGATCGGCACCCTGCAGTTGTGCAATGGTCTACTTGTTGAGGGGTTTGCACTCGGTTGCCTAATTGACGAGCAGGACAGCAAGCTGGGCATGTAGTGCAAAGATCCATTATGTAATGTCAGTTGACACGCAAGCAAACGTAAGTGCTGTGTCAATGAATGATTTATTGTATAAGAATCTACAGTGGTACCTTGGTTATAAAGGCTGGTGGTGCTCCAAGTGCTGGCTGTCATTTAAAAAATAAAATCTTTTAGCTATGGGTAGGGCATCCCAGAGTGCACGTGTCCTCCCAGCTTTCAAAGATATGCTGGTTAGGGTTCACCATTCCGACAACAAATCCTAGCATGATCACATTAGAGCCAATGCTGGGCTCCTTCCTACTGGGGTGGGGGACCTCGAAGGAAAACCAGCATGTTACTCTGTGGTGTTGGTGTACCATCAGTGCTCTTCTGGATCAATGCCCCTGTATGGGAAAGGGACCATCCTGAAGGAGAAAAGATTTAGCTCCTGGTCGCCCATTAAAGATCCTGTGGCAATGTAGGAAAAGGGTTGTTTTTGTTGCTGTCATGGCTAAATCCTGCTCTGGGCCTTTATGACATGGCCTCCCAAAACTTCCCTTTTAATTAAACTACTGAAGTAATTTCTCCCTCCTCCTCCCTCTGAGCTGCTGTGTATAGGAGCTGCTGGTACAGAGTAGCCGCTGCCTGTCACCCGGGTGGGGCTGCAGTGGTGGGTGAAGTTGGTCACCTCCTGTATGTAAGTTTGGGATCTTGTGAGATGCAATGTGCTATAGAAGTGTATGGTGCTGGAATTTTTCTTCAGTCCCTCTCTCTGTAGCCCTGCGATGGACTGGCCTGCCAAGGGTGAGGTCAAGTGTGTGTGTGCTCAGTCACTCCTAGCTCCACGTGAAACCCGGACATGATTCACCCGCTGCAGCACTACAGTCTCAATGGTAATGGACGGGATGGATTATTTTGACTTTGTGCCTTAAGAGCATGCAGTATAAAATGAATTAAAATGTGTATGTGTCATTTTATATGTAGTAAAGGCAGCCTGCTGTCCCCTGTAGGAGTCCTAATCATCCTGATCAATGTCTCCAGCTCTGCCTCTCTCTGGATGTCACCCTGAGTGCATTTCTAAACCTCCTTGGTCTGAGTACCAGTGTTGTCATTGTCATTATGTATTATATATAGTATGTATATATAAAATAAATGCAATTTGTTGTAATAGAGGAAAGGGATAAATTGGTGGTTTCTGAATCTTTATTTAATTGTTTAAAGTTGTTTTGACACTTAAGCAACAATTTAGATCTCATTATGGGTTTTCTGTATTTGTGAGTCTACCCTTGGATGCTGAGAGGTTAGCCGAATAGGAAACAGAAGGACAAGAAATAGAAAATAAGGTACAGGATATAAAACGCTAGGCAAAATTAAGACCTTCATTAGTGAGGTAGTATCTGATTTTCTCTAACAAATGAGCTTGGCATACCCTGAACAAAACGGGATAGATTAGTTTTTATCTTCACATAAGACACATGTATAATGTGATTTAGTTAAAGCAGTTTATTGAACATAAGTTTCTTTTTTGTGTTGTATTTCATATGGACATAATCATCTTGAAGAGGCACAGGCCCCTTAGAAAGCTTACTGGAATCCATTACTTCAAATGATTTTCAATTACCATCTGGTAGATTCTTTGAAGATTTTAAGCAATAGGAAATATGCCTGTTTCTTTTATCAAAGTGCTATTTTCTGCAATGTGGAAATTTCTGCATCCAAATAGAGTAGGGGATGAGGTAGGATCTAAGAGTAGCTGAAGTTCATTGGTGCCAATGTAGATGCGGGTGGGCTGTGCTTTCAAAGGAAGTACTTGCAGGTACAGTATGTCCCACAATGCAATG
This sequence comes from Lepisosteus oculatus, assembly GCF_040954835.1. Lineage (NCBI taxonomy): Eukaryota > Metazoa > Chordata > Actinopteri > Semionotiformes > Lepisosteidae > Lepisosteus > Lepisosteus oculatus. The sequence goes on from NC_090700.1 coordinate 32,518,304, forward strand.
CTCTCAATGATTTTGGATTTGGAGGGTCAAACTTGTTTCCTAGAAATTATGAATATTCCTTTCTGTGGAAGTTTTGGACTGTGATGTCTAAGTTTTTAAAGACCAAAATAATTGAAAATGTGATACTAATCGTTAGTGTCATTGTGTAACGCTGGTCAGTGAGGCCTGCTGTCAGAAGCCCGAGATGGGAGCTACAGGAGCAGCTGGCCAGCAGAAACAGCTCATGCTCATCGATTTCATTAACCTCCATGTCAACAGCAGCCTTTTCCACGCGTGCTCACTGTGAGAGCTTCCATACACGCTGACTGATGTCATTCTCTAAATGTCAGGCAACCCACCTTGAGGAGGAGCGAATTCGGAGAAATTAGTGTGTAGCTTCCTCAACAAATCATAAAACTAAGGGCCAAACAAAGATAATGTTTGCAATAACAATATCCTTTAAGACTAAAACAACTGAACTATATTTTCAAACATAAGAGGTCACTTTTTTTTCCAGACATCGCTAAATTCAAACCTAATCTAAAGAGCCTGCAGAGTACTAACAAAAGCTTAGGTTGGTAAGCAGCCAAAATGTCAGTAATCCTTAATTTAAACCTGGTCTCTGTGGAGATTTTATTTTACAAGCACAGCAGCACAGCCTTAGAGTGGCAGTTAGTTGCAAGTCGGTTTTGCTCAGTGTTGTCTGATTTTTTTTTTCTTCCTTGCTGTGTCTCTAATGGTAACTGATCTCTGTCATGTAATGCTGATAGTCATTTAATTGTGGTTTAATGTAAAAGGGGCTTTTATTAACTGCCCAGAAAAAGATGGTGACACAGTGGTGATGCCTAAACCTGCTGGTAACTTGGGCACCCAGTACGTGTGCAGCATTAAAGAATTTCCCCATGTCTGCACAGTTAAAGCAGTAAAATACAGTGTCTACTTGTGCCCCTTATATTACTCTGGTTAGCTAAAATCTAGCTAAAAAATCTAAGGATTTTAAGTACACTTTATTCATTTGGATGTTGCATTCTATAAAAGTGACTGACTTCTGGTGATTCCAAGGGTTCCAAGCACCTCCTTATCACCACCTTGTCCACCTTTTCTTTCATATATCTCAAGAAATAGGCCTGCTTCTTTTCATGGGATAGAATTTGAATGCGATAGAGAGCCCAACATATTTCTCATATTTTCTAGATCTACTAACATGCCTTAATTCTTTCTGAAAATGCCCCTATCTCTCTTTCTCTGTATGCTGATTAATCATGTGTAGGGTGGGGAGAAGCACCAGTAACCAGTCCCAACTCAGGAATGAGGGCAAATGTTCCCCCTATGAAAACCTTGCACCGGTGCACATAGCATCCTTTCAAACCCGTTGTGTTTATTTAATGACATTCTTGGGTTTCAGTCTTAGGCTGTGAGCAGGAGAAGGTTCTCCAATGCTGCTAGTGTCAAGTGAGGTTGTCCACAATATAAAATTCATGTTTCAGCAACAGCGGCGAGGCTTATTAATAAGGCAGAATTAAGTGTTTCTGAGCTTCCCAAATGAGGCCCCATTTCTCTGTTCATCTCTGTGGTGCAGCCACAGAGAGACCATTAGTGCAGGGTGATTTAAGGTCCTAGGACAGCTCCCAAAGGGGGATGCACTTAGCTAAGCCTGGCAATCATGATCAATGGTCATCCATTGGCGCCTATCTGTCTAGGGAGTGCCAGATGGACATCTGGACTGCATTCCTAAGTGTCAGGAGTAAGTGACTCATTTCTCAATGTGATCAACCAATCAGGGACTGGTAGGGCCGAGTAACCCACGTGGGACTCTGATGCCCATGGAACTTTCAGCCAATCAATGAGCTGAAGTTCCTCCAGGTAAAAACAGGCAACACAGAGAGCCTGTGAGATTCAGGGAGATTCAACAAGATTCAGTAAGATTCTGAGGAGAATTCTAAAGGGAATTCAAAGGAGAATTCCAGGGCAGGACAGCCCAGGAGCAAAAGGCTCCCAAGGGCAGGACATTCTCGCAGCGCGCCTCCTGACCATCCTGAGACTCAGCCCGGACAACCACGAAACGGCCAGTGTGTCCGAGTGCCAGAACTTTCCTTTGTTCTAAGAGTCTAGAGTGGAGGTTGCCAGAGAGTAACCAGCAGCAGGCCTCGTGAACAGATCGGAACTGTGGACAGCTAAATCACTATTCAGAACTAGCTCTTCATCAGGGACGAACCGGTCCTCTTCTTGACTTGCTGGGACCCACAGTCATCTTTTCTCCTGTGCACAAACTTTGCTAGTTAAAGCCAACACTAACTAGCCGGTCAGTGAGCATCTGCAGCGCACCGTCGCAAGCCGCACAGCACAGCCTGGCACGGAGCCAGAGAGCGCAGATTGGACAGCAACAGCCTGCAACTGTTTCTTTGTGCCCGCAGGAGATCTGAATCCCCAGAAATTGGATGAGTATTCAACTTCACTGCATTACAGCTCGAGAATTCAATTGTTATCCAAACCAGTTGATATCAATTTAATTCCTAAGAGTTATGTACTTGTTTTGAGTATCTAATGTAGAAGTTGTAACCAAGTTCACTTTACGAAACGGTCTTAATGAATGATATACTGAACGTATGTCCTCTTGATATGTGTAACACTTTGTAACTGACTGAATATATACCTTTTGTATTCTGATTACCCTCTCGATAAGATCTGTTAGGTTTACATGCATATTCTATGTATTAATCAATGTATCCTCGTGTATTAGTACCTGTGTGTGTGCGTTGTTTGAGTTATGTCGCATGGTTGGATTCTAAAGCCATCAAAAGAATCAACTTTGTGATTTACTGCTACAATTAATAATTGTCTCAGTAAATGCCCAAGCCCTACAGAACTGGTGCCTTCAGAGAGCCGCTATGATAACATATTTGGCGTCCCTGAGCCGGTTTTCCCTACACGGGAGTGCTCTGAGAGCGCACCTACCAAATTTCTGGGGCCTGCAAGGGACAGGTGGATGGGAACAACACAATTGAATGTCAGTCTGTGAACTTAGAGGCTGTTGTACCAGATAATCGGGTATTTCTGAGTGATGTGTATCCTCAGATACACAGATCCTCAGCTGACAGTATCCTCAGAAAAAATCCCCTGCATCACCCATTGGACCTAAAAAGCAAAATAAAACTTCCCATATTCTGCACTGTTATTTTCTATTTTACACCCGCTGACTATCAGCTTTGCTTACCACTATGTCCCAAGTATTGTACAGTAATGTTGAAGCCTCTGAACTCCCAACCATCAGAATAATTTGGTGTTTGACAGTCTGTGAGTGGCTTTTGTAGTTTCCCCATTTGTTCAGCAAATTGTTTATTTGTTGGGGTTGTTATGGTGGTTTTCAATGATGTGAGAGAAGAAGGTGGATCTAGCAGACTCTATTAATAATAATGATAATTGCTTACACTTATATAGCACTTTTCTGGACACTCCACTCAAAGCGCTTTACAGGTAATGGGGTCTCCCCTCCACCACCACCAATGTGCAGCATCCACCTGGATTATACGACGGCAGCCATAGTGCGCAAGAACGCTCACCACACCCCTGCTATTAGTGGGGAGGAGAGCAGAGAGTAATGAAGCCAATTCATAGATGGGGATTATTAGGAGGCCATGATTGGTTAGGGCCAATGGGAAATTTGGCCAGAATGCCGGGGTTACACCCCTACTCTTTTCGAGAAACGCCCTGGGATTTTTTATGACCACAGAGAGTCAGGACCTCGGTTTTACGTCTCATCCGAAGGACGGCACTTGTTTACAGTATAGTGTCCCCATCACTATACTGGGGCATTAGGACCCACGTGGACCACAGGGTGAGCGCCCCCTGCTGGCCCCACTAACACCTCTTTCAGCAGCAACCTTAGTTTTTCCCAGGATGTCTCCCATCAAGGTACTGACCAGGCTCACACCTGCTTTGCTTCAGTGGGTTGCCAGTTGTGAGTTGCAGGGTAATATGGCTGCTGGCAATATTGTTACCTTATATTCAGACAAGTAATCTCTCCAAGCCTGATAATGTACATTTAGGCCAGAAATATGTCACCTACGCTCAAGTTTGCTGTAGTAGGCTGCCTTCATAGATCGCAGATGGTCGTTGTACCAGGGGGCAGGGTGTGAGGAGGAGATGGTTTGAGTTTTTAAAGGAGCAAAGGTGTCAAGGGTAGAAAAAAGAGCGCTGTCAAGTAACTGTATTGTGTCCTCTAGAGGGTCAGAGGAAGAAACAAGATAAGGAGGACAGAATTTGCAAACCTTTGGTGATCAATTGATCGCCAGTTGCAGAAATTTACAGAATGTGATGGGGAAGTGTTAGAAACAGGTAATTCCATATTGAAAAGAATAGTCAAGTGGTCAGAGAGGCCTAGATCAAGGGGAGAGCAGTGGGAGACAAAAGAGTAATTGGCAATTATTAAATCTAGGGCGTACCCTTTATGTGTAGGGGTACAAACAAACTGAGTAAGATCAAAACATCCCAATAGAGAAAGGAAGTCTTTAGCCAAACTAGGAGACCTTGAGTCAATGTGTATATTAAAGTCCCCTAGAATAAGTATTCTTTTAAACTTAAGGCATAAAAAATATAGTAAATCGGCAAACTCACCTAAGAAGGCTTTGCTGGGTTTGGGTGGTTTATACACTGTGGCAATGATAGTGGCAAAAATGGCCAAAATGTGTTAGTTTTTCTGACTTTAATGCCAATTAAGCCCAAAACCATACTCATTCAGGACTCCATTCAGCAAAAAATGTCCTAAAACAGAAACCTTGTCAATTTTACCATTCTTGATATGTTTTCTTTGTTTTGATGAGTCTTTTCAGTCTAATATTTCGATGCAGTAAAGTACATTTTCTAATCAAATGAATGGAAGATTATGGAAACTCTTTGACCAAGGTCTTAACCCTAACCCTAACCTATGGCAAACCCAAACCTAGGGCTAGGATTTCCACAAAATGTAGACAATGTTTGATGAGATGGCTGTGTTTAAGGACAGAAGTGAAATTTAGGAAAAGTAGCTAGGGTTAGGGTTAGTATTATTAGAAAACATAGAGGATGTTTGATGGCATAGCTGTGTTTTAGGACAGAAGAGAATTTTAGGAAAAGTAATATTTTAATGTTCTCTACACATTTTGTTTCTTGCATATATGGCTCTATGTTTAGGATGTTGTCTAAAGCCCCAAAAAGCAAATGTTTGAAAGAATGTGGTTAAACATCTCAATCTGTTGCATTGGGCTTTGAATGCTCTGGCATTTTAACAGGTGTAGCTACGATTTATTGGGTTTTCCAGACTCTTAACCTCTTTAACTCTGGTACCATTGTAGGTATCCTCTCACGAGGTACCAGTAAATGTAGGGGTTATGCTTAACTGGGACAATTATTAATTGTAGCAGCAAGTCACAAAAATGATTTTTCTGATGGCTATTAGAATCCAACCTAGCGGGATAACTCAAACAACGCACGCACATGGGTACTAATACACGAAATACATTTATTAATACATAAAATGTGCATATAAACATAATAGATCTTATCGTGAGGGTTAGCAAAATACAGAAGGTATATATTCAATCACAAAGAGTTACAAATACCAAGAGGGACATGCGTTCAGTATATCATTCATTTAGACCTTTTCGTAAATGAACTTGGTTCAACTTCTACCCTAGATACTCAAAAGAAAGTACATCACTCATAGGAATTATATTGATACCAATTCAGGTTGAGGTAACAATTGAATTCTCGAGCGGTAATGCAGAATGTTGAATACTCATCCAATCTCTGGGGATTAAGATCTCCTGCAGGCACCAAGAAGCAGTGGCAGGCTGGTTGCTGTGTCCAATCGGCGCTCTCAGGCTCTGTGCCAGGCAGTGCTCGGTGCGGCTTGCGACGTGGTGGGAGAGATTCCTGCTATGCGCTGCTGATGCTCTCTGAAGACTGGCTAGTTAGTGTTGGCTGAAACTAGCAAAGTTTGTGGACAGGAGAAAAGCGATGGCGGGTCCCAGCAGGTCAGGAAGAAGACCGGTTCATTCCCGATGAAGCACTAGTTCTGAATAGTGATTCAGCTGTCCACAGTTCCGACCTGTTCACGAGGCTTGCTGCTGATGCTAACCTCGGGTGGATCCTCTGGTTATGCGCTCGCAACCTCCGTTCTCGACTCTTAGAACAAAGGAAAGTCCTGCACTTGGACACACTGGCTGTTACGTGGTGGTCCGGGCTGTGTCTGAGGATGTTCAGGAGGAGCCCTGAGGCTGAATGTCCAGCAGGCGTGCTGCGAGAATGTCCTGCTCCTGGGAACTGTTCTACATTGCCTATTTTACCTGGAGGGACTTGCCGGTTGTTCATTGGTTGAAAGTTTCATGGGAATCAGAGACCCACGTGAGGTTAACCTGCCCTACCAGTTCCTGATTGGCTGATGATGAGTAACCATGCACTCTGACCTTAGGGTTGTAAACCAACTTGGAATAACACTTTCCCTTGGAATCTCAGGCTTTAAGGTACCAGAGCTGAACATTCATTAAATTTGCTGGAGAATCTCCTCATTTGGGAGTTGTTCCTTATCAGGACACTCTATCAGCTAGAAAAACACCTTAATTGTGAACCAAATGGAATGGCCTCTCTGTATCCAGCACCACTGAGATGAAAGAAAGAGGGACTGGCAAGGGAGCAGAAAACTTAGTTCCTGTATTTAAATAAGCCTCGCCGCTACACCATGCTCATGGAGAGCACCATTCCACACAAAATTTCCAATAACAGAATTCTTGTCAAAAAATGAAACTGTACCACAGTTTATACATTTTGCTTGGTGTGACAAGGCTGCTTAGTCTTTTCATACTAATATTTTGATTCCCTGAGTTATATTTTCTGCTTAAATGAGTGTTAGGTTGACTTGAAGAAAATCTGAACCCAAACTACCCAGCCCCTTAGCTAGGGTAAGGGTTAGTATTATTAGAAAACATAGAGGATGTTTCATGGAATAGCTGTGTTTTAGGACAGAAGAGAAATTTAGGAAAAATGATATTTTAATGTTCTTTATTGTAGCGGCGAGGCTTATTAAAATACAGAAATTAAGTTTTCTGCTCCCTTGCCAGTGAGGCCCCATCTCTCTCCTCATCTCTGTGGTGCAGTCACAGAGAAGCTATTCATGCAGGCTGTTTTAAGGTTTATTTTGATGAAGGACAGCTCCCAAATGGGGATGCACTTAGCTAAGCCTGGCTATCATGATCAATGGTCATCCATTGGCGCCTATCTGTCTAGGGAGTGCCAGATGGACATCTGGACTGCATTCCTAAGTGTCAGGAGTAAGTGACTCATATCTCACCTTGATCAACCAATCAGGAACTGGTAGGGCCGAGTAACCCACGTGGGTCTCTGATGCCCATGAAACTTTCAGCCAATGAACAACCTGAAGTTCCTCCAGGTCAAAATAGGCAACACAGAGGGCCTGAAGAACAATTCCAGGGCAGGACGGTGCCAAGGAGCAGAAAGGTTCCCAAGGGCAGGACATTCTCGCAGAACATCCTCCGACTCAGCCCGGACAACCACGTAACGGCCAGTGTGTCCGAGTGCCAGAACTTTCCTTTGTTCTAAGAGTCTAAAGCGGAGGTTGCCAGCACGTAACCAGGGGTTGCCACTCGAAGTTGGCATCAGCAGCAAGCCTCGTGAACAGGTTGGAACTATGGACAGCTGAATCAGTGTTCAGAACTAGCACATCATCAGGAATGAACCGGTCTTCTTCCTGACTTGCTGGGACCCACAGTCATCTTTTCTCCTGTGCACAAACTTTGCTAGTTCAGTCAACACTAACTAGCCGGTCTTCAGAGAGCAGTGCCGCAGGAGTATCCACCAAGCCGCAACAGCACAGCCTGCCACCAAGCCAGAGAGCGCGGATTGGACAGCAACAAGCCTGCAACTGTTTCTTTGTGCCTGCAGGAGATCTGAATCCCAGGAGATTGGATGAGTATTCAACTTCACTGCATTACAGCTCGAGAATTCAAATGTTATCCCTACCAGTTGATATCAATTTAATTCCTAAGAGTTATGTACTTGTTTTGAGTATCAATGTAGAAGTTGTAACAAGTTAATTTACGAAACGGTCTAAATGAATGATATACTGAACGTATGTCCTCTTGATACTGTATGTGTAACTCTTTGTGACTGAATGAATATATATCTTTTGTATTCTGATAACCCTCTCGATAAGGGTTTAATATGCCCATTTTATGTAATAATATTCTTGTGTATTAGTACCCGTGTGTGTGGGGAGTTATACCGCAAGGTTGGATTCTAAGACCATCAAAAGAATAATTTTGTGATTTACTGGCACAATTAATAATTGTCCCAGTAAATGCCCAAACCCCTACATTACTGGTGCCTCGTGAGAGCACACTACTCTGCACATTTTTGTTTCTTGCATATATGGCTCTATATACTGCATTGCCCTAAATGGGGATGTTGTCTAAATCCCCAAAAAAGCAAAAGTTTGAAAAAAAGTATTTAAATGTCTCAATGTGTTGCATTGGGCATTGAATGCACTGGCATTTTAACAGGTGTAGAAAAGATTTATTGGGTTTTCCTGACTCTTAACCTCTGTAACGCTGATACCATACTCATGGAGAGCACCATTCCACGCAAAATTTCCAATAACAGAATTCTTGTCAAAAAATGAAACTGTACCAGAGTTTCTACATTTTGCTTGGTGTGGCAAGGCTGCTAAGTCTTTTCCGACTAATATTTTGATGCCCTGAGTTATATTTTCTGCTTCAATGAGTGTTAGGTTGCATTGAAGAAAATCTGAAACCTAACCCTAACTACCTAGCCCTTTAGCTAGGGTTAGGGTTAGTATTATTAGAAACCATAGAGGATGTTTGATGGCATGGCTGTGTTTTAGGACAGAAGAGAAATTTAGGAAAAGTGATATTTTAATGTTCTCTACACATTTTGTTTCTTGCATATATGGCTCTATATACTGCATTGCCCTAAATGGGGATGTTGTTTAAATCCCTGAAAAAGCAAAAGCTTGAAAGAAAGTGGTTAAACATCTCAGTCTGTTGCATTGGGCGTTGAAAACACTGGCATTTTAACAGGTGTAACTAAGATTTCTCGGGTTTTCCTGACTCTTAACCTCTTTAACACTGATACCATGCTCATGGAGAGCACCATTCCACACAAAAGTTCTAATAACAGAATTCTTGTCAAAAAATGAAACTGTACCACAGTTATATTCTCTGCTTAAATTAGTGTTAGGTTGCATTGAAGAAAATCTGAAACCTAACCCTAACTACCCAGCCCATTAGCTAGGGTTAGGGTTAGTATTATTAGAAACCATAGAGGATGTTTGATGGCATGGCTGTGTTTTAGGACAGAAGAGAAATTTAGGAAAAGTGATATTTTAATGTTCTCTACACATTTTGTTTCTTGCCTATATGGCTCTATATACTGCATTGCCCTAAATGGGGATGTTGTTTAAATCCCTGAAAAAGCAAAAGCTTGAAAGAAAGTGGTTAAACATCTCAGTCTGTTGCATTGGGCGTTGAAAACACTGGCATTTTAACAGGTGTAGCTAAGATTTATTGGGTTTTCCTGACTCTTAACCTCTGTAACGCTGATACCATGCTCATGGAGAGTACCATTCCACTCCAAATTTCCAATAACAGAATACTTGTCAAAAAATAAAATTGTACCACAGTTGATACATTTTGCTTTGTGTGGCAAGGCAGCTAAGGCCTTTCAGTTTAATATTTTAATGTCTTGAGTTATATTTTCTTCTTAAATGAGTTAATTTGCATTGAAGAAAATCTGAACCCTAACCCTAACTACCCAAACCATTAGTTTGGGTTAGGTTTAGTATTATTAGAAAACACAGAGGATGTTTGATGGCATGGCTGTGTTTTTCTCTGTGGAGAGAAGTGAAATTTAGGAAAAATTATATTTTATTTTTCTCTGCTGTTACGACCCCAAGTGTCTAGGGGTAAAGGGGTGTAACATTTAGGATAATTCTTTTGGAAGCAGGTGGGTTTTGGTGAGGGACTGGGAAACGTGATAAGGGTAAGGAAATAGAGTGGTGCCAAAGAAAAGAAAATAACAAACAAATGGAACTAACAAAAAAACCAACAAAACAACAAAGCCAAAGCTATACGAAAATACACACACACAAAGCAAAACAAACCAACAAACGAAGCCGAAGCAATAACCAGAAGCGATAACCAAAACCAAATGGGACCGAAGTCAAACGAAAAGCCTTTTCTTCCTGAAAGCCTCCATGTTATATAGTGAATAAAATGTGTTCTGATTGGCTGAGAGCTGATTGATGATGATGTCATACTGAAAGTGTGGTGTAATGGTGGGCCAATGGGGAAGGGAGAACAATCAAGGGTCAGCAGTGTGGACATAACAGAAAAAACACACACAGAACACACACTGGGACGTAACATCTGCACATTTATTTTTTTGCATATATTGTACTGTATGTACAGTGCATTGCCCCAAAAGGGAACGTGGTCTAAATTCCCCTACATGCAAAAAGTGGAAAGAATACATTCTCTTTGTTTTGATGTGGTTGTGAGTCTTTTCAGACTAATATTTTGATACAGTGAAGTATATTTTCTAATCAAATGAATTTAAAATTGTGGAAACTCTTTGACAATGGTCTTAACCCTATTCCTAACCTGTGGGAAACCCAAATCTAGGGTTAGGGTTAGGATTCCTACAAAACTTAGACAATTTTTCATGGCATGGCTGTGTTTTACGACAGAAATGATATTTAGGAAAACAGTTATTTGGCTGTTTTCTAAACATTTTTTTTCTGATTTATATACCTATATCCATTGCATTGCCCCAAAAGGGAACCTGGTCTTAATTGCCCTACAAGCAAAAGGTGGAAAGAAACTGATTTATCTTTTCAAGCTCTTGTATTATGCATTGTATGCACAGGCATATTAACAATATTAACAGGCCACAATGTGTTAGTTGTTTCTGACTTTAATGCCAATTAAGCCCGAAACCATACTCATTTAGGGCCCCATTCAGCAAAACAATGCCCTAAAACAGAAACCTTGTCAAAAATTTGTTTTACCATTCTTGATACTTTCTTTTTGTTTTCATGAGGTTGCTGAGTCTTTGCAGACTAATATTTTGATGCAGTGAAGTAAATTTTCTAATCAAATGAATGGAAGATTGTTTTGACAAAAACTGCTGTTCTTAAAGGGGAATGATTACTGGTAGGCCAGTCATAAATAACTGACTGTACTGTATGTCTATTTTTTCTTGCTTAAAAGTATAAAAAACCTCACATGACTTTGTTGAAGTTTATAAGTTTTGTAAGTTATTCTGGATTTATATTACCTTATTTGTTTAAAAATTGTCCACTTCTATAAAAGATATGAGCAAGTCGCTTTAAAGAAGGATGGTCCTGGGACCGGGAGAGCTCAGAAGGGAGATGGTGGGCTGAGAGTAGCTTCTATTGGGGTTTTTTGTTGATCAATTTTGTTTGCATTTGAAGACCACTGTTTTGGGAGTGTTTGTTATGAAGCCAAACCTTATTTGCTTGAGCGGTGACACCTGAGTTTTACAAAACCTTGCATGGTTACATGTTTATTTGATGCAGTTGGCATTCCTATTAATTATTTAGACACTGCCATTTATGTCCTGCGTTGGATTGCTTCTATTCAGGTAGCCCCTAAAGGCTGGATAATCTACAGTCCATGTGTGATTGGTTTTAGGAAATGTTTTCAGTGGGAGCTCCTACAGTGCCTAATGCATTTGAGTTTTCTCGTAAAAGTAAAATCCATTAAAACTGACAGTGGCACTCTATTCTGGATTGCACAGCAAAAAGCAATGTGAAGCCCTTACATAAGTATGTTTTATAAGATGCAGACCTTGTCTTTTAGAAGATAAAATCTCCTATAGCAACTTGGGATAGGAGTCAGATTCACAGGCTTGAAATGATTCATCAGTATTATTTACCGATTTAAAAAATATCCTTTTTCACAGGGTTTCCACAGGAGGAAATAACTGGGTTTCATCTCTTGGGTTTTGGCTTCTTAAAACTGTTGTCCTCCTTTCAATGAGCCACTTTTCATGAATTATTCAAGCCTTCAGTTTAATAAAGTCCAAAAAGTATCTAACTACCCATGTGCAGAAAGAAAGCCAACCTGAAGTGATATGTGTCGTGTTGTACCTAATCACAGAGCTGTTCTTGTCCCAATGGGTGCCCCCAGCAGTAGGTACTGTACGTCACAGACTGTAGCAGACATTACCAAGCAACCCCATCTTGTCTTAGTGCTGCTGTAAAAACATCTGGTTGGTTCCCAGATGCTGCTTTCCAATAGCTTAAGGTATCGGAGAATAGACATAAAAAAAAGGACATACAGTAAAATATTGAGCAAACGGAACTGTTATCCCAGATATAGTGTGGTTTATGACTAAATGAGTTATTGAAAACTGGCTGTATTCTGGACCTTGAGAACCAAGAATTGGAACCCCTTGAGCTAACGTTCTCTCTCATTTAAGAAGAGGGTAGCCCTATAAAATTGCACTGCAGTTTACCTATCATGGCAATATAAATATCCCATACATAAGAACATTACAAACAAGACTCTGCACCTGTCTCTGTGTATCCCAGGGCAAGGCTGATATCTTTGAGTTAACGTTTTAGCTTTTGCCAAGTGCATAATGACCTGGAAAATTATTTCTTGTGTGATGTCACTGTTTAAGATTTGGATTATGTTCGACACTGTGCTACATTCTATTGTATTGTGTGAGAGAAACACCCTGGAATCCTTTAAAATATATTCCCTAAAGGGACCCATCCATCAATCTTCTGATCACTTCATCTAACACGGGGTTGCAGGGAAGCTGGAGACTATCCAAAGCCAGTTATTTCCTGGATGGGAAGCCAGCCCATCTCAGGGCACACCCAGACACTTACACCAGGGACAGTTTTCCCAGAAAACAATTAAGATACCAGTATGTTTTTAGGCTGTGGGAGGAAACCCATGAGATCTCGGGGAGGGCATACAAACTCCATAGAGCTAGTATCCCAGGAATTGAACTCAAGGACACAGCTCTGCAAGGCAGCAATGGTAGTCACTGTGTCACTGTGCTGCCCTTTCCTGGACCCCTGAAGGCATAAATAAGCCTAAGAAAGCTCCACAGTTTAAACATTGTGTCTTCTTTTTTCTCCTTTCAGCATGGAATAAACCTATTACTTTGCAGCCCACACATGCTGATGCAGCTACCCACCTGGCATAAATAAGTGCTGAAAATATAGACGTAAAGAAAAAAGCAACAGAAACTGTAGAAAAGTGTTTGTTGTAAGGAAACTCTTTTTTTTACACTGGGAAAAATATTAATTAAAGCCATTTCTACAGGGACGGCATGTATTCAGATAAGTGGAGATCAGCTCACCCTCCCACTTGCCATTAGTGTTTTCCGCTTGAGAGGAAGAAGGCCTCTGCCTGACATCGCTGATGGTGGCTCCTGCCTGCTCAGGACTCCCAACACACTTGGATTCCCTTGAGCTCTCACACTAAATTGGAGAAGTACAGTCTTCTGCCAAGCCAAGTAAGGAATAAACCTTTCTATTCAAGAAGAGCACTACCCTATTGTACTGTTTTCCCAAGCAATGGATAGTGAAGAAATTCTGTTTTAAACAAGGCTTCCTGTTCCTGGCCCTCCTTCCCCAGTTTCTGCTGGTATTCCTTCTACTTGGGCAGAGTTACTTGATTGAACGCTTAAAAGAATTAATTTTCTGCTTAGATACAACCATTTTTAATGGTACTTTAAGCCGCTTATGAAATGTCACAGCTAACCTGAAATCTCAAAGCACTTTAAGAGCTAAAATCAATTAAACCATCTGAAGTATGCAAATTATTATTTTGAATTACAGTTCAATTTAAAAAAGCTTAGGTGGGTGACAGAGGGGTGACCAGGGCAGGCTCATTCTCTTCCTTCAGTTTATACAGTATATCAATGGGTTGTCTTAAGCAATTAAAATAAACAACAGTGTTGAAGACTGACATTAATGCACATTGTCTTAATTTGTCTGAGATTTTAAAATGTCTTGCCTCTTCGTTCCATAGTTTTGTTTTTGAAGGCTCATGGCTTTCTGTGTTTTATTGTGGCAATGAATACAGTATTAAGCAATATAAGCTTGTCAGCAGTTGTGTACTAAAAAATTTACAACTGATATTTCGAAATGGCCCATCTTTGTGGCCCTGAACAGCAAACTGAAAGCACATCTAAATTCTGCTTAAGTCACTGTCTAGATACTTCTTCAGTAAGCATAATCATACCAAGGGCAAATTTTAATACGCGTCAGTTTCATGCTGTGCCTGCTGGGAATAATGTCTTGAGACAGAGAATAATTACAGTTTTCTAATTGCCTCTAATGAAATCACTGAAATTAAAAACAAATACTTTCTGCTGTAAAAATCAGTTAAAAATGCTACATTTAGGCAATAAATCAAAACAATCATCTCTCTAGATCCTGTTTGAAAATGGTTTCGTTCTGAAAGAATGTTTCCTTTGTGTCTCACAGCCCATGTGCTTAGAATGACCTCCTCTGAGTAAGTAGATTTGATCACCAGGAGGTTAACTCTGTTGCCTGTGTCACTTTTATCTGTGGTCTCCGTGTGTTAAAGAACACATTTCAGCAGAATGAACAACAGCAGAAGCCTAAGAGCACATTTCTGTTTTGCCAAGACTGACAGTGATCAAGCTGATAAGCAACAAAAATTGAATAGAACATCAGCAGGCGTTGCCTGACCTCCCCAGACACTTCTTCCAACAGAGGGGGGAAGCTAATCCACTAAAAGAAGTACTTTTAAAATTGTATTAATAAAAGAACCCGATTTTATATTCTGGGATGAAACGCTCGCAGATTGTCCCTTAAATTACTGTGTTGAGTAAAATCTGTTCAAGTGCATGAAAGGGATGCCTAAGAGCCTCGAGTTTCTTTTTCTCTCCTCTTCTAGCACACACCTAACATCCGACAGTTTATTTTATTATCACTTCATTCCAACGTTTCAGAAAGGGATTCTAACACCGACACGCTTTCTCCATTTCATCTGCACTCCGGCTATCTTTCAGCATGACTGTGTGCAAACACAAACGCACACTTTTTATTTATGGGAATATTTAGATTTGATTATTCAGTTTTCTTGTGTGCAGTCAGCACTTCTCCATTTTTCTTTCCTATCTCTCTCTCACATTCCCTGGCATTTCACACCCCTCTGTTTCCAGAA
Source organism: Lepisosteus oculatus (assembly GCF_040954835.1). Classification (NCBI taxonomy): domain Eukaryota; kingdom Metazoa; phylum Chordata; class Actinopteri; order Semionotiformes; family Lepisosteidae; genus Lepisosteus; species Lepisosteus oculatus. Next base: position 32,533,531 of record NC_090700.1, read on the forward strand.
CAAAGCGGCCTCTGTCGCAAGCCTGACAGACTGTCAACAGAGCGTTCCTATCTGTCCCTGCCAACGGGACCGTTTGCACCTCAGCAATGTGAGTGGCCATCACTGCTTTAGAATTTCACTGCCCTTTGAAGCGCATAAACCACTTTCCCATTCGTCTTCAATGATGAGGAAAAGACATTTTTGTAACAAAAAGGTCAGAAAATTCAAAAGAATGGTTCCGAGACACAGCAGAGGGGTGGAAGAGAAGGATAGGATGAAGAAGGAGCCAAGAATATCAGAGAGAATTACAAACCTCTTGCCCTCTCTCACCCTCTCACTCTGAGGAGGTGGGGGTTTAGCAAAGTTAAGGGTTAGCTTTACCTAGCCTCCCCGTTGTGAAGCATTCTGTCGTGATCTATGGCACTCAAAGACATTTTTGGGGAAGTTGCGCACAGGTTTCTTCATGACCTGGAGAAGAAAACCATGCAAGTAATAAGGAAGCCCAATACTTCTTTATGCAAGTGTTTTGTAAGGATTTCATGTTACATACTGGAACAGAGCAACTGCTTTCTTCAAGGGTTGGAGATTTTACGAGTGTCTTTCAATACTAAACTGACTAAGATGGGGAATTTAATACACAACTTTGACCCTCATGCCAGCTACACATCTCTCATTCATTTCTTGAGGGTCTTCCTCTCTTTGCTTGTTGGAAATCTGTTTCAAGTACTTTTTGAAATTTGCAGCTGTTGGGTTTTTTTTCCTTCAGGTTTACCATGAGGACATCAAAAATGAGTACTGATTCTCAAATCAAAAACTCAGGTTTTAAATTTGATGGTGGTAGTGAAGGTAATTGAAGCCTTTATCAACATCACTATTATATGGCAATAAAGAGGTTTGTGCAACAAGCTTTAAGCCACTATCATATTTGTAGGGTCCACTCTATATAGAAACTTCTCAAACAGATTTACCCAATGCTGAAATATTTGTGCAAGAGAAGAAAAATATAATATATATATTATTGCACCGAAAACTAATCTGAAATTAAAATGTTAAAACTCAGATCATGAAAACATAGCGGATGTGATTCAACAGCCTGAGTCATAATCCAACTTTAGCTGTTTCCGATCTCTGTGACATTATGCAATTAATCTCACTGAAGAATTTTTTTTTTCTGCATCGGAGATATTACAGTTCTGTCTCCAAATGGGAACAATCAGAGTGCAAGCAGTGAAATATTTTAATAGATTAGCTCTCCTTTTAGATTGCAGGTCAACCAATTTTCAACTGAAGTTTATATACAAGGAGAGGCACTCAGCATCATTCCAGTCTTATCAGAATTCAAACTTTAGGATGAAAGAATATAGGAAGAATGGTGGTAGCATTACCGTACTGTTAATTCCAGACCTGAGGTGCTGTCTGAGTGGAATCTGTATGTTCTTCCCAAATTCACGTGGGTTTCCTCTAGGTGCTCTGGTTTCCTCCCACAGTCCAAAGACGTACTGGTAGATTTACAATACAGTGCATGTATAATAAAGCCACATGCTGCAGGAAACAATTATGATATGTTGGTACTGTATGTTTTGCTACCTTTATGTTGAAAAAGACATTATTGACACCTAATTAACTATAACAAAAATAATGGAGATGCAAATTCTGAAGCCACGATTGATTTCTACAAAACTGTTCTTTGCCAAAAGCAAATCAGACTGCTGATACGACGGGAAAAAAAAAAGATTTATATTTTTTTTTGTTGCAAATTTATTAAAAGTTTTCAGGTTACAGTGCAGAAATAGCAAGACTAGTTGTTGTCCTTAAATCAAGCTATCTGAAATGCATCTTATCACATTGAACTTAGATATGTTTGGAAATGTCTGATGACAAGTGGGGACTCTTGACATCGCTGACTTTCAAAAACTGTATTGTACCTCAATGTGCCCAGAACTAAGGTTTTAAAATTATGAGGGCACATCAATGAAGAACCATTATTTTGCAGAAATAATACAGAATTAAAGTGGTGGCAAGGTGGTACAGCAGTTAGCATGTCTGCCTTGCAGTACTGGGGTCCTGGGTCCAATACTGGACCAGGGGTGCTATCTGTATGGAGTTTGTATATTCTTCCTGTGTTTGTGTGGGTTTCATCCAGGTTCCCGCCCCCACAGTCCAAAGACATACTGGTAGGTTAATTGATTTCTGGGAAAACTGACCCATGTGTACATGTGTGTCTGTGTCTGCCCTGAAAATGTCTTGTGCCCATGGCTTGCTGAGATAGGATCCAGCTCCCTTCTGACACTGAGTTGGATGAAGTGGTGTTAGAAGATGGATGGATTATATAATCAAAATCTAGCTGATCCTTTTATCCTTTTAGTAGACTGATAAGAAACCAGACATCTGACTCTGCCTTTTTCTAACTTAAAAAGAGTATGTGACATGTAAACTTTATTACTTTCTTTTCCTGTAAAATATATTTCATTTTTCTATAGAGAGGAAAAGTATTATGGAAACATTTTTAAGCTGATATACAGTGATGTTTTTAACCTGCTGCAGGAGTGAACTGCCAAAAACAATATTTGCAAGACCTCTGGAAATGGGGTTTTTAGTCATCACCCATTTTCACTTTTCTAAAAGAGCACCATCAGTCTTGTCCTTGATAGGTGTATAGTACTGTTTTGTACCAAATGCAGCACAATTTCATTGCAAGAAAAAAAATCAAAGGGGAGATGTTCAGAAAGAATTATTATGAGACAAAGGTAACATCAAATGTTTTGTGTATAAAAGATGGAATAGCTTTTTCAGGCAGAGAAGGAAAAAAAATCCAATTCTTCCATCAATAGGGGGTTTAGTGATTAATTACTGTGATTAATTACACATATATAAACTAAGTCTGCTTTATTTTCTCCACACTTCTTTCTGAAAAACACTTTTCATTAATCTGTTGAACATGCTGAATTCTTCAATTAATTGGACTGTATGTTGGGTTTCTTAAATGCTAACGCTGTTTATTAGACAGTTTTACAAGTGCTCTATCTAAAAGTAATAGACTTTAAGAGACGTAGTAACTTTATGCATATACAGTACATTTTGTCACAGACCTAAGAACGAGGTGGATCATGCCTCTACCAACTTTTAAAACTGAAACTTAAAAAGAGTAAAACTTTAAAACTACAAAATTAGCTAAAGACGGTATTTTCATTGCACCAGATGTCGAGTTTCCTATCTCCTGATCCACCCGTGTAGATATTTAAATTGCTTAAGCCTTATGCTAAAGTTATGCTAAAAATTGCGTTCTAAAACAGACAACAGACTAAAAGACACACATACCGATGAACCAAGAACAGCATCATAACAGCCAACTCGACCTGTGATTTCAATTTAGTTTAATTTTGTAAAAATACTTGAATTGGTTAACTTGTGTAAAACTTTGCGTAATTTAAGTATACGGTGCTGTTTCTCCACGCAAGAGTAAGCGTCGACACAAAATAATGCATTTGTGTCCAGTCCTTCCGAAAACACGAACTTACATCCAGAAAAACGTACAGTATTTGCAGAGAGATGCTTTTCCTCAATCAGCCTCGAAAAGAATTACCTGCGACCTTCAATTACACAGATGCGAGTGGATCAACTATATAGGTATGTGCGTACTACCACATGTAGTCAAGCCCATTCCAGAGTTTCCTTGAAGATGTTTGGGAAAATTGACACTGATGGAAAAAATAACCGACGCTGTGAGATCACAAGAAAGATCTGTCAGATAGTGGTGAGTGTAAATACTTAACATTTCAGTATTTTCTCTGTGCTGTTGCATACAATGTGATTGCATTTTCATGTAAAAAAAAATCTAAAAATCTGAGTCTTAATATCGCAGTGACCATGGGGCGCCACTAGAGGCCGATGTGAGCAGTTTACTAAATGATTAGTTGAATCTTTTGTACATTTTTAGTTGTGCTTCTTTTGTTGTCAGTAGTCACTACTTTCTAAAACGGTAAAAAGCGTATTGTACAGTAGTGTGAGGAAAGAGGGTACTGTCTTCATTGCAGTTAGGGTTTTGACAGAGCTTGATGTTATTTAAAAAATATATTTTCAGTTCTTAAAGTATACCTGTGGGGTGTGTGGGATGATAATCACAGGTGCTGTTATAGGCTGGAAAATTTTGAGTAAAGGTTTACAAATGGTTTACAGTCTGGTCTGACTGACCAAAGACCAGGGAAACCTTCAGCAATGATCAAGCACCTTTCTTGATGAACATTTAATTCCGCCTCCCTGTGTATGTATTGCCTGAACTAACTTCACACCACACTGTACCACTCAATATTTTTTTTATTAAGCTATCACATCAATTTTTTTCTGTTGACCAGTCTCTTTTTTTTTTCTTTTCAAAGTTGGTTCTCAGAGGGCTGTCCATCTCTTTTGGCACTGTTTTAATTAATGTTTCCTGGACTATAATTAAGGATGTCGACTGGCTGAAATGGTGGAGTGGCTTGACTTTGCATAGCTGCTATCTCCACTCTAATTATAGGTTGACACGGAGTCATCCAGTTTGACTCATGAGCGCCTGCTGCAGCAGAGATTGTATAACATTAGGTTGTTGACATTTATGGTGTGATCAACTATAAAATAATCCCACATCAATTACTACAATTCTTTTCATCTTAAACTAAACAACTAGTGGTTGTGCCACATAATGGACATTTCAATTTCTCATTATTGCAAAGGTTGAAACTAATTAACCTCAAATATGTTTAAATGCAAATGTTGGCTAATTGCCCTAGTCTGCTAAATGTTACGTAGCATATTACCCATGGACTTAATTTAATAATTACTTTTCGTCCCTGTTCATTTGAAATATGAAAGACGCAGCTTGATTTTTAGTTCACTTGTTAATGTACTGTACTGTACACTGCAGTTTTGCTATATGCCCTCATTTGCACAGAAAGCATAAAATCCCCCTATAGGAAATTCCTATCAGCCTCACAACTCTTAACTGCTGATATGGCAGCTCAAATTGAATGTAACACAGCGTGAGTGAGTAGTGGAGGTCGTGACAGCAAACAAAAAACATACCAAATCAACCCCTCTGGTGATTCTGAAGACAAGTCTGATTATGGCTAGATAACCAATCAGTAAATGAACTGTGTACCTCAAAAGAGACACTCGATCTGTGCATTCAAGTGAAAGAAATGAAAATGGTTGCTGTGGATTAGTAAAAGATCAATATTTAGATGCCATAGCTTGTAATCATCCATCACCAGATGATCCCAAACTCATCGTTAGAACAGAGATGTGAGTTTTAGCTTGTGATTTGCAATATTAAAGTTTGATGAATTATCTGCTGTGAAATGTGATCCAAATGTCACAAGTGACAACTGCAAACATTTAAATCTGAAACTGGGAATGGATCTTTACACAAAGGGAGGTGGGAGTGTGGAACAAAGCTGCCCAGCCTTGTTATTGAAGATGAAACCCTGGCTTCATTTAGGAAATGGCTGGATGGGATTCTCAGAACAATTATGTACTCTCTGTCAAACCATCCTCTTGTTTTTAATGTTTCTGTCTTCATTAGAAAGATGGTTACTCCTGGTAAGGGTCAGTAGAAGACCAGGTAGGTATGTGTAACAAGTGCAGTACCAGTTCATGTACTACACATACAGGTCATCTGAAGACAATTTAGATGCCAGTTAACCTGGCTGGCATGTCTTTGGGAAATGGAAGTAAACGTGAACAGCTGGTGAAACTACCCACAAACTGTGAGGACATGCAGACTCAGTACAGAAGGGGCCCTAGGTCAAAGTCGAACAAGGAACAACGATCTGTGAGAGACCAGATCTGTGATAGCTAACCGCTATGGTTACCGCTAACTGTCAAGTTATTTCTAACAGAAAGAAAATGTAAGATCTAACTATTTTAGAGATAGAATTAGTTTATTTTCTTTTGTGTCAGTAAACTGGGAATGATCCACATACTCGACACAGCCAAAAAAGCACTGTAGCAATCTGTGATATTCCAAAGTACTGAACAGAACCAGAAAAGTTCTATACCCCTTTCTGCAGTATTCCAAAGCAACATAAGGCTGTTCTAAACATAGCAGGCTGGAAAGCGTGGGACAATATGGTTGCCACACAGGAATCAGCTTCACAGGGTGTGCAAACTGTGACTCATACATGACATTTTGTCTGTTTGGTATCCAGAGCTCACTGGGCTTTATCAACAAATCAAAACGTAGTCATACAGTGTTGCCAAGCTGTTTAGAAGCAGGGGTTAATATGGATCTCTCCTTTGTAATGAATAGTATTAATCCTGTAGCTGAGATGACATGTGACAGCTGTCCAAAAGTAAAAAAAAAATCATGCTGATAAGTTATATATTGATACACACACGTCTTATTTTTTACAAGATGCAAAACAATGCCCCTCCAACATGTATAGGCAATTCAGACAAACCCTTATGAACTTGGGCTTAAGTACTAAGCTTTATGTTCAACAAAGAAACATTCAACTTGATGCCTGAGTACATACAAAATAGCTCCTAATAATGATGGGCATAAGCTAACGCTAATGTGCAGTAGACCAAAGTTTTATATCAGGAGTGTGGTACACTGGCTTGATGGTGATAAGAGCAGTGAGAAGAGATACTAAGATGTCACCAATAACGGAGACTTGGCTCTTAGCCTTCTGTTTCTGGCAAACAGTTCAATGGTTGGAATGAAATGACCTCTAAGAGTGTAGCTGTCATTCTCTTTGTGCATTTAGAACTTCTTTATATGGATTTACATGATTTTTTAGGACTGTGTATATTCGTCACGTATGCTTAGTGTATATGATGCTACTAAATAGACACATTGTGAACCGAGGACCTCCATTTTGTGTGGTTTCTTTTTCATCATTATATTCAGTGCAAAAAATTATGGAGTATAAGAGAATTAAACTAAAACAATAATGCTGTGCAATGCTTAGACTAAAACACTGATGCTGTGCTATACTGTATTTCACTATATACTGTAGATAAATTAATTGGGTTTCAAAAAGATTTAGGAAGTGATCTTTTTGGAGTGTCTTTTGCAATATGTGTGAAAGTCTGTATTACTCATTACAAAGTTTTCAGTACTTATTAATTTAAAATAATAAATGGAATCCATGATTGTTTGATTTTTCATTCCTAACACTGTACACACACTATGCGTGCAGTGAGAGAACACTTGTAACTAAGAATTGTGGACGTATAAATAGCAAAGCAAAAGCCCCACATCTTACTTTGTCTTGAACAGAGAAGAAGCTACAGCTGAAGAACAGTATGTCTCAGAAATACACCACTGAAGACTGAGGTGGGCAGTGTATCAGGCCTTGTCATGTGCTCTTGTTAAGGAAAACAAAACGCACTTTGTAAACTCTGAAATGTCTGTCACCTATTTTAGAAGTGCCACCACTTCAAGCATAGTAACATGAGGCTGTTTGTCAGTTTATTAAGATTGATTGATTCCCTGGCAGCTCTCTCTTTACCTGCCATGTCTGTGCCCAGTGCTCTGGATTGATGGGCACTAGAGACAACCTTGCGTACATTGGAGAGAGCTCCGCACCATGCATCAGGGAGCCAGTATTTCACAGTGTGGAAAGTCTCACACTGTGACTTTTTTTTACAAAAAAAGTAATTACATCCCTACCCTCTTAGGCATGTGTCAGACAACTTGTTGTGTCTGGCAATAGACTTCCAGATGTGAAGGATAGTAAATAGTATTTGCTTTGAATATTCCATAATGGAAAAAGTACACAAAACGTTTATGGACTGGTTTTAGTCTTTTTAGGAACAGTTTTTGCTATAGAAACTTCTTCAAGTTTGTGAAGTAGAAATATGAACAAAAATATTGATGTTAATTGACAAACTGCCTTTTTAGATATTTTAGATGGGTGTGAAAAGTATCGACATTTGCTTATAATAATCTAAGGGGTTGTACAGCCTAGAAAACTTCTTATTCCTATGTATCTGACTATAACACAACATAAATGACATGAGTACAAGTTTGGCTCATTGTGGTAATCACAAATAGTAATAACAACAAAAAAGGGGGCCTCATTCATATAATGTTTCATTGGAGTTAGTAATAAAAATCCTTGCATTTGTATAGCACTTTTCATCCTAAATTGCATCTACTGTAGGAAGGGACCCACATCATCCACTGCTGAACTGCAGTGGTCCCCAGGGTGATATTCAGTATGATAGCCATTATATAAGCAAGTCCACTGTAGAATTTAATTAGCACACTATTCTTATAAACTCTGCAATGGGATCTTGAATGACCAGGTTGTTAAGACCTCAGTTGAATGCCTCATCTATAGGACAAGACCTCTTTCAGCACCATGCCCCTGGTCACTAAATGGGAACATTGCTTTGGATATTCTCATCCATAGAGCACCAACAAGACTACCTACAGTAGCAACCTAGTTCTCTCTGGAGGTTTCCTGTTGCAATGCTGACCAAGCCCAACCTTGCATGTAGAAAACTCCATATTCACAAACCATGAAATGAGTCATGGGCATGCCTTAGACAAAGGTGTAACGTTTTTAAATGTTTACACATTGCTAAACTTAGAAGAGGTGTAAATTTCCATATGCTAAATGTATGCTAATGTATGCAAATAGTTTGTAAAGATAGAAGTAATGAGTGTAACAATATGCACACAAACTGTCTCCCTATAATGCGCATCTAACTTGCACACACACTTGCATGAATGCAAAGCTGGTGTAATGAGCTGAGATCCTCGTTATAAAGATGGGCAGGAGTGGTTTATCTGAACTTTGAGGCACTCTTTTTTTCTTCTCACAGAAAAATGTGTTGTTATTAAAGGAGAGAGGAAGAAGATGCATTCTGAATCCAAAGGATTGTTATAACCTTGATTCTTAGCACTTAATGTTGTTTTAAATCATTTAGAATATGTTATATTCTCCTAAAAAATAAATGTTTCTACCCTTTCCCACCTGTCCTCAATCTGTGTGTGTCTTGTACTGAATCAGTGTACAGTCTTGTACGTTCTAACACAGAAAGTCTTCTCACAGAATCTGTGCTCAAGTTGGATGCATATAGTACGTTACTGTACATAGACTCACCTTTGTGAATACACACTTAGTTAAGGGTATCACTCATGTCTAATAGGATACTGCTTGCACACATCCTAGCATTGTATGGGTTAACTAAATCTCTGTGAATGATGCCCATAAAGTATGACTCTCTTAGGTGACTGCAGTGGAATAATTGCCTCACTTAATTCATAATAGACAAAATGTCAACTGAGTGCTATGAAACCAAGCTTGCATGGCCAATATTAAGTCAATCCCTCATTTTGGTTCTCAAGTTATTTTTGCTGCTGTTATTAGTTCTTTGATATGCTAGACACCTCCTTGCCACTTTATGGCTGGGATTTGGTTTTACCCAGAAAAAGTAATACACACAAGTTTATCAAATGTATTCACAGGGTCTGTTGGTAGAGTTGTGTGTTGACCAATCCTTGTCCAGATACTGTTGGGAATGCCCTTACGATATATACAGGTTCAGGCCATGATTCCCAGTGTCTGCTTTGGCTGATCTCTTATTCTTAATGAGATAATTAATGATTGATCTATGTCTGTTTTTTTGTTACATATACAGTTTAAAGTATATACTCAGTGCTACAATATAGTGCATTCAGTTACTTGGTTGCATGAGCCATAACTGCTACCTTGGGGATATGCAGGTTGACATTTGCAATATAAAGGAAAGGAAGCGTGGGGGTGCAAGCTAAGTAAAAATCAATTCTTTTCTGGCAGGAGGCCAGGAGCGGTGGAGGCACAGCGAGTAAAACCCTACGCGCAACAAGCACACAGCCATGTGTGGCTTCATTAGCACTCTGTGGTTTCGGCAGTTTATGTTTAATGTGTGATAGATGAAATCAAAGCTGTAACCAAAAGTACTGCGCAATAGCCAAGTGTAACTGAGGTCTTTAAGATAGCCTGGATGCATTTAATTTAAGGTTGGAGGAGAAAAGGAAAATAAGAGATTAAGATAAGATCACTTTATTAGCCACATACAATTTCTTGTTTCTTCTTTTTGCATACCCCAGCTTGCACTTCATGAGACACATAGACCAGAAGAGCAGCTTGGGTTAAGGGCCTTGCGCAGGGGCCCAACAGAGTAGGATTCCTCTGCTGGCCACAGGATTTGAACCAGTAACCTTCCAGCCACAGGCGCAGATCCTTATCCACAGAGCCACCGCTCCGCCCCAGTAGAATTGCATGAGGCTTTTGAGAATGTTTGCAATTGGTCACAAAAGTATAATTTTTTGGTGTTGTCAGTACTGTATTACGGTCTTCCTGACCTTCATACTGTTCCACCTCGGAAGAAGCTGAAATGTGTAAAGATAACGACCCCCCACAAAAACGTCATAGTGCACTTTTTAATTTTAAACAAGATTCATGCAGGATGTTATGAAACAAAATTCACACTTCATTTCTGTAGTGAATCCAAATTCATAGAATGTCCTTGTGCCTTAATCTTTTGTACTGCAGTACTGTAATTGTAATTGAGGTTATGATCATTATTCATTTTGTATTGTTAGCCGCCACGTAGATGTGCTGTATGTTTGCATTTGTCAATCCATTTAATATATTTGACTGGAGCTCATTCATATTACAATAATGATTATGCCACTACAGTGAGTCTTGGTGAGGCTTGCTGGAAGAGTAAGGAGGCTTCGTCAGGCACCCTGTTTCCCCAGAAGACAAGTTTGTCTTGGTGAAGAGTAGCTGCCATCTTGAAATCAGTGTGAATGTTTTTGACATGTCTTTCTGAGACATTCCCTCGTTTAAAAGCCTGCAGTGGCATGCTCTGGCAGTAGCAGAATAAATGATTTAAAGCACAATAAAATAATGGTTTAAACTGTTTTTGTTCTTTTAAATCCTAGATCTGAAAATGTGTAACAGTGAGCAACAGCAAGATCTACATATTAACCCATCCCATACTTCAGAAAATGACATCATCAGAGACAGTGTTTAAAAATCTACAACAGTAAAATTATTGAGAAAGGGCCAAAGCATTATGGTGCATACTTGAAAAATACAAATCTCAACAGATAAAGAAATCCATCATCACCAAAAGGCCATACAGGGAGGCTGGCCCTAGGTGCTCTTGTGAGACCAGAATGAGAAGATTATGATATTCTAGATACCTCTGAACTGAGCAGGCAATGGAAGCCTGAGTAACCAAACAAGAGTTGATTTTCCTGGGGTGCTCTATCTACAAGGAGTTTGTATGTTCTCCCTATGTTTGTGCGCGTTTCTAACAGTGCTCTGGTTTCTTCCCACAGTCCAAAGATGTACATACAGTACTCTTCTGTTCATTGGCTTCTGGGAGTATTAGCCCTGGTATGAGTGTGTGTGAGTCTGTGTATTTTCCCTCCCTTTTGTGTGGTGCTTGCCGGTACGGGCTCCAGTTCCCTTGCGACCCTGAATTGGATGAAATTCACACCTATGAGATGTGTTGATATTCAGTTCATCTGAAGTGTGGATGCTTATACCTGCTGAAGCAGTGTTACTCCTAATGCCTGATAGAACTGGATTTTCTTGATGTGAAAGAGCAGTGAAAGGGAGGACACTGCTTCAGGCTTAACTGTCACATCCTATAGTCCTGCTTGCACACTACCTTGGCTCTTGGCAATGGCAGAATCTACAAGTGTTTGAAAAGATCCAGCAGCACAGAATGCAAATTGCCACCAGGGCCTTTATTATTCAAGAGAGACGTCTTTCTTGTCTGATGTTTCTCTTGTAACGATCCAGTGATTCCTGTCATTAAAAAATGGCAGGCATTCTGTCCCCAAGAGGCTTAAAAAAGAAGTGCCGTCCTCTTCAGATGATGAATTTATTTCCATTAACTGCCAAGAGAGAAAGACGACTGCAAGGAATCAATAGAATAGACAAACAGGTGTCAGTCGTATTCTGTTGTGTCAGAGGTGGTGTATGTTTAAAGTATGTTAGTTTCAGACCCTTGGTGGTTCTTTTTCATCCGCACATTCAGATATTGATTAAAGCTTCTAGCTGTATTTTTTTTTAATTGTAGAATTGTCAGTTGTTTTTTTTTTCTTATTGGTATGCCTCTACAGTTTGGAAATACCTTTCCTGCACAGCTGGGATCACTGTACTCAAGACCTGTACTCATATGCTCTGAAATGCACATTGGCCTTGCATTGTTTTCACAGTCCTTCAGAGCGAGCCCGTACAACAGAGGGGCACTGGCTCTCCAAAAGCACTTTTAGCTTGCAGGCATATGGTGAACCACAAGGAGGTGCTATTACCAGAAAAGCTGAGTATGCCATGGCTGACCCAGTTTGGCAGCACTGGAGAATGACCCAGATTTTTTAAGTGGCTGAACTAACCAGACGCCCTGTGCTTGAACTGGCCTTTGGAGCTTCAAAATAATGTGCAGTTTTTTCTTAACCTAACTGAGCTGATGGATGACACCCCAGACCCAAATAGTAGATGCCTGGTGGCTCAACCCTATTTGGTTTGTCATTGTTGTGTTTACATGTAGGCGTTCTGCTCGTAGAATTAATGGGTATTTGTGGGAGGTATGTCATCTGCACCGAATAAAAATTATTTATGGGTAGGGAATCATTTACTTTAAAGCAGCCAATTATTTTACATTATGTTATGTGGATTAAATATATTCCATCTGGAAATGGTAAGAAATCAAGAAAGGTCTAGTCGTTATTATGATGAAAGAAGTACATTAAAAGTGGGGTGGAACATGGCAGTGGGTGTCTGAATGCTGTCCTGAAGAGCATTCTCTTACCATTGTGCTGTGATGTAGATTTTCAGAACTGCCTTTTTACTTGTCATTACAACATTTGTATACTTACTTGGAAAAATACAGGTATTAAGGAACAGGTAAAGGTTTAGTACATGCTGGAAGGAAAAGGCAGCTTTGGAGCCTTCTTCAGGTGAAGACCCAAGGACACACACACTGGAAGAAGGCTGCACAGCTGAAATGTTATCTCTCTTTTGTTTTCCTTTCAACATGAAATAAACCTTTACCTACTCCTTTGCAGCTTATTCATGCTTGCAGCTACCTACTGGAACTTCTGAATAGATGTTGTTTACTTATATGTGTATTGTTTCTTTGCTATTGGTAATGAGTAGCAAAGAACTGGTTGTTGAGACATTAAGGTACAAAGTATCTGTTGTAAGAGATCCTATCACAACAAATTAAAAATTGACTTCTGTGCCTTTAAATTGGAGAAATATCAAGGATTACTGTATCGTACTGTTGTAGAATCTTTAAAGTTTCTCGTGATTGACTTCAGCTGTTCACAACCACTTTGACTCTTCACGAACATGGTGTCTAACTCTCTCGCACCAATAGACTGGGTTCTTTCTATAGACCTCTAAGTCACAACTAAACTGTTAATTTTCCTTCCAGCTATGTACACACTGGATCTGTAGCTGAGCCAAACTATTTAAACAGGATCTTTTTACAGCCCCTGCAGAACAAAATGTAGGCCACATGCTCTGTGCTCTCCCTTAAAAGAGATCATGTTGGGAATATGTATTACAATTCAAGAAACCTATGATATGCAGGAACAAAATATCAATATGGAGGCTGTTACATGAACCACCTTCTCTAAAACCTATTGCACAACTATTTTAGGGTGGGTATTTTAGCGGTGCTACTCCTGTCAGGGCAGATAGCTGAGAAAGTTGCCCACCTCCTAAATTCTTATGGGAGGGATGGATTAGCAGAGTCATTTCCCTGGATGTCTTTTGGACGTGGGAGAAAACCAAAGTAGCAAAATGCTTGTATGATCTTGAGAACAACATACAAGCCCCAAATAGAAAAGTCCCTCAGGCCAGAAGTGAACCAAGGACCTAACTCTCATATCATAGCTCCTCCTGCAGTCAGTGACATGAGTACATTTCCCAGGAGCTGAAAACTATAGAATGTACTGTACAGAAAAAAAATGGACTGTTCAGTGAATGTTTGAAAGAATGGAGAATAGATTTCTTTTTGTTTTTGTAGGTGAAAGAAGATAAATACACAGCAAATGAAAAAAGTGATAAATGCAGTAGGGCCACACACGGTTAATTCATATTCACTTGGTTGAGCCACATCTCTGTTCTTTCACCACTTGGAGCCTCTCTTTACCCTTGTGCTCCAGAGACAGACAAGGTGTTTGTCCAGAGGGGATGAAAGAGCTGTCTGGCTTCCCACAAGCTGAGGAACCCTCTGCTTGAGGCACTGCTTTCTTTTCTGCTGTCCTTTTTCAAAGACAAAAGCTACAACAGCCTGTCTTGATAGATCCATCTCCTGTTAAGCCAGCGCTGTGCGGTCCATGATTGTTCTTCGACAGACGCTTGGTGAGGGGCCTGGGGGAGGGCAAGAAATGCCAACAGGCCTGACATGTGCAGGTTGGAATCCAAATAGTCAAGAAGAAACATGTTTTGAAAAATGTTACATAGAGTTAAGTTATTTTTATGGCCAAAGAGACTTTCAAAAGCTTGATGCAGACAGTGTGGGCCAAAGAGTTGGTCATTAACCAGAAGTCATTAACACCTGAAACAGTGATTGATTGTGCCCCATCTCATATTACTAACAAACTCCCTGCCAAGTATAGAAGGGAGTATACTCTTAATGAGATTAGCAGATTCAATGACACTCTAATTTGGGAATTACTAACCTACTGTAGCTGGAATGAAATAGGGGAAAAAAGGTTTTCAAGAGGCAACAGAGCATTTCTACCTTGCTGATGTAGAAAAGCCGATGGACATCTGCCTACTTAATGACCTTAACAGACCTAACAGACCTTGGCAGATCTGTTTACACATTGTCTTAATATCAGCCTTTGGCTGTACTCTTTTCTCCTTAGATCTGCAAAATGTATCAAATCAAACCATAAAATCTTTTCTTAGTCTCAGTCTTAAGTCCTAAATATTGAAGAGGTACTCTGCTACCTTAGTTCTAACTTTCAATGGCAGTGTTTTCTAATTTTTTAAATACATCTGCAAATTTTAAATTGGATACAATGGTAAAATGTATTAAAGTCAGAAAAATGTCTAGTATTCTTATATTAATTCTCTTATGGAGTCGACTGTGAAATGATATTGTAGATCACAACAAAAGCACAGTGAAAGTACAGCAGAGCATTGGTTCAGTCGCTTCATTTTTATTGTTTGCTTAGTAGATATCCTTAGACCGATTGACTATATACAGTACTGTATTTTGTACTACATAATATCAATACAAGCAAATACATTTTCTTGTATTCCAAATTACAAAGTGGTGTTTTCTTGTCTGCCAACTAGAGCATGTAGACCAGTGAAGCCTTCTGAACTGACACATACTGTTCTCTTTTATTTCAACATCACTTTCTGACTACTGGGTCATTTCCAGTTTCTTTGGATATGGGGGTCATTCCTATGAAACATAGGTTTTGTTTTGTTAGGATATACAGTATTATGGTAAAATGCTACTGAAGGCATACAGATACTCTGACATTTAAGTCATTTTGAACAGTTTTGAGACCTCGAAGGAGTGATTTCACCACAACGGCTCATTACACAGCACGAGGCCTTTTGCACAGTTCCTCAAAATTGGATTATTTGTCCAGTGGTGTTCTTGTTTTTATTGTGAGAATTTTTTCTGGTTTCAGGTTACCATAAAATGGGATGTTTCTGTGACATAGACTATATTGGCAGGTTTGAAAATCTGGGGATGGTCTCAAGTTTCATCAAAATAAGTGGCTAATTGAATTGCAATTAAGAAATGATGATCTCTGAGAGTCTGAACACGATGGATAATATAAAGGATTCCACATAAATGCTGACAAGCACTGAATTTTGGAGCCACATAATGCCAGCACTGCAGGCCCTCATTGATTATCTATTATGCAGGGTTGCATTAGAGATCTTATTACTGATGTTTAAAGTGCTGCAGAGACTGGCTGTTTTATGACTTGGCATTCACACCACATGAAAATGGTGGCTGCTTAGATTTGTGTTCAGCAGAGTTCATGGCCAGGTGTCTTGGAGGCATGTTTAATATCTTAAAACAATGGAAGATGGTGTTTTTTTAGGCCCTCTTCCTTTTCATTGGGATATTGAGCTCTTTATGGATTTTATTTTATTTTATTTTATTGCCATTTTAGAGGGTCAGAAATATCCAGGGTTCACCTGAGTTCGTTTTGTATTCTTCAACTTTTTTGTGTGTTTTGCATTTGGTTATCATGTTGAAATTCCAAAGGAAAATCTTTATTTCAGCACCATTTTGTGCTTAGGGTGCTGCCAGGATTGTATCCTGTGTGCATGGGTACATGACAAAACATTGTGCAAAATGAATGAAATCTGACTGATATACTGTTTCTAAGGGTCCTACAGGATTCTACAGTCCTACAGGGTTCCATTCTGGGTTTTTCTGGTATTTATAATATTGCTCGGGTAAAAGACAGTTCACGTATCTTCCTATATGCAGACAAGACTCTTATACTCAACTGCACCTACCTACTGTATGTTATCATCATTGACCACATTGTAATGGCTTACTGTGAATGATACAGTAATTTCTCAGACCAGATATTAAATCTTGGTAACAAATGAAATAAATTGACGGTATTACAACATTTAACATTAACATTAATTAAGTTCTGAATTAACCACAAAATCATGAACATTGTGAAAGTACAGGTTAGTTGCCGTTTTGTCGAAAACCCCTGGTCACACCAGGGCGAGAGTGAGAGTTTGCACCAATTGTGACGTGATGCAGCCCTTCCTGCTCACAAGTCACTGTAATGACTGATGTAATGTGATCTACGAGCAAATAAGTACAGGTTGTGCAGCAGAAATTTCACTGCAGAAATGTTCCAATGTGATTTGCATGCAGAGTTAATAATTAAGTATTTGTTGGCAAAACTGTCTCAAAGTTGAAAATAATATTTCTATGGGAGTAAAAGAGATGTATTCACAAACCTGCTTGTTTAAATGTAATAACGCCACTTCAAGTCACTGGAAGTTTGGTTGTCTCATTCTAAATCGCAGAAACTTAATCTATTTTGTAATGTAAATTGGAAGTTTAACACATTACAGTGTACTTTCATTGTGGTATGAAATGCACTCATCAATGCTGATTTTTTTCTAACCCTAAAATATAAAAATAGCATTGCAGTTTTCCCCTTTTAAGTCGTTTGTTAAATCTGGGGGATTGACAAATTCTCTCATGCCTACGTATTGTGTAGGTTTGGTGGAGAAACTAATTCAAAAGATTTAATCAAGTTTCTATTGTGGCGAGCAACAGGCACAAGGTAGGATACACCCTGCACAATACGGCAGTCCATTGCAAGACACACTCACACCAGGACCAATTTTCCCAGAAGCCAATTAACCTTCCAGTATGTATTTGGACTGTGGGAGAAAACCAGAGCACCTGGAGGAAACCCATGCACTTTGATTGTTTTACGGTATTGTTTTAGAGAATGCTCTTCTTGAACAGTAGGCATGACAAATAGGATCAAAATATCTTTGGGTTAAGAAGCAAACTGGTGGTGTGGATCTTCAAAAAAGCTGCTGAACTCCTGTAAAGGAGATCCATAGATCCCAGAGATCCCTTGAAAGAGAAAGTGAAAGTACATGGTGAAAGACACTGACCTCCGAATAGTTAGTTGGCTCCTAAACTGGACTGCCTTAAAAAACGAGACTCTCGGGAAACTTTTCTCAAAGCAAGAGTGGGGATTTTCTTTGGCTGTGCTTCTTGGTTTGAGGGGAAATTGGGAAATATTCTAAATAATCTAGGCATTTACAGTAGTTGGATACTGCTTCAATTTTGCAAATTCATGTTAATTACAAGCTGAATTCAAATCTGGGCCTTTATTGTAACAAATGTTGTTTTATGTGCTCCTTTGAGTATACCCTATTTTTCATTTTTGTACTACCCATCTTGTACTGTGATGGTGATGACTACAGGCCTTTAAAGCTGTTCTTGGGAAACCTGCCTCACATCATTCTGTCACTGATGTCATGACCTTTGATTGATTGGATTTCTTTGTATAGTTGACAATGGTTCATTAACTTGCAGAACTTTAATTTGGGAAAATTCCTGTCTTCAGAACTTGCTGCAGTTCTGATTGCTGCAGATTGCTGAACTGATGTAACCCTTAATTTAAGATGAACAATTAGGATGTACAGTACTGTACCACTTCTGGGAAGAAGCCATTTTAGTTTATCCAGTTAACTTACTGAGTAACTTAGTGAGCTTTTGTAACTGTAGGTGTTCTCTGTTGTATGATTATTTTTTTTTTTGCTGAATACTTGCACTTATTTATATTACCATGTTAGGTTGTAACATTTACATTTTATTGATTATCCTGGTCCTTTTCATCGCTTTGTGTTCTGTGCTACAATTACATCAACCATTTGGACAAGTCATTATTGCAAAAATTTATTTTCTCACAGTTTTAAATTCATCTTTTTAAAAAAAATTACATGGAAAGAAATTAAGTGTAAAATCTTTTAGGTGTCCCACAGTCTATTTCCTTGTACAATTCCTTACAAATTGAAATCATCACTTTATTACTCATCTGAGCTCTTTAGCCCTCTATTACACATGTAGAGGGAGACTTGGGAACACACTCCTCTGTCAGAGCCATTCATCATATTAAGCTAGGAGCATTGTACTCAGTGCCTTATAGTAGTGTCAGCACAGATTACAAGATACAGACCTACGGTAGGCCTGGCTCAAGCCAGGTGAAGGGTTGAACCACCCAGGAGAAGCTCGGCTTCGCAGGTTACATTCAGATATCCCTGGGAAAAATAGTAGTGCTGACAATTATCCTACAGTGGCTTTCTGGTCAATGGTATTTGATTTCAGAGCTGCCAAGGGCCTGAATTTCCAGTATTTTGAGTCCTTAATTGGATTGTTGCTCATACTATTTAGAACCCTAACTAAGAATGAATGTACTGACTTGTTTGTAGAGTCCAATTTCATTCAGGTATCCTTTCTTCAATTCTTATTATGATTTTTTTTTTTACATCGCACTCTTCATTTTCTTTCAGTCTTTGAACAGTGATTGATCTGTTTAAGTAATAGAATAGAAGGAACTAACAGAACTGTACAATACAATAGCCCTTATAAGGGCTTAGATTTAGTTATTTAAATGGTAAATGCATTTTTGGATATTGGTTTAAAGCTTGTAGAGCATAATCAAGATTAATCACTTTCTTGACTCGGCACTGTTTATAGAAATCTGTTAAGGAATATCTATCATGTGCCATGAAAAATGTGATAAATGAGTCTGTTTTTATAGGCAGGCCAATACCTTGGATTAGTTGATATTCTAGAATGGATCTTTGAAAATTCAGGTACAGAATGCCTCAATTATTGATATAACAGTTAAATTGAAGCCTGGTTATGAATATCAACATATTTCTGCTCTAACAGGGCTGGTGTAACATGAGGAGTTTTAATCCTAATGTGTGATGCATAGAAAATCAATCTATTGCTTCACACACTTTATAATGAGGGAGATAAGCAATATGAATGTTTGTCCGAGAACTCCTGTTTCCAAAACTGTATCAGCCAATATTCTTGTTTAATTATAGCTCTTGGGACACTTTTTAATCTCCATAGTTTCTACCCATTATACTATGCTTATTAAGCAATGTGAAACGGAGCACAATTTCCATTTCGACAACATCATTCAAAAGATGTACAAGTTCACCTGTGCAGCTGCAGAACTAAAATGTTCATTTCAACCCCAACTGGCAAAGAACAGATTCACAATTGAAAATGATTTGTGAGACTTGATGTAGCTCAATGGTCTCCCCCTGGGATTCATGAGACTCAAGTGTGTGGAAAGACAATGTCATTTAGTGACTAGGACATGTATTATTTAACACATAATGCAGAATTAGGAATGAAGGCATAAAACCCTATTGTGTGCCTGCATTCCATTAGTGAATGCGGGCAGAATGGTGGCGTGGTGGCTGGTACTGCTGCCACTCAGCTTCCAGGTCCTGGGTTTGATTCATATCTGGGGGCTATTTAGTGTAGAGTTAGCATGCTCTTCCCATTTTTATACTGGTAATCTCTAAATAATAGACCCGCTCATGTTTTCATGTTGCTGCTGCAAATTATCCACTGTGCAAGTAAGTGCAGTAAGTGCAGGGGCACTGTAGTGTTCTGCAGTGCTAAGGCTGAAATCACACCCACGACCATGGCTGTGACATGAGAAGAAGAAGAAGTGGTGAAAGTCACAAGTGGAGGATCAATTGTATACAAAGTTCTGATCATTGCAGTGTCTGCATCCACAGACAGCAGAAAATTCCATTCCAGCAGAGAGCAATTGATATTTTGGAGTTTTGCAGAAGGGGGAAGATGAATATGTTCGCTTCTTAAACTAAGGCAGCTGCTATATATAACCCAGAGAGGACTGGAACAAGGAGCAGTAAGTGGCACTGCCATTCTCACAGATAAATAACACCAATCCTATATCAATCAGGATTGGTTTTTGCCTTTTAAGCCAGGATTGTTTAATGCACTTTAAGGCCCAAAGAACTGAATACTGAAACATAAAACAGGGGACACCAGTGGGAGCTCCCATGCAAGGGAAAGATGAATCAGACTAATGTTAATTTATTTTGGGTGTGTGGTTTTCTAAATAAAATCTTGCTTTAGTGACCCCTACTGTGTAAGCTAAACAGGAAGAGCCTGGCAGTGTCAGTAATACCTGCCAGAAAAAGGCATCTTATGTGATATTGTAGTCTGGGAATCATTGTAGAGTAGGGGGCTCATATTTGGGTTCACACCAGCTACAGATCAAATTATGCCGCTTATAGATGGCCTGAAGAGCAAACATTGAAGAGGGCTAGGATCAGTCCCCATATGCAACTTTATGCAACTTTCTGTATGATATCTATGAATTCCATGAGCCAGTTTAAAATGAATTCCAGATATCCTGATTTTTTTAAAGAGAAAACATATTTTTGTATTTCCCAGCTGCCTGTTGTGAGTGCCATGCCTGAATGACTTAAAGAAGACTGATTTTACTTGCAATGAAAAATAATATATAAGGATGAAAGCAGGTCCCTTGAAGAAGATTTGAAAACAATTAAATCAGCTGCTAAATGAGATGGTGAGAATGTGTCCCATGGTTTCACATAACTATGTGGGGCTGAGCAGTCTGAGATCTAAAATCCAGGAAGTGAACAGATATCCTTTAGATTCTGAAAGGTGCACAGCTCATTACTAAAAATGCCACAGAGTGAAGGTTTTTAGAAGACAACTGTAAATAAGTGAACACTGAGAACTAGTAAGTAAGAAAATTATTCCTGACTGGCAATAGTGTGCAATGTTGTGGAGCAATGCTGAGAAAGTGGTTGACATTTTATTTCAAATTACCATTTCTAAGTGAGACCATTCTGCTTTTAGGGACACAAATATGAGATCCTTATGTCTGATTGTGTTAATTAATACTTTATCTAGTCTGCATTATAGGCTTAATGGCCTAATTTCCCACAAGTCTTTTGTTTCAGTCCCAGCACTTCATATCCAGATACTCTAAGACCAAACATCATTACTCTATATGATCTTTGCCTGCTGAACGTCTTCCCTGCTTCTGCCTTCAAAGAGCAAGTGTCACAGTGGAAGTCAGAGGAACAGGGCTGTACACAGACTCTTGGGCTCCATCTGATACGGGGGGGCTTGTAAGATTTAAACAGGAAAGTAATGGTGATGTAAACTGCTACATTACCACTGACATTGTATTTTGCTGTGGTCTGGCACAAATCAATTCTCAAAGCCTGTTACTCCATCTGGAAATGTACCCCCATGAGTGTAGGGGTTTGCTAATGGGGAAGATTCATCATATTCCAAGCCTGCAGGTTTCATGCCAACTTTAAAGAACAGGCCGTCTCCATTGCACTTTGTACCTGTTCTTACAGGGGTGATAATTCCACACTGGATTCCTCTTCTGTTTGCCTACTTTTCATTCTCCTCCCCTCCCCTGTGTGAAGGACTTTGGTTTCCAGAGCCGGGGTAAAAAAAAAAGCTTGTGACTTATGAACGTCTGTTATATAACATAATTTTTGTGTTTTCAAAATGAAGATGCTTTTGAAGCTATATTTAGTATATGTACTGTATCATGCACCACACACACAGTTTTGTTTCTGATTCTCTTTTGCACTTTTATTTGTATCAATGTTTTTAAAGTGACCTTTATGTGTTGCCTTTTTTTTAAAAAGGATGTTCTTTAACTATTCTGGATAATTCCTGAGTAATTACCCAGTGACAATAGAGGCTCAGATTATTTTGTCCACCCACCCTCAGCTCTGTGGTGTTCATGCTAAGATAGTGCTGACATCGTTTTCATGTACTGCTCAAGCACCTCTGGAAGGCTTCTCAACTGCATTTTATAATAAGTCAATGTAATTTTTGGAGGATTTAATTATTACATAGATAGATATTAAGTTGATGGCAGTGGATTATCTAATTAATTTTTCTCCATATTTAAGCCAAAGATTTGTATGACTCTGCCTTGTGACTTGAAGATAATGAAGCTAAACCACTAAAAGCTGAAAGTATTTAATTTCTCTGTATTTCTTGAGTATATTTCCTTTTGAACTTTATCTTAACTTTATCGACCCTTTTATCATTTCCAAGTGCCTTTTTCAGTTTTTTATTCTCCAGTTGTTCTTCTAACTAATCCAATACTGACACTGCAAACCATCAGTAAAACAGAAGCTGTCATCAATTAGAGGTCTGCCAATATTTTTTTTATAGTCCTGTAAACATGGATGATACAGTAGGTGTTGTTTAAAATGAAAAAGGAGCGTAAAGCTTGTCAGGTACCAAGCTGAGAATTCATTACTCCATTATTTTCAGTTGGATCCTTCC
Organism: Lepisosteus oculatus; assembly: GCF_040954835.1. Taxonomy (NCBI): domain Eukaryota; kingdom Metazoa; phylum Chordata; class Actinopteri; order Semionotiformes; family Lepisosteidae; genus Lepisosteus; species Lepisosteus oculatus. Next base: position 32,556,397 of record NC_090700.1, read on the forward strand.
AGCCCTGGTCAGTGGTGATGAAAAAGCTAACTCTTCACAAATACAGGCTGACAGATGAAAATCTCTTTTAATTAGCCGCTGAACTTTGATTACTATTCATTATTTTGAAGATGTACCATAAATAGATCCAATCTCCAGTAGTGGACCAGAGTTACAGAAACTGAGCTTTCATGTTTGTAGCAGGGCAGATTACCTGAACTGTGGAGTCCAGTTGGTTTAAATGTGCTCAGTCTTCAGATGGCTCAAAGCTGTAACGTTCTTTTTCCAAGTCATTTTCCAAGTGCCTCACTCATGTCCGTGATGGACTGAAAGAAGAGTGACTTCTTGGTGAATTAGTCCATAAAGTCTTAGTCCTTCTGCTTTGTAGACTGTGATCTCCCATAGGTTGGTGGATATTCTTTGAAGTGAAAGAGTTTATGCTGTGGGATTGATTCACTCCAAGTAGAATATTTAATAAAGCTTGGAAAGTTGTAATCTCCATCCTCTTTTAAACATGTGTCCAGTCTGATTTAAGTAAAGGAATACTTTTAGGGTCTGCAAATGTATTTTCTACCAGTATTATAAACCTCTTACATTCTAGCACACATTAAGGGCTCTGGTCCTTATAAAACAGTTTTTTTAGCACCTTAATATTTATCTTGCATGATGACCACAATGTAACAGAAACGGTACTGTTCAGTGTGAGTGTGTTTGTCAGATTAACACCTGAAGCCAGGAGAAGTGGGCACCTGGGCCTGCCAATCTGTCATGATGCCCTACACCCCAGAGCAAATTACTGCTTAATTAATCAGTGTTTGTTTGCTTTGTGCTTTCTGGCTGCCTCTTGTCTTTTACACTGCTGTTCTGTGCCACCAGGCTTTTTTCCCTTCCCTGTTTAATGTTGCCTGCTGTGGAGTCTGGTTAAGATGCACCCTCTTGTTCTACAGTATGTCCATTGCAGGTTTTTCCACTCTACAGAGGTTTTCAACATTTATTTCACACATTGAATTAGATGTAGAAGCTTGTTTCCCCTCTGTGTTCTCTTGGTTTAGGTTTAGTGCTTGAACTAAAGGAGTTAGTTCAGAGTTTTTAAATGTTGTTGGTCTATTCAAACATGTTTCATGGAGACTGTGCAGCATAAAAAGCAGAAGGATGTGTAACAAATACATGGGACCACAGAGAAGTATTCCCACTGACAATTCAAGTGCAAATCAGAAGATGCTGTTACCAATATTTTCATTTTCATTTTTCATTTTTGGAGTTGTTGGTACTCTCTAGCGTATATTGTCATTGTCCATGGAAATGTATTTCCCATAGTTCCTTTATGTTGGGATATATATGTGTGTTGGGCTGGAGTGTGAGGTTTCCAGTGATGGTGATGGAGCCCATTTATGACTCCATACATGAGCAATTAGCCAACAACCAAACCTGGGACTCACTTCCAACTTTAAATCAGCAATCAGTTTGAGATTTTTGCTAGAATTCAAATGGATGCTCTAAGGATATACACTGTTGGCGATAACCTGGCACCTTCTCCTGTGATCTTTATTTTGTGCAATGTTTCTTTAATTCCAAAATGGAAAAAAGAAGCCACGCCCAACGGTAGTGAGGTATTGACTATCTATTGGCAGTTGATTGAAAATGGTTAAAGATACTTCAATAAAATTGGACTTTGAATGAAAATGTAATCTCATGATAAACCTTTCCTCTGCATTCCTAACACTATACTTTCTCCTGCAGTTTAAGTTAACAAAGTTAATTGTTCCACAATACAGATGTTTATGTGGGTCAAACAATTTTGTATGTTCATTCATTAAAAGGGTCTTTAGATAGCCCACTGGATACCTCTAATGTTATAAGTTTTTAGTTTATATAATAGTGTGATTGAGGATTCAGGACAAACGTTTGCAAAGTTAAGGAACAGAAATAAATTTGCTTGACAATATAGGAACTAAAAGAGGTAGACTAATGGAAGCTTTAAATTTGAAAATCTGAAATGTATGTTTGCTTAGTGAAAACTAAACTTAAGAATGTAAAGATGGTGCCCAAAGTAATGTAATTCTATGAGTTATATTAACAATTTGATATTGTTTTTATCACGGTGCCTGAGACTTGGGTGAAAGACAATAAGACTCGTAATGAAACCCCATTTCATTGCTATAAATTTTATAGCAAGACCAGAATTAATTACAGAGGAGGAGAAATTGTCCACAGAGCTAGAATGGCACACAAGACTGTAATAAGTTTGTACAATACAAGTACAGGCATTCTCCTTATTCTAGGGAGGCTAAATGTGGCAATGTTTTATAGGCAACCTGTCTGTTTTTTAAGTTTTTTTAAATTAATTTAAATAATTAAAAAATATTTTTAAATAAAATTATTTTTTAAATAATAAGTATGATTTAATTGGAGTTTGCATTTAAGGTATTTTAACATAGAAATCCTAGTGAAGTTCCTGCAGAAATTATAAAGGAATACAAGGCATCCAATTCTCAAAGGCACATTGTCAATGAATTAAATGAAACATCTCATTTGGTGTTATCTCCATTGCTGCAGGAACAGCTAATGAAATGCTTAAGCAGACAAGAGATGATGATCTTACCGGAGTTCTGGTCCTGTTAGTGCAACTAAGCTTGATGAGTTTGAAGTCCATCCTTGTCTAATTCACCATTGGGCCCATCTTTGTCATTGAGTTGCTAGTAGTTAAGTGATCCAAGGATCTTGTGCCACCAATTCAAAGGAATTTTCTCCTTTATTTTACTGGCTGCTCCACAGTCCCTCCGTTTAGACTTAAATATTTCACCTGCTGTTTCCTTAGCTACTTTCCTGCTGTAGATTATTTACTGCTAGAGGCTTCATCCATCCATTTGCTAACTGCTTTATCCAATGCAACCGTTGCAGGGCAGACAAATGCAAATGCAAACATGCACACATTTTCCCAGTAGCCAATTAACATACAGTACCAGTATGTCATTGGCCTGTGGGAGGAAACCCATGTGAACATACTGTAGGGAGAACATGAAAATTTCATGTAGATAACACCCTAGGAATTGAACCCAGTGCCCAGTATAGGAATGCTAGCCACTGTGCCACTGTGCTGTCCTAGAGGATCTTTGCTAAACAAAACAATACATTTGTGATTTGCTGATAAAAACCACGTTACACACTGGCCAATGATTTGACTGAAGTATTCTGTACTTTGCATAGGGCCCCTATATGAAAGAGCAGGATTACTTAAAGAATTGATGACTTCTGAAATTACCTTAACAAAAACCAATTATGCTTTTCCGTGTTGTTAGCCAACCCCTGGACCAGCACTGTAGGCTGATGGACAGTAGTGTCAGTGATGGGGAAAAACTGGTCATTAAGGAGAGTATTACTTGCTAAGTTAATGCCTAAGAGTAAATCTTACATCAGTCTGAATGTGATTACTGTGTTCTGTAATGCTCTGTGATCAGAAATTAACAAGAGAATATTGTGCTTTATAGGAAAAGAAAATCCTACAATGGATTAAAACTTTATAGAGAACTATTTCTCCCCTTTAAGCAGTGTAGGTTGAAATTACTATTAAAGAGGCAGCATCATACTTCACTTTGAGCTAAGAGTGCCTTAATTCAAGCAATTTTACTTTCCTAAGTGCTTAAAATTACTGGAGAGTAGGAGAGTGTGAAGTGGGTATTATTAACCCCCATTAAAAAAGGCAGGTGTTATAGTTCTACACTTTTTAAGTCTTAGACATCTGATGGTAATTGGTAAATTACTATTTTCAGTTCTTGTGTACCCTTACATAAAGCCACATGAGCAAATTACACAAAACATTTTGTTTCTAAGTAGTTATAAATATTGATAGTACAAATCATTTTGATAAGCAATGAAACAGCAATGCACCTTTGACACAGTGTACTGCTGGTTTCCAAAAATAGCTGAATTGTGTTAACTGTGATACACCACTTTATACTAAACTGAAATTCAGCACAATTGTGTGGGAAGTGTTTTGTCCCTGGCCTTCTGAGCAGTGCCCATCTCAAGTGCTGATGAGATGAATGATAGATAAGGACACCTTAAAAGATGTGAGGAGAATGAGGGAGTGTTACAGAATTGAAAAAGCTTGAAGCACAAGTTACTACAGGTAACTTTATTCATCATCATTTTCTAATTGCTTGCTCCTTGTGAGAATTGTAGTTGTAAGAGGCAGAGCAAGGCAGACTAGACTTACTTCCCCCAGCAACAGTCTCCAGCTCCTCCTGGGGGATTCTCAGATGCTCCCAGGACAGCCGGGAGGAATAACCCCTCCAGTGTCTGCTGTTCCTAGGGGGGCGTGCCCAGTATACCTCCAGCATGAGGCATCATGGGGGCATCCTCACCAGATACCTAAACCACCAAGCCAGCTCTCCTCACCAAGATTGCTCCTCGTGATCCACAGGAGCAAAGACTCTACTCCAAGGTCCTGCCAGACTGCTGAGGTTCTCAACCTGTCACAGTCTAAGCCCTGTAGCACTACGGAGAAACCTCATTTCCACCGCTTGTATCCTTGATCTGTTTCTTCCAGTCACTACCTAGAGCTTGTGAACTAAAACCTGTAATGTAACATGTAAGGTTACCCTAGGTCTGCATTCCTTACGAAACAAAAGTTGTACACTGAAGTACTTAAAGAGTTGTGGGACTTTGTGAAGTTTTTTTAAGTCAGTCTTGAGCAACAGATTAGGGGGAAAAAAACATACCACCTAGAGGGATTACTGTATGTGACGCTACTTGATTTGAATTTACAGCGCTCAAACTGCAAAGCCCATACTCCCTGTCAAAGACTGATTAGTCTATCAAGATTGGTGAGCCTGTATTCATGAATGTTTTTGTGATTGAAGCCTGCATAATTGCATTGACACCTGCAGATGCTAGCTCCAAAGTTTTGTGTGTCTTGGCCAATTTCACCTTTTACTGCAAGTAGAAAAGTTTACTTAAATGCTTAGACTCTACTATTCCGATTAAAATAAATACCTGAAACTGCCTAAAAATTGAAAGACCACCTTAAGTTATCTTAATCTATGCACCTTAAATAGGTACATAAATTCTGTGCCTTGTTTGTGGTTATACCATGAATACATGCTAGGCTTTTACCGTGATTTTGCCTGATTCACTTTATATTACAGTAGATGCTGAAAGGGAAATATTTTTTCTCTGCCTTTGGTTTGCATCAGCCTATTATTACACCTTTGTACCTTTGAGCTGTTGAAGTAGTTAGACTTATGTGTTCCTGCCTATAAATTTATTGTGTCCCTGTCTTGGGTCTTCCATAATGTGCAGATCTTCAGGGTTTTTCAGTGTGGCAACAAGACTAGTCTATGAGGCATCTTCAAGAGAAACTCAGTAAAACAATATTCCGGAAAGACCATAATTCTCTGCCCCCAATAGTTTTCAAAATCCCTACTGATGCCAAATACTGTATGTCAAAACGAATATCTGGAGCTGTCTCAGATGTGAAAGTAAGATTGTGCTTATATTAGAAAGGAAGAGATTTAATCAAATCTATATTGCGAGAGATTCATATTTTATTATGTGTTTTACAGACGTACTGTTATACAGTACATAGGGAAAGCTTGATATCCTTTGATAACAAACTATTAATCAACCGCAGAAAGAAAACACATGCAGCAGAATTTCACTCAAACTGCCATGTGATTGCTTTAGTAAGCCAGGTGCTAACTTTGCTCAGTTTGCAAAAGTTTCACTTTGCTACTCTTCATAAATGAAGTTGTTCAGAAACCAGGAAAATATCAAAAGATCAGCGGTTACTTATTCAGTATACCAGAGTTCTCAGGACCAGCCGGAGATTTTTTTTTGTCATTTCATCTAATGTAAAAGCCAGTTTTAATTAAATGGTAGGGAAATGATCCCTTCCAGCTAAATATACACTAGCTACTTATCCTAATATTTTATAAAGCAGGACTGAACACCCACCCCTAGTCTGAAGTGTTCATCCTTTTCATATCCATGAGGTTTTAATATAGCTTTGCTCAGCCAACAAAGTATTTATAGCAGGAAAAACCTTATCCTCCTAAGCTTTGCATTGGCAGTTTGTGTGACAGAGCAATCACGACAGGCTGACTGTGCAAGCAAGGAATTTCATTCTGGTTACACTGCCTAATTTGGATTAGTTGTTCATAATCTCTCTCAGCCATGTCTCTTGGGTGTCAGCTCCAAGCTGATTATGAATGTCATGACCACCCTAAATAAATAAATAATTCAAGAAAGTCACAATGCAAATTCATTGATGAGTGCAGTGCAACTACACAAATTGTGGGGGTTTTAGGTAATTAGGAATCCAAAACCTGCTGGCTGTTCTTGGTCTACAATTTCAAACTTTAAATAGTTTGTCTCTAGTTATTTTTTACTACTGAAAATGCAGAGGTATCATAAAAAGGGGGTCGTTGAATACTCTACAATGCCTGTCCCATTCTATTTGTCTTGGCTGTCGGATTAAAGTGTTCCTGAGATATCTCAAACTCCACAGTTACTACTGTACATCTACGCTTCTTATTAATACTATAATATGCTGTGCTTTGTAAAGATGTGTGAGTGAATAGGTTAAAATAACTATGGGACACCTTCTTATACACCTATTGCTTAAAAATCACACACTAGATTGATCAAAGTTTTAACTGCAACAGTTTATAGTAATTACCTGAGCTTTTCTGGTACATTAAATAGACATCATCCAGGGTAAGTAAGGTCTAATAAGAGGCCACAAACTGATTTCCCCTGCATATCCATTATCCCTACTGGGCAACATACTGTAGATGAATAAGGTAAGTAATGAATGCATTCCCTCCAAAGTGCAATTATTTCATGTCTCCTGTGTAGAACAACTGAGAAGATAGAAATAAAAAGAATCTGATGACTCATAAAGTTATAATACAGGATGGAGAGGCTTCCTCTGTATGTACAGTATCAGAAGTGGCCATTAAAAAAGACATCTGCCACTAGGAAACCTATAGCAAGAGGCAATTATCATCTGACTTGGAATAGATTCTGTCATTTCCTGTGTGTGAAAGTCAGCCTTGGCTTCTGTGATTGCCACCTTTCCCAACTGTGAAAAGAGTATTTTGAAACAAAATCTATGAAGAGTCAAACTGCCATTGAGACCACTTGCTCAATTCTGCAAATTTGCTAGCACTCATGAGCAACCTTTACAAATGATTGTGTTAGAATCCAAACCAGGAATCAGAAATTTCAATGGGGGAGTTCAACAGAACCAGCTTTATTTGCTCTCCAGAGTGAGAGAATCTCAAAGATGGTGTCCAAGTAATTCTCCGAATTTTAAAGCAGATGCAACTGCTCAGGTCTATATTTTTTGTGTCACAAAAGCTGTTCATTTTACAAAAGGCTGTTCATTCTAACAGAAGTTTTTACTACAGTATTTGTTGTCAGGAACCCAGTCAAGCACATCCTGTTCTCCACCTCACTGTTCCGTTTACCTTCTCTGTTTTTCATCTTCTTTCTCCCTTTCGTATGTTTTCTGATTATTGTTAGTGTTCTAAGCTTCTGTGAGTTCAAGGTTAGGTGTTCAATCTGCACTGCCTGAGCCTTTCAGTTGTCAGTTTGTCCACTGCTCTGTGGGACTCGACAACAAGAAGGGAGCAACTTCAATGCCAAACCTGTGAGGTGCTAGCTGTGTCAACTCATATTGCCCATATACTCAAATGCCTGTGATGTCATTTTCCCTGCATTCCTGCTGCCACACTCCTTTAACAAGCAGCAAGGATGAATGAATGGAACAGAGCCACGCAGAAGAGACAATTTCAATGAGCAGTAAACTGAGGTAGAAAGTGTAGCAACTGTAAAACAACTATTTAAAACAAAGTATTTGACGTTTTCTTCCAAATTTAATATAAATATTTTTTCCCAGATTTTATCAAAACACATTTTAGTTTCACTTTTTGATGAATGCATATATCCTGCAAAAATTTTAAATCCTTAAGTGCTTTCAGATGCTAATTATGTTTAATAATGTAACTAAAATTCAAATTTATGCATGCAGGACATCTAAGAAAAAAAAAAGCTACAGTATTTTAATTCTTTTTTCACACTTGCCGGGTCAGATTTCAGCTGATGTTCATCTTTGTCCACAGCGAATGATGATTTTTGAAAATTTGAATTTATTTGTCTGTCTGAAATGTGAAAATAACATGTTAATGTGTCTCCTCACATGTTAGAGGTACTATAGGTTTCAAAGGTTCAGTGAAGAGAATAAGATCTGCCCTTAAACCCATTTATTTCCCAACAGACTGCTCAGTCTGTCCTCTTTTCTCAAGCACATGCCAAAGTGATGTGCTTTAACTTGTAACACTGATTCCATTAATGAAAGATCAATTAAGCAATACAAGCTTATGCTCATTATCCAGTAAAGAGAGACATCAGAGTGAATATGTTCGGGAAGACAATAAACTGTTATAGCCACCAACTCTAATGAGCTGACATTAATAAAGGAAAATAACTTTTTGTTATTGCTGTGCATCACTCTTTGACCCATTGTATTGCAAAAAGCAGATACAATTTTATTACTTTTATTTTTCATGTTGAATAATGAGTGTCCCAAATGACTGCCCAGAATCCAACAGACATTATTTTCTTAATTGCACTAGCAACCCTTTTCCTTAAATAAATGTTAATCACATTAAAATCTTTAAAGTGACTCTCTTTTAATCTCTTAAATTTTAATCTCTCTTCTTCAGCCTCTAAGAAGTCAAGTGTGCCCCTTTGCCAGTTTTATATCTATACACATGCATGTAATGTCTATGTCTAGTAGGAACCAGAAAATTAAGCATTTAATGCCAGTTTCGAAATGAGAGCACAGTCAGGATCACCTGTGCTAATATAGTAAGTCATGTTCAGGAAGGAACAGGTGGGAAGCTCCTTCTCGCAAAATCTAAATGATCAGTATTCTGGCTTTAGTTTTCTTTAATGTACACACATGGTGCATGGTGCATTCTCTAGTTGAAACAGAACGCACAAAAGTAAAAATGTATGACTGTAGACCTTCAAAATATTGATGTTCACATAAAACATAAGTGGATCTAGTCAACTGTGTTATATTTTCACTAGCAGATTATCTTCTGTATACAGTATGAAATCAGTGTCTTTTGCATATTATACTGCACAAAAGACCAGAAACTCTCAAGCAAGTCTCCAATAGCTCCAGTAGATCAGGGTGTGTTGAGATGAGATGCACTGTTGGTTCTCGTGTAACCATGCCCTTCATTGGAAAAAGCCTTGGATGCTTTTGTAGAGAACTTCATAGCAAACTCTTTCCAATATGCTGGCTTGAACAAAGGTGCAATGAATTGAATGTGATGTCTACAGACACTTGCATCCAGGATGATTGCACAACCTGTCCTCAGAATCTCAAGGTTGAGCAGATATACTACAATCCAAAGCTCAAAAATAGCACACGTCCTTTCAAAAAAGGATTGGGTTTGTCAGGGAAATGAAAATGTGGCACATCCACATTAACCTGATAACAATGGTGTGGAAGACATGGATGCATGAACTCCTGTTATAGAGTCCCTGCACCCAGCTTGAAATAACCTGAATAAACCTGCTACTCTGAACAGTAGTGAAATGTGAAACTAGGGCTGAGGCTGGTGGGGGGGGGTTCTTCAGTTTCCTCCCATAGTTCAAGGGCATACTGGTAGGTTAATTGGCTTCTGTAATATTGGACCTGGTGTTACAGTGTGCATGGCTGTGTGTGTGTAGGCCCTGAGATGAACTGGCATCCTGTCCAGGATGTATGCTGCCTTGTACCCATTGCTTACTGGGATGGGTTCTAGCTTCTCTGCGAGCCTGTACTGGCTTCTTCTTTAACCTACGGGAAAGCGACCCACTTCCTCTGTCGAACCCGAGAAGAAATATAACCCTTTCCCAGCTCTAGCACAAAACACAATTAGTCTGACTTCACTACTAACCAATCGGAAGTGTCTCCTGTGTTTTGAATCTTTTTATAGGGAGAAATGATAGAACACTGACACAGCAGGTCTTGTATAGATACTTGCACTTTGTATCTCTGACTGGTTACATAAGCTGCACAAACCATCACAGACGGCTCAGAGACCCAGCTGGACCATTACAAACAGGTACAATCACTGTTTGTTTATCAAGGCTGTTTCAGCTTTTAGTTGAGATACACTCAGAGGCAAACCAGGCAAAAATCGCTAGTGAGCTATACTACTGTCTCACTCAACATTATTGTATTATCTTCTTTAATTAGGATCTCGTTTCCCTCTGTCGGTTAAATTTCAGATCTGTTAAAAAATGGCTTTGGAGACAAGATTTTAATGGCTCTCATATTTCTGTAATAACTATTAGTCATTAGAATGCTCTAAGAAGTCAAACACAGCCTAGGGGTCTCTCTTCAATTCTTAGCCTTGGATATGCTTTCATCCAAACTTTACCAATTAGTATGCAAAATCACCAGCATTAATTTAAGGTGTGAGCAAGGGGCTGGAATCAGCTTTTTAAACTTCTTATATAAGTTGAGTTTAATAGTTTAAAATCAGTGCTCTTCATCCTCTTCTAGATATTTTAATAATGACTTAGTTGTAAAAGGCCAGATTACAAACAGCACAGTTCTAAAAAAATACAAGTTGGTCCTAATTTTATTGGAATAATCTTTCATATATTGTAGTATTATGACTGTAGTCTACTATGACTGTAGTTAAATAGTCTATTTTTCTTCTTCCAGTAGTTTCTTTGACTATATGTGTGTGGTTGGTGGAATGAGTTTGTAGCCTGGGATGACAGGTCATTTGGTTCATCATAAATTAATTAATCCATCATTTTAAGTATTCTCTGACATATTCCCTATCAACACTGTCCAAAAACATTGCCAACATTTCTTTGTAGGCATTTTGATAGGATTTCCAACTATTTATAGATAGATATATCTTCTACAGTATGCATCACAAATGACTGATAAGGACAGGAGTTAATTTGTCATGCTGCATACTAATATGAAGTCTTCACAGTGATTAGGAGCTGTGGGGAGACATTGTTACCTCTTCTACAGTCATTTTTCTGCTGACACTGTGCACAAGAGCAATGAAGGCATTTGACATTTAAATAACAGGTTTTTCCCCCTCTCCGTTTTCTGGGATTTTGTTGAGTAGCTTTTTGAATTTACAGAACTCAGTGGAAGGCAAAATGTGTCTATACACTAAAGGCTTTGTTACAACAAGGCAGAGCAGAGAAGAAGAGTAATATAAAAGGCACAAGGTGATAGAAACAAGCATTTATGATCTAGATGCCTTAAAACTGCACAGATGACTGATTTTTCTTGCTTGCTTTTTTCCTAGATGATTCTTGCACATAAAGACATTTTTCTGTAAAGCTTTTTTGGTAGCTAGTACTGGTTTCTGGGCAGAATTCTGAGAAGGAATGATGTTCACATCTAGTCTGACTGTTTCCCCTAACTTGAGCCATGCTTTGATTTGTCAGTTTTCTTTCCATTATGAGCTTCCAACACAAAAAAAAACCCACAAGATATCATACTAGACATGTCGATCACTATGAATGTGGTAATGCTGTCCTAAGGAGATTTCCTAAAGATTACCCTGCTGATTTTGACAGTAATGAGATATAGTCTGTATTAAATAGTTATTATTTCAAGTAAAGGTTAGAGAAAGGCCGTAGGGTAATTATGTCTGCTCAATGGTGTTCTCATTATACAACACAGTCACAATTTAATTTTGAGACTCGTCTATGGTGATCTGCTGTGTAGTAGGTTAAATGAAATAAAGAGCCCCTTTCCAGTCAGCCAGTTGGAAACAAAAGCAGAGTACTGAGAATTATTTTTTTAAATGAGTATTTTTTCCACTATTTCAACTATGGTTTGGAAAAGCCAGATTTAATATTGCAATTAGATGCTACAATAATAACTGAAGAGGATCTTTCTTTGGAATTGGTAACTTCAAATTTAAGCTTGCTTACAACTCCTAGATGTCACCGGATTGATACATTTGTAATTTTTGAAAACTATGGTTATTGCACCTGCATCCTGGAACTGCCTGCTAAAGTTACTGTGCATGTGGCTCCTACTCCCTGCTTGTTTGCTGAAGTGCTGAAGTTTACTGTACTGCTCTTTGTACAGTAGCTCCCTCTTAACCCATTACTGTTTTTTTATTAGACCTCAGTTGTAATGTTTTCCTTATCTTTGTAATCTCCAGTGATTTCTCTACTGATTATTGTACTTAAAAATGTTTATTTCCTGGAATTCTATTTTTTGTGTTAATTATATTAACCTTTCTGGGAAGCTTTATCTAATTACACAGACATGAATTACTCTGTAAATTCACAGTTCCCATATGAAATTAACCTCATTTACTGCTGGGTTCTGTAAAAGCACTGATAGAAATATAATCAAAAGTTCAAAGATTTTTAGGTGAAACTACTTCTTTGTTAAGTGTTGAAGACTGACAGTGAAGAGAAATGCAATAAATATTATTTTAAATGATACATGTTGATTTAGGTAGTACTGTGGCACAGTGGTTAGCATTGCTGTCTGGCTGTGGGTTTGATTCCTGGGGTGCTGTCTGTGTGGAGTTTGGATGTAATCCCTTTGTTAAGGATTTCATCTGGATGCTCCTGTTTGTTCTATGTTTATTGACTTATGGGAAAACTGGCCTTGACCTGAGTGTGTACATTGTGTTTGTGCCTGCCCCGTGATGCCCTGCAGTGCTTGCTGGGATAGACTCTGGCTCCCCCACAAGCCAGAATTGGATTCAATGGTTAGAAAGTAGATGGATGGTTATGTTGATTTAAGAGATGTTTAAAGGGAGCATGTTTAGAAATCTCTTACCATGGGATGAAAAGTCATTGTGTTTCATGTTTTCCTAAATTAAAATCCTAATTTTAATATCCTAATACTACTGTATCTATGCCTTTTTGAAGTTCTTAAAACACAATTGCAATTATTACACTTGGTAATGTAATTAGTTCACTGCTAAATAAATGGAGATCTGAGTTTGCCGAGTCTTTGAAATTCTGTAAGAAAATAAACAGTAATATACACTTTGTCTAGGAATAACAAGATCATACTACATACAGATTATGAAAAAAAGGCTTGAAAGGAAACAATAATTAGCTCCCCTTTGAATAAACATTTCTTTTATGTCGGATTTTTCAAGCACTTTGATTCCTGTCGCACACCTGTAAAACAGACCAGTGATCCGAGCACAGCAGAAATTAATCACAGGCGCCGTGTCATGTAAATGCTAAATCTATTTGCATATTGACAGTCGGTTCTCACTTATCTTTTTTAGCTGGGCTTCCTAATTGGGGAAAACAGGATGTGGGAGTCTGGCCAGAGACCTGAATTGGCTTTTGACAGAATAAAAAGCATTGGAAGTTAAGACTAAGTATTGAGTCCATGCTTGTGTGTGGGGGGCAATAAAACTCATTAAGTTTTATAGGTTTGAAAAAATGATAAATATATAATTTTACTTGTAATACAGACAATGCAGTATATTTAAAACTGGAAAAGTAAATTTCACCACAGCTTTACCTAATCCCTCATCCCCAAAAGATCATAATTTTTAATAGAACTACAGTATATAGTTTTTCACAGGCAGCAAAGACTCCTGGGGCTGCATTCTCTTAATTAAAGCTGCTCCTGTCGCATTTGTCAGCTCTCTTCAGATGGTTCTCTGTTGTCTTTGGGAGATCCTTCTTTCATAGAGATTTATGAGAGAGGTCTGTTTCTTTGTATACCTCTGACATTAATAATAATAGCCTGCACTGTCAATTGAGCTTCCTTTTGGCTCCAGAAACTCAACATTCAGCTGTAGAGTGTTGTGCGTGGCCCTTTTATGGTTTTAAATAAGATATTTCATTAGGTTTAGGCCTGTCATGGTTTATAATGTGAGAGTACTACATTATGATATGATGCTCATAAAGGCACTAAAATGCTATAATAAACTGTACACATGGACATAAGCTTGCCAACTTCGCAGTAGCTCAGTACTGTGGCTTCATCAGAGAGATTGGTCATTACCCTGCGGGTCTCAGAGACAGTTCCCTTTTCAGAGCTGATCCAGCTGTGTTCTCTTTCTTTTTTAGATGATCACATTGATTAGTGCTATTGAGTGAGATTAATGTTGTTTATTGAATTACTTTGTTTTTAATTGTGATCACGTTTAGCTATTGAGATTTTTTTGACTAACAGTTTTCACTATCCAGTAGCGCTGGATTTATCCAGACCTGGATTGCTTCTCTTTAAGATATACACCACAATAATTTCCATTTCCCTTTTTTCTTCAGTCATCAGATGCTTTTATCAAATAATGACTTAAGTTGCCTCTGGACAAGATACAAAGTGTGCTTCTGGGGTACTTTTATGCAAACAGTAACTACTGTGGAATAGGCTAAGAGTTTGACAGTGTAGCATTCTTTGCTTTTTAATAGAAAAAAATAGTATGCAGTATTTTATAAAGTACGTGTGACAAATTTCTTTTAAACTTGGCAATGGTTTCCATGAAAATAAGAATGCTCTAATTATTTTACAATAGCATTTTCTAAGCAAATGACAATATAAGGACAATGGTTAAAGTGTTCTGTTTTTTTATACTTATTTACTAAGCTTTGGCACAAAGATATAACACCTTCACGGGCCATTGTACACAGAGATGTTGTGTTTCTCTGGAGAAATTCAGTTGCATTCTATTTTATTTCATTTGTCATCTGCTGAAATTGTACACAAGAAACCAAGTATGAAAAACTTTATTAGACTCATCTTAAGACTGTTATTAATGTTCCGAAGAAAAATAAAACGATTCACAGCTGAGGATTAGCTATTAGTTTTACCTAGAGGGGATGGTGTTAAAAAGACGAGTACCATTCATGGAGAACACTAGATACTAGGCAGTAGAATACCGATGCCACCAACCCATCATGCCTTCCAGTACTGTTCTGAATTAGTCAATTTTCCACAAACCTGGTTGTTCACATAAAATTAGGACTGTTTATGGAAAAAAATATCCAAGCCTTTGTCCATCATCTGCTCCCTGTGATATAAAGTCTGAAGTCCCCTGAAGTGTCCTTCCCATCATTCTTTGCTGAAGCGCTCCTCTCCCACTGCTATTACTCATTGTAAGAGGGGACTTATGGTGGCGAGGTGGTGCAAGCAGAATGGAAATGTAAAACTGTCAATCAGTCTGAAGATGAAACTGATTCAGAAACTTGATTGAGGGAAAACCTAACAGAGAATAATTAATGCACATCCCCACTGGAGCGTCATTCATAATGAAGGCAAACCACTAAGTGGCCAGGAGAATGTAACAAAAATAGTTTGAATTGCAAAGCTGCAGTTCTTTTTATTACATTATTTATATGTATTGTTTTGATTTTGTCTTGGAGCTGGTGAAGAGCACATTTGAGTTTTCTGTCTTATTATTCCAGGCACCTGCATTCTGGCTGTTGAATAGTAAATCAAGGAGCAAAAGCACAAACACAGATTAAAAACCAGATGTTGCATCATAAGCACTTGCCCACTCATGGTGACAGAATGAACTCTTGATACACAGGACTCTCCAATAAATCACAGGGGAACTTGCTTCCATTTAAAACAAGGCCTTATCTGTTCTTTTTTAAATAACTCTATAAAACCTGAAATGGCAAATCAATAAAACTGATTAGAGATGCAGCAAACCCTCACACGTACACCTGCTGCTGAAGCTTAGCTAAAGTTAGGTATTGACAGCAAAAATAAAAATAGAGGTGGTAATAGAGATTTTTTTATCCAGTCAGCTCCACTAAAATTAATGAAATTTGCTACAAATGTTTTGCGTTAGTTAAAAAATCCAGTAGTTAACTGCAAAAGAATTATTGCTTCAGGATTTTAATAACTGGTCTGTCTCCCCTTCTTCTACTTTGCCAAACGTAGAAAAAACAGCTTTCATTTCTAGAACTTAGAACCACAAGCTGGAGTTAAACAGGAACTGCAGTCCCAATTTCTCAAAGAAGTTAGATCTTGGTAACATTTTTTTAAAATTTCAAATTAAGCACAAAAAATCGCTAAAGTCACCATGTTGTCACAAACTCGTATTTGAGTTCCCATGAATTTCGATGTTATGTGGCCCTTCCTGCTTTCTAGTGACTGTAGTGATTAATGTAGTGTAATGTACAAGCGAATAAGGACAGGTTGTACAGCAGACTTTTCACCACAGAAATGTTCCAACGTGATCTGCAGAGTTTACAAGTAAGTTGTCTCAAATTTAAAAGCAACATTTACATTTCTATTGGATTAAAAGAGATGTATTCACAAGCCTGCTTCTATGCAATGTAATAAGGCCGCAACACATCACCGGCAGTTTTCTTTCCTTGTTCTGAATTGTATAATAAGGTGCTGTGCAAACCTGGAAATTCTGTGTATTTTGTGATGTAAATTAGAGGTTTTAGACGTTAAAGTGTACATTTTACTTTTATTGTGGGTTGAAATGCACTCATCATTGCTGTTTCTTTCTAACCTCGAAATACAAGAATAGTGTTCCAGTTCCCCTTTAAATTAAATCTGAATCAGAAGGAACTTGAAACTGGCCATGATACAACTGTAAGTTGCTTCTACATACTGTAATTGCCTGTTTGTGGCTAATCCTGGGTTTTAAAGCTAAAAAAAAACAATTCCTGCATCAAAAAGTAATTCTATCAGCACTGAGTATTATGCTTTAATTGGGTTATTCCAGTGGAAAGCACAAACAACCAACATTAAATCTATATATGAGCATTCTTTGCAACAGGCACAGCACTCTAATGGAGGCATTAACCCTATTAGTGTTTGGCTATGGGGAGAATATTGGCCGCAAATTACTTCAGAGAGTGACTTTATGCCATTGTCAGATATCGCAGGCATCTGTTGGCAATTGCATGAAGAACCACTTGGCCCAAAAGTCTTTAATTCATTGGTGCATTTGTTCATCTATTTATCAATCTATTTATTATTTCAGTAGTTCTTTACAACTTTCCATTCAGAAATTAATTTCATAATTAATCCAATACAGTTTGTCCATCAAGAAATCTACTGTCTGGAAAAACTGTTGCTCAGGGATGGAAGTGTACTTTGGAAATTGAGAGGATGTACTGTACACATATTTGTCATCTTCCATTCTTCTATTCATCCATTTTCTAACCCTCCAATTCAGGGTTGCAGGGGAGACTAATGTGGCAAGCAAAGGGCACAAGATAGGATACACCCTGGATGAGACGCCAGCTCATCACAGGGCAGAGAGACATGGACACACTCACACCCAGGTCAGCCTTCCCAGAAGGCAATTAACCTACCAATACTGTATGTCTTTGGACTGTGGAAGGAAAACCAAAGCATGTGAACATGGGAGGAACATACAATCTTCAAGCAAATAGCACACCAGGTCCAGGATTGAGCCTAGGGCATCTGCTCTGCAAGGCGGCAATGTTAATCAGTTCTCTGCTGGGCCTCTCCTATCAGTCTCCCACTTTTCAAAAATTCAGAGTAACAAAAGATGCATTCCACACAAAATTGCACCATCCAATAATGTTGCAGCTTGTTAATAAAAAGTTTGATCTACCACCTTACAGTACTTCTGCCAGCATGTACTTTCAACTTTCTAAACATGTCACTATTTCCGCTTAATTATGAAATAATTATTCTACACATTGTTATTCTAAACATACAGTAGCCTCCAGCATGAACATTCCTTTTGATTGTGTTTTTTGTGTATAGAACATTTCTATTATAGAAATGATCCTGCTGTCTTGAGTAATAGCTACCTGTATATCTAACAATGCAAACTAGGCTGTCATTCAGCAAACTGCAGGACGTGTTGCATACTGTATGGACATTTTTACATAAAATTAATTACTTTAATTAATTGATTTTGTCTGGAAGCTATGGACCAATCAATGGTTAAGTGTGTAACAGTGCACTTAAATGATTGCAAAGCTCGCATGCAGTTTTCACATACTGTAGGATCAACACCAGAAAGGTCCAGAAAAAGACTAGGGTTAGGCCAGGTAAGATTAAAGCATGAAAAATTAAAAGGGAAGGTTAGTTAGGCAATGCAGACAACAACAGTGGTGGACCGTGAAGTTGTGAGACTTACTTTACAGAAAAAAAGAGAGTGAAATTGTAATGAGTTAGACATTTTTTGTTTTCCTTTGATCCTCATTTTCTGAGAGTTGACTCAGTGTAGGATCAAGGTAGAGTGCAAACACTGAGTGAATATGACTGGATGTTGATTATATAAATCCTAAATATGGAGAGAGAAGTGATCTTTTGGAAATTAGGTTTACAATATAAAGCTGAGATCACCACCCAATCATCATAAAGTAACAGGCAACAATAAGTTATTATTGTGGTGATACAAAATAAAAGCATAGAAGATGCAGACATTTTGCAGGTACTACAGACAGTTTGCATAAAGTAATCTCCAGGGCCTGGTGGTATTCTGTCAGTTTTACAAGCCATTAACTCTTTCAACTGTCACTCAACACAAGGTTAATTCTAATTGACTGGAAAATTGATAATGTAGCACATAAACATAACAATGGTGATAAAACCAAACTGAATAATTGCAGTATATACTAATAAATCTGTAAGATTATAGAGCACCACCTGTATAGTGATAAGGTATAAGAGGATAGTCAATATGAATTTAGAAATGTTATATCTTGCTTTAACGTATTTGATCACACAACAGCATTATTGGATACAGAGTGCATGGGACGATATGTTTGCATTTGAACCTTTAGAGCTAAATCAAGTTGCATCAAAGCGGTACGTCAATCGTAATTCTGGTCAGTGACTGTGTTTTTTAGATTTACAGTTTTGCAGTTAATTCTTCTGAAATAAACTCATAACTTGCATCACCCAAAGACGTTTTTACCTAGAACTTCAGGAGAAAACGTTCATGAAGGATAAAAGTAAAGTGTGCCTTCCCATTCTAAAACTGCACATGAATAATGGAAGAAAAAAGTCCATGTTGCGGATGCTGTACTGAACCGTGGTGTTGAAGCAGTAGATGAGTTTTTGGATAACAAACCATTAGGGAAGGAACAAAGGGAACAAGATACACAAGTTTGTTTCTTTGTATACATGCATTTGGAAGAATGTCTGGTGACTTTGAGAAAAAAAAAGGTAATAATCCTCAAACTAACCACAAGAAACAAATATACAGTATACACTTGATAAATATTATCTTGTCAGGCTTCCAAAATTCCCCTCTCACCATCTGGTTTGTGTATGTTATTTTCTCTTACCAGATTGTCAAACGTATCAGTTGGAAAGCAAGATGGAGGAAATGAATGGATGGGAGGCCTGTCTTTGCTTGATAGAGCCCAAGACGGTTAATTGAAATAAACACTGAAAGAATTGATGAGTGTCCCATAGTAAGGGACAAAAATGTTTCTCCGCCCTCATTGCAGGTTTGAAAGTGTGGTAGGAGTATGGAAATCTATCCAGCCATGTTGTTTACACCAATACCTTGGTTTCTTTCAACAGACTCATCCAGCCTCAACAACTTCAACAACCTAGATGAGCAGCTTGTTTCAGACTCGCAGAACTCTTTGGGGGAAAGAGGTGCCTCCTATTTTCTGTTAAATGCACTTTCGCATAGTTTCCACTTGTATTCTCTTGAATGGACTTGAATTAATATCTTGAGTTAATATCTTTTGTATAACATGGTACTCAAAATTGTGCATAATATTCTAAACTAACCAATTAAAATGCTAAATGAAATTATAAATGAGAGATTAAAGAAGTCAAAATAAAAACATATTTTTTTAAATGAAAAACTGGTTCAACTATGTAATGGCAGTTTTAGTTAGTGCTATAATACTCCACAACCTGGGCTGAAGGTCAGACTGGTCTGTTGTAGACGTGGAGTCTAAAACTAGTTAACGGCCTGCACTTAACAGGAAAGTAATAATATTAGACTCCAATTCATGTACACAAGAATGGTCATGAAGACAGTGGGGTCAATATCATTATAACCACTAAAACCACAAATAAGTCACTTCAGATTCCTTTATTCAGCAGGATTGAGCAAACACTCCAAACACAGTTGTTTACAACTCTAAATTATTCCATGAAAGTCATTAACTGTAGCTTTCTTTCATAACTGCCACAATTGCCATATTTTCCTTGCATTTTACACAATTGTCATCAGTTCTGACTGGATTCTGGGTGTATTTGGGTTTTCCCTATTTCCTGGTGGTATGTGTGTGTAGACGCATACAAAGTAAAGGTGTGTTTCCATGGCAACCAGAGTGGTGATTAGGAAATATGAGTCCCCTGGGTGCTTTTTGTTGTGGGCCATAAGTAAAATACAACCAGAGCTGCACTTATCCAAAGGGACAATGTATTGGTGCACAAACCGTATATTCTGATGATTGCATATACCTCCACTTTATCAAAATTTGCAGAAGGCCTTTGTGCCCACTTTGTTCTTATGGTCCTGAGAATAGGAAGATGTATATCTTGGTAGCCTACAAATGCACAAAGCCACCAAAAAGTCATCCTTTGTCTGGAAAAAAAATTTCAGATGCCTTCATATGATTTAAAATGCTCTTGGGCAAGGTGTGACAGACTTGCACCTCTACACATGAGCTGTACTATCAATAAACGTAAGGAACTGTAATACATGTCATGCACCAAAACCCATCCATATAAATGTGATAATCTACACAGACATAACTGTAAAAAAAGGTTCTATAGTGAATTGAGTCATTAAGCTCTTTGATTTCCTTTGTGGGTGATGTATCTTATGCACCATAACTATTATATCTTCATTTCATGTTGCCCTCCAATCTACATTTAAAGTGGTCATTGTTCTGTATCAGTGCACTTTACATTTCATGATGCTTGCCTCAATTACCCGTTCACCATTAAAGTGGCAAATATTTTTCATATTTATTAAGTACAGCTCTATACACAATGCATCACTGTTTACAAAATTGCCCACGAAGCATGTGTGAAATGTCTTTAGTTACAGCTGAAAGAGTATGGCAATGAGTTTTAAGCATTTATTTGACCAATGGGGTATTTCACAAAGAAAAATGCTTTTGTGAAAAAAACAAGCCTGATGGGCACAATAGTACTAGCTGTATCTAGGAAAGATACTATGAATCATGAAAGAAATATGTTCTCCCTTTCAAGGTTTAGATGCTAGGACTGAGCTCAGTATGTGAAGAAACAACTCTGGTATTACATTCTGTTGTTAAAAACCTTTAATGAGAGAGTAAGATGTGAAAGCTGAAGATGTTTCTGACTTTCCTTGCTGCTTCCGTGTTACACAGCAATGAAAGTTTAAAAAATCAATACAATCAAGCAAGGAACTTGCTTAGTCTAATCCCTGCCAGCAGACGAAAGCAAAAATCTTGGGTCACTATCAGTGTCCTGATCTCCCGATGAGCATCCAAACCATGCAATCAGAGTCAGTGTCACTTCCACTGAGAGTAATGATAATCTTTTCAATTTCAACTTGATCTGGTTCTCTGTAGGCAATACATTCTCTAAGCTGAATGCTTGTTGACAGCCACACGCCCACATCTCAGCAGGGAAACTTGGAACATGTTCTTCACAGAATCTCCTCACATTTTCAAGTTCAATTTTTTTTGTAATATTTTAGCCAAACCACCTCCCCACCACACACATTTTCAGTAGAGTTTATATTGACACCCTATGGGGTAAATGAAAAACGGTGCATCCTGCACTTTTAAAATCATTTGTTTTGTGCTGTTGAGCTGTAAAAGCTGAGAAACTTCTCTTCAGCACTCTATTAAGGGGACATCTTCGAGGCAGAAATGGGTCCATGGTGCCTGGGGTACTAGTGATCTGCCGACTTTTCTGAATGTTACTAGGCATTCTTCATCGACTAATTAATAGTTTTTTTTTCAAAATCAGAACCAAAAAAATCAGTGGTACACCTTTGCATTTCAAAGGATTCCTGGAATAAGAAGATTCAAAGACTATGACAGACTTACAGTATAATTATAATGATAATAATTATAATAAAGATTATAATCACTTACACTTATGTAGTGCTTTTCTGGACACTCCACTCAAAGCGCTTTACAGGTAATGGGGACTCTCCTCCATCAGCACCAATGTGTAACCTCACCTTGATGATGTGAGGGTAGCCTTAGTGCACCAGTAGGCTCACCACAGAGAAGTTATCAGTGGGGAGGAGAACAGAGTGATGAGGCTAGTTCATAGATGGGGATCATTAGGAGGCCAGGATTGGTAAAGGCCAAGGGGAAATTTGGCCATGACACCCGGGTTACACCTCTACTCTTTTCGAGAAACACCCTGGGATTTTTAATGACCACCGAGAGTCAGGAACTTGGTTCTCTGTCTCATTAGTAGGATGGTGGCTTTTTAACGTATAGTGTCCCCGTCACTTTTATAGGGCATTAGGAGCCACAAAGAGAACTGGGTGAGCACACCCTACTAGTCCCACTAACACCTCTTCCAGGAGCAACCTTAGCTTTCGCAAGGAAGTCTCCCATCCAAGTACTGGATTTCTATAATTCCTGCTTTATCTTGCCAACTATTTGCAACTACATACAGTATTCCCAATTACATTTTTACATTACATTTTTGGACATGTTTTCTGATATCTATTAATCAGAATTCAGAGACTTTTGTGTAGTAAGCCATTTTAAATAGAGATTTTAAAATGTGTTCTTTTTTAGATTATGGATGCTGCAAGGAGAAAGGAAAACATGGGGTCAGACCAGGTGCCTGTGGCACATGTATCTGAAAGGAATGGCAGAGAACTCAGACCACTGCTGCTTGTATAATGTCATTTGTGCTGGGAGTGCATTCTTGCATTGGACACATCTTCCAAGTGCTATATAAAACACTGCCAGGGGGCAAACCCTGTGCTGCCTGCAAGATGATAATATCTTCAGCAAAAATAAGGAATATACCAAAAACCTCTGTTCCTACCAACCACTGGCTGCATCCTGGAGAATTTCTGAAAAATTAAAGGTGTAATCTTATCTGGTGAACAGCATCCAATCTATGTCATTGTTAAGAGTTATTTAAAAATGTCAACTAATATTTAGCAGACTTAAAATTGTCAATTTAAGTTTTAAGCTTCTTAAAGTCTTCCATTTATTTACTTGCTATACTACATGCTGCTAAGGATAATCTTTGATCTTGGATATTAGAGGGAGAATATTGAGAGTACAGCTCATATATTTGTTCTTCATAAATACTGATGCTTAATAATAATGCTAAGTCTGAGTATTCATTATCAGTTAATTTGGCACATGCATAGTTTTTTAGAGTGAGCAGTAGTGTCCAAAGAGCTTTGTTGATTGTTACAAGTTATGTGAATTCATAAATATGCTGAGTTAAATTAAAATCATCATCTTCTGTTGGTGGAGGATGCCATTTTTGTATTTGAGAGACCTGATGGAATCCAAATGTGGAAGTGTGGTAGTAAGCATTGTATTTACTGTTGTGTTTTTCAAGTCAGTTAAGGTGGAGGCTCACCATGGATGGTGAAAACACAAAGACGTGGAGGAATCTCTGCTGACACAAGAATGTCTTTAGTGCAGGTTGAGGGCAACTTTACTGTTTAATAATACTGTATATTAGCAACGTTCTTGAGCCAACAGTTCTTCAACTGTTAGTTTTCCAGAAGGACAATTCAAAACCATACAGTGTCTCACAGGACTACATTGGCAGTGCTTCAAGAAAACGATGTAAGTTTTCCATGAAAAGATTTGTCCTTATCAGAGTTCAAATAAACATTCAGTAGGTGAAAGCTATGACCTTCCCCATCTAGCTGCAGCTGCACAGGAAGAGTTGTGGAGCATCCCACATCCATCTGTCCAAAGGCTGATCAGGCGTGTGTCAGTGCCAGGATTGTGTTAATACTTTGAGGGTGTGGGGTGTCATACCAAAGACTGACTTGTAATTAGTTTTAACTTGACTGATTTTCATTTTGTCAGTGTGCTACATTTCATCTAGAGAACTTCACATTTCTCTGATTTGATATGCACAATTAAAATAATCCATTTGTCATGAATAAGTGCATCGCCTTCTGTGAAAAAGGAAGTTTTCAGTTCTTTTGCAAAAATAACAATAGCACAAAAAACATCCGTAGGAAAAGTAAGTTGTGAAACCCAGGCTAAGTTATTTTCTGTCAAACTGATTTTTCTTTGATTTGTTGGCAGCTGCTTTAATCTAGATAGAAAATGAGACCTTGGACAGTCAATCGCTTGTCAAATAGAATAACATCCTATTGCTGCTCCCAGAACGTTTCCCTTGAAGAAATGCACTGTGCAAGGGGGGAGGGTGCAGACAATTCGTTTATGAAATGTCCCATTTCAGTGAAGGAGAGGCAGTCATGAAAATCATACTGTGCAAAGGGCATATTTTCAGCAATGACCCAGTTTAAAAGTGCTTAATGAGACACCACCAGATTTCAGTTTTTCTCCAGGCTACACAGGAGTTCTATGTGTATATCTCTTCTTAAGGTGGCACAGTAACTTTACACACTTGTGTTTTAAAACGCAGACATTACAATACCAGTTGCATAGCTTTCAGTCAGAAAGATGCACAAAATAATCTTCAGTGCTGCACATATAGAAGTAACTCAAACACATCTGACTTGATATCCTAGCTTTTGCAGAGGACTCCCTGCTGGTTTTATAATCAAAATCTTGCATAGTGTTGAAATTACTCAGAATGGTAATTACGAGAGTCCATTTCTTATCGGGTGATTACTTGGTTTTTGGGCTCCTATTTTTTTATCTGGGTGATTTCCAAGGAATATAACTGGAATAAACCCTAATGCATTTTAAATACATTTGGAAAAAAAAAGAATATAACAAGATTAATAAAGTGTTGTAGTTCACATAATGCGTTTGATATTCTACAGGAAACATGAAAGGTAGTGCAAATATATGTCACGCAAAAATGACACAGTGGAAGTCAGTGGTTTGGAAGCTGTAGCAGACTAATATCTACAAGTGCCGTGTGAACAAATGAAGTTTGAGCACATTAAAGAAGATGATGAAAAAGAGTGCAGTCTTGCTATTTCATGGGTTCTTGGTTGAATCACTAAAGTGTATTTTCAGTGCCATCTCACAAGAATGCACAAGTCTAGAGAGCAAGACTGGTCTTCTTTAAGTGCTTGGTAATAATGTAAATTCCTTGCAATTTTACATATCACAAAGCATTTAACATGTACAGTATGACGAAACTCACCTGATCCATCACTGACATGCTGTAACTTGGGGTGACACACTGCAGCTATTCTGAACTAGCAGCCTCACTAAAGAGGAGATCAGGAAGACAAATGAGTATACCATAAGTAGCCTTCTCAATAATATTCAAATAATGCCATGGGATCTTTAATGACCACAAATCATCAGGATTTTTGTTTAAACACGTCTTCCAGAGGACAGATCCCCAACAGAACAGTGTCTCCTGTCACTGTGCTAAGGGAATGGCATTATGGAAGAGAGAAACCTACAGGTCCACCATCAGCACTTTTATTGACCACCTGATTTTCCACAGAGATCTCTCACTGCTGACAAGGCACAGCCTTGCTTATCTTCCGAGATCAAAGAAGGTCAATGTATAGTAGTATAACTCCTGACAATGACCATATGCATTTCATTAAGTCAGACGCCACTCAAAACATCTAATTGAAATTAAAATATTATATGTCTTAGCCTGAGTCTTAGTTTAAATGCATTCATTTAAAATAAAATAAAAACGGATGGTTTATTGTGCCATATAAACCAATAACATATATAGTAAACTTGTAAAGAGGATTGTAATATATGATACAGATGAAAAGATATTTTGGTGTCTAAAAGGATCCCCTCTACGGCTTTTAGCTTTCTGCCTGAACAGACTTTATTTTCATTTTCCCAAATAGCAGGGGAATGAACAGCTGAGTGAATTAGCACTAAAACAAAAGCGGATTTTATTGTAACTCAAAATCCAAAAAACACAGAAAACTGGTTACACAGCATTGCAAATGACAGCAGGTACCCAATTACACAGGGTAATCAGCTGAGGCAGTACATCCTTTCAGTTCCTCCATTGCAACAAAAATGTGCACTTCCTGTAATCTGGATCTCTGGAACTAATGGCCTAGAAAGTGTGGAATATATTACTTTTCCTACTGTGCAGTTAATTTACTGAAGAATGATTGCATGTAGAGTGGCGCAATAGTTAGTGTTACTGTCTCACAGGGCTGGGGTTCCTGGAGTGGAGTTTGCATGTTCTTCCCGTGTCAACATGGATTTGCTCTGAGTGCTCTTGTCTACTCTCACAGTCCAAAGACCTACTGATAGGTTAATGGGTATCATGGAAAATTGACGCTGGTGTGAACGTGTGTGTTTGTGTGTGCCCTGAGATGGACTGGCATCCTGTCCGTGGTGTATCCTGGCTTGTGCCCATCGTTTGCTGAGATAGGCTCCAACTCCCCTGTGACCCTGTATTGGATAAAGCAGTTACAGCAGTTACAAAGTTACAAAGGATAAAGCAGTTACAAAGTTGGTGGGTTGATGACTGCATATCAGATACTTCATAACTGTATGTGCATATACTGTATGTATATGTACATACAGTTATGTATCTGTACAGACTATTGTCTATCATGCAGTCATCCTAAAATATTTTAGATAAATCAAAACCAAGTCAGCCATTATATCATGTTTAGCTGTACTGCAGTAGTGTATTTCCAAATAAGCTCTCTCTTTGTTTATGGGAAAGAAATGTAATGTCCCCATGTCAGAGATATTTCTTGAAATAAGTTGTCAGACAGGCAAATGTGAATTAATTAACCTCAATATGTTGCTCCCAGACAGCTATTATTACTGGATACTGAATAGCAATTGCCTGGCCCATGCTTTCCATCTCTAACAAAACTGCTTTGCCATTCATGTCTCTTTCCTACATGATAGGTAGGTTGTTTTATGACATATGAACAAATGTACAGTACCTCAAACATGTAAAAAGCCAGCTCTTGGAGAAGTGATGATCGACACCCTTCATCTTGTTTAAGTTCTTCTGATATGTGTAGCACAATATGAAGTTTGTTGTAATGTAAAACTTAATGAGAAAGATTTGAAAAAAACAGATTTAAAATAATACAAAAGTATCAGTTTTAGTAATATTATTTTATTTATAAAGAAAGAAATGTACAACAGATAATAAAAATAGGGATCTATCATTATGAAGATGTTGTTGCTTGCAGTGTAATTTAGGGAGTGATTTAAAAAAAATCAGAAACAGTGGATTTAACAGTAGATTGTGTGTTCAATATATACAGTATGAACCTGAACAAAGACACTAATATGTTTTGTATCTGTAATTTCACCAAAGGTTTTATTTTAAAACAAAACAATTTCAGTTAGACTTCCCTTTGTAGTTTAGGCAAATTGTGTTGTACAATAGAAATCAAATGGCAGATATGATTAATATGCTGCTAGCGACTGAATTAACAAGGTGAACCAAATAGCTTCCTCTCACTCATTACCTTAAGAATGTCTTAATTAAAGCTGCACATTAGAATCATCAGCCACTCAGTAAATATGAATCTCCCTTTTCATTTTTTTAAAAACAGATCTCTGGTAAAAACTGACAGGTGCATTATATCAGAATTTCAATTTCTGACTATAATGACTTTTAAAATTGTGCAGCAGTAGTTTCAGCTGCTCCATTTCTGTCAGCATTGCAGACTGGTAAATGTTTGTCTCCAATTTTGTAGCTTTACAAAACATTTGTGTATTTACCAGCTAACCTTTGATAGGATTATATGTAAATGGAGGTTTAATGTTCATGTTTCATCTTTATTGGTAAAATACACTTGTTGACTCACAATTTATTTTTATATTAACGACAAATATATCCATTCCTACTACCTTCAAAGAGGGACATTTCTGTTACATGGATTCTGAACATGTCATTCATTCAATCAGTTGGTCCACTCTGTTCAGTGTCACAAATTCACAACCATAGTCACAAGTTTTCATTTAATTTAAAACCCAGGTCAGTCCTAGGATTTAATGGTTTTAATCCCAGGATTTTGAGATTATACATTTTGACAGGATTGGACAGCTAAAAAATAACCAATAGATTGTCTGCTGAAACGGCTCTTGAATATAATGCAATTTTTAAAATATGTGAGCCATCAGTAGACATTCCTGTTGGTGGTATGAATGATAGCAAGACCAACTGGACGCACATGTCCGAGGGTTTAGGCATCCTCACAAACTTAAAAAAATTCATGACACTGCAAAGTTGACATTTTTCATGTGTCATTACGGAGTGTCAGTTGTGCAACAAAACGATTCCTAAAAATGCTTTAGAACAGTTTATATCTATTATTCAGATAATTGTCTAATGCAGGGGTCTCGGAATCAGTTCCTGGAAGTCCTTTTGTCTTCTGGTTTACGCTTCCAACCTAAGTAGTCAATTAAACAATGAACCTAATGAAATATATCGGATTCTTCTTAAGGTATCATACAGCAGATTACACAAGACATTCACTTCATTACAGGTACAGTTACCCATGAATCACCACAGAGCCTTATTAGCAGTGTCAGAATTATGCAGCTACTTAAATAATTAGACCAGCTTTGTAACCAAGAACATTGTTGAAACGCAAATGAGAAGACACTAGGTCTTCTATGAAATTGAGACCCCTGATCTAACAGGTGCAGTTAGAAAAGCAAAAATTTAAGACTAAAATCTCCTTATACAGTATTCTTACTGAAGAAAATGGGCATCAGTATAGACTACAATTTTTTTTTAGATTTACTCTAGTACGAGATGTTTGAGTGGTGTAGAGTCTGTTTTACTTTTAATTGTATTTGTGATTGTCACCGTCAACCATTCGTTTATTGCTAAAAAATGGATGACCTACTGTATACTGAACTGTGTTTGAAATGAAAATGCAATAGAAAATATACAGTGTATGGTATCAAGAACAGAAATGGAGAAAATCATAGACAACTGGTTCATCATCTAATCCTGCTGGTGATATTCTTCACATTTAACAGTTCAGTGTTTGACCTATTTTTTTGTTACTGGTGTTATTCTGGATATTTAGTATCCCATGAACCTTAATTGAGGAATATTGTCGTGCACAAAAGGTCATACATAAAGCTTACCAAACTGTGGTTCAAAATGTATGAGGATACTGTACAATCAATGTATTCTGTAATACAAACCTCAAAGACCATTCCTCTCAGTGTAAATTATGGTCTTCTCCTGGGCAAGGTAAAGATGCCTTCCCTACATACCAGCACTGAGACTGGAGTCACACACCTGAAAAGTCCACAGAACAGCACAGAGCTGATGTGGTCACAGTCCACTAGGCAGCGATATTATGCATTCAATAAAATTTTGTCCTGGGTCCTCTGTCCTTGGTGGTAAAATACTTAAAGCTAACTATTAATAACAGGACATGTGTATTATAATAAGTAAATATGTTTTTTGCAGCAGAGTTCTCCTTTAACAGTCATGAAGAAGAATTATCAACTCCAATTCCAGTCTTTACTTCTTATTTACAGTAATCTAGTAACTAATTGTCTGTAGCTGAATATTCAGGCATGATGAAAAATAGTTAATAATTAAAATAGGAAAGCAGTCTATTCTAATGACTTGATGGTCTATTCAAAAATATATATGACATCCATTCTTGTTAAATTAGTGTTAATTGTTTCATAACACATTCTGGATATCAAGAAAAAAGTTAAATATCTGTTATTCTTTGGCCTAAAGCTCTTGGTTGTGATCCATTTTAATAGCTTATCTTGGGGCTGAGCAAGAAATCATGCTTTAGAGTACAGCACAATTACTATGCCAATGTCTGAAGTAATGTGCAATTTCCTGGAGGTGTATATTCTCCTGACAAGGAGAAATGCCTTGTTTTCTTGAATTGTAGATACTGGAATAGAACATGTACAAGATTCTGGTCATTGTCTTCGAGTTGCGCATTTTACTTATCATTAAAAGCAGATTGCCTCAATAGGAACACTGATCTAGAAGCAATGAATTCCAGTAGGATGTAAATAATGTTGTTTAGATTTAGTGACTGTCCATGGGCAGAATGGGATTTTCAGAGGAGATGCGAGGCCAATTAAAGTTGTGGTATTAAAACTTTATCAATATTAGACATGAGCTTGTTTCAGCAAAAACACTATCACACTTCCCTGTAAATTTCACAGCTCTTTTGTCCTTTGAAATTTACCGTAAGACACTCCACTATCTTCCTTTCAAACACTTCCAGAGTCCAAACTGCCTTTGTGTACATGATACTCACAGAGGTAATAATTTTGCTAAACATGGCTTACCTCAGAAATAAAATTCAACAATTCTGTGGAATGGGTATTGTGTTGAAATACACTTTTTTCATTAGTTTTGCTTCAAGTTCTTAGTAACACTTTACTGTAAATGTATTTTATTGTAATTACATTTGAAGTAATGTGTAACTTCCTGTGACAGTAATATCAAATGTACCTTAAATCATAGGCTATTTTTAGGGCTTCCCCTATTCCTCATTAATTTCAACAAGATTAACCACCTATTGTAAACCCTTACCTATTTCTTGTTACCCATACATTATTTTTTATTAAGAGTCTCTTTCTTGTCAAATTTTAAATTTCCATTCCCATTTTATCACTCACTCTTCATAAACCTATAGTTTAAGTGAATTTATTGGAGAGGAAAGATATAATGTTTATTAGGTGTTCCAATCATAAGTATAATGGGACTGGATTCAAAAGGAATGCAATGACCCATAAATGCTTAAGACCAGAGATAAAACTTAGACAAGACTTACAGCAAGTCGATAATATTGTCACAATATGGCCTTCACTGGATAGTGAAAGTTTACAGATATCGATTGCTACAGATGCTGGAACAGGGAAACTGCAAACCTTAGGGTTCAGAAAACAAGTCATAGCATAGGTTGTGAATCACATATAATTTCCAGAAAGCAGTATTTTTTCATCTAGAGCACATGGAAAATAAAAGGTCACATGAGAATAAGGAAACCACAAGCCCCCATAAAATATATTTAACTGGAAATGAAAATTGCTAAAAATACCCACAAAAATCAAGGACACCAAGTGCGTCAGTAGAAGACGGGTGCTTTAAAATATCAATTTTGCCAATGAAAGGGCCAGTATTTTCTGACCTACCTTGTACTGTGGAAACACTATATATTGAGAGTATGCTTTAAACCCAGCAAAGAAACAGTTTATTCCATGCTGAAAGGAAAAGAAAAGAGACACAACTTTTCGGCTGTGGAGCCTTCTTCAGGTGTGGTGGAGCCGAAATGTTGTGTCACTTTTCTTTTCCTTCCAGCACGGAATAAATCTTCACCTGTTTCTTTGTACCCTACGAGTGCTGACACAGCTCCCTACTTGAACTTCTTAAACACAGCGTTTTTAAGAAATCTGTGCTGGCCGAAGAGTGGTTAGCCTGACTAGAAACAGAAAGAACAGGTTGAACATGCAAAAGATGGCATTCCAGGGTGAGGAAGTTATATGCTGTGTGGTATCTTAGAAAGAGACCCACAAATTTAACCATCTGTGGAAGAGAAAACACAAGCAAGCTAGGAGAATGTCGCAGATGAATAAAAGCTGCTGGCAGAGGTAAAACTGAGACTAATTTCCCTGCATTGCACGAAGGAAGTTGTGTGCTCTTTCCAGATTGATAGGTGACCTCTGAAGCAAAGCTAGTAAATATTGCATTCAGCCCTGCTAGGTTCAGAACATTTCACCATAAAAAACATTTTGTGTCCCTTGGAGACTTAAAACAGTTTGATAAATTTGACTACACTTAAGATGTTCACAGAATACAAAACTAACTTCTCTAAAGATGAGAATAACAAAGTGCCTGGTATTTCGAGCATGGTGCATGTGTTCTGATTTATCGTAGTATTTTGGATGCAGTAGCAGAGCCTGATGTTAAGTAAGATGTTCTAGATTCTCAGCACTGATGTATTGCTTTTTCTTCAGAACTGCCACCTGAAAATGTGCAGACCAAGAGGTTCAAACTGCTCTTGAATTACCATAATCTAGCGACCAGGGGGCTCCGAACCCACAGACAACTACCTCAGCTTCTCAGGGAAGACTCAGATGACCTAGACCTCGTTGACCAGTCCCAGCACCACCATGCCTCCCCTTCCCAGCCTACTTCAGCCTAGCTCTCTGTTCCTTCTTTGCTCCGTGTTGTTTTTATTTGTTTTGTTTGTTTGTTTTTACTGTGAGAGTTACATCTCCTGTTTACCTTGAAACATTCTTTGCTTCCCTTTTAGCCCATGGAATTTAGCCTTGCTTTTGACCATGACTTTTGGATTCTTCTTCAGGTATTTACACTCTAGACCTTTTAGCTTATGGCCTACTGCTCGTTAGACCTTGTACAGTATCTGGATTCTCCTGTTTAACTCTGTGTTTCCAACTCTGGAGTTCCCTGGATCTGCATAGGGCCCACCCCTTGTTATCTCAACAACAGGACTGTGGACTGTTCCGTTTTCCCCATTTCTAAGTCGCATTAAACTTATTGTATTGTCCACAGTAAAAGGTTTATCTTTCAGATAAACTTGGGAAGCAATAACAAATGCAAATGCATAGTAAAAAGCATTGTACTGAAATCAAGGAATGTCATACACAATTTACACCTTATTTAGTGTATTGGGCCCAATTTTAGTCACCAAGATATTGCTACTCTCCAATCTGTTCAGAGAAAAGCAATAAAATACAGTACATTTTGGGGTTAAATAAATGTGTGAAATGGAGAGACCAAAAGAATTGAAGGTCTTTCCAGTCTTTTTTTCAGAGAAGTCTATGAAGGGACCTTATTTAAGTACCCAAAGTCCTCAGAAAAGTATTGCCAAGGCCATGTCCATGTTAATGAACATTTTCGTAATGAACAGTTAAATGTGAAACAGGGCTCACAAGGGGAAATTACATAGAAGTGCATTTACAAGTAAGAATAGGAGGCACATCTTTCTTCAAAAGGTGGTGAGGATCTGGAACAAGCTGCTCAGCCAAGTTGTTGAAGCTGATACCTGGCTTCACTTAAGAAATGTTCAGTGAAATGACCTCCTCTAGTTCTGTAACATTTCATATGTTCTTCTTGAATTAATTATAATTGTCTTAAAACATGGTTGTTTGCCAGCTCTGCATGAGTCTCTATTTCATTGTGGGAGCCTACTAAATAATTTATATGGAATACCTTCTGGTAGTCTTGTGCCTTTTGGAAGGGCACAAGCCAAAACAGAAAACAAATTATGAGAGAGAACTTTTGCTAGTGCTGTTTTATTGAAGTTAGTCAAAATAGCGTCATATTCCTGGAGCACACCCGGTGGACACCAGATCATTAGGAACTTTGCAGAAAAGTGCAGAATTCAGAAGAATAGATCGAGACTTTTGTATTTTAACATTTTAAAGAAAAGTTTAATTATCTGATGACCAAGATACCTCCCTCATTTTATAAATGTAAAGAAAGGTGATGAGTCAATTTTGTACACAGAGCTAGAACTAAACGGGAACAAGGGGGGGGGGGTACATTTATTGCATTTACCATCCTCCTTAGACAAAAATATCATTCAAATGTATTTTTAATTGCTTTTTAAAAAATAACTTTTCCAGGATGGATAAAAATCCCTCAGTGGGACTGTTCCCGTTAAAATAGTTTTACAGCTCAAGTACTGACATCTGGACATCTCTAAAAGTACAGACCAATTGTGTTTTGCCAGGTTTAATTGGGTTCATAAGGTCTGAGTAAGATAAATCAATACTTGAAGCTGTGTCTCTGGAATTTTTTTAATGAATGTAACTGAACTGTGTTTAATTGCAGAGAAGACAGGACCAGAAAGGGGCTGCCATTAGATTCAATAATTCATACAATATGTAATTAGAGTTGGAGGCATTTATATTGCACTGTTAACCATTGCTAGCCATAGTGTAAAAGAGGTTAAGGTACTGTTCTTGTTTAAAGAACTACCCACAAACACCCTTACTCAAAATGCATGTGGAGTGAATTAAGAGACTATACTGTACAAAAATAACATCCATAACTATATAATTAGAATCTTGCACTGCACCAGATTTAGTGCAATGGCCACAACTCTGTATACACCAGTGTACTACTTGGACAAAAACCAGGTGACAAAAACTGACACATTGCCAGAGACGTGGTGCAGAAGGGAGACCTGCTCCATCTTCATTTCCGTTTTCTGCCTTGTTCCTAATTTGATTTCTTAAACCCTTAGCAAAGCAATCAATCAGTTTAAATTGGCCACAATGTCACAGCTGCATTCCATGCAGCCTAAATGACCACTGATCACAAGTACTGTATCTGTGTTCTCTGTGCTTCCCTTCTCCTGCATCAGACAAACATCTTCCCCAAGCATGACCTGCTGTCTTTGTACAGGCAGGCTCTCAAATGACACAGTTAGCACCAGTAAAAGGAGGAATCCCACTGTATCAGGGGCTAATTACAGTGAAAAGGAAACGGTAAGTAAAATGTTAGGTTACTGTGTAAATGTACGGCTTATACTGTAGATATTAAATGATTACACATCTCAAAGGTGGTTACTTAAATTATTAGTTATAAAGGGTTACATATTATTATATAATAACCCATACTAATACTGCAAATGTTAAAATCTATGAAAAAGTCATTTTTTGTTATATTTTAATTCCATTAGTAATGATTTTTGATTATTTGGTAATGTCTTCATTAACCATCTATAAACGCATAAAGGACACATATTTAGAAGGTACTGTATACCTCAGTATGAAGTGTCAAATGTTAAAGCACTTGAAAATTGTACCATGTATCAAAAACTGTCAAATATGGTGAATTAATCAAATACTCACATCTGCATTTAACTATCAGCTTTCTGTGCATAACAGAGTGAAATATGGTTAATCTTTCATAATTTTAATGGTGTTCCAGAATTCATGTGATTGTTCTGAGGATTATAATTATAAAAGTCAGCTTCATGTGATGACTGATATAAATGTGATTTGTTTAAGTGAAACTATGTCATATTTGGCTTTATTAATGATATCACAAAGAATATCGCAGGAAACGAACCATGTCTCTTCAATTAATATAATTAAAAGTTATTTTTTCCATTTCATCAGTGCTTTATCTTGGGGGAAAAATGTAATTAAAACTGACTTGAAACCAAAGAAAGATTGTTTTATGGTACAACTTCAAATGTCTACTATTATATATTGATCGGTAAGAACCAGACAGAACACAACTGATTGCTGTTTAGAAAGAGTATTTGTAAGCTAATCTTTTGTATCAAGACTTGCAAGTCAGTGACGCTGAGTAAGATGTGTGATATTAGCAGATATCTGCTACAGTGTAGCTGTTCAGATGAAAATGTTTGAGTTATGTGTCTCTCAATGTTGAGCTCTCGAATGCTAAGTTTTACCACAGTCACTAGGCATGTAAAAACAGGCATGACCTAAAACATAAAGAGTGAAATTGAGTATTCTGACCATTATTTTTTTAATATTGATGGTTCTACTTTCCAGCAATGAGAAATTAGCAGGGTAAATCAATACTGATGTAATCCATAATTTATAGCAGGGCAGTATGGTGGCACAGTGGAGCAGTCCAAAGACGTAGTGATTGGGTAATTGGCTTCTGCATAAAATTAGCCCTGGTGTGAGTGTGGGCATGTCTGTGTGTCTTCTCTCCTATGGGCTAGCATTCTATCCGGGATGTACACTTTGTTGCACTTGTTGCTTGCTGGGATAAGCTCTGGCTCCCCCAGAACCCTGAAAATGGATTGCTGGATAATTTATAGCAGCTTCTGCTTATTCTTTAACCCTATTTGTGAATGGTGTTATATGTTTGACTGACTGGTTGCACAAGCCGGGTGAGACTGACAGGAGGAGTGTTTGAAAGACTCTTGGGAGGCCTTTACCCAGAAGTAGATCGACAAAGACTGATGTTACCACTGTTGATTTTATTTTCTCTTGAGGCAGTCTTTTCAGGCAAATTTTACGAGCCCCAATCCAATGCATTCTTTTATTGGTTCTGTTTTGAATCTTAAATTGTAAGATTAATGTTATTTCTCACCATCTCACATCTGTCTTTTTTCTTCACACACAATGTGTGAACCTGAAATCATACCTTGGAGGAAAATATTGACCTTAAATGGTAAAAACTACAGGACAATAATACAAAATATACCTTTTGACTTTTTTGTTTGATTATTGACTGTTTAAAACATTAACCTGCAGAGCTACTTGTTGTTGTAGCCATTAACGACCCTAGACAGTAGATTTGTTGTATCCTAGCAACAGGAGTCTCTTAGCACAACTATTTGTGTTTGTAATAACCTTTACCCTTGAGATAGGGAAATAGGGGACAGGCATTTTGAAGATTTGCATTTATGAGGCAGTTATTGGTAATTCCACTAATCAATCAAGTCAAGACTAACAGGAAAAAGTGTCATTTATACATAGCTGTGGATTAATTATCTGAATGATAAGGAGATAAAATATAATTTTTCACTCTTGGCATATTGCCCATCTAATTAATTTTCCTTGGAGTGGGCAAGTTGCCCACAGTTTTCTCATGGGGAAATTAAGGATCAAAGTGTGTTGGATAAATGTAGAACTCTTTCTAATGAACAGCTGACCACACTTCAGAGTTCAAGTAGAGAGCCGTTTCTGTGGGAGTTAGCTCTGGAGGAATAAGGAAAGGTTAATTCCACACTGAAAAGCAGAATGGAAAAACACAAAGTTTGGGCTGTGGAGCCTTGTGGACTCACACCTGAAAAAGGCTCAACAGCCAAAACATTAAGTTTCAGGTTACCCGAATCCATTCTTTTTAGTGAAGAGTCATTTTTCCTTTAGGTTTATCTGAACTTTGACCATACACCCTCACAAGAAATAAAATGGCTTATAAATGTGTTTTTCAAACATAAAATATGATACTTGCATTAGGCATAGTCCCTTTTGCAGTTTATTTTCCAGGTATAGTCATGTTTAAGAACATCAGAATATTTACATAGTACTGAATGTGACATTTGGGAAATATACTAGCAGACAGAATAAAGTAAGTTAAAAAAATAGCGTAAGGACTTTGGTAACTGGGTGTAAGCCAAAGAAAACTTGAAAACTGATGAAATATAGGAGAAAGAGGGAGCAAACGAGGAGACACATTTCATTCCTGTTTAAATTTACAACATACTCTCTGAGCCATTATGAGCACAATCCTGATAACCTAGCTGGGCAGTTTGACTTCTATAACTACACAACTCCAAATGTATACTGTATGTAAATCATAGCTTGGCCAATCATGCTGTGGATAGTGTTTTATTGTGATCTTTGCAGGGATAACTTGCTTTGTCTCATAATGTTAAAGGTTTGTTAAGAAGCCAACCAGCCAATTTAGCTTATCATCTTTGTCACCTGTTTTCTACCGGTGCATACAGTACATGTGAGGCTTGTTATGGTCAGATGACATTAGAAGAGTCAGTAAATGGCAGCAATTCAGAAACTGCTTGACCTGTTTATGCTCTTACACACTCTGTACCCTAGGTGCCGTGGTGTTGAGGCAGTTAGAAATCTCTTGGTTCCTTGGTTTATTCTGGGCTTGGCTTCTTTCTGTGTGGAGGTTGCACTGTATGGTCTCTTCATGCTAGTACTGATTTTTTTCTGGATGATTCAGATTCCTCCCACCTTCCATAAACGTCCTGGCTACGTTAACTTGAGTTTCTAAATTGTCCCAAGAACAAGCTTGCATCTATGTGCCCTGTGATGGACTTATATGACATACTGGCTCTGCATAATGGATGGAAGGTCTCCTGTGCCCTATATTTGCACTCATCTGCACTGCACTTTACTTTGTGATGTCGATTTATCCCTCCCTCTAGACTTGCTTTGTAATTACTACACTGCTAGGCGGCTTCACTTCTCTGTCCCTGCAGGCCATGGTTTCTTTACTGATTTATTTTAAGTTTGTGATTTACTGTATTTTATTTGCTTTATGATGTCGATTTCTTTTGTCCTCTTATTGCAGTGATTGTTTACAACTCTGCATTACCTGACCAGGGGTTCTTGCTAAGTAGATAATAATAACAACAATCATAATAAATCCATGCTATCTGAATACAGTGGCTGAATATGCAAGATAAATATAGAACCCAAGATCAGTTTTGAAATGACAGTAGGCTATTCAACCCCCTATAGTAGCTTCTTTGGTGTTGAAAAGAACACCATCTTTTTTCTTAAGACTTAAACAAAATAATGTCTAATCCTGTGATTGCTGCATGGTTGATTTTTGTAGTATAAATGTATTTATTTTTGTCCTGTTTTATTGACCAGAAAATACAGGATGTCAAGAAGGATAATAAATGAAAAGAAAAATCATGGACAGCCGTACTTAACAATAGTATTCAAAAGGTTTTAGTAAAGGTCTTCTAAATATATAACACAAACCTTGGTTATTCATTTTTATTGGGGTAATTTTGAAAGTTGAGTTATTGAAAATTCGTATGATTGTGCATCAGGGAAAGAGTTACAAGGTTTTTCAATTACTTGGAATTACCCAAATGGCCAGAAGGGAATTTCAAGGCAGAGGTAAAATAGGATTAGAAATCCAAGAATGAATTTTAGCTTCAGTGCTTTGAATTTGGTTTTGCTTAGTGTTTCTGGGCAGCCTTAGATGGAATGTTTTACCAGCTGATGGACTGTGGCTTTTGAAAAGGGTGCAGTATACCACAGACTTTTGCTGCACATTTTACTAACACAAAAATTATTAAAACAAGAAAGTTATATAGGACTGCATGACAGTGCAGTAGTTAACATTACTTCCTCGCAGTGCTGGGTTTACTCTGGGTTTCCTCCCTCAGTCCAAAGACATACTGGTAGGATAATTCATTTTTGGGAAGATTGGCCCTTGTGTGACTTTGTGTGTATTTGTGTTTGTGTCAGTGTGTGCCTTGTAATGGACTTGTCTTGTCCAGGGTGTATCCTGCCTTGTACCTGTTGCTTACCGGGCTAGGCTCCCCTGCGATCCTGTATTTGGCAAAAGCAGTTAGAAAATGGGTGGATGGAATGCAGTTATATATAGTTATATATAGCATATATAGTTATATATGCAGTTATTTAGCATCTAGCCCTCTGATCCTTCTTCAGCAAAGCCTCAGACAACCTTTTATGCTGGATGCCCAATGCCAGCAGCCATATCACCCTGCATCTCACAACTGGCAACCCACTGAAGCTAAGCAGGTGCGAGCCTGGTCAGTACCTGGATGGGAGAAAAAATAAGGTTAGTAGGGCCAGTAGAGGGGGCTCACCCTGCAGTCTGTCTGGGTCCTAATGCCCCAGTATAGTGATGGGGACACTATACTGTAAAAAGATGCCATCCTACGGATGAGATGTAAAACCAAGGTCCTAATTCTCTGTGGTCATTAAAAATCCCAGGGCATTTGTTGAAAAGAGTAGGGGTGTACCCTGGTGTCCTGACCAAAATTCCCCCATGGCATTTACCAATCATGGCCTACTAATATTCTCCATCTCACTCTGTTCTCCTCCCCACTGATAGCTGATGTGTGGTGAGTATACTGGTGCACTATGGCTGCCATTGCATCACTCAGGTGGGGCTGCACATTGGTGGTGGTGGAGGGGAGTCCGCATTACCTGTAAAGCACTTTGAGTGGAGTGTTCCAGTGTAAGGAATTATTATTATTATTATTAAATCATTTCTGAGCATCGCCAGCCACTTATATACTGAACCATATCCCCATTTAAAGGAACATCTCTCATATTTTACAGAAAAGACAAAAAATAAGTTTCTTGTACAAGTTTCTTGTATTTTGTGCAGCATGACGCAGTGAACTGTAGCAGAGCTTTTTGTTATGGTTTCTTCTTGCGTGTTGAACTAACATGTTTCAGTCAAACTAAAGAATTTCAGAACAAAACATATTTTCTGTAGAGGGGATAAGTCATATTAGTTTAGGGTCTGATATCACTGTTCACATCCAACCAAGACAATCTACTGTAGTAGAAAGAACCAGAGCAGTATCAGTAAAAACATCATTCTTTCTTTGCCTTATATACTGTACCCCCTAAAACTATTGAAACAGTAAAAAACATTTATTTTTCATTTTGCAATTACATGATTTCCATTTCTGATCTTATTACTGTGAGTAAACAAGTTCAGCATTGCATTCTTTTTATTTGTTTTAATTATCCCATGCTTACATTTGACCATATTAGGATAAAAACATGCTTTATGTTCAGTCCAGTGATTTCAAAAGGTATTGGGACACATTCACTTTCTGTACATTTGAGTCTTGAAGTAATTATTTGGTTACATGTCCTTTTGAAGGAATAACTAGGTCTGAAATTTGCTTTGCTGAAGCCAACTTTGGGCATTCTGATTTTAATTGTTTCTTCAGCATGTGAAATACTTGGCCCATCTAAGAGTGTCTAAAGCGTCTGTTCTAATATGATCATATGTATGCATGGGATTACAAATAAATGAAATTGTACTATCATTCGTATTTATCTCGTGATTAAGCTTTGCGTCGACATGCTGAATTGGCGGCACAGGGATTTCGATTAGTCACTTACAGTAGCTGGTGCTTTTTTTCCCCAGAGATTAGCAGGCGCATTGGGCCTCAGCAACTGCTACTAAGGACCTGCTTATAATGGGAACTTATTTTTTAGTCTCTTTGAAATGAAGGGAGATGCAAACAGGCTAAAATATTACAACCTAGAAGGACATCTGTTAAACGTACACAAAGACACAAACACACACATACTCCCACCAGGGTGAATTTTCACAGAAGCCAATTAACCTATCAATATGTCTTTGGACAGTGGGTGGAAACCCATGCAAACACAGGGAGAACATACAAACTGCATTCAGATAGCACAGCAGGAATTGAACCAAGGACCCTGTTGCTGCTAGACAGGAATGTTAATGGGCAGTGTGCCACTTTGCCTCCTGGTTAAAAATCTTACTTTACCTAATCGTATTTTAAACGGGACCTGCAATAAACACTTTACAGTACTGGACTACCTTGCCTCAGTGGGCTAATTACTAATTAATAAACACTTTGAACATGGAATGGGACTGAAAAAATCAGCACTAAAACCGTTCGTTTATATAATGGCATTGATAGAGAGGCTGTCATGGTGATGTTTCCCAGGTGTCTTCTCAGGGGACAAATCTTCTTGTACAGCAGGTTTTGCACCTTATTTGTGCTTTGGGATCAGCCCTTTGGAGGTGTGCCTGAATCTGCAGTCTAAACCCAGAGCCTGAGTGCATAAGCCATACTTTAGTGCTGTGCTGAATACTGATGCTTCTGTATGGCTTCCTTTACCTTGGATGTATTTCAATACAAGGAGAGAATGTGTTAATGCTTCATTCCCATGTTCATACTTTTGATTCCAATACTGCAGCACAGAGTAGGGAGCATATAGTATTAGACTCATAAATATAAACATGAGGTCATTGCCAGTGTCTCGTTTGCAGAATCCGGGCTTTCCTAGACATCCAGAAAAGATGTCTGCAAACAGCGTCAGCTTGTCAAATAAAGCCTGTGATTTTGAGGCCTAGCCAAAATCTTAAAGATTTTGAGGAATTAGTCAATCAGCCTGAAAAAAGGGTGGATTGAAAAAGGTGAGGGGAATTATCATATATTCTAGGGAAGTGTGGTATAGAAAGGGATTGGGTCAGAAGTGGATTTAGATGTTAGCTATGCTGATAGAAGCAGAAGCCATATTGTACTGTATTTCATAGTGACAAAGAAGGCTCGGAATGATTTCTTGTCCAACTTTTTAGATGGGCTTCTGAGGGGATCAAGTTTTCCTGATCTGCAGGATGAGTGTAAAGGGTCAGAAGCAGAACCTCTGTGGTTGTTTTGTATGACACACTGTGGGTACTACATGCTCATCCAAAACAGCAGACATACAGTAAATGAAAAGATCTGGGAAGAATCCTGGTGTAGTGGAGGTAGTTTTAGGTTTATTGTGCATTGGATTTATTTTAGGGCAGATGCGACCTATGCAAACATGACTATTTATATATGAATCAAAAGGAGGCAAAACATGTAAATGTATTTGAATGTCCTGCTTGAGTAAAAGTATTGTGACTTGAAGAAAAAGGCAATTCAGTAAAATGTATCCAAGATGCGCTAAGTAGAAGCCCTAAACTGTCATCATGAAAGGACATGAAATCTCTTTTAAAATGGCTGCAGAACAGATTTGTGCTAAATATTCTGACGCAAGTGATTCATTGTTTAAATACTGCACAGCATACGAATCTCCTTTTCTTTTTCCTATTTTTGCAAGGAGTTGTACTCAAACTTTTGACTGGTACTGTATTATATATGGATTTACATTTCAAAGGTCAAATTGACTTGAATAGAAATTTCAGTCCCTTTTCCATTAAACATATCAGTTTATAAAAAAATCTGAGACACATTTTAAATAAGTCAGTTGATTGGAGAAAGCTTGTGAACAAGACAAGCTCAGAAAAAATTAAATATGACCTGCAGGCCCCATTTTCTTACACTGCTGAAATGGCTTGACTAACTTTCCATGATTACTGTATACTATTTCTTCATATTAAATGCCCTAATGAAACACTGTTTTTTAATAAAAAGGGGTTAATTGATTTATTTTAACTTGTTTACCTATTCCATACCTGCAGACTCTTAGCATTTTAAAACACATTCTCACATAACTCACCAAAACCCAAATGTGATGCATCAGATCTGGGAAATTACCTATTTTCTGACAGTGTGGCTTGTTCAATGATGATTTCCTACCCTCTTGTTTAAATGGTAAAACGTTATGTCAACACAGCTGTAACTAAATGAAATCAATATAGTTTTAGAATTAATATAAAAAATAGTTACAGTAATTAATCAGTAGTTAAGATCAATCATCAAATTTCACATTGTAGGACTCCAAGATGTTGTGGGCACATTGTGGTAAAAAGCAGATCTCACGGGATACTGTGAGTAAGGTCATTTTACCCTAACCTGGAGTGAGGTCCGAAGCATGACCGGCCTGACCTCAATGGATCAGAAGTAAAACAAGGCTGGGCTAGGTCAGTACTGGGATATGAGACCTCTTGGGGATGCAATGATCCCACTGTAAATGTGTGTTAGGGGATTAGTATGTAGTATGTATGTAGTAGTCCTGTGGTATAGGGTGTTCCATTCTTCAGAAGAGACATTATAGTAGAGGGAAGAGCACCTCCCACTGGTCCACCAACTCCACTATCTAGCTATCTAGCAATCTTGTGTTCCTTTGATTCTCCCAGTACTGACCAGGCTCAGCCTTCCTTAGATTGTGAGATCTAACAAGATCAGGCTACATGCTGATAATGCTTCTAGCTCTGCCTCTCTTGGTTGATCTCCAGGGCTTCTTTCTCTGTCTGTTTTCTTGGAAACGCATTAATAAAAAAGAAGAGAGGCTGGCAGCATT
This sequence comes from Lepisosteus oculatus, assembly GCF_040954835.1. Classification (NCBI taxonomy): domain Eukaryota; kingdom Metazoa; phylum Chordata; class Actinopteri; order Semionotiformes; family Lepisosteidae; genus Lepisosteus; species Lepisosteus oculatus. The sequence goes on from NC_090700.1 coordinate 32,599,864, forward strand.
TATTTCCCTCATCCAAAGATATCACAGTCCACTGAGAGCTTCAAAATTTACTATTTGTTCCCCATGAGAACTCGTTACTTTTCAAATAGATTATATGTCTGTTTTTTTCTTTTTTCCAAGTGAAACTATAATTACATTTAAACACATTTGCAAGTCAAATACTGAGCAGTGTGCATTGATATTGCCAGGGTGAGTGTTTGGGGAGGCTGAGCTGGCTAACGGCTTACTTCACATTTTTTAGCTCCTCTGTGGTTTAAGAAGCTCAAGCAGCATTTTAACTCATTACGCCACCAGACTGAATCCTCAACTGTAACCCAAGGCTGAATCCATAACTGTATTTTCCCAGTTAACAACTGGGGTGTGTGTGATGACATAATTGCTGCTGTATACAGTATATTGTCAAGAAAATTATCCCAGTGCTCATCCTGAACACAAACCACCGCAAATCCTGTTACACTAGGTATTTTCAAATTGCCTTTTCAAATAATCTATTAATTACTTATTGTTTATATTGGCACATTTATACTTTTTAGCTTACAATACTCTGTATAATTTTGTTTGTCCTACTGTAAAAAAGAACGTCACTGCCTCAAAAAGATTTTAAGAGCAACTACCAAGTCTAAAAGCAGTGCTGTATATACAGCAGATACATTAGGTTAAAGTAACCAAACAAAAGGCAATTCAGAATGGAGTTGACCATTATAATCTATGTCCTCACAGGTAGTAACACTGTGAATACTTTTATTCAAAGTACTTATGTGAGGGTTTCAAAGCTTCCTCAATCCCCATAGAACTGAAAAAGAAACAAAGGGATCAAATTCAAGGTTTGATTTTTACTGGACCACTAGTTAGTTAGGCCCTGAAATCTTGAGGAAGAACTATCCCTACAATCTCAATCTGTTTGGTTTTGTCATAAAAACCAGTTTCATCAGCAGGTCTACCTTACTGAAATGAGTGAATAAAACTGTTTATAGTGTAAATTGTTTGCTAGTTATATCATATCATATTTATGTAGATATGAGCTACTTATATCATTATTATACTAAACATGTAGGGAAGGAAGAAAGTTCTAGAGGTGGAACTAACTGTCAGAGTCAGATGACTGTAAAATATTAATCTTGCAGAAAACAAGCAATAATTACTATATATGAGATAAAACATTTCTGCACTTTTTACGTTTATTTGGCTTGGTCTGTTTGGTTACTGTATAACTTTGTATTTTACTTTTGAATTCACTGTTTTTCTGTACAAATTGGTAATATTTCACCCACTACAAAAGTTAAGGTCAGTAGTTCAGGTGTTTGTTGAGCTTTTAACCCCCTGCATCCACTATTGGGCTGCAGCCCTTATAACACTTGGGTTCTTTTTCAGGTACTTTCAATTTTGCCCTTGACTACTTTTTTTTTGCCTTTTGATTCTTTATTACTGAAAAGCTTCCAGTTTTTGATTTGAAATCATAATACCTCCATTTCTGCCACTCACAGATTGTGATGATACTATTTATTGTAGTTTCCTCAGGCCCTGCAAACCTTGCATTTAGCAAATAACCAGTTTAGAGGCTTAGCTTCACTATTGATGGCATGCCTCTGCATCTGAGCACAGCTGGTAGTTGCAGGCACTCTCAGCTAGCTCTTTCTGATTTGCAGTTAACCTGCTTTATGTGCAGGGGAAAGGTTCAGTTGGAGTGCTGTATAAAGCACTTTGAATAGGGCCATACAGAGGATAACACAATTGAATTTAGTGGGAGGTGCTGTTAAAAGGGACCCCTCCTTGCCAGTAAACACAGAACTGATCTCGGAGGCAATCGGGGAATGAGAAGAGACTCTGAGTGCTCGTGTTCAGGGGAGAACTCCACTTTGGGAATAGCACAGATAAGCAAAGCAAACGACATGCACTAATGAGACTGTTCACTGCTGCATACAGTGGCTTGTAGAGAAATAGCCCTACAGTACTAGTTGCACAGAGAGCTATTTAAAGAAAAACATTTTTGATTTGATCTTTTTTGTGTTCCATCTCAGGCAGAGTAAGAGCATAGACAGTCCAGCATACCCATCTCCAGAAGTGTGCTTTTGAGAAGAAAAGAAGACAAACAGAAACTACTGTTTTTGAGGTTTTTGTTTTGGTGTGTGTTACTCTTTACATGAAGTAAAACACTTCATTGTCCAGAGAGAAAAAAGGATGCCTTTTGGGAAATGAGTGGATCCAGGCAGGATCATGACATAATTTGCCAGAGGGCGGTTGGTCTGATTGTTGACCTGTGTCAGAAGAAAAACCCAGGCCTGGAACCCAAAACTTGTCAGGATTTCCTGCTGCTTCTGTCAGAGCAAAGCTCCAGCATTTCTGAGTCAGGTAATATCTTTTGCTGCTACTTATAAAAACTAATCATTTGAGAAAGATAATTCACAGATATTATACTTGCATTTTTGATTTTGGTGTGTTAATAACCTGTGTGATTAATTTTCACACCTAAATATATGTTTGGATAGAAAGTAATTTCAATTCAAAACAATCTATAGCAGCACATAAAGTAAAATTGTAGAGTGGGAAACCATTTGTCATTATCTCATACAAGCTAGTTACTCTTTTTCTTATGTGAGCATCAGCTGGTCAATGTGAAAACATGAATTGAATTTTTTATTATTACTTTGACAAATAGAATACACTAATATCTTTGCATCATCTCAAGCCAAAACAAATGTTATGTGGTAGCGAGCACTGACCAAATTTTCCAGTAGAAAACTTTGGTTCAGCTTAATTCAAGACTTTCTTTTGACATAAATTTAACTGTAATAATGAAAGCAATATAAAAACAGCAACCATGTGAAACATAATCATACATTCACTCTATATCCATGAAAAATACAGGACCACTTTGCTAAAAAATATTGCATTTTTCACTGTATGATAATTTTTTCTAGGATTGCCAGAGATCCCCTTTGGTTCCTTTAGGAGTGTCAATTTGTCAAACTTAAAAGGCAAAACAAAAACAGATAACCTTTGACACCCATTTTTAACTTGACTAATAGGGAATACAGCTGGACTTGTATTGCAACAATATGTTGATAACTGTTATATCAGTTTCAACAATTGTATGTAGTTTATTTTAAAATCTGACAATTTTAAGCACTTTGTTTCAAGTCTGTTTTTATTTGTGCATTAGTAAATGGTAGATCTGCATCTCAGTTCCAGCAACATCAGACTCTTGAGCTTGTCTTTTTGGTTCTGTCCTTTAAATGTTGACTGTATTAAAGCCAGAATGAAGAAAATCCATTTGCAAAAAGATCAAGCCAGTATGCAGACCAATACTTGCAGTATTTTTTTTAAATGGAAGGCGGAACATCATTTTCCATTGCATTTAAATGGGCAAAGTCAGTTTATTTCTAGAGATGTTTTTGCAGTTGTCATGACTGAAAGCTCTGCTGATAGCAACATCATTTTTTTCTTAGCTCATCTGTCGGGCAAGTTATCTCCATATTCTGTGTTCAGGACCACCATTTCTTTTCCTTTCCATCTGCTCCCTGTTTGGAATCTCCTCTTATTGGTCAATCCAATATTTGGAAACCAATTTTGTGAACACTCTGACATACCTGCTGTCAAGTCACTTGCTATTGTACATGCTATAAGCTCTAAAGTACTGTACCTAATAAGATGTTTGGAATATCTAGTGATGGGACAGGTCATATATCTCTCACTGACAACACTACTTATTCACATGCTTCCTGGTACTGTAAGTCCCAGAAGATGCTGTTGTGTGTAGAGATGACTTACACCCTGGTCAACTCCAGCACACCTCATTCTGTCGGCAATTGTAAACTGTTTGGGCAATCCTTGCCACAGTCTGCTAGCCCAGGGTCAAACTATTCTTGTCTAGATAGTAGAACTCATAATCTAAGCAAGCATGTGTAATTGGTTGAGCTTTCCAGGTATCCCTTTACAATTTGTGAAATCTTATACTAAACATATACTATCTTATACTGACCAAACAAATACAAGTACCGTGGGTTATCGTATTTCATAACTTACTACAGTTGACAACATAAACGTTATGTCCGAAAAGTAGTCAATGGCCTATATAGGACATTTAGTTAACATTTAATAAAGTAGTTCTCATTGAATTGTATGCATGGGAGATTTGGTCCGGACACTGGGGTAACACCCATACTGTTTTCTAGAAACGCCCTGGGATTTTGAATGAACACAGAAAGTCAGGAGGTTTTATGTCAAGGTCAGGTTTTATGTTAAGGTCTTTTTATCAGTACAGTGTACCTATCATTATACTGGGGCATTAAGACCCACATAGAATGCAGATTAAGTGCTCCCTAATGGCTCCACTAACACCTCTTCCAACAGCTTCCCCAGGAGGTCTCCCATCCAGGTACTGGCCACACCTGCTTAGCTTCAGTGGGATGCCCGCTGTGAACTGCAGGGTAGTGTAGCTTCTGGCTATAAAACCTGTTAATTTTATAGATGGTTTTGTCTATAAAACACATTTTCCACTTTAGTTTCTTATTGTATTATCAGGAACTATTTAAATTTTACCCACCACCTTTGTATAAGAAGGGTAATTAATATGGAATGCTCTTATTTTCATGCATTTTTATTCTTTTCAGGTCTGCTTTGGTCAGTTGTTATGTTACTGGTTTATTTTCTTTTTAAAATAAAAAGCAAATGAGTTAGTGACAAGCGTTTCTCTAGAGCGCATATTTCTTAATATTAGCAGACTTTGATGTTTTAATAGTGCTGTCATTTGTTTTGTGACGTACTGTACTGTAGCTGGTAGTCAGGATTAGATGCTGCAAGCTAGCTAGCTTCCTGGTGGCTCAATTGTTAGCATTCGTGCCACTTCAATCTGCATCGAGTTTGTATGTTCACACCATGTTTGCATGGGTTTCCTCCGGTTGCTGCAGTTTCCTCTTTCAGTCCAAAGACATACTGGTAGGTTAAGTGGCTTCTGGAAAAACTGGCACTAGTGTGAATGTGTGCATGTCTATGCGTGGCTGTATCCCACCCTGTACCTGTTGCTTGTCGGGATAGGCTCCAGCTGCCCTGTGACTCTGTATTGGATAGTTGGTAATACTTTCACCAGGTTTAGTTTAGTATTATAAGTTGTTCCATATATAATATTAAAGTAATTTATATGTGTGGGTAGAGAAAATTAAAATGATCTGGACAAAAATTGTGTAATTACTTGGTATCCTACAAAGATTGGTGTTATTGTTATTTGTGAAAATGAGCAGAAGTCAATGAAGTTAATAACAAAGTTGTAGGGTCATGAAATGCCATCATACATTAGAAGTTTTTTCTTCTTAATTAAAGCTGTTATCTGAATGGACAACAAGGTACTAAAACTGGGGAATTTTGAAGGTGAGGTTTGTAAGTTTTTTTTCAGATCTCAAGATGGCTAAGGTTTTGAGGTTAAATGTCAAATCTTGCTTGCAGGAAGAAGTGTCAAACCTGAGAAGAATAAAGCTTCACTCAGCATGTTAAATTAAATGTGCGTAATTTAACAACATAAAATTTGCTTCATTTTGCAGCTCAATTATTCCTAGGGGTGTTTGCTGTTTAATTTCTGATACCAGACGTGACATTTTTTTCAACTTTGTTGGCTTTGGTAAAACAAGACTGCTGCATTATTCAGACCAGGATCTGGTGCTGAACTGTATTTTTGTCCATCAAAGAGCCTTAAAGACATGCTTGTTTCAGAAGCTAAATTTCACATACATGTTTTGTTCAGTTTTCCATATTGCAACATGTTTGCCTATACTGTATATGCTATATAAAATAAAGTTTATTAGTATATACTGTACAGTGCATTGCCCCAAAAGGGATATTGTCTAAATTGTCCTACAAGCAAAAGTCGGAAAGAAACTGATTAATCTTTTCAAAATATTGCAATAGGTATTGTATTGTCACGCATATTAACAAATAAGGACAAGATTTTCTAGGTGTTTCTGACTCTAACGCCAACATATTTTGTCTTTGTTTTGGCGAGGTTGCTTAGCCTTTTCAAAAAAAGTCAGTGAAGTAAATTTTCCAATCAAATGAGTGGATTGTTGTGCAAACTCATTGAAGAAGAGCTAAACCCTAACCTACAGATCCAGCCATTCAACATCCGCAGGAGATATCGCAGTAATTCACAGTTACCACAATTTACAACATTTTTTTAAAATAGTTTATTTGAAGATGTTATGTGGCTGCACTTTTATTTAAAACCACCAGGTGGAGCATTGAAAGGTTGACATGGCATGTGGAGCTTTTGGGTTGTCACCAGAACATTTCTGGTTTCGAGTCCCAGTCAATGCTGAGGAACTTTTATTCTATTACAGAGTTTAAGTTGTGTACTGTTTAAAGTTTTTAGAATTTTAAACTGTGTTTTTCTTTACTGACTTTTTAAATTTATACAAAGGAGGGTAGATGGGTTATTTTTACAATTGCCAGTAACCGGAGCTGATCAATATGTTGAAACTGTACCATAACAGTGAAGACAGACGTGTTACCGCTTTAGGTGAGCCAGCGACTCACTCTGTTGTTTACTGATGTACAATGTCTAGATGCCGACATTCTTGTTCCACTAAGTATTTTAGACTAAAGCACTCGCTTATTAATCTCTGAAATCCTGACTTATTTGCCTTTGCATTCCCCTCATTTAGCTGAAATGGAATATATTGGAGAGCTCTGTTTTATTGACAGACATTCCAACTCAAGCCTTTCTCATAGAGTGATATAGACCTGGGTAATGTCATCCCCATTATACAATGTTAGGTTCAAACACGGACGTCTGTGGAGTTCCCCCTGTTTATTGGTACCAAACATTGATGGGACATCACGGTTCTGTTGGAAAATTACAGAAAAGTGAACGCTGAAACTCAACCAGACATTGTATGTACTGTTTAACCATAAGTACCGATGCACAGCCGAAAAGTTTTTTCTTTCCTCTCCTTTCAGCATGGAATAAACCTACTTGTTCCTAAACTTAATATAGTCAGAATGAGAATGAGTCAGAAATTTTCTAAAATAACCACAGTAAGTGACTGAGTGAAAGACTTTGATGCATAAAATGTTTATGAAGAAAGTGGAATATTGTTGTGTATTTTTTATTTAAACTACCACTACCAGCCATATACAGTTTGTATAATCTATTTATATTCCTAAATTAATATCGTTTATGATGTTCAGAGATGTTATGCTCCTCTTATTTTTGTGCTCAGCTACCAAACTTTTCCTTTAGTGGTAAAATTCCATATTAATTTTCCATATTTAGCAGATTTAAACATGCACAGTGGAGAGATTAAATTAATCAATGTGCTACCTGTTGAGCATTTTGGCCAGTAAATCAAGTACCATGGTTGACTGTAGAACAATTCCCACAGTACAGGTTTATACCGTGCATTTTGTATGGCTACATCTGTACTACACATGTAGAGCACTAACATCATGACAGTTTGTTCAAGACTACAATTAATTTCATTTTTCTTAAAGTGAATGCCACACAATGTGATCTAGGATGGGTTTCTGAAACATTTCCTGAACAGCACAGGAGGCCTGTCTTCTTCTCATGGGGTTCATGTATTTTTTAATATATGGATTTTAAGCAGAGGGAGGTGATATGCTTGCTTCCCATCATGCTGATTGTGTTCCAATTAAAGTGTGGGCTTTGTGAATGCAGAAAGAGATGCCTGCTGTTTTTTTTAAAGACAAAAGTGACCCTTTTAATGGATTTGAGTATGATGTATGGAAAACCATTCCTACCCTTGGTCTTTTTCACCATCAGTATTTCAGCATTTAAAGGTCTTCAATCTATTAAAAGAAAACTGCTGTGCTCCTTCTTATTAATTCCTTGAAGGTTATTTGCAAATTCGTATAGACTGTTAAAAGAGACACTCTGTTCTTAAAAGGCCAAAAAACCTTAATGGCACAGTGCTGCTTTTTCAATACCTGTGTTTCTCTGACACAGGTCTCCTAGTGCAATGATTTGATAATCACATTAGTCAGCTTACAAAGCAGATCTAAAAAAAAAAAGATTAGAAGTCTGTGGTAATGTCATGTCAACGCCATCATGACTCTTACATTGGGATATGGGAAAAGAGTGCCGCGATGCAAATAAACTAACACCTAATTTCTAAGCTCCAGCGTAGGCTGCCAAAGGTTGTAGGAGAACATGAACAGATTTTGCTCTCAAAAGTAAATTTACAACCATATGTTAACAGTCTCTTGGGTCTTTTCCAAACGAAATAAAACTAGAAAAGGAAGAATCAGCATAACATATTGATTTATTTATAAAGGAAATGCAACAGAGGACGCATTTTATTGACACTGCAGCCATTTCTCATTGCGTTATTCTGTCCTCTTCCTCTGTCTTGTAGCACATACACGTGCCCTTCCATACACAACTTCAGAGGGATGGAAACTCTTGTTTTAGTCCTCTCTGTCTTAATGTGCTTTTTCAAAGCATATTCATTTTTTCATTTTCTCCTGAAGCTCATCAGAAAACAAAAAGTGGGCCAAGCTTAGAGAACTAGTAAAACCAGTGGAAACTTGATCTCAAGACTTCAGCTTTAGCTTTACACTTTCTTTGCGTAAAAGATCATTGTCATTTAGAAGAACCCTCTCTTACTGTATGTATTTTTATTAAAAGATGTTTAGGAATGGAATGGCGTTATGCTATTTACACTCACTGGGGCTAGTGTCATTGCTTTTCATTGTACTGTGCTTTTCACTGCTTTGTCATTTCTCAATTGAGAGTGCACTGAAGCACAACTGCCAGTAACTGTGTAAACCCATCTCTTGTAAACTCATCTCTGTTGAAGTCTTGGCAGAGCAGTGATTCTGTGAGATCCATCCACCCCATTGGACAGAGTCTCTCTGGGTTGCTCTCTGGGTAAGATTGAAATGTGACTCAAACTAAATTTCTAATTTAACATTAGAACACCAGCAGGCTAGTTACCCATCCATACTAAAGCACCTGGATTGTCCTACACCACCAATCAAATCTGTTCCCAAAAAGTAATGCCAGTTATAAGCAGTTTTGTGCCAGAAATGTTTATTTTGCTTTACAAAAGACAGTTCTTCCTGGTAAATCTTTTCTATACTGTATGTGGCTGGGATTAATTTACCAAGACATAACCATAGTGTTTTAAGAACAGATGCTGGTTTTAAAAATAGTTAGAATCCTACAGACAGTGAGATATCTCCACCGAATGTAAATGTGGTCTTGACAGGAGTAACATCAAACTTCATGTCATGCAGACATTTCAGATTAGTATCTGAAAGCACCAACTTGAGCTTCTTTTTCACATCATTAAATAATAGATGTTTTCTCACTCAATGTCCATTTTGGAAAGGCTTCTTTGTCAGGCCTTTTACCAAAAATAAGTAAGTAATAATAAAAGTAAGAAAAGCAATACATTTTTAATCAATACCAAAGACAAGTATTTTCCACTTTCCTAAAATATTCACATAGCCAGCTGCTCTAAAGCACTAATGAAAATTCTGTTGATTGCACTACGTTAGGAATGAAAGTGTTTTGTGCTTTGGAAGGGTTTTTCATACTCTGTGAAATCAATTAGCTATTTAAAAGCATTTTTCTATTTAATCTTTTCATCATATTAGCTGGCTTTTACATGCATTTTGAATATGTGCATTTTGTATTCCTTCTGAATTTATTAGGTTGAGGCTATTATCTACATGGCCTGCAGTTAAAATACTATTGAATTATTTTTAAATACATATTTTAAACACATAAAAGATATAGCAACCAATAATTAACAATCAGTATAAAGCATATTGGTGTAAGAAATTGATTTAAATGGATTAAACTAATCTAATGCAATTAGTTGAAACAAAGTAAGTGAAACAAAAGTAAAATGGTCAAACTCTCACATGCAGCTTGATTCAATTTCTGCAGGTAAAGAACACAACATCCTCTGAAGCACGGACGGGTAGAGCCACATCTTGTGTCCTGAAACCAGATGAAATGTAGGTTTTTAACCAATGGCAATGTGCCCTGTTCTGTCACATTGTGACATATGTCGGTCTGAGGGCAATGTCTAATGTAACTCTTTCTGTTGCCCTGTATTATTTTATCTATAGTTATGCCTGAGTACATGCATTATTATTGTTGGAGCTCTTGTTAGCTTTTTTATTGAAGCACTGGATTTAACGAGGCACGAGGGGGAGAGAAATTAACTATTCCAAGCCAAGGTTGCCTGGATGGTGGTGCTAGATTGAGTTGATAGTGGGGGAGAGTCCCACTAGTAATGTCATTGATATCCAGCAAATATTGTGGGTGGCTTTCCTAATGGAAAACAGACATAGGTTAATGAGAGTTAAGGGGATGTCAAACTCACCTGGAGTTTTGGTCACTGGAGCAAATGTTCTAAATAGTTGCTTGTTCTATCTTGTTTTTTTATGATTTTGTTGTTGTTGTTTTTTTGTTGTGCCTGCAATGAATTATTAAGTAAATGCTGTTGATTTTTAGTCATTTTTCTCCTCTTAAACTCCCTCATTCCTTCATTATTTGCTTTTAGGACATTTTAAACTTGTATTTCAAGCCTTCTTGTATTGCATCAATATATACTTCATACTTCAAGCCATACCATTCTTGAAAAGCAGATATGTTTTTAGTTCACGTCCAATAAGACAAATGTTTCAGCCTCTGGTTAGAGTGGATACAACTGGAAAGCAGTACAGCACAGTTGGCTCTGAGCAGCATATACAGTACAAGTCTGAGTAATGATAACATCTTCACTGTGCAATAGAAAAGGATATGGGGGATTCAGGCATTTCCACTGACCGGCAATTAATTCTAGCTGTGTTCAAGTTAACACCAGTAGCTGTAAAGAAAAGCTTATCTGTTTTGGTGTGTGATTATATTCTCTCTCTCTCTCACACACACAGATTCTTATTACAGGAACTAAGAAGAAAACACAAGAATACAAACACATACACTGGTTTAAAAACTGTATGATAGTGCTTTAATTAAAATTATTTCTAAGTTTTCTTTCCCATTAATGCTGCTGCTGTGCATATGTAGTGTAATGAAATGCCAGAGACAATGCATATCTTGTCAGTGTTATCTCTTAAGACTCATCATGCTAGGCTGTATATCTGCATGCATTTCTTCTACTGCAGCATGTTCTAATGAATAAATAAAACAGTATCTGCTGGTATATGATAGCACATAAGCCAACACTTAGAGTGTTAGAGTGCTTACTGTTTGCTCCCCTGGTGTATTATAGGCATACAGATTTATATTGAACTAGTGTAAATAATTTAGATGGCTTACTCTGATACTGTACATACCAAATGGCATGCCAAAATCTTCAGTCCACTCATAGAGATTGTTTTAGTGTAGATATATAAACACTGGTAATCTGTAGTATTAGTGGTATAATACCTTTCATTCTTGAACAGTGTATTGTTTTGTATTCATCTTATATATTAGCATAAACATTTAATTTTAAAACTTTTCCCTGACCCCTTTATGCAATGTGTTTTTCTAATTAATATGATAAATATATTACTTATTTATTATTACTTTATTTAATATTATTATAATTACATATATAAATATATTACTTATTATTGATAAATTATAAACATTTACTTATTATTGATATTATGTGTTATTAGTAATATTATTGTGGAATGTTAGAAAAACAAGATACATAGAGCAACACTCACCAGAGTGATTTAATGAACATAAAATTAGCATATAGCTAATCTCATTAATTTCTACTGTGAGCCAAATCTTCAGTGCAACATACAGAGCTACAGGAAATAAAGGGTTAGAAAGGGTTAGAATCTGAGCAGCAAACGTAGAGTTAGAGAAGACTGCAGCTAAGGTTATGATTCACTTTTTTACAGAGGAAGGTGTAAAAACCATAGTATTGGGGCTAGCAGATCATCCCCCACCTCTAAAAATGAATTTGAAAAACTCAATATATTTCATCCACAATTATAAAAGAAAGAAAGACATGACAAGCTTTGTATTAACAAAGCAGTGGGAATCATGGGTAGAAGCATGCTGTTCTACCAGGGTAAAGCTAAGCCAAGTATAAACTGTTCTGTCTCGGCCAATTGGTAAAACAGTTAAGGGTTCATCAGTAGCTCCTCCAAGGAGGGCCTATTCAGCTTTCTGATTGTTATAAAAGTGCAACGTAGGGAATTTCTCTGTGTACGGTTATATTTCATTTTGCTCATATTTTTTTTTAACTCAACTGCAACAATAAGCCAGTCGCGGGATGCTACATTGGTACATAATGAATTTATTTACTGCAGCAAATAACCACTTGCAACAGAAATGAATCATGTCCTTGATGCTTCAAAATCATAGGAAAGGTTTTTGTTTATCAGTATTCTTTGGGAACTATAAAATATTTGCTCACTACAGAAAAACCCACTAAAATATGCAGGAATGTTGGAAACGTTAATACACCAGTATACAGCAGTTAGGAAATAAAATGATTTCCTTTTCTATTTTCCTTCTAGTCTAGTGTAGTCTGCTAGTATAGTCTGATAAATTAGCTACATCTTTAGGCAAAGCCATTGGTTTGCAACAATTTCTGGTTATGATGCTGTTTTAAAACCATTGTGTATGCAGTGCTATTATAAATTATCCAGGCATGCATTTTCTAACCACTCTATTCAATATAGGGTAATAGAGGAATTAAAACCTATCCCGGCAAGCAATAGGCACAAGGCGGGATATCACATCTGTGGGACACTAGTCCATCACAGGGCACACAAAGACACCAATAAACACATTCACACCAGGGGCCATTTTTCCCCTGGTTAATTAACCTACCAATATGTTTTTGGACTGTGGGAGCAATCCAGAGCACCCAGTGGAAACCCATGTGAACACGGGCTGAACATTCAAACTTCATGCAAATACTGTAGCATCCCAGTAATTGAACCCAGGTCTCCAGTGCTGTGAGGCAGCAATGCTAACCACTGTGCCACTATACCACCCTATTATTAATTCTGAAATATAAAGCACTGTGGTTGAGAAGTTTGAACTATGCTGTGGCCCTGCCAGAACAAGTCTACTATGTGAGTATTGGTTTCGCACAGTACTGAACTAGTGGGAAAGGTGCCCTTTAAAAGCTTACCCTGTACCTAGTTAAGAATCCCAGGTCACAGAAGTACTGTTTATCATTTTTCCTTAATGTACAGGTGATGTTATATTGAATATTAATCCAACCAAAGCGGAAGAACAAATGTTATAAATATAAACAAAAATATTTTGCTACAGATATCAACTGATAAAACTGCAACAATACATGTTTTTCTTTTCATTGATAACAATGAAAGGAATGTTAGAAAAGAGAGAAGTCCATTCAGTGCCTCTCATTCCTTTGAGAGATAGAAGGAAAAAGATCTAGCAGTTCAATCAAACTCTCCTAAATGGCTCCATAGTGTCAACTTTCTCAGTATGCCAAGGGCCTTGGTGCAACTCTCCTACAATTCTCTTTATAAAGATGTTTCTCCATTTTATTTTCCTCAATGCTGCTAATCTTATTTCCCATTTGTCTCTCTAGGTCACTGCTTCTGCTCTTGAAGTGTTATATATTACCCATACAGAATCAGAATTGCTTCTATTTTTAATTCACTAACTTTAAGGTTGTTTTGAACATGCATATAGTAAATTTCTACCATCACTTCTATCATATACATGTCTTAGCAATTCACACATTTATAGACTGTTTCAGAGTATCTGTTACTGAAGCCTGAGAAAGAGTCTTTAAATCCCACAACCTTGCAATAAATCAGTGTACTGTTTTCCATTGGAAGGATTTGGATTTAAGGATTCTGAGAATTTAATAAAGATATTCCAGAATTAGTTGGCCAAAAGCAGAAGAGACCAGTGTTAAATAAAAGTTCAAAAAATTGCAGTTGAATTAATCCTGAAAGGATTAAGAAAACATCAAACAGGTTAGTTAAACCCTTTTTTAAATGGGTAATTTGAACCCTTACATGCAATTGGAGATTGTGCATGTATTCCAATTTACACTGTAAATCACCTCAACATGCAAGCTATTTATTAAGACCACTTTTGTAGTGGGGGGACTGTTTTTCCAATTGCCTTCATATTACAGAACTATGGAAGCCCATTTCCGCCACCAGGGAGTAAAAAAAACACGCTATGGTATCTCGTAATTGCGACTTTATATCTCAGAATTCCCACTTTATGTCTCACATTTGCGACTTCAAAATAGCCCACATTTCATTGTACTTTTGTTACTGTAACGGATTCGGAATCTGGGGCTTGTACCCTCACCACTCTTAAACTTATAAACCACTCTTAAACCAAAACTTATACTTTTTACATATTTCCATTGTATGTCCTTTTTTACTTAAAACGAAGGTCTTCTTTAGCTTAGCTGGCAAGACCTGGGTTTGAGCCAATGCAGTGAGGCACGAACTAGGGTGGGAGCGGCGACGGCACAAGCCCTAGAACCCGAATTCGTTACAATAACAAAAGGACAGACAATGAAATGTGGGCTATTTCAAAGTCGCAAATGTGAGATAAAAAATCACAGTTGCGAGATATGAAGTCATCATTGTGAGATATGAAGTTGCAATTCTGAGATACAAAGTCCCAATTGCGAGATACCATAGTGCGTTTTTTTTTACTCCCTGGCGGAAACGGGCTTCCATACAGAACTGTCAGTTGAAACGTATTGTTATTTTTAGGTTTATCTCCATTTTACAGATATGTTAAATTTACTTCAATGGGGGAAATCATGTTTGCTTCTGTATATCCTATACTGTATAAGCCTATATGAAATTAAAGAGAAACACTGTACATACAGCACTGTCTATGCGAGGAAAAAGCATAAGCAATGAAGCTGAGAATCTTTTTTTTCCTTGTAGTTATGATCAACAATGGAGAAACTTTGTACTGCTGAATTACATATTATTTGAATGCGTGCTCTATGTGTTCAGCTTTTCTATCCGTATATACGGTATGTACAGTATACAGGGCACAGGAACAATAAATTACAAGATGTGGAGACATGGACAGCAGAGGTCTGAAATTGGAAAAGAAAGTAGGCTTCACTGTATAAGAAGCCAAGTTGAAATGATCTAGAGACAGTGAGTTTCAGATTGCTTAATTTAAGAAATCTGATTTCTTTCTGGGCATTCTGTTATTCGTTTCCTTCACAGAGATGACCATCCTTAGAATATTTTCATCTTCTCTATTCACAGACAATTTCTAGTTTTGTTTAACTAATAGAACTGGAATGGGTAGCAGTACTTCACAGCTCCTGGGCTCTCTGATTTATTTAAATTTGTTTATTTAAATTGACTCCTGGAATTATTGTATCAATTACTACTAGTGATGTACACGTGTAGGTTTCGCTTAGAAATGACAGCAAAAATTGACAGTTAACAAAGTGCATTTTTTAATAAATGTACATCTGATGATAAATGCAATTTTAAAATTAGCCTGGATTAAATTTGTTAATAGGAGTAAGAAGAAAACATTACATTATGTTGCGTTCTTCTAAACCAATGTACTGTATTATGTATAACTATTCTGTGTTGATGGTAAATGCAAATTTGAACTCTGTTCTAAACCTGTGTGGATTGTGGATTCCTGTAGAGACTGTGAAAGTAATGAAACAGGTTACATTAAGAATAAAAATGAAAAGTACAACAGCCTATTCTGGGGCATATAAAAGTAAACACAGAGAGCAGTGCTATAATTTAGAGCAGGGCAATAATTTTGTATACAAGTAAATTGCCATTATTTCCTGGTTGGTTGTATCCTGGTTATAGTAGGGGATTACCCAATACCTGTAAAAGCGCTTTGAGTGGAGTGTTCAGAAAAGCACTATATAAGTGTAAGCAATTAATTAATTACTGTATATAATTGATTTTTATAATGATTTGAGAATTTAAGAGTTATGATTTGGACTTGTAGAAACCATTGATTTTACAGACACTAGTCACTTCCATGCAGATGAACCAGGCAGAACATCAGTGAAGATGGATTAAAATCACTGACTTAGGGTCATTTAACTGATTGTTAAAGAAGTGCTGATTCTGATAAATAAAGGCTGTTGTAGTAACCATGTACTGTATGTTGTATGCATGTCAGCAGTATACCCAGAGCAGGACAATGTGTTGGAGAATAATTAATTAATTAATAGAAACATGTCCTTGTAGACAGACAAAACTTTCAAGGTTTTTGGATGTGGTGATATTTCAGACACAGATTCACTGTGAATTTCCTTTGGGCTGAATACAGCTACATCATTGCTTGCTTTTAGTGACAGTTCCTTTTTGCATTCAAAAGCATTACCAAATCCAGGGGAACTTTGAATATCTGAATTTGGAATCACATCTGCTACCAGGGTATTAACAATTTAAATAGGCAAAGGAGTCTGAAACAGAGCTTCTGATATCCTTTCTTCATGAATGAAAACATTTAGGCAAAATACAGAAAGAAAAACAGAGAAAGCTCCCTTTTAATGTGAACTACAATGTTTAGAATGAAATCAGCATTGAGAAACAGACTTCAGGGTCAACTGTGCAGGCAGAGATAAGAGAACTTGAAAAACATTTACAATGAGACACCTAAGATGCACATGCCAACAGTGTACATTTTGCAGAAGCCTAGATCTCTAAAACTGTCCCTCATTGGTGTATTTCTGAAGTTTTAAATTGTTTTAGGCGAATAAGCCCATGAACAAAAAGGCAGAAATGTATTCAGTTGTATGCAGCATGGCAGTACAGTGCTTGGCATTGCTGCCTCACAGCACTGGGATTCTGGGTTTAATTCCTGTGGTGCTATCTGCATGGAGTTTGCATGTTCCCACCGAGTTTGAATGGGTTTCATCTGGCCACTCCAGTTACCTCCCACATTTCAAAATCAAAATGGTACAGTAGGTTAATTGCTTTCTGGGAAATGTGGCCCTGGCTAAGTGTATGCACACCTTTGTCTGTTTGTGCCCTGGAATGCACTGGCATCCCATTCAACCAGCATTCATCTGCTTATGCTACCTTGCATCCAGTGTTTCCCAAGATAGGTTCCAGGCCACTATGACCCTGAATGGGATAAGTAAGCATTTAGTGAAAGTGATCTCATGATGATGATGATGATGTATTCAGTGGTGTTTGTCTATGATTGCTACAGTAATCCTGAAAACTGATACATTTTGACTCACAAATGTGTGTTGTTGAGGAATGGTTACTGGCCCCTAAATCTGTCCAGAATGATTCAAGCCTCCAGTGCCAGGATCTTATTCACTTAGGGAGTCTGACCTGTCTCTTTGAATTTGCTGTAGTTGATGAGACTGAATCCGAAAAGATGAAAGTCTGGATCGCATTCTTTATCTTAATGCACAATTGGAAGACCAGTGCTGTGTTTGTTGTTTACGTGCTGTGTCACAAACCCTTCTTAAGCTAATTAAGCATAAATTTGTGCAGCATTTTCTAAATTATAGAATGAGAATTTAAAAGAAAATATGGATGATTTAACCAAAACACTGGCAAAATATGCATAGATTCTACTTTTCATCTAGCTGTTTTTTGAAAGAAGCCAGGATATCAGCTCCAACAACATGGATGTCCACCTTGTTCCACACCCCCCAACCCTTTGTGTAAAAAAGTGTATCCTATTCTCAGTTTTGAAAGCCATTTTAGCTCTTTTAAGCCAGGCCATTGAAACACAAACAAAGGATTCCATTTCAGTAAGAATATCTTTCTGAAGCAAGTGGAAATAATTAAAGTAGTCCTGTCTGCTAGAAGTGTATTAAATAAGTGGAATTCATGATACATGACGGAAAGATGAAGGAGAAAACCAAAACTTTTTTTCTGGCACAAAACCTGATTAATGAATAAAGTTCATGGTGACTTTTAGCAGTTTCCCAATTTTTATATTTTTTATCATTTGTTGGACACCTAACAAGCAATGCTTGTCTTAATGAATCCTTTGCTGGCATTGAGAAAAGAATATGTCTCCTGTCACGGCAGGTACTGTACATAGCAGCGCTGCTGAAAATAAAGCATGAATTCAAGATTAAGTCAGACATCCTTGAGTTTATTCTGTGTACTAATATTCATCACACTGTGACCATGACACAGACTGCAAATGTCTGTAGCTCAGGTGAAAAGAATGAGATCACTCTAAAGCAAATTTAAATTGTGAGATTTTCTTAAGAAACAAATTGAGAACAAGTGTAAAATAACAGAAACATTGAAGGAAATGACAGGTACGTAATGTAATCTTATACTGCATTGATGCCCACCTAATCTCTCCCATCAGTTTGATAATTGCTTTCTTCTCCTATTCTTTCCTGGTAGGACATAAGGCTGAGTCAGCTGGATGTCACAGACTAGAGAAACTGTACATGCACAGCAAATATTTTCTACATCAAACATGACAAACCTGTTCATGGTCTATTCCACATAGGCTAGAAGCTGGAATGTGTAATGTTTTCCAAAGAGTCAGTGAATGAATCTTCACAAGACTAAACCATCTTATCAGAGACACTCTGGCAATAGCTGGAGGACTTTTCACATCAGACATAACACAAGAAGGGGCACAACTTCACATGTACTACGTACAGGACTGCCGGAGCTTAAACTGGTTAAAACTGCTAGCCTCAGGTTATCTATGATATACATCGCTCTGCATCCTCTCACGAGGCACCAATAAATTTAGGGGTTTATGCATTTACTGGGACAATTATTAATTGTAGCAGTAAGTCACAAAGTGATTCTTTGATGGCTATTAGAAAACCAACCTTACGGCATAACTCAGCAACGCACACACACACATGCTAATACACGACAAAACATTTATTAATGCATAAAATGTGCATACAGTATAAACATAACAGATCTTATAGTGAGGATTAACAGAATACAAAAGATATATATATTCAGTCACGAAAAGTTACAAACCAAATTCATTTATACCGTTTCGTAAATTAACTTGGATTACAACTTCTACACTAGATACTCAAAAGCAAGTACATCACTCATAGGAATTAAATTGATATCAACTGGGGTTGAGGTAACAATTGAATTCTCGAGCTGTAATGCGGAAAGTTGAATACTCATCCAATCTGTGGGGATTCAGATCTCCCTCAGACACAAAGGAACAGTAGCAGGCTGTTGCTGTGTCCAATCGGCATTCTCTGGCCAGGCAGTGCTGATTCAAAGAGAGAGAAGTGGGAGAGATTCCTGCTGCGATGCTCTGGTAGTAGGCTCTCTGAAGACCAGCTAGTTAGTTCTGGCTTTACTAGTGAGAGTTTGTACACGGAAAGTGACGGCGGGTCCAAGCAGGTCACACTCTTTAGACGGGAAGAAGACTGGTTAATTCCCGATGTAGTGCTAGCCCTGAATCCTGAGATTCAGCTGTCCACAGTTCTGACTGTAGTTCACTTGTTGATCAGATGAGCATTCGTGGTGGGTTCATGAGGCTTGCTGCTGGGCTAGCCTCAGGTGGATCCTTTGGTTACGCGCTGGCAACCTCTGTTCTCAACTCTTGGAACAAAGTAAAGTCCTGGCATTCGGACACACTAGCTGTTACGTGATTGTCCGAAATGAGTCTGAGAATGTCCAGGAGGGGCACTGGTGGAGCCCAGTGCTGCCTGTTTTACCTGGAGGAACTACGGTTGTTCATTGGTTGAAAGTTTCGTGGGCATCCGAGACCCATGTGGGGTTACCCTGCCCAACCAGTTCCTGATTGGCTGATCTAGGTAGAGGATGAGTAACCATGCTCTCTAACCTTAGGGTTGTAAACCTTGGGATGAGACTCTCCCAAGGAATCTCCCAGACAGTAAGGTGCCAGAGATGACCATTTATTAGGGTTGCTGGAGAATCTCAGCATTGGGAGTCACTCCTTATCAGGACACTCTATCAGCTAGAAAAACACCTTAAATGTGAACCAAATGGAATGGCCTCTCTTTTTTTAGCACCACTGAGATGAAAGACAGAGAGACTGGCAAGGGAGCAGGAAACTTAATTCCTGTATTTTTAATAAGCCTTGACGCTACAGTTCTTTTTTGTTTAGCCACAACATTTCACCAGGTCTCACACTGCATATTTCAAAAACATTGAGTACAGTAGGTGAACTACGGGCTTTGGAATTTAAGTGCGCTTATCTTGCTACCATTTAATTAGCGAGTGAAAAGGAACAAGAGAAGGTTAATTCCATGCTGAAAAGGAAAAAAAGTAAACAACTTTTTTCTCTTTGGTGTCTCAAGAGCCAATATGCTTGCTTCTTCTTTCTAGTTTCCAGTGCAAACAACCTTTATTTCTTCCTTTGCGGCCAATGCAAACTGATACAGCTCCCCTCTTAAATCTCTTCAGTCTTTTAATTCTGATATTTGCTTTTTATTCTAGTAGGACAGTCCTCCATGCTGTCTGAATGAAATGTAACTAACCTTAGTCAACAATTGCACAGGTATAGCTCTTTAGCTCTCTGGTGGTGCTGGGATTAGCTTTGCTGCCTTACAGCTCTGGAGCCCTGAGTTCAATTCTGGACCTGGGGGGCTATCTGTGTGGATTTAGTATGTTCTCCCCATGTTCGCGTGGGTTTCCTCTTGGTGCTCCAGCTTCCTCACACAGTCAAAAAATATATTCAGGAGAAATTGTGCCTGGTGTGAATGGGTGCGTCTGAATTTGGATAAGTGGTAAGAAAATGCATGACTGGATGTCTCTCTTATCTCTAATATCATGTTGTCATGATTGTGTCCAGCTCACATTTTGTTCTATCAATTCAGTTTGCATGACTGGTGAAAGAATTATCTTACAGTAACTACTACAATATATGTGATTAAAAAAAATGTTTTTAAACTTCAGCTCATTGGTTGCTGTTTTAGGAGAGTATAATGATTATTGATGCAAAATGGCTCCTCCACTGAATGTACAGTAGCATACAAATTGCATGAACAAACTGAGAGATGCTTTGTTGGACAGATAGGCCTCTCCATAATTTATTTGCCAGCTCTGCATGAGTTTGAAACAAAAACTACTAACGCACAACATTTATAAATTCTGTTTGTCATCTGTAGGAGAGGCATTCCTTTCTTTCACTTCAGTAAATATGTCAATATAACGGGACAGGATATTATATACAGTATATACAATGAAAAACATTGCCACCCATTGCTGTTTTGGGTTCTGCCTTGCAGTGCCACAGCACAAAAGACAGGACTGCAAATGCATTTTAATTTGTTGGAATCTGCCAAAAGAAAGGTTTATAGGAGTTTTATTTGTGTGTGGTGAAACAGGTTTATTAGTTGTATAAATCATAGAAAGCAGGGTCTGAATGGCACTTGTTGGTAATTAAATTCACAAAAGTGGTTTTAACACCAATATTACATATTTATGTATTATTAATAGTATTCAATAATGTAGTATTATTATATAAATTAGATTTTCTTACAACATTGCACCATATATTGCTTTCATTGCTCGTTATCAAAATTCTGAGAGGAAGATAAAAACAAATTAATATTAGAACAATAAATCTCTCCTACATATTTTGAATTTTTTTAATATTTTGGAACTTTTCATGATGCTGTAATGAATTGATGTTTGTTGGCTTCATCATGCTTCACTTGATACAACACATCCTTTCTCTCAGTTCTTCAGGAAAAAGGTGTGTTAGTGTTACCACTGTGCAAGAGTTTGAAGCATTATCTGATTTAGTGATTGCAAACTCAGTGACAGCTGAATTGTAGTAAAAAGCAAATGCCAAAACTTCAAAAGTAGAATTCATAAGAGAAAACTTCCAGCAATGTGCATCTGCTTTGGACAGAACGCTGATGAAAATGACACCTGTCGGAAGAAGTTTCACATTTCGTCTCAATTCCTTGGAGCACACAGTCAAGTCAACTTGCTCCTAAACACGAAAAAGGTGCAGGTGTTGGGCTGTCCACTTTGATTAATATTTGGCTGACACTTATTTAAAGCCCCTTTTTTCTATGTATTTATCCAGCTGTGAAATTTCCAGAAGTAATCTGAGCAAATTACCTTGTAATACTAGTGCCCCACTTAGCATTCAAACTCATACCCTTTCAGTTATGAGTCCAAAGTCTTAACCACTACTCCACACTGTTGCTTCCTTGCCTGAATCCTATTGAAAAACAATTAGGGGGCCAGAACTAGGCTGTGGGTACTGGGAAACCAACCAATTTAAATACACTCCAAGCTACTTTCTCTGAAGAATGACAAATAAATTAGCATCAATCCTTTCTAGCTATCTGATGTTCCCAAGAATGTTTAATTGTTTTACCAAAATGCAATGCACATACATAAACATCATGCTATATGTATATTCATGTTTTTCTTTATTTTACTCAAAGGACATGACTAACCATTACAGCTCTTCAACTACTGATAATTAAGCACAATGAATTGTACTTTCAAAAGAATTTTTTTGCAAATGTCATTATCTAAATAACTAATCAATATGTACAATAATTTGTATTTTGCTTGTAAGTAAGGTTTATTACTATTAAAATATAAAATCGTAGTTTTATATTGTCCACTGCCTGTGGACAAGCTCTGGACATTTTATCACAGCTGGAAGCTTTGTTCTGACAGTAGGAAGGTCTGTGCCATTCACTGCTTTGAATTATGATAGGCTCTGCTAACTCAGGTCACCACTGTTGCATAAGACTCAGCAGCCAACTGGTTAAATGAAACCTTTGACTGAATGTAAGACACAGCTTGTATTTTTATTCATATCAGACACAGTGGTTGTACATTGAACTTGTGAATAATGCCACCCTACCCATATCTTGGTCAAGCAGAGATCATTTGTGGTATGTTCTGGACAAGTTGGATCATACAAAGAAGATATGGCCTTTTGAAACCCTATATTATGAAGAACATACAATATCCTTATTACAGTCAAGAGCCTGACAGTTAGGAATTTTCTGAACTTTTATTTTTTTTTCCCCTTTTATTTATAAAAAATCTGTCTTAATTTTGCAAAAACTCTTCAATTATTTTTTATAGGTTTTCTTCAATTTAAACTGACTCTCTGAGGTTGTGTGTCATTTTCTCATCCAATAAATACCCTGATTCAACTGAAGTGTATATTGAACTGCCTGAGCTGTGAATAAGAAATTAATTCATGCACCTAGCCAGTTTTCCCAGAAAACCTGTAAGTATAATCAGCTTACAGTTTTGTGCAAGACATTTGTTGTATCTTCACATAAATGACACAGAGGCAGGTATGGAACAATGAGCTATATATTAAAGTTAAGTTTGGTTGTACAGAACAATACACTACCGATCCAACATCTTGCTCTCACGCTAGCTCTCTTCAACTGTCCTCAAGCTCCCCAGTTCTTTTCGGTTTTCGCCTTTGCTTTATTGTGCCAAAACTATAACAGTCGGGTGACTCCTACAACTTAGGAAAATGGGGTAGACCCATCTGATGGACTGTTACTTGTAATTCCAAACAATACTTATACATTTATTTATGTATATATCACTTGACTACAACATTGGTAACACAAACAGTGTTGTGGTACAATAAGCATGTTTTAGCATCTTAGTATATTTGTGATTTAGACAGGAATTCTGTTATAATATGGCTCAATCTACAACTCAGTACAGGTTATGATGTTCTACTGAATAATGAGATTACTGAGTAATGAGATTACTGAAATTTTAGTTGGATGCTTCATGTCTGTAATATTTCCTATTCACCATGCACAGGGAGATCCCAAGAATCACTAACCTTATTCAGCCACGTTTGGATACAGACGCTTCTCTCTGATAATGGGCATGCATGTTATATAAAGAGTGTAAAGAAGACATAGTTGTGTCTGTAATTATTTTCCTTTCCTTGAGTTAAAGAGAAACAATGTTGGTAACAGAACATTCATGGCTCTGTGAGCCCTGCAGGTGAAACCACAGTCACAAAAAAAAGCCACATCAGATGATTGGTAGTTGATTGGTTTTGGCTGGTACCTTCCAGTACATTTATGGTTCACAACATATGAGTTAAAATAACCCAAAGGCTTAAAGTAAGGAAGCGCAGTTGTTGGGTGAGTACTGGCCTGCTGGGCATTTCTCTCACCAACCACCTCTTCTCTGAAATTGTGGTGTACTCACTTCACGTGATACCTCCCTTTTATTTCCCTGGTGGACCAGCCCTGGGAGATGAAGTGAAAATAGTCTATTTCATGCTTCTTTAACTCTGCACATGTTTATTAGTTCTCTGTTCTGATTGCTCTGATAACTCCCAGGGAGGTATTGTTTTGTCTTTAACAATAAATCAGTTTTTTTTTCTCAACTGCATTGAGAAATGCAAATTTAGAAGACTTTATAACGGTGGAGATGAACTAGGGCACTAGACCTGGAAGACTACTATCTTGCTAGTTATGCAGTTTTTGTAATTTATCATCTGTGTACAACATTGTAAAGAAACCAAATCGGTTTAATCTCGCCAATGCTTGATTCAGATGAACGGTGGAGAATGCAGGCAGTACAAAAAAAAACAGCACAAAATAAACAATTGCATGAACACATCTTCCTAACAGTACAGTAGGAGGATGTGAATGCAAACAAGAAAATTGCTCATATAGGATTTGTTTTATTTGCAATCTTCTATACTGAAAGCTGGCTCATTCAAATAAATGATAAAGTGTCTGCTTTCAATTTTGGCAATCTTTTTAATCAAAAGAAATGTTGCTTAAATCAAAAGATTTGATTTGATATTTAATTTAATATTGCTTAAATCAAAAGAAACGTTGCTTAAATATTTTGATGTATCATTATTATACTATTATATTTTTTATTTACTAATTTACCAAAGCATTCTAAAGCTCATTTTAGTTATTTCACAAATATGAAAAGGGTAGAATAAACTTAATAGAATGTTGATGTTTTAGCTGTAAAAGAAAGCTGAGTTGGACAAGAGCACATTATGAAAACAAGAGTCCTTGCTGTGCTTTTTACTGCAGAATTTCTAAATACCCCTAGGGAAAAGAGCAAAGAATACACCTTGGATCACTCTCTTAACTACCTTTGATGAGCTCTCTTGTCTGGCTGATTAAAGCACATCCCAGAATTCTGCACACGCTGCCTGGGTGCACCTGTCAGAAGACTTTAAGATGATCTGCAAAAGATCAGGAGCAACTTCTGTCATTAGACCATTTGATCAGTGCTGGACAGTGTCTTGTAACAAACCATTAGTAAGCTTGTCATGTATCAGGGAAGAAAATAAAATCTAACATTGTTAGAGAAGGGCATGAATTCATTGATTTGTAACAGCATATTGAATTGCAAGAAATCTGGCACAGGGGAAGAACTAAAGGCTTAAAAACCATCCAGTGTTGCTCTGCTGAGGTTCATGTAATAATTCAAGTCCCTGGATGCAGAAAAAGAAAGTCACAGAAAGCATGTCACTGTCAATCAGGAGCATGTGCATTTCTTTATTAGTTTCTTAAATGTTAAAAGGTACAGTGGTTTGGAATGATTTTGTAGATTGAGTTTTTTCAGAGGAAGAACCTTACTGTTGTGCAGCAGTAAGTCCTTTTTATCACAATGCCATAGTGCTGGTCTCACTGACGTCACCACTGCAGCACATCAACAATGAACGTGCTGGTTTGTGCTCAAGTCACCAAGATAGTGGCTGCTGTCATTATTCTGTTCATTTTGTTTTCCATTCTCCTTATTGTCATTATAAAAACTGAGTAATCAGGCAATACATTCTCCTGTTTATTCCTGCTCAATAAAGGAAGACAGTGTGTGAAGAGACGTACTGCAAACACCTGTATCTCCAGTTCTCCCTTTCCAATAGGATTATGGGAGCAAATATATAGCATGTCCTGTTATTGATTCCGCGCAATTTTTTTAAGATTCCATTTTTCTTCTTATCTTATCCAATTAAAGAGATCATTCATTTTTCAAACATTGCTCACTAAATGCATTAAGGGAGCTTTCCAAGCAAAATCTTTCTGTTTTCTAATCCAATTTTCTCTGCAACCCTGAGAGGGTTTTGCTAATATGCAGTGGCAGCTTAAGCACAGAACAGAAAAAGATTCGCCCAAAAAGTGGTGCTGTCCAATTCACACTGTACTAAAAAGAAATTAAATAAGTTGATGTTTAGTAAAATGTTCTGCTCCAAGATCTTTGGTTCTAGTTTGTACAGTATTTGAGTTGTTTTTCTTTGACTTCAGTTGGCTTGCTGGTGGGCATTTCTACTCTTCCAACAGCCACTGCCTGACTTTCATTAGGCCCTGCTTTCTGCAACTCTTCAACTCTTTGTCTGAAACATAACCACATCATATTCCCAGTCCAACTAATGCAGAAACTGAAATGTAGTAGGCCTCTCCATTAGTCCCATCAACTAGCATGGCACGGGGAGATGGGGGCAAAGTAGAGTATGCATGTGGGAGCATCTGAATTAGTTACAAGACTGGACAGGCTGTTCTTGTTCTTGTTCGTAGCTGGATGTGCATTTAATAACAAAGCTTAAGTCAGCTTACAAAGCGGTACGTGGGAGTCTGTGAAGTTACTGAAGCATCAGGGCACGGATGGGTCTGTAGCTACAAATGAGAGTGGGAGCACCTTCCACTTCAGTTTAAAAAATGTGACTGCAAGGACTGTTGTCAGGGGCCCTGTGCAGAAAAATAGAAATTGTTTCCATTTTCTTGTCATTTGTATTCTTCTTCATGTTACTTAAAAAAAATGAAAAACATAGTTTGACCTATCACAATTCAGTGACGAATTGAAAAGAGGAAAGACTGCAACGTGTTCAAGAGCAGTGAAGCTTTTTTTAATGTGGAAAAAACATAGAAACATCATTGTGGTGGAACGACTTGGCAAATCTTTGTCTAAAAATTCAGAATGGCTTCCAAAACAGCTCTAGAAAGCGTTGAAAAGAACTACAACGTAAATCATTCAGTCTGAACATTGAAGTTGTTTTCAAACCCTTTATTTGGTTTCAATAGGTTATAATAGAGATTGAAAAAAATAAGCATTGGTCCAGTCAGGTAAAATTGAAGTTTTACACTGAAAAGGAGGATGTTTTTCCACCCTCTTGGATATTAAAAACACTGTAAGTAGCACTGAGAATGTTTGTACAACACCGCCCTAGCTCAGGATGGATATAATTTGTTTTTGGGATAAAGTTATTATATTTTTCTTTAATGGTATTCTCTATTTTAGGTTGTCTTTGCGGATATGTTTAAAAAAATCTTTATCCAGGATTCCTGGAAATGAGATCTTATAAATTCGGTTTTGCGAATCCTGAGATCTAGCATTCTATAAGATAACTGTTTCTTACCAAATAGGACCCTTGTGAATGGAAAGCACTTTCCACTCTCCTACAGATAGAACGTTTTTTCCTCTTACACACTTTTCCATTATCATAGATGAGTACTGCTCATTTACCCCTTTCTGCTAGAGGTGTTAAGTATATCATTCCCTTGTGCACACTACTGTGTGAAATCAGTCTCTTACACTGCAAAGTTATCCCATTAGAGACGTTTAAGCCTGCAATCAATTCATTTATGGTAAAACAAAAACAAACATCACTTTTACATACAGTACCATTCATTTTTTATGATCAGTACATTGATGTGGGGTCAGTACTGCTGCCTCAGATCTGCTGGGTCCTATGTTTTATAATAAAAACATCATATCATTATGTATGGAGATTGCATGTTCTCCCTGGGTTTGTGGGAGCTTTCAACAGATGGTCCATCTTCCAGATACTGTGCAAGCTGTCTGTTGTAATTGTTTTTTGTATATTGTCCTTGTGAGCATGTTCCCTCTGATGGTCTTGTTTCCCTGTTTTCAGGAATGTTGTCACACATTGTGTTCTGTGTTCCATGGATAGGCTCTGGGTTTTTGTGAACCCTACCAGCATTAAAACAGTTTTATAATAATGAATACATGCATGGTCTTCTTTAACATAATAGAATTGTAATTGCTTCATTTGGTAGTGGATCGTAATATATTGTTCCTAGGACACGGATGTCTGACGGGCTGCTTGTCTTAATGAGGAAATGCTACAGTATCTATCAGATATTGATATGCCAGTGCATGTGAAGATTTTCAAACACTACACAATTGCCTACACCACTCGGAGTCCTAAAACTGATTGGACTTGAAGGTTGTGCAATAACTTGCAAAAATAAGATGTCAGTTTCATGAATTTCCTTTGAATGCAGCTGTGCGGCAAAGACAATTCAATTGCCCACGTTGAGGATACTTTAGTGAGAAGTGATGATTAATGCATGAGTGGCACAATTATTGGTCTGCAAAGACAAAAACTACAATGAGTCCCTGTGTGTAAAATGCAAAAATGTCTCATTCTGTAGACATACTTCGAGGTTAAAGCAGAAGGAAAATTGTACAAGGCAGTTTTTTTTAAAGGTACTCTAAAACAGGGCTTCAAGGAAAAAAAATACTTTTGAATAAATGCACATTGAAAGTATATGAAAGGAATATGTAAAATATAGAGTATTTATATAATAATTACAGTACAATTACTATGTGTATTGAACTGAAGAACTGTATTCTGTTCTGTTGCTATGTAAATATGGTTCACCTTTGGGTTACAGTTATTTTAAGGCTCGACTGCATTACTACAGCCAGTTGTATTCACAGTCACTGAAAGCAGTATTGGTATAATTATGATGCCTTTTATTATTACTGACAAGAAATGATCAGATTATATGGGTTGACTAGTTCATAGAAAGTTCACTGCTTTCACACAGTGGGTCTTTTAACACCCACTCGTTACATAACCAAAACAACAGAAGACAGAAGCAATTTTCATTTTTTATATTATCATAATCACCGTCTTTAGATTATTTTATGTAGTTCCAGGGACTTATACCATGGACATATATCCATGGGTTTTATATACTGTACAGTATGTCTATGACTCTCTGATGGTTTAAATGCTACATTCATTTTCTACAAATGAATATCCAATTTCTGTCATCATTTAGGATTTAAGGTGAGGAATGATTAATGGAGGGCATATATGTGAAATAATAAGTGTTTTCCAATGACATCACCAATCTTTAGCTCTTAGGAGATCCTTATAAATCACCTGTCAGCAGACTGACCTTTTCCTGGGTTTGACACTTACTTGGGCTGAGCAGCTCAGCTGACTGGAGACTGTGGAGGTGGCATGAATTAACAGTCTGGCTGTTTATGGAAGACTTGAGCCCTGACTTGGATCTAATAGATTGATGACTATTAGTTGCTGAGTGGACAGCTGAGTTAAAGGGGGGAGGCTGTTCCCCAGCTCCTTGTGGACAATGGGCCTGTTATGGTGTCTCACTCCCCATGGTTCCCAGGATTGTCAGCTGGACGAGCTTGTGACATAACCGGTTGGATGCTCAAGTGCGCATGGGAAGGCTGGTCACATTTGGGATGCTGATGTATGGCTAATAAATCTATAGACTCTGGGAAATGGTTAGTGCACAGATGCTGTAATTGAAAATGTGCCACTGGAACAAAACATATTGACTCTTTGAATAAAGAGAATTAATTTATTGGTGCGCAGAAAAGTGTTTCATAACAGTGTATCTCAAAATAAGGAAAATACTTCTTTTTAGTTTGATAAGGGCTATTTTTATTACTGTTTAAACTGACTTTTCATTTCTTGTGTCTTGACTTTTTCTTATCCTTATCGGTTTAATGATCTTGTACCCCTATAGTACCTCATCATTTCCAATTTTCCATGCCTGCAATTTTCATCCCTCAGCACAAAATGCTTTTTTGGATTAATATAAAACATTGCATTGCTAATAATTGTTTAAATTAATTTTCTTTATTAGCTTTTCTTAACCTGATGGTATAAATTAAACTTGATCATATGCTAGAGCTTAAAAGTAATTGAGGAAGCTAAAAGAAAAGTCATTATTGAATAGTCAATATTTTCTCAAACACTAGTATGTTATTAGTGCAATTATTTTTATATTTATTAAATTTAGATTTGTATTATATATTTGTGTGGTATAATAGGACATGCAGAGCACATAATAATTAACTCTAAAGGCAGGTTATGGTCCTTCACTGCAAAGGGTTTGAGATATCTTGAGATTAAAGGTGGTACTGTATATAAATCACTACAATAATGATCATGATGATGATGATGATAATCACTACTATGTCATATTAATTTCGATCACATCATCATATATCATTATGTCAGAAAATGCATTAAGGGATTTATGTAGCTAAAAGGCATATTTGAAGGAGAATTTTGTTAGCATTTTTTCCTGTTTTGTTGGATCTGAATTGTCCTTGATCAATTCATTACACAAAATTTGCTGTTTTTACTGTTGTTACAACTCTTGGAATAGGAGTCCTATCACTGTAAATCATGTTTGAGTTTTTCTTTTTCCTCACACCACAGAGACTGCATAGTATAAAGGCAGAATTCTGTAACATGTAAAGGCAGTGGACTATAGACTTTTTTATGTGTGTGCTCATTGTCAAACCTTATTTGACAAAACTCCTCTTCTGTGGTTTAAAACTGAGACTTCACATAAGTAAATATAACCCATAAAATTCCAGATTGACTGGTAATAAGTACAGGTTGGAGGCAGCTTAAGTCTGAAAACTAAAAAAAAAAATAATACAACATGCATTTGTTTTACCTTCATATATTGATTTTGAAAAGTATTTAATAATTTCATAAGGATTTCAGAAGTCCATAACCAGGCTGTGAAGTGTTGGTTGATGCCAGTAGTAGATAAGTAGTAGTAGGCCTGCTGTTGATTACAAACAAGAGGATTGTCCAGCTCAAAAGAAGTAAAAAAGCAGTCATTTTTTGGGTGTTCTATTTTTTCTGTAGCTGACCAGACTCTTCTACAGTATTTAACTGTTTTTTCATCTGAAATAGTTGAAATATAACTGTTTTCTTGTATTTCAGCTAAAAAGTATACTGCACCTGGATTTTAAAAAAAAGTCTGAAATTATTCATTGGTAATCACAGTGTCTCCCCACCTCCAAGTTTAATGTTTAGGAAATAATAGACAACCTGAGCCAGAGCTCTTGTTTTCATTACTTTCTGCACGACTACTTTTTTAGTGACAATTTCAATTTCAGTTTCTTCAATGATCTCAACAATATGCTTCTGCACAACGAAAAAAAAAGCTACATATCTTTGTAGGATAATGATGAAGAATTGCTGAGTATTTTTAATGTCTTGATGTTTTTGAAAACTTTTAGCAGTAACAGATTCTAGACTCAAAATGAATTAGGTGTACTTTAACACAAAGATAAAATTATATAATCTTCATCTGACACCTGATTTTTGACATCTGATTTTTAAAATATGCATCATAACACTCATAAAAAACATTTTTTGGGGGGAAGGGGGGGTTGTATATCACAACAGTAAGCATTCTGCTCACTGCTGAAATACCCTAATGTAATCTGAGTAATAAGAACATAGTAGGTCTTGCTATATTTCCACACGAGATGCAGCACAAATAATTTGACCCATTCATACATATATCCTTAGGGGGAATATACTCAGCAGTGCATTAAATTTAAAATTACATTCTTCAGTTTTCAGTGTACAGTATACAGCTATGCATATGTTGAGGGACCCATGTCTGAATTAGCCCTTGCATAATTGATTCTGAAAAAAAATTAGTTGTCTCCCCCACACACACTTTTTATGGGTTTTGTAATTTTTTTCCACATTTGTTTTAAACCGAAAGAAAGCAATGTCTCATGAGCTGCATATTCACAACTGTGTTTGATATTCATGACCGCTTCTTGTTTATATTTATTTATTTTAACGAATGCATTTTCCCCATTGGTTCTCTTGTACTTTCAAAGCACAAAATAAATGCATAAAAATGAGACTACAGAATGGCAGCAGCGAAAAACATGAAACAGAAATCCACTGGGTTCAGTAGAGAAGATGTTTAGGTAGCATTTGTCACTGCTCTCCAGGGTGAGTGAAGTATTTGCTCCTCAACACTTGCAATACAATATCTTGCTTGCTTGCAACACCATAGAAACCAAGTACCAGGTGCAGTGTCTGCTCATTCAGTCTGTAAGCGAGGGAGGGATAGGATCGGACCGGCAGAGCTGAAAGACAAAGACAGAAGAACCTATCAGTGGTAAGTACTGCTGTCAGTGTTGCATCTGACCAATTTGAAATGCAGAAGCTGCTTTTTGTCTATTTTTCATCTTTCTCTCTCATCTATAGCTCATCTGAAGCAGGTAGTCTATCTAAAAAAATATTAATAATCACAGAGGTTTTGATCTTTTGAAGCCTTAATGCCACAGACAAGTGTCTTTTTTTCCTTTCCCCTTTCTGGGTAATTGTAGTAACAAATTCTAACAATTCCTTAGCTTGTACATCAAAGATAATTAACTCTCTGATCTTTCTAAATAGAAAATTGTTCCTTTCTCTTAATGCATTTGTTTGCTTTTTGAATGGAATTTCTTTGATATTGCGATATTGTTATAATTGGATAATGTAGGGGAAAAGGGATTTTTTGTCTTTATTCTGCATAGGATCAGTTTTTACAGTCTTTCTGAGTATTGTGTGATCACCTTCCGCCTCTTAACTTTCCCCTCTTTTGTCCCAGAATTTGTTTCTGAAATGTATTAAATCTTTCTCTTTAACCTAATTTTGGTTGCTGTTTTATTTTTCATGGTTTTCTGTTGACTCAGTCGTCTCAGATTGTTTTTTCTAAGTTTGCACAACTGCATTAATGAAACTTGCAATGCTGAAAGTGAGAGTTCCCAGGGAGGAAATTAAGTGCATTTTGAAAATCATTATCCTTATAAGAATGCCTTATCCATCTGTTAGGTATCAATTATTCTTGCAAAGAATTAGAATGCTTCATTTATTTCATTTAACATTTTTGTTGTCAAAAATAAAATGAGATTTAATTTGTACTTACAGTGGTGAAAACAGAGGTTGAGTGTCAGCAGGAATAATCAGTGATTGTAAGGTTTACAAAACTGCACAAAGTGAATCTACATGGTGCTGTAACACTGCAAACTGTAGGTCCCACTAAAAGAGGATGTGAATTGTATTTATAAATTCAGTGGCAGAAAGAAAAAGCATTACTGTAGCAGCAGTTTGAATGATATATACTGTATTTGTGGAATTTGTAAGGCACTTGAGTTTAAGATATTTACATTTACATTTAAGTAAAATGTTCTGAACTTTAGGCTCTACAAAGAATCAAATACTGCATCAGCTTGATGATGATGATGTGCAGTTTTTGTCGAGTGAATAATCTTCTTTAAATTTTGTGATATTTCTTTTTTCAGTAATTGCACTATAGTAGATGGCTAAATATGATTAGTCATTATTAAGTTTTGGCAAAGTCTTGGTTCTCATAACATGGCACTCGGCATTCACCCATTAATGTCAGTAATGTTAGCCCCAGTAGCAGCAGGACAGAATGCAAATATTGCCATCATCTTTCCTGACTTGGTTTTCTTACAGTGATGCCTCATTGGTCAGCTTGTGGACCTTCCATGTCTATACTTTCGCTCTAAAATGTGTGTAAAGCATACATACTGTATACAGTAAATCGCATTATGTGGAAGGAAAACTATTGTACATACATTATTGTACATTCAGAATGTAACATTAAAAAGGGATCAACCGTTTTGTTGCTGTAAGAGTAAGCAATCTCTTTAGGAAAATAAGAACAATGTTGCACTTAAGAATCTGTATAGAGACTTCTAAATGATCTCTGTTCTTAACTATGTAAACTTTCTGTCAGATACTGTCG
The DNA here is from genome assembly GCF_040954835.1 of Lepisosteus oculatus. Lineage (NCBI taxonomy): Eukaryota > Metazoa > Chordata > Actinopteri > Semionotiformes > Lepisosteidae > Lepisosteus > Lepisosteus oculatus. Next base: position 32,633,592 of record NC_090700.1, read on the forward strand.
CCCAGATGTGATATATTACAGAGGATATTCATTGAATAGTGCTTAAAAAACAACAGTAGGTGAGTTTTACTTGGATGCTCAATAATGGAGAAGATGGAAGTTTTCTTAAATGATTTTATAAAATAATTTACTTTATATTTACTTAATATTGAGTTATTCAGGTATATTTAAAAAAGTGATATACTTAATTCCTTTCTCAAATGTAAATTTTAAACAGAGCTTACAATATACCTCGCTGTCACTAAGTTGTAAATGAAGCTGCATTAAGTCCAATAGATCACATTTTATTTTCTTGAACTATTTGCCAGTACTTCAGAAGCTGATGTTCCAAGATTCAAGAAGTGAAAGGGATATATGTGGCACTGATGTTGAATAATTGAGTCCAAATTTGTTATAAACTGCACATCCGCAATCACCCTGAAATGTTCAAAAGGAAATTTTTAATTAACTGCAGTAACTCCTGTTGTAGCGAGTCAAATTTCTTGATATGTACAGAAAAAAGCATCAACATCAGTAGAAAATGATCCAGTATTTATGGATCAACAGAATGAGACAGGGATAAAAATTGTGGCAGAGAAGTCACTTCAGCTGGAATGTGCTGATTATCACAGTCATGAAAATGTATACCTGTGTACATCAGTGAGGGAATACATGCTGTATAACGACTGCTGTAATCATAACCTCTGTATATTGTATACAGAATATCTTCCTTACAGGGTTACTGACCAGTCAGAATGTGTGGACTTCCATTGATGGTCCAAGATCAAATAAATGAAATCTGTCATTTTCTGTTTATTTAGCCAAGGTCAAATTTTAATCTTGCACTTCTGCTCTCCTGCATAAATATACTCTCAGGCTGCCCACAACTCTGCTCTTATCTATTCTATAACCACTCCCTCCAACCCAGCTGCACCCTTGCAGCAGCTCCGTGGTTCATTCCTCGTAACTTAAGGGGAGTTCTGATCTTCAGCCAGCACTGTCACTTCCTCAGCCAGGCAACTTAATGGCAAAGGATTAAGCATGTCATCCCTCTTTTGTCGTTGGTTCACTTAGTCGTTATTAGAAATTCACCCAACTATAGAATAATAATATGAGTTTCTTGGGAATTAGTGTGTATTATCTTCACACTGGTCAAGAAAGGAATGGTAGGTTTTCCTGTGCATCAAAAGCTATTATACAGTATAAACTGGCTAATGTCAAGTGGACAGCTGCCAACATTATGAGGTTGTGTTTCTTTTTTAATTTCCTTTTGTTCTTTCTTCAGTCATCTTCCCTTGCCTTCAGGAAAAAGAGCAGATTTATGAGTCCATGGTTTCCAAAGAAGACTAGCACATTGAATAAGATGATAAATTGTTGTTTTGAAATTGAATAGATAGGCAATTGTATCGTTTTTGGCTTGGTCTTCTAGTGGGCTCTGTGCTGCCTATTTAAATTGGTTTTATCTTTATGACATGTTTGTTGTCTAATAATTTGTGCCTTAAGGGAAGAATTATTATAGTATTATTCTTCAGGTATTGTAAAAGTTGCATATAATTGATAGTGCAATTTACATCCAATATGTGTCGATTTTAAATAAAAAAAAAGACAGATTCTAATTCCAATTAAATGGTTGCTGTTTTTCATTGTGGAAAGAATTCCAACCATTTTTTACACCTCCAACAATTTTTTAAGTGGATGATGTGCTTGAATTTCTATCCAATTTTTAAATAAAGGCAAGTAATAAGTAACATGTCTCAGTTAAATTAGATCTCTTGTGCGTTATCAATCAGGACAGAGGATGCAGTATTAAGGTGTGTGACATCAGTCCACATGCTGGTTCTGTAAGTAGGGAAGGCATCTTTATGTGGCTCAGGAGAAGACTGAGAGGTTCATCGAGATGACTGGTCTTTTAGAGTGGCAGTATGATATCACACAAATACAGTGACCTCTTAATGTTCTGAACAGCACTTTGGTATAGTTTTTGTTTTACAATTGATTTTTCCTTTAACATCCTTATGTCCTGAGATTATTTTCTTTACCTTTCATTATAATGAGCGATTTTTGTTGACATTTTTCTTCCCGAGAGTTTTGCTTTGTGAAACTGTGAGACACCATTTTAATATTAAGTGAACCAAAGAACATAAAAAGTTTGCAGACATGGGTATGTTAGCTTATTAGTCTAATTTATATACTGTATCTTATTGATCCAAGAATCTGATCCAGGTATTGTTAAAGAATTTCACGGTATCACCTTTAACAATATGGCTGTGCATTCTGTACTGGGCACATGACATAGCTTTCTGTGTTAAGAAGTGCTAAATATTTTTACTTGGGTCTTGGGGACCTTATTTTGTTGTAGGACTTGAAACAACTTCGAAGATTAAATAAATGTCATGAGCACACTCAACAGGCTCACAAAAGCAGGTCAAAACATAAGTTTTTTTTTTCTAGAATTGATTACTGCAAAACCCTACTTGCTGGGGTAATTAAATCCTCAGTGAACGAACTCCAATATGTTCAGAATTTGGCAGCCAGAATCCTGAGCAGGTCACATGCAAGTGATTACATTATGCTTTTCTTGGAGTCTTTTCAATGGCTTTCTATTGGGTTTTGACTTCAAAATTCCTCAATCTCACCTATAAGGCTCTACATAGCTTGGCTTTTCTTACCGATGTGTCTTATTATCTGTCTTGTCCCTATCTCGCAACCTTCATTCTTCTGATTCTTGTCTTCAAGATGTCTCTGAATCTTGTTTACATTCAATGGGGGCCAGGGCCTTCTCTTGCTATACCTGAAAATTCTGGAATTCCACCCCAAGGATATCAGAGACTCATCTACCCTGAATGTATTTAAATATATTTCTTTTCAGAAAGCCTTTTATTTAATTAATGTGTGTGTCTGGTCCACTATCTAATTTGAGCTGGACCTTGTGTTTCTTGCATGTACTTTGTAATTTGCTATCCTTACAACCATTTTTTTCATCTACTGTAAAGTACTTTGACATTTTACTTTTAAAGGCACTATATAAAATAGTTAATTATTATTATTATTATTATTATTATTATTATTATTATTATTATTATTATTAACAAAGCAAATATTTCCATGATGTTTTGAGGAATAAATTTTACATAAATCAGATGATCAAGTGTTTGGTCCTTGTGCAGTCCCAATTTCTCAGACCGGTTATTAAATCTTGGTAACAAAATTAATTCATTGACTGTATAGAACAAAAATTACAAATTTTGATTTAAGCACAAATCGTGAACTTTGTGAAAGTACTGTATGGTTACCCCATGGTAAGAATTGAGACGTGAAGTGGCCCTTCCTGCTCACTAGTCACTGTAATGACTAATGTAATGTGATGTACAGGAAAATAAGTACAGGTTGTGCAGCATTTCACCACAGAAATGTTCCAATGTGTTCTGCATGCAGAGTTAACAAGTAAATAGTATTTGTCTGCAAAACCATTTCAAAGTCAAAAGCATTATTTCTATTAGTACTGACAACTGGGAGTTTTGTTGCCTCGTTCTGAATCACTATGGCATCCCTTTGCATACCTGGACACTTTATTTTTTTGTGGAGGGTTTACAAATTACTGTCTACATTTAACTTTTATTGTGGTTTGAAATACACCCAGCAACGATTTTGTCTAACCCTAAAATATAAAAATAGCATTACAGTCCCTCTTAAAGGTATAAAAGGTTTAACATGATAAATTCCTTATAAGTTGGCTATCTACTATATTCCATGCTGAAAAGAGAAGAAAGAAAACACAAAGCTTCAGCCGTGGAGCTTTCTTCGGGTGTTTTTCTTCTCTTATCTACTATATTGTCATTCTCTGTAAACTCACAATTGCTAGTCACTATAAGCATACTTTAATGAGATCCTGACACCAAAATGAATAAAACTATCAATAATTACACAATCTATAGACAATGGAAACCAAGTGTTGCACATGTACTTTTCAAAAGCACAGTTTTGTAACACTACAATAAACAAGCAAACTTCATAAGGCAAATATTGATTACAACAACAGAACATTTCACAACTATATGCAGGTATTTACAAACTGTAAGTACCAGAAATTGAGACACCAAATGCTTTAAAAGGGAAGACAGAACCTACAAGCTAATAAAGGTACTGCACAGGAATAAATAACTTTCTAAAATGGATGGTAAATGATTGGGAACCAATTGCTCTATTCCAAATGATGCATTACAGAACAAGAATACCCTGTAGCTGTTGTTAACCTGTGGATTCTTTAATTAAGGAATCAGTATTTCTAACAATATAAAACTCCATGTCCCTTTAGCATGGTACTATTCTGGCTTCTTCATGTGTCTAGTTACTTCTCTAGTCTTCCTTTCTCTTCCTCTCCTCTATTCTCTAGTCTCAGTCTTTAATGTGTGTCCTGTTTATCCTGACCCGAGGCTGTCCAATATCCATAAAGGCTGGCTCAGTGACCTCAGACTCAGAATAATCTGGTCACTGTTAAAGATTGATATTCCAAAATTTCTGATTTGAGTTGAACTGAGTTAACTATTGTTATAATAATGTTTACTCACTCAAGGACATAGGACAGCTGCATACACACATTCAGAGAATGCCCATTATGCCCTGAATTTGTGATTCTGGTGCCTAGCTATTCATTCATAACATTTGCCTAAGGATATGCAATAAGAAGTCTTATTGCAGGTAGGTCTCAATTTACTGGCTCATAATATGCACATTTTTGTCTTCACACGCTTCAAAAATATGTACCATTTCTTAATTGAGGCTGAATTATTCCTCACTTTCACGGGCTTGGTCACAGTCAGTAACAGGTAACTTGCTGGAGTGTTGGGGACAATATATACGCCACTGTCCTTCACTTTGCACGTGAGTAGTGATGCTTGGGTGACCCATCAGCAACAGAGAAATCTCTACTTCCCTGTTCTTCCTGCCGCTATCATCCCATCTCCCATTGTCTCACACCAGCTAAATGAATTAATAAAATGGTGGGGGAGCTGCATCACCATGCACCATTTGCAAAGAAACGTACAATGAAAGTGTATGCCACCCTAAAAGGTAAAGAAAAGAAAAAAGTGTGGAGTCAACCTTCATGACGACACTTGAAGAAGGCTTCACAGCTGAAATGTTTTGATTCTTTACCATACCTTGCAGCATGGAATGAATCTTTACCTGTTCCTTTGAATATATAAAATGTTCATATTGTATAAAATCCAAAATAAGACAAAAAAAAATCAAAGTGAAAAAAAAATCACAAAGCTTAAATTCAGTGCTATTTTAAAGTCATTGTAGTTTTATTTAAAAAAATCTATGAAATACAAAATGGTCAGCTTCTTATAAACATCTAAAACGATTACATAAAATGGTCTATAATTAATGATCATCTAAAACCCTAAATAAGGGAAAAAAATAGTTATGATGTTACTAATGAGATATTAAAATAATAAAATTTAAAGGCTATTTGAAGGTAAAATGTATAAAGACAACAGTGTAGTCCTCACAGGATCTGTGCCTGTGGCTGGAAGGTTGCCGGTTCAAATCCCGCCGCTGGCAGCATAATCCTACTCTGTTGGACCCCTGAGCAAGGCCCTTGCTCCAGGGGTGCTGTAGAAATGGCTAACCATGTGCTCTGACCCCAAGCTTTTCTCCCTGTCTGTGTCTCATGGAGAGCAAGCTGGGGTATGTGAAAAGACAAACTCCTAATACAAGAATTTGTATATGGCCAATAAAGTGATTTCTTGTTCCCGTGGGTATATGACTCACCATCCACCACTAATGTCAGTCTTCCCTTCACCTTTTACATTTAATTGACAAACATTAACAATATTAAGAAAAAATAGTTTAAAAATGACTTTTAGTACAAATATATAAACATCTTGTAAGAGTAAATGATTGTATCTGCTTTTTATTTGACACATCAACTATCTGTTGAGAAGGAATCTATATAAGATATATAAGATAAATAAGCAGGTGATTTTAAATGGTGTCTCTCTTTGTTATGCTACCTTTGAGGCACAAATTATGTTTTTTCTTTGAGCAGTGATTTTTAACATCTTTTGAATTGATGATTATGAACCTATTAAAAGATAAATTATACCTGCAGGGACACCATGCTTTTGGCATAGTCTTTTATTTGTAAGTAGAATTGAGTTGTTCATGATGGAATTAATTATGACACTAAAGTTGCAGCCCAAGGCATGAAAGCATGGTTGCCAAACTATTTCTATGTATTACCAAACAGGAGCTTCCAGCTGAAGACTTGGAAGATAAATTGGTCAATATGTGTTTTTTCTTCAGCCTGATGAATCCTTAAGGATCTTGTAAGATGTTCAGGCAGCTCAAGAAAACTAACAGAGCTTTTTGTGTGAAGTTTTTTTTCACACATGGAACTGCAGTGTTTTCTTTGAGTGCTTAAGTAGGGTAAAAATTGCAACTGAACTCTAAATAGCTACACAGGAAATCTGCATGGTTTATAATATCTGCAATGTAATGAATTGTCAGACAGTCATTTGTGTTAGTTTTGTTTTGTGCAACAGATATATCCAGGCAGGGAGATAAATGAGCTTACAGAAGAAATAACAGATACAGGAAATAAACACATTCCATGGGGAAGTAACTTAAATTTTACTTAAAGTTTTCATTTCCTAATGCTCTGTTCATCCTTACTACCAAAGTAATACAAGGTTCATTTCACAAAATGTAAAACATTAGTGTCTGCTAGTAAAGGACTTAGTTAATTAAGTCTGAATTTCTTAACAAACCTGCATTAGATCCAGGTTATTATGAACATATGATCATAAAAATGGGAAAATCAGAACTTCTTGCTTGTGTGTGTGTGGGTATCACAGTGTAACAGTATCACATGGTGTATTCGGTGAAAGAAAATAAAGTTTTCTCCATATAACTTGCATAATCCCTGGAACGCTTAGAGATAAGACCTAGGAACTGTTTAAATCTTTAAAGAAATGAATCCTGAATTATTACACATTTGCCAAGATAAATATTGATTTTCTAATTGCTACTGTATGTGTGACAAATACTATATTCTTATCAGCAGTTTTTCTTTTTCTGCAACAGATCAAACTGAATGATTAGTGTTTTCAATGTCATCAGAAGGGAAACTGAATGCATTTTTTTTCAATTTACAGAAAAAAAGGACTTTAACCAGTGTGTGCCTACAAAAAATGCTTATAATTTTTTTTGTAGTCATAAATGTCTTCTGGTAGTTAATGGAAACTCACTAATTTGCAATTTCTCTTCCAATAACAGCAGAAATCATTCCATCCAACTTGAATTGCCTAACATCTGATGAATGATAAATGACTGAACACCTGATCAATGATCAATTGTAAATATGCACAGACAATCCTTTTAGCGGAGCTGTACCAGTTCCCTGTGTTAAATTTCCAGTCAGAGGAAACTTTGAAACCCTGTAATGTCTCAGAGTGAGCAGGTATGTAAATTACAGTATATAGACTCCATAGATAGACCGATATGGTCGCTCTGTCTGTAGATAATTCCAATGAGTTTGTGTACACCTATCCCTCAACCCTCAGCCGCCCCCTGTAAGACCATGTAGTAGTTGTATAATTTGTATTCTTCTAGCATTGTTTGGAAAAGCCAAAATCACTTTTCTATTTCAGTTTGAAAAGGGCAGCACAATACAAGGACAGATAACAAACACAGAAACACAGTGGATATGTGATATCTATCCCAGAAGGTATACATTTTGTTCTATATGTTTAAGATTCAGTTAATAACATGTTTCTCTTGCATACAAAACCAGCAGAGCAGTGCAAGAGCACTTAATTACATAGACACCATTTTTAAAGATGGTTTAAAATCATTGCCTTAACTGTTACTGGATATAGAACAAAAGTGACTGAGTGCTAAATTTATTGTAATCTAAACACAAGTTCCTTAAATTTTGTAATTTCTGCGGTAAAATTGCGGTAAAAAGTGTGATTGGCTCACTCTGTAAAGATGAGATAGAGAACAAATATAATCAAATTGGCAATAATAAGTAAAAAGCGAAGCCAACTGTGTTACATAGGAGAAAAAAACAGTTCTGTACAGTTGTAAGCCAGTCCACCAATGTCAAAGTCAACCCATCTCTAAATCAATTTTCCCAGAGTACTGTACATGGAAAGATTGCAAACAGCAATTCCACTGCAGGTGGGTTCCAGTAGTAAAAATACTCTTACTGTATATTGAGTTTTTATTAACTCAGGGTAATCTTTCCTTTCATTTCTGGAGTAACTTTCAGCAGGTTGTGTGGACACCAGAGTAACACAGAGAAGCTTCAGAGTGGATGGACACCACTGACCTTGCAGTGTCAGCCACAAATTGCCCTCACTCCCTTATGAACTTTTACTGCGGTAAAGTGTCAAGGAAACTTGACAGTGTTACAAAATTTTTCTTTTATTCTACTCTTTTATGTTATGTCTTTTATAACTTAAAATTAAGTAATTTATTTTCTTGTGGATTTTGCACATTTCACATTTCAAATTTTGCACATTTTGGCCTGCAGCCATATTACCCTGCAGGTCACAACTGGCTACCCACTGTAGCTAAGATGGTCAGTACCTGAATTGGAGACCTTCTGGGAAAAACTAAGGTTGCTGTTGGAAGAGGTGTCAGTGGTTCCAGTAGGGGGTACTCACCTTGTGGTCTCTGTGGGTCTTAATTCCCCAGTATAGTTCTCCTAATGATCCCCCATCTCTGAGTAGGCATTCATTACTCTGTTCTCCTCCCCACTGATAGATGGTGTGTGGTGAGTGTACTGGTGCACTATGGGTACCGTTGCATCATCCCAGTGTATCCTGTATTATTATTATTGTTGTTATTTCTACTATGCTTTACAGTACTAGACTATATAACACTATTGTTTTCTTTAGTAAGTATTTATAAAGGTTGAGTGACAAACAAAGTGAGGGTGATCTTCACTTTTGGGGTTCAGGGTCAGACCTGTCATTCTATGATGCTGTCCTGTTATTTACTGGAAGTAAAGCAAGTTGTTATTCCAGTGTAATAGAGACAGTTTTGTCTCCTTACTGGTCAGATATCTACATTTAATATCTTGTTTATTTATAGGACATTACACATTACAGGCTGGTGTGACTCAGCTCTAAGACTGATGTTCTAGGCAAATATCAAGAAAGGTTTCTGTTTATAAGACAAGACACAGGATGCTGTCCTCGCAGTAATGTAGTGCTAGCAGTAGGGGGAGGAAATCATTTTGGAAAAACCCCAAGGGGGAACCAATATATCATTTCTACCACACTGGAGAACAAAGACAGCTTTTCTCTAAAAAGTAACAGTAACGGAATACAGCCCTTCACTACGCGTCATTGCGAACATCTGCTATCAGTCCTCTGCCTTAAAGTCCACACTTAGTAATGGAATACATCCAGGAAAAATCTCAGATCTTTCAGAAAAGTAGTATAATCCAGAGACAGAATGATGGAAGAGCACATATGTGTCTGTAGATTAATTGTGTTGAGCTAGTGCATATTTTGGAGTGACAGACTCCAGTATTATAGTGGATTATTGTTTTCTTCATTTGGCTTTTGAGATTCAAAAAGTAGATATTTGCTTTGATGTTTAGAGTAATAGACCACATTGACAGCACTTTGATTTTCAATTAAATTGTTATGGAGGAGCCTAATAACCGCAGATCAAAGCAAGAAAAAATATTTTTTTATTGTGATACTTAACTCAGTGAGAGATCTGTTAAGAATGTTTTTAAGAATCTAGCTGCTATGCAGAAAAAAATACTTAATATTTTTTTAATATTCATAGTAATTAAACTATTAATCAATACTCACACTTTATCAATGCCTTCCTTTTTGAAGATACCATTTACAAGTCACTGTTTTGGCTTGATGCTGAAATAGACAATTTATATATACAGTATAAGAATGAAATACTGTAGACGTATCCAGAAATGTATTGTAACGCTCACGGGGGTTCACCGATGGAAAGAAACATTCTGGAGGCACGGGTTGGCAGGACATTTATTAAAGACGCTGAGGGGGGTTACACACATAGGGACAGGGGAAATACAGCACTGCACCACACCTACACAGACACAAGAGGAAAGAGAACATCTCCAGCCCTCGTCACACTATATACGGGCGGGTAGTCCCGCCCCCAGCCGCCGTTCCCAGCCTGCCTTGTGTGCGCAAGGCCACAGCGCCCCACGTGGGTGCTACAGTATTTATTTGTGTTTGAAAGAGCTAAGTATAATTATCTCAAAGATTATAACTTCTGCGTTTCTGGTGTTTGCTATTAACTATCGGTGCTATTTTTACCCATTATACAGCTGCCCTGTGCCCACTGGCTGCTAATTACATGAGCAAAGCAGGCTCAGATACAGGCATTGTATCCTCATTCTACTAGCAACATAATCATTACCAGCAGTAATGCAGTAAAACTGTGATAGGTTATTCTTTGTTATCGTTAACTGTGCAGTTTTTGTACACTGCATACAGAAAAGTGTACTTTTAAAATGCCAGCTAAATCATGTTTATATTTTCACCAGGGAAAAAGAGAAAAAACTACAGTACATGTAAGCATCTGAGAATGAAGACAACACCATCACAACATTGAATATATTTCTTCGACAGTGGCAAAATGTTAAAGGCCCATTAGACACTTTCTAGCTGAGTTACTGGGTTTGTTCGTTTTGCAGGCCTGGAGCTGAGTGACGGTTCCTTTTCTTTATGCAAGAGCACTGCTATTTTCAATTAGACTGCACAAGCAGTAGCAATAACAGGGTCAGAATTGTCACTTGCTTTTACCTAACTTAGACATGACAAAAAGACTTATTTCTAAACCAGAGAAAAATTGAGCTGTAGAGTAAAACATATAGGTTGGATTGTAATAGGGTGTTATCGCTCTGTCATTTCAATCAGAAAGGAAATTTAATTGCATGATAATCAACATGAAAATGCCCTTCTAACAGCACGTATTTGGTTGCACATTGTTTAATTTTGCAGTTTTGCACATTTGACAGTTTCCTACATTTTGAGTGATAGCTGTCATCTTAAAATTAATTTGAAGGAGTTAAGACAACATGCTGTTAACTGTGTCATTGCTGGTGTCAATCAGACCTTATGATGAAAGCCTATTCCTGTTTTACAGTCCAATACTATCCTTGCAACCTTGATATTTCTGATTAAATGTTTTTTCTACTTGATGTTGCTACATTGAAGCTTGTGAAACAGCAGCTTGAGTAGAGACACGAATTATATTATCATATTTTGTCTTTGTGCAATTTAAGGTGGAATACATAATCAAATTAAATTTCATAATATTTTTTACATTGGGGAATCTAGAATCCCTCAATGTGCTTAATGTGAATCATACACAAAATACTATGTAAAGTCACATGTATAACATTCATGCATGGATGACATCTGTGCCATGTTCAGGTTGTCTGAAATGTGTCATTCTCAGGATTATTGAAAGCATCAGGATACTTTGTGATGGAAAATAGAACACATCCCAGGCTAATACATATTAATATCTATTTCCTGTCTAACAGAATTAGCTGTTTTTGGCTAACAGATGCAACCGCATTTCAGACAGACTCATAGCTTCGGCTGGAAAACACTTTGCCTGATTGACTCTGTTGGCAGAAACAAAGGGCCTTGTTATTGAGTGATACAGTATTTTTCCTTCACATTGCAAAAAATCCATTATTCCTAAAAGAAACCAAAGAGTCTTTTTGCAGATATGGGATTTCTGGATTACTGAAACAGAAATAGTGAAAAATAAATAGGCAATTGAGGTTACACTGTGTACGGGGGGGATTCATTCGCCTTGATAGAGCTTGCAGAGACATACTAAAGAATAGATCCAATTTATCATTCCAATGTCAACATGTGATAATTGTCTCAATTATACTTGACCTTCCTTAGTCTCCTGGTAAAACACTGGCGGCTGGCTACTCTTTCTTAAGCTCACTATTGCAACCTCAGTTAAATAACCAGACTCTCCAGGTTAATTAATTTGTGTTTATGAGCCCTAACAAAGAAAATATTACTAAAATGCAAAGAGCAGAATGTTTCTTACCTCTGAGAAAACAATTCAGACAATGAAACATCAATCACAACACAATGATCACTCTGGGCAGCCATTTGTAAATTTGGTTTTCTGTTTAAGAAACCTTATTACCCTCATCTGTAAGGTGTTTAGAATGCATTTTAGTGAAATTTGGCCATGATTAGATTTGAAAGAGACCGATTCTTCTTCATGTGGGTGTGCAACTTCACACTTCACAATGACAGCAGATGTGGAACAGTTGCTATAGAATTACACTTTAGGTCCCTTGAAAAAGAGTCACTTATTTTTAGGACCCTCAGGGCAAGTGCCATAAGGTACAGTGTTGCTGATTTCAGCAGATGATACCAAAGGAAAGGAGGCTGTAGAGGCTTAAACGGGGGGTGTTTTAATTCCTTATTTTCAGTACAAATAAAAAGACAACACAGGAGACATTCAGCCAATCCTATATTTTTTGATTTATCATCTAATCATGCTGTGTAGACTCCATTGTACATAGAAATTAACATTGAACTGAAAGCTTTGGAAAAAGGTATTCTACCATTCCCCATTGCTCTGTGCAATCTGTGGTGGTTCCCATCACCACCCAAACCTCCAACATCAAGGTGCCAAAGTGCAGTTCTAACCTTAATGACGTATTTTGCACAATGTGAAGCAGAAAGACAGTGAATCCACAATCTGTAGCATTATAAGCTTCTATGACAAATCCAGGGTTTCTGTGAAAGGTTTCTTTGGGATTCTCGGCATTTGTGAGAAACAAATGTAAATTTGACTAAATTCAATGGAAGGAAATGTTTAGTGCCCAAAATGATCATAAACAATAACAACATTAATATTTATATTAATATGTTAATTACAATTATTATTAAAATGGTTATTAATAACTATTGCAGGTTCCATATAGATAGTAAATAAATAATTTGCAATACATTTAGATTATTATTTTGTTATGAACAGAGAACACTTGTTCAGGTACAGGATGGTAAAAGTAAGTTAAATAAAATAAATATAAAGCTTGCACAAACTGTACAATGTATGCACATATTAACAGATATCACAATTCTGATATGATTTACTGTACATACTGTATCAACAGTATATTACATTACTAATCTGAGTAAAATATAAATATGTGCAAATTCACAAGTTACTGGTATAGACTGCTTCCTTAACAAAACAGAGAACTTTGTGGAACTCAGTGTTCACTATGACAGGTCAGAATTTGTGAAACACCTTATTTTTTAAGCCTTTATTTAATAGGGAATTTCATTTGGAACATAAACTCATTTTCAATGAGATACTGGCCAATAGGATTACAGCATTGTAACATGGAAGACAAAGCAGCAAAGGAACAAAAAGATCAATACAAACTTAAAAAAAATAGGATGTGGATTGATAACTGAGTTAACAACTGCAATGCATTCAAATTTGCACATTTTCTGGTTTGTCTGCAGATTATTCCAGTTATTTAAATGCTTTATAATAAATAATTTATTTTTTTGTGTAGGACTGCAGTCTTTGTTTGTCACAGCACAGTGTTCAGGTTAAAAATGATTGAATGTAGTAAAAACATCTGCTCCCCCCTGTAGTGGTGGTACTGAAAAACAAAACGTGGATTGAAAACAACTGCAAGAGCAGGACATTTCTTTTGGAAATTCACACATTCATACCAAGGCCCCCTGTCTTAAAACGCTGTCAGTTTTAACCATGTTAGAAATTCCTAGGGTTACAAATTGGGAATCAGTGTCCAGGAAAAGCAAGTGTTTAGCAGGTATCAAAGGCCGGTATAGTCTGGGGTGATGAATTATTTCTCCTGCCCATTGTGTTTCCATGATGTCACACAACCAAATCTTTTTAACTTTCTCTGTGAAATGTAAGGGAGTGACTAGTTTGGATGTTATATTTTCATGACTGTCATCATTAAAATGGGACAGAAACACATTTTATGCTGTGGCATTCTCCATCCCTGGAGATAGGGCTCTGTAATGAAACACTGTAAAGAATGTTTCTATGTAAACAGCTTGCACTCTGATATTAATTGCAAGTTGTTTAAGGCCATGGGAAGCCAACACACTGCAATTCAATTCCCCAGGTATTCTTGCCTCAACAGAGCAGACAATTACCCACACCTCTCTTCACTAGCAATTCATCCTTTATTACGGTTTTACTGCACTTTTGTTGTCTAGAACATAAAATTTACACAAATCAGCTGTCTTACTGTCATGTCCTTAAACATGACATTTTTTTAAATTTGACCCCTCAATCGCTCCTGACCATTCAATGTATGATGGGAAGAGACAATCTTCCTTTAATGGGCAAGTTTCTATGGTAACCAGGTTGGATTTGAAGACACTTGATAAAAAAAAACCCCAGGGGCTTCAGTTTGCTCTCTGACTCTGCTTCAAAACAAGGTTTAATGAAATTTACTGGTCTTTCTGAAATTCTTTATACATTTCCCCTCGCATACAGACTTGGTTCAGCAACTTGTAGATGAGCTAGAAAAATTCAAATCAGCCCTTCAGGTTTGGAGAATATTATTCTAAGGAGACTTATTTCAAGCATTCATATTGTATATTCCTGTGTGTTTTGAATGGGGAAGATTACAATTCACTGAGGACATGTGCTTGAAATGCTTTAATATAAAAAAATCATACAAGCTTTATCTGAAAAAAATATTACAGAATAAACTACCTGAAAGTAGATAGAGCTTTACCTGAGAATTATATTCCATGCTTTTACTCAACATCCTTCATCACACATGCCAAATTCATGTTTATAAAATATTTAAAATCTGGAAGAACATCTTGTCATTGTAACTGATGATTTTGCATAACCATAAAATTACTAATACTGTATATCTGTTTTGGTCTCCTTCTTTTCAGTCTTATTTCGGTCTATTGACTCACATCTTGCATCTCCCTTTTCTTCTTCAAAGCCAGGCCAGAAATATTTATACATTACGAGGAGAAAATATATTGACAATTTTTTATTCTGGTAAAAAACATTAATTTAAACTTGTAGGTTGTGAAATATCTAGATTGCTGCTTTTCAAAAGACAAGACATATGTGCCTTCTCATTAGACTATGCAGGTATAATGTAAAAAAAGGGTGCTGTGTTTTCCCTTTTAATTCTAGTTCTGTGTCTGTATTCTCTGTGGTCAATTTATCAGAACATTTATTTTTACCATTTTGTTGAAACCTTCTCTGATCCTTCTAATGTCTGAAGAATTTTAGACATTCCTGTTATTATCAGATGTGTGGCATGTGTATCAAAGAATGAGCTGAAACTTCATCAGCTCTCTTGTGTAAAGCAGCATGCAGTAGATCACAGAATTCTGTCAGTCTCTGCCTGTGTTGACTTACTTGTTCTGTGGTTACTTTAGCGTGTGATGACAGTTAAGAGGATCTGCTTTGCATGGCTCAGTTTACACAGCCTTTTTTATAAATATATAAATAAAAATATCCCAAATAAGCATTAAAATTACTTCTCTTCTAGGGCAATGTTTACACTGCAGACAGAGGTGGAATAATTTTTCATTTATTGACTTTATGAATAGCTGCCTTAATTAAATGCTATTGTAGGGTGAAAGCCTAAATGTTATTTGCTTTGAAGACATTCTACCTCATGGTTGAATATCTGGCCATTAAATTTAAAACCTATTGCTTATAGTGTAAAATGCTCTTCTCTTCTGGAATGTGTTTCTGAATATAAGCAATTAATACTGTATACAGCAACAGCTCACAGACATATCTTGTCATTAAATAACACCTTTGTATGTTTTTCATCATGACAATTATTATAATAATGTTGTGCATTAAGAGCATTTCTGTTTCAATAACAATGAAATCATGGTATGTATGAAATAATGTGTACATTTGATAATTATTTTAGAATTTCTGACATAAAGTACAGTATGCAATCACATTTAACTTATGACAGTACTATTAAAATCTAGGCAGCAGGGTGATGTGATTAGTATTACTGCCTCTCACTGCTGGTGCTGCTTTTCTCAATTCCAAACTTAGGGTAGTAACTGTATATAGAGTTTGTATGTTCTCCTGGTGTTTGCGTGGGTTTCTTGTGTGTGCTCCAGTTTCCAAAAACTTACTGGTAGGTGAATTGACTTCTGGGAAAACTGTTATCCTTTCCAAGGTATATCCTGCCTAGTGCCCACTGCTTGCCAGGATAGGCTCTGGCTCCCCTGTGACCCTGAATTGGAAGAAGTGGTTACAAATGGATTAATGATTAACATCTCTATGTAAATGATACAGTAACACATTGCTTTATTTTCTAGGGACTTCATATTTTCCCGACAGCTTGGTGGTGAATGTTTCTTCACTGAAAACATTGAGAAGTAAACATTTTAGATATACTGTAATGTGTAAGCATTAGCTACGTTGAGCTGTCGTTGAATCCAGGGTGTACCCTGCCTTGTGCCTGTTGCTTGTCAGGATAGCCTCTAGCTCCAATGCGACCCTGAATTGGAGGAAGCAGCTAGAAAATGGATGGATGCATGGATGGATATATTTCGGGTGTGTAGGCTATTTTGCCCATGTCTTGGCAGTGATTATTTTATTGCTTAGCTGCTGCTCCAGCACCTAATTCAATCAGAATTGCTAGAGCAAGAGTACGTTTTTAGTGCATTTTTAAAATCCAGGACATCTAACAAGATCGCAGCCTCGACCAAGTGGAGATCAAATGTCTGAACCAGCTTTCAAATTGGAAATTTCAACCCCATGATAATTATGTACACATTTTGTTTTACTACATTTTTACATTTTACATTTTTGGAAATGTTGTTCAGCCTGCATTGTACCTTCCACATACTATACATCCTGAGATGCTACCCTGGAGGAGATGGGTTGCTGCTGGTCTGCAATCCCACCAAGCATTTGAGAGTCATGCAGTAGTATAGATGTATTCTGCATCTCGTTTATCCTTCATACAGCAGTATATTTTTTTTATTCTGCACGTCAAATTTTGTTTAATATTTAAATGTAATTTATTTCAACTCTTGGGTGAAGTCTGCCATGGAATCCAAAACTAAATTTGCTCTCTGTCCACATTAATTTCCATCTTTTGATTACTTGCTTGGATTCAGATATCATTTCTGCCACTTCAGGCAGAATTTGTCTAAATATCATTTTAAATGAAATTTCAATTTAACTTTGGAATTGCCTGAGCCTTGGAAATCTATCCATCAATTGTCTATACAGAAGAAGGAAGAATTTTATACAATAATTAAAGTTCACTATGCAAAATTGCCTTTGCACTGATCTACCATAAAAATACTCAAGCCATTGGTTTAGACAAGACATGGTGTGATATTTCTCTATACATTGCTTTGGGATTAGACAGCGAAATACGATGACATTTATCATCCTATTTCATGGAAAAACAGTTCATAATTGCATTACTCCAATTAGTTTTGCTATTGCAGCAAACAACTGTTTTTAAAAATTACTTTAATGTATATTTTATCAAATGTGTGACTTTTTAACAGCAGGTACAGTACAAAACACACTATGCGGAAAAATGATCCATGATTAGGACAGATATTTGCTGATTCTGCACTCCTGAAAACACCAACAAGTATGTTTTCAATAATTGTTTAGCAGCTTAATTAAAAATACTATTCTTGTAAAAATTCTCCCTTCCTGCTCTGAATAATTAAAGACATGCACTCATGCAATTCAACAGTAAAACTGAAATGTAAGGAAAGGGGTACCAGCATTAATGTGGGATACCCTGCAATAAAATACAGTAGCATCACGCCCAAGGGGGAGTTAGGTACCCCGTCTGCTTAACATTACAGAAAGAGGGATAGGATCCAGCCCGAGTAACTCCGCTTTTAAACATCTTCTTTAAAATCAATTTTCTTTGTGCATTCTTACACCCCAGGAGGCTACACCTTCACAGCTACATGTTTTTTTTTAAATTAAATATTTATTTAAATCAATAGTTCAGACTGTTTCCTCTTTTTGGTAGTTGTGTTTCTCAAATACTATCCTGGCATGTCCACCTCTCAGACAGCCAGCATACATTGTTAAAAATCTGGATTTCAGTTACTTTTTTTTCTCTTGATTGTTCACACTTCCACAGGATGTCTTCTGGAGCTTTGATTCTTATCTGCCTTACATAATACACTCACTTTCAGTTGAAGTCAGGATCCAATCCTGTTGGCATGAATCAGCTGACAGAACAGGGTTTTTTGTAAAGTCTATCTCTAACAGTGAAGTTAGTGAACAATTTAACAGTCGATCTCTAACAGCAAAGAATTTAACTGTGAAGAACTCTTTAGTTTAATTTTACTGAATATTGCATATAGAATTAACACTGTGCAATAATTGCTCACTCAGTGGTATCGAAATTTTTAGCTTTCGATGACTGTTTTCTATCCAAAAGTGTGGTAATTTATTTAGCAAAATTATGGCATCAGCATAAAAAAAACAAATAATACTCAAAATAAATACACATTAAAAAACACCAATAGTCCTAGTCATACAATGATACATATACATATACTATACACCCAGCTTGCTCTGCCCATATTACATTATCATTACTTTAATCTGATAGCTTCATACAGGAAATTATCACTTACTGTAGCTGCATTCAATATACTGATTGCACAGAGAAGAGCTTCCTTGTATATATTTTTCTTGGCCATAGGCCTTCTAAAATGCCTTCCTGTAGGCAGCAGCTGGAAATGTGGTATAATACAGTCAACTGTTTCTATGGTCAACCCATTATTTTACTATCAGTGTTAACAATTCTGACCAATTTCTCCTTACTCTTAATACTCAGGCTATCCTTTGATGCTTTTCACTAACATTCTATAAACTCTCATTTTGACTCACCCCAAACCCTTTTGACTTCCTGATCAAAAGTATACACTGACAAGACTTCTTAAAAATACAATTAGTATTCCCTGGAAAGTTTAATTATTCATCTGTTACTGTTCCTAGGTATTTGAAACACTGAACAACATACACAGATTGATTAATAAGGGAGAGAGGTTGAAAATATTACTATCACAAGTAGCCAGTACTTTGGTCTTATCAACATTAATATGATGCATACTTGACTGATACCACCTTTACTGTTCCTTGTGGAGCTACTAGTGTATGTTTTTCTCTTTAAGTTTTTAAGATGATCATGAAAGTCAGTTTTCCTTGTGTCTTTAGAGCTGTGCTTAACTTCCTTCATGATGTAGGATTGCATGTGTTCAGTCAGGGCTGTATGGATTGTCTCAATGAGGCATCGATCAAGTTTTCTATCTGGGATTATTTTTAAGTTAATTTATGACAATATTTTACATTTGCTTATACACTTTTACATAGACATCAGATGTCTCAGTGGTTAATTGTGGGTGTTGAAATGAACTTAAAGTACAAGGAAAGGAGCCTATATTTATGATTTTGTTTGCAGTTATGCTGCACCAGGCAACATGAGCTCACTGCAGGAGTTTTTTTAGTGACCTTATTAACATGCCCAGCAAGGCTGTGAGCCAAGCTTCACATCCTTTCCTCTTAAATGAAGTAACCCCTAATAAACTTATAATATTAAAGCAAGTGCACACGAAATGAGGACTGAAACTTCTTTAGGAAAAGAAACGTCCAATTGTATCAAGCTCTTCTGCAGTTGTAGGCATGCAAATCTCTGATGCCTGCTGAAGGACTAGGAGGATCTTGCAGTACACTGGTTTGTTGCTCTTTATTTGCCTGTGGCATAGAAATTGTTGGTGAGCCTCCTGTTGTCTCTCACGTGTTCTTTGCAGATGACTCTGCAGCTGACATACATCAAAATAAACTTATGCCACAGAAAACAAAAGCTAACCTGCTTTCCTGCCTTCCTTGCAAAACAACAGAAATCTTCATTTCCTTTAGCAGAGTTAAAACTATTTTTAGGGCTTTTTTTCCAAGTCTAACACAGCATGGGGGTGTATAAATTTAGATTAATATTTTGATCTAAGAAATGTTATTTAAGATACATTGATAAACTGCATTAAAAACTTCTTATCTGAGCAACTAATTGTGTTTTCTGAGTTTAACACATGGGAAGTGTTAACTTGCTGCAGTACACTGCAAAGCAGGAAACAATTGCATTTTTTCATTATAATACAGCATCTTTTATATGAAGCCTTGGGAGACTAACAGTGAAATGCAGCTTAAGTGTTTACAACTTCTGCAGACAAAAAAAACAATAGTCCCCAAAGAGCACTTAGAACATGCTACAGCAATAAAACACGGTTTGGTTTACTCTGATCAGAAACTGACATAACTTATTCCTCTCTTTCTTCAGAGCGTTTAACAGCTAACTCTGCTTGTTCAACTCAAGAGATTTTCTCTCCAAGGGGCCTTTGTCAGGGATCTTAGAATGAGATAAGCAGAATAATGCACAAAAAAGGAAAAAGAAATGTGCAGCTGATATCTCGCCTCCACTGGTATTTTGCATGCAGTATTCATTCAGGCAGCTTTTCTTTACCAATGTAAAGGCATTGGCCAAAAAGCCGCTGCAGCCAATAACAGACTGTATCAAAATATCACGCTTATGAGTGTCTCCAGGAATTTAACAAATCGGAGCTGATCGGAGCTTGTTTCTTTCTCTTTCATGTTCTTCATTGCTCTTGCTATGGTGGATATTGACATAAAGGTAAGTCAACTCTGGCATATTTTCTGTTTATTTCCTTTGCAACGAAGTAAGAATAAAAGTTACAGCTAAAGACTTAACTATTGTCAGCAACTGGAGGAGAGCAGGTCTGTTATCTCTTTCAGAAATATCCTGGGTAATATAATATGTAGTTTACTTGCCAGTAATATGAATGAGTTCCCCCTCATCAGTTTTTGCTTGATTTGTTTACGTGAGTGTAATTATTGGACAATCTCTGAATATGTGACTGGATACCCATCAGACACATTCTGTGTATGATTTTTTTAATTATAGATCATTGAGCAGCTAATTTTTAACAACAGCATTCATTATAGCAGACTATCAATTTCAGAGCTTTGCTGGATCCCTCTTGGCTTCGCTATGTCAATTAGTCTTCCATTCTTGTTCCTGTAATGTGTTGTATGTGCTTCTTGAAAAGTGGTCATAGAGATGTAACATTGTTTGTTATTATTTTGTTATCATTTTGAGCAGCACGATGTTGCAGTGGTTAACATCTTTGCCTCACACTGCTGGGGCTCTGGGTTCAATTCTGGACCTGGGCTTGCTGTCTGTGTGAAGTTTCTATGTTCTCTCCATGTTCACATGGGTTTTCTCCAGGTGCTCAGTTTCTTCCCACAATCCAAAGGCATATGGGTAGTTTAATTGGCTTGTGAGAAAATAGACACCGGTTTGAGTGTGTCATGTCTGTGTGTACCCTGTGATGAACAGGTGTTCTGTTCAGGTTGTATCCTGCCATGTGCCTGTTCCTAAAAAATTGATGTATTATTGTAGAGCTTTCTTAAAATTGTGTAAGCAGAAGCAAACTTTATGTGATTCAGAAATAGTCAAATATAGAAGATATTTGAATATAATAAAAATGAAACACAAAATATTCAACTCCAATTCAGTTTTTTAACATTGGAAAGATCAATAGCATTTTTCTTAGAAAAAGTAAGAAAAATAATAAAAGTCCTTTTATTAGGAGTGTTAGGAGAGGTGGAGAGAAAAGGTGTGTGGAGTGGAGGTAGCAGACAATCATGAAAGTTCCCAAGTATCTCCCACCATCTGTCTTGCCAAGGACAAGCAGCATTTAGGATCTCTTTTAAAATATAAAAACCTGGTAACTTACGCCACAATTTCATATTTACCACCAGTGGTAAATTCCAGCTCCTTAGATGATTGGTGTTTGTCAGAAGCTTCACTCATCCGACATTAGTAACATTAGTAGGTATTGGTTTTGCAATGTGTAGATACAATATGCTAATATACAGTGTTCCGCCCCACCTGGATTTTACAACCTGATCATCAGAACCCTGGGTCATGTAATTAATTTCTGTGTCTCATCTAAAAATTTCCAGGGGAATGTTGGTAGGTCAATGCTCTGATTTCTTTTACAGTTTAAACATCAAATAATTACATTTTTGGACTAAACTTGTATGACAAGTTTCTTATCACCATTTCATCAATGTTGCAAATCTGCTCCATGGCTTCTCGTTGTTTTGATGAATACAGAAATAGCTTTGTTAACAGATTTTTCTAAGAAGCTTGTTAGATAGCAAGGAATGGATTAGACCAGGCAATTAAGCAGAGAAACCCCGTTCATCCTAATTGCATTTATTAATCTCAGAAATTAAATTAGCATGTATAAGATCCTCCTTATTCTGTCAACTAAATGGGAAATGTTTTCTGCTGTATATTACTACACATCTATAGTAAAAAAGTATCCATATACTGAAAACCTTTAAGCCCAGATAAAGAGGAATATTATTTTTGAGTTTCTCATAGAGAAAAGAAAGAAGGTTTTGCTAAAATCAAAGAGAATCCAAACTACACTCTGGAATTCAGAACTGCTGGGACAGACACCACATCACCAAAGGGATAGAAAGGACATTTTCAGAGCAGAGAGTGAGTTGTTTTTTGTTCTAGTCTCAGTCTGAACACAATAGAGCTTCTTATGTAATCATATAGTTAACAATGCCTAATGCTAAAACACAGACAATTGAGGATAGTGGGCACTTTGTGCACACCTTCAAAGAGAAGATCTCGTAGACAAAATCTCATTTTTCAAATGGAAGGATTCATGGATTTAACATAATGTAAATTGGTTTCTGTTTTATTTCCCTTTTACAGTTTATTTTACCCCATCAAATACATTGCCTATGTCAATGTAAGCACAGAAATCTGTCTTCAATAATTTAGTATTACGAAAGATTTAGATTAACATCTTTCTTTAAGAAAACCTTGTTTAAGATCACTTTATTAGCCATATACAATTTTTTGCATGAGGAATTTGTCTTTTCCCAACTTGCTCTCCATGAGACACACAGGCACACAGACGGGGAGAGGGAAGCTTAGGGTCAGGGCACAGGGTCAGCCATTTATATAGCGCCCCTGGAGCAGCTTGGGTTAAGGGCCTTGCTTTGGGGCCTACAGGTGCAGATCCTTAGCCAAAAAAGCCACCACTCCGCCCCTGGGTTAGAAGTTTAGGGTTAGAATTCTATGCTAACAATTCTGCAGTGACTAAGGAATTTATGTTTATAATTAAGAACATCTATAGTTGTAATAGTGGAAATATAATATATTTTCTTTTTAATTGCTCAGATTTCCATAATTTAAAATTACTATATGTGTTTTAAGTGAGGAACATCAGGGTTTCTTGATAGCTAGCAAGGAAGGGATTAGACCAGGCAATTAAGCAGAGAAACCCATTTCGTCCTAATTGCATTTATTAATCTGTTTAATTTGTTAGGGTTTCTTTTTTTAAAAAAAAAAGAATTGAGTTAAATTGATGATTGGATCCATCCTTTAAAACTAAGGATGAAAGAAAAGATGTAATTATTTCCAGTGTATTGAACTTGAAGCATACTCTCCTATCTTATTTCCAGTCTTACAGTGCTAAAATAAGGTTAATTTAATTTATAAGACTAAGGTTTTTGTATTCTTTTCATAAATCTTTTTGAGTGATGTCACATATTTCATTATTATCTCTGCAGGATCTATAAAATTTACATAAACAAATAAAGATGGTGTTGATAATAGAGGTTAAATAGTCCTCATAGCAGCTTGAGAACAAGAAATCCGGCCTTTACACACTGAAGTGGAAGCAGTGACAAAATTACTCATTAGAAATGTACTGGAATCTTTACAATGAATTATCTTTTTGCACTTGTGTCAAAAAAGTTTTGAAAAAGCCACACACACACAAATGGAGAACGATTTCATCCACTAGGGAAATGCAGAGCTCATCTTGGTGATGTGCAGCAAACTTTCTGGAGGCAGCAGATCCTCTTAACAGCAGGTCAGATGGAGAAGTGTGAAATTGCTTCACCCAAAGAATTAAATGAAACTTTCGGGAGGCCAGATTGTGCAAGCCCAGAGTGGAATTTACTTTTATGAAAAATGCCATGGGATCTTTAAAGACCATGCAGTTTGGACCTAGGTTTTGACATCTCATCTGAAAGTGACAATATCACCTGTCACCTTACTGGGGTGTTCGTTTTGAAATTCTGCTCCTGCAGAAGAGCGCCACTGCTGGCTCACCAACAACATGGTCTCTCATTCCCATACTGACCAGGTCCAGACGTGCTTAGTTTCTGAGATCTGAGAAGTGTCCAAGGTGGTAATGTCTTGTTTAATAATAATAATAATAATAATAATAATAATAATAATAATAATAATAATAATTGCTTACACTTTGTTGTAACAGAAAAATAAGTTCTGGATCCCGAGATGAAGTTAAACAGATGAGTTTTATTGCATGCAAAGAACAATAAAACCGAAGTCTTGTTCCCGCAAGGAACAACAAAACCGAAGTATTGTTCAAAGTGCTGTTACAAAACTTTCAGTTTATATAGCCCTTTCCTGTCGCTTCTGACATAGCTCCTTACTATGGTAATAGCCCTTTCCTGCCACTTCTGACGTAGCTCGTTATTATGGTAATGAGGAGAGGTTAATGGTCAGGGTTTTAGGTTACCCTCCCTGGGGGTTTCCTAGCTGGCATCTGGAATCCTTATCAGTTATCCCCCCTTTCCTGCCATAACTCTAGCCTGTTACTTAGAAGTCCAGTCCTCATGCAGAACGGAATCAGTTAACCCCTTCTTCACATCTTGTATCTTTCTTCAACTTATATGGCACTTTTCTGGACACTCCACTCAAAGCGCTTTATAGGTAATGGGGGCTCCCTTCCACCACCATCAATGTGCAGCATCCACCTGGATGATGCGACAGCAGCCATAGTGCGCCAGAACGCTCACCACACATCAGCAATCAGTGGGGAGGAGAGCAGAGTAATGAAGCCGATTCATAGATGGGGATTATTAGGAGGCCATGATTGGTAAGGGCCAATGGGAAATTTGGCCAGGACGCTGGGGTTACACCCCTACTCTTTCCGAGAAACACCCTGGGATTTTTAATGAACACAGAGAGTCAGGACCTCAGTTTTAATTCTTCAATTTTCTTCAATGCCTAATACCTGATAATTTTTATCTTTTCAAAGAAGAATCCAGTTTGAATATTGTTTGTGGTTCAAGGAACAAAAACCCTCTTCCTGACACTCACTTTCTTCTTACCTCCTGCATATATAAATACACCACTGATTGTATTAGCAAGCAGGTCAGCTCCTGGAAATTCCAGTTCCAAAAGTTGTTGAGCCAGGTTGTCTCCACTCAATTGACACTGCTATCTGGGCAGTTTAACATCTGTACAAATACAGTAAAAAGAGAGATTCTTCCCATCCAGCCATTCTCAATAGAGAGGAGGCAGAGCTGCTGCAGGGCAATAAAATAAACAGTGCAATTACCCAATATCCAACAATATTATACATTTCTAAATGTAAACCATGTTTTAGAATGCTGTTTTGAATGCTTTCTGGAACATCCACAGTGCATATTTTTACTTCCCAATATTGAAACAGTAAAAGTAAGCAAAATCACATTAAAAGTGAAACAGGGTTTGGGAAGGAGAAAACCACAAGCAGAAAGGTTTTCATAGTTTTTCAGAGAGCATCAGGTTTGCTTTTACACAGGAAGTCTTCAAATTGACAGAAACTAATGAGCTGACTCACACCTGTTAAATAACCTGAATTTCCTATAGTAAACAATGCAAAGCCTGGAAATCCTCAGAACAAGACAAGGTCTACCAACGATGTCTTTCATTAAAAAGTCACATCTCTGCATCTGGCAACAGACAGGTCTTTAGAGAATGAAAGCTTTGAGCCATTGTACATAAGGTCATCTTTAATCCTGGCTGGTTTAAGCTGGAGATGTGTGAGATCAGATGTGTGATCAAAAGATAAATGCAACCCAAGCAGGTTGCATTCCATCGATAAAAAATGAAACAGGTAAAAATAATTTCCTTTTAGAGCAAGCTCATACTCCAGATATATTCTTTATATCTCTTTATTCTCAACATCAATAGTTCTGGATTTTAAATTTTAGACTTCACTGGGTTTGCTTTGAGTTAGCTTTTTTAAGAATAATTTCTTGCACCCGTGAAACATTGCTAGCTTTTGGAGTCGGTCATGTCTCATGTGTGCTCATTACTTTCATAATACACAGACTACTCCATGAATTCTAAAAAAGGACAAAATTCAGTTTTTAGGCTAATCCAATTTTTTTGCAATTCTGTTTAAGATCCGCCATGGCCTCTGAAAGCAATATATTTGGTCTCTGAGATTAATGCATATTATTTACTATATTATTATTGTTTTTGTGAATCTGAAGCTTGTTTGTACAAAATAAATAGTACAAAGTTACAGAATTGTTTTTAACAAAGACAGAAATTTAATCTCTAAAATTAGGCAACTGATTTCCTGTGGTTTGCTTTCAGTTTTTTAATTTTTATTTTTCCTTCAGTGCGGGTTTTAACAAGTTTAATTAATATTTATATTCTCATTTTAAATTTTAGTTTTGCATAGTGAAGCTTATGTGCATTAGTTAAGGAACTAAATGTCCAAACAAATCATTTTCATTTGGATATAATACACAACAAACACATGCCCTTATTTCCTATAATAAGAATACAATTACTGTATTGTAGAAATGAATGTGGGTATAGTGTAATCACAGAAAGGACCACTGCAAAATTAAAATTAAATTAAGCAAAATTGTAAAGCAAAGGTGCACGATTCTTCAGAATGTGGTTTGTAAATTCATTACTGTGTGTCAGGAACACGAACAAAGCTTGAAAAATTACCGCAAAGGAAGAACAGAAAATTGTGCTGCCTTTTCACAAACTATGGAATTTTGTAATTTGTATGTAGTAGTTGTCAGTATTCTCAGTTGATCTCAAGGGATTCACGCTCTGTACATTGTCTTGGAAATGCATTAATAATAAGAAGAAAAGAGGCTGGCAACATTTTTTTTTATCCAAGGATATCACAGTCTCCACTGAGTTTAAAGAATTACCATGTTTTCCCCAAGAGGACTTGTTACTTTTCAAATAGATTATATGTCTGTTTTTCCTTTTTTTCCATGTGAAACTGTAATTACATTTAAACACATTTGCAAGTCAAACACTTGCAGTGTGCATTGATATTGCCGGGGTGAGTGTTTGGGAAGGCTGAGCTGGCTAATGGCTTACTTCACATTTTTTTTAGCTCCTACCAGGTTTAAGAAGCTCAAACAGCATTTTAACTCATTGAGGCACCAGCCACCCTCAACATATTGTCCTGCATACGAGCTGGGGTGTGTATAATGACATAAGCAGCATGATTCCAGGTCTGAAAGAAATATCATACGCATGGTTTAAAGAAACAGAATCTTTTTAGAGGAGGTTAAGAGGGGACTTGATACAAGAATTCAAGATCCTGAAAGTTATTGACATAGTCAACATGACGAAATACAATGTTTTCACCGTAGTGAATCTACATGTGAAAACAGCTTAAAGTTATGAGGAAATATGCTAAAGACTGAGACAACAAAGCACTTATAAGCATAGAAAGTCTTGGGTGCTGGGAACAAGACATCAATTTCTTCTGTGCTCACTTTACCTGAAAGAGGTAAAGTTTCTGTAGCCTTGCCAGTAAATAATAATAATAATAATTGCTTACACTTATATAGCGCTTTTCTGCACACTCCACTCAAAGTGCTTTACAGGTGATGGGGACTCCCCTCCACCACCACCACCAACGTGCAGTATCCACCTGGATGATGCGACTGCAGCCATAGTGTGCCAGAACGCTCAACAGACATCAGTTATCAGTGGGGAGGAGAGCAGTGTAATGAAGCCGATTCATAGATGGGGATTATTAGGAGGCCATGATTGGTAAGGGCCAGGTAATGGGAAATTTGGCCAGGACGCTGGGGTTACACCCCTACTCTTTTCGAGTATTTTTAATGACCTGGGATTTTTAATGACCACGGAGAGTCAGGACCTCGGTTTTATGTCTCATCCAAAGGACAGCGCCTGTTTACAGTATACTGTCCCCCTCACTATACTGGGGCATTAGGACCCACATGGACCGCAGGGTGAGCGCCCCCTGCTGGCCCCACTAACACCTCTTCCAGCAGCAACCTTAGTTTTTCCTAGGAGCTCTCCTATCCAGGTACTGACCAAACTCACACCTGCTTAGCTTCAGTGGGTTGCCCATTGTGAGTTGCAGAGTGATATGGCTGCTGGCCAATGGGAGAACACAATGTTGGTGCAATTTCTTTTTGTCTGTATCTTCTTGACCTTTCCCAATTCTGTTTTCTTAAAGAGTGTGTGGTACCTTATTTATACTGCTTTGGAGATCACTGTTTTACTGTACTGTCCCCAGAACAATTATCATAATGATCACCCAAGAAAGGTTTGATTATTGTGTAAATATTACTGACATTGCCTTGCCATCTGGACTCTAGCCTTTGTGACTGTTTCAATTGACAAGATAAGATAAGGGACAGCTGTGGGGCTTCAGTTATCCTGACCAAACACTCCAGAAAATGCCCATTGTCTTACCTTAAAGATAAGAGATGCTGTAGTTGCTCTCTTGATACCCCATTATCACATGCAACCATGGATGTGTTTTTTTCATCCTGAATGAAATATTTCTTCTTGCTCTTTGAAAAAGGATTGACCACATGATAAATACAGTTTGTTTCCTCTGTTGGAATGGTAGGAGGAGCAGATACATAATTATCTTAAAAGTAAAGATTTTCAGTTGCTTTCCTTCTGTATTGTTACTGTTAAGGTATTACTTCAAGGATGTTTAAAATATGGTAATAATGTTAAAATGATGACAGAAATGTCAAGTCTTATGTAGAATATGTTATGGAAACTACACATTACTCATAATGCCATTCTGACAACTCATATCATCTGCCACACACTATCTCAAAAGTAAGTAAAAAAACATTGGGAAAAAACGTTGTTGATGGTTAATGCGTTCAAAACACTTTTAATTATTTCTAAGGCCTCTTCATTATGAAAACATCCCAATGGCTCACTCACTTTAACTTTTATAGGTGGGCTGTATTTATCAGGCCTTGGTCTGCAGACTGAATTAAAAATACATTTAAATGTTTTAGACTCATGTTGCTGAGCTGAGCTACTAAAATAATGTCTAATTTAATATTCAGAGTTTTGAGATTATGTGACCACATATCTTACTGAAATACCATTAAGAAAGGATGAATTGTTGGAAATATTAAAATTATTTAAGCTGATTAAATAAAATATTTCTGCACTTTAAAAAATGCAAGGCAAGATCTGACTTTTTAGTGTCTTATTACAAATGAACCAACCCCATCAGTTACCAATAATAGCTGTGCAGCCTGCAGCCTGCCCTATAAGGAGTATCCTTATCCATTTCTGGGTATTTAGTGTTCCTGCAGGTATTATTCTATTTATATCTCTTAACTATGAATTCTGTTTACATCTACTGAGCTTGTGTCTCATTGTGTTTACTTATAAAACTTTAATTTAGTACAAGCACCCACTGAAAGCTTTTGCAATTCAGTACATTTTTGTCAGTTTTGTAAGAGAGTAACAAAGTACTGTCAATGTAGTGAACGGATTCTCACAAGTTGAATGAAGATAATTGCCCACTGACAGGTTGACAGCTGGGGCAAAAATTTGGAAGCAATTAAGTAGACTAAACCAAGATCAGGAAGCGTGACTGTCTCCCTCTCCAGCCCTTTCTAAACCTTTTGAATAATAATAATGTAATAATAAGAGTCAGCAGTCAGTTACGTATTTATAACTACCTTTTCTGGGAAAAGCTCTTTGGCCCCCACCAGCCCTTGCAATTACACCCCTTAGGTTTGTGAACTGTCATGCACATCATAAGTGTCATTTTTCAAAATTGGTATGATTTTTAAATATCAGCAATACAAGTTGTGAAGAAACAGGCAAGAAAAATGAGAATACAGAGATTGTTTTAGTTGAATAAATCAGAAGTCATCACTTTGGCCCTAGGCTGTATAGCCAGTGAGTGTGTGTCCATGCAGAACCTGAGCTGGAGTATTGCTAACATACTGTAAGGCCAGACTAGCACTTTCTGAACCTGTTGTCTCCTCTCAGCTCTGATGTCCTACATTGTTTTTCTTCAAATGGATCCATATATTCCATATTTTAAATCCTTCAGAAAGGTGATCTGGAACACAGCATATTGATGCCTTTGCTTATTGGTACATATGCTTTATAGGGACATGCACAAATTCATAACATGTCACCACATGTTTTAGCACCATTTATAGCAACACTGAAACAAATGTTACAACCTTTTATGCACACTATATGTTATTTGTGCATGTCCTTATAAAGCATTATGGCTGTGATTAGAACATCTTGTGTAGCAGTTAGAAAGGGATTATGAAACCATTGTACCGCAACATTCAAATAACGCATTATCATTAAATGTAATTATTGTCAAGTAATAGTAAAGCCATTTGACTTAATACACTTTTATGTCTTCTAGTCGTGTTTTTTTCCTTAGTTGGCTGTGACAACTTTGTCGATTCCTTCCAGGATCTTAAATATCTGGTTCAAATCTCCACAAACCTTTAAATCTCTAGGCTAAAGAGATTAAATTCTCTTATCCCTTCTATTGGTTATATGTTGTTGAATTTAGCCTAGTCTGGAATTTCTTCACCAAAATTGATTTAGAATGCCTTTTTACAGCATTTTTCTGAATTTGAAAATCCTGTATCAAGTCCTGTCAACCCCAGCCAAATATTGTTGCAAAAGAAGAGGAAGGGTATAATGAAGAGCCAATTGTGAAGGGGTAACAAAGTAAATGGCCTCTTTTAAATTATGTTGTGGGGAGCATCACAGTGAGGGAATAAAAGGTGAATTCACTTTCACATTGGGGATCAGATTTTGATTTATACTTTGTGAAGCAAGTTTACAGTTTGCTCCTTACCTTTTCTGTATTTAAAGAGCCCTGGTAATAGAAACAGCAGTTTAGAACCAGTGATTGCTCTACGGTTGCTTGCGAGAATTTTAAACATGTTTCTCGTTCTGCATCACATGCAATGAGAACAAATAACCAGACTGTGACAGTTTGGTAACCCTGGGGACAAATACAGTATATACTTCATATATACATTTCCAGCATGTTCTGTGTCTTGCCTTTTTTGTCATTTGTTTATTAGTTTAATTAAAACAATTTTCTGCTTCTCTCTCTTTCTCTCATATGTCTCTCTTGTACCTTCATGTCTGTCTGTGCAACCCCTCCCCTCCATCCCTCCCCACCCCACAGACCTGTCGTTTGGCCTCCTTGCTGTCGTGGTCATAGTGTGTGGCCTGGCCCTGTTGGGAGTCTTTGTTTTTGTCTTTTGGAAGCTGTGCTGGGTGCCCTGGCGGGACAAGGCTGTGTCGTCCGGCGCTGCTGTTCTGGCCCCCACCTACCCCTCCGGCGGAGGAGGAAACTGTCACAAAGGGAAAATGGCCACGGAAAAGCTGAAGGACTCAGGTGCCATGAACTTCCTGGAGGCGGCAGTGAAGATCAGTCACACTTCGCCAGACATCCCCGCCGAAGTCCAGCTCTCCATGAGAGACCACTTCCTGCGGCGAACTCGCATGCAGCGCCAGACCACTGAGCCAGCCTCTTCCACCAGGTGAGGAACCACCCGACACTCTAACTAACCCTTTTCTCGCAGTATGGAAAACAGCTCTTCCTTTCCGAGATCTAGTAGAGGCAAAATGTAAGAGGTTAAACTACAGTAAAAAACAGTAAAGAAAAGTGATTTTCAACAATATTCAGAAACATTTAAAATTCCAAACAACTGAAACTTCATTAAACTTCATTAATGCACGCATCTATGATAAAAAGACAGGAAAGGATTCTCTATTTTTTTACAGTAGGTTCTCAACTCAGAACCTTGAGTAGAATTGCCAAGTGGCAGAGGGCAGCCACGTTTATATCTTTAAACTTCACAGACACATTTTTCACACACAGAGCCTTTTGGTTTTTTTATGAAGACAGGTCCGTAGGTGTACTATGTTTAGGAATCTTTTATTAGAGCAGTTATATTATTATATTTTATTTTCCCTCAAATAAAATAAAATTAAAAACATACAAATGTGCACCAATTTATAAATACCTAATTTTGCTAGCAGGATGGAGGCTTTCAGACCTTGTTGTTTGTGTGTGGTTGCAGGTGCCTGTTTCTGTTCTGGTATAGAGTCATTTTCATGCTGAAAGTTCACTGGCATCTATTCTGGTCCTGACCATCTAGAGACAAATATCACCCTGGTCTTGCTCCTGTCTCATCTGTAAACTTAAGTTGTGTTTAACCTCTCATTTGTCTCTCATTTGTCCTGGAGGAATTGCCCAAGATCCCTAAGAGATGAGAGAATTAATTGTTGTCAACAGTTAGCATTGTTCTCTCTTTTTTTTACTTTGTTGTTCTGCATTTGCTCTGTATAAACCTTGGTAATGTTTTAAACCTTGGTAATGATAATAGTCTTTGTGTTACTTATTAGGTTTTACTATTGTGCATGAACAGAGGTAATCTGTTTGCTTCTTTAATTATTTATGAAACACATTGTTTAATAGAGGATTATGACATTGTATGTGATTACTTTGGTGGGGCTTTAAAACAAGAAAGATACTAAGGACACCAGAATAACCTGTATTTCATCACTGAATGTGATGATTCCAGATGTTGATTTTTTATGTGAAGAAGCATAAAATATGCTATTTGCCACCACACTTGTGCACTAATAGATCTGGGGGAATTGTTTATAAGGCGGTGACAACCACTGGAAAAATCTGATTATTCACTTTTCTAGTTGCCTCCAACTGGAACAGATTCTTCTAAAACAGTGCCAAACAAAGTGCCAATAACAAATCCCTTCCTTTTTTGTTGGGAAAGGGCCTTATGATCCCTTTGCATTCTCAACAGACCGCAACTTTTTTAGAACCCTCGAAGTTCAGGACTTGGAGACAAAGCACCTCTGGAGGAATATCAATGTTCAAATCTTGTTTATTTATTTTCTCAGTTTTTGTCACGGTGTTGCCGATGCCATTGCTTTTGTAAAAAGGTCCCTTAGCATCGTTTACCTTTCTCTAATTGGGTGCGCACAAATATTTAAAACAAACACAGGAGATGTTTTTTCAATGACTAAGTGTCCCTGTTGATAACCTAATCATCCATCATCCAGTGATTATAGTTTGTTGTTGAAGTCAGCTGCAAAATCTGTTGGTTTTTAACTATATTCAAAGCTGAAAAATGTACTTTTCTGTAACATAGCACATCATTAGACAGAAAGTCATGGCGTAACTAACCTAGATCATGCAGATAAACATGCCAAAAAGGAAAAAAACTGTACGTGTATATTATTCTTTGATTTAGCTGTTTTTGTGTGATGTTGATATTTGTCTACCAACTTATTTGCCCTTTTTGTTTGCTGAACAGCAGGCAATCTCAATCTTTGAGAACTGACATAGTGTACTGTGGTCTAAGACAAAAAGTCTCTCACCACTCGGCTCGGCTCTCGGCTCTCAGAACTCGGCTCTCACCACCCTGACAGCCAGGTGGGCATGCAATTATAACATAATTACTAGCAGCTTCTTAATAGAAGCAGCTACTGTATATCAGATGCTCACAGGGATTTCTCCACGTTCACGTCCCCAAAACTAAATGTAAGGAGGTCTGTCAGGGGGTACAGAAAATGCTAGATCTGCACATTGTCAAAGAGAGTAAAGGCCTCTTGTCCAGACCTCTTGCTCTTGTCCCCAAACCTGACAGAAACTTGTGTTTCTGCAAAAACTTCAGGAATCTGAAAGACAAGTCACGGATTGATGCCTACCACATACCCCGGGTAGATGAACTTTAGGAGAGGACATGTACGGTGAAGTACCTGCCTGGATTTAACCAAAGGCTATTGGCAAATGCCAAGCCCAAGACATTTTTTTTACTCCCTTAGATCTATAGAACTTTACAAGATGTTATCTTTTGGCCTCCACTGAGCTCCAGCCACCTTCCAGAGTTTAATGGACCGATTATTGAGAATGCACCTCTCTTAAGCTTCAGCCCACTTCAGCGACCTACTGATTTTCTGCAAAGACTGGGACTGTCACCTGGAACACTGTCAGTCTGTACTCACCTCTGTAGCAAAAGAAGGCTTGCATATAAACCCAGCAAAAAGCCGGTTTGGATTTTCCTTGACCCACTATCTGGGTTACATGGTGGGGGGTGGGGGGAGTTGTCCTCAGGTCTACTAGGTAAAAGCCATCTGTGACTGGCCAGTACCCAGGACATAAACTCAGGTGAGGTTCTTCTTGGGCCTGGTTGGTTATTACTGCAGGTTCATCCCTCTGTTCATGGACTGAGCAGCCCTGCTTTCTGAGGTAATGCTGTACTCGGCCTGAAGATGCTGTGCTGGACTCCAGAGTCCATGAAGGCATTCACTGACTTAAAGGTGGCACTTTATGAGGATCCAGTGCTCAGGGTACTGGATTCTTGGAGGCTATTCTTTCTCCAAATGGATGCCTCTAAGAGGGAACTTGGTTCCCAGGTGTTTAAAGGTGTTGAGCATCCTGTCCTGTATCTCAGCTGCAAGCTCCTTTTGAGGGAAGGAAACCATGTGGTCATGGAGAAAGAGTGTCTTGCAGTGAATTGGGCCATTAAGACTCTGTGGTACTAATTGCTCAGTATGGAATTTACCTTGGTGACAGACCATACCCTGCTCACCTGGATGAAGGCCAACAAGGAAAAGAACGCCTGGTTGACTCACCGGTTCCTTACTCTTCAGCGCTAGAGGTTTGGGGTGGAAATCCAAACTGGTCTGGCACACAGGAATGCCGATGCCCTCTCCAGAGTCCACTGTCAGGCTGCTTAAAGACAACTTGTTTGAGTTCGGGGAGAAAGGATATGTGGCATAGCAGAGATCTTTTCCATCCAAAACTCAACCAGTCACCGCTAGAGGGCCCACAAAGACAAGCAATGTGGCTAACCTCCCTGACAGCCAGATGGGCATGCAATAAAAAAATAATTGCCAGCAGCTGCTCCTCTTAAAAGGAGCAGCTATGTCAGATGCCTCCACAGTTGTTGTGGAACCTCACTGTTCAGTTAAGGCACAACTTTCTCCTTATAGAGAGAAAACTTTCATAGCCGAGCATTTACACTTATTGTTAAAATAAAAAATACTTACACAGTGATCCCCCGCAGGTGTTTTATATTGAGATATAATAATAATAATTTAATAAACTTTATTTTATATAGCACCTTTAAAGGTGGCTTCTCAAAGCACTTTACAGGATGACAACAACAATAAATAAGAAGAATACACAAGATAGAACACAATTACAATATATAGAGGAGACCGTGGATGGTGGTACTAAGAAAAGCAAAGGGTTGAAGAATGGAACCAGTTAAGTAAAGGCTTTTCTGAAGAAGAGGGTTTTGAGTCTGGATTTGAAGGAGTTTAGAGAAGGTGACTCTCTGATATCCTTGGGGAGAGAGTTCCTGCGCTTGGGGGCATAACAGGAGAAGGCCCTGTCACCTGTAGGCATCCTCTCACGATTCACCAATAAATGTAGGGGTTTTGTGCATTTACTGGGACAATTATTATTGTAGCAGTAAGTCACAAAATGATTCTTTGATGGGTATTAGAAAACCGACCTTGCGGGATAACAGCAACGCAAACACATGGATACTAATACACGAGAATACATTTATTAATACATAAAATGTGCAGAAAAATAACATACCTTATCAGTGAGGGTTAGAAGAATACAAAAGGTAAATATTAAATCACGAAGAGTTACAAACCAAGAGGGACATACATTCAGTATACCATTCATTTAGGCCCTTTCGTAAATGAACTTGGATTACAACTTCTACACTAGATACTCAAAAGCAAGTACATCACTCATAGGAATTAAATTGATATCAACAGGCGTTGAGGTAACAATTGAATTCTCAAGCTGTAATGCAGAATGTTGAATACTCATTCTATCTGTGTGGATTCAGATCTCCTGCGGACACAAAAGAACAGTGGCAGGCTGTTGCTGTGTCCAATTGGCGTTCTCTGGCCCGGTGCCAGGCAGTGTTGGTTCGGCGTGAGGGAAATGGGAGAGATTCCTGCTGCGACGCTGGTAGTAGGCTCTCTGAAGACCGGGTGTTAGTTCTGGCTTTACTAGCAGAGTTTCTGCACATGAGAAAAGTGACTGCGCGTCCAAGCAGGTCACACTCTTTACACAGGAAGAAGATTGGTTCGTTCCTGATGTAGCGCTAGTTCTGAATACTGATATTCAGCTGTCCACAGTTCTGACCGTAGTTCACTTGTTGATCAGGCTTGCTGCTAGGCTAACCTTGGGTGGATCCTTTGGTTACATGCTGGCAACCTCCGTTCCGGAGGAGCTCTGTGCTGCCTGTTTTACCTGGAGGAACTATGGTCGTTCATTGGTTGAAAGTTTCGTGGGCATTCGAGACCCACGTGGGGTTACCCTGCCCTACCAGTTCCTGACTGGCTGAGGATGAGTAACAATGCTCTCTGACCTTAGGGTTGTAAACAACTTGGGATGAGACTCTCCCTTGGAATCTCCGGGACAGTAAGGCACCAGAGATGACCATTTATTAGGGTTGCTGAAGAATCTCAGCACTGGGGAGTTGTTCCTTATCTGGAAACTCTATCAGCTAGAAAAACAATTAAATGTGAACCAAATGGAATGACCTCTCTGTATCCAGCACCACTGAGTTGAAGGAGAGAGGGACTTGCAAGGGAGCAGCAAACTTAATTCCTGTATTTTTAATAAGCCTTGCCATTACACACCCCTACAATGTAGAGGGGCCTTGGGGACAGTAAGGAGAGCAGAATTAGAAGAGCGAAGGTTGCGAGGTGGGGAGTAGGGCGATAAGAGTTCAGACAGGTACTGAGGTGCCAAGTCATGCAGAGCCTTATAGGTGAGCATGAGGATTTAAAAGTCTACATGGAATTTGAACTGAAGCCAGTGCAAGGACTCCAGGATAGGAGTAAAAATAA
Source organism: Lepisosteus oculatus (assembly GCF_040954835.1). Taxonomy (NCBI): domain Eukaryota; kingdom Metazoa; phylum Chordata; class Actinopteri; order Semionotiformes; family Lepisosteidae; genus Lepisosteus; species Lepisosteus oculatus. The sequence continues at coordinate 32,670,712 of NC_090700.1, forward strand.
TTAATAATAATTGCTTACACTTATATAGCGCTTTTCTGGACATTCCACTCAAAGGTAATGGGGACTCCCCTCCACCGCCACCAATGTGCAGCATCCACCTGGATGATGCGACGGCAGCCATAGTCCACCAGAACTCTCACCACACATCTATCAGTAGGGAGGAGAGCTATCAGTAGGGAGGAGAGCAGAGTAATGTAGCCAATTATTAGGAGGCCATGATTGGTAAGGGCCAACGGGAAATTTGGCCAGGACGCCGGTTACACCCCTATTCTTTTCGAGAAACGCCCTGGGATTTTTAATGACCACAGAGAGTCAGGACCTCGGTTTTACGTCTCATCTGAAAGATGGCGCCTGTTTACAGTATAGTGTCCCCGTCACTATACTGGGGCATTAGGACCCACATGAGCCGCAGGGTGAGCACCCCCTGCTGGCCCCACTAACACCTCTTCCAGCAGCAACCTTAGTTTTTCCCAGGAGGTCCCCCATCCAGGTACTGACCAGGCTCACACCTGCTTAGCTTCAGTGAGTTGCCAGTTGTGAGTTGCAGGGTGATATGGCTGCTGGCAATAACTAATGTGAGCACTTGCACTAGACCTGGTCAGGATTCTGGCAGCTGAATTTTGTTCAGAGTAGATTTAGATACCCCAGTGAGTAGAGCATTACAGTAGTCAATTTGAGAGAACACAAATGTGTTGACCAGCTTTTCAGCCACAGTTAGTGATAGCATAGGGCGTAGTCTAGCGATATTTCTGAGGTGAAAAAAAGACGTTTTGACAGTATGCTGCACATGTGGGTTGAATGTTAAGCCAGAATCGAATATAACCCCAAGGTTTTTCAATTTTGATTGAATATTGAGTGTAAAGGAGGTTATAAGCTTAGAGAAGATGTTCCCAGCACTATCACAGAACATACAATAAATAGATGGAGAAATATAAATCCATTTGTATGATCTCAAAGAGAAGTTGGGTTGTTACTTAATTTTGTATGTTTAGTATTCGTTAACTGCTGAACATCCACAGAACCTTATCACTCATAACTGCAACAATTTCAGAACATTATTATCAGTAAATCTTTTTTGGGTTCAAGTCTATACCTGGAATGCTATCTGTATGGAGTTTGTCTGTTCTCCCTATGTTCGCATGGGTTTCCTTTGGGTGCTCTCCTCCCACAGTCCAAAGACATACTGGCAGGTTAAATGGGTTTTGGGAAAATTGGCCCATGTGTGAGTGATTGTGTATTTGTCTGTGTGTGCCCTGCAATGGATTAGTGTCCCATCCAATGTGGACACTACCTTGCACCCATTGCTTGGCAGGAAAGGCTCCAGCACTCCCACAACCCTTTATTGGAAGAAGTAATGTGAAATTTAATGGATTTTGCAGAACATATAACAGTTTGCAGGTTTCTAATAAATGTGCACTGGGACTCCAGGCTGGCTGTCATGTCCTTATCTTACAAGAAAGTCATTTTTAAAGGAACAGCATGAGGATATGTTTTTTCCTGCTTGAATGTTGTCATATAAGGTTGAACCCACGGGAAGGGCTGTGAGTGAATTCCCAAGACTTGATCAGTGTAGCACTTTAAAGTCAGGTTACCATCAACTGCTGTAAGCACACTTCTGTGGTGACTAGACACTCCTGTCCAGGCTATCACACTTGATTGATGATCAATTAATCTTGGAGAGGTTTCATGACTCATGGTCTCACAGATCATGCTATTTTTGTGCTTATGAGTTTACTCAGACATGCAAGACATTACGTAATAATCAGTTGAGTAATAATCAGTGGTAAGTGCATTTACAGAGGCTTTGAATTTGACTTTGATGAACTATTAATGTTTTATTATCCAAAAAACTGCCTAGATGTTTATGGTATATTGTAATGCTAATGTATTGAACAGAATTCACTAGCACTCAGGGGAGAAAACACTCCATCAGCTTCTGTGTTATGTTTCACATGAATGATTTTTTGCTGTTAGATTTCATTCCTTCAAACCCCTTTCACATATTGAACTTTAAATATCAAGATTAGTATAGACAGAGAAATTGGACAATAGGATGCCATTATTACCAGAAAATATAGTTTACTGTCTGCTTTCTCTTTTGTCTACCAAAATAATTTTGTATAATGTTAGACGTGCAAGCCTTATTGTAACTATTTTCAAAATTGATTTACAGTACTGGATATTTCTGGATGTTTAACTTCAACAGGTTATTAAATAAATATCAAGTATCTCACTTACCCACTTGCCTACCACTGATACAATTAACAAATATTACTACAGAATTAATTCCAAAATTGGCCTAATGCTTTTAGTTCTCAGGGTAGCTCTTATGTTGAAGGATTCTTTGATGTTATTAATTTCAGTTAAAAGAGTAGTTTAATCAATTACCAAGGTAAAACTGCCAATTGGTTTTGTCTGTATTCAGCTGAAACTCATGATATGAATATGTCCAACTCTCACAACCATGTAATTTTTAAAAATCAAAATGATTGAAAATAATGAACACAGAACTGTGCACGACTATTCATATTTTGTAGAATTCAGTGGAATAGTCTTTTCACTGTATTAGCAGAGCAGTTAGCTACACCTGTCACTTTTTCTCGTTTTTTTAACATACTGTACATAAGTATTTTTTTTTATTCTACATACTGTAGGTACTGTGGGTTAAATCATTAAACAAATAAAGATAATTTTACCACATAACAATATTACATTTTACTCAATGTAGGGAAAAAAGGACCTGACCTAACTCTGTAAAGGTCAAAAAAGAGCCAACAGAATCACCCCTGGAGCTGAAGGAAACGGGGTAAAATCCAAAGACTTAAAAGAACCCCTCCTCTGCAGCCTGTAACAGAGATGACTGTACTGAGATTGACTTTGGTATTTAAAATTCTGAAAAAAAATTAGAATCTTCTTCAACCTTGACAGAGAAACTAAGCCTGCAGGACAAAAATGAAACTTAAGGGCAAATGGTTTTCAGACAGAAAATAACATTATTATACTGTGTTGTAAGTTGCAAATAAAATACCTAATATTTTTTGAAAAAGTGATTCACTGGGATCCTTAGCAAAATAATTTGAGGATTGTCTCAGACCAGTAATCCAACAACAAAGACTTGAAATCTCTCTTTTCTTTGTAACTATTCTTGTCTTCTCACAAGAATGATGTATTAACTATCCTGGTGTTTCCTCAATACAATATATAATTAAATTTAAAAGTCAGAAATGCAAGACTTTTTTGGAAATAAAAAAAACTGTTTTTCAAAACTGTACAGATCTAATGGAAGAAGGGAGTTTCTACAACATACTTTACTATAAAAATGATTAATAGGGTAATGTAATAATGTACAGGTAAGAATAAGACCATATTGCCTGTGAGTACATTACACGAGCAAGTGCAGACTACAAAATAAATTGAAGTTTGTGTGTTAGACTTCGAAGCAAAAAGACTGTACAAGTAAAAGCAACCACAACCAGTTAGGTGAAGAATTATATACAGTAACTGGGATTGCACTCTGATCTGTAGTATGTGGTCTCTATGTGCACTGCAGTCAATGTTTCTAGCAGTTTATATACAGTAGGTTGGCATGTGGAGGCAGTTGACAAGATCTCTGGATGTAGTTTTAATACCGTAGGTATGTTTGTTACAAAGCTGGCCAGTGACACGACAATTTTAATGTTTACTGTTTAATTTCTAAGGGTTCCACCATTGGAGTGAATGGAAGATACAGATACAGGATGCAGGGAGGTATACTGTAGTGGGTAGCTCATTAGAACTGGTAACTGGCAGGTTGTGGGTTTGAGTCCCTGCTGCAGATACTGTTGTATCCTTGAACTACAAACTTTAGCCCTGTTGGTCCAGTCTGTCCAGCTTCATAAACAGGGACTAGCATTGCCTGGGGATAATCCCATCGATGGACTGGCTTCCAATCCTGGCAGGGTCTTGTGTTCTGTAGTTCTCTTATCACTATGGAAACAAGGATGAGCTGTGGCCTCATGAGCAGCTGTGTCTCTGCTATGGACGATACCTTTACTTATACGAAGCAGGAGAGCAAAAGGAGCTTACAAGTTGGCAGTCAGCATGACAAGAGAATATGGACGAAGACACCAGGGGTCAGTGGTGTAGGAAAGAAGTCAAAAAAGGAGACTTTAATGGGAACAAAAGACAGAAGTGTTGATTTAGAGATGTGTGGAAAAGAATATATGACTTGAACAGCAAAAAAGGGTGATAAATATTTTCTCTACTTTTCTTGGTTGTTTTTTTTATTATTTTCCAGAAGGCTGTGGAATTTGTACAGATTAGAAAAAGCAACAGTTCACACACTAATCTTTCATATCCTCCTCGGAGTAGGATGTTCTCTACTCTCTGTGAAATACTATTTATCCACAGCTATGCATTATCTCGGACTCTACTGAATTTAACCATTAATCTTTCATGACTCACTATCTATAAAAATGCTTAGAAATCTAGTCAGATCATACCATATGTTCAGCACTGTAATAGAAATATTATGCACATGAAATACCATTCAGCTGATCTTGCTTGTTTGGTTGCTAGTGTATTTTTAATCTACAGTAATACTCACTAAGCAGTAGTGATGGTTCTTTGTGAATACAATTCCAGAATAGAGTTTGGCAGTGTTGTCACATGCACCCAAAACCCTCTGTGTAGAGAAGAGTTTATTTTTCACAAGTGAAACTCACATTTAATTTCCATTCCTGTTATCTTCTCCTGGTTTCCATTGTGACTATAAGGTAGGGGTCTGGGCTGACATTGTCTATCCCTTTCAGGAGTTTGAATTTCTCAATCAAATCTCCACCAGGGGTGTGTGTGGACAACAGTTAATAATCATTGCTGAAAGGTAAAGACACAGGATTGTCCTAAATTAAATGTTGATTTAAATAATTGCAATGGCAAAGTATTTTTAATCCAAAAGTTTTTAAAAATGTCTTACATATTCTAAAGTTTTGCTTCATTTGGCATACATATAGAATAATACATTAATTGCAAGTGATCTGACTTTTTTATATTGATATTTTATATATTTTATATTTTATAGTTTATATTGATAAAGAAATCAGTTCATAACTAAATCTCCTGAGAAACTGAGCCAGTCAAAATTTTGTAAAAAAAACTGGGGTGGGTCCTGTAGACCAGATGTTACAGGTTGGAATGGCTGAATCAGTAGCTGACCATTGTTAGGGTCTCAGCACAGCTGGCACTGAGCCACTGAGGCTGGGTGGGTTTGTGTTGGCCAGAGAGTCCTCAGACTGCATGAAAGAGTGATCCCTTGGATCAGCCATGAACTCATGGTCTTGAGGTGCTGTTGGTGAGAGTTGCACAGTTCTGCCAGCAGATAGAAGATCAGCAAGTTTTCACTGTAGAACTCGCACTGTAATAATAAACACATGATTTGGAGGGTGAATGTTTCTAAGGAAAGCCTACACTATCTTCATCCATCCTTCTGTGGTGGTTCAAGGTTTTTTTGGGGGGTGGAGGTGAGGGCACAGCTGGGGTATATTAATAAATGTGGAGTAACAGTTAAGTCTTTGGACTTAGAACTGGAAAGGTCAGGGTTCAAATCCTCAGTATTACTCTGTTATTGTATTCCTGAGCAAGGCACTATGCTTCGATTATAAGGACCTTGTTTCAATAAATTGCTTAACTACGTACTGTAAATTAGTTAAAAAAAAGCTGCTTTGGATAAAAGTGTCAGTCACAAAATTAATTCTAAAATGAAAAATAATGGCTCTGTCACCATACACACAAAGTACAGATGTCTACATATTTTCATTATTTTTACATTAATAATAATTAGAAGCAAGTGAAGTTACAAGGTAAAAGGGGGGTGGGGGGAGGGGGTGCTGTATTGTGATAGCAGCAATAAACTAAGATGCAGTCTAGGGTTTTTATATTAGAAGATACAGTATCTACCTGGAATGGATTTTTTTTCTGTAGGTGGATAGGTGGTCTACCTAAGTAAAAAGGCAGTGATTCTTCCAGAGGATTCCATTACTAATTTAACGTGACATGGTGAACATTGCATAATGAAGATGAATCAAAGAGGTGGATTCAAACTTTTGTTATTAAATGGCAGATACAGAAGTAGAATTATGACATGTTTGTATAAAATGTGATAGATCTATGACTTCATAACTTGTCCTACACATTGAATATGTGATATGATGTATTTCTGAGTATTTTTTAAAATTTGATCCATAAAACATCTGATAATCATTTAAAATACACAATTTAATTGTAAACATAAATTTGATATTGTGTCTGCTATTGAACAGTACACTAAATGCAGATATGCCTCTTTTTAATAGTTCCCACTACAGAAAAGTATAAATAAATCTTTGCAAACTATTTTTTCTGTAATCTTTCAATAGGGTCTGAAATTCCTATGTAATGAGTTCTCAAACGCATTGAAATATTTAGTGCATTGCATAAGTTTCAGTTTGTAAATTGTGTCCTTAAACAGACTGCAGTGCTGTGATTGGCTGCTAAGGATGTTTCCTGTTCTCTGTTTAGGCACAATTCATTTAAGAGGCATCTCCCAAGACAGATGCATGTATCAAGCCTGGACCTTGGCACAGACCTTCTGCATGTCGATGAACAGCCAACAAGTATAGGACGCATCAAACCAGAGCTTTACAAGCAGAAGTCTGTGGAGGCCGAGGACTCTTCCAAGAACAGTGCTAAGACATGTGGCAAGATCAACTTTTCCCTCATGTATGACTACGAGAACGAGTCCCTTGTTGTGAACATCCTCAAAGCCTTTGACCTTCCTGCTAAGGATCTCTGTGGCAGTTCGGACCCCTACGTCAAGATTTACTTGCTTCCTGACCGCAAGCGCAAGTTCCAGACCCGAGTCCACCGCAAGACCCTCAACCCAACGTTTGACGAGTCCTTCCAGTTCCCGGTACCATACGAGGAGCTGAGCTGCCGGAAGCTTCACCTGAGCGTCTTTGATTTCGACCGCTTCTCTCGCCACGACATGATCGGGGAAGTAATACTGGAGAACCTCTTTGAGGCATCAGACCTTTCAAGAGAGACATCGATCTGGAAAGACATCCAGTATGCCACGACGGTAAGGTGGCCCTGTGATTCTGCTTGCTTGTTTTTCTGCTCAGGTGATTTGGTAGAGATTTTGTTAACTGCATTCACTTTGTCTATTTGAACCAAAATGTTCTGTGGTAGTTGAAAGGAAGATAGGCAATATTGTCACCTAGAAAATGTACATAAGAAAGATTGCAAGCAAGATTTAACCCATCTAGCCTCTCTCACCAGGGTCTTAAACAGCATTACTGAATAGCTGATTCTATACTCCCATAAGCCTTTGTGTAAAGAAGTGCCCATAGTTCATGTTACACTCTGATTCTGAAGAAGTGCACTGGGTTGACTTTGTTAATGCCTTTGACCATTTTAAATACTTGAAACAGGTCCTCTCATTGTCTGCTCTGTCCATGGCTAAAGTAATGCAGTTCTTTTAGGCTATCAATGCAGAGGATGAATGTGTTTTAAATTCAGGAAGAATCTGGTTGTATCTCCTCTGGACTGATTTCATACAAGCAATTTTTATAATATGATTGTTACAAAACTGCAACATTATTATAAATGTGGTCTTAGTTCCGCATTGAACAATTTTAACTTAACATTTCCTGATTTAAATTCTAAGCTTTCAACTACATATCATAAAATTCTTCTTGCTTTATTTATTTCTTCCCCACATTCTTTTGAAGATGTAAATGATATTGTCACGATTATAGTTCCCCCTCCTTAAGGGTGCTCCAGCCCGTTCACGTGAGACTTTATTCTATGCACCTGCTCCCTATTCCCAGCCCACCTTAAAAGCCAGGCGCTGACGCTCATCCGGGCTCTGCATCTGATTTCCATATCGTGCGAGTCCTGGACCAGGAAGCGCCTGGTCCCGTTAAGGTTTTAACCTCTGTTCCCGTTCCTGTTCCCCATCCGCCGGTTCCAACCCGGCCTTCGTGGTTTTTTAATCCTTCTTCTGATGGATCTCCTGGTTTTGGATTTACCCTTGCGTTTTGGATTTTCCCTAAGGATTACTCTCGGATTGTTTGCCTCGGCCACACCTCCCCCGTGCACCAGCGCACCTTGGACACGCCCCCCTGTCTTCAGCCCCGTTTTCCTGCATGACGTTTCCCTAGTGTTCCCCCACTCCGTCGGACTGTGTCGTCCGCATAGGGTCCGGAAAGAACTGTTCGTTACAGATATGTCATCATGAACACCTCTTCTAGATCAGCATTCCCTAATTTGTGTTTTTAGCTAAAGTTTTTACTTGCTGCATGAAATCCACAAGTGAATTTGCTTGACATTATTGATTTTTGTTCTTTAAGACATTCAGGCAAAATCTTTAAAACTCTGCTAAGTAAGCATCTTCAAGGTGTCAGCATATGTTGGATTCTTAATCAGCTATTCAGCAACGAGAGGTATTTATAAGGAAGGGAATTTTATCTTTTTTTTCTGTCTGCCAAAAGAAGCAGCCCATAATAAAGTAAGTTGCTGGGGTACAATGTGTCAAGATGTTGTATATAGTGATGCCTAAAGATAAGATCACTTTTTCTTGTATTAGGAATTTGTCTTTTCACATACTCCAACTTGCTCTCCATGAGACACACAGACAGGGAGTGAAGCTTGGGGTCAGAGCACAGGGTCAGCCATTTATATGGTGCCCCTGGAGCAGCTGGGGTTAAGGGCCTTGCTCAGGGGCCTAACGGAGTAGGATTCCTCTACCAGCTGCAGGATATGAAGCAGCAACCTTTCAGCCACAGGCAGAGATCCTTAGCCACAGAGCCACCACAGGAACAGTAGACATGTTACACACCTGTTTAAAAATGATCATTTTGATTGTTTTGCATTAGGAATTAATGCAGGTCACAGCATCCAAGAAGAACTCATTTTGTAGCTCAGCTTTGGCGGCAGCCTTATTGTGAAATCCTGCAAAGACTGCGTTCTTGCATTGCTGGTGTGGGATTCTGAAAAGCATATCATTTAAATATGTTTAAATATGAATGAAACTGAGGCAGAATAGACCATTTTGTTTTTTAGTAACTCAGGAACAAAGGGTTAGAAAATGGAGGACTGAGATAGAAAATTAATTCTATGGAATTTTACATGTGTTAAATATTATGGTAATAAATTCATAGCATTTAGTTCACAAAAAAGGCAACAAAATATCCCTTGCTTCCTGTATACAATGATTCCTCTGACCTTTGCTGCAGTCTGTTATTTGCTTCACTTTACATTCCTATTATTACTGTAATGTAATTTTGTTCCTTCTTGCCCTTTGGCAAGGAACATACAATCATTATGAATGTTACTGTGAAAAAGAGACACAGACAATGGTATTCTCAGCACTCTTATCATTACAGCAACACAGCATCTCTTCTACCAAATGTGCATAGAAAATGAGAAGAACCTGCACAAAGACACCCTCTGCAGCTGTGGCTCGGATCACACCAGCTGAGCAACTTTTGTGAAACAAAAGACACATTAATGAGTAATGCATAATGAAATGATAGCATTTTTAAAACATCAATCTTTAAAAACAATAATGAGATATTTCATTTGTTAATACAACTCTGAAAACCTAACCAATTCAATTTGGAAATGAAAAACTCTGTATTTGCGTTAACAATGCACATCCATTAATATTAGTTATATTACAAATAGTATATATGCAATTATGTGTAATAATAGCTACAGTATAGCACACTGTAGATTTTGAAACACTGTGGTCCTGAAGTTGTTTCTCATTTGTTTGACTGCATATTAATGCTATAAATAACAATCACTGCATGAGGAGGTTAAATCAGGAACAGCTGAATGTTGAAACAAACTTGTTAGTTGAAACAAATATTAGTTGAAAGAGTCTAAACAAATGTTACTGTGTTTAACTGTAGTGTTCCACATCCCCCAGAGGAGACTGTTCCAGCAGCCTCTTCCCTTTTTCCTTAAAACTCACCGTCTTCACCCTCCTTCTCTATAAAACAGGAAGGAGTATTAAAACCCTCCAGTGAGTAACATGCCCTCTGTGAAATAAAGGGCAATTAACCTTCTCCAGCCTACAGTATCAGTCCCCACTTTGCCTACATAGAACCAGTTTGGTCATATTTCATTTTAAATGCTGTATATTGAATTGGAATGTCCAAATGAAAGATTGGTCCTGGTTTGGACTCACTCATGCGAAATACATGCTAGTGGTCTCCGTACAAGAGCCATCTCAATGGCCCTGCATGTTTATGAAACTCACTGCACACCCTTTTGGTTTGAAGGTACAGTAGCTGCAGTAGAAGTTGTTAGAAATGCAGGATTCACATATGAATCTGTCTATTACATGTGACCAGGATGCAGCACGGCTTCAGTGAAACGTTAAATCGTGATGTTCGACTGAGTGACAACACATTTCACTCCAACATATTTTAACAGTTGGTCGTAATTGGCTTAAGAAGAATACAGGAAGGTGAACACAATAAAGGAAAGTGGGATTTGTATCATTACGGTGCAAAAGGCAAAACCACTTTGAGTGGCCTGTGTCTTCTGCCAGGGCTTTTCTCTGATTAAAATAAAATATTGGGCATAAAACATTGGAAAAAACAGAACCTAAAAAATGTGAGAAATCTGAAATCTTTGATAAGTTACAAATGAATTATGTACACTATCTCCTCATGTCAATTAATTATAAAACCAAAATGAGGAACTTGTGCCAAATGCCAAAAGCATCTCTGGTGTGCAAATATTTTTCCATATATATAAATATGTATTATGTGCACAATTGAAATGCAGTCTTTTTAAGGGGCCTAGAAATTAGGAAGCAACTGTTACAAGCAAAAATGATGTTAGAAAGTTCAACTCCTTCAATATTTCAAATCTAATTTGAGGTTTGGCAGCAAGCGCAGCATGTGTGGATTTAATAAAACATTTTACTTTTTTTATCCTGCTGTTCCTTCCTGAGTTTAATAAGTGTGAAATCCTGGTCTAATATATAACAAATATGCCAAGTGGGTTTTTAATGAAAAAATAAACATTGATTGATTAACTGTTTGATTGATAACATGATAGAAGATTATATATCTTATGAGCAAATTGACTTTTTCTCCTTGAACTAAATCAGGAATCAAATATACATTTTCACAAGGACACATTACCATTTAATTTAAAAGCAGTTTTAGGCCGATTAAATATGGCGGTTCTCAACTGAAAGCTTTTTTCTGCAGTATTTCAGTCTATTTAATGCATCAACATTACTTTTGTTCAATTCAGTTCAATTCAGAGAGGACTGTAAACTAAAAACTTTAATAACCTGTTTTTAATAGTTTTTGCATCATCATTTCCATTTCAGGGCGTACTTTTAGAGTGAAATACTTCTGTGAACTTCTAAAAAAAGAAAGTTAACTGCTGAGTGTAATCTAAAATAACATTCTCCAACTCCCACATTCAGTGGAGGTGAAATGTACTGTATGTAGTTGACAGGGTATGCCTTCCCAAAGGAACAAAGTCTGGATTATCTTCTAGGCCTTGCATCAGCAACTATTTCTTGGCATATGAACTACATATTTTTCATTAAATGAAAGAGATTACATTTTTAAAATATCTGTCTTATTTGTCATTGAAAGAGTCATCTTAGTTATCGTATACTTCAAACTTGCGATGGCTGCTCAGGGTTGACACCTTTCGGTGCCCCTGGGATCTTTTTATGGGGTGAAAAGGTAAAGGACAAATCCAAAAACGTTTTTAATAAATATGAACAAACATTTCATTTTTTACTGATTCTTCCACCATACATTGCCTCAAGGAGTTTTCTTCTGATGGGAAGGAAAATGAAAAGAGAATTTCAAAACTATACAATAGATCTTTAGATTCACATGTAAAAACTGAAACGTGTAAAATTTTGTTATTACAATGAATGCAAGAAATTAAACACCCACATCTACATTTGTAGTAAAATGTGAATTAATAGCATATGTTTTTAACGAACTTTAAAATTAATTAACAGATGTCTGATTTAAAGTGCATATGCTAAATTATGTAAATTGTATTTTTTTAATTCAGCTTACAGATGGCCTCAGAAGGTGCCTTTCCCCATTTTAAGAGCTCTGCCTCTTTCAGTACCTCTCTTATTCCCTGGGATTTTAAGGAATCTTTCTTGCTCTTTTGTAATATTGCAGCTTAACTTTAGATATGTAATAATGAGTGAATACAGTATTCTATCTATCTAATATCTATAAAAAACATAAATATATTATCTGTCATAAATGCTATCAACAGGACCCAGTGCCTTGATTATGTACTGGTGTTATCTGGTCAAGCATATAAACTGTGTCACCAGTTTGAAAATACATTGTACGGTCTATAATGTTTTTGTTTTAATTACTCATTGGCATAAAAAGTAAGATGTTAATATTACCGGGCCCAAATTACTTAGGATATACTGGACTCACCAAATTTACAACCTCCTATTGTGTCTTTCTGTCTCAGCGTCACTATTTTTTTATTACGTTTGATCTAATCAGACTCATCATACTCTGCTCTGGAAATGTTCAAATAGATAATGGCTTCCTCAAAGGCCAACAGGAAAACCTGTTGCATGGTCCTGCAGTCATATGGGAGGTCACAAGGGACCACAGTTTCATAGAAAACATCTGTTGGTCAAGTTTATTGACTATGGATGAAAGCGTCTGGACTGGAATCTACAAATTCACCAATAGTGGTGAGGTTCATAATATACTTCAGACTGGAGTTTTACTCTATAGTCCATTACAATAGATTTTGGTCCACTGTACATATACAAGCAATTAAAAACTCTAGGTGTTATAATTTTAAAGCCTTTTTATACTGTGTCATTGTGAAGATCTTCAAAAATAACCAAATGTCCTTTCCAGGCAGTAAATGAATTTTTAAAATTTTAAAATAATTAAAATTAAAAAATAAATGTAACACAAGCATCAAACAATCCTTATGCTTTTATATCAAGTTACAGATCCAGAGAAGGCTAAAAGCACTGCCCCTTTCAAGTGAATGCCTATGATATTCAGACGTAATGGACGGATTATACAATGATAGTTATATAACTTATCACTAGGGCAGTTGTTATTTTTCTGTATAACCATATTAATCAGAAAGACACTAAAGTGTCTTGGTGAGACCGTTCAATAATCTTGTAGCTACTGCTAAAGTGGCAGAAAGCAGTTAGCTCCTTGTGTGCAGTGCTAATTTTATTGAGCTGTGGTGATTTGCAGCAAAAACACAAAGCATTCCTTTTAATTGGTGTCATAAAACATGCTCTGGCAGAGAGGCACAAGGGAATGGTCATGGCTGTTGTTTAATGAAGTGACAAGCACGTGAAATTTAAAGGCAGAATTCTAGAGCTGGACAATGTGGGGAACTTTATAAGGCTTCAGACAGCAGAAAATTTAAATATAGGATTTTCAATGTTATATTTCAAAGCTTTGAAGTGGAATAACAGCTGAATTTTTCATGTTGTGCTAGCTTATCAGAATGGGTTTCGTTGTTTAAAATAGCATGCAGTAACATGAAATGATGAATGTAGCTGTATAGTAGTTCTCACAAAACCACACAGTACGGCATGGGCATTGAAGTAATAAACATGAGCTTGTAATCAGAGTTACTGTCAGACATTAAATACTTCATGAATGGTTCTTGATAAATAATTCTCTTTACTTTTTCTTAGCAAAAAAAAAATAGTTCATTATCTTTACTTTATTTTTCAAATTTCCTTGAGGACACATTTTGTCTGTGGTGTTTTGTTGTTAACCCCTCACTGTGTTTTCATTTTAGTGATATGTAGAGAGGTTATGAATGCCACTATAGCAAAACATAACATCTGTACTTGCAACAAGTGTTTCATTCATGACTTTTGTCACATATACAGACATAGTTCAGGTGGGTAACTGCGTCAGCATGCAAAGGAACAAGTAATAGGTTTATTCCATGCTGAAAAGAGAAGAAATCACTGACACCCGAAGTGGACTCCACAGCCGAAAAGTTGTTTCCTTTCTTCTCTTTTCAGCATGGAATAAACCTATTACTTGTTCATATACAGACCTATACAATAACTTTTTTTCGATGGTTTTGATTTGGTAAATAATAATAAAGTGGTGGTCTCATTCTCCCTAAAGAGCTCTGAATGTATGCTCAAGTAAAAACTGTGCTTTCACTCCTCTTCACAGGAGAGTGTTGATCTGGGAGAAATCATGTTTTCACTATGTTACCTGCCCACTGCTGGCCGTCTCACACTCACAGTGATTAAGTGCAGAAATCTCAAGGCCATGGACATCACTGGCTACTCAGGTAAGAACTGAAAAGTGCATTTTTAGAATCTGGCTCCATGCAACCCTGCATGTATGAAGCTGTTAGAAAAATGGTGGATGGATGAATTTCAAATTGACACTATTGTGGTCACCAAAATGATGATTTCTGTGTGAATGTACTATAGTTACTATTGGTATATGAACCACTTTAACATACTCAGTTCTATCATTGCCAGTCCTGGAACATTCAAGAAACTGAATATTTGTAAGAAATGTCACAGTAATAAAAACATACAAATCTGAGTGCGGCTTTCAAATAGGAAAGATCACTAGTCGGAAAGCCTCAGCTCAATGATCTTATGTAAAATTGGCTGTGTTAATGGTACATCTTTAAGGGAATGCCAGGAAAAACAGATGTTTTTTTCATTAAGGATGCGAATAAGGAAGGTTTGGTGCAGTCTGACTGTCTTTTTCAACTCTATTTTTCAACCGGTCTCATTAACAGCATGATTTTATTCACTAGCACAATTTTATCCTAAAACAAAGTATAGAGAGAACTCAGAGGCTAACTGCTCTGTTCCCACTTGCATTTTAAATAGTTTATTTTTCAAGATTCTTATTCCTTTGTATTCTTCTGCATTTTTCTTTATGAAGAATCCCAGCCCTTTTCCTTTAATAATATTAATGTGTTGGCTGTTGTTCATTTTACATGATTTGACAGTGTTGTTTTTTTGTAATTATCAATTGAAAAACAAAATAATACGGTTAAGTACAGTTTTACAGATAGAAATTCAAGTAAAAGTGAACACCAAAAATACATATCTCTGGACAGCTTTATATTGCTGTTCTGAAATGATAGAAAACATATACAGTATATATATATTTTCTGAATACACATCATATATGGTCTTTTGTCTACACCTGTATTGCTGAAGTAGATGTTAAAAGGCTAAATGCCATGTTATTGTTACAGCAGGTCAACTTATATGTCAAACACTAATACAAGTGTCTGCTGCTTCAGTTGCTTAATAAAGTGTCAAGCTTATATTAAATACTGTATGAATCTCATTAATTGAAGTTTCACAAATTGATTATTACTTTCATTTCATCTGCAGGAAGGAAGGCTTTAACAATTGTCCGCGCAATATTAAAAACCTTCCTTTGAAGATATGATGACTTTCCATTGTGCTTTACTTCAGTCTGTGAGCAACATCCATAGCAATTACATTTTACCCCCCAAGCAATCCAGTTTTACACTAAGTTATTTCATCTGCTGTATTTTCTATGAGCTCAAGATAAACACGACAGCTTACATATGCTTTGAGGCGCCGAGGCGGAATGGATCTAAGAATCTAAATGCTTTATTTTAACTACAATCAGCTTTTACCAAAAACAGTACAGTAAATCTGCAGCTAGACTCTAAAATATTCTGACACAAGTGCAAAAAATGTGAATACAGTACATCTACCTAGAAATATTTAAAGAATCCTCCAAGTGTTATAGCCACTTCAGTAAAAAATCATCTTCTTTTATCAATAGGGCATTTCATTCAATCCCACACAATTCTGAGTTTCTTCTGCCTATATTAAATATTGTTTTTGATTTTAATTGCTATCATCATTTTCTTTCATGGTCTATAGGGAGTCTGCATTTTCTCTTGTGTCTTGGTTAATCTTGAAATTCTCCATTGCCCTGTAATGGACTGGTGTACCAGTACAGGGTGTTGATTGGATTTTCACCCAGTGCTCCTGTGATAGACTCCAGGTTGCTGTGATCCTAACCTAGAATGAATAATTGTCTGATGTTCTTTAATATATAAAATATTATATATTATATATTATATAAAATAAAATTATTTTTTTTTATATGGAGAAATAATTTACATGATATGCATGGAATCTAAAACTGGTCTCAGAAATGGTAAAATTAAAGATAAGATACAAAAATAAACCAAGGATGCACTTCTGCTTCTAGCATATTTTATCCAGTTATTGTTTCTCCAGAACACTCTTGGTCTTCTCTTTTGTAGCCTTATACTGCCACCTAACTACAGAAATAAAAACTTCTCCTGTGTCAGAATAATTATAATTCAATATCCTGGTTAAAAAAAAACTTTCTAGAACTAGAATTTGTTTACAAAAACATTTAAGGACAGTAGGGGCACACACAAAAATAACTGGAATTAAAAGACTATTTTATATAATAAGTATTTTAAAAGTAGCTACCATAAGATGTGTTCGTGCTCTTGTTCAGTAGCCTAAAACCAACTCGGAGACATGAAGCCGGAGTGAATCCTTGTAGGTTTCCGAATTGCACTCTGGAGCAACAGTGGATTATCAGACCCTCTGGAGCCTGGAACCGGAGTTGAGCTTAAAACGCTGCTGGATTCTCTCCTGACAAGCACTACAGCTGCTGGATAGATGAAGTGTAACCCATCTGAGTAATTTGTGCCATAAAACATCTACATAATGTAAATGGGAAACCTTTCTCTTCCTGGAATAGCTATGTCCTTCTTCAAATCTTATCAGATTTATTAGAACCTCAGTGCAAAGGATACAAAGGCTTTCAACACAGAGAGATTAAAAAAAGAACAAAAACGTATTTCACACAAATCATAAATAATTAACATTGTGAATCAAAATCTGTAGTAAGGATTCAAAATAAGTACTTAAAGATAGTCAGGCTACATCTGCTTAAAACAGTGATTCTGTAATGAGCAGCTGTCTCTCGGAGCTGTTGCAGATATATATGTCTATATATCTCAGCCCTTAATGAGCTCAATCAGCTCATTATTGGCTTAGTGGGACTGATTTAACAGCTTCCTCCAACCCCTCACATGCCAAAGCTCTGAAGAGAACTGGAAAACCTGAAGACAGACTGCAGACCAGGTTTGCCCACCTCTGATTTAGAAAGAAAATTAGTGAAGGCATGCGCACACAAGTTAGCCAGGGATCTGGTGGTCCAGCTGATTCCAATTAGGATTTTTTTTAAATAGGTAGAGAACACAGGTTAAGGTTGGGGGAGCAAGAGTTGGCACCAAAATGAGTCCTGTTGTTTAAATACTCATCCGTTGTTCTGTCAATTTAGAAAAAGCTATTCTGTCATATTGAGAAGATCGTTAGGTAAGGTTTGAGATGTGGGAATGGATTGCATCTAGAAGTATGAAGAGTGAAGCACAGTTTGCTTTTCCCAAACACACATTTAACTACTAGTGGCGAGCACACTCCGAGGACTTGGGGCTCCATTGGGAAAGAAGGTGTGAGCTCTCAAGTAGACAGTAACTTATGAGCAGGAGGTAGATTTAATTACATACAGAGTTCCAGCCTCAGCCCTGCCCAGCGATTCCCCATATGATTATATTCCGCTTCAGAGCATGCAGGGTGCAAAGACCCAGCAGGTGGTTAATCTGTGTAGGTTCTCCAACACCATGCGATCAGCTAAGGAGAATCTGCAAGAACATCTCAGTTCTGGGCCTCATGACCCTGGTTGGAGAGGATCTAGTGGTCTCTGTTTACTTAAATAATGTAAACCAAGCTTGAGATGGGTGCACTGTTGGGACTTGAATACTGAATTGCTAACCTAACTTCTGTAAGATACTTTGGATAAAAGCATCAGCCAAATAAATTTCAAATAATAGCATGAAATGTCAATTTTTTTTTCAATTAAAAGAAAGTCTGAGGATGAATTGAGTTTTTGAGTTCTTCTTGACATGTGGTTTATCTGTATAGTGCGTTTAATCTTGATTACTACTAATGTTTTCCACCCTGTGTCCATGTCACAAAATGAGAAAAGGGCTTAACCAGTATTCTATACCCCTGCTCTGGTGCAGCCATTCCAAAGAGACATGTAAGTTTTGTATTGGACATATAGAATTTGGCAACACTGTATTTCATTGATCAAACCAATAAAATTCATCATCATAAAGTTGATTTGGCTACATATCCCCTATTCTCTGTTGTGCTAGATCTTTTCTTTTCTTCTCCCTCCTTTTTCCCTTCGCAGACCCCTATGTGAAAGTGTCCCTAATATGCGATGGAAGACGCCTGAAAAAGAAGAAGACGACTATCAAGAAAAACACACTTAATCCCACCTACAATGAAGCGATTATCTTTGACATCCCACCAGAGAGCATGGACCAAGTCAGTCTTCTTATCTCAGTCATGGACTATGACAGGTATGCATCCTATAGTATGTTCACACCAACACAGAGGACAGACATAATTTTAAAGTACATTGTCATCATAATTGCCCTGCGATGGATTCCGCCTGGTGCCTAATGCTTGCTGGGATAGACTCTGGCCCCCTGAATTGAATAAAGCATTTAGAAAATGGATAGATAGATAGATCATCCTCATAATACTAACTATACAAGGACTGAACAAACTGCAAACGTATTCCTAAAAACTAAGCATATTTGAAGCTAATTTTCATTATGCATTTTCACCTCCTGATCTGTTATTTTTACATAAAAAATAGGTTGTATAATTTAATGTTCAGTATTATTGTGTCTTGTATATTACAATGATTTATGTGTGCAGAGTGTACACACTTTGATAACATGACAAAAAAAACAAAATTATTATTAAGAAATACTGTCCATATAGTCCATACTGTGCAAATAAGTTAATATACTGTATGTAGGATATGGCTCTCACTTCACAGATGTAGCAGTCCCACTAATGTATTATCATTGTGGGATTCTTTGAAGTGTAGGATCTGTATGTAAATACCCTTTTAAGTACAAAATAAACAAAAAACATCAAACTTCATTTTAATTAAGTTATTACACAGAGAATGAGAAGACAGAAGCATACCCTAAAACTGACTTTGTACAGTGTATAAATGTTTAACACAGTTTCATCATAGCATTCTCCTTATACATGTGATTTGCAGTGTTCTCCCTACTTTAGCAAATCAATTTGCCCCTTCAAGTTTTAATTTTGGTCAGCTTTGGACTGCTTCTTCAACCACACCCTGTTTGCATTTGTATCTTTATCTTCTCATGTGGCAACACTGCACTGTCTCAAACTATAATGATTGCAATTACTAATTTCAAAAAGCTGTTGTGGGAAGAGCCAACAATAATAAAAAAAAACAGATTTGAACCAGAGTGCATGATAGTGATTTATGTTGAATTTGACCAGAAATTGATAAAACAGACCAAATGCAAAGCTGCAATTTTAAAATTGTGTAATGGACTACTAATAACATACAATATTTACAATACTTCTTTCAAATCTGGTCAGCTGATGCCACAAAAGTAAAGAGTTCAGAGACAGATTACAGGACCTCTTAAAAATATTGAGAAAGTCAACATAAAACACTACTGCAAGCTCCACTAAAATTACAGGTACACAAGGAGAAATTCTGGTGCTTTCTGATCTCAAAATTGGGGCTCAGACTTAAACTTAGACCGGGTGTTTGAACAAACTTATATGGCTCATTCCATAGGACTCTTCCAAAACCAGCTGGGTGCCTGAGAGACTGCTCAAGTGCTCGCCACCAGACATGCAATATTAGCTGACCTCTCCTTCATACTGTAGCTTTCGAATGCTCTTTGTAGCATTTTGAGAGTGTAGGAGCCTATCCCAGCAAGGCCACTCTGTCACAGGGCACACACAGGCACACACTCTCACCGGCACCAGTTTTTTCCAGGAGCAAATGAACCTACTAGTTTTTTTTTTTGGGGATTGTGGGAGTAAACCGAAGCACCTGGAGAACCCCCACACCAACACAGGAAGAAAATACAAACTCCACACAGTTAGCAACTCAGGTCCCACAGTTCAACCCATGGCCCCGGCTGGCAGCGAGGGTAACCATTATGCCACTGTACAACCTCTCTGTCACGTCATTTATTGTCAATTCGAATTTCCAAAGAATTTTTTTTTGTGCCTTTTTTGTCTCCAGACCTTATTAACAATTAATGGAAACAATTCATGGATACCAGCCTTCTCCATTTATCTGTAGGGTGGGACACAATGAAATAATAGGCGTGAACCGTGTGGGAAGCAACGCTGAAGGTCTCGGCAGGGACCACTGGAATGAAATGCTGGCCTACCCTCGCAAGCCTATTGCTCACTGGCACCCATTACAGGAAGCAAAGAAATCTGTCAAAGAGGTTTGTGCATGTCGTCTCCTTTTAACTTCAGGCTTTGATTTACATTTACAGCATCTGCACAAATATTTGGTTAGTTATACTCTAGAAGGAGCTTCTGTTTACTGGACAGTTATGGAAAAGTACTTATTTCAAGTATTGCATCTCCTTCCTTTTCTTGAGTTTATGGGACTTAACATTGCATCCACAAAGGTTGGTGAGCTCTTACAGAGCTCCTTCCCTCACAAATGCTGACATTTATGTCAGAAAAGAATAACAGACAGCATTAGTATGTTAAAATGCTTTAACACCACCAATTGAAGAAGGAAATGCAACAAACTGGACTAGTGGTGTAAGAACTGAGACACATACTGTACAGAAACAAAAGCGTAAATCAGCTAATAGCTACAAAATTAAAGTATGAGAACAAGCCTATACACATAAGAGAAACCAAAAATTGCGCATGATAGTAGAAAGCCATAGAGCAGAGAATGAAATCAAATCAAATCAAATCAAAATCAAATCAAATCAAAGTTTATTTATCAAATGCACAAAAATACGGCGTGCAGCAGTAGTTGCTGGCAATGAAATGTATTTTTCCGCGAGCTCACAAAAATCACAAGAATCACAAAAATCACAAAATTAATGGAACAGAACAGTTAGGATGAAAACATATAAGGATGGTCAACAGGGAGGAAGAAATTTTAAGAACAAAGAATAAACAAATTAAGGTCTGTGGTTTCTAGTTAACACTCACGTCTGCACAAAATGTGGTGAAAAATTCGGCACAAATATAAGGATTTACCTTAACTTCAATTATCTCTATAGGCAATACAGTAACATACTGTATATACCGTACACTCAAAACTAGCATGCCAAGTCCAAAAGTAAAGCTTTACTATTGCAATCCAATGTGGAAAGACTGCAAAATGAATTAATAAAAATGAACAAAATTCCAAGACCAAGTCCTAAAGAATTGGAGAGTTACTGTTACTGTGCTGTTATTTTTCACATTTCAAAAACCAGTGGAAGTGCTGCTCTGTTTCTAACTCTTAGAGAGAAGCAGCAGTAAAGGAATACGAGCTTGGCCCTTTACTGCCGTCGTCCCAGGCTAACCTGAGAACTGAAGGGGAGAGGGCATTGCCTTACTGGAGAAAGGAGCCAATGGAGATTGAGCTTGTATAGTGGTTTAGGTCAGGACTAAGGGAAGCACCTGGAAAGACTGGTCCTGCAGTGTTTTTTTTTTTTGGGTCCATGATTTAACAAGTTTTGAAAATGCCCATAATTTACAATTGATGTATTAATTCTCTAAGGTGCAAAATACCATTTATTACCTTTGGTTTGTTTTACTGATTTCAGATTCAGTTTCAGATTAGTTTTTGGTATAATACCAAAGGGTATTTATTTCTCCTGCTGTCTGGTTTGATTTGTGCTTGCAGACAAGATGCTGTCATGACCTCCCCCTTGCACAGTGAATTTGAAATCCTTCCATCTGGGCATCGATTTAGATTGCCTAGATTCAAAAGCAATAGAACTAAATTATCTTTCATTCCCATGGCTATTAACTTAACTCATTTTGACAACTGATTGTATATTTTTTGCATTTTGGACAATAAAGGAAGTAATTAAGTAAGATAACAAGCTCTTCAGTCTTGGGTCCTGGTTCTGTTTGTACCCCCAAGTTGCTCCGTGCTGCTGCTCTTCTTCGCCGCCTCATTGTCTTTTCATTGCCAGTAACTGTTGCTGCTCTCTTGCTGTTCAGTGGCAGGGTCGCACCGCCAGCTTTGACAGCCAGGGATCCTGCCCCTCACCCAAGCCCCCATCGACTCCCTGAAGGAGGACCATGCCAGGGTGGGTTTGCAGACACTGCTCTACTCTTGCCATCTTCTTGTCTGAGGACAATTCCTTCTTTGTCAATTGTCATCCAACTTGAAGAGTCACAGGACAACACAAATGGATGGAATTTCTGACTGAGATCAATTGCATTTTGACATGGTTACAAGAAACATACATTCATCATTCCTATCTGGTTTTAAAACAAACACTTAACCCTCTTGATTTTCCATACATATGAATGTAATTACTTAAAGGTACCATGCCAGTTTGTTGCCAGAGTGATGTATTTCCGAGGCATGGGGCTCTTTATAATACTTATGGTCTTTTCTATAGCATGGAGACACAGGGAAATCCCAAAACACACTAGAACTACACAGGAAATTACCATTGTAGCTGACAGCAAAACAAAATGGCTAAGAAAGGAAATGTCTGAGAGATAATAATTAAGTGTAGGTGATCAAAAGTAGTAATATATCTGCTTATGTGTTGTGTCCACATGCTCGCTAAGGTCTAAGCAAATGAGGTAAAAATAACCTCAACATAATGGAAACAGAAGGTATAAGGAGCCCAGTAATGCTTGGAACATGCATGTCATCTTCCTAGAGAAAACATTTCATAAACATGCTTCCTGCAAATTCTGTTTAGCAAACCTCAGACACAGGTCTTTACCTCATAAGTGGAAAATTGTAAAGTCCATCTACAAGCAAGGAAGAAAAACCAGTACCAGTTGAGAGAAAAAAAATCAGAAAGTCTTCAAATACATATACTGTAAGTGTATAGTGTCATTTCCAACTCAACTGGAAAATAAAACTTTTTAACAGTCTTAGCACACAGGCAACATGAGTTAAGGAAAGGAAGCACTAGTCCATCATACCTACAGTTTTTTAATTAAAGTAACATATGCAAAACAAAGAAAGTAAGATGCTGTTTTGAAATTTCTATAAACTCTTGTGATCTAGTTCCCTAGACATGGTTCGTTTTAAAACCTAAAGAGGTAGAAATCCAAGTGAAAATCCCAAGGATTAAGATCTGTTCAATATATAGAAAACAGAGGGTAGTGTTTTGAGAAGAGATCTCAATGTCGATTCACATGATCTCTCTTGGCATTTATATTGTCTTTTTAAATTTGTGCTGAGTGTTTGATCTCATTTTGTATCTGGCTACCTTTTGCATGCCCTGTAAGATTTTTAAATCTTATTTTTTAATCGGTTTAATCAGTATTGCTTAAACTGCCCTTAAAATCAAGTTTTTATTTATTTACCTTGTGGAATAAACCATACTTATTTGCTTTGATGATGATCATTCATCCATTCTCGACCAATTCCACGTCTATGGGCCCACTCCAGTCTGCTTGTCTTAAGGACATTCCTTTACAGCCTTTCATAAAACTTTAAAAGCAAAGAAAGCAAATTCCCTGGACTGCTGATTTATAGAATAAACACTCATGTTTTAATGTTTTATTCACTGGACCCCTCGGGTTTCTTCACCCTTATTCTTTCTAACTTGTTGTGGTTGTCATAGGAGACCTAATTTAGTTAGCAAAATTCTCTGTTGTGTTTTTTTCCCCGTCAAAATTGAAATTGAAAACCTGTATTAATAGATTCAATAATAGTGTTAGTCTTATCATATACTTTTGAGAGTTTAACAAAAGATATTGTCTGGAATTCATTACTAGACATTTTGCATGTTGGCCAGCAACTTGCCTGACCCACACAGAATCTGAAATTTGCCCTGGATGGTATCCTTTGATTCCTCTCCTTGAAGTTTCTGATCTCTGGACTCCCCAAACAGACTCATAATCCTTGTACTGTGAGGTCCTGATCTTGGGTGGTCAGGCATACTGCTGCTGCTGTAAGCAATTACAACAAACAGTATGCTGCCCTGTTGTTCTGCACTTTGCATGAAACTACTGAGCTTCTGTTTTGATATAGAGCACAGAAACTGGGAATTTACACAAAATATTGTCCAAACAGATTTAGCAAATTGCTCCAAATCACAGTTTCACAATTTCAGAAAGACAACATAATTACCAAGTGAGAGAACATAATATGGCCTTTCACATTCTTATTCTTAAAAAAATTGTATTCAAGGAAAATATCAGTTTGGTGGTTCAATTAATGAGTTTTAATAAATTTGTAGGATAACGCTGATGGTTTCTCCAGTTTCCAATCTAAAAAGATGTGTCCCTGTCTATACTTTATTATTTTTACTAGCAATATTTTACTAAGCATCTGATCGTCTAGGTCAATGCCTCCATTTTAAATGTATTATGTTGTAAATTAATTATTTTATTGCATATGATACTTCTTGTTTTTGTTTTCTATTATCATCAGTCTCACCCTAGATAACATCTAAAGTATGCTACTGTTTTCTGTATCCTTTGAAGAGTGGAGATACTGCCATTCCCTATGGTGTTCTGCTAAAAACCTTTTCACAAATGAGGTATTCCACTAGTATGTTCTGTTTTTGTATAAAAATGCAATGAATGATAGGGATTTGAGATAAAAAAGAAACCCTTCAATTTGATCATGCCTATTGTGACACAGGCATGAGTGCATAGTAGGACATTTCCATTTACTCTATGAAGCACAGCAGTTCATACACAGCATAAAGGAGTGGTTAGGGTTCTGGTTACTCAGCTAGAGGGTAATTGGTCCAAATTCTGCAAAACCTCACACAGATTGTTTACCAAATGCCCTGCTTTATACATGGGTCTCCATGTTGCCATTTTAAATGAGGAGTTGTAGAGTCACCTCATGTATAAAGGAATGAAGAACAATCACATTATACTGCAGATTTCCTGTTTGGAGTTAAGAAACAAATTAACACCAGAGTGTATCATTTCTTTATTTGACCACAATCAAATGATTTCAACAGATATTTTCAAAAGCAACAAATACCAAATTGTATTTCTAACTCTTTTGCAGCAAACTGAATATTTTGAATGGGTGGGTATCTAGCAAGATGCAACCCCCTCATAAAAAAAGAAATAAAGATTTTTCTGTCTTTTGCATATTTTTGTACAACAACAAGCTGAAGCACAATATTAACCTTTTTCTGGCATCTGGCTGTAATGTCCTGGCTTCTGCAACTTGGTATGCTGATAGTGTTATTTGTACATTTTTAGTTGTAATATTGCAAAAATGAAATCAACTCATATTTTGGAAGGTTGGAGGTGTTAGTGTTAGAAGAGTCAGAAATAGGTGCTCCACAGAGCTCACAAATCAAGCTATGAGAGTCAGACTTGCATAAGATTCTTTGTAAATGTTTTCAATTAGTTTACATCATTTCACATTGCAGGGGGTGCATACAGGAAGGAAGCACCTCTTGACTTTGCACAGAACTACATGAATTACTCAGCTTAGCCTTAGCTATGAAAAAGTCAGAAAACGTTACTTTTCCCCCCAGATCCATTCCAGTAGTCCCTCAATAATTAAGGGCTGTCCCTATGGCTGCTGAGAGGCTACAAAGTCAAGGTTGTTTGCCCCATCTAATCTGGGACAACTTTAGACACCTTTTTTCGTTCCCGGATGTGCAGATGCCATCAGCTTTCTACTGTGATATCTATAAATAGGCAGCCACTTAGAGAAAATGAAATAGTCAGGGAGACATCTCCAGTTAGCTGAAGTGATCAATGTTCACTTGAATTTTAATATGAAACAAGTAGTCTGTTTATGTACATTTCCAGACTGTAGCAGAAAGGGTCACAAACAATTGTCAGTTCTACACTTTAAAAAAGATGGAGTACTTATTTTAAAATACGTGTTAGTGTTCTTTATTACATTATATACTAAAATGTATACACATGTATACAGGATGATCTGTGCAACATAACAATTATGGAATTTTTCAACTCTTTATCTGTAACTTTCAGTTCACACAGAATTTGACAAGTTGCAATGTCACGATAATCTTTTTAATTGTTTCCTACAGTACATGGTGTTTGATAATGTTCCTCTGTTAAGTCATTGTAGCAGAAATTCTGTAGCTGGTTCAATTGGCTTAAATAATTTGGCTTTGTTTCTGTTCAAGATTGTTTAACTGTGCTCCAGTGTTTATACTGTTCCTAATGTTTTTTTTTCTTCTTCCATGAATTCATGCAAATGAGTAATTTCCAGTTTTGTATTGAAAATTTCTATTTGTATCTATATATGTTTTAAACCTTTCCCTATGTTTTAAGGATAGGGAAATGTAACAAATAAACCTTCCAAGTTCTAATAGAGTGTTTCGGCGGGGTTTTTTCATTGTCAGATTGAGAACCCTTGACCAAAATAATGAGTATAACACATAAATAATAACAGATATGATACACCTAAAGTGCCAAAAGGCCACCTCTTGTTTGTCACTATTGTTATTTTTTTACATAACCCATTTCGAAATAGGAACATAATTTCTGACTAATAATACGTACAGCATTTACAGTAGGAATCATCAGTCTGCAGACAGACTGAGCAGATCTGAATGATCCATAGAGTGTGCGCATTTCTCCTACTAGGATGCAGTGGATGCTGCCCTTTTAATGATTCAGTCAATCGCCTAGTTTAAAAGAAAGAAAGACAGTAGTTTGTGTGCACACTTTGTTTGTTTTCTGTTAAATCCAAGAATTATAATTATAAGAATTATAATTACAATTATGATTGTGTAGAAGGGAGCATTGTTTATTTAAAGCATTACTTTTTTCAAAAAGCCAAATCTTTGATATTTACAGCACTTTTGGTCTTATCGTAAAGCAACTTATATAATAATGTAAATTGGAATAATTAAGAATAAAGAATAAGAAAAAAGAATAATTAAGAACCTGTCCTTTAATGTTGATAGTCTCAGTTTTACACTACTCTTTTTTTCTTCTCTTAAGCATAGGGAACATTAGTATTTTTAAGCATGTTATTATTCTTATCTTCGTTTACATTTTCCAAATGGAGAATGAAAAACTGCAAGCGTGTTGAAGTCCTGTAATATCTAGAATCCCTATTATATAATCAGCAAGATAACTATAGCTTTTCTAGTGCCGTATTTGTCTTGTAGCTTTGACCACAATCCATTCTAAATTCCCAGAACTTTTCAGAAAGTATGCCAATTCAGGAAATCACAACTGAGTTTCATTGTGCTTACAGTAATTACCTGCAAATATGAAGAGATGACTAGTAATTAGTTATACTGGCACAAAGAAATCCTGTGCATGCTTCCAATTTATGTCAATGATTTTTAAAACTAGAATGTATTGCCAAGCAGCAAAGCTAGATTTCATTCATGCCAGTGTTTGAGTGTTTCAGTATGAGGTCCAATATGAGATGTTTCAATATGAGGTTTATGAGTAGGTGGTAATCTTGTTAAAAATATGACTTTAAAAATATGAATGTTACAGCCAAATCCTAAGAGACCAACACACTCTCGGAACAGCTTGTTCTTTTTAACACTTTAACACAGCTCTAAAAAAGTGGACTTTACCATATACAGTATGTGATCCCTCTGATAAATTCAAGTTCAGGTTAGCTTTAAACAGGCAGTGATGATTATAGTTTGAAAAGATAATGAAATATCGCTTTCAATATCTAGGAGTAAACAAAGCCATAATACTAATACTATACATAGTAATAATTTATATGGCACCTACTGTATATCACCCTGCAACTCACAACTAGCAACTCATTGAAGCTAAGCAGGTAAGCAGGCTAACAGACATCTTGGTCAAATTGCCCCCTGGCCTTTAACAATCATGACCTCCTAGAAATCCCTATGTATGAATTGGCTTCAATACTCTCTGCTCCTTCCCATTGAGAGCTAGCTGGTGTGTGTTGAGCAAACTGGCACACTATAGCTGCTGTTGCATCATCCAGGTAGGAGTTGCACACTGGTGCTGATGGAGTCCCCATTACCTGTAAAGTGCTTTGAGTGGAGTGTCCAGAAAAGCGCTATATAACTGTAAGGAATTATTATTACACCTTGTCCCAATCAGTAGTCAGAGTTCATGTGGTTGCATTAAAAAAACAGGCTTCTAAAGCACTCATCTTTTTTTCTATAAGTTTTCCCAATATTTTGACAAGAATCCATTAATTTTAGAGAATTGTTCCCAAAGCCAAACATTACATCGTTTTAACAATAGGGGCTTCGTGTTGTAGCAATGCAGTTTTACAGTTTTAAGTGTCTTTTATATGAAATTGTATACTTTCTATGCTTAGGTTTTAATCCTGATTGTTGTTGTTAGTAGTATCATGCTCTGTAATCCTACAGTATGTTTAATATACATATAATATTTTGCTCAGTCTTTCAATCAAATTCCAGTGTGCTTTATTTTGAAGTTCAACTCAAGATAAAAGTAGCAAAATTAACTTTTTATTATTTTGTATGACATTTTGGAACATACACTATAGAATCAGAAACTAATACTCCATCGGTGTTAACTAATCACATACAACATGGAAGAATATACAAAAACCATGTTATACTTTGACATACAGAACCTATTGACCTAACAAAATACATTTTAATTTCTAGAGGTGCTCTAATTTTAGAAATATACAGGGTGTTTAAAGATTGAAGTTGAATGATACACAACTGGTTGAAATTACATAAAAATTCAGGATCTACATTAATATGTCCTAGAAAATATCTGTTCAAATATCAGTCAAAATCAATCAGTCAAAATAGACATAAGAAAAGAAAATGTACTGCTACAGATTGTGGAAAAATAGGACTAATGATTGAGCAAACATAGTAGATAATAGTGTAAATACTGTATTCAATCAAAAAAATAAATGATATCCATTACACTATAAGAAAAAAAGTATAAATTGTTATTTTTAATGCATCTGGAATTATTTTTAAATGATCCTTTAAAGTATAAAACCTTAAGTGCAACTAATCTGCATAATAATTTTAACATTTATATTGCTTTTTCCACTTCACTGGCTGATTTAAATAGCATAACTCAGATTATTTCCAGATAAAATTTAGTCTTTTTCTTCTCATTTGTGAAAATGGCAGGCACAGAATATAGTGAGAGTTGGGTTTAGAAAACAAATTGCATTAGCCATTATTCGATTTCCTTGAGAGCTCTTTATCACAATGAGTTGCAGCCTAACCTTGCAGACATACTGTAGAGTCCAAGGTAGGACTATACAGTACCTTCCAAAGGACACTGCTTAATCACAGGCCAGACACACACATGTGAACACAAATGGTGTGTCTAAGGACTGAGAATAAAAAGTTACACAGGTACAAGAATAAAATAAAAGCTCCACATAAAAGGCATCCTGGACCGAATTGTAACCCAGAACCTAGAGCTGTGAGGAAACTGTTATATCACTGTGCCACCTGTTACTTCCATGATCTGCTGTGAAATATTTTTTATTCCATCAAAACAGTCCTGTTAATCATAATGGGCATTCAAGCAATCGGCCACAAAAGTCCTCAAAAAAGACCAATACATACTGTGGGAAAATCATGGAGCAGATTATAATTTGGGAGTGACGGGTTCATTAAAAGTACAAATACACCTCTTATTGCTTTTAGTTTGATTGTTAAGACATTTCTCTATAAACAAGAAGCTGAAGACATCAGAACTAAAAGGATCAACATATCTCACACCTCCAGTTTTTTCTTCATGTTAAGCTTGTAGAGGATCTGATACCCATCATCCCAGGCATAGATTTGCTTCTCCCGAGGGTTGTACTTCAGGCTGGAGTGCGAACCATAGCGTTTGGGGAAGTACACTAGCGGGGCATCCTCATTGGTCACCATGTCGCTGACATCAAAGACGCACTGCACCCGGGAGCGACTGGCCAGCTTGGTGTTGTAAACCACGTACACTGTGCCACAGATGACGAACGCAGCCTCAGCGTTTTCTCTCTGGCATGGCGTGTCCCACATCTGTTCAATATCAAGTGTCCTGGGGTCCATCTTAGCCAGGCAGATATTTTTTTCGTTCTCCTTGGTGGCATACAGGGCCCACAGCCCCTCTTCATCTGCTGCAAGGTCTATGTAGGTTTCCGGAGAAAGGCCGTAGACTGGGACTTGTTCTTCAGCTGGGAATACTGCGCTGTCCACCACTGTTTCATTTTTCAAGTCATATTTGATCACCTGGAATTCCTTTCCTTCCTTCACATAGTATGCATATCCATTATAGACTATGTGTCCCATACCTCCCCAGGGAAAGGGCAGCTTTATCTGCTTTGCTTTGGAGATGCCTGATGAGGATGTGAACTCACGAATAGTGCTGAACTCATACAGTGTTTCACCCATGGTGCCATTAAAGATGTACACCTTTTCAGATGCCGTCTTTGTGTCTTTTGTCCACGTGCCTTTGGGGCCTCCCATTCTCTTTAAGATCTTCATGGCTTTGATGCTAGATATCATATCCCTGCAATCTAGGGGAGGAAAACACGTGTGAACTGAAAAATTCCAACTAAGCTGTAAATCACACATGCAATGCCCTGATGCACATAAATGATCATCTTCAAATCACACTTTGTTTATCTACAGTCCATTCCTGACTGATTAATGAAATAAGATGATTTATGTGGTATAAGCTTTGTGTATATAACATAATTGCTGATGATTAATTTTGTAGACATAATCAGTTAAAGTCCAAGTAGTAGGGTATGGCAAACGATTCACTTTTTGCCACAGTTTATGAGTTTAAAAAGTTGTCACACATTAGTGTTCTGCAACAATGATGATAGAGATCATAACTTACAGAAGAGGCAATTGGAGTATGGCTGAGAATATGAATAATTAAATATATAGATCTTTAAAAGCAATAGCAGAATCATCTTAAAAACACAATGTGACTCTTTTATATCACAGATTCCCTGTCTTATGTTAAGAGTGAAGCCTAAGCTTCAAAGGCTGTTATTCTTCCATGCACTGGAAAAGCACACGAAGAAGGAAAGAGCCCAACCCTTTATAAAAACAAGAAGTATGAATTATATAACAAGGAGTTACAGAAATAGAAAAAGACCAAGTGTTGATGTTGACTGTATTCCAAACAGTGTGGGAAACAAAAATCAAACAGTGCAGTTGAATTAGGAACTTTGAAAACGAATCAGGTGAAGTAACGTTTAACCTACACAACTTTCTAGTGTTCCCATTGTGGGGAGCTACTTTAGAAAACAAGTTGCATACTTCAACAAAGGCTCTCCAAGAACAGATTTAATGGAGAGAAATAAAAGAATCATGATACTGTATACACAGATCATTTAAGGAATCTCCATTAATTTGGAAGCAAGACATCAGGGTGATTTGACCTGGCTATACAACATCCTGCCAAAAAAAAGGCCAGCACTTGAACCCAAATGGAATTAATACTAAAAGTTTTAAGAGTGAGAAGAGGATGCACATATCCTTTAAATGCAGAGTGTTTGCACATGTTGTGGAATCCAATACACATGGACACATGGAAAACACATGGAATCTCTAAAAAAAGGCAAAATTACTGGATCAGTTCAGGTACTGTATTAGCAACCATCATAATGAGATGCACTGAATTCCCTCCTGCAATTTCTTGTGATTTTAAATGCAGTATTAGTAGAATTGATTCACTTTTTAAAGTGAGAGGTATTATACTACCCAGCATTTAGATTTGCTTACCCGTGAGCTTGTCGTATTTGTCCTTCTGTTTCTCTTTCACGTTGGTCACCTGTTGCTCTACCAGCTTTTCATCCACCTCCACGCAGGGCGGTGAGTGGTTCTGTGTTTCCAGGTAGTCCATTTCTCGCTCGATACGGTCCACCCGCGTGTTGGTGTTCTCTAGGTCACTGCGCAGCCCCTCGCGCTCCTTCTCCACGTTCTCCAGAAGGCCCACTATCTGCTGCTTGAACTCGCGAAGCTCCGTTGCGTAACGGTTAGTCTGATCGTGCCACAGGGAGATGCGATCCTGAGGGAGAGAGAAGGAGGGAGAGGGGAGGTCTCTTCAAATAAATGATGCTTTATCTGTTTTTAGTTTTCAGGTTTTCATCTAAACAACTTTGCACTGCATGCATGAAAGACTTGCTCCATTAAGTGATCGTGTCATCTCAACATTATTTTTTTCTCTTGCTTTAATTACATGCTCAGATATTTTCACCCACCAGCATATCTCCCTTTAAATTATTTACAGTCAATAGGTCTTTATCACATCCCAGATTAGTTACCATATTTTAAATGAACTTGTTTTAAATGTGATTGCATACTTCTGAATTCTGGTGAAATTCTGTCTGTCCTTATCATTTAACTACAAGAGAAACAATAAACATATGTATACATAAGTGACTCAAAGCTACACAGGAGAAGTGCAGAAAATTCTGCGTTGTGACAGCTTTGGGGCCAGTTTCATCTGTAAACTCTGATGAGAGATTAATAGCATAAAACAATCGCCCGTTGTTCCATTTAAAACAAAGTTTAAATTAAGGCCATATCATAAAAATAACAAAGAACCTTAAAAATTATTTCAAGAGTACAGCAAGGCCTTTGGTGAAGTGCACATTTAAGAATAGCATTGCACAAAAATGGTGTAGTTTCTGAGAAGAACCATCTCTTTTGACTTCTGTTTGTCCGTACAGTATGTGAATTTTGTATCTGTTAAAAATGTATAGAAAAAAGATAAAATGGAATGCAAGTACCACTAACAGGGAAAGAGAGAATTAAATGATTAAGGAGCCAAGATATACTTCCAAGACTTTACCTACATTTTTATTATTTCAATCTTTCTTTCACGATAAAACCACCATGTGTCCAAGACTTTATTTTACTGCTTATAGAGATTAAGCTCCTTGGGTGGAGTAGGTCAAGACTACATGGTTTACTTATAACTGTCAATGTATATTTTATCTTTCTTCGTGGGGTTACATCATATGTGAATACTTTATAAAACACCTTTAAGAGACAGGGCCCAGTGCTTTTTCCTATTATGACAGATGACTACATTGTGAAATTAGCCTTTTTAGAAGCGAAATGTTCAGCAACATATTGTCTAAATAATTATTGAAATAATCACTTTATTTTTGATTGGGAGTGTAAATCCATAGGGAAATACTCTAAGTACTGTATGTCAGTGCTTGTAGATGCAGTCAAGCTCAAAGGTAAAGTAAAACTCTTGAGTAATTTTGAAAAATGTGATAACTTGGAGATGACAAATTTAAAAGCCTTTCATATGAAATAAAGTAGAATGTTTTACTTTTGCTATACATTACATGATTAATATAAAACTACAAATAGGATACTACAAATATGAATACTTCACATATTACAAAAATGTACATTACACAATACATCTATACCGTGATTCCTTCATAAAGAATTGTGCTTTGTCATCCGAGTCACATCACTGTGGTCACTACTACTCTGTTCATGAATGCACCTCATTATTTGTACCCGTTACACCCATCAGCACATCTCCACTGTGTGATGTCACTGCATTTACACTGCATTTGCAGAGTGTAAATGTGTACGTAATGTCTGTTTCTTAAAACTGGAGTCTCCAGTCCTGGTCCTGCAGGGTCAATGTATCTGCCGGATTTCTTTGTCTTCCCTAAAGCACTAGAGCTTCAAGAACAGTGAGGTAATTGGCCACATTTATTCATAAAAGAGATGATTTAGGTTACTATCGGCTCAGAATGAAATGGAAACACCTCAAGTCAAAGAACAAGTACTTAGAAAATTAAAGTGTAGTAATCATCCATAAATTTCATAACCAATACAAGAAATCGTGGATCTTGCTTAATGATTCAACACATAATTTCTTCAAGTTGAAAGTGATTCATTCATAGGAGGTAAGTTATTAATCAATATTTATACTAGTCTATAAATAGTTCATGTGTAAAAGAAAATGTTGTAACCACTAAACAAAAAAATGGCATTAAAAATAAAGTACTGTAGTTTAAAGCTAATTCTGTGAGAACATTGTCTGAAGTTATAGAATAAATTGGGAACAGCTGTACAACATATTTTATCCTATAAAAATAGATACCTCCTTAATTAAGTTAATAACACGTGTATTGGGGGGGATACTTCTACATTAATTGCATCTGAAGGCCTGAAAAGGGAAAAAACGAAATGAAAAAATAAGAGTGATCTTATTCCAAATCAGTTTACTGTCACACAAATCTGAACATTAGAAACACAAGCTTCTAATGTGCTTTCCAAATGATTCAGTGAGAGGTTAGATACAGATATACAACACAGCAAAGTTAGCAAAACAAAGTAAGAAGCAGGACTTTCTTATGCACATAAATAGTCTGCTGGAGTAGGATATCTTTGAAAGCAGTCTGTGTAAATCAGATCTCATTCATTGTAGGAATAATAACTCTCCATTTATTTCTGTTATCTACGCAACATCTTCAGATTGCCGTTTAATATCTTGCCATGAAAGTTCAACCATGCAGTACGGAGTAAATAGATTTCTTTCCACGTTCTCACATCTGTGTTTCATTGTATGTTCGGATTTCTTCAGAAAGCTTAGCCAAGATGTTGAAATAAAGCACTACTCATAGGAGTGCAGGGCATAGCTGGGGAACCAAACTGGGAACTTACCTCTATGGCTAAGAGTCTCCTCTCTAGGTATTCCAGCAGCGCTTGCTGCTGAGCACAGGAGAGGCTGAGGAGAGCAGTGAAGAGAAGAAGAGATGGCACAGCCATGGTCCTGCCTGAGGGGAAGAAGGGCAACAATCACTCCAGAAGAGCGTGGATTCTGGTGCAGTACTCACAGCTGGCTGGGTGTGTATGGCTGAAAAAATCCACTTCTGGAACTGGAAAACACTTTGGCTCTCTCTCAGCAGGAATGTTTTCACAAATGCAGAGGGAGGAGTCTTTTCACATCTGGGATTGCCATTTTCTCACTTTTTCCTCTGTCCCAGTGCTGTGATTGGTCCCTGGAGCAACTTTCTGGACATTCCCAAGCGGTCATTTCCTTTACATGGCTATAAAACGTGTGAAAGAATTGTGCACAACCATAATATGTTAACTTTGGCCTCTGAGCACATTTAGTAAGGAGAGGAAAAAGCTTATATTTCCAGAAAAGCATCACAGACTTTAACAGTAATGTGTGACAGAGGACATGAGACATGAAAAGGATGAAAAATGGAACTGACCAGATACTTAAAGAAAAAGTGGCTTGAAGCTTGTACTTAATTTTTAAGCATATTAGACATACTAATATTTCTGGATGTTGTAAATAGGATAACATTTTTACTTAGGATTTTTGCCTTGCTAATGTTCTGCGCATATTACAAAGGTGAAAGTTACCATTTTATAACTGTGAAGATTAAAGCACAATGCATGATGAACATAATAACATTTAGAAGCAGGGACAGATGACCGCAGAGGCATTGTAGCTTTTAAAATAACTCCGACCAGATATAATCTAACCACAAACAACATCAAATGCTGTTTCTAAGTGATGTTATCCCCCTTGTGGTTATTTTGACTTTTTATCGTTATTTCTCCAGTTGAAAAAAAAAAGAGATATGAGATATGTTTTTAAACATATCGATTTATGTAGACAGGTTTTAAGTGTTTGCTATGTTAATCTGAATGCAATTACCAGGCATTTTGATTTAGATTTGAGATTTAAATAACAGAAACAAAAATCAAACAAGTTGAAATATAAAAAACTGTTCAGAATAAAATTCTGAATAAAAAGAGAGCAGCAATCCAACATTTCAGAGACAGGACATGGTCATATATTTTAGCGAAGTGCAAATACAGCACTATCAGCAAGGTGACAGCATCATTAAGGACTGTGACGCGGATGGTGTGATTCTACCCAGTTCTGGGATTCAATTCCTGTCTATTGCCCAGTAAAGAGGGGAGCTGGGAATACCATTTCACTACCTACCCCTAAGCAGAATGGCTTTTGGTGTCTCTCATATCTAGGACCGGTAATAGAATGGGACACACACACAGCTTAGTTAATTTTCTCTGAATCACTTATAATACAAATATTACACGAAATCATCATCATCATTATTTTCTAATCACTTGCTCCTGGTGAGGGTCGCAGTGGTAACAGGCAGGGCAGAGCAGAGCAGACCAGACTTCCCTTCCCCCAGCAAGAGTCTCCAGCTCTTCCTGGCTCTCAGGCACTCCCAGACCAGAAGAGAGATATAATCCCTTCAGTGTGTCCAAAATCTGTCCTGGGGTCTCTTTCCATTGGTGGTACACGTCCAGTGGGAGTTGCCTGGGGGGGCATCGGGGAATCATCACCAGATGGCTGAGCCACCTCAACTGGCTCTGCTCAATCCAGAGAAGCAGTGATTGTCCTCTACTCCAAGGTCTTCCCAGACTGCAAAACTTCTCACCCTGGGAGAGTAAACCCAGCAGCCCCATGGAGAAACCTCATTTCTGCTGCTTGAACCTGTGATCTCATTCTTTCGGTCACAACCCATAGCTCGTATCCATAAGTGAGAACAGGGACATAGGCTGATCAGAATACCTCCAGGGTAAGAAGTCATTAAACCCTGCTGTACTCGAGTTTGTAGGGTAGGATGGTCTACATAAATTCTACATAAATTCATTAAACAATTCAACAGACAACAGTAAAAGCACAAGACAAACCCTGAGCATCTAAACTTGTAAGAGTTGTGAAAAATAGGAATGAATCAGTTACTATAAGATAAGATCACTTTATTAGCCATCTACAATTTCTTGCATTAGGAATGTGTCTATTTCGCATACCCCAACTTGCTCTCCATGAGACACACTGACAGACAGAGAAAAGCTTAGGGTCAGAGTGCAGGTCAGCCATTTATACCCCTGGGGCAGATGGGGTTTAGGGCCTTGCTCAGGGGCCCAACGGAGTAGGATTTCTCTGCTGGCTGCAGGATTTGAACCAGCAACCTTCCAGCCACAGGCGCAGATCCTAAGAGCTACCTTATGTGTAAGAAGAGATGCAAGCAAGACCTCTCCCTATTGTTATTACAAACCTTAATATATTTTTACAGAATTAAAATATAAACATCAGAAACTACAGTATATTGGATGTATATGGATGCTGACTATTTTTACTTTATATGAAGAGTTCAAAGTATGACAAGAACTAAAGACCTTCTTGGATCACGATACGTAGAGATACAATGTATGTTATTTTATCTTGGGTTGCAACTGTATTAAAATTGTATTTGACATATTTTAGGATGTTACAAATAAACTACGACAGAAAATATTATCTAAATTATACATTTGAATGTGGTGTTAAAAAGACCAGTAATGCAAATTATATTAGATTGGTGCTGGTCAGGATGAGAGTTAAGAATATCCCAAACGTAAACAGTTAAAATGCAGTACGGGTAAAATGTTTTATGGCTGAAGCACGCATTAAATATCATATTAACGTTCGCTGAAGAAACCTTCGAGGTAGAAAGAAAGAAGCCGTATTACAATGTCTCCGGAGAAGTGTTTTAAACTATTTTTCACTTTCTATAGTTTCTATACCATGTAACACCAGATTACTGTACCTACTATGCGTAGTTGTTTTGTGTGCCCTTGCTTTCTAGATTTTACGGTAACGTGGAAGTGGGCGCTTTAATTCTTACTCGGAAGTCTAATCCTCTTCCTGTGCTGCATTGCAAGCGATTTTTCACTGGGTCTTAGGTGTTTACATTTACATTGTTAAAGAGATCGTTTCTTTGTTTTTTTTTAAAGTACACTTTGAGTATAAAACGCAATCTGCAGTACTCGGAGGTGTGATGGACAGTTTCCAAAGTGGATGGATGGAGTTACTTCATTCGCAAAGTGAAAAACAGAGAAAACAATGACGGCCTGTTTCCGATAATTCGGCCTGGCCGCACAAATCACTGAGATATGAAGACGAAGACTAACTACACATATCCAGGTACTGAAAGTATTTATTTTTTGTTTAATTTGATACAAATATACAGTTTTTTGTTTCTTTGATTTTTTTTTTTCTGACGGGAGGAAAAAAGAGTAACTCGCCTTCTTTTGCAGGCGAAGATGTTTTTTTCTGAAAAGGGTTTCGATTCCTTTACTTCGGTCTCTGCTTTGATTTCCATCCACAGTTGATATGAATTGACAGTAAGTAGAGTTAGTTATTTTTTATGATAAGATATTAGCAACCTTATAACTCACCCTTTATTAGTGGTAACAAAGCTATAGCTTTTTCCAGTATCTGCGGTGAGATTAACTGAACGATGCTTTCATAAACTATCAAGACTGCATTGATTAATTATTTCTCCATGAACTACGTATGGTTTAAATCAATTAGCAAACGGCAGGATTCGAGTTCTCATTTTAACATTGCTGTCTTAAGGGTTTCGTTCACTTTGCGATATTGCTTATTTTCCTAAACCACTGCGTCACTGAAACTCGTAGCCCATCGCTTTGTTTTCGTCTCCTTGCCATTTGCTTAGCAGAGTAGCCCAGTCCAATTCTGACCCCCCCGCCCACTGCACAAGTGCGCAGGCTCATTACGTCACTGATGGAGCGACCGAGTCTTCTAAGGAATTACATGTTAAGTGCACCTTTTTTAGGGAAATTGTTATATAGGACAATGGTGATATCAGGATAACCCCATTGCACGTTTTCAGCCCTTCTGTTGTTTGAAATGTTTGTGTCAGTGTTTTAAATCACAGGTTCTACAATTAAAATTCTACAAAAAAACAGAGCTGTCTGAAATTTAATGTGTAAAAGAGGCAGTCATAACATGCATTTTAGGGTTTCTGCTAGCACTGAGGCCTCTTTTTTTCAGGATCGGTGTGGATCACAGACACTGTATTTTCCTGTTCTTTTGCCCCAGGTATGGCTTCTCAGCTTCAAGTCTTCTCCCCTCCTTCGGTGTCGTCCAGTGCCTTTTGCCGGGTGAAGAAGCTGAAGGTCGAGAGCTGTGCGTGGGAAGTGACAGGGCAAGTGGGGGAAAACAAATTCTACCCTCTGAGTAACTCCCAGGAGGACTCCTCTGCCCCTGCTGCCAGCTTTAATGTCCCCGTCACAACTTACAGCTCTGCCAGCCTCCTCTTTCCACCTGCAGGAGGGTCGCGTGGGCAAATTGTTGTGCGAGCCGCCGACAGCACTGGCAGCCTCTCGGGGCCCTCCAGTCGTCGCGGCAACGATGTCGCCCTGCGCGACGCTTATCAGAAATATGGCCTGAAGCGCAAGAGCGAGGAGGTTGACAAGAGTGGGAGTGTGCAGATCTTGGAGGAGCTCTCAGCGCCGGTGGTTTCCAACAGGACTGGCACGGTCACCACCACACAGTCCATAACCCATTCCACCTCTACGACAAAG
This sequence comes from Lepisosteus oculatus, assembly GCF_040954835.1. Lineage (NCBI taxonomy): Eukaryota > Metazoa > Chordata > Actinopteri > Semionotiformes > Lepisosteidae > Lepisosteus > Lepisosteus oculatus. The sequence goes on from NC_090700.1 coordinate 32,710,153, forward strand.
AGCAGCAGCTCCAACAGCGAAGGGGACTACCAGCTGGTGCAGCACGAGATCCTGTGCTCTGTCACCAACAGCTACGAGGTGCTGGAGTTCCTGGGCCGCGGCACCTTCGGGCAGGTAGCCAAGTGCTGGAAGCGTGGCACCAATGAGATTGTCGCCATCAAGATTCTGAAGAACCATCCTTCATATGCCCGGCAGGGTCAGATTGAGGTGAGTGGAGGGTGTTTGATGTGAAGTTTGACACAAGGTTGATCAGAGGGGATAAAGTACATCGTCTGACCATGAATCAGTTCTTTGTTTTAAGATATGCAGAATGCAGGTTAGTTCTCAAAATGATGATGGAGAAATACCTATTCTCCATTCCCATGACTGTCAAGGTACCATCGAACCACTGTGCTTACTAGGCAACCAAGGAAGAATGTTAGTTTCTTAAAGCCCTAAGGTGATGGAACTGTTTAGGAGACTCAGTCTTCCTCAGAATGTAGAAAATGACTTGCGTAGCACAAGAGTACCAATCACCATAGAGCTGTATGCAATCTGAAATGGTGACAAAGTCCTGACATTGATGTTCTTAATGATGATGTTAGTCTGATGTTCTTAATCAGTAAATTCCTCTTTCAGGTAAGCATCCTGAACCGGCTGAGCACAGAAAATGCCGATGAGTTCAACTTTGTGCGCTCCTACGAATGCTTCCAGCATAAGAACCACACGTGCCTGGTGTTTGAAATGCTGGAGCAGAACCTGTACGATTTCCTCAAACACAGCAAGTTTAGCCCCCTGCTCCTGAAGTCCATTCGACCCATCCTGCAGCAAGTGGCCACGGCCCTGATGAAGCTGAAAAGCCTGGGGCTGATCCACGCTGACCTTAAACCAGAGAACATCATGCTGGTGGACCCTGTGAGACAGCCTTATCGCGTCAAAGTCATTGACTTTGGCTCAGCAAGCCATGTGTCCAAGGCCGTTTGCTCTACCTATCTACAGTCCCGCTATTACCGGTAAGCCTGAGCGTCCAGAATGCACACCATGGAACTGCTGTGCTGTTCGATGTTTATTGCATAGCAGCTTCGAATATGTATTAAAAATGATGAAGGAGCTGTTAGAGGGAAAACATGAGATTGCTTTGTATAGTGGATTTTGCCACATTGGTCACCTGAGGTCATTTTTGTTACAGATGTCCCACAAGTAAAATATGGTTCAACATGTAGGATCTTCAGACAAAGAACCCTTCCAAACATGCACTGATTAGTTTTGTATCAGTCAAATTTCCACCCCATCTTCCTACTCTACTGGTATCATATAGCAGCACTCAGTGGCATGTTCTGCATGTGATCTGGTAATCTTTACGTCACAGGACAAGTCCCTTGTACAAACAGATGCTTTTATGTGAAATGACCACAGTTCAAAATTAATAATATAAGTAATCCTTGATCCTTCCTTAGTGTATTTGGTTTTTCTGAAGTGGTCTAGGTCTTTTAATTTGAATACATACAACAGTGTCATTCTTTTTTGTGTACAGGGCACCAGAGATTATTCTAGGACTTCCTTTTTGTGAAGCAATTGATATGTGGTCACTGGGCTGTGTGATTGCGGAGTTGTTTTTGGGGTGGCCACTGTACCCTGGAGCCTCGGAGTATGATCAGGTCAGTACTGTTACCTACTATTTGACTTTCCTAAGCCAGTGACACTTAATACAAAATTATTGGGTAGTGAAGAAGAGACATCTTTAATCCTGTTCACTGAAGTGCAAATGTACCTTGCCGGGAAATAGTGTGTATGCATTTTGACAGACTCTGTAAAAGTGTACTTTTGTCCAGTATAAGTAGGTGAAAACAAAACCAAATATCAAACAAAAAAGTGTTGAGGTCAGACGATGCCTGCATTAGCAGTAGGGTGATAAACACATTTTCAAAAAAGCAAAAGTCATGCCGGAGCAGAACTGTTGTGCATCTGCACACTTTGCTTATCACATTATTCTTACATTTCACCAACTCTTTTAAAGCTAAGAGAGCTGCATAGAAATAATGGATTTTCAGATGCATAAAATTAAAAAGAATTACTTTTGCAGTTGCAATCACAATACAGAGAAATCTGGAAAGCAAAGAGGTTTTAATTGTATAAAAACTCTAATGCAGTGGAGTTGTATAGGGATAATATTATTACAATTGTCTGATTCTTTAGTGATCACAGTGTCATGAATATAATGATATAGTGTAGCTCTCTACTCTTAAGCAGTCCCAGCTATCCTGGTCAGTTAAAACTTAAGATTTTCTATTTTTATCCCTGCTTGAGAAAGGAAAACAAAGCTGCTGGAACGGACCTTGTTTATCCCATGTGATTAGTCAGCTCTTTCTTGTCACTAAAAAAAGCACCTTTTCAGCCTTTAATTGCTACTTATTCAGTTCTGAATGTGAATTTAGAATTTTTTCAGCTTTTGTCCTGTTTATAATTTGGTGCCCAGAAATGAATGTGTGTGCCATCTAATTAAAGCATTGTGCTGCTTTACTGTTTTGTATATCAAAGTGCTGTTTCTTCACTGCTTCTCCACAGTTCTTGTAGCTGACACTTCTAAATCTGCTGTAGCACATAAATATTTCCTTAGTGCGATATCCAGTTGTGCAGCCAGAAATATTTCTGTTTTCATTCAGTCATGTCAGTTGACATACATTTTATAATGCATTTTATTGGTCAGGTTACCGCCCATCTGTATGGCTATTTTTTGTTTGTTTTATGTTTAAAGCAGAATCTGGAATTAATTTCAGTGGCTCATTATAAAGGCTACCGATTTCCTGAGTTTTACACTAATGCTGCTGAAGGTGGTGACAACTCCTGTATATTTGCAAGAGTATATCCACAACTTCTGGCAAATTCCTTAACATTTTTAAAAGATGTTTAAAGTATTTGTGAATAAGTAATAAAGTTCCTTCGGTTGAAAAAAGGGTCTTCCACGTCATGTACTACATTAGTATGTAGAATACATAATAACTGGTGGTGGTTGCTAAGACAGCACATGCACAGTGCAGAGTAGAAGTGACGTTATTGCCTCTCTAAATCTCTCAGAGGACATAGAATTATCAAACTGTGAGTATTGTTGGGTATTGCATTGCTATATTTATGTTTTAGTGAAGTTTGTTTTTGGGATTATCTCTTGTTTTTGCAGATACGATACATCTCGCAAACCCAGGGATTGCCCGCAGAGTACTTACTGAGCGCAGGGACCAAAACCAGCCGTTTCTTTAACAGAGGCCATGATTCCAGTTACCCTCTTTGGAGACTGAAGGTAAAAGGGCATGCGTCCATCCATCCATTTTCTAACCACTTGAACCAGTACAGGGTCACAGGGGAGCCAGAGCCTAATCCAGCAAGCCAAGGACAGAAGGCAAGGTACACCCTGGGCAGCATGCCTCTTGATCACAGGGCAGACAGACCAAAGCACAGAAGCCAATTAACCTACCAGTATACAGCGACCTTGTAAAAGTATTCAGACCCTTGACCAATTCTCTCAATTTACTGAATTACAAATCCTACATTGAAATTTAGTTCTCTATGATATTTTTATTTCGAAGCACTGAAACTCAAAATTAAGTATTCTAATGTGACATTGTTTTATGTTAGAAAATATTCTTAAGAAAAATAAAAAATAATTGAAATATGCTGTTTGCGTAAGTATTCGATTTGAATATTTTGTAGAGCCAAAATATTTTGCGGCTATAACAGCTTAAAGTATTTTGGGGTAAGTATGTACCAGCTTTGCACACTGTTCAGGAGTGATTTTAGCCCTTTCTTCCAGGCAGATTTGCTCCAGGTTGTTCAGGTTAGTCGGATGACGCTTGTGCAACACAAGTTTCAAATAGCGCCTGCAGTGCACTATTCAAATAGTGTCTGAAATAAAAATGTCACAGAGAACAAAGTTTCGTTGTAGCATTTGTGGTTAAGTAAAATGACAGAATTGGTCAAGGGTCTGAATACTTTTGCAAGGCACTGTATGTTTTGACTGGGAGGAAACCAGAGCCCACACAAACCTGTGGAGAACTTGCAAACTCCACACAGACTGCACCCCAGGCCCCCTATGTTGTGAGGCAGCAATGGTAATCACTGCACCATCTCAGGGACATGTGTTTATATTTTCCAGGAAGTTATCTTGTTTAGGAGATATTTTAATAGCCATTTTCCTAGAACAAAAAAACTCTTTCTAAGCAGTTAATTGAATTTATTATGTGTATATTTGGGTGTTTTCTTAACAAATCACAGGACCTTTTCATGTTTAAATAACAAGTGAATTAATCTCATAATTTAAGTGTTTATTGAAAAGTAGACAGTTTGTTTCAGCAAAAGAGTTCAGAAGCAACTGTTTTCAGACTGGTGTTATTAGGAAAGAGCTGGTCTTGGCTGTTTGCCGAGCACTTCAAAAGAGTCTGTGTCTGAACTGTATCTCTTAACAATATCCTGACGCACCTCTTGGTAAGTAAACAAGAGTCTTCTATCTCCGTTCAGATCCAGCTACCTGTGCTGATTCTGGTTAAGATTAGCTTTAAATCCTTGATCAGATTTCCCTTTTTTTTCTTGAGTTTATGCTGCATCTATTAATGGTTCCTTTGTATTCCCTTGTGCTGCTCTTTTCAGACACCAGCGGAACACGAAGCAGAGATGGGAATAAAGTCGAAGGAAGCCAGGAAGTATATTTTCAATTGTTTGGATGATATGATGCAGGTAATTAATTTAGCCTTTTATCACTGTGTCTAAAGATAATTTTTAATTTTAAAAACACTTGACAAATATATATGGCATAAACTGTATATATGATGAATATATCAAAGATAAAAAAGCAGCATAACTCAATAACGATGCCAGGCCTTGTAGACAGTTATAAAGTCAATGCTTAACATAATCCTGAACTGTTGCTTTTGACTTAATGCAGTTCCTCAAAATTTAGTGCAAATCTGAAAATTAAATAATTAAAAGGCTGTCAGTATAGAAATACATAGGAACTGTTTGTCTTGCAGTGGCCTGTGATTATCTGATTTGCACCGTAATACAGTTAAAACTCTAGTGAATGAACGTTTCACAGTTAAGTCATGCATGTCAGACAACCTGATTTGTCATTTTCAGAACAATCCAGCATGAAGATCTGCTTGGGGAAAAAAGAAAGATTAGAACATATTCCCCATTCTTAGAAATCTATGTATCGGTACTGAAGCCATTAAGTTACTTGCCTTAAGAGAATGAAAGAGGTGACGAATCTTATTCATTTGATTGGTCAGCAAACAGAGGTCTAATAAATGCATTGTAAAGCTTAAAATAACTTCCCTGGATTAAAATGTCTCACTATTTGCTATGTACTCCAGCATTTTTTTTATTGCTTCTCTGCACTTGATAAAGTCATAGAATGCTTGTTGTTTGTCCTTGGAGGTCATGCTCATTTACACTTAACTGTTTTCTTTGGAATTGTACAGTTTAGTGTCATGAAATGGAAATACTCGTCATGAAACATGATCTTGAAATTAAAGGATGTGACCAATTGAAAATACAAAGCATATAAAACTCTCTGTTGTTTCCTGTTTTTTTGTGTGTCATGCAAGGTGAACATGTCCACTGATTTGGAAGGAACGGATATGCTGGCTGAGAAGGCAGATCGGCGGGAGTTCATTGATTTGTTGAAAAAAATGCTGACCTTGGATGCTGATAAAAGAATAACTCCGATGAAAACTCTTGGCCACTCTTTTGTGACAATGGCTCACCTGCTGGACTTCCCACACAGTTCCCAGTGAGTGGAAGACCTCTTTAAATGCCCTTTTAAGTAAGGGTGGAGATTATGAAGAATTCTTCAGTCAACTCAAATCAGGAGACTCACAAAATGACTGTAGCACATTAACACTAGAACTATTAAGAAGAGGTCAATTATCAGATGTAATTTAGAAGGCACATCAGATCAAATGTAATTACAAACAAAACACCATTTTCAAATGAACAGTTGTGCAGGCAACCCTTCAATACTTCAAAAATACTATGCTCAATTTATCCAGAGTAACAAGCAATTACACAGTTATGTGTACATTCATACAGAAATTTTAAATGCAACCTAGTCGTTTATTTATTGAGCAAAGTGTAAGTTCATAAAAACATTTCAAGAAATATTTTGCATCTCCCATTAAACAAATACGCTTTTGTGTCAGTGAAGAGTAATCTGAGTAGCATTATTCATGGAGGTGAAAAGGTTTTCAGCTTTCTTTGTGCCTTTATCACACAAGTCTTTTGCATGGTGCATGTTTATCTGAAGATCTGTTTTTAGTGCGTTTAGCTGCCTGCTGTTTTCTTCTACTTGCGTCACTGAATGTGTTCCTGTATCCAGGCTGAGATACCCAGTGCCTTGCAATTTCAAAATGATTAAATTCTGTCTACTTGAATTTTCTACAGTTCATCCCCTGCAAAGCCAAGGAATTGGTTTACTGGATCAAGCCGCCACCTTTCCAATGACTCTGCAAGAGGTGTTGAGTAACATATTGTGCTTTTTTGTTTTGTATAGACTGCCCTAAATGTTTTCTTTTTCCCTTCAGTGTGAAGTCCTGTTTTCAGAACATGGAAATTTGCAAGCGGAGAGGGAATAGCTTCGACAACGGGAAGAGCATCTTTAGTACAAACGCTGCACAAAACACTGCCAGCAACCTCACTGTGACATTTGGCAGCCAACTTAACCAGCACAATCAGGTAGTACATGTTCTGTTCCCCAAAGCATTTGAAGCAGTTGGCTTACATCTGGATCAGGCTTGAAGTTAGTATAATATAGATATCAGTCAAGCTATCTCTAGCCAGATCAGTTCTGAGATGGCAGGCATTCAAAGACTTACTTTTGTAGTCTATGGCAATCTCTCCCTTACTTCATGAAAATCCAGCTCTCCAGTACTGAGGTCATGGGTATTACAGATTGCCCTTTCTACAGGGGAAGGTTTTCTAATCCTTGGCAAAACAAAAAATTGTAATTGTTTGGGGTTTTGTTGTATGTTTATTTTTTTATTAACTACAGCTGCTTTTCTATCTGTTGAGTTGACACATGCTTCCACAAATGACATGGCCATGGCTTCACATATAATCATTGGATCTGAAAATAAGGCACTAGCTTATAATTATAGTTCTAGTTTTCTTTTGAGTTTTCCTGGAACATAATCATTTTTTTTTAGGAAATATCTGCTCTGAAAGGTCTCCTGTCTATTGACTGTCTAACATGTTCCATAAATCTGTGCTTTTATGTGGCATCCTTCCTGTGGTCAGTCCAGTTTCTGCATGACCTCAGTTTGCATGTATCAGTTCTGTTCAGTTGATTGAGTTAACTTCTTCCCTATTCACACTGTGATTTCTGTTAAATGTCTGCATGTTTCTTTTCAGGTTCCTTCTGCAGGTGCGCCGTCTCTCTCTCTCACCAGCACCAACGTGCCACTTCTGAGTTATCAGCCTGCCCTGTATCAGCAGGCTGCGGTCAGCATCCCGGGCATCACACAGCAGAGTGTTTCTCTGCAGGCCCGACCTGCCCAGCTGTGTGCCCAGACTGAACCCTTCCAGCAGACACTGATTGTGTGTCCTCCAACAATCCAGGGTAATCTAACTAGATTTAGATTGCTTTTTAGTAGATTTTGTTAAAGTTGTCAGATTAATCTGAAATAATAAATAATGTATATGCATAGTCTTTTGTATAAATACCAGCTCAATTATCTTTCTTTTCTAGGGCTTCAGACATCCACTAAACATTCTGCCTTTCCAGTCAGGATGGAAAACACTGTTCCTATAGTTCCTCAGACACAGTCTGCGCAGGCTCTGCAGATACAGCCAGGAATGCTCACACAGGTATGACATCTGGATGCATTCAAGGGACTGCGCTCAAAATACTCTCACACTGATGTGTGTTCTGCCAAGATTAATTCACAGCATTTGACCGTGGCACATGTTAGAGAAAGATGAGGAAAGCATTTGAGAATGATATTGTGGCATTGTGCTACCAAGTGCAGTGGTGGAGGGAATTGTTTAGCAACTGCAGAAGGTTTTCTGAATATTATTTTCTCGATAAAGGAAAGCAAACAACATGTAGTCATACTGGGTTCTTCCCAGAAGAGCACAGGTAGGGCCAGTGTTTTCAGGCAGTGAGCAATTTTGGATTTCAAAAGCTTTACATTTTGAAAGTTGCAAATATATTGCAGACGATCATATGAAAATGTGAATCGGTTACAGCACCAAAATCTATATTTCAGTGTTTTCAGAAGCACTCATATGTAGAACTAATTTTTTAAGCTTAAATGATATCATTTGCATATAACATTGCTTGGAGCGCCTACCTATACCATTGAGATCTAGATAGTTTTATTCAGCAGGGTAACTGTAAAGGAATTTCGTGATTCAGTGATCAGGTATCTGAGAAAATGGAAGTATTCTTATTTCAAAAACCAATGGTTTTTACAAAATAGTAGCCTACTTTAACCTACAAACTCATTACACCTGCATGTACAGGTGCTTATATAGTATTGCAAGCAGCAAAAGTTATACATTCATATATCGCAATCAGTTGAGCTCATTTTTTATATAATTTTGTCATCAGACAAATAGAAATCAAGGGATGCTAAACCACATTAGCTCTACAACCACTAAGCTCAAAGAAACCTACAGTTTGGGTGATTTAACGACGGTAATTCAACCCCTATACTCTAGATGCAATCACTTCATCACAGGACACAAGAATAGTAAGGAGAGAGAGAGGCTCACAAATGGAATAATACATACAAATTATAATAATTATTGTTCTTCCCCATATTATTTTACTTAATTTTTCAATTATTTGCTTCTGGTGTGTGGTTGTGAATGATTCACAAGTAAGGTGGTCAAGTAAATTGAAGCATAAGGCCATTTCGGAAACTCTCATTTCTGAAAATTCAGGTAATTATGGTACCATTCAGAAAGCACTCTTCCTGTTTTTGAAACTATGACAGTGTAGCATTAATGAGGATGCTATCACACATCAGAGCTTTTAAAAACCTCTGTGCTTACTGGTGCAATAGCCTGACCACCCCTGACTGAGACACCTCTATAGCTTGTCATCTCTTCTCTGGTGCACTGAGATGAGCACTTCTTGGGGTCCTTCTGAAATCTGTGGCTTGTACTAGTTTTGTGGTTTGGGCATGCCTTTTCATGTGCCTGCGGTTAATCCATTAGTATCGGACACAAACTTCCTTTCTTGTTTTTTTTCTTCTAGTAACATGGGGGAAAAACCTTGTGTATTAACATTAGCTGACAGTATGACATGTAAACACCACACTGTGTCCTTCGGTGGTGTTATGTGCTTTTTCTGTGGTCATCATGAACAGAGACCATTCAGACCTGAGACTCATGGGCCGTGTGGAGCGCTGTGACGAGTTGTGATTTTGTATGTGCAGTGCACTAGTGACCGGCAGTCCCTGTCGGTGGCCAGTGGTGTGTCTCACTTGTCCGCAATGAGGCAAATCTGTGGTGTGTTCTGTTGTTTTAAAGTTTGATAATAAGGGGTGGAGTGCCTTGGAGATTTTTTGTTACTAGATGTTTACCTGTTTTGATTGTGGTGCCTAAGCTGCTCTTTTCAATTCAGGCACACCTGGTATTCATTACAGTCTCTGGCTTTACGAACATGACTGTTAAAATGCAGGTGCTCCAGACAAGGTTCTGTGACCATACAGTTTCTCACGTAGCAGTCGCCATAGCCCAGAGGTCTTCTGTTCAACTATGAAGATGTGGCTTATTGTAGCAAAAATCTCTTGTAATTGCGGGAAACAAGTATAATAATTTGCTCTTTTGTTTTAGTGAAAATGATTAAATTAGGTGCTTGGAAATTGGGGGATAGATGTATAATGAAATTTTTGACAAGTATATGCATTAGGACTTAAGTTCTGCTTGTGTCTAAATGACTTTCATAACTATTGGAAACTTAATACTTTATTATTGTCTCGTATGTTAACCTACAGATGCAGCCATTCAAAATGCGCAGGCGATACCGCATTATTTTCCAGTACGGTGTACGCAGTCTACCGCGAGTTACCGGTAAATACCGCTAGTTACCGTAAATTCTCCTATAATATGACAAGCAAAATAATAGTATCCGGAATTTCCGCAAGGTGGAGCTAATAAAGCTCAACCTCTCATGTTTGAGCTGTCGCCATCAAAGTCTTTAGCGAAGATATTACTAATAGTATTAATAATGAATGACCTTGGACAAGCTGTAAGTGTAAACTCAAAGTATTGCCCTGGTCCACATTCTTTTTTTCATTGACCATCTTTGTAAAAGTAACACCACAGCATTTCGCAATCACGCATTTGTTTCCAATCATGAAACGTACAGTAATTTTTGAGAATCGATTCACCATGCCTTTCACATGCTCATAAAAGAGATTGATTTAGGGACATAAACATATTACTGTATGCAAACTGTACTGTATACAGTATGTATATGTATATTTAATGTCTTAACTGTGCCCGTTTAAGTATTGAATATTTATATGGAATTTTACCACTGAAGGGAAATCTTAGTGCCTGAGCATAAAAAGAATAGGAGCATACTGCAACACGTGTGAAGGCCATAAACAATATTAATTTTGGAACTTAAACATACAGTATATGGCTGGTCTCAGTACTTTAAAGAAAACATACACACCAGTATTCCATTTCTCCCTAAACATTTTAAGCATCGAAGTCTTTAACTAACGTGATACCGGAGTCAACAAGCATACTTTTAGAATTTGATTAAAAGGGAATATAATATGGAATCGTGTATCTCAAGAAATTAATAACGATATAATTATATTCATGTTGCAAAAAAACTGCAACGGACATAAAAACTCCCTTGCTTTTAACAGAGTGTTCCATAATTTCTAACTACGAAAATGATTTAAACTGCGACACTTATCATTCAACCAGACCTCGAAATATCACAAGGATCCTCCTTGTAAATCTTTCTACGACAGACCAACGGACCACGAGTGCCCCTGTCGGTCAACCAATCACGTACCGCGGTACCATACATCATGGTGCGTCACAATGCGTGATGCCGTAGCCAATAACCTCCGGTACGTGTGTGTACCGCGCACTTTGAATGGCTGCATCTGTATATTAAATCACCAGATTTGTGGCTATTGAAGACCTTTGTCTTCCCAAGCTGTGCCTTTGAAGTTTGTGTTGATCTTGGCTGTTGCTGGCAATCCAGATGGATTTATTAATTGTGCCATTCTATCAATGTCAGTAGCTTTAGTATCTGCAGACACTGTTGTTTACATTATACGTTGGTTCTTCATAATGAAGCTTCCCTGAACTGAAGTACACATTTTGTTAATTGAAAGAAAATGTTGAAGCTCACGTATTTTAATTTTGTTTTTACTTTATTTTTTACTGGGAATGATTCTTGTAGGAAAAATGTATGTTATCACTCCAGTCCTAACTAAACAGAAAGGAAGATCTTGCTGGGCACCATGTTGTGCTCCTGAGCAATGTTCTTAACTTCCTGGTGCTGGTTCCAGCATTCCAAATTTCCAGCTGTCTTCACTCACATTGGATCGGCTAAAATAATATGATGATTTCGCTTTAATTTGGAGACCACCAGCAATTGCTAATCTGGGATGAGTGGAATTCATCTTTCTGCTTTAGAGATTTAAAACAAAACAGCTGCTGCATTATTCATCAGAAGTACACAAAGGTTTTCGGTGGGTATCAACACCTGCCAACAAACCCCCCCTCTGGATTTGTGGCCTTTCTTTTCCCTGAGTCTTGTTCCCCGGAGTGGCGGTTGCTGAGGGATCTCCTCCAGGACTGAACTCCGTGCTCCACGGTCATGTGGATCTAACTCACACACCTCCTCTCCAGGGATCCTGCTCCCCACTGATGGTGGCCACCTTGAACCCACATGTTGCCACAGTAGCGCCGCAGTACTCGGTTCCCCTGGCGCTGAGCTGCGCGGCGGGAAGGCCGGCCCTTCTAGAGCAGACGGCCACTGTGCTGGTAAACCCCTCTCTGCTCCGATGCTGTTTCTCACACTAACAGCTTTTTTTTTTGAACGCCAGTGTATTTAATCCTCCTCCTCTCCTTTTACCCAAAGGGGCTGCAGAGGGCATGGAAGCATGTGCTGAGTGGTGTGCCTCCTGTTTGTGCTTTTGCTTGCAGCTTTTATGTCCGTAGCCCCCAGCGCCACTCCATTGCTCCCCTCCCCCAGTAGAAATCAGAGAGCTGGAAGCAGAGCCACACCCTCTGGGTGCCAGAAAGACTCAAAGCTCAGGGCTTCACCTTAATTCTGTTTAAAACCCTTTTGTCTGAAAGCCATGTGGTTGATTTCAGGACATTCTGGAATGGCGGTTTTTACAAAATATTTATGCCCACATTTGAAATAATGTTGCCCCTTTCTCCCTTATTTAACAAGGTTTACGTTTCTGTTTCCAAGTATTGTTTTTGAGTGGAATAATATGAACCTTATTGTCTGTCTTTAGGTATTTTAGGGACCGCTCAGTGATCGGCATGGCTGCTTGGCATGTGCCCGCTCAGAAAGAAAGCGCTGCTCAGTTCTTTGTCCCTGTATTGTTTGTCTGTCTTCTGGAGTGGCATACCAAAAGTCTCATTGGTGTTTTGTTTTTCTCTCCAGATTAATCAAATCTTCCTTCTGTGCAGGTCATGACCCTGGAAACCAGCACATCATTCTTATAGTAGCACTTGGACAAACTCGGTTATATACCCACACACGTGCAAACATGCATAAGCTTGAACCCTTCCATTTCAATGCCATATGCCTAATAATTTAATATTATATTTTTTATGTTCCAAAACAGTGTAAGCAAACCTTAAAATCTTTTACAAAATAAGAAGATCAGGATGAAGTGTATTGTGTAGAAATGGCTGAGCATGTGCTGATAATGGAGCATTAAAATGAGTGTGAAAAGGGGACAGAGTGCCATTGCAGGCCTCATTTTGGGTGCATCTAATCTAGGTAATGAGAATTAGATCTGGGGTATCCACCTCCCAGAGGTGCGGTGTGTTTTCTTGTTTTGTTGGTGTTTGTTTGGCTCTTAGCTTAGGTACTTCACTTTAGGCTCCCGAATTGTCTGTACTACATCTTGAAAACCTCTATTTTATCATACCCAAGAAAATAAACTCATCAATCTAGAACTCCCACTAATTATTTTAATACTCTGTTTAATACTCTGTTTGAAACAAAAGCCAATAAACACAGCAGCCCTCCAGGAACTGGAGTATGTGAATAGTACCTGCCTATTTCTGTTCTCAGGAAATAATAGTCATGTGGAATGATTTTAAATATCTCTGCTCAGCATTAACTGTAGGGACATCACACAGTATTGTAGGATAGAAGAAGGAATGAGTGATGACACTACATATATCTGAATTATAAATATTTTTTGTGGAGGGACAGAGCCTAGAAGCTATGACCAGTAGGCTTGTTTAAAGTAGCAAGAGAATAGTGCGATGGTGCGCTTTTATTTTACCTCATAAGTATATGAAGAATTCCTGTCTGATTTTGTTTTCAGAATAAAATAGTGATGCAGAATGGTGTTTAGGGAAAATTTTAGATGCCAAATAGCAGTGAATAGTTTTATCTTAATTAGACTGCATACAGAAGTGGAGAACAAGTAAATTGTCCTTCTAATATGCTAATTTCCCATAAAGGTTATTAAAAAAATAATTGTAGATTAAGCAGAAACTGTACTGAATGGCAATATTATTCAAATAGTCTTCAAATAAGTAAGTTAAAGTAGATTGAAGAACAATTCAGGCTACTGTTAAATACTATTGTAATGGAGACTAGATTACTATATGACCAAAGAGCTTTTAAAAAGGTTGACTTGGTTGGACTCCACTTTCCGGAAGGGAGAAATGCTATTTCCATGCATTGTGATTCTGCCCCACATACAGTATTTTCAGTCGGTTTAATGGATACATTGTGTATATCTCTAAATTTGTGCCAACCACAAAAACTCTTTATATATATAGTTTCACGCATTCTTGCACACTTAATGCACTTAAAAATAAATGAGTGCCTTACATAAAATAAATTTGCTGAGACTTTAAGTGGTTTGTTTAATGATAGTGCAGTAGTAACTTACTTATTTTATCTTTGTACGGTCATCCTCCTTGCTTAAGTTCTTGTGACAGACCCATGAAAGGTATTTTACTTTTTTTTTTGTTTACTGCGGATAACTTTTTCAGAGAAATAGAAATGCTTCTTTAGGCAGGCTGTTCCTGGGCTAAGTCTTCCCCTTGCTTAGGTTTTTTTGTGTATATATATATATGAGACCCCAAATGAAGATGGCTCCCAATTAAGGCATTTAAAAAAAATTGGTGTATTGATTTGGAATCAACATGGTGACATCAGGGAGGGGATTAACATTAAGATATTAATATATGAATATGTCCATGTGCAAGTCGGTGGTAGTGCTACTGCAGTGTGAATGTTATTAAATTATAGCACATAATTTAACCCAGTGATGTGTAGCACATGTACGACTGCATTTTCACAACATTGCAGGTGATAAGAGGCCACTTGGCCCATCTTGCTTGTCTGGTAATTTAGTCGCTAAGAACATTTTTAAAATGTTGTCCAATCAATTCTTAAAAGGGCCTAGAGCCTAGAGTTGTTCCAGACAGTCCCATTTTTCTGTGGAAAAGTGCTTCCTCTTCAGTATCCTAAATAATTTCACTTTTGGTTTCATTTCTAGATTTAAGCCCATGGTGTTATGTATAGTCACCAGGGGAAACAGACCCTTGGTTTGACCGTAACTAAAATTCTATGTGTTAGAATTTTAGCAAATCTCCTTTCAGTGATCATGCTCATACAACAAGGAATCGTTTGTTGCTTTTCTTTCTAACGCCCTGAAATCTTTTTGTATGTATTGACCAAAACTGACCACCGGATTCTAAATTAAGTCTTACTAGTGCATAACTTTTTTTTTAATTCCACACATTTTGGTATATACCAAATTGTTCTGTTTTTTTGTTACTTTCCTACATTGCCTTAATGTGGACATAGACACATCTGTATGATAGCCAGACTCATGTGTAACTTCCTGTAGCTCAGAATCACCTATGTGATATTTACAGTGTGTTACTGCTGCCAATTTGGATCTCTTTGCATTGATACATGTTGGATTTCTTTTACTACACATCTACCTACTCCATTTTTGTCTTATGTTCTTTGTGATTCTGTGTCCACTCGTTTTATGGTAGCCTCTTCCATTTACTGCAAGTGTTTTGCTAACTGTATCCATATAGAAGTTGTTGATAAAGATGAGAAAAGGGCAGTGGGTCTAAATGATTGCCGTGGTACTCCACATGTGAATACGTGACCTTGGATTACAAGGGGTCTTACCAGAACTTTCTTGGAAGTCTAGATATGTCATATATATTAGTTATTCAGTGTTCTTATTACTTATTCTAAAAATTAAATCCTTTAGCTAATCTAAACCTTTTTAAAATTCATTTTACCAAATAGTATTCCTCTGTTTTAGCCCAAAGTATAATTTCAATTACTTTTGCAGTAACAGAAGTAAGATTGTCCAGATTTATAATTTCTGGTTGAATTCTATCTACCTTCTTACAAAACAGTGTTACTTTTGCAATTCTGCAGAGTGAGCTAAATTCTTCTAGTTAGGGGTCTATGAATAACATTCTTCAGTTACTGGGCATATCCTATCAAAACTTTTTTATATATTGTTTTTTTTTCCCCATCTGTAGTACCTCAGTGTCAGTTAAAATAAAATTGCCCAATACAGATTAATCTTGTTCCACAACATTGAGCATGCTATTGACATCTTCTATTGTAGAAAACTATGTGGAGTTTTCGTTTAATGATTATTATTTCATCACATTCCATTATTAATCCCCTTAAATCTTGTAGACAGTTTACAGCAGCACATTTGTTCATTGTAAACATAAAATAAAAACATATCCCAAAACACAACATTATGGAAACCACAATGGCCATCTTTGTCTCCTTTTTATGAGGTTGGATGGCCATGTTACTTTTCTGAAACTCTGTGGTGCTGTGCTTTTTATTTCTTAAAATAGTCTTCGAGACAGTTTGTGTTTTTATGTAGACAAATGGGATATTAAAGCTTCTGTAAGATTCCCCCCCCCCCCTTGTTATTCAGAAATGATGATAATATGAAGTTTTTCTTGTTTACAGCAGGCTTGGCCCACAGGAACTCAGCAGATTCTCATACCATCACCTTGGCAACAGATGTCTGGGATTTCGCTCCATAATACTGTCCAGCCAGTCATCACTGAGTCCCCTATGGGTGCTATCCTCTCTGACAACATGAGCTCTGGGCAACAAATAGCCAACTGGAGGTGAGCACGGGGAGCTAAATCCGTTTATTTAAGGTTTACTTATTTAGTATTTTTCAGTTATTCTGATTCAAATGCTGGGGTTGCTGGATAAAACTGACAGCCAGTGTTCGGGAGAAACTTGAATCAAAGATAAATTGTGTAGATGTATATTAAGTTCTTGGCTTTATGCGAAGCGTTCATTCTAAAGTAAAAGTCTTCCGCCACAAATAACAGACACAAGACAAAACAAAGTTTTAACAGTTTAGATAATACTCACTATGACTCAATGGAATGCGTGGTATGTTGATACTAAATATATCATTTTCAAAAAGTCTTTTTAGTAATTGCAATTAGAACAAAACTTTATTTTTACTATTTTAGAATAGAATAAGAAAATAAACATTGTGGCTGCTTGGAATGAAGGTTAATGTATCAAAACCCAAAGAGATTTAAAAAAAAATGACTAGAGGTTTGTTTCACATAGGTTCAAGATCAGGTTAGTACTGAGTGTAGAGTAATGCACATCTCTTATTAGAAATTCGATATATCATTTTTATTGTATTTGGAAAATTTGGAACTGTTTGGCCTGAAGGAAAAACCAAAGAAATGGGTTCAGAGCCAAGCACAATCAGGACATGAATAAAATATATGAAAAATCAATTAATATCCATATGACCATAGCCTATTTAGTTTAGTTTAGGGTTTTAGCCAAAGCATAAAGAACTGTGCCAAGGTATTTGAACACAACATATAATGATATTATACCTTTATAAAAGACACTTCTTTCATATGTAAAAAGTCAGTTGTGTATAAACAGCTGTAAAAGAATAAATTGTGTCTTTTCAGCATGTGATCTGAAAGTTGCACAGTGATACTGCCATCTCTGTTTATGTTCTCAGTGTGTTCTTGTGATTGTTGTGCAGAAGCTCAGTTTACTGTGTTTTAGGAGCTCCCATGGTGGACAGTACAGTGGAGTGATGCAGCAGGCGTCTATTCTCGGTGGCCATGTGTCTTTGACCACTGCCAGCCAGCCCCTGACCACAGGAGCAGTGTCTGCTGTGAGATCCCAGCAAGGAGGGACCTCGGGGAGGAGGGCCAGAGCGCGGAACACGGACAACAGGACCAGGTGCGGTAGGCCACGCTGCTAGCAGGCGGGCTTTGGGTCAGTTAGTGAGCTGTATTATAAGTGGAAAATGAGTTACCAGCAGAGATGCCCATACGGTCCAGATGTGGTCTGTTCGAGTTCCATTTTCTTACCACTTCATCCAGTTCAGGGTTGTGCAGGAGACGGGGCCTACCCTGGCAAGCAGCACAGGGCAGGAAGCGCTGGGAACTCGACTGCAGCTCATTGCAGGGCACACACACACACTCACGCCAGGGCCAGTTTTCCCAGAAGCCAATGAACCTACCAATATGTCTTTGGGACTGTGGGAGAAAAGTGGAGCACATGGAGGAAACCCACAAAAACAAGGGGAGAAAATGCAAACTCCATGCAGATAACACCCCTGGTCCAGAACTGAAAACCAGGGCCCAGCACTACAGCAATGGTAACGACTGTCCAACAGTGCCACCCTAACCAAAGTGCCAATTTGGTTAAATTCTGAGTATTAGTTGACCGGAGTCATCTCACATATTGGTGTGATGTAAGTACCAGTCACGTGCTGTCCAGCAGCGAAGCCATCGAGACATGCTCTCCTTCTCCTTGAACTCTCCCCGATGTCTCTGATGTTGTAGCTTATCAAAAGAACAACTCTGTTTGCTGTGTAGGAAAGCATTTCTGCATGTCGTCATTCTTACTCTGCAGCTCTATCCATAAGCTGTGTCTTAACAATGAGCAATTTCCTATTATTATCATTTTAAAAAAGGTTTGTTGGTGCCGATTAGAAAATGTAGATTCTATTTTGGTGGCTGAACCTGTCTTAATGACATCAATACTTCAGCACTTCTTAAGAGAGCATAGTTTAGTAAGTAATTGGAGAATAATCAGTAATGAATTGTAATTGGATTTGGCATCTTTTTTTATTATTTCCTCATTATTTCACTATTAACTCTTCTGTGTTTCTAGCAGGGTTATGTCTCTACTGGAAACTGTGCCCCCTGTGGTACACTGCAGCCCCCTGTTGGCAACACCACCATACAATGCTGTGGTACCACAGCCGATTCTCATCACTGATACACCAAGCCCTGCTGTCAGCGTCATCACCATTCACAGTGACACAGAGGACGAAGATGAAAGGAAGTTCTACCCTAGCAGGTGAGATGGCATTGTTAAGTGGAGTTAGGTTGACCATCAGATCTGTTCTTTTCCTAGGTACAATCGATTGTAATTTGTGTGGTACACGGAGATGTCATTTGCTCATAAGGGCCTGTATACTTGGTGATTCTTTTATGAAAAGTGTCCACTCAAAGTGCAGGTGACTCTTTGCAATCTGAATGTTGTGGACTTGATCCCCATTTTTAACACTAGTGTACTCTGAGGGCTGAAAGCTCTATCATTAGTGAAGTAGGGAGCTATCCAGGCCATTGTCTTACAGTTCAGCTCAGTGTTTGTCCTCTTTCCGATGTGATGACTTGATAGGGACAACTCTGAGGAAGCCACTGGCTTGAAGTGAGAGGTGTAGAAGAGAAAAAAAAACAACTGGCCACTCTGAATTTGTTTAATTCAAATGTATATATTGATGTTTAACTGTAAAACATCTTCTGATTATTACCAAAAAATACCATAAAATACCTATCTGTACAGGACGACATAGTTAGAATTGTTCAAGCCATAACTCTTTCTGCTACTCAGTGTTTTCTGTTCTTTTTTGAGGGGTGTGAACAACTTTGGAGGGCACTGTAGGCAGTGTATGATCTCCACAGTACAGAGGAAAATGCACTCCTGATGTGAACATTTAAAATGATGTGAATGCAATCATTTTTTTCACTCCTTGCTCAGATGGGAAAATATAAAATATGATCATAACAATATAGAAGAAAGGTTTTCTCTCCTGCTTCATTTTTTTCCCCTTGGTTCATAATTTTTCTTTTTAGTTTTGAGCAAATAATTTACTAAAACACAAACAAAACATGTTTACATCTTTTCAAATTTGCCCTGCTGGCGTTTTTCCTCTCATTCTTGCTGCAGAGACTGAGCTTATGTCTGTATAGAACAGAGAAGCCTAATTTGATTAGAAAAACAATGTGCATGATGTCAGGTTTTTGTCTTTTGACTGTATTGTCTTTTACTGGCTGTCAACTTGTTGCTGTGTTGTTTGACAGCTATGCAATGAAACAGCGCACTGAAGTCATCAGCTGCGTCACCGTCCATGATTCACAGGACTCGGATTCCTCGCATGGCAGCCCATCAACCCCAAAGCACCTGCCCAGCTTTGTCGAAGCTCCGGCAAATCTGTCGAAGTCGCTGAGTATCATCGTCCCTTCGGTAAAAATGCAGCCAGAAGAATCTAAATCTTCAAGAATTTCAGGTTAGCGGGATCTTCTTTTTTTATCAAACTCATTGGATAAAGATGCTTGCCAATATATGTATATTTATAGTAAATCCCATAAAAATTGTGATTAATGTGCTTAGTTAATGGTGATTGTAAAAACGTCAGTGCTTGTGAATAACAATGGCCCAGTGGCGCAGCCCTTAGCGTTGCAGCCTCACAAAGGAGGCCTTGGGTTCAGTTACTGGGCTGCTATCTGTGTAACATGTGCATGTTCCACCTGGTGGGAGTGTGTGAGGGTTTTTGTGTGTGTGCGCCCTTTGGGGGGTGGACTGGCTTCCTATCCAGGGTTTATCCCGCCTCGCATCCAGCGCTCCCTGGGATAGGCTCCGTGACTCGGTGAGTTGGATAAGTGGTAACTGAAAGTGGATGTTAAGAACAATTTCGTTTGAACCTTTTTTCACTTAATAATTACCACTTTTATAGAGCAATATTACTGAAGTAACATTGCGTCTATAATAGCCTGGTTTTCATGGTGAGCAACAATTCAGTATTTTAGAGCACACTTAAGTCTCACTAGCCCTGTGATGGAACACAATCTGGTGTCTTGTTCCACACTTACAGATTGATATAAGAACAGATAAACATTTTGATTTTTTTTTTCCTTTTTCTAGGGCAGTTTGCTGGTGTTTGCAGTAAGAGTAAGAAAGCAGCTGTGCAGCAAACATGCACTTCAGCATCCTCCAGCAGTAGTTGCCATCCACACACTGCACCCAACAGGATCCAGCCACTCAATCTCAGCCAGGTGAGGCACAAGGGCAGAGAGTCAGAAAATGCAGAGGGGCAAGGGAATGGAGTCAATTGAAGGATCCTTGGAATACTTTAACATAATTGAACATTTCTAGACTGGAACAAAAATTACTGCAGGAGCATTTGGTCATGGTGTTCAGATTTGTAAAAAAGGATGCGCAATCATAAACCTTTAAACTTGAAGTTAGGAGTTCGGATTGTGAAAAGTGGGCTTTATTGTTTGTTCATTTATTTATTTATTTTATCTCTGCTGAATTAATACTTTAAAAAGTGCCAAATCTTAGCAGTGCTGTGATTGGTAGCAGTCCTCTACTTCAGGTTATTAAATCTGTGTGGCTTGAGTAGACATTTTCAGAATCTGGGTATAGTTTTATGGTATATCTGAAAACAGGAGAGGAATTTTTACTCCGAGAGAACCGGGCGTATGGAGCAGGATACCCAGCCATGTAATTAAAGCTGAAATCTGGCCTCTTGTAATAAACAACTGGGTGAGATCCTCCAGTCAGTTATCATTTACTAGACAGGCTCAATAGACCGAATGGCCTCCTCTTGTAGGTAAATTTTCTGAAGTTCTTAATGATCTTTTTTGTAAAGCACAGGTGTTTACATTCAAATTGGAGTCAGTACTTGTTCCACAACTTCAGCCGTGTGCAACATAGAAGGAAATGGAGGAGCCGGTTTTACCTTGTTCTGGGAGATGTATTTTTAGGACTTTCGGTGCGTCTGTTGAGCTTGTGTTGATTGTTTCCCTCCCAGGCTCAGCATTCCATCACTTCATCCCAGGCCCGGCTGAGCGGCAGTTCCTCCCGCAGGCAGCAGGTATGCCCTACAGTTCCCCGGTCCGCTCAGGCACACTATTACCTGCAGAGCTCACCCCCACAGAGCACCATACTGCCTCCCTTCAGCTCTTCCTCCAGCCTGAGCAGCCAGCCCCAGCTGTGCTCCTATGCTCCTTCTGCTGCCCTGGCACCCGCGTCTGCAGCAGTGGCTCAGCTGCTGGCGTCCCAGCAGGGCACGTCTCGGCATGTCGGCGCCAGTGCCAGCTTCATGCCCCATACTGCCGGCTTGATCCAGAAAGACCCTTCAGCTGTGGGGCACAGCCTTCTCACAGCTGCAGGTCTGCCAGCTGCCCAGTACCAGCACCAGTTTCCCACGTCTCAGGCCACTGCCGTCTACAGGGGCTACCAGATCAGCCCCAGGAAGATGAGCGAATTTCCTTACCTGTGAGGGGAAGGAGGAGTGTGGTGGGAGCCATCCTTGTAGACCTCCGTTGAAGATTTGTCACCGCTGAACAAACTGTTCTGCCGAAACTGAGTCTTGGCTTCAAGTGGGACCTTGTGTCTTTCCTCCTCTTCTCAAACATTGCAGGGACTAAACAAAATTATTTTTAACTGTAGTTTCTAATGCTCAATTGTGTGTAATTTTTAACACATTGTGAAATGTTAAACCTCATTAAGAATTTTATGCTTTAGTTGGTTTTATGTTGCTTTTTAGAGGTTCATTTTGCTCTTACCAACTCTAATATTTATTTTAAAAAGTCTTAGTTAATAACTGACAATTTTTAAAGGAATATTGACAGAAATGCATTGAACGTTCCGTTCTCTTACTGATGGCAGTCTGTCAGTTTTTTAGAAATGTAATGTGAACAGTCTGAAGCTCTTTTTCTTCAGAGAGTGCATTAACTCCTTACTTTATACTTTAATTACATATTTGAGTCAGCAAAAATAATGTGCACATCATCAAAAAACCCAAGAAGGAGAGTTTTCTAAGGTTTGTCAGCTAAGAGCCACAAAGAGAATATGCCTTTTACACAAATAGGGTTACACCCTCCCAGTGGTCAGTGTAATCTCTTTTTACAAGATTGTCAATTTTTGCTGGAGAAGATACACTCAACCTATGCAACAGCTATTCACTTGTAGTCACTGTTCCAGTCTCCATCCAAAAACTGGGTTACTTCTAGGTTATTTACAAAGCTTTAGACTGTTTAGTACTGTTTCTTTATATTTCAAGTTTATCTTTGTTGTGTATGGAATATTTATCAAGTGGAAGTGCACTAAATTTGTGACATATTAAGCCCTGTTGGAATTAAGAACATTTTCAAATGGATACAATATTAACGACTTTGCTTCTTCACCTACTGAACTGAAGAATGTTTTTTCATAACAAAACTCAATTGTGGACTTTGGAGCTGGACTACAACCCTTTTTCATTTGTTCTTTGTAAGTGAAGTGTGCTTTTAATTTGAGGATGTTGTCCACCTTGCAGAGCCAAAAGGTTTCTCTGTGTTTTTTTAAACAAAAACGTTTCATGGCACATTTCATGCAAACTTTAAAATTGTTGGAGTTTGTTGACATTAGTCCTAGCTAGAATTCT
This sequence comes from Lepisosteus oculatus, assembly GCF_040954835.1. NCBI lineage: Eukaryota > Metazoa > Chordata > Actinopteri > Semionotiformes > Lepisosteidae > Lepisosteus > Lepisosteus oculatus. The sequence goes on from NC_090700.1 coordinate 32,733,084, forward strand.
TGGAGTATCAAATTGGAAATAATAATATAGGTACAACCAATGTGTGTGTTTGTGTTAATTTACTGTAGGTCTGTGGGGGAGATTGGACTCTTTGCTGTCGGTAGTGTACATACTGTTAGACTCCACAAATAAAACCAAACACAGTTCTGATCAATCCAGTCGTGATTTCTTTATTGTAATAAAGAAAGGAGGTTAAGTGGTTAACTGCTCGTCTCTCACTCGTCGAATTTCTTAAAAATCCATACATTTTCAAGATTGGTCAATGAGTGTGTTACCTTATAAGTTGTAAACGAGATCAGAAAGTCAGGCAGATGGCTCAGACCAGCCTGAGGCAATAAATCCAAAACCCTTGTTCCCTTCATGTTGCTAAATCTGGGTGTAAGATACACATTAGCTCTATACGAGAGAGTGCAAACTCTACACCTCGGCCGGCCAGGAATGTGCAAAACAATACACTTCTTACAGAATTTATCGTTAACTCGTAACAAGGCAGGTTCCTTCAACACAAAAGAGGTTTCTGTGATATCACAAATATGTTTATGTGGTGGTTAATGGATTATCTCCAGGCACCATTGTATTTTAGATGAAGCTTAAGTGTGGAGACATGGCTGTTTATTCTTATACAATAGTGAATCCGTTTTAGTTATGACAGATTCACTTACTAAAATATTCACTTACTAAAATAACTAAACTGATCCCGATATGTATTTTTTCTAGTAAGGTAGCCTTTTAGCTTTGATGATGTACAGACAGGAGCATATCATATTAATGATGAGGGGTACTGTACAGAGAGTTGATAAAACCTGATTGATGAATGCAATGGATTCGCTACTGCAACACATTACATATATTCTACCAGTTTGTTTATGTGGTTGTTAATGTTTCATGTCCAGGCTCCAGTGTTAGGTAGCTAAAGTTTAAATGAAGAAGTAGAGGTTATAAATGTGTGTTTTGGGTACTAGGTATGCTCTTTCTTTGAAAGGACTTATAAAGCTGTCTTGCGTGTTGTGCTTGGGTAGAGCAGTGTGGTAAAATCCTGTTTTAAAATTGTTTGGTGCCTTTCAGTTCTGTTTAATGTGTTTAGTAGGATCACCTTGATTCTATAAATCTGACAATGAGCAGAAGTGCAAACAATGTGTGAGACTATAAGAATAATGCCATCTGTCATGAAAACTACTGCAATGAGAAGAGTGACTTACGTTCTCATATGAAGCATTAACCACAATATTTACATAATTCATACGTCATAAAATTCTATCAAATTGTACAAGACTTTGTTGCACAATGTAAAGTGCATTTGACCCCCACTTTGAAATAATTGTGCAATAAAGGGTAAATAACAAATAATAAAGAGACATCATATGAGTCTTTCCTAAAAAGAATGCCTGTTCCGGTAGTGTAATACTTCCTTGCATTTATACAAGGTTTTTCAAAGTTCTCAAATTCCATCTTAATTTATCCAGAAGAGCCCATTACTGAATTTGTAATATTTATGGGAAATTATTTTTAAGTAACCCATGCAGTATCATAAAAAATAGACAAACAGTTGACATATGTATTGTTCATCTAACTCACTGATATAATATTATTGATAACTAGCACTTTCATCCCCATGCTATTTCAGTAAAACTACCAAAGCCTAAGAGAATTTAATCTGTCCTCATGTCACCAACATGACATGACATCAACACTCACTTTAACATTTTCAAAATAAAATCCAAACAAAACTCACATTTTAATTCACTTTGACAGAGTGCCATTGTAAAGCTAATGAAATCAACTAATACATTTAAAAAACAATGTCTTACACTTTTAACATTAGCCAAGATACTGTATATTAAAATCCCGAATATGCAAATTGTGAAATATAAATTATTATTTCTTAGTTTTCTCATTTATTTTAGTAATTCTAAACACTACTAACAAGTAGCAAACTATTAAACAGTAGCCAATCTACCACACTTTCAGAAGTTTCCATTTCAATTTCACATGCAATCTTCTCAAATGGTTTTGGGAATTACCTGCTGTCATCAAAGACTATTGCTCTGGTGGGGACAAAAGGCAGATTCTCTGTTATGCAAACAAAGAGACTTTGTTTTGGTGCCAGAAAGCAGTTTAGCTGAGAATGATAACATCTAGCTATAAACTCAAAGAGGAGCTTTTGCTTTTATTGAATTTATATGATTTTGCCTCACATCGGAAATAACAGATCACTGATAAGGGAAATTCTTCATCAGAGAAGCATATTACAGTCTTGTGCAGACCCAGTTTGTGATTGAGCTCAATTAAATACAGCAATGTTCGTTGGGTCTTTAAGGGTTTCCCAACTCCTATATATGCTCAAAAAGATGTTTCATAATCTTGAGTGCTTGTCCTGTTCTTTGATATGCAATTATGTCTTGTCCTTTCCCTTAGTGTGCAATATAAGTCGTTTTTTTACTATCTTGCTGCCTCCAGCACTTTGAGGGTTGTCCTGCTTTATGACTTGCTTATGGGTGTTGATCCTGACCTTGGTCACCACAACGTTTGGTGAAAGATAAATGAACATATCCTAGCAATTACTTTACCTTCCACAATGTGGTTCAGTAGTAATATTGTAGTGTTGGATATGTGCAACAGTTACATGTCTCACGTCAATCAATATTTATTTGATTGAATCTTGATGGCTGCTTTATGTTTTACCTAGACTTTCCTATTAAGTGTACTGTTTATAAGCCCCCGCTCCAGGGTGCATCACAAACCGGAAAGGACAGTGTTCTGAAAGAGGCAGAGTGAGCTGAAGTGTGGGGTGACCTCAGACTGGTTAAACTGAAGCCAGTTTGTAAGTCATATATTTCTATGTCTGACTGATCAAAAAAGGCACGATCATGTCCGTGGCCACAGGAACAATGAAGCTTTCAACGTCTTAAAGATTTAACAAGACCTCCAAGCACCTTAACAAGCACCAGTGAAATGGTTTCGCAGATGCCAACAATTGTTAAACTAAAAGCAGCAGGTCCATTAAATCTATTCTGGGGTTCTGCAAATTCTGCATTAAAGATGCAAAGGGTCACAAATTCCACCACTGATACTTCTGTGCCTAATCCACACAATTTACAATACCTGCTATACAGTACAGGACAAGCTGCAACAGAAGCATTGTATCACCTATAGATTTATACTGTATTCAACACATACATCTAAAACTGTCAACTGTATCCATGAGTGGACCAAATTATCTTATGACATGCTAGGTACTGCTCATGTACACTACTGTAGGAGGGATCCTGTGTTTATCCTCTCCCCGTCACAAAAAATGACTATGATTAATGGATATGCCAGCAGCCATGTCACTCTGCAACTCACAACTGGCAACCCCCTGAAGCTAAGCAGGTGTGAGCCTGGTTGATACCTGGATGGGAGACCTCCTGGGAAAATCTAAGGTTGTTGCTGGAAGAGGTGTTAGTGTGGCCAGCAGGGGGCACTTACCCTGTGGTCTATGTGGGTCCTAATGCCCCAGCATAGTGATGGGGACACTATACTGTAAACCGGCGCCATCCTTTGGAATAAAAAATGTTATTCTTTTAAAATATTTTGCATAATTAGTTTTTTTAATAACCCCTTTAGTCTAACCTCTAACTCCCCTCTGTATAGAAATGTAGAAAAATTATTAAATAGAAATTGTATTCAAAAGGAAAATGATGCTGCTAATTCCTGATTAAATTATAGAAAAACGTTTTTCCAAAAGTGGAAATTCATCACCTGAAATACAAATACCAGTTTTACACAACTATGTGGAAGGGATCTCATAGCAATTAATGTAACCTTCCTATACACTAAAGGTGTTTTTATCTTAAGAGGTCCTATGGATCTATGTATGAATTATGTAAATATTGTGGTTAATGGTTCATATAAGAACTTAAGTCACTCTTCTCATTGCAGTAGTTTTCATGACAGATGGCATTATTCTTATAGTCTCACACATTGTTTGCACTTCTGCTCATTGTCAAATTTATAGAATCAAGGTCTTTTTGCTGTAAAAAAAAGTCCACTATTCAAGTTCAATACAGACCATTGAAGTGTGAAATAAATAGTTCAAATTATAGTTTTAAAATGTATTGAATGATTTTGTCATTGTTTTAAACATAACTTAGTTCATGTAACTTAACCAACAGTTAAGGTTCCTGTTTTATGCACTTGTTCCTTTCTCAAGTTATACACGCCACACAGTTCTGTGAATTTAAAGGTTATCAAATGAGTCTTATTTAGAAAGTAAAAAGACTAAACTTAATTTTCTTAATATTTGAAGACTAAAAATAATTCAACTAAAACCTTTATACATTTTATGTGACTAAATTAAACTGCATGGTAAAAAAATGTGAGTAGAAGAAATTCAGTTTTAGTGAACTAAAAGAGTCATTTTAGTCTATGTATAGCAGACTAACAAATGTTTGACTAAAATGTGATTATACAATTTTACTTGACTAAGAGAGTCTACTGTAAGTCAAAAGACTAAGTCAAAAACTGATAACAAAATCAACACTGTTAAGCACTGTTGTCTTTTCTCTGAACAGAGCTTTTCATAGAAGCAATGTTGATAAGAAGCATCATTTAGAAGCAGTAGCAAAAATGGCTTGGAAGGCTATGTTCTTGTCTTGCTTATCCTCCATTCGAACATCAGAGAATCCAGTGGCTCGTAGGGCCTCCATGTAGACCTCAGGTTTCCAGTTATCATTTAAAAGAATTCTTCTTGATGCCGCCTTCGTGATTGAGGACAGTATGAGAGTTGTCACCATGAGACCACCTGCCGAAACACAGTATTGCAGACAGCACATTACAGAGTGAATTTTAGTATTTAGAATCATAAAATAAGTTTAACTGTCACTACAGTGGAAAAAATGACTAAGGTGCCCTTTGTGTCTTGGTTCCTGCTCACTTTATTTTATAGGGATCAATTTTATTAACCTCTGCAAAAAAACTGAAAATCTCAGTCAAACCTCCTCTAAGCATTTACTGAGACTAAACACATTGGGGTCCTTAAAATAAGCTTCGTAACTCATCTCTTTAAGCTCTGGAATCAGCCTTATTTCAACACCAGAAAACAGCTGCCTTCACTTTAGCCCACCTGGTTTCATCACCCTGTGGATTTCCGAGGTCATGCCCTTCAGATCAGGCCAGTAGTAGTAGCAGTTGCAGTGGTAGACCTTGTCCACACTGCTGTCAGGAAGGGGCATGGCCATGATGTTTCCATTGAAGAGGGTAACCTTTCCAGATTCAATCTCAGCCCTCATCCTTTCACTGGCCTTTGCGAACATGTACTCAGAATAATCAACCCCAAACAGCTTTCCCCTAGGGCCAGTGAGGAGAGGGGCAGCTGCCTGGAGCCCCAGCCCAAGCCCAAATCCCAACTCCAGGACCATGTCATCTGGCTGAATCTCAACAAGCTTCACTGCATTTTCTTCCAGGACCCGGTTGTGCCATATGAAGAACTTGGTCAGTAACCACCCAGTTAAGGATTTAGCAGGTCTGCCAAGATGTCGGTTGAGCTTTTTAGACAGTATTCCTGAAAAAGCAAAGGGCATATACTGTATGAATATACTTTGTGAAATAACAATTTGTAATGGTTTTGGAATTTTTACAGGTTTTCCTGGGGTAAATTGTTTTACAGCAGAGTCCAACACAACAAATACTACAAAAACATATATCACCAAAGAGTTCTGGACTCCAGTGTTTCAGGAGATATTTTACATTGTTCAACAAAGTAATGGGAGAGATGATAAACAATTTCTTGAGTCTATTACACCTATGGTAATAAACCTGAGTCTATTACCAAAGGAGTATAATGGTGTCTCCCAGATGGAAAACATCATTCAGTTTAATCTGATTTGGACCAATGACTTTGTTGCTTATTTTTACTACGTTTTCCCACTATTTTCTCAGTCAAGCAGCAAATAAGATAATTTGTTAAACCACGTTTAATAAATGATTTGAAGAAAGTGTAAAAATGGGTTTACCAACAAAAAATAAGTCTTTGCTGTCCTTTTTTATAAGTGGCCTCACAACATCACTTCAATTCAATTTCAAGCTTTAATAAAAAAAGTCAACTGTGCTTAATAGTGTTGATTTTGTTGTCAGTTTTTGACTTAGTCTTTTGACTTACAGTAGACTGTCTTAGTAAAATTGTATAATCACATTTTAGTCACACACTTTTTAGTCTGCTATACATAGACTAAAATGACTCTTTTAGTTCACTAAAACTGAATTTCTTCTACTAACATTTTTTTTATCTTGCAGTTTAATTTAGTCACATAAAATGTGTGACATTTGTCCCATCTTAAATTTTGTCCTCAGATGAAAATCAAATGTACAACAGGTGAGCACTAAACAGGTAAGCTGTCTGAAGTAGCCACTGTTTTAAATACTCATAGCAAGCTATAATAAATCTAATGCATTTTTTCATAAATCAATTTTAAAATCATTCATGTAAGATCAACCCATTGACATACAACATCCCCTCAATTTACTTTACCAATCAATAAACCAAATCTATGATAAAAATCATATAGAACTGAAAATGGTGAATGGTGTTCCATTCAGTAAAATGAGACATCAAGCTTTGAAAATGTTCTGAACTGTAATTCTTTAGCAACTTCTCCTGAATTTGAGCCAATTAATGAATTTCAATTTATTTTGAAATTGACTCTGTAATACATCATTTGTGATTGCAGAAATTGGCTGCAATACAGGCACCCAAATGAGCCATCTGCAATAACAAAAAATTGAAATTTTCATTATAAAAATGTCCAAACTACATCTAGCTTGCTCTGTAACAGGACCTATGTATCTCAGACCCAGACTGTACTGCACCATTCCCATTCAGGACAACATGCCCCTCGTCCACACCTACTGTACTATTGTACCGTCCCTTCTACACTTTTTTGTATATTTCTTCACACCATTTCTTTCTTTCATACCTGTTTCAGTCAGATTATCACCTTAATGAACTGCATTCCCAAGCTTTTATAAAAAACACGGGTACAATAATTTACAACTCAAAACAGTTTTACTTACCATATATTAGTTCAGACATTGGTGATGCACTTTTATTATATTCTGGTTATCCTACTTGGTTAGTGGGTACGTGACATAATATACAACTTTAAAATTGCGAGCTAGTTCTATCCCGTTTGTAAAACCCCTCCCTTTCATTCCTTGGTTCTTCCCACAGGCCAAAGTGTCATTCACTTAAGGAGAAACATACTGGAGACGAACAGTAAAGGTCAAACATTTTGGACAAAATGCTAAGAAAGGTGGTTGCTAAGAAAGCAAAGTTAGATGTATAGTTATTTTAGCCCTAGTAGAGAGAAGAATATGGATTTGTTCAACATAAATGCCGTTTGTGCTGTATAAGAGCATCATTTATTGTCATTTGTCACTTGTTGCACATCAAATGTCTCAAGACATTTTCAGACACGAAAATGTTAACCAGCTCCAGACATTGGCATTAAAAGATGTTAAAGGTTTCAGTGTTTTTTTTGTGATGAATGCGTGGATATACTGTAAATGACATACTGTGATCAGCAATTCTTGTGAGATACTATAACTTAGATGGAATTTGAGAAGAGCTGTGCTGCCTAAAACCCATGCATGACACAGCTACAGAAGGAGGATATACAGTAGCTAAGATGCTCATTAATCATTTTGAGGAAAGATGAATTGACATCAATAAAATATTTTCTGTGACAACTGACGGTGCCCGTGCTATGGTTGGAAAACCGAAGGGATTTGTAAAGGTCATTGTGAATCACTTTGGCCACACTGTAGTAAAGTCTCATTACATTATTTATCAAGAAAGTCTTTGTGCCAAGAGTTTGAATTATGAGCTTAATAATGTGATTCTTCTTAATGCAGTTTCAAACTCCGCTGTGTATGCAGTGTCCACCTCCTCAGGATATGTTCGTTGGCTGAGGCATGAGAAATGTTTGGAATGCTTTGTCCCGATTAATCAAGATCTTTTTGACAGAAAGCGGTCAAAACTACCTCAAACTGCACAATGACTAATGGGTTCCAAACCAATGTTTCTAGCCAACATTATCATGTATATGAATGAACTCAATGTCTGCAGAGCGCAAATCAAACTGCTATGGCTCTTTCCAAAATGTTGAAGGCTTGCCATTTTTTGACACCTCAATTGTCCGTTCTGTAGTGTCAAACAAATGACAAAGTTCAGGTGTCTGTGAAGCAGAAGTCCCTTTATTCATATGCATGTGGAAGTCCGGCTTGCAACCACCAGACTTAAAAAATAAGTAGCTGAAGATGGTCCTTTATACCTTAAAACACAAAGAGTTACTATGACATATTCTAAACAAATGATAAAACAGCAACACCTGCCAATTAATTATATCTAAGTTGCAGACAAAACAACAGTTAGTTCTTTTCATATTCTGGGTGTACAGCCAGCTTACCAAATACATGCCCCTTATCTTACTGACCAAGGACAGGCAGCATCTTTATATGCATTTGAGCACAAAGCCTACGTCAAGCCACTAGACTGCATAGTTTGCAAAAACATACAAAAACAAGAAAATGATATTATTATCTCACTTCCCAGGCCTCTCTCTTATCTCTTCATTCTTCAGTTCCAACATGAAATCTTTCAGAACATTGCACAATCTGTGTTGCAGAGTTCGGAGTGTACATGCAGGAACTTGAAACACAAACCTAATTTAACCAAACATCTTTGAAAACAGCAACATAGAAACAGCAACATACTCGCAGTTTCATATGCAAAACACCCTTGAGGCTACTGAAAGGAACAAAAGCATCTCTATCATAATCTGCTGGAATTCCCTGTCAGTACAATTTGAGTGTTTAAAGAGGCTTGCACATTCCTCAAAGTGTCAAGCTACAAGCCCGAACTCAGCAAGGGAAAGCAAGGGTAAGGATCACAATAAATCATAAGACATGGAATTTAATTTAATAATTTCAGGTATTATTATATTTGAATAATATTTAAAACAGAATATGTGGCATGCAAATCAATTAAAAAAAACAAGTGAGATAACTCTAGGCATGCCCCTTTGAAAGGTTGCTGATCCCTGGACTATGCCATTTCCCCCAGAGAAGAATAAAACACATTTCCCCCAGAGGATAATAAAGCTTTAAATAAATGAACCAATGTTATAAAGTCTATGGGACGGTAGTGGTTCCACTGCTGACAAGGTTACAGACACCAGCCTGACGAGGAGTCTGTTGTAATATTTGTGTGCGTCAGCAGTGAAACTGCATGTTGATTGGTGGAGGGCTGAGCGGGAATAACGGTTACTCAGGGTCACAGGTCATAGTGAATGTAGGAGCTAACGGGTTCGGAGTTACAGGTGAAATAAAGTTTGTTCGAGTGTCACATCGTCGTCCTGGGTTGTTAATTTATACGTGTATGAGAAACAAGACATGGTGTCAGAATAAATAGGATTCACGTCGGGACAAAAGATTTAAAATGAACGTCGCTGGAATTCCTGCACCACGAATGGATTGGGAGGTGAACAACCTGCCCGAGACTTGGCGCAAATTCAAGCAGCATGTGGAGCTCTTGTTTTCGGGTCTGCTCAAGAAGACAGGACAGGAAGAGCAATGCAGTTATCTTCTCCTGTGGGTCGGAGAAAAGGGCAGAGATGTATACAACACATGTACACTCGACCAGGAGAAGGCAAAGGTACTCAAAACCTATTATGACCGTTTTGAAGTGCACGTTAAGCCTAAAACAAGTGTTATATTTGCTCGATATAAATTTCACGAGAGAGTACAGGGAGCTAACAAACCGTTTAAACAATTTGTAACAGAGCTGCAGCTCCTTATGAAAGACTTTAATTACTCTGATAGCGAAGGGGATGGTAAGGGATCGCATCATTTTCAGAATACATTCACCGAGAGTGAGAGAAAAGCTGCTGAATGTTGGCTCTGAATTGACGCTAGACAGGGCCATAGACATCGTTAGGTCTCACGACTTAGCGCAAACCCAGCTGACAACGATGGGCAGCAGCGCGAGCAGCCCGCGCAGGAACGTCATTCCTCTTCATGAATATGACAAGTTTAAAAGTGACATTGTGCTACAGCCCACATCTCGCAGACTGTCAGGGTATGGCGGAGAGCAACTTGCTGTAAAAGGCGCATGCACCCTGAAATGCAAGTACAAGGACAGAGAAATGTGTCTGGACTTTTATATTGTAGACACTCATGCACCTCCAGTACTCGGACTAAAAGCGTGTTTAGACATGGACCTTATTAAACTAGTCTTATCTGTGACCACCCCTCCCACTGAGACAAAGTCAATCTTACAAGATTTTGCAGATGTCTTTACAGGAATTGGGCTTTTTGCAGGTGAATGCACTATCCACCTCAAACCAAATGCAGTTCCTGTAGTATACCCACCGAGACGCATACCTCTTGCACTGCAGAGCCCTCTTAAGGAGGAGTTGCACAACATGGAGTAGTCCGGCATTATTGCCAGAGTCACAGAGCCAACGGAATGGGTTAATGCACTTGTGGTGGTGGAGAAACCTCGCATGGGTAAACTCCAAGTATGCCTTGATCCAAGGGATCTGAACAAGGCTATCAAAAGTCCACACTACCCCTTGCCAACGTTTGAGGAAATTACACCAAAGTTGGCTGGAGAGTGCTATTTCAGTGTCCTGCATGCTAGGTCAGGTTATTGGGCTGTCAAACTCACAGAAGAGTCATCAAAACTAACCTCGTTCAACACGTTGTTTGGGCGCTACAGATTCCTACGCTTGCCCTTTGGGGTAATTTCAGCTCAAGATGAGTTTCAGCGGAAAATCGATGAGACATATGAAGGCCTCAAAAGGCGTTACAGCGATTGTTGATGACATCTTGGTCTATGGGAGAACCAAGGAGGAATACGACAGGAACCTTCACACTATGCTACTACGGTCCTGAGAGCGAGGAGTCTGACTCAACCCAGAGAAAAGCACGATCTGTGCCAAGTTGGATGGGATCAAGCCAGATCCAGCTAAAATTCCTGCTGTGAAGGACATGGAACCTCCCAAAAACAAAGGAGAGCTTGAAACAATACTAAGCATGGCAAACTACTTAGCAAAATTTGCCTCTAGCCTTTCTGACATCAATACCCCGCTGTGTCACCTCCTAAAAGAGTCTAGTGAGTTCGTTTGGGATGTGCAGCAGGAAAATGCTTTCCAGAAGATGAAGACCTTATCACAAGGGAACCAGGTCCAGTTCTGGCATACTTTGACCCCAACAAAGAGCTCCAAGTGGATACATTACAGCATGGCTTGGGTGTTGTTCTGCTACAAGAAGGCAAGCCCATTAGTTTTGCTTCTAAATCCCTCACAGAAAGTGAAACAAATTATACTCAGATTGAGAAAGAGTTATATGCTATCCTGTTTGGATACAAGCGTTTCCATCAGTATGTCTATGGTCGTCACGTTGTTGTGGAAAGTGATCACAAACCACTGGAATCCATCATGAGGAAACCATTAGCAGCTGAACCCCCTAGACTACAGAGGATGATATTACAGCTCCAGAGGTATGACCTCACAATCCTCCATTGCCCAGGGAAGAGCATTTCTGTTGCAGACACGCTCTCCAGGAAGTCACTATCCTTCCAGGACGACAGCCTCAGTGAAGGAATGGATGTGCAAGTGCACACGGTGTGCAGCAGTCTACCAGTGAGCGACACAAAACTGAATGAAATACATGCAGAAAATACAAAAGATGCACAGCTCGCTAAGCTCAGAAAAACTATACAGGAAGGATGGCCTGAGGAGAGGAGAAGGTGTCCCCAGAGGATTATGGAATTTTGGAATCACAGAGATGAACTGTCACAGATGAATGGTATCCTTTTCAAAGGTGAAAAAATCATTATTCCTGCCTCACTCAGAGCAGAGATGTTGTCACGCATTCTCACAGGGCATATGGGTATGGAGAAGTGTAAACAGAGAGCCCGTGACATCATGTTTTGGCCTGGGATGTGTAAACAAATTAAAGAAATGATTGTAAAATGTTCCATTTGTCTTGAATACCGCCCAGCACAGGTAAAAGAGCCCATGATGAGCCACAGGATACCAGGAACATGGCAAGTTATAGCAACCGACCTCTTCACTTGGGACAATAAAGAGTACATGGTTACTGTGGATTACTATAGCAGGTACTTCGGGCTCGACAGACTTTACAGTACCACGTCCATAGCGGTAATACATAAGCTTTTGCCAGACATGGCATCCCAGAGTCTGTGATATCCGACAATGGCCCCCAATACACATCTGCCGATTTTGAAACTTTTGCTAGTGCATGGGGATTCACCCACATTACAACAAGCCCACATTATCCTCAAGGTAATGGCCTTGCAGAGAAATATGTGCAAATTGCAAAAGCCCTGATGGAAAAGGCCAGATCTGACAAAAAAGACCCGTACCTCAGTCTCTTAGAGTACCGGCACACCCCAATTGACAACTTTAAATCCCCAGCACAGCTACTGATGAGCCATCGCCTGCGTTCAATACTCCCAAGCACCAACCAGCAACTTCAGCCCCATACCATCCGCTACAAGGATGTACTTGCGAGGAGGACACAGAGGCAGCAGCACCAGCAAAGGTATTACAACAGGTCAACCAAACCACTCCCTCTGCTGCAGGAAGGAGACATTATCCGCATCCAGGAAACCGACCGATGGAAGCCAGCAGTCGTCATTCAGCCAGCCAAAACTGAGAGATCATATTAAGTGCATATTGCAGAAGGTCGTGTGTACCGAAGAAACTGCTATCTGCCATCTGCTCAGCACAAAAGAAATACACAAAGCCAGACTGACACAAGCTTTGACTGTGATGAGCACTGCAACCCCCAGACGCTGAACCACTCATCCCAGAAGTGCCAGAGACAGACTCACACTCCGCCTATTACCGCACTAAATCCGGACGCATGGTGAAGCCCAGAACCATACTGGACCTATAAATGTAAAGGGTGTAGGCGGATCGCTGCCCTAATCATAATAACAAAAAATTGTAATGCAAACGTACTGATATAGTATGAAAAGTTTGGTGGTTGTTGTTGAAAGGTTTTAAGTCATTACATAGGAGTTGAAATATACTGATGTCAGCAAGTAGCTGACTGATAGCCATGTTAAATTATTGTAAAGAGTTGTTTGTTTTTATAGCGTTAAGATCCTGATGTCAAGTGAAGAGTGCAGTAAGCATTGCTTAACCAAATTTTTGCAAAATAGCTCATTAGGACTACAAGAGGTAGTTATTCTTGTGTTAGTCATTAACTCAAATTAAAAGAAAGGGGATGTAATATTTGTGTGCGTCAGCAGTGAAACTGCATGTTGATTGGTGGAGGGCTGAGCGGGAATAACGGTTACTCAGGGTTACAGGTCATAGTGAATGTAGGAGCTAACGGGTTCGGAGTTACAGGTGAAATAAAGAGTTTGTTCGAGTGTCATATCGTTGTCCTGGGTTGTTAATTTCTACACTATACATATACGAGAAACAAGACATAAGTAAAGAGATTAAGTAGAGGGAAGAAAGAAAGACTAGCATCCGCTAAAACACAAGCTTAAAAATTGATATCCTGCCACAGCATGTAATAGCACCCCAAGGCCGCTAGCACCCCATACTATAATTCTTTTCCGTTTTCAATTTTGCAAAGCTGATAGACACTTCTACACTCCTTATTTGTATTCTGATTATACCGTTTGTATTCAGGTAGTGAGAGGTACCGATACCGAGATGTGTTGAGATGTTTCTGTGTAGGGCTTTAAGGAAACATAAAACGGCACATAAATACTCAAACAACTTTACCGTATATTTATTCAGCACTCAAAATCATAAACTCCAATTTACGTATTTTTTATATTCTGGTAACACTACTGGTTTAAGTGGTAGCATCAAGAAAAGTCTCAAGTGACACAGTACGCAACGTACCTTTGCTACTACAGGTACTTTCATAGCGCGTTCATCTTGCTTCCAGCTGGCCTTCCGAGTTCATCATAAAAGTCCCAAAACCAGTTACCAAAATAATTCCCAAGCGAATTATACTGGAGAACGTATTTTAATTGTGAGTTTACATACATTAACGCATGGCCTAAATCATAATGCTATAAACAGATTAAGATTTTTATATATGTAAACATACTGAAATTCAAATTAAAATAATTGCTTGAACTGGAATTTTAAAACAGAAAATAGCACAGAAGGAAGCAGTGACTGTTGCAGCTCCTCTTATCTAATTCAGGGCCGGCCCTAGTTTTCTGGGGGCTTTAAGCTGGAGATTATGATTTGCACATACACTACTATTAATCAGCTGCTAACACAACCTTATTTTACTATTTAGAACAACTAAATTATATAAATACAAAACGTTCATTAAGTAGCTTTAAAGACATAATAATTAAGTTACAAACAAGAACAAGAAGCACACATTTTACAAAGTCAAAGTCACAGAGTGCAAACTGCTGAAAGAGGAACAGGCTGTGATCCATTAAATTGTATTAGTGTCAGGATAGTGTCAATGTATGCCACCAAAATTTCTCAACTTCAAGTTTTCTAATCCTGACTGTGGGGCAGGGAACAATTTAAGAACACACTGGTAATCCAGACATGAAGCAATTACCACACCTTAAATGCTGACACATGGAGGTGAGAGGGGTTGCTAAACCAGTCTGAACAAGACCCTAGGTGGGGGGATGGGGAGTTGTGCAGGAAAGCAAAAACAAAGCAGTGATATGAACCATGACACCTGAAAGTCTACATAGTCACAGTTCTCAAATAACCCAAGCTTCCTACTCCTAATCTACTGGAACACCTGCCCCTGACACTTCACTGCATTTTCTTGGTTGTGCCATATGAAGAGCATTGTTAATATCCGACTAGTTAAGGATTTAATGGGTCTGCCAAGCTGTTGGTTGAGCTTTCTAACCAGCATTCCTGAAAAAGAATTATATACATACGGGACTGTACATTGTGAATTACAAAATGTTTAAATGTATTTGAAATCTTTACAGTTAAGGATAATATTAATTCTAAGAATGTAACTCATCTACATTGTCAAGGAAGCAATTTCTATAAAACATGTCTCCATCAGTCTCCATGGTCACATTGTATATTGGTGCACATCATTTCCTTTACTAAACTTTCCAATGTTATTCAGTCCAGTACGGGATGACTAAGCCTGTATAGATCCTTCTAACCCCAGTCTTCTGTATCATCAGCCAACTCTTCATGACATTCCCTTGAATTTTCTGTCACTGTCTGTTGTAATGTTCTTTCTCCTCTCATCTTCTTTCTCATCTCCCCATTTGTTCTGCTGCCATGTTGTTAAACACTCTCATGTAACACTTTTGTTAAAAATATGAGCAAAGTTGACAGCATGCAAGTGTTTGGCATTTGCATTTGTAAGTCTTACTCTTTTTTTGTCATTTTAGAACTTTTCCTGTGTACTGTAAATGTTGAATACATTGTTTAAACGTCTGGTTCAGAATATAGTTTATTAGCTATATTGTCCCTATAGTAGTGTTGTTACAAGCCGGGAAATGTAGGTCAATGAAATAAATGTTAATTTCAGAGAGTAAATCATGTCATGACACCAGATTGCCCTTTTGCCACCTGTTTTGCACTTAGTTTCGGTTCCCAGCACTACGAGAGAGTGAAGTAATGAACAAGACATAGTGTTCAGAATGTACAGCAGAGGGGACAGCATCCAAGCCCACGCCATAACTACCAAATACTTGGATTATAGGTGGCATCAGTGTAATTCTGATCTCCATTCCTCTCTCTCTATTTTGCAATATACCATCTCTCCCTTAGAACATCACAGACCAGAAATTGCCCAGCCTATGGATGAAGAAGTACTATTTATTGATTAAATTTAGTTTCTTTTTTAGTTTTCAGCTCCTATTTAATGGTGACTTGTAGTGGATAAGGAAGGCGTAATTTCCCCCAGCAAAGCTATTTTTCCCTGGTTTTGCATTCTCAGAAGAAAGTCAAACATACAACAGGTGAGCATTAAAAGAGGCATGCAGTCTGAAGTACAGACAGTTTTAAATAGTTATAGCAAGGTGTTATGAATCTCCATTCTATATTCATTTGGTACTGAAATCAGTGTTTTCCACTCACAAGAATTGGACTTTCAGGCTTCAGAATTTTTCTGAACTATCTTATGAATTTCAATTCAATTTGCTGTAGAGTCCAAAATTGTAATACATCATGAATACATAATAATAATAATAATAATAATAATAATAATAATAATAATAATAATAATAATAATAATAATACATTATTTATATAGTACCTTTAAAGGTGACATCTCAAAGTGCTTTATAGAACGACGACAACAACAATAAAAAATACACATGATATGCACAAAAAAAACATAATGAGAAACACTGGATGGGGGTACTGAATTTATTTGATAATTTACAATATTTTATAATTGTTTGAGTAATTTTAAGCACACACTTGAGCCAATAAAAAAATTCTAAAATGTGGTATAAATGATGAAGATTAAAATAACAGTAGATAACTCATAATTACTTTTGCAAAATCCAATGTCTTTATGTGACTATTGTTTATGTATCAAATATCTTATGATGATATGATCCTCTGATGTTTTTAGTTTTCTGATTTTGTAAAGCTGATAGATACTTTCATTTTGCATTTTTGTATTTTACTTTATGTCCAGGTAGTGAGATTTGTAATAATACCAAGGGGTTTCCTTGTGTGCCTTTAAGGTTATAATGTGAAAACAACAGCTATTTAAAAATGTATAAAAATGTTCAAGTTAAGTTTCACTTGTTCTGTAACAGGACCAATGTTTTTTAGACCCAGGCTGTACTGCACCATAGCTGACTCTATCAAGAAGAAGGCTCAGCAGCGCCTTTATTTCTTGAGGTGCCTCAAGCGATGGGGGATGCCAATACATGTGTTGGTGAATACCGTGTGGTATGGCAATACCTCTTCGCGAGAAAGAAAGGCACTGCAGAGAATGGTCGATATGGCCCAGAAGATCATCGGCTGCGGTCTCACTGAGATTAAACAGCTCTATGAGGACCGCTGCCGTGGTAGAATTCTGGCCATCACAGGAACAGTCACCACCCCAGGCATGAGCTCTTCACCCCACTGCCCTCAGGCAAGAGATATAAGAGCATACGGACACTTACCACTAGATTCTTCAATAGCTTCTATCCACAAGCAGTGAGACTGGCGAACACATTTAGCCATACCCCTCGGACCACACCTACACCATCACCATCGACCTCTTTATGATTTCTTATCTATTGCACATCTCCAGTCATTGTTTACACGTCTGTGTTTTTTACATTCAAACTGTCTACATGTTTACTTGCACATTGTCTATTGTTTGTACATTGTCTTGATGCACTGTTTGCACTTTGTTTTGTTTTTTACACTTGTTTTACAATCGAGAGACTTTCTGTAAGTAAGAATTCCATTGTTCAAGTTGTTCAACTTGTTCAAGTTCAAGTTCAAGCTCTTTAATTTATCACCACACCACCTCTACACCTTCTAGTTTCTGTCTGTATATTTCTAAACCCCATTTTTTTTCTTTCTTAGCTATTTAAGTCTTAAATGAGTTTTAGTTTTTGATGAACAAATGATTTCTAACTGTTCTTGTATTAATTGAAAGCAAAGTATTACATTTGCAAAAAAAAGGCCTCCCACTTTTCAGTGCTTTTGGTCTTCCTCAGTCAGGGTGAATGTTGCACTCACTGGAATGGACCTTATTTTCCAATTATTGTTTGTTTACAGAGTATGCACTTTTAAGGTACTGTATCTAAATATATAACAGCATCTTTCATTGGTCATTCATTGAGTCATGGAAATTCCATTTGTCACAGTTTTCTTTCTACATATTTGATAGTTTGTATTTTTGGATGTTACAGTATATCAGATATTGTGTTCAGCTCTCTAGTATTTGTCTGTTTATTCTTAGTACTTTTTGTATAGCTATTACATTTGGGCCATACATAATGTCTGTTAGCATTTCTTGGCTTTGTAC
The DNA here is from genome assembly GCF_040954835.1 of Lepisosteus oculatus. Lineage (NCBI taxonomy): Eukaryota > Metazoa > Chordata > Actinopteri > Semionotiformes > Lepisosteidae > Lepisosteus > Lepisosteus oculatus. The sequence goes on from NC_090700.1 coordinate 32,751,108, forward strand.
ATTAGTGTAATATATAGACATTTTATTAGTAGTGGTCAGTTTCTTCATATACAGTCTTTTCAAATTAGAGTCTTTGCTAGACTAGTCTTTTGCTAGACTCATCTCTGCTTAATGATACCATTCCTGATAGATCATTTTTGGATCTTTGCTTTTATTTGCATGACTTGAAAGTTACATTTTTTTGCATTTTTGCTAACACCAACTTTTTTTTAAATACTTACCACTTTCGCTACATTTCCCTTTTGTATTGAATTTCCTGAGATTTTTCTGGGGTGATTTTAACAGTTCATTTGTCAGGTTTTATTAAGCTGACTGCTTTCTTTGATGACTGACAAAATGTGTTAGTCAATATTGTGTTAGATCAGTATTCTAGAAAAACATTCCTGCAAAGGTCTTAGGCTAGTAGTGTGTGTGGCTACTGGTACAATAATACAAGCTGTACATTTGAAGACACATGCTTTGTCCCAGGTTGTGTATATATGTGACATAAAAGTTAATAATGTGAAAGTTTGTTTAGAAATTAATGTGGTCACCAAATTTCAGCTTAATGTAATTGTAATGATGTGAGGCTTTTAATTTACTTTAACATTCAGAAATTGTAAAGGTGAATTGCAAGAGTACTTGATGGCTTTTTATGTTTATTGATATAACACCAAAACATGCATAAGAACATGCATTACAATCAGAAAATGTAATAGAATATTTATGTGAAACAATGTGCTATGTTATGGAAGCTGATCATTCACTCAGGGATTACAAGAAGAGTTAATAGTTTACAATACATCAAATAGAATGCGTTATGGTCCACCTCGTAAAGTTTATCACTCATATAATTACATCACATTCATATTTTCAAATACAAGTAAATATGGATTTCCTATTGTGAACTAAATATGAATCATGTTTGTTTTATACTCAAACATCCATTGGCCAAATATCCTCGAAGAGTTCAGACTTCCAATTGAGAATTGAGAGTGGAGCTGGCTGGATTGATCCTTGGTCCAATTTGACAGCTGAGCTTCCCAGTGCCAGAGAAAAGAGAGAGAAAGCTTTGCCTTGCATTTCCGGGCACCTCTGCCAGGAATCAGTGTCCACCTACCCCTCATCTAACCCATGCAGAGTCCTGGGATCCGCTCTCCTGCAGTCCTCAACTACCCAGTGATCTCAGACTGTCTTCCCTCACTCTCAGAAGGAAGCGGGAGGCATGCAGCTGACTTGTCCAGTTCCTCCTCCTCCAATCTTACTCTGTATTTTTAATACTTCATTTTTGAAAAATCTTAGATTTTTTTAGATCTCTACAACACTAGCGCTCATGCAAAGTACCCTTGGCACTATGCCTGTATTCCTTAGAACACTAACCCACATCCAGATCCGTTGACTTTCCATGTTCTCTTCCTGAACTAGTGCCAAGAAATGTATGCCTCACAGACTACAACACTCATGGAAAACCTGTCTCCACCATCCCCTCCACCATATCCTTCCCGCTCCACAACTACAGCTGAAGTTGGTTACAGTACTCCAATGAATTACAATGTCCTTCGCTTACATTATCCTACTCTGTTGTACAAGTGACTGGTCACCTTAACCAGGTGGAAAATTCTGGTTCCCTACAGGGTGATTTTCAACGATGCAATGTACCAATAAAGATACTTTTAATTCCTCTGAATGCAAATGTGTAAAAATCAATAAGTGTAAATGAACACAAACAATTACTTGAAGGGTTTTATTTCATCTTCTAGTGAGGTTGTTGTTCTATGGGGATAATCATCATCACACAAATCCATTTTCAATTTCAAATTCGATCAGCATAAATGTATTAGACCTTAACAGAACTAACTATTAGGTGCTTAGTTATTAAATGAACAGAAGCATTCATAGAAGCAATGTTTAATTGCATGCATCATTTAGAAGCAGTGGCAAAAATTGCTTGGAAAGTGATTTTGTTGTCTTGTTTATTCTCCATTCGAACATCAGTGAATCCAGTGGCTCGCAGGGCCTCCATGTAGACCTTGGGTTTCCAGTTCTCATCAAGAAAAACGTTCAATAATGCTACCTTCTTGTTTGAAGAATGTCTGAGAGTTGTCACCATGAGACCACCTGCCGAAACACAATTTTTAACATTTATAATCACAATAAGTGTAACATATACAATAGTGGAAAGAATGACTTAGTGCCTTAGTTTCTTAGTTTTTTAATTAGTATTAATTTTAGGATTAAGACTGATTAAATAAATGTAACATTCACCACAGTGGGAAAAAATAACAAAAGTTTCTTTAGTGTCTTAGTTTCTGCTCATTTTATTTTATAGGGATCCGTTTCTTTCATATACCCCCAAAATATGAAAACTTCAGTCAGTTCTCCCCTTAGCTTTAACTGAGACTGAATGCATTGTGGACCTTAAGACCTGCCTTCTAACTCCCCTCTTTAAGCTCTGGAATCAGCTTTATTCCAGCACCAGAAAACAGCTGCCCTGTCTGACTGTTCAACCCATCTGGTTTCATCACCCTGTGGACTTCTGAGGCCACAGCCTCCATGTTGGTCCAGTAGTAGTAGCAGTTGCAGTGGTAGACCTTGTCCACACTGCTGTCAGGAAGGGGCATGCCCATGATGTTGCCATTGAAGAGAGTAACCTTTCCAGATTCAATCTCAGCCCTCATCCTTTCACTGGCCTTTTGGAACATGTAATCAGAATGGTCAACCTCAAACAGCTTCCCCTACCGCGTAGGAGAGGAGCAGCAGCCTGGAGCCCCAGCCCGAGCCCAAATCCCAACTCCAGCACCGTGTCATCTGGCTGAATCTCAACACACTTCACTGCATTTTCTTCCAGGACCCGGTGGTGCCATATGAAGAGCTTGGACAGTATCCATCCAGTTAGAGATTTAGCAGGTTTTCTAAGCTGTTGGTTGAGCTTTCTACTGAGCATTCCTGTAAAGGCTAAAGAAATGTACACATACATTGTGAATTGCCAAAAGTGTAATGGTTTTGGAATTTTTACAAGTAAGGATAATGTTACAGGTAAGTCTAGGATTGGAACTAATTTACACTGCCAAGGAAGCGATTTCTGTAAATATTTTAAAAGATCTCATTATCATCAGTTGACTACCTCATTGACCATCTGACTCTCCATGATTGTCTCTTGTATTTTTCCTATGCCATGTTTTCAAACACTCATTGTTTTTCTGGAGAGGTGTTTGAACAGAACAGATGGAAGTATTGTTCCTGTTGAACAGCACAGACAAGAAATCATTCAGGCTATAACTGAAGGAGAAATGTCTACTGATTAAATTGAATTTCTATTTTTAGTAAAATAGAATTAATCTTTGTTTCTGGAACTAGTCTATGGCAACCTGTAGAAGATTTTTTCCCCAAACTTTTTCCTCAGCAAAGTTCATTTTTTTCCCTGGTTTTGCTTTTCTTTAGGGAAAAAACCCAAACATACAACAGGTGAACACTAAAGCAGGTAAGCAGTCTGAAGTAACCTCAGTTTTAAACAGCCATAGAAAGGTGTAATATATCTAACATATTATTTTTCATAAATCAAGGTAAAAAATAATTATGTAAGAACAACCCATTGAAATACAGCTTTCTGATGCACTTTACTGATTGATTATCAAAGTGGCTGGATTGGTGTTATGGAGATTGAGCAGTTTCAGTTCCCTCAGGAAAGGAATCACTGGAGTTCCATTCACTAAAAATGAAACTTCTAAGCTTTGAAAATTGTGGCAATTCCAATTCATTACCAGTTTCACTTAAATTGAAATTATTCATGAATTTCATTTTAATTTGGAACTGACTCTGTAATACATCAGTAATATTAGAATAGCTTTTTATAGATAATATATATAGATAGATAGATAATTAAGCCATCTGGAATAAACCATTTTTAATTTTTCTGAAACAAACTGCTGAACCTTGCTAAACTTGTTTAAATGTATTAGTGTAAAAGCATAAGTCTGTATGCGACTATTGTTTATGTAACAAATACAAGGATGATCCTAAGATTTTTAAAAATTATTTTTCATCTATTGTAAATCTGATAGGTATTTTCATATTGCATTTTTGTGTTTTACTACCTCATTTTTGTAACATAAAAATGCAGAGAATTTTCTGTGTGAGGCTTTAATAATATAATTTATTAAACTGCATAACTGAAAAGACAAAACAGCAGTTTGAAAAATTACTTATAAAGGCATTGAAGCTACATTTCACTTGCTTTACCAAAGTTTCTCACACCCAGGCTGTACTGCAACATCATTAATGAGGACAACATGAACCTCATCCAGTCTTCATTTACCATTGTATAACCTCTACTCTTCTAGCTCTTGTCTGCATTTTTATTAACATTTTTCATTTCTTTCTGAGCTATTTTAGTCTTCTAAACACTATCACATTAACAAACTGCATTTCCAAGTTCTTAAAAAACATGTGTGCAATTATTCAAACACAAAATGTCACTTAAAAACACAAAACAGTTTTACCTACCTTATATTTGTTCAGCAATTGAAGTTAGAAACACCACTTTTTATTTTTGTTATATTCTGGTTTATGCTACTTGATTAAAAGGTAACTTTAAACTTGATTATCAGACTCTCAGCTCCTTTTATAAAGCCGCCCCTTAGCTCCAGGCAACTCAGACTTCTAAGTTCAAAATAAAACTACTGTAGCGTTTACAGGTTCTTTTCAGAACAAAGGACCAGTGGAGAAGAGATTAATAAACCGATTTTTCATATACAAACTAAGCGCTATCTTTATCCATGAACAACCGGAAGATCTACACGCACATACTGTATCTTTAAGGTGGTGATTATTTAACAACACGCTATACTCTTATAAGACTACACAGGGCACTAGAACTACTAGGACATTATTTACACAGGTAGGGTCAGCCGCTGGTCATCGTGCTGACCCTCAGACTCTCCCCGGCTACCACTCCCAGCATGCCCAGCGGTACTACGAGAGCCTAAGGGCGCTTCCTCCTCACCACCAGGCGAGGGCGTTACAGTACCAAAAGGGATTGTTGTGTATCTTAATAAAAAGCCGTTCTTATATTATTTTGACTGTTTTATTAACTACACAAATCCACCCTTACACCATATATTCCCGCCTTCTACTCTCTCGTTCTGTTTTCTCGTGACGTCTACTCACTATACTACATCCCTTCCTTTGTTGTTTTTAAAGTCCATAACTTTACCATACAATTGTAACAATTCTATATCAACTCACAGTAAACATTTATTAACTGTTTCAACTAAATGTATATAAAACCTTCCATTTCTATTCAACAAATTCAATTTTTTTAAAACTAATTCTATGCATACCAACTCAAATTTTAGTTCAATTTTTACTTACGTCACTTCTAAATATAACCTCATTTCTAGCAGTCTAAGCAACATCTACATAGATAACACAAACAAAATAGGGCAATTTAGCATTTGGAGAGCTATGCAAGTCCTATATTTTTAAATGTCTCTGTAATGAGCCGGTTTCCTGAAAACCCTGCCACTTCTGGTTGTTACTTCACTTCTGGGTAAAGTAACCGGCTCTCCTACGGATGTACTCTCCACTGTCTGAAGACTCTGCACTTCCTGCACATGAGAAAGTCCTGTATTCTCAGCATTTTCTGTTTTTGTAGATTCAAAATCAAGATCCAATGGAGGAGCGTGTCAAAGAGGTTTTACATTTCTCATTATTTTTGAGCCATCTTCCACGTTCACTTACTCAAAAGAGTTACAAGAGATGTTTCTCAATAACACATGGCGAGTGTCTTTGAACTTGGCATCCAATTTACCATTGTCTAGGCCAGCCACAAACATTTTCTTGAAAAGTTCTACTCCAATGAAGTTTCTTTGACTTCCTGTATCTATCACCTTTTTTATCTCTTGGCCATTTATTCGAACAGTTTCTTTACCTTCAGGGTCAATTGAATTAGCAAATTCACCTGAGTCTGAAGAAGGTTCTTGAACTGTTCGCAGTTTTGTCCCTTCCTCATTTGTATTAAGTTTCTTTTCCTGATGGGAACCGTCTTTCTTTCTAAACACTCGTGCATAATGTCCTGTTTTCTTACAGTGTAGACATTTTGCTGTTCGCGCTCCGCATTTATCTGCTTTGTGCGTTGTTAGTCCGCAACGGATTAGCTACTACAACACGTTACATACTGTATGTGTGGCTTGGATATATATCTGTAAGCAATATAATGGCTTCTGTTACATCTTGTCATGTATATCAGGTGTCATAGGTTGCGTGGATTAGGGGACAGCAGAATGAATGAAGGGTTTTGTGATCCTTTGCATCTTTAATGGAGAATTTGAAGAAATAAAAATCTACTGTACTCTTTTAGAAATAAACTTCTGAAAGTGTTATAGATTTGCCACATTTTAATACCATCTAGAATTAGTAAATTAACATTAATGCTCTAGTGGTTACACGGTATGTGTTTATAAACAGTTTAAAGTCAGAGGAAGAACACTGAAAATACTAAAATATTCCTTAATTTAGCTCAAACAATAGTGGGGTTATCAGCCATACACTACAAAACAGCCCCATAGAAAATTTTAAGTTGTTTATGCTTCTACACCTAGCAAACACTGAATGGTATTGTGTTGAAAGAGCATGGATTTTGGATATCTCCATGATTATTTGTAATACTATCAATAAAGCTACTTTTAATTCCCCTGAACATATGTACTGTAGATATACAGGAATCAATAAAAACAAACAAAAAATACTTGAAAAATGTTATTTCAATCTTTAAGTGAGATTACTGTACCATGATGATAATCAGCATCACACTAACTTTCAAATAGTAAGTTGTGATCAGCGTAAATGTACTGGAACTTAGCAGCATAAGTTGCTAGGTACTGTTGTCTTTTCCTGAACAAAGCTTTCAAAGAAGCAATGCTTATTAGAAGCATCATTTCGAAGCAGTGGCATAAATGGCTTGGAAAACTATTTTCTTGTCCTGCTTGTTCTCCATTCGAACATCAGAGAATCCAGTAGCTCGCAGGGCCTCCATGAAGACCTCGGGTTTCCAGTTATCATTTAGGAGAATGTTTGATGATGCTAACTTCATGATTGAGGAAAGTCTGAGAGTTGTCACCATGAGACCACCTGTCAAAACACATACAGAAAAATTGCAGATGGCACATTACAGAATTATTTTTAGGATTTACAATCATGAAATTAGTGTAACATTCACCTCAGAGGACAAAAATAACAAAGGATCCCTTTGTGGCTTGGTTTCTGCTCACTGTTTTTTTATAGAGATTAATTGTAGTAATATCCCTAAAAATATGAAAACATCAGTCAAGGAACACTGTGAGTTCAGCCACAGTCTTCTTAGGTTTTACTGAGTCTGAATACATTGGTTTCTTTAAAACTAGCTTTGTATCTCCACTTATAAGTTCTGGAATCAGCTTTTTTCCAGCACCAGAAAACAGCTGCCTTCACTTCAGCCCACCTGGTTTCATCACCCTGTGGATTTCTGAGGTTCCAGCCTTCAGGTCAGGCCAGAAATAGTAGCAATTGCAGTGGTAGACCTTGTCAACACAGCCGTCAGGCAGGGGCATGGCCATGATGTTGCCATTGAAGAGGGTAACCTTTCCAGATTCAATCTCAGCCCTCATCCTTTCACTGGCCTTTGTGAACATGTACTCAGAATAATCAACCCCAAACAGCTTTCCCCTAGGGCCTGTGAGGAGAGGAGCAGCTGCCTGGAGCCCCAGCCCGAGCCCAAAACCCAACTCCAGGACTGTGTCATCTGGCTGAATCTCAGCGAGCTTCACTGCATTTTCTTCCAGGACGCGGTTGTGCCATAAGAAGAACTTGGTCAGTAACCACCCAGTTAAGGATTTAACAGGTTTTCCAAGTTGTTGGTTGAGCTTTCTAGACAGCATTCCTGTAAAGAAGCAAAAGAAATGTACACATACATTGTGAATTACCAAATATCTAATGTTGATTTGAAATTGTTACAGTTAAGGACAATGTTAAGCATAAGAAGAATGGAACTTATTTACATTGTCCAGGAAATGATTTCTGTGAAGATTTTAAAACATCTTATCATCATTATAATCAGTCCCCATGTGCATATTGTGTCTTGATCATTTGCTGAATGTTGTTCAGTCCAGTACTGGATGACTGAGGCTACAGTATATACAGTAAATCCTTACAACCCAGTCTTCTACATCCTCCAGCAATTTTATTCATGATCATCCCTTCTTCATGATCAGTGTTTTCTTCTATCATGATACCAAACACTGCTCTCTTGATCAACCTGTCATTGTTTTTCTGGAGAGATGTTTTAACAGATTGAATTTTTTGTCACCATCTGTCATAATGTTCTTTTTTATTATTTCTGACTTATTTATTTGTTTTGTTGCCATGATGTTTAACACTCTCCTGTAACTTGTTTTTAAACGATTAAAACATTTTTTTTTTAAATATCACCATAGTAGACTAGCAAATACTAGTTTTTAAGTATCCCAGTTGTTGATAATCCTAGAAAGATCATCTAGACTTTAATTTACTTTGTCACATTCTGGGAATTATTTTCATTTTAAATCTTATTCTGTGAAAACACTTTAAGGTCTGGTTCAGAATTAGTTTCTCCAATACTGTCTTAAAGGGATATATTTGAATACAAATAGATGTAGAACATAAACAGTTGTGTGAACACTGTCTCACAAGCCTCATAGTTTTGCTACTAGATGGGGGATGTAGGATGTGACACCTGTTCCCAGCACAGTGAGATAGTAAAGTAATGAACAAGGCAGTAGACCTTAAAAGACAAAAAATACTTGAATGTATTAACAGAAACACACTACGTTTGGAAATATTATTTACAAGAACTGGGAGTTCCTGGTCCCAGCCATTTGCAGGACCAGAAAACCCTGAAAATGAGATACAAAAACAAAAGAAGAAAAGCTTCTTCATAAAATGAAATATCCTACTCAAGATAAAGTATCTCCTTAGATTAATGCTAAAATCTTTCTTCCTGTAAAAAGTAGTGCCTCAAAATTCAAATGAGATATTTTGTTTAATGGATACCTCAAAAGGAAAATAAATATTCACATAGCAACATAAGACAACAATCCCTTTCCTAAATCTGAAGATTATTTTTCAGTGCTCCAATGTCTTGGAAGATTTTGTGTAGTCTTGCTTGGAAAGAAGAGAATCTACTCACTGTACAGTTTCTTAATTGGCTGATAGATATAAAGTAAGTTCTCCTTACTTTTTCTATTCTGATGGAGACTATGGAGAGGCATTTTTCCAGTGTTGTCTCTTTATAACTGTACCATCCATAAACTGTTGCTTTACTGACCAGCCAGGAATGATCTTGTCATTTCTATAGATTTCTATACCTCCCTGACAACCTGACCTCTGGCCATTGTGGCTGAGTTGACAACACAAGGTAAGGGACAGCAGATTGTCTGCCTGTAAAAGTGAGATTATTTTTCAGCAGAGTCCTGCATAACATCTACCAATCCATTTTTTAACTGCATCTTCAGGATTGCGGGGCAGCCTTCTAACAAGCAGCAGGATAAAGTCAGGGAACACCTTGGACCAGACACCAGTCCATTACAGGGCAGATTGACCAAAACACAGACATGTACACACTCAAACCAGGGTCAATTTTCCAGGAAGCCAATTAACCTATCAGCCCCCATAACAGCAGGAGAGTTAAAGGCAGCACTTTGGTCCACGGAAAAAACTGCTAGGACCTGACTGGCTCCCAAAGGCGTTTTATACCAGCTTCTGGGACATCCTGGCAAAGGACGTGGTAGAGGTAGTACAACACATCTTTGAACAGGCCAGATGATAAGGAAGGGAGTAATCTCTCTTCTGTTCAAGGTGGGGGACGCATCCAACCTCAAAAACTGGAGACGCATCAGGATACTCTGCATGTATGTGCAGAAGCTGTCAAAACTCTTGCCCAAGACATTAAGGAAGGCTTGCATCGCATAATAACCAGTGAATGGACATGCAGGGTAGAGGGGCAATCCGTCAGCTGAAATCTACAGATCACACAAGACATCACTACCTGAGCAGGGGACAGTAACATACCCGTGATAGTGGTACGCCTGTACCAGGAGTAAGCTTTCGACGGAGTGAATCACAGCTACCTTTTCAGGGTGTTGAGACACTTTGGAGAGAGTTTTAGGCACCGGATAGAAGGATACTGTATTGATCCATTGATTACAGCTTCCCATTTAACACAATAGTTCCTACCAGACAAGTCAGGAAGCTTAATGACCTGGGCATCAATACTACTCTATGCAGGTGGATTATGGATTTTCTGAATGGCAGACCACAGATTGTGAGGGTCGAAGGAAATCTTTCTTCCACACTCACCATCAATATAGCCGCTTAGGGCTGTGTGCTTAGCCCCTGCTTTTTTTCTTGTTTACCCACGATTGTGTGGCCTGATACAGCTCCAATTCCATCTATAAATATGCTGATGACACTACCACCTTTGGCCGAAGCATTGATAATGATAAGACAGCTCACAGGGATGAGGTCAGGAGCCTGGTGGAGTAGTGCATTGACAACAATCTCTCCCTCAATGTCAGAAAAATCAAAGAGCCGTAGTGCAACTGTCACTGCCTGCAATAGCATCCAACGGCTGCTAGGTGTCACTCTATGATGCCTTTTTTTAACTAACAGATACCGGCTACTTTAATGCTAACAGATATTTGTATATTCCATGTTTGTTTTACTACCTCATTTATGTTCAGCAAGTGAAACATATACCCATACTGAGTTGCATAGAGAAGTTCCTGTGTGGCTTTAAGGATATAATTTAGTTAACTGTATTATTTAAAAATAATATGGAAGCTAATTAGTACCACGGAGTAAAAAATATTTATTGCATTTAAACAAGATAGTATTGCATTTAAACGTGTTTTTTTGCAGTTTCAGTGACAAGTACAGTACGTCTGTATGTATTCCGTTTAAGTGTTTACAGAGTAGGCAAAAACTATGTACCTATGTACAGTACATATTTCTGCAGTATCACATCAAGAACATACTTTTGGAAAGCTGTGTAATTTCTACTTGCTACAGAAACAGCAAAAACGACAATCATTTAACCTGGAAATGCCCACTGACAAGGTGTTGTATGTAATGTACTGTATACAAAGGCAGTACACGTGCTCCTTTAAAAAACAAATCCAAAAAGAGGAATGTGATGATATTCCTCTGTTGTTAAAGCCAATGCTACTTTGCATGGGACAATATAATTCCTTATTTAATACAAAATATCAATATGGTAGGCAAACTTGTTCACCAATTAACTATTTTGTTTATGCACAATACACTCTCATTTTGACGCAATAATTTTCACGTTTAAATGCAATACTATTTGAAACTTATTTTTTTTTCTTTGTGGTTAGTAAACTTCCATAAAAATCTTCAAGCCACGTTTCACTTGCTCTGTAGCAGTTGGGACCTACTGTAAGTTTCCAGGACCCAAGTTGTACTGCACCATAGGTATTCAGGAAAATATAACCCTTGATCTTCATCTACCACCACATCGTCTATTCTTGTTTTTGTCTGTATCTTACTTAATCTTGTTAATTTCTTTCTGTTTAAGTGTTCTAAGCACTGTTATCACGTTAACAAAATGTATTCCCAAGTTTTTAAAAGACACAACAGTGTCCGTGCAACAGTTCAAAATTATACTTCAGTTCAATACTTCAATTAAAATTTTAAAAGGGTATTTCACCTACCTTAAATTTGTTCAGAAATGAAAGTTGGAAACACCACCCTCTGTATTTTTTACATTCTGGTGACGTTATTTGATTAATTAGTAACTTTTAAGTCTAAAGTGACACATGAAGCAACATACCTTTATTACTTCTTTCTCAGAAACTCTTTCTGGCCATTTTGTAAAGTCATGCCTTGCTGCTAGATTAACAATTCAAAATACAATATCCCCAAAAGGGAATACCAAAGGAATTTCCAAGTGAGTTATATTTGATATTATATTTCTTAAAGTGAGCCTACATTCATTATTGTATGGGCTAGAAGGATGATTCCATGTTATGTTCATTTGTAGGAAAAGTTGTTCTATACCAGCATTTAAGCATAATCAGAGGTGAGTGGAAAACCAGTTTACATTTATTCTGCCAGAACAATTGTACACACAGCATAATTTAAATGCTGCCTTTTTAAACCTCACACAGTTCTTTTTTTCTCAAACACAGAAAGTCAAAAGGGTTGTACATAACATGAACAGAAAATATATATACAACTCATTTCCTAAACTAGGAATAAAGATGGACTATCTCAATTCCTGTCTTCAATCAAAGGGATCATTTTACAGATTAGAGATTGAATTGTTGAGCTGACCTTCTTTCACAATGTGGGTAACAGTATTTTTCTAAACCCCAACTGGCCAGGACTGCCTGACCACTCCCAAAGGTTCTACTTTTGGCTCTGATCTCTCTCCTCCTGAACCGATCTTGCTGGCTTGGTGAACCACTTGTCTTTGTGTCTTTAGGTTTAGCTGGCTGAATCAAAGGTGCAGCTGTCACATGCACACAATGCTGTGTTGGTCACATTTGGTGTGTTTCTACAAGAAATCAGAAATATATAGATACATTTTTGGACTATTACATGACCTTAAGCTGATTTTATTGCATGTTTCTTGTTCTGCACAAGTCTTTCTGCTAAGCCATTTGTGGCAGTATGGTATGCCACAGATGTGTTGTGCTGAATTCCATTCTTTAATTAATTTATAAAAACCATGAGCTCTCTTCTGGTATGATACCATACTGTGACACTGGAAGAGTAGTGTAGAGGATGAAACATAAGAGAAAAATATGGAGCAGCTAAAACCAGTGACTAAATTAAAGCTAACAGGCAATGTAGAGGAGCAATAGAAGTGTTTCAAACAGTCCTTTACCCTCTGCTTGACGGTAGCTGGAGCAAATGAAAAAGACAATGAAAAGAAAGTCGTACTGTTTATAACTGTCGCAGGGTCCATTTCAGTCCTTTCGTACTCCCAAAATAATGAGATATATGAAATATATGTTTTCAACAGCAGAGTATAGAGTGAAACAGAGTCAGTGGAAGCATTTATCATGCACTTGAAACTGAAACGTGTAACTTTGGGATGCAAGAGAAGGGAGACTGAGAGAAATATTTCTTAGTGAAACAGAGTTGATCCATGATAAAGCAATTCCGGTGTGCCAGGCCAAAAGAAGTGACACAAACCAAAGTCCGTGGATGGGAACTAGGCTAGTTCAGTTTTGTTTATTTATCATCTGCACACATGCAGTGAAATGTTTGTTTGCATCTGTTCTAATACAAAGACATTAAGGAGGCACCAAACATAAACACAGAACAGCAGCAGAAACAACTGCAAAATTAAAGGAAATACAACTTAACTACAAGTCAGCCAAGAATGTGCAAAAAAATCATCAGTATGAGTCATTTATAGAGGTATAATTCAATAGTCTGACAGCTTGGAGGATCTGTGAATCTGGAGGTACAGTATGTGCCTTTATGCTCTTACTGTATACCACCCACCAGATGAAAGTGGAGAAGAAAAACCAGGGTGATTGTTACCCTTAGCAACACTCCCAGCTGTAAAAATGTCCACAATAAAGGGAAGCTGTACTCCAATAATGGACTAGGTTGACCTGATCACCCCCTGAAATGCCTTTCAGTCAGACAATGGTTGCTGCCAAACCACAGTCAAATACCACACATGAGCACACTTTCATAAGCGCACCTGTAAAATGTAGTAAGAATAGTTGAAGATAGACCATTTTTTAACTGTCTGAGGAGATAAAAGTGCTTCCATGCCTCCTGGTCCCCACCCAGATTTCTGAAATAGACAACCATCTTTTTGGTTTTGTTGACATTGAGGGAGAGATTATTGCCAAGGCACCACTCCACCAGGTTCCTGACCTCATCCCTGTAGCTGTCTCATCCTTGATAGAAATACGCCCTACAATAGACCCAATGAGATGGTGTTTAAAATCAATTAAAGAGAAACATAAACAGAAAAAATGGGCAGAAATCTACAGAACAAAGTCCACAGTGATGCCAAGACCCTATCACCAGGAAACAGAAATGAACAGAAATGCACCAGGTGTAGCAGAGGTCACAGACCATGCCAATACCCAGCTTTCAGAAAGGACTGCAGAAACAGCAGTGGAGAAAATCACATTGAAAGAGTCTAGATGCCCATGAAAATATGCAGTGTCAATTTAGAAAGCTGCTCCAGCAACATGTTAGGGGACTTGTTTGTGGGAACAGCTGATTGGACTGCTATTTATACTTTGAATGGGACACACATCACACTCAAAATGGACACAGAGGCTCAAGTCAATACCAGAAACTGAACTGTCTTGGTTAGAGGTAAAAGCTACCATAAATAGAAAAGGTAAAGTAAAGAAAAAGTAAAGCACAGTCAGTGTGTAAGTACTGTTACTTAGTTTGTAAGTAACAGTACTTACACACTAAGGGATTTCTGCAATTTTTCCTGGAGGCTTCTTTGCACAGAACATCCTGTCAGGATACCAGGAGGGGATTTGTCAGGAGACAGCAGACAATGCTGTTTATAAAAAAATAAATTGGTTTATCTAATAATGTACATTATGATCACAAGATGACAACAGTCCATCTGATATGGACTGATCTGATCTGATCTGAAAAATATTGGTCTAATTTCCCATGGGTTAGCTACTACAACATATTACATACTGTATGTTTGCTAATGTTAGTTTGTGTAAATTTTGGTCTGTGGAGAGAGTGATATCACAAATCAGTTCACATACAGTAGTTGGTAATCCTTCATGTCCAGAATCCTTTAAATGAAGAATTGGATGTTATGATCTTTCTATGAAAGGACTTAGCTGTGTTGTCTGGTGTGTTTGGATAAAACAGTGAAGTAAAATCCTGTTTTAAAATTATTTGATCTGTTTCCTTTCTGTGTAGTATGTTTGGTAGTAATACCACTAACCTGTAGGACCTCTAGGGTCAAAACACTACATTATTTGTTGTGAGATCCCTTCAACATCATTTTGTTAAACTGTCATTTCAAATCAAGGTGATAAAGCTCCACTTTTCAAAAAAACATTCTTTTAAAACCTAATCAGGAATTAGCAGTCACATTTACTTTTTGAAAAAAGAAATATGATTGACTAAAATAAAGTTCTTATTTCAAAAGAAGAGCTTTTCTTCTGCTATTGCTATATCAAAGAGGTTAATGTTTTACAAACAGTATTTTGAAAATACCCAGTAAAAGTAGAATTGTATCAGCCAACTAAAATTATTCTGATGCAAAACAACAAAGTAGTAATAATAGTAATTTGTCAGGGGGTAGAGAGTGAACCACAGGATCCAACTGTTACAACTTGTCATATGTTGTATATCAGGTGTCGTAGGTTTCTGTGGATTCAGTGAACATCGGTATGAGTGATGGGATGGATATCATACTTTTCCAAAATATTATCTTTCATTTTAATGTCATCTTTGGCATCTGCAATCTCCATTTCCCTATAGGACATTTTGGCTTCTTTGCTGTTAAATCTGGGGTAAGGCGCAGCACCTTTATCACTTCCCTTCTTCTGGTGCAGAGATACGTAACAATCCTGTCTCCAGATAGCAGATGGTTTTCAGTCTCCTGAGCAATACTCTTTGAGGACATCAGCTCATTCACCACGACCTTCTGGAAAAACTGTATGTAAAATAAAAATCTGCTCTTTTAGAAATAAGCTTCTGGGGCTTAGCATGCATTCCTGTACAGTTGTTACTGTTTAATAGCATGCCACGTTGTTGTAGTACTTAGAATTCCTAAACTAACATCATTGTGCTGGTGGTTGTATGGCTCAAAGAAACAAGATGAACATTGGGTATACGAAAATGATTTTCAAAATAAAAAGGATATTAGAAATAGACTGTAAAGCCACACCCATGTTAAGTCATTGTATATTGCCTAGCAAACATGGAAAAGATGCAGTGGTTGTGGAATCAACAAGATAATGTAGAATGCTACATAAGGCTATCCACTGAACATGTGTAGATATGGAGGATGTGTAAAAAAATCACACGCAAATAAAAACAAAATTACTTGAAAGGTTTTATTTTAATCTTTTAGTGAGGATGCTATACCAAATGTGATCAGTGTAAATGTATAAATGTATAGCAGCATAATCTACTAGGTACCGTTGTCTTTCTCTGAGCACAGCTCTCATAGAAGCAATGCTTATTAGAAGCATCATTTAGAAGCCGTGGCAAAAATGGTTTGAAAAGCTATTTTCTTGTCTTTCTTATTCTCCATTGGAACATCAGAGAATCCAGTGGCTCGCAGGGCCTCCATGTAGACCTCAGGTTTCCAGTTCTCATCAAGAAAAACATTCAATAATGCTACCTTCTTGTTTGTAGAGAGTCTGAGAGTTGTCACCATGAGACCACCTGCCAAAACACAATTTTTAAAATTTATAATCACAATAAGTGTAACATATACAATAGTGGAAAAAAATGACTTAGTGCCTTAGTTTCTACTCACTTTATTTTATAGGGATCCATTTTATTATCCCTATAAAAAGTGAAAACTTCAGCCAAATCTTATCTTAGTTCTAAGAGACTAAAACTGGGATCCTTAAAGGCAGCTTTCTAACTCCTCTCTTTAAGCCCTGAAATCAGCTTCATTCCAGCACCATAAAAACAGCTGCTTTGTCAGGCCCTTCAGCCCACCTGGTTTCATCACCCTGTGGACTTCTGAGGTTCCAGCCTTCAGATCAGGCCAGTAGTAGTAGCAGTTGCAATGGTAGACCTTGTCCACACTGCTGTCAGGCAGGGGCATGGCCATGATGTTGCCATTGAAGAGAGTAACCTTTCCAGATTCAATCTCAGCCCTCATCCTTTCACTGGCCTTTTTGAACATGTACTCAGAATGATCAACCCCAAACAGCTTTCCCCTAGAGCCTGTGAGGAGAGGAGCAGCTGCCTGGAGCCCCAGCCCGAGCCCAAAACCCAACTCCAGCACCATGTCATCTGGCTGAATCTCAACAAGCTTCACTGCATTTTCTTCCAGGACCCGGTTGTGCCATACGAAGAACTTGGACAGTATCCATCCTGTTAGAGATTTAACAGGTCTGGCAAGCTGTTGGTTGAGTTTTCTAGTCAGCATTCCTGTAAAGAAACAGAAAATGTACACATACATTGTTAATTACCAAATGCGTAATGGATTTTAAATATTTACACTTACAGATAAACTCATGTACATTGTTAAGGAAACTATTTCTGTAAATATTAAAACATTTCTCATCATCATCTGTCTCCATGGGCACACTGCCTATCGGTGTAGATCATTTGGTTTACTAGTCTTTCCAATGTTGTTCAGTCCAGTACTGGATGACTAAGGCTTTGTAGTTCCTTCTAATTCCAGTCTTCTGTATCACTTGCCAACTCTTTATGACATTCCCTTGTGCTTTCCTCTATCGCGATTTCAAAAACTACTTATTTTATTAGCCTGTCATTGTTTTTCTGGAGAGATGTTCAAACAGATGGAATTTTCTGTCACTGTCCGTCATCATGTTCTTTCTACTCTCATCTTCTTTCTCATCACAGCATTTGTTCTGTTGCCATGTTGTTTAACTCTCTGTGTAACACTTCATTCAAAAGTTTCATTAAATATTAATATAGTAAACAGCATGGAAATACCAGTTGTTAAGTAATCCAGTCTATAAAGATCACCTAGACCTTGATTTGTGAATCATACTTTTGAATTTATTTTAATTTTTTGTCATTTTAGAATAATAATTCCTTACATTGATATAGCAGGGGGACAGCCATCCACCACTACCAATGTGCAGCATCCACCAGGAAGATGCAATGGCAGCCAAAGTGCGCCAGTATGCTCCCCACACATCAGATATCAGTGGGGAGGAGAATAGTAGTGAAACCAATTCATAGATGGGGACTATTAGGAGGCCATGATTGTGAAAGGTCAGGGTTTAAAACCCTGTCCCGTGATCATTTGGAATCCACTATTTAAAAGCCTGGTCAGAATTAGTTTATAATACATCATATACTATAGTTTATATATTATACTATAGTTTATATATCATATACTATAGTTTCTCCTCCAGCCCTTACTTCTAAGGAGGAAGCTGGAGGAGATGCAAGTCGATGCCTCCACGACCTCGTGGATCACTGACTACCTGACGGGCAGACCACAGTCTGTGAGACTTCAGAACTGCGTGTCTGAACTGGTAGTGAGTAACACAGGGGCACCTCAAGGGACAGTTCTTTCTCCATTCCTCTTCACCCTCTATACTTTGGACTTTAAGTACAACTCAAAGTCATGCCACCTGCAAAAGTTCTCAGATGACTCTGCAATTGTGGGATGTATCAAGGGTGAGCAGGAGGAGGAGTACAGAGGACTGGTCAGCAGCTTTGTGGAGTGGTGTGGGGTGAACCACTTGGAACTGAATGTTACAAAGACAAAGGAACTGGTGGTAGATTTCAGGAGGAAAAAGGTCAAACCTACTCCTGTCTACATCCATGGGAGTGGCGTGGAGATGGTGGACTCGTACAAGTACCTGGGAGTGCACATCGACGATAGACTGGAATGGTCTAAGAACATCGAGGCCATCTATAAGAACGGACAGAGCCGACTTTACTTCTTGAGGAGGCTCAGGTCCTCTAATGTGTGTAGTAAGATGCTACACATGTTTTATCAGTCGGTGGTAGCGAGTGACATTTTCTACGCAGTGGTGTGCTGGGGCTCTGGGATTAGAACAGTAGATTCCAAAAGGCTGAACAAGCTCATCAGGAGAGCAAGCTCTGTCATTGGGTCTGACCTGGACCCCTTGGAGGTAGTGGCTGAGAGGAGAATGATGTCCAAACTAGAGGCCATCATGGACAACTTCTCCCATCCCCTCTATGACAGGCTTGCAGGAATGAAGAGCACGTTCAGCAATAGACTGATTCATCCACGGTGCGACAGGGAGCGCTACAGGAGGTCATTCTTGCCGTCTGCCATAAAACTGTACAACGCATCTACCTTGCTTCTTGGCAGAGGCAAGATTGACAGTGACCTGTTTCTGGACTAAACGCATATACACATCTACTGCTACATCTGTTCTCTTTCTTTTTCTTTTTTCCGTTTACAACCACTTTTGTGCAATATATGCCAGGGACCTGTGCAATACATTTATATTTATATTTATATCTATGGTTACATCTATATTTACATTCATACGTGTGATACGATTTTCTGTGTACTGTTCTGTTCTAGTTTGCTCTTGTGTGTCCGGACTGTGAGTAACTCTTGTATTGTATTGTATTGTATGTATTGTACTATTATTATATAATTCGTTACACTGTGGCTGTGTTGTGTGTGTTAAGCTGCTGTTGCACTGCAATTTCCCTCACAGGATCAATAAAGTATCTATCTTATACTTTATATACTGTATAGCCTTGTGGTATTTTTTATGAGTGGGGAATGTAAGCAAATAAAATAAATGCTACACTTCAGAGAGAAAATCATGTCCTGACACCAGCTTGCCTTGCTCCCCAATTGTAATTGCACATAGTTTCTGTTCCCATCACAGCAAGACAGTCAAATAATGAACAAGGCAGCAGACTTGAAATGACAAACACATATTTACAAGTATAAACAGAAAAAACACAGTACCTAGACCTAGTCTTTCACAGAACCAGAACACCTGCAAATAGGGGTTTTCCAGTTCTGTAAAACTACAAACTAAAGAAAAAATACAAACAAGGAAAAAATGTTTATAATCTAAAACAGCCTACTCAGGATGAAATATCCACCTAGAAAGATGTTACCACAAAGGGGAAATAAATATTCACATAATGACATAAGACAACAGTCCCTTTCCTAAATCCAAATATAATTTTTCAGTGTTCAAATTAACTGGAAGATTTTTTGAAGTCTTACTTGTAAAGGAGGGAGTTCACTCGCTGTGCAATTTTTTTAGTTGACTGGAGAACGAAAAGGGAGAATTGTTTATACTGTGTTGTTACTCTACTACTGTATGATCCTGAAAAGATTTGTTTTAGTGACCAGGCAAGAATAATCTGGTCATGTTTTACTGATTTCTAAAGCTTCCTGGCAACTCTGGCTATTGTATCTGCCTCATCTGACAAGAGAAGGTAAGGGACAGCACATTGTCATGCCTTAAAAATAAAAGATTGATTCTTACTTTAACCCATAGAGGTAAATTCTTTTACAGCAGTGTCCAACACAATAAAAAACAAACACCACCAACAGAGTTCAGGACAACAGTGTTTCAGAAGAGAAGACAATTATTTTACATTTTTCAAGAATGAGATTGCAGAGGGGATGAAAGATTCTTAAGTCTGTTTCCATTACTCCTAGAGACATAAAGGCTTGTCCGAGATGGAGGAAAGTGCAAATTCACAGTGGAGGGGGTGTAACACACATTCTATAATGCAGTCAGAGTACTCTAGAACTCTTGCTTTGTAGAAGGCATTTACAGTAGATCGGATTTACTCCCATAATTTTGTTGGTTATCTTCATTATTTTTAGTTACTAAAGTGCCAAATATAGGACAGGAAGTTCTTTCAATAAATGATTTGTAGAAAAGTGTTCAAATAGGCCTGCCTACCTTAAAAAAACTAAGTTTACCAAAAAAGAGCATTTGTTGGTCTTTTTTGTAAGTGGTCTCTCAACATGTAGTAAATGTTGTAATAAATGCATTTGTGTGATCCACTGAAGGAATAAAAAATAACAGTTTCCTGGCTATGTTTTCTGTTATGTTTTTTGTAATAGCCTCTGGTTGATGTGACAGACTGTGCTACAGATATTTTGGATCAAATGATTTAAGGTCTGTTTTTCTGCAGAAGCCTGTAAAACTGACTGTTCTTGTTAAGATACCAAGTCTAAAGTCAAGTCAGTCTAAAACTGTTTGAGTTAGTAACATGTAAGAATGATGATGTACACATATACAGTATGTGATTGGGGCTTCTGGTTTTTAGAAACATGGGGCTTTGTACTTCGAAACCAGTGTGGCTTTCGTTATTAATAAAGAAATGTTTTCAACTCGTCAAAGCAACTTTTTTAAGGAGTCTAAAAATTTGGTGCTAAAACCCAGAATCCAGAATCTGCAAAAGGGATATTCCTGACTGTAGCCGACATATAATGTAGGGGAAATCTCCTTAATTGGATATAGGAAGGAGCGTTCTCCCTTCTAAATCGGAGACACTCAATCTGCTAGGTCCCTTTTAGAAAAATAAGAAATATTTTGACCTATTTGGAAAAAAAGGTTTTGGGGACAGACTTTGTCTCTCACACATAGTGTCTAAGTCTTTCTTGGGGTTTCGGCTCTGGGGAATGTGAATTACTGAGCACAGAAGAGAGAGACTGCAGGTACAGTACGTGGCAGAAAAAAGAAAAGTGTAGTCACTGACATCCTCTATAAGGTCAAGATTATTTATGGTGTGTTAGAGGGTTGCTGCATTTTCCTAAAATCAATATTTCCTAAAATGAGTTAATTTGTTTGCAAACTTTAAAAAGACACCTGTGCCTTTGGGCTTACAATCAGTGTGCGAAATGTACAACAGGGAGAACAGCTTTCCAGTGCATATTATAACTACCAAATACTTTGCATTTCTCTCTAACGACCTTGCAATCAACCATCCTTATATTCTTAAAAATAGCACAAAAAAGAAATAACTATAGCTGAGGACTGTTCATTGTTTAAATGTAGTTTCTCTTTTCAGTAAAAACTGAATTGCTCTTTGCTCCTAGAATAGGTTTGTGGTGATCTGTTTTGCATAAGGAAGACGTTTTCCCAAGCATTTTTACTAGCAAAGCTGCTTTTCTTTCCCTGGTTTTGTATCTCCTTTGGGGAAATCCAAATATAAACAGGTGAGCACTAAACAGGTATGTTTTCTGAAGTACCCACAGTTTTAAACAGTCATAACAAGATGCTAAAAATCCAACATCATTATTTTACAATGGTCAATGCAAAAACTAATCTAATCACGTAAAAGCAACCCATTGAAATACAGCTGTCCCTTCATACACCATTTAATTATCAAAGTGACTGAACTGGTGCTATGGAAAATAAGCAGTTTCAATTAATTCAGAACAAAAATTAACTGTTTTTCATTCACAAAAATGTAACTAAGTTTTGACCTTCTTCTCAATTCCAGTTTGTTACCAGTTTCACTCAAATTTGAACTAATTAATTATTTTTAATTTAATTTGGAATTGGCACCAACTATGCATTATATTGTAACAGTTTTATGCACACAATTGAGCCATCTGTAATAATACATTTTTCATTTTAACAGCACTCTGAAAACAAACTGTTGAAACTTTATAAGTAGTGAACCTGTTCACACTTGTGACGGAGAAGTAGCTCCTAAAATTTAGTGTTAAATAATGAATATTAAATAACATGTAATTGTGTAAAATGTGTTTTAACGTTACTATTTTGTGTAGCAAATATGAGGACAATCCTATGATGTTGATAAGTTTTAAGCTTTTGTAAAGCTGATTGATACTTTCATGCCGCGTTTTTGTCTTACCTCCCCGTTTGTGTTTGGGTGGTGCAACATTAACAATACCGAGAAGTTTCTGTGTGGGGCTGTATTTGGTAAACTGCATACCTTAATTAATTTAAAAAACACAACTTTTTGAAAAACTATATATACAAATGTTCAAGCTGCATTACACATGTTCTATAACAGTTAGGACCTAAGGTTCTTAGACCGAAGCTGTTCTGCACCATCGCCAATCATGAGACCATGACCCACCCAGCTCTTCGTTTAATCCCGCACCTCTTTTACTGTAGCTTTTGTTTGTAAATTTCTTTTTTTAAGCTATTTAATTTCCCTAAACACTATTACTTTAAGATCTTTAAAACATATACAGTACAATATGTGCAATGATTCAAACACAGTGTCACTGAAAAACTCAAAACTGTTTTACTTACCGTATATTTTTTCAGCAAGCTGGAAACGCCGCTTTCTGAATTTCTATTATGTTCTGGAGACGCTGCTTGATTAACATAAATAAAATTCTCATGAGAAATGAGACAACACCGCGTGGAACATACCTTTACCACTTCAAGCTCTTTCTGTACCTTTCATGCCCTCTGCAGCCAGAGGGTGCTCCTACTCTGTCCTGTCCTGCTTTGCTGTCCTTCCGGTTTCCCTCTTTCCTTGGTCTATACATTGCCGGGTCTCTTATTCTGCATCGTTCGGCATTGACGTTCGGATGTCCTGAGTCCCGCCTAGCACCAGGTCGCCCCACGTCCGCTACCTGAGGGCATATTATTCTATACGGCACTCCAGAACTCTTTGCACTGACGAGCCCGGGCTAACTCCCCGTTCCGCCGCCTCGCATAGGGTCTTTTTTCGTGCTCCTGCCTATCCACGGTTCGTCCCTTCCGACATCCTTGACACCCAGTCCTTTGCCTCAACGTGGTCTTCTGTGATCAAAATAAAAGTGCCAAACTAATGGCACAAAAAGGGTTACCAACCTAATGCCCAAGCGATTTATATCTGATAATGCATTTAGTGAGTTAACATGTATTAATGCATGGGCTAGAACGATTAATACATGTAATTAAACTTTTAAAGGAGCAATAGTCAATAAATATGTTATTATTGATGTTTAAATAAGGCTTACTGTTTTTTTTATTCATATTGGTCGTGAAACAGCATGAAAGTAAGGTATTTAGTTTAAAAAACACTATCTACAAAGCCTCTAACTTTTCAGAACTTTTGGTCTTCCATAGTTTTCCTCATTCGCGGTGAAATAGATCTTTTTTACCAAATGTTGCTTCTTCCCAGAATATGCATTTTAATGTACAGTATCTAAACATATATCAATGATGTTTTAAACATATATCAATTTGAATTTATCTGGAAATTACATTTGTCAGTTTTTCTGTTTTAATAATTTGTATTTTTAAGTTAAATTCAAAGAACAGACTTTGTGGGTGTTTGTTCCCTACTGTATATCAGATATCATGTTCCTAAGTACAGTATGTGTAGTTATTACATTTTGTCCACACATAATATCTGTATTTTTGTGTTTGTACATTGGTGATAAATAAGCCTACAATATATGTAATTGAATGAATGGTATCATTCAGAGAGTTGCTATTTCTCTTTACAGAAGAGATGATTCAGATGCATATATTTAATGCCAACAGAGCAAGGGGTTAACCTCTTAAAGATTTAATCCTGGGTAAAGCTTCTGCCTTATGAGTGAAATGAAAAAGCAAAGAAATGAAAAAAACTGCATTTTTAAAAGAAAGAGTGTTTTGCCCTCATCAATATTTAAAAATTAGAGTGTGTTCCAGCAATGAAAAACAAGTCAGTTCACTCTATATAGCAGGTTAACTCATGATAATGATAGGGTCTAAAGTGGCTACTCAGGTTAATTCAGATACACATAGGTTAGATAAGAGAATGTTGTTAAATATAAAAGCGTGTAAAGTTGAATATTTCTGTGGATTTTGATGTTATAATGCTGTTCTATAAACAGCCACATCAACACACTATACAATGAACCAGGTCAGACTAAAAGTAAGACCGCCCACATCACTCTTCTAAATTTTCTCCATTCATCGAAGGTTTCATTTCACACCTCTCTACACCTATTCTGACTTCACACCTCTTGACTGGCCTCTCTTTCTGTCCCCTGCTTCCGCCTCGCGCTCCTCTTCTCTCCCATCCTTTGTTCTCCTGCTACATTACCTTTGCTTACTGCCTTGTCTTTCTCGCACCTGAAGAAGGCTCCACGGCCAAAACGTTGTGTTTTCTTTCTTCTTTTTTTCAACATGGAATAAACCTATTTCTTGTTCCTTTGCCGCCCACATCTGTGTTGTTTTACCCTGTATTCCCCACCATTCCACAAATGTTAATTTTGAGAGAGCTGTCACTTCCTTGTGGTCCGTCAGTCTTCAATCTAAGCTTCACACACACATACAATATACTGTGACAAGTGCTCCCGATGACTTTACAGGCTGAATGATGGTTTTATTATTGTTTTCCTTACTCTGAGGAATACTAGCCACAGTGTAGGTGAAGAAGACTTAAAAAGGCTTAGTGTTGACAGAACTATGAATTGGCTTCATGACTCTGCTCTCCTCCCCACTAATAGCTAATGTGTGGTGAGTGTACTGGAGCAGTATGGCTGCCGTTGCATCATCTAGGTGGGTGCTGCACATTGGTGGTGGTGGAGGGAAGTTCCCATCACCTGTAAAGCGCTTTGAGTGGAGTGTCCAGAAAAGTGATATATAAGTGTAAGCAATTATTATTATTATTATTATTATTATTATTATTATTATTATTATTATTATTCAACTGGAAGAAGGAAGGTTTGCTGGGCAGATAACAGCTTTAGACTCAGGAGAAGATGCTGACACTAGGGATCCTGCAGGAAGCAACTGAGGAAGGCTTCAGCATTATCTCTTACTTTAACATCATCTTTGGCATCTGCAAACTCCATTAAAAAAAACTGTAAATCTTCTGTTTCTTTCCTGTTAAATCTGGAGTAAGCTGCAGTCCCAGTGTTCTTCTTTTTTTAATTATATGACTTGCTTCAGTTTTACCGGCCTGATGTAATTCCAAACTGGAGCTTAATGAGATTCTGCCTCTTTCAGAAGACTTTGACCATTCTTGCTTGTGATGCAGCATTAGATGGGGTGTCATAAACAGTAAGCTTGATAGGCAGGTCTAGTTAAAACACATAAAACAACCATAAGGTAAGGACAATGATGATCTTTATTTATAGTGTGAGGTGCAATCAGAAATTTCAGCAAAATCCTAACCACTTTGAGTTTCTGTCTCCTTCTCTTAGCTACATAACAGACAACTTGTCCTTTGTCTCCACATAGCAGATGGTTTTCAAACACTTACTTTTCAAACACTTTCAAACACTGAGCAATAGTCTTTGAGGACAGTAGCCATTCCCCAAAAAGTTCTAGGAAGATGGTATGTGACATTTCCCTAAATTAGCGAAAACAATACATTTTTTTCTCTTTTCCCTTAGTTTATCTCTTTTACATCTCCGATTTCATTTTTTCTCCTTTTATGTTTTTATGTTATTGTTGGATTCATATGTTTTGTTTGTGTACACCAAGTCTGTCATGCCATGACGATTGTTCACATTTGTTCATTCCTGTGTATGGTACCATATAATATTCTTTGTTTTTCCTGGAAAATCACTAAACAAATTGAACATAAAATGATTAGCTAAAACAATAGTGAGGGTATCAGCAGTACATTATAAAGGTTGTTTATGTTTCTACATCTAACAAACATCAAATGGCTTTTTGTTGAAGAAGCAGGGATTGTGGAAATCAGCATGGCAATTTATAATGCTACTGTAACAAGGTTTTGGTCTGCATCAATAGTTCACCCAAGTCTATATCTCTCCCAAGAGAAATAAAGGGTCAGTCTTATTAACGGTCCATTTCTGAAGAAAAGTTGTAAAAGGCTCTTTAATAGGAAAGATTTTTTTTCTTTAGACAGAATAGAGCGCCTTAGTAGTGAAGTTTGACCACTGATTCGTATTCCTTATGTCCTAATCATTTTCAGGGAGGTGTTTGGTACAAACTGAATGTTAGAAACCATTTTTACAGAGTATTTTATTAATCCAAAAGTGTCCATCTTGGGAGCTTTCAATCAGCTTCATTTTTTACAGACTAAACTATATTTTTACCAAAGATTACAGGAATGCTTATTGTACTGTATGTCTCACCTAACTAATAATTTCAGAGCAATCTGAGATGGTGGGTATCATGGGTTGTGATCTGACATGGAATGACCCTGCAGTCACTGACATTCACTACACTCTCACCATAAGTTACAGTTGATTTTCAGGAAAAATGTAATATTTTTTTTGCAAATAAATGTACGTCTAATAAGACATCCGTGCTTGCTCTTCCAATTATTAGTATGCAAAATGTACAGTAGGGTGTGCAGCATCCAAATCATTGAAATTACTAACAAGTACTTGGAATTGATAGCTTCTGTGTAATTATGATTCCCTTTCCTCTCCACCTACCTTGCAATCTATCATCTCTTCTTAGGAAAAGACAATATTGTAGCGCAACGGGGTTCAGGTGGGCACCCTTGCCTGCTGCCTACACAAGTCGGCCCCACACCATCGGGGATACGAACCCGGGCCTCCGGCGTCACTCAACAGGGACTCAGCCTGGTGAGCTAAAGAGAGATCTCTCCAAGGCCCAGTCGCTGTGGTCCTGCTATTACAGGGAATGGCGGTGACGTCACCACTCTGGTAAGCCGGCTCTTACACAGTGCCTGTCGGCAGTATGCGTTACAATATGTCTCTCAGACTGTAGCTGAAGGAGGACTGTTCACTGTTTATATTTAGTTTTTTATTTCAGTTTTCAGCTACTGCAACTTGTTTTTGGTGATCAGTAGTGGATAACCTGTAAAAAGCTGTTTTCCCTGATTTTCTATTTCCTCTGGAAAAAGCCAAACATGCAACAGGTAAGCAGTCTGAAATAGCCACAGTTCTAAATAGTCCTAGAAAGATATTATAAATCTAACATGTTTTTTTTCATATTTCAATGCTAAAATTCAATTAATTCAGAGCAGGAGTTAGTGGTGTTCCATTCACTAAACATACAACCAAGCTTTGAAAGATTCTCAGTTCCACGTTGTTACCAAATGCAATTGAATTTGAAAGAATTTATTAAATGTACAATATGTGTATTTAAAATAATTTTCAATTCAATTTGGAATGGACATCAACTCTGCAATAAATCAGTTATATTTTAATTATTTGTAAAGCTGAAACACAAAAATGCATTATGAAAGTTTCCCTGCTTTGTATTTGGGAAGTGAAACATGTACAGTATACCAAGATATTTATGTGTGGATCATTAAGGATATAATTTGGTTAACTGTACACTTTAAAAGGTAAAACAATTATTTGAAAAAAATATTGAAAATTTCACTTTGCTTTGCGTCTGTGGCATAGGGAATGACAACTCCCTACCAGGTACAGAAAGGTGTGACAGCTCTTCACCATCACCTTTTATTAAAGTTAATAAATAATTTATAAAGCAATTACGAAGTTTAGTTCTAAAACAAACAGCGCACAAGGAAACGGATATTAATGCAGTTATTGTTTTGCATTTCATACGTTTACATTGAACACAGACTGCATAATTAAAACGTCGAAAAGTACGTCTTCATTGTGCTCTCGCATATATCGCGATTACCCAATTTGAAATCACGGGATATATTAAATAGAAAGTGTATCGCGGCTATTTTCACCCTCTTTGTTTCTCTTAAAAGTGGCTAGTCGGCTTTCTCTTCTACAATTAAAACTCCATGTTTTCCGATTTTTCCAAGCGGTGCGTTTGTGCTGAATATCTTGTCAGAACTCCAATGGTAATATACAAATAGACATTTTAGTAATAAGGGCTGCTCCTGAACGCGACAGTCGATTATGAAAAAATGGAATTGGTTTCTCTAAAAACCATGACTAGAAAACAGTCCATCTGATATGCAAAATGAGCGCAAAGCTACACTGCAAAAGGGTCTACGTATTTTGCATAGTCCTACTGTTTCATAAAGAAGTAAGAACACTGAAAGAAAAGCTCAGAACTGTGTTTATCTTATATTTAAATATTAACCATTATTTCAAGAAAATACCAGAAAACACACACCAGGGATAATAGCCTTTTAGCTTTAAGGATGCGCAGAGGTACGGTACAGTACAGTACGTACATATCGATGACTTGGAGCACAGGACAGTCGATTAAACCCGATTGTGAAATGCAAGAGATTAGTAGAACAAGTCAAGTGCAGTAGCTAATGTGCATTTGTGTTAATTTTGGTCTGTGGGGGCGACTGGATTCTTTGCTGTTGACAGAACAGCAGCGCTTCTCCCTTCTTTTCTCTTGCAGGCTCGGCGGTGTATGGACAGAGGCATGAGCTGCTACTGTAATTCTGCCCCTTTCTCAGTTACGCGCGTTTCCTAGTTGCGGTGTAACGACCAGCCCTGGCGTCTAATGCCCAGGTGTGCTTACAGCTCAAAAGTAACAGGGTAAATTTATTCGAACAATCATTCACGAGTACCCGTGGAAAGTAGTGAAAGTAGTAAGCATTTATGAATGTTACAAGAAGCTTTAGGACCAAATAGCAAATATTATTCAACAACTCACTCGCGCACTCGGAAAAGTGAATAAAAATGCATTCCACCTTCTGTCCGCCCCCCCCAAAAAAAGGTTCACCAAAAGAAGCACATTTTTTAGAATTAATGTCAAGTTTAAATGTAGATATTCTATAATCTGCTGCCCAAATAAAGCAATGGAAGCACAGCCCTCCTTCGTATTTAAAATTGAATAGTCCCGACGCCACAGTACATACAGTACAAAACTGTTTATGTAGTTGTTCATGTCTCATCTCCTGGCTCCCTTGTATTGTACATGAAGTTTAAATGTGGTGCTTATGAATGTGCGTTTTTGGAAAGGGGTACGCTCTTTCTCAGTTTATTTGTCATATGCACAAATGCATTGAAAAGGTTTTCATGTGGGTATGCTACAATACAAAGACATTAAGGAATCACCAAAACATAAACACAGAACATCTGCGTTAACTAACATACAACTTTAAGAAAGTAGGTCAGCACAAGAACTGTGCAAAGAGAAAAAAAACACATCAGGTGCAGTAATGTAGATTAATTTAGTCAATGGTAGCAGCCGAGTTCAATAATCTTACAGTTTTTTTTCTTACAATAATCTTACAGGGATGAAACTGTCTCT
Organism: Lepisosteus oculatus; assembly: GCF_040954835.1. Lineage (NCBI taxonomy): Eukaryota > Metazoa > Chordata > Actinopteri > Semionotiformes > Lepisosteidae > Lepisosteus > Lepisosteus oculatus. The sequence continues at coordinate 32,780,873 of NC_090700.1, forward strand.
GAATCTGGAGGTTCGTGCCTTTATGCTCCTATAATGCTTACCAGAGAAGGGTGGAGAAAAGTGAGAAACCAGTGATTGTTGTCGTTAGCGATACAGCAGTTCTGAGACAGTGAGTTGTAAATGAGTTCTATGAAAGGACCTATTAAACTGTGTTGTGTAGTGTGAATAAAGCAGTTTTGTGTGGTGTGTTTGGGTAAAACAGTGAGGTAAAGTCCTCTTTTAAGAGGTTCTGAGTTTCTGTTCTGAATGTGTTAACTGGGATCACTAATAATCTGCAGGACCTATTCCTTCCTAGCAGGTAGGAAGATTACATTATTTTCTGTGAGATCGGGTGTCGTACAGTAGTTTGTGTGGATTAGGTTCACAGTGTGAGTGGTGGGTTTTGTGTCCCTTTGCATCTTAAATGCAGAGGAACTGCTGCCTTTAGGTTTCAGCATGTAGATCATGACTTTTTAAAATTTCATCTTTTATTTGGCCATGATCTTTGGCATCTGCAATCTTCACACCACTGTAGACGTTTGGCTTCTTTTTAAAACTGGATCAAGCTGCAGCACTATTGTTCCTACTAAAACAGAAATATATAAATGACCATCTTAGCTTATTGAAATTCTGCCTCCTTCAGAATGCTATGTCCATTTCTGTTTATGATTCACCCTAGAGTTAGGAGTCATAAACAGGAAGGTTGATAAGCATGTAAAACACATAAAGCAACCATGAAGGTAAGGATAATAGTGAACTTTTATTTAGAGTGTGAGCCAAAGTCAACTTCTTCTTCTTCTTCGCATTTTCCCACTTATGTGGGGTCTGCTTGTTTGCATCGATTTTTCCACTTCGTACGGTCTGCGGCATCTCGGCTGGTGGCTTTTGCGAGGCGCATGTCGTCTTTCAGTCGATGCAGCCAGCGCGTAAGTGGTTGTCCACGGGGCTGGCAGCCTTCCACCTTCAATTCTTTGCCATTGATGTGTCATTGCTGCAGAGCACGTGTCCATACCATCGCAGGCGCGATTCCCTCATTTTCTCAGTGATTGGGGCGACTTTGAGTGTTCTTCGCACCTTTTCATTCATGACATGGTCTAGTCTTGTCAAGCCAAGGGTCCATCGCAGCATCTTCATTTCCATCGTATGGAGTGCCTGTTCATGTTTCTTTGTCGTTGGCCAGCATTCAGTTCCATATAGGGCCACTGGTCTGACCACTGAGCGGTAGACTTTGGATTTTAGGCGTAAAGGGGATCTTCTTGTCGCACAGTACTCCAGTGACCTGCTGCCATTTCATCCAAGCGGTGCTGACTCGCGTCTTGGAGGGTAGTGCAGTCGGAGTTGACACATGAGCCTAGGTACTTGAACTGTGTCACTTTGTTCAGTTGGGCCCCACCAGCTGCGATTGTGCCATCAGTTTGATCACCGCATTCTAGGTACTCCGTCTTCTTGATGTTCAATTTCATCCTGAATCATTCAAGGTGCATCTTCCACTCCTGTACTTGTTGTGAGCCAAAGTCAACAAATTCCACAAAAGTCTTAGCTTCTCTTAAGTTGCTAGCTAGATGTGGTCATTCTGTTAGTAGTTGGGCAGCTAAATTGCTTACTATCTCCAAAACAGTCTTTAGTCTGTCTCCTCCTTTCATCTGGTGCAGTTTGCATAATGGAGGACCTGCCTTCTGTTTCCAGTCATCTGACAACAGTCTTTTGAGGTAATTCCCCACAAATGTCTGGTAAAATAGCATGTGAAATAAAAATGTACTCTTTTAGAAAAAAGTAATCTGAAAGTTACAGATTCGTATGCATTCCTGTGCAGTTGTCATTGTTTAATAGCATGGTACATTTGAGTAGTGTTTATAATTATTAAACTAACGTTACTGTTCTGGAGACTGTATGCATATCTAAACAGTTTAAAGAAACAAGAAAACAATGGCGAGATTATCAGATGTACATTATAAACACCCACACCTGGAAAACATGAATTAAAAGTGATTATGGGAATCATAATAATCATTTACAATGCAACCAATAAAGCTACTTCCAATTAATATATGTAGAATGTGTAAAAATCAAATACAAAAACACTTGAAAGGCTTCATTTCAGTCTTTTATTGAAGATGCTATACCATTGTGATAATCAACTTCACACAAACCCAGTCTCAATTAGTCAAATGTGATCTGAGCAAGTGTGCATAAATGTAATATACATTAGCAGTATAAACTACTAGGTGCTGTTGTCCTGTGAAAGCATTGTTAAAAAAAAAAATTTTTAGAAGCATCATTTAGAAGCCGTGGCAAAAATGGCTTGGAAAGCTATTTTCTTGTCTTGCTTATCCTCCATTTGAACATCAGAGAAACCAGTGGCTCGTAGGGCCTCCATGTAGACCTCGGGTTTCCAGTTATCATTTAGAAGAATGTTCATTGAAGCTGCCTTCATGCTTGTAGAGAGTCTGAGAGTTGTTACCATGAGACCACCTGCCAAAACACAGCATCACAGACGGCACATTACAGAATTGAATGTAGGATTTAAAATCATCAAATGTAACATTCACCACAGTGGGTGGTGAAACAAACAAAGGATCCCTTTGTCTCTTAGTTTCTTCTCATTGTATTTGAGGTTTTAAGATTTTTAGTCTCCATCAAAACTAGGTTCATAACTACCCTCTTTAAGATCTGGAATCAGCTTTATTCCAGCACTATAAAACAGCTGCCTTCATAAAACACTTCAGCCCACCTGGTTTCATCACCCTGTGGATTTCTGAGGTTCCAGCCTTCAGATCAGGCCAGAAATAGTAGCAGTTGCAGTGGTAGACCTTGTCCACACTGCTGTCAGGCAGGGGGATGGCCATGTTGTTGCCATTGAAGAGAGTAACCTTTCCAGATTCAATCTCAGCCCTCATCCTTTCACTGGCCTTTTGGAACATGTACTCAGAATGATCAACCCCAAACAGCTTTCCCCTAAAGCCTGTGAGGAGAGGAGCAGCTGCCTGGAGCCCCAGTCCAACCCCAAATCCCAACTCCAGCACCGTGTCATCTGGCTGAATCTCGGCAAGCTTTACTGCATTTTCTTCCTGGACACGGTTGTGCCATAAGAAGAACTTGGTCAGTATCCATCCTGTTAGAGATTTAACAGGTTTTCCAAACTGTTGGTTGAGCTTTCTTGTCAGCATTCCTGTAAAGAAACAAAGGAAATGTAGATGTAAATTACCAAATGTGTAATGGATTTAAAATAGTTTCACTTAAGGATATTGTTAAATGTAAGAATGGAACTCATTTACATTGTCAATGAAACAATTTCTGTAAATATTTTAAATCATCATCACAAGTCTCCATGGGTTCACTGCTTGTTGGTGCCAATCATTTCTTCTTCTGATGTTGGTCAGTAAAGTACTGGATGACAAAGACTATGTAGCTCCTTCTAACTTACAGTAAGTCTTCTATATCATCTGCCAACTGTTCATGACACTTCATTTGTGGAATACAAATGTGGAATGTGTCAATGTGGAATACACTTTTTAAAAGTCTAGTGCAGATTTAGTTAATACTTTATTTTCTGAAAGGCATATTGTATATTTGAATACAATTAGATGCAGCAAATAAAGAGTGGTGTGGGTACTTTTTATTATTATGAGCAGGGAATGTAGAAAAATGAAATAAATTGTAGATTTCAGAGAGAAAAACGGGTCCAGACGCCAGCTTGCCTTGCTAGCCAGTTATAACACCTGTTTGCGATTAATTACTGTTCTCAGCACAGCAAGACAGTGAAGTAATAAACAAAAGCCACAGACTTGAAAATACAATCAAATATTTACAATTAACAGAAACACACAATCTTTGCTAGTATTATTTACAATAATTGTGGGTACTTGGACCCAGCATTTTACAGAACCAGAAAGCCTTGCACATGACATTTATTCCCATGGAAAATGGTTTTACGGCAAATGAGGAAAAAAAAAACTTATCGGAAATCATGTGTACTCAAGTTGAAACAGTTCCCTAAACGGATGCTAACCGAATCTTTCTTCATGTACCAAATAGTGCATCAAACTTTAAGGGACATTTGTCTGACGGGAACCACAAAAAGGAATTAAATATTCACAAAACATGAGACAACAGTCCCTTTCCTAAATGTGAAAATCATTTTTCAGTGCTCAGATTGCCTGGGAAATGTTGCGTTGTCTCGCTTGGAATGGAGGGAGTCTACTCACTGTGCAGTTTCTTAATTGGCTGATAGATATAAAGTAAGTTCATTGTTTCATTTCAGTAAAACAATAATTCGTATTTGCTCCTGGAACTGTTCTGTAGTGATCTGTGTTGGATAAGAAAGACTTCGCCAAGTATTTAACAGCAAAGCTGCTTTTTTTCCCCTTGGTTTTGCATCTCCTTTGAAGAAAGCCAAGTGTACAACAGGTGAACACTAAACAGGTTAGCCGTAAGAAGTAGCCAGTTTTAAATATTCAAGGCAAGCTGTTATAATGTTAACATTCTTTTTCATACTGTAGGTCAATGTAAAAAATAATTATGTGAGAAAAAACCATTTAAATACAGCTTACCGTGATGCACTTTATTGATGATCAAAATGACTGAATTGGTATTATGGACATTGAGCAGTTTCAATTCAGTCAGAAGAGGAATCAGTGGGGTTCTATTCACAAAGATTGTGACTTCTAAGATTCTGAAGTTTTTGACGATTCCAGTTCATACTCAAATTTGATCTTACCCATGAATTTTAATTAAATTTGGAAGTGACTCCAACTCTGCAATACATCAGTTATATTGTAATTGGTTGACTAATTTCATGCCCTTAAGCCATATGAAATAAACCTTTTCCCCCTCCCCCAATTTTTCTAAACGGACTCTAAAAAAAACTGAACCTTTTTAAACTTATTTAAACTTGCCAGGGAGAACTAGTTCCTAATATTTGACAATTAAAATGACAACATAACTCATATCAAGTAATTATTTTTGTAAATCAACGTCTTTACCTGAGTTTTGTTTATGTAGCAAATACGAAGATGATCCCAACATGTTGTTTTTTTGTTTTGTTTTCATCTTTTGTAAACCTGATACTTTCATATTGCATTTTGAGTTTTACTACTCCGTTTTTGTTCGGGTATTGAAACGTAATACAGAGAAATTTGTGTGAGGCTTCCACAACATATTTTTTAAACTGCATACCTGAAAAGGTAAAAATTATTTGAAAGTTAGTTATAAAATCATTTAAGTTTTATAACAGTAAGGACCAAAGTTTCTCGTACCCAGGCTGTACTGCACCACCATTAATCAAGACCAGACCCACGACCGGTCATCATTTACAACTGCACCACCTGTGCTCTTCTAGCTTTTGTCTGTATTTTATTAACACTGTTAATTTCTTTCTGGCCTATTTTAGTCTTCGAAACACTATTATGTTAACTGCATTCCCAAGCTATTAAAAAACGAAGTGTTTCAAAGACAAAACGTCCCTTAAAAACACATAACAGTTTTACCTACCTTATCTTTGTTCAGCAATTGAAGTTGAAAACACCACTTTTTGTAATTATGTTATATTCTAGTACATGCTACTTGAATCATTATCAGACTGTCGGTGCCTTTTATAAAACCGCTCCTTGGCTCCATGCTGACTTTTGAGTTCAAAATAAAAGTCCCAAAAGGGGTTGGGCTTTTGGGGTTCCCAAAAGTCACACAAGGCGGGCTGAGAGCAGCGCCTGGGGCCGGGAATACGGGACTGTATATAGTGGGACTGAGGCTGGGAGACAGCCTCATCCCTTCGTGTGTGTGTGTGTTAGTGTAGGAGCAGCGCTTTAACCCTGTTCCCTGACCGCTGCTTTCATTATATACGGTATCTCTCCTGTCAAACTTCCTTCTGACCTGTTTGACAGGATTTGGGCTGTGGTGAACAGTGGAAAAGACGCCCTGTGGAGAGTGGGGAACATGGGGGTGTTCAAAGGCATCGAGGTTCCAGTCAAGGCAGCAGGTAGCCTGGCCCTGTCCATTACCCAAGAGAACTATCACCTCAGAGATCTGTGGAGAGAAGGGAAGGAGGAAGCAGAAAATCTGTGGATAATAGAGGGCATAGGACGGTACCTCAAGAATCTGTGATAAACATTACCATGTAAAAGTAAAGAATGGGATTTGTGCTGTTTTGGAGTGATTAAAAATTAATTGGAAAAATGCACCTGCACAAGATAAATTGTTGCTATGTAACTGTTACCTTGTCTAAACATAATGAGATGTGTTCATATATACTGTTTTAAGTATATATACAGTGGTGTGAAAAAGTGTTTGCCCCTTCCTGATTTCTTATTTATTTGCATGTTTGTCACACTGAAATGTTTCAGATTATCAAACAAATTGAAATATTAGACAAAGATAACACAAGTAAACACAAAATGCAGTTTTTAAATGAAGGTTTTTATTATTAAGGGGAAAAAAAATCCAAACCTACATGGCCCTGTGTGAAAAAGTGATTGCCCCCCCCCCTGTTAAAACATAAATCAACTGTGGTTTATCACATCTTTGGAAAGCTGAGTTCAATTTCTCTAGCCACACCCAGGCCTGATTACTGCCACACCTGTTCTCAATCAAGAAATCACTTAAGTAGGACCTGCCTGACAAAGTGAAGTAGACCAAAATATCCTCAAAAGCTAGATGTCATGCTGTGATCCAAAGAAATTCAGGAACAAATGAGAAACGGAGTAATTGAGATTTTATCAGTCTGGAAAAGGTTATAAAGCTATTTCTAAAGCTTTGGGACTCCAGCAAACCACAGTGAGAGCCATTATCCACAAATGGTGAAAACATGGAACAGTGGTGAACCTTCCCAGGAGTGGCCGGCAGACCAAAATTGCCCCAAGAGTGCAGCGATGACTCATCCAAGAGGTCACAAAAAAACCCACAACAACATCCAAAGAACTGCAGGCTTCACTTGCCTCAGTTAATGTCAGTGTTCATGACTCCACCATAAGAAAGAGACTGGGCAAAAATGGCCTGCATGGCAGAGTTCCAAGACGAAAACCACTGCTGAGCAAAAAGAACATAAAGGCTCGTCTCAGTTTTGCCAGAAAACATCTTGATGATCCCCAACTTTTGGGAAAATACTCTGTGGACTGACGAGACAAAAGTTGAACTTTTTGGAAGGTGTGTGTCCCATTATATCTGGCGTAAAATTAACACAGCATTTCAGAAAAGGATCTCATACCAACAGTAAAATATGGTGGTGGTAGTGTGATGGTCTGGGGCTGTTTTGCTGCTTCAGGACCTGGAAGACTTGCTGTGGTAAATGGAACCATGAATTCTGCTGTCTACCAAAAAATCCTGAAGGAGAATGTCCTGCCATCTGTTCGTGACCTCAAGCTGAAGCGTACTTGGGTTCTGCAGCAGGACAATGATCCAAAACACACCAGCAAGTCCACCTCTGAATGGCTTAAGAAAAACAAAATGAAGACTTTGGAGTGGCATAGTCAAAGTCCTGACCTGAATCTGATTGAGATGTTGTGGCATGACCTTAAAAAAGCGGTTAAGGCTCGAAAATCCTCCAATGTGGCTGAATTACAACAATTCTGCAAAGATGAGTGGGCCAAAATTCCTCCACAGCGCTGTAAAAGACTCATTGCCAGTTATCACAAATGCTTGCTTGCAGTTGTTGCTGCTAAGGGTGGCCCAACCAGTTATTAGGTTTAGGGGGCAATCACTTTTTCACACAGGTCCATGTAGGTTTAGATTTTTTTTCCCTTAATAATAACAACCTTCATTTAAAAACTGCATTTTATGTTTACTTGTGTTACTTTGTCTAATATTTCAATATATCATCAACTTTGTTTGATGATCTGAAACATTTCAGTGTGACAAACATGCAAAAAAAAAAGAAATCAGGAAGGGGGCAAACACTTTTTCACACCACTGTATATTAATGTAAAGCTTTCTATTTTGTGATTTTCTGTATTTATTTGTGAAAAGAAAATAAAGTTCTTAATCTAAATCAAATCGCTGGAACCCCTGTCCCTTTGTTTGTACCTTTCCCTGGTTCGAGTTAATAAATGTGTTGTTCAACCTCATTCCTCGAGTCCTACGCCTGCTCTATTACATACCGAAACCCGTGGTCATTACAATATATTTTAAAACTGGGCTTATGTACATTAATGCACAGGATAGAAGGATTATTTAATGTAATTCAAATTTCAAATGAGCAACTCTTATGAACACTGCAAACATTGATGTTTAAATAAGTCCTAACCTTTTATTTTTTCATAATGGTAAAGAAAAATGGTTTCTAACCTTTACACAACAAAGTGCTTTACCACAAAGTCACTTTTGAGTGCTTCCTCAGTCTTCCTTAGTCAGGGTGAATGTTGCTGTCACTGGAATTGGCCTTATAAAGTTACCAAATGTTGCTTCTTCACAGAATATACATTTTAAGGTATTGAAACGCATACCAGTGTCTTACCTTGAATAGTTTGTATTTTTTCAACAGTTACAAAACTGTTCAAAAACATTACTTTTTTGTGTGTTCATTCTCTGTATAAGATATACTATAACACCATAGTGTTTGTCTATTTAGTCTTAGTATGAGTAGTTATTACATTTTGTCCATATACAGTATCTATCCATATATTGACCATATAATCTGTCTGTATTTCTTGACTTTGTACATTGTCGTAAGATAAAAAACATTTTATTAATAGTGTTCCGTTTTTTTTTCATATTCAGTCTTTTTAAAATTAAAGTCATCTCTTTTGACTTTAAAAATAACTCCTCGTTTTGTTGGCATTAAGTATATCCATCTGACTCATCTCTGCTGTGAATGGGAATACCCACTCACTGAATAATACCATTCCTGGCAGATATTGTAGGCCACCATCAATCTTTTCTTTTTATCTGATGACTTGCAAATGCAAATTTCCTTGGACAAATGCAGTGTTATCCATTCACTAGCACCAAATGTTTAATTGCTAGCCACTTTTCTTTTTTCTACATTTTTTATATTGCTTTCCTCAACTTTATCTGTAGTGATTTTAACACTTAAGGTATCATCAGGTTTCATTTTGCTGCCTATTTCTTTTGATGGCTGATACAATGTGTTATTTGATCTGTATTCTATAAAAACAACATTACTGTGAAAGTCTCAGACTATTAGTGTGTGTGGCCACTGGTACAAGTAATACATGCTGTACATCTGAGACAGATGCTTTGCTCCAGGTTTTTTATACTGTATGTGTTATATGAAAGTTACCAATATGATTCTTCTTCTGCTTATACAGTGGTGAAATACTTTTATTTAAAATACAAGGAAAAATGATGCACATTCAATCCAAGGACATATGTGTTCATTCTTAATGGTGCCATGTTAAACCTCTGCCTACTGCAATGGACCAGTGTTTTGACTTGCTTTTACCATTCCTTTCCAAGTGTTGGATACTGACAGATGAACTACTGCAGACACTATGGGTGAAGGGTGTTGTAGCGGTGTGTGAAGCATTCAGCTTTAGGTATGCTGTAAAACCAAATCAACTGGGCAAAGAAAAACAAGCCATTATCGTCTGTGCACCACATGTGAGCACTAGACAGGAAAATGGTCTGTGAGAGAGTATGTGCCTGCTTGTTGCACACTGATGGCACTCCTGGGGCACTATCTCCTGAATCTCAATTTTCACAGTCAGGCATGATGAAAAGTCAATTGATATTACATTTGGGGGAAAAAAAGTGTTAAATTATTGCAAAGAATTACTAACAGTTAACTAAAAATAAAATATGCAAATGTATTATACCATGCTGTCTACTTTATCTCTCTCTCTCTATTTAATTTGTGTTGCACATACCGAAGATCAACTAATTCCTAGCTAGCTTGCTCAATACTGACCCTTGTGGAGAGGTGATTACTAGGCGCTAAAAGGACCACTAAATCTACTTCTGTACGCAAAGCATAATAAGCAATTAAAATAATTTAATATTTAGACTATAATAAACCCTAATCATAAAAAGTAACAAGTAATAGGTTTATTCCATGCTGAAAAGAAAAGAGAGAAAACACAACGTTTCGGATGTGATGCCTTCTCCAGGTGTGAGGAAGCCGAAACATTGTTTTCTCTCTTATCAACATGGAATAAACCTAATGCTTGTTGCTTTGCAGACTACACATGCTGAACAGCTACCCACCTGAACTACGTAATCATAAAAAGCCTACTTCGCAGAAGTTGCTTTTATTTTAAAAGATAATAACGTCCAGGAAGTATGAGCCTTCGTACGGAAGTTTAATTGTTGCGAACATCTTTCTGATTATTGCTATTCTCTCATGAGTCGAAAGGAGGCGCTTTTGGACCAGATTTTAGCAAAGGATGCGCTAAATGACCAATATATTAAGAGCAGACACAAATAATGAAAATGTTATCTCGATATTAATTAGATTAAAGGAAACAAAATGAGAAATAATAGTTGACACATAACTGACCTTATAGCAAAATCTACATCAATGAATGTTGACATTAAACATTACCATGAATCGGTATTACTGATGATTCAGCGTAATCAATTGCCAGTTTATTTAGTATTACCAGGTGACCTCCGAGACTGTCAGTCCATATTTTTATCTTGTGGTAGTAGACTAATTCTGTCTGAAGGCTCATCATTTATCACCGGGTAAAGATGTTAAGATGAGTGTTGGCATATTAACCAACGCTGATCCTTGCTTTCAGTTTCAGCCATCAGCTGTTGTGTTTTTTAATATTAGCTTACATTATGTCATGTTTTATTTGAGTATTTTGCAATTAGCGCTAAGTTCGTTATAGGCATGTCATATTCAGGATTTACAGTATAAGCATAAACCTAGATTTGTTCCAAGCCACGAGGCAAAACATGATTTTGGCATTTTTTATGCAACAGTTTTTTTGCCTTTTTTGTAGTTTGATCTTTGGAAACGTTCCACGGACTTTGTAGATTATTAGATTGTCTCATGAAACTAAACAGAGAATAAAAGGGGAAAAGACTGCTTTTTCCCTATCGATATTTAAAAATGAGAGTGTGTTCCAATGATGAAAAACAAGTGAGTTTACTGCATATACTGTAGCAGTTTAACCCGTGTTAATAATAGGGCCTACAGTGGATTCTCAGGTTCATTTAAACATAGGCTAGATCAGGGAATGGTGTTAAATAATAAAAAGGAGAAATAAAAAACCGTTGCTTTTTCTTATAATACTCCTCTATAATCAACCACAGAATTAAACTATACTATTTAGCAGGACAGGTGAAGAGTAAGACCACACACAACCGTGATTGTACATTGTACAGGTGTTGAGTTTGCATCAGCTGTCGCTCTCTCGTAGTCCGTCAGTGCTACTCTCTGCTTCACACACATACATAATACACACCCCCACACATTCAATAAGCAGATCCGGTCCCTTTCGTTTTCGTTTCCCGGAAGAGTACTTCAAAAAAGATAACATGCTATCTTAAAGTTAATAACATGGACGTTTTCTTTTCGTCTTACATATAGTTATTTTAGTCAGTGTTTACACAAGAAGCTTTCCACGCAGTCTGGACTGAGTTTAATTTCCTTTCCAAGATTTTGGAAAACTTGTTTTGATTTTCTCCCAGTCTCTTCCAGGTACAAAACATGTGTGACGGCTGCTCACCACCACCTTTGAAGGTAAGTACAGATTAATAAAAAAAGATTAACACCTGGACTTCAGAGTTATTCTCTTAAAACTCGGAGAGCTTTGAACAGACTATAATTGTAATATGCCTAAATATACTGAAATTGAAATTAAAATAAAAGTAGAATTTAAAACAGAAACAGCACAGAAGGAAGCGATGACTATTGCAGTTCTCTTTTTCTAATTCACACTGTACGTTTACATTGAACAGAGACTGCATGATTGAAACGTGGCAAAGTACGTCTTCATTTTGAGCTCAAACATATCGCTAATACTGAAGTTTAAACTACACATTTCTGAAATAAAAAATGTGTCTCGAAGGCTATTATTCCCATCCTCTTTGTCTTAAAAGTGGTGTACTTTGCTTTCGCTTTTACATTTTTAACATGATTTCAATTTTTTTCTGATGGCGTATTGCGCTGAGAATTCTGCTAGGATACTAGGTGTGATATACACTACAAATAAAAATTTTAGTAATATAGACGACTACTATTGGACGCGGCTATTTATAATAATGAAATAGCACATAATGTTTTCTAATAAGGTACATTATGATGAAAACATACCATCTGAAATGCAAAATGAGCGAAAAAACAGACTGCACTGCTGTAACATTTTGCATATTCCTACTCTTTTCACTGAGTATTATTCCTTCTTTATGAAAACAAACAGTTCTCCTTTATCTTCTGCTGAAATTTTAGCCATTAGTTTAAAGGCAAACGTGTTTTATAGGTAAAGTACCCTTTTAGATTTAAAGATGAGTAGAGAGGAACATGTATTAATGAATGACTAGGAGCACCGGGCACAGAGTCCATTAAACCTGATTGGTAAATGTAATAGATTGGCTACTACAACACTTTGACACATGTTGGTCACTTTCAGTTTAACTTGTTTTGTTATTAATTTGTTGAAATATAATCATATTTGTAATAATTGTAGAAAACACCAGAGCAGGTTTAAGTAAATTTTTGATGCTCATAATATGCATATATTGTAACATATGATTTTGCCTATTTTTTCCAAGACTTTTGCAGAGTTGTTTTCATAAACCAGACTGCGGTTCCATACTGTAATGCCCAATGCGGTGATTTTAATTAAAATGCAGTTGCTTTTTTTTCCATATGCTATTTTAAGTTTTCTTGGATACTATTTTTTTACATTTCATGGGCTCATTTGAAACACATTAAAAGAAATGGAAAGAATAGGCTTACCTTGAATAATTATCCTATAATCTATGTATAATTTGTCCCAAAATTGTATGCATTTAAACATGCATGCACCAGAGAAGTCAGAAAAAGGTCATATTAATTTTGATAAAGTTTTACTTAACAAAGTGCTTTTTTTTCCCACCACTCTCTGTCCTTTCTCCGTTGTTGATGGCCGCAGGAATGTTGTGTAAGTGGCAGCCCTCCAGCTTGTCCTCCGGCGCTAGTGGTCCCCCATAGTCCCCTCACCCCAGTATACCCAGGGGCCCAAGACGAGCTCTGCAAGCTGCCAGGGAGACTCAGTGAGTACATTCCATATGACTTCACTTTGCTGCAGTGAATCATCTTGAGAATCAAAAGGTTTAAATCAATTAATCAATTAGCTTGAGAACTGATGTTCTACCACAAGTATTATGAAGTCAATGAATATACAATATCTGATAAATATACCTCCCCTAAAAATTGAGTCACACTGTGTTACATAAATATTGAATGTTTAAGTTGTCATAGGACCTCGGGGTCTAAGTTTCTTCTTACTTTAATGTCTTAAAGTTATCACTTCAGACACAAGTGGTACCAAGACCTTTTCGGTGGAATAGTAATGCACTCTAAGTGCAAGACAAAGTGCTTTGGGGTTTGTCTAATTTATAAACTCCTGATGGGTAGAGTGGGATAGAGGGATCGTGACAAGTAGTTTGACCTGAATTGTGTAAGTGCACTGAGATGTGCTGATGTGACAGTTTCTACATAGATCATGTTGGTAATCCAGGACAACACACCCTCTTTCATTAGTAATGAAAGCACACCTAGTGTATCATGCAGCTGATGAGAGGGAGATGCAATGAGCAGGTACAAACCTAAAAGATAAAATACTACTGAATACTTCTGCCACACCAATTGCTGATGTTTCATCTGTAAGAAGATGGGACTGTCTTGCTTCTCCAGCTCTGGAGGATGAGGCAGAGTCTGGCAGACCCTACTCCTCTATGCTACACTGGCCTTCATGAACTCACTACTCATTCTTATCTTGCTATTTTCTAACTTTGTTTGGGCATCATTACAGAGGTCTTGACCTAATTCTGATTCCCACTCCAAGGAAAGAGGTTCAGTGTATGTGGTTTGGAATTGAATGCTCTAATTTTATGTTCCTAGCCCACTATAACTGACCTCTTAGAATATTCCTTGTTTCAGTTCTGCCCATTAGTGTACATGTGTTTAGAGTGTTCTTTGCAACCTCTAGTGTGCATAGTTCACCAGCCACAGAGGAGTCTCTCAGACAGTGGTATGCTTGAGTCATTTGTTGTTTACACCTGGTATGTATTGGTGAAATAGTACAGAATGTTAAATGGCTAAGTCACAATCTATAATTGTGTAACGGGTATACTTCATAGCAAACGACAATAATACTAAAACAAGAAGATGATGATTAGTGAAATATATATTTGTGTATAACAGCATGCATGTTTAACTTTGGAGTGTATTAAATGTAATGCACTTGGTAGTATAAAACAACTTGTTTTTGTAGGAGGAAAAATATGCACAAAATAGCTTTGAAACCATTTTTTCCTTTTTTCTTTGCTATTCAAAGGCTTATGGTGGACAAGAAGTCCTCCCAAGAAGATTTGGGAAGCTGTAAAAAAGAACGTGGGTATTTCAGACTTGCTTCTTAGGTCTTGTCTTCTGTACCTCAGGGATTAACCCTTCGTTATGGGGAAAGGATGATGTGAGTCACTGGTTGCGCTGGGCTCAGAAGGAATACTCTCTACGCAGGACAGATCAGTCTAAGTTTGAGATGAACGGCAAGGCACTCTGCCTCCTCACCAAGGAGGACTTCCGTCTGCGATGTCCAAGCTCAGGTAAGACAAATGGGAGTGGACTAGAAGGGTTTCCTAGGAGCAGGGACACAAACTCTAAGTATGGGACCCATTGGTACTGTAGGTCTTTTAACGCACATTACAAAAGACACATTTACCACATAAGATCTATGATGACAAAGCACTAAATAACTGTTTACCTACTAGTTTATTTGATTGACACTTTTATCCAAAGCATCCATGTATACAACTGGGTATTCCATTGGAGAATTTTTAGTGAATAACCTTGATCAAAGGTATGACAGCAGTGTCATACTTGGTATTTGAACACACAGCCTCCTAGTTATATAACCAGAACCCTTACCAATGTGCTACACTGCTGATTCTAAATTAACAACCTCCAGCAAACCTCCTTTTTTGGGAAACTTACATTTTTGTTCATATCACATCTTAGCCTTAAAGGAGTTTAAGAATCACATTAGTGTCCTGTGTTCCTGAAAGTTCCTACTTTAAATCTACTTAAATCACTATAAGTGATTTTATCTGGCAGTCATAAGCATTTCTATGTGTTCCAATTAACTGGTTGCTGTTTCATGTCAATGGTAACACAAAAATTAAATTTAACCACAGAAACTGATGAAACTGATACCACGTCTGGGAACTCTGATTTGATTGTTTTTAAAAGCTGAACCAAAAGTAAAGCTTTCTCAAATCAAAGGGACAATATAATTAATTATTCTGTTTTTAATGATCTTATTGATTACTAGAAAAAACTGTAAATATTAGACTAAAAGCACAAAAGATTTTTGCATTGTAGAACTCTCTCCCTTCTCGTGTAGTTGAAACTGACTCCTTGGGATCCTTCCAGACAGAGATATATTAGATGCAATTCTTTGATAGTTATGCTAATAGCGGCCAAGTTAACAAGATGGACTAAAAGGCCTGCTATCACTTGTGATGTTCACATTTCTTATGTTATGATTTTGAACACCTGGAATGTGTGATAAAAACAAAACAAAATATTAATGAATATGCATATTCAATGGAATACATTTGACTGACACAGCAACCATATTTGGACTAAGCAGTTGTTGAAGAGATTTCATATAGACAGGCTGTGTTCTAGAAAGTGTGTATTTTATATTATTTTTATGAGATGATTAACCTTAACTGTGACTATTTGATTTATGGTATAATAAACTGCAAACCAACAAGGATATATAATATTTGTTTGTGTATATTTGCCATAATATTATTTTATATTTCATTCTCGCTGGTTAGCAAAGCTTTTTTTTTGTCCTGTCCCATGTTGCAGGAGATGTGTTATACGAGCTTCTCCAGCATGTAAAACAGCAGAGGCGAGCCATGGTTTGTAACTCCCTCCCCAAACCTCTAGGAGGCCAGACTGCCCACACACCTCAACACAGAGAGCTCACAGTCAGGGGGGGTGAGTACCTGGTCATATCTCGAGACTCTCTAAAGTCCTGTACACCTGTAACTCTCTTTGTTAAAGGGCTATTCAGTGGTTTGATGTGTCCAGAAAATGGCAGTGAAAATGCTGTAGAGTATTTATTATTATATTGAAGTAGTTCAGGTGGGTAGCTGCATCAGCATGCGTAGGCTGCAAAGGAAAAAGTAATACGTTTATTCCATGCTGAAAAGAGAAGAAAGAAAACACAATGTTGTGTCCCCCTCACTATACCTTAACTCCCTTTTGTTGCCCACCTAATCTAGAATCGCCACCTGTGTGTTTTCATTTTTCAGCAGTACGTGAAATTTGATGATGTGACAAATCAAGCACAGTGACTGACAAAACTAATATATTTGTATCTCTAAGAATAATTACCTGGGACATCAGTTCAGCATTAATTCAGCATTAAAAAATTAAATTAGCTTGTGTTCTTGCTGATATTCTGAGTGCCTGTGAAACTGCTACTTTTCTGTGTTCGTTAAATTAAGTTATGGTATTCCCCTACAATGCCAGAAAATAGTGTCATTTTTACATAGAGAACTTCCTGGTGTGGCACTTGGCAGCAGTCCTGGAATCAGGGGAATAACTCAAATGCAACAAAAAACCTGTGGCAGCTTGTCAGAGGAATACAACAAGTCTCCCTGTTGAAGTTTCCCTGCACTTCACACTCGATAGTGAAAAATCACAACATTCAAATTAGGTCAAATTTTTTTTAGAGAACATCTAGAATGGATGCTGACTTTCACAAAAGTCAGTATCTTTGTCATATTGGTATATAATACTGAAACAAGGTATGGCAATTCACAAACATTGGTAACTCTACCAAGAGATTACAATTATTGAAATAACTAACAAAAAGGCAGATCTAAAATGACAACAAATTTTCCATTTATAGTAATTTTTATTGTCTGCTTTTTTTGACTGATTTGACTCGCACAGTTCTTGTATCTATTTTAATGGCTGGCATTACAAATCTGTTTCAAATATCATGAAGCACATTCCAAAGCTTCTCCCTTTTTCTAGACTTATGATTGTTTGTCAACATTATCCCTAATTATTTGATCTAGATCTGGATGCTGAGGAGGGTATGGCTCTAATTTCAGATGTTCTAATTTCAGACTTAGACAAAAAATCCCTTAATATTATGCCAATAGTGTTCCAATTGTTTTAATACTGCAAAGTGAATCCTTGAACTATTAATTTTCCAAATGGCGTGGTGCATTGATGGAGAATCCCTTCATAATTTTCTTCAGTTGTTGTTATTATTATTATTATTTTTTCAATAACATTGGAAGGTTGTACCTTGAAGCTTTTTAAGACCTCGCCTGTCTTCTTTGGATATATATATATTTTTTTTATTACTGCCCAAAAAAATCTCAAATCTCACGTTTAGACTCTAAATACCTTAATGCACCTATGGATTCTAAGCACTTCATTCCAACTACCTCTAAAAAATATAACCTTTAGATTGCTTTTGAGAATTAGTAGTTTACTTCAATTTTCCAGTCCTTCTATTGTCTTTTCTTGTTTCACTTCTTTGATAACAGTTCAGGGTACTCCAAACAGCTTTAATGGTTATCTACTGTATAAGATCTGGAAATCATCTTTAGTTCTTCACTTGGTTAACATCACACACATTTATTCATACATTACCCGTGACACATAACTTTTGAAAATATTTGAAAATATCACAGAACACAGGATGCAAAACATTTAAAATTCAACATAACAAAGATGAATGTATTTTGATCCACTGCTTTTAGTTGGATAGCTAAGATCTATACAAGGGAGTTTGAATTCAACATATTTGTGTGCATTGCCTTGATTATCAGAATAAGGTAAATCAGTAAATTGGAGTAAAGGTATCGTGTGTAGGCAGAGTTCAGTTAACAAAAGGTTAAAATAATGACTAAAGTATGCTTGCGAAGACATATGACATCCTGTGGAGAAGTTTAGAGCATTACTCTGGAACTAGTACCTTCTCTTGTCTGGAAAACAAAATATGCACTAACCACTTTCACAGAATGGTAAAATTCCCTTGGTAAGAAAAAAAATAAACCAACAATTTTTATGTGTTTCTTCTAGTACACTTCAGTTCTACTGTACTGTGGTTTGTGATGGCTGTTATCCTACTTTCTCATCTTTGGCAATGTTTTACCGAATTTTACATATGGACAAGAGATTGCCATGTTCTCAACAAGAACACCCATTCAGCCTCCTCTGACACGTACATGCAAACACAGACACACCCAGCCCCTTTTGAAGGGAAGGTGATTTCCAGATCAGCTTCAAACATGGGAAGTTTGGCAAGGTTCAAATTGAGTTTGGAGACTGTGCCAACAGGTGTGTCTGAACAAGAGCAGGTTTATCTGCTCCTGTATAAGGAAATGCAAGTAAGCTTACTTCCTTTGCAGGTAAAAATATATATAATTAGGAATCTATGCTAGAAATGCAATGCAGAAAAGCATAGCAAAGAAGGAGTAGTTTGGTTTAACAGATTGCTTGTTTCATATCTATGCAGAATGCAGACTGAGCATGCAGACTGAGCATTTCAAAGAGTTGGTAGTTACAAAATGCTGAGGTTTGAACTTTGTTTTTTTTTGTGAAATACAGACTTATGCTAATTATAATTTTATAGATGTTCATAGTTACACTAGCTAATGAGACTTTTTTTTCAACTTCTTTATTAATGCAGTGTCTTTGTTCAGGATTCCTCTGACAAGAAATTATTTCTGTTCGTGTTACATGGTTTGGGGAGTGTCAACCAAAAATATGCTGGATTTGTAAATCAGATCAGATTTAGAGCTGTAAGGCAAAGAGAGGAGAAGTACTCTTGAATGGAGATGAAGATACACACATATATAAGTGGTTTTAAAGTGAGCTTCAGAGTTAAAGAAATCTCGCAGAAACAGCATTCTATCTTACATGTAGTGATACAGTGTGCTTTGTGTTATGGAGAAGTGGTTATGTGAACCTTCAGAAAAACAGTCTTATCAATGAACAGATGAGCATATTCATGAGACATTATCTAATTTATTCTTTCCTTAAAGGTGGGCATCCCAACACCCATCTCTTTGTCTTGTTTTCTGTGCTCTGTGGCTACAGTTCCCTGTAGCCCCTCATACAGGACTGTACCCATGTGCCCAACCAACTCTCTTCCAAACAACTCCCCAGTGACGATGGTTCGTGTGTCCACCAGCAGTGCTGACCAGTACCAGGACAGAGATCACCCCTTGCCTGTCTTTACCTTCCCTGGACAGCACATCCACCCAGGTATGACTACGCTTCTGTGATTGAGCTCCACTGAGGATGCCCTGATGTGAGCTTTGGAATTGTACTTGGGAAAAGAAGTCCCACCTCCCCCTCCAAAACCATCAAAGGCAGGGCCTGTTTTGACTGATCCTGGATTCTGTAGTTTGGCAAAATTTCTTAAAGTTAATTAGTGAAAAAGGGTAGACCCGGCTATATCCAGGTATTAATCCATGGAGATTGTTTGCACAGTGTATTAATGTTTGTTTGAACACATCAGAAGCACCTCCTATTCCATTCCATCTAACATTAAGAAAAAAGTACCTTTTTTGTTTTCATGATTCTGAGTTTCATAAATGCTACTGCATCTAAGACAGATATTTTTGTCACCCTACTCGCCACAGCTGGTACAAGTGTTAGTGTGGTTTGCTGGCTGTAGGATAAGACAATTTATCAGATTAAGGACTCTTACATTTATTTGCTTTTCATGTTAATGTTGTAAGGTTTCGGAATCACTGGGCTCAAATTTCAAATTTCTTTGAAGTGTATGAATCAAGATAAGAAAACATTTACCCTTACCAGTCAATTGGTTAAAAACAATTCCCACTTATTGGTCCAACTGGAGGTCGGGAAATTAATAATTTAATGTGATAACTTTCATTTATTGTTTATTGTTTTCAGTGTACATTTTCATGTCATATATTAAAAGTAGAGGAATATTAATACATTATGTCATTGGAGCTGTTGCAAATAGATTTTGATAGAAGCACATAACTTTATCATTATTCAACAGTCTTAAATAAGCGTTTGTCCTCTTGATGATTTGAGAGGGTGCTGTTTTTAGGGTGTGTGTTGAGGGGGTATATCAAATATTTCTGTCCTGGCACATGTCAAGATTGCAGTCTTCAGAATGAAGCTGATATCACAGACGGTGCAGTGGGAGAGTGGACTGTTTTGGAGGTGCAGAGAGGAAAGAACATATACTGTATTGACATATAGAGAGCAATTTGAATTAAATGACAGCTGTGCTACATCATTCACATGTTCTTTAAATAATGTGTTAGAAATAATACTAATAATAGGAATACTATTAATTACTAATAATAGTAAAGTTTTGAGATGCCACATGAAGTAATTAATGTTATTCTAACAGGAATATCTGGAATTAGAAAATAAAGTAAACTTTGAGGGCAATTTCCAAAGCACCAAACAAGAAAAGAACATACTATGAAGAACATAGCCTTTCTTTGTTGTGCCCTATTATTTCTGCACATGTGTTCTTCTGACACAGCTAAGGTAAACAGGACAATGGTTTTGCAATGTTCATTGCAGTCAGTGTTGGGGAAAGTTAGTTTTAGAAAGAACAAATAATTCATGGCAATTACAAGATACTTGTCCATTTTTAATATGAACAAGATGTTGGGAGAAAATAATTTCAAAAGTGATCTATAGCAGTGATCTGTACTGTATTTACATTCTAAACGCAGTGCAAAGTACCACATTGAGCCTTCACTTTAGCTTTAGACACTTACAAAACACCAAAACTGCTCTTTTTAAAGTTTTTAATAATCTTGTGGCAGCTGATGTGGGTGCACTGTCCATTGTAATAGAACGTGGGGGTTAATTGTAAAAAGCCACCGATTGTAATAAAAACATAAAACGCTCCCCTGTCAGCAGGCATGAAAACCAGCCAAATGGATGACGTGATTACTGTGTTGCTCTGCCTGCTTTCTATGATTCTCAAACATAGTGAGGTGGCAGAGCAAAGCGAAGGCACAAACATTTGTTTACGACACTTATCACATGAACTATCATTTAGGGAGACGGCAACCCCCGTAACCCAGGCCTTATATAGTCCAAATGACCCTTTATTGTCCCCTCAAAATGGAACGGCCTTCCTACATACTAACAGGGATGCCTAAGAAAACAGGAAAGGACTTCTCTTTCAAAGTCCTTGCATTGGTTCTTGGCTGATTTCAAGTTGATTCTGAAATACTCCTGACATCTAAGGCTCTCCTTGATTTGGCTTTTCAATACATTATCTGGCAAATATGTTATCAGTTCGATGTCCTGCATATGGCCTTTCCACAGATCATTCAGGTTCACGATGTGTTCCTACTGATTCAAAATACTCCAACGATTCTGAATCACTATTCTGGAAGACCTCAGGTGCATTTAAGTCTGGCCTAAAAGCATACTTTTTCAGCCAACTTTTTTGTGGTTGCTTTCTTGGCATTGTGGTTATTTTTAATTTCATTTTGTGTTAGGTGCCTTTTATGGATTCTAAAGAGCTTTGAGATCATTGATTTTAAAGGCACTACATTAAGTAAAGTTTATTTTTTATTTAGTATATTATAAAACAGGGCGCACTTCCTGTTCTACAACAAAACAGACTTTGAATCCAATTGTCTGCTTATAAAACTGCACACATTGGCTGTTTCTGGCCTTTCTAGAAGTTTTTCTCAGCCTGTGTCAGAGATTCGGTTACTCATCTCCTCAGCCGTTTTTTTACCCCTTCTAATGACATCTGTCAATCAAATCCACCAGCCCCTCCAACAGTGTTGCGCTGCAAAGAGGAACCTCTCAACCTCTCCAATAGAGTGGAAAACCCCTGCTCATACTCCTCTTCTCCACTCACTGAAGCCAATGGCAAGATTGCAGGTAAGATTTGCATTACCACAAATATTAATTGATTATTAGAGCAGGGCATGCTTTTCAATGGTGTATCTTTCAAATAGATCAAGGAGGTAGCTGTGCCAACATCCGTAAGGTGCAAAGGAACAAATAAAGGTTTATTCCATGCTGAAAAGAGAAGAAAAGAAACACAACATTTCAGCAAACACCCAGGAAAGGAAACACCCAAAGAAGTGTAACCCCCAAAGAAGGCTCCACAGCCGAAACGTTGTGTTTCCTTTCTTCTCTTTTCAGCATGGAATAAACCTTTTCTTGTTTCTTTCAAATAGAGTTACTTAGATGGAATTCATCATGGTGTACCTTTTTAAGTATGCATGCTGTGTGACAGCTAAATCATTTCATTGCAAAGACGTCAAGTTGCATTGAAAATAACCTAGCTGGCAGTAGATGGACCAAGGCAAGTGAAATGAAGGCATAAAATACAGGAATGATTTTTCCTCCTATCAGACTGTCGTCTCTTGTGGGACTACGTGTACCAGTTGCTCTCAGACAGCCGCTATGAACCCTACATCCGCTGGGAGGACCGGGAGACCATGGTGTTCCGCGTTGTAGATCCGAATGGCCTGGCTCGTCTCTGGGGTAATCACAAGGTGAGACTGACACTGACCATGTGAGCTCCCGTGTGGAAGAGAGCTACATGTTGTGGTCAGGCTGGGCAATGGCATGGTTGGAAATAACATTTTTAATTAATGGTTCCCTCATTAATCTCACAATTTCCTTTCGCAGTGTATGCAATATAGGATATCACTATACTTGTAATGCTATTTTAACAATTTATTTGGGCAAAATAGACAACAATTAAATAATCACCTTTCTTACTCTGGATATTGATAGACAACTTCTTTGCTCTAATTAAGTTTTGGAATAATTCGATGGTCTTGTCATTTCCTTGTTCCTCTTTATAGCAGAGGCAGAGATAAATTGCTTAATATTTCCTCTTTTTTTTTACAGAACAGAGCTAACATGACATATGAAAAAATGTCCCGGGCACTTCGGCATTACTACAAACTCAACATTATCAAGAAAGAGCCAGGACAGAAACTGCTTTTTCGGTAAATGCTCAGCAGGCCCACGATTATATTTACAAACGTACAGTATTTTCACTATCCTTTAAATGGGAGCGATGTTAAGGGGTCAGAGCTGCAATAGTTAAAGAATTTCAAATTTCAAAGCCCAAAACTGGGGTTCAGCCGAAATAGAAAATCTATGTCACAGGAACTCAGTAAAGCAGAGCCAGCAATTAATTGAGATGACTTTAATAAAAATGGTAACTGGTGTTAATTATTAATACTTTGAAGAGATAATGGATTAAAAGATGGTGTATTCTACGTGCCCCTCTACATAAAAAATGCATAGAATGGCAAAGAGGTAAATTAGGTTAGGTTGTACAACAAATGAAAAAAGTAATGGATATTACATATTGGCCCTAGAACATTGCACGTGGTAGTCTAATGAAAGTCATAAAATCAGTATCTTCTATGGCCACCATTAGTGTTGATGACTGCAAGGTATCAGCACCTCATTGAAGGTTTGATATTGGTGTGGAATACTCGAGGAATGTTAGGCCAAATATTGACCCACACAGAACTGGAAATGTCTATGTAGGGGGGCCATGAGGTGGTGACGATGCCAGTTTTGTTTGAGAATAGACCCACCTGGCCAATTAGCCGATTAGCAAAGTATGTTTCTGTTACAAAAATGGTCAGATGATGTGTGCAGTGTAAAGGCGAGTATTGTGCGACTGTGGTACAAGCCCTAGTCTGTGAACTTGCAGGAAGGGAACGAAGACTGGGTTGAGAATTTTGGCAGTGTATTCTTCTGTTATGGGGTTACAATCAATGATCGGTAGCCCTGATATTTCAGTGAATGTTATACCATACTAGATTATTACAGAAGCACCACCAATCCTGTCTCTACCACATAGCCCTGTGCATAGTATTCATCCATCACTGTGCTGTCAGTGAAATCAATATTTGTCAGAAAAAAATATGTTCCCTCATTAAAGATGAGGATTAAATAAGTGCTGTCTGCACTATCAGAGACATGCTACAAGGTGATGTTACTGAAATACTGGATTATTCATGGTCACTGGGGCATATGCCATGTTCTTATAATCTGTTGATGACTGTAAATTGATTCTCTGGTGACAATTTAGTATTAATTCTTCTGCAGCTGTTGTCTGAAAGTGATTATGGAAGTATGTGACCTTGATCCATCTGTCTTGTTCCTTTGCTGTAACACATTGACACCTTGAATACGCTCTTTCTTTGGCATGAAACTCATGGCATGATTACGCTCATACCTGGATACTTTTTTTTATGTTTGCTCAATGTGTCATCTTAAATACTGCACAGGTACAGCATGTATTAAAATAATTTCTAGTACAATTCAGGGAAATGGTGATATGTCATGAAATATTTAAAAACTTTCCTTGACCAGGTTTCAAGTGATAGATGTATTTAGTTGCGGCATATACTGTACAACATGTGAGCCACATTAATGTAATATTACTAGTATTACTTTCTAGAAGTAATATTACTTTCTATAAGTTTAACAAACTCACCAGTTATAGTTAAATTACATCTGAGTTACTGCCATACATTTTATTTTCTAAGGTTATACAAGCAATTCTTGGATTTAGAAGAGGAAAAGCTAATTGGTCAGTGAAAATGGCATACTGGATTTTTTTTATTTTTCCATACAAATAAAGTTATAAATCATTGGTTAAGGAAAGCATTGGTTGCTCAATAAGGGTTGGATACCCTTTCTTCACCAAGAGCAATATAGCTAAGTTACTCTGTTTATATTGGAAATTGCAATCTTATTTGTGGAGCAAATTGCATAATAATATGAAAATACAGAAAGAAACATAGTACTGTACAATACAATACAATAACGTACAATTATACAATTAATGTCTAATTATTTGTTGGTGATGTTTGTTTTTGTTGTATTGCTGTGTTGGAGGCGGCACAGTTGCACACATTGTTGCCTTGCAGCACTGGGTTCCCTGCTTCAATTCCAGACCTGAGGTTCACTATGCATGGAGTTTGTATGTTTTCCCCATGTTTGAGTGGGCTATTTCCTGTTTGCTCTGGTGTCCTCCCACAGTCCAAAGACAAACTGGCAGATTACTTGGCTTCTGAGAAAATTAGCCCTGGTGTGAGAGGGTGCATGTTTCTGTCTGTGTGTGCCTTGATGTTCTATCCAGGATGTATCTTGCCTTGTTCCCATTGCTTGCTAGGATAGACTCTGGTTGCCTTGTGACCCAGATTTGGATAAAGCAGTTAGAAAATGGATGGTCTTTGTGAGTTCCTGTCAAGTTTTATTTTCACCCAGCTTATTCTAGACACATGTTTTAATATAGTATTATTAAAGTTATGTCTTCAGCCTAAGGTTTTTAAATTCTCCGTTTGTTTTGTTGTTTTCTAAAAAGGTTTCTCAAGACGCCAGAGGAGATAATGCAGAATAGAGCTGATCGTCTGGAGCAGCCTGATTCCCCAGAGCAAAACTCCCCTGATTACAGAGAAGAGGGCCTGGAGGTCTCCCCGGACCCTCTGATCTCCCCAACTTCCCCTGTGACCCCCTCTCATCACTGACCCAACTCAAAACTGTTCTTGCTCAACAGCTCCAAAGCACAGACATAGTAATATAATAAATATAACTGTTCCTCAGAAGAAAAGTTGCAAAAACAGATTAACTGCAAAGGAATTGACAGTGATTCCTGTTATCCAGAAGAATCTCTACATTTCCAAAAAAATGTTTAAAGGTAAAACTCTAACAAGACATAGCTATAAAGCGCATATTTATGTCCGCATTTTCATTTCAGTTAACAAATTACCTGAAAAGAAAAATGCAAACGTAACTAAATAGATGGAAAAAAATCTA
Source organism: Lepisosteus oculatus (assembly GCF_040954835.1). Classification (NCBI taxonomy): domain Eukaryota; kingdom Metazoa; phylum Chordata; class Actinopteri; order Semionotiformes; family Lepisosteidae; genus Lepisosteus; species Lepisosteus oculatus. The sequence continues at coordinate 32,806,818 of NC_090700.1, forward strand.
TTTCGTTTGTAAAATTAGCTGGACTTTTGTTTGCAATCAGAAAATAAAAATGATGACAATATCAATGTGGAACAGAAAGCTTTGAAGGTACCGATATTGATATACGTGGCTCAATGGTTTATTGTGTCAAATAAATGATGCAGATCAGCATGTGAAAAACAAAAAAAACACTAAAAGGTTTTAAATAAATAATTAAATGTCAATTAATGGTTTCCTATTTAAAAAAAAACAATAATGGCATCTTATGCTGTAAGATTACATCAACCAATTAAATACTCTTGTTATCTCAACAACATAGCTTAAAGGGACTCTGTACATAAAAAGGGAGAATTCTTAAGTCTGTTTTTTTAAGATTGTGCTACTTACGTCTTATGCTCAGGTATTTGTAACATAACTTTTCATTCCATTAGTGGTTAAGCAGTCAGTTTTTGGTTTGACTGCCATTTTAAACCTTTAAACTTTTGCACTGGTCACATTTTCTTTTATTAAAGAAGATTCTGCTATTGAGATTATTTTGAGAGAGTTAAATATTTTTAATTAAAACTGTCAACTCTTATGGTCCAATTTTGACTTTTCAAAGTCATTTTTATTCAAATATCAAATATGGCAAACACATATTAACACGTATTAAGCACGTTGATTTCAGCTGAGTGTGTGTTGAATTTGTAGTTTTTGACTTACAGAGAAAGTAGAATTATTCTTAAAATAATTATTTGATAGAAAATGGTGTAAAGCATTGAAGTTAGCCCCATTAAAGACTGATAGGTGTTAAAAAATAACAGCATTTTTTGCTACTCCTTAACAAATACTATTTACAGTTTGGACGCATACTGTACATAAGAAACTAAAACTTAATTAATGTTTAAGAATCAATAAAAAATGCACTGTCCCATTTTCTATGTGAATGTAATGATGTTTCTTTTGTCAGAGTGTAAATATTTTACATTATTTCTAAACTGAGCCTTCGTCTTGTCACATTCTGAATAAACATTTTGTAAAAACAAGAAGTACATTGTCAAAGATTTGTTTGTTTTCACTTACTGTATTTCAAGCATGTCTGTAGTTAGGAATAAACGACAGAGTGATGTTATCAACTGTAGGATTTGGAACTAAAGTTTTAAACTGAGCGTCAGCTGTGATATGTTTTTACTCACAAATGCACACGAGACAAAGAAAGAAACTTTAAATTATGTTATATTATTAGTCATCTTGGAGACTGTATATATAAAATCCAGGAAGCAATGACATGCTGTGATAGCATAAACACACAGTTCCTTATTGTGGTCAGCTATTTCCTTCATCTTGAAATATAATACCTCCCTGTGTCATCTGACTGGCTGGGGGGGAATTCCTGCTTGGCAAATGCCTCCTTCAGCAGTTTACACACACTTTGTCAAATTGTTTGGCTCTGCAACCTGTGCAAGACTGGCTGTAGGTGTGGCCTTGTTAACAAAGAGCACTGTAATCCCACATTGATCTTTGTCCATTATTATTATTATGGAGCATTGCTGCTGCAATCTGTTTAATTTATCTTATTGTACTAAAAGAAAAGAGTGATAACACTTTTAGAAACAGGATAAGAAATTAGGCACAATAAGTACAAAATATCCCTTGGTAATCAAGAGGTGCGCTTTTTGACAGGACACCACTGTACAAAAGTCGATTGAGAATTGGAGGGGCATCTTAGAAGTGAACCACATTGTTCTGTATATAACAATATCAGACAGGATTTAGAAGACAGCAATGTCTGATTACACTCTGGATAACTCACCCCACCTTTTATACTCTACTTTTCTTGAGTACAGGAATCCACTACCATCCCCCCATGTGAACAGAGCTAAAATGAGCATGCATAGGCTGCAAGGGAACAAGAAAAGGTTAATTCCATGCTGAAAACAGAAGAAAAGAAACTTAACGTTTCGGCTGTGGAACCTTCTCCAGGTGTGAAGACTGTGCTGACACCTGAAGAAGGCTCCACAGCCGAAACGTTGTGTTTCTTTTCTTCTGTTTTCAACATTTACTTGTTCCCCTACTATAATAGATGTTAGGCCTGTGTAAAGAAACACTGTTAACAGGATAGGATATTGCAAATACTGTATACCACAAATACAACTTAAATTATTTACTTAAGAAGGTTGCAAATGAAATGAGACCATTTGGTAGATCTTGTTTGGTTGGTTGTTCAGCAGCTAACCGAATTGTTTTCCCACCCCTTCTTGAAGGAGCCCTGAGTTTAGGCCTTAACCACCTGGCTGAGAAACATGTTCCACACATCCACGACCCTCTGTGTAAAGAAGAGCTAATTAGATTTCAGTTGTGAAATACTCCCTCATTGACACTAAACTCCTTACAATTTCATATTCTAAGATCGAATCTCCCCTTCAATCTTCTTTGTTTTAAACTAAAGAGATTTAGTTACTTAAACCTGTTTGTATATGCCAATTTCAAAACTATAAATTATTCTTATTACTCTTCTTGAAATTTTTCTAGTGCTATAATATTTTTGTAATATGCTGACCAACACTGAACAGAATATTCTAGGAGAGATCTAACTAATGAGAAGCATAGCTTGAGAAATATTTCAATTGATTCAAATCTCATTCTTTTTGCTCTATATTTAAGCATTATTTTTGCTTTTCTATTTTTAGTTTAAAAGGACATAGAATAATCAACATAAACACTGAGATCCTTTTTATACACAGCTTCTGGATGTTTCAAATACATGTAGTACATAGTACAGTATGTTTCTACATCCTGTACAGTTTGCTTTGCACTAATAAAATGGATAAGTGCTTTAAGGAGTCAATTGCAGCTGCTTCTCTGTATATGAATATGTTCTGTATTATTTAAATAGTTTCAGCAAAAGAAACATTTGTGGTATTCATGATCAAAATAGTAGCTTCTTTGTGTGTCACAGGGCCTCAGGCCACAGGTGACATACCACCACTTCAAAGATTCAAAGGCAATAAAACAAAGGTTTCAACAATTGTGCATGTATAAACAGGAAAAGGCAGGTCTAAGTAGGTATCCAATACTTAGAAAATGAGCAGGAACAATGACAGGAGTCTGCTAACTTGTAATTTAGACTTCTAATATAATAACATTTGCATGTTTCAATGTGACTTGTGACTTCAAATTTAAAATTGCATATTACATGTGTTTCTTTTAACAAAAGACACATAGAAACACTTTTAAAAAAATTAGATGGAATACAAAAATTAAAATCAGAGCAAATTTGCTTGTGAACATATTTTAGGCATAATATTAATTATTAGTTAATTAATATTAATTAACTTGGCAAACTGTATTTTTTTGTTTATTTGTATTTGTGTATTGTGGCTTTCGTGTTTTAATTTTTACTTTTACTCTGGGTCTAGAACCTAATTATTCATTTGTATGTCTGACACTTATCCAAAGCTTACATGTGCATTTTTTTAAATTGGGTATTGCATTGGAACAATTTGGGTTAAGTGCCTTGCTCATGGGGACAATAAAAAGCAGCTTACCTGGGATGTGAACCCTAACTCATAGAGCCCTTTGTGTCCCACTGCTGCCTGCTGTCCATTGAAAGAAAGATGCAAGATTCTTACAAATTGTAAATGATTGTTTTCTATCAAATTAATTGTAGGTTCCATTTAAAGAACCAATTTAATAATTTAATATCTGCTTTTCTTATAATATAAAATAATTCACCCTCCCCCTTCTCTTGCTCTACAATAGTCTTACCTTCCATCTGTTCTTCTCCCTCTCTCACTTCTCTCCCACTCTAAGGATCTGATTTAAATTTGCTGAGTCCATTTCTTCAGCTTCTGATCTCCTTAAAGAACAGAGTCTAATCTGTCCTCCCAGATCTCTCTCACTCCCTTTATCACCACATACCTAAAGAAGGAGACTGTAAGAGAGGACAAAAAAGAGATACTGGAGAGCATAACTAAAATACAAAGTACAGCACTTTTCTAAATTGTAGTATCATAGTAACTCTTGGTTTTAACAGCTGAAACAATGGAATTCACTGATTAAGGAGACATTATCATATGGAAACAGGAGAGGGTATGGAACGGATGAAAAACAGACTCAAATGCAGAGCTCTCAATTAATTTAACTTACAACCCAACAAAAAACAATGACAGAAGCTTCTTCCGTAAAAAAGGAAGGATAAAGAAAAGCTTACTCTTTGGACCGCAAGTCACCTTCAAAGCTTTGAAAGCTTCCAGCTTCTGGATCAGGAATAAAGAGGACACTGGGCGAGACCGACGGATTTGACTACATGCTGTCTCCTGTACAGCCTAATTGGCAGTTAGCTTGCCTCACGGTGATACAGTATTTGAATTTGTGATCCCAAATATCAGCAAGGGAACATTGAAAAAGTGTTGAAAAGCAAACTGTGCCTGTCTGTGTGCTGAGAGACAGAGAGAGGAAAGAAATGCCCGAAGGTGGAACTGAAGGAGAGAGAGAGGCCGAAGAAGGCTACAATGAGGATGAAGCTTCTATGATGCTGTTTGCCCACTACAGCGAAGCACGGGCTGCGTTGCCTTGGGAACAGCGAACGGTCAAAGAGAAGTTTCTCTACTATGTGGATCATGGTTTCCTGGTCTTTCTTGCTATCTTCCTGGTGGTGCTTCTTGGTGAAGCAGCTTATAAGATGTGGTACGTGACAAACTGGAAGGAGCTGTACAAAGCCGTGGTGTCAGTGGTCACGTTCTTCTTCACCCAGGAGGAAGAGGAAGAGCTGCTAGAACTGTGAGACTCAGCAAAAAGATTTCAATCCCACACCCCGAATCCGCACTCTTAGGAACGGTTATGAGATTTCAGTGTTGAAAACAAAGCTATCGTAATGTTTGACATAATACAATTGGAAATGTTATGGAAAAGTGAATTAACAGGATTTATGTTTTCATTTTTGTGTATTTAAGTGTGGTGTATTTAATGAAGGAAAAACAACTATACTCAATATTAAACAAAGCAGCTGTAAATATAGAAGTTAAGAATGGCATTTTTCATTGTTGTAAGAGCTGGAAAAATCCAGTGGTTCTCTGATTTTGCCAGTCATTTTAAATTGTTTGTAATTCTCTATTTGTCTGTCCTTGAATATTAATGACTTGAAACCTATATTTTGATATACTGTACATATTAAAATGCCAACTTTGTCATGAAGGGATTTACCGAAGATTATGTGCTAAGATTGTATGCTAACAGTTTGCGAATGTTTAAGAAAATGTCTAATAAATGAATAAATAAATGGCTGAATTTTGGACAAGATAATTGTGTAAAATTACTGTACATTTCTATCCATCTGATTCAGTTTCAAAGGGTTTTCTGTTACCTGATCACACATCAGGATCATGATGGTGTTTTAGCAGTGTTTTGAGTTGGCAGTGCAGCAGGCTAGATCTCATTCTCACAGTTTTATCAAGAGCTCAGAATCTTTCAAAGAAACCTATAAAAGTGTGAAAGGCATAATTGCTCATATCTGTTCCCTCATCACCTCTCATCAAACTTGTACACTGCTATCATGGAAAACAAATAAAAATAAAATGTATATTTATAAGCACTGAATTTATGTGCATCAGATTAGAAATACAAATACAGAAGTAGTACTTGAAGTAATGTACCTGGACGTTTGTCTCAGCAGGTCCAAACATAATGTTCATCCAGAAAGCTACTACTTTGAACAAGAGCACACAGCCTTGGCAAGACAGATAGTCTGTTCAGGACTATTTCATTTCCACGTTTGCCTTCCCTTTCTAACATTGTGAGGCTTTAAAATGATTCAGAAACAAATACTCTACATATTTTACAGCACTGTATATTTGACAAGTTTAATAAAGGTTATTGAAATAATCATTCTACCTGTGTTGCATTATTGTATTTTTCTTCAATTTAAGGAAGACTAATTTGATATTGTTTTCCATGCAAACACCTTGAGAATCGTTGTTGCAGATTCAAAATTAGTCTAAATCAAAAACATTCATAACTATTTGCCTTCCTTAAAAACAAAAGTTTGCAATATGTATATTTTCCGTCCTTTCGCATTTTAAAATGAAATGTATTTCATTCAAAGCACATTGTCTAAACTCCAGATTGAATCCTTATAGTGCCATATTCCTCGGTTTGCTTAGTATTTATGTGTGATTTCCATCTTACATATTTGTTCAGTATAATTATCCTGTTTTATTCTAAACCTATTTGACGAAATTAAGTCCTGAATATTAAGAACGATGGAGCCCCCTTCTGTACAAGATATGTAGAAACACAACAACAGCAGTCTCAGCATCTAGTGGAATACATTTGGACTTTTTTTACGTACTACACTTTCCTTTAAAAAGCATGTTATGACGTATGACATAAAGATGACGCCTTTATCACGGCTTTTGTGATTCCACATGTTTCTATTTTTGTTTTTCGTTAACAATACTTAAGGTATTTACATTCAAAATGATATTTAAATTATAATATTTATGATTAAGTATGAATAAATGATTTTGGAAAATATTTTTATCTGTGACCTTTGACTCGGAAATACGTAGAAATGAGATCCGGCCCTTGATCCGCCCTCTCTCCCTGAACCTGAAGCGAAGCCTACGTTTCGTGTCTTTTACAGACTTAAAGTGGGTATCGTATTATTGTTTTAAGACGTTTATTTTAGTATTAAATGTACATGAGGATTAGAGTTTTGAATGTAGAGTTGTGTAAAGTTTGGAACAAGTCTTAATTATTTTGTGGTACCTTTGGGTGTCAAGTTCACTCCTGCGCCAGTTTTTGACCGTAGAAGCCTGCCGACATATTGACATGTGCTCCGGGTTACATTTTGCACAAGATCCGCTTTAAATTAGCCAAAACACAACTTTAAATTGCAGAAGTAATTTAAAGAATACCAATACGGGTAAACAGTGCTAATTAATTATCATTAATAATATTACGAAATTTAGACAGTATTTAATAAAAGTGAATTTTAGTATTTACGACCAGATTGAATCTCGCAAAACCCGATCTGATAAATAATAGCCTTGTTATCCAACTTAAATGTAACGTTTTGGTATTTTTTTTTGTTACTGAAACTACTTTTTTTGTAGCCAGTAATATTTTTGTGATGGAGTGGTGATAAAAATGGGCCTCACTTCCACATTAGCAGTTCCCCTGGTGCAATTATAAAATACACAATAATACATTTTAAAACATCAAAATAAATTATAGCTGTGCTTGAATTCGACGGGATTGTTGAAAAAAACTCCTGTCCTGATATCCTGTGCATATTCACCACTTTTGCTAATAAGCCATAACGTTTTGTGTTTGCTGTCAGAAAACTATTGCTTTACACACGATAAATACGAGTCGTACATTTGCCATTTGAGATTAAGTTTTCTTTTGCTGACCACATCTCAGCTATCCAATGTAAACAAAATGTAATTGGCGGTAATTTTAACTGAAGTAATTTGGAGTAAAATACAATATAGAGCATCAGTATCTCTTTTAGTAACTTTGAAATTAGTGTTGCTGCTTTTTTCCAAAGACTGTGTAATGAATCTAGGTTTCATAAGATTGGACATTAATGCTGTTTTTCTGGGTCTAGAATGCGTTACGTGGCCGCTTATCTCCTGGCTGTCCTTGGTGGCAACAACAACCCCACCTCTAAAGATATTAAGAACATCCTTCAGAGCGTAGGGATTGAGGCTGATGATGAGCGTCTCAGTAAGGTGCGTAAATCTTTTTTTCCATGAGTTCTGGAGCACTTTGCAGTTAATCATATGGGGCCAGTATGTTAACTTTTTACAGTGCAAATGGCGACTGGTCTCTAAGTGGAGCTAGATTTAAAACAGGTGGTTTTCGTGAAGTTAAAAAAGCAACAGAAATATGACGTTTCGGCCAAAATTGGACATTTGGGATTTAAACATTAAAAGGGAGATGGTACATTTACACTCGAGCAAAGCAAAAAAAATATTTTGTGACTTGCAATAAGATATTTCAGGGTACTTTAAAGAAAGCTAAAAATAAGTCAAGATTGATGAGCAACATATGGTGGAACCTATGATTAAAAAAAGACAATTAATAATGAGAATCAAATTATCTAAAAAGTGTATTAAAGTATTGTTCAGCATATTCTTAAAAGTGAAGGGAAGATGAGCCTCTCTTGGAAGTGTGGAAAGTGGAGATTTCCTGTGACTTGGGTTGCACTGAATAATTATATACCATTTTATCTTTCATTCCAGGTCATCAGTGAACTTAATGGAAAAGATGTCAATGAAGTCATGAATGCAGGTGATTGTGGGATTTTCTTTTATCAGATCTTCACAATTTGCTGTACAGCTTTGTGCTCTAGTTCAGTTTGGTTGGAGGCAGATGTTCTTGTCCTCTTGAGATGTTTGTAAAATAATATTACTGCGTTTGTATGAGTAAAACAGATTATTGGTAAAATTCAGGTGAATTCATAATCGAATACTTTGGATGCACATGTTTAATTTCAGACTTTAAAAAAGTTAACCAGTATGAAAAGAAAGCAAAAATGAACTTGGGTGTTTGTATGATTTGTCTCAGTTGTCTTGTCACAGCCAGTTGTAATTTCTGGTTTTGATTGGCATTGCTCTTTGCGCAGGCCTGTCGAAGTTAGCCTCCGTGCCAGCAGGTGGTGCTGTTGCTGCTGCTCCTGCTGCTGCCGCTGCAGGTGGAGCACCTGGAGCTGCTCCTGTTGGTAAGAAGAATTTTTTCAGCTATTGATGTGATGGCATGAAAAGAGGGCAGGAAAACATTTCTCTTATTGTCTTGATGAAGTGGTCTATATTGTACAGAAATAAGATGTCTCATATTACAGTGCGCAGTAGCAAGTTAAGTTTTGGCCATTCGAGAGAAGGCTAGTACATAACATTTCTGTTCTGTGGATTTTATTCTTCTATAAGCATATTGAGTTCAGTCAGGAACAGATTCTACCTTTGTGGTTTTTCCTTCCTTGTATACTTTTTGCTCACCTCCGAGTGGGACCCTGCTTGTTAAAGTGTTTGAAGGTTTTTTTTTTCAGAATTTTGTAGTACATCTCTTATAAGAAAAGATAATTTGAAATAGAGCATCTTAATTACTGTGATTTAACAATTTTATGTTGTTACACATCTATCCTCAAAGTGGGGGAGGTGCTGGGAGTTAATGTATTACATTTCCTTACTGTTTTAGAAATCCTAACAAAATATTGTTCTATCCTGCAGCTGAGGAGAAAAAGGAAGAGAAGAAAGAGGAATCAGAGGAATCTGATGAAGACATGGGATTTGGCCTCTTTGATTAGACATCTTTGTATTTTGGAGGATTGAAAAAGCAATAAAAACAGTAAAAATCAAGAAATGCCCTTTTCTTACTAGTTTTTTTTCATACATTTAAACATCTTATTTACCCTTTTCTCATTTAAACCAGGCATACCTAGCTGTTTGTGGGTTTCCAGGTGTGTTTGGACATCTGTCTTTTTAAGTTATAAAAAGCTTCTGTTTGGTAAGAAGTTCTTCTCAGAATGTTTTTGCTCCAGTGTTTTCACATCCTCTTAACTAAATTAAGGCAAGAATTTAATGTGTTGGTACATTAAGAGACCATATTAAACCTAGATTTGAAAGAAAAACATGACAGCCAGTATTTGTTGCAGTTTACAACCTTCTAAAAAAACAAAAACTAATAGACTCAAAGTCCAAGTGCATCCTTTTAGTTTGTCAGCTACTAAAGACCTGGGTAGTTTGAAAAAAGCTGTAACTAGTGGAGAGATATTAGTGAATCAGTGAAAGCTAAATTTAATGAAATCCCCATTCAGTTGTAATTTGATGCCTTGTACCTGTTTGCATTTTTTCTGTAGACTGCCTATAGCTGTTAATAGTATTCTATTAATGTTCATTTCTGAGTTTAATCAATAACACTTGCATCAAACCCTTGTTCCTTTAAGCAATTACGGTGGAATAGGTGTGACCACATGTATGTGTGCATTAAAGGAAAATTGGCTGTTGGAAGCATTTGATTTTCACTTAGCAACAATAGACATACTCTTAACTCTTCTCCTTAAAATAATGTGGGATGCAGTGATTTTAAACCAGCTTTAAAAAATAAAAACATGGAATAGCTGCAAGTGACGTAATCTAAGGGTCTTGGAAAAGCAAAAATACGAAAAGTGTACAAGGCAAGATTAAAGTATCTGATCCACCATTAAGTGTATTGAACAGCTTGACTTAATGTGTGTTGCAGTGCAATGTCGTTTTTTGCACTATGATTTTTGTGGGATACATTTGACTATGCATTTAGTCTGGTTAATTGTCAAAATGAGTTGCTGCAGGTTATAACAATCTAAAATGGAACAAGAGTAGAAATCTAAATTGGACAGCTGTAAATTTCCAGATTCAACTATTTCTTCTGGTTAGATTATGCTGAATAGGATATTAAAGTGAGGAGATTCTTATTGATAAGAGATTATAATGTATTTGTCTAATTACCTTTTTCTGCAATTAATTACACCAAATTGCCGTAGGAGAAATTGTCTGGTTAATCAGCCTAACCAGAATTCCTGAATTGATTGGTGTGTGGTTTTGTTCTAGTGTAATAAACATTTGCCCATTTTCAAAAATAGCCTTAAACTTCAATCTTATTGTGTGCATCTCTATTTTCTTACTACAGGGATTTCCTGACTAACACCATCGGTGCATTCTACATAAGTCTCTGTAGAGTGAAGTCGTTGGACATTCCCTATGTAAAATAGGGAGCATGTATTCTAGCCCCAACTCAAAAGAATCTTAAATTTTACTGCTATTATTATGACTCCATTTTACTTCATGCTTTCATGTTTTGTTTATGTATACTTTGTTTTAATGTCATTTATGGAGAAAAATAATGACAAAAATAAGTTGAAATTTGGGCATGTCAGCTGAGAGAGGGGGCACATGGTATCAGTTGTGTTACCAATGATTCTGCTTAATTTAAGATGGTAGCATTGACAGTATTGTTTGGTCATTGTTCTAAAAGGGCTTGCTCACAATTACATTGTGCTCTAAATCAGTGGTTATTAATTCTGGCTCTGGGGACCCCTGTGTCTGCAGGTTTTTGTTCCAACTGGGCCATTAATCACTGGTGCTAATTAATGCCGGTATCTGCTAGCTAGTTTAGACTTTTTTTTTCCTGTTCTTAGTCCTTGGTTTTAGAACTTCCTCAAAGAATGTTATTTCAGCACATATATATTTATTTCCTCTACCTGGTCCTCTATTTCTGACTAAACAGCCCTTAATAGTTCTATGAAAGGACACAAGTGGGAATGATACTAATACAGGCAGCTCTCACAGTGAATCTGTGCCTGAATCCAATTAGCTATATTTCACCCAGCACACTTCAATGATAACAGTCACAAAACTCACTAACGCAGGATTCAAAGTACTTCCGCATTGCATTCAAGATTTTGAGAGCTGAAAGCAAACTGCACAATAAGCTTGCAGTAGAAAACTGAAATAACTTATACTGTGATTAAAAACGTGGATGGAGCAAAAAGCAGAAGAGACCGGCAATCCAGGAATAAGATTTAAAAAACACAGCTGAATAATTGATCATGTTGTTATGATCACCAATACCAGTACGTTTCATTTTCTGGCCCTTACCACTTCTTACATTGTTACAGATTGCTCCAGAGCATAATGCGATTGTTCAAAAATTGTTCAACTGAGCATGTATACTGGGATTAGGAGTTTTTCCAAAAATCATCCATCCATTTTCTGATTGCTTCTACCACTTTAGGATGATGTGGGAGCCGAAATTCAAAAATCAAGTTTAATAAAATTTGTGTTGGTTAAAACATTGCTAACTGATGAATACCTGTACTAGTGTTTGAATGAAAATTGGTATATTAAAGCCCTATCAAATGTTAAGATTTTTCTGTTAGTGAAACTTTAAGCTTTAAAACATACCAATGAAATGGGTCATTTCAAACGATTGTTACATTTAAGAAATGGCCTTGCCAAGCTTTGCCATTGTCAAGATTTATAAAGCTGTGATTTTGGTGTGTTTTATTTGGTTATTGGTTATTTTGCTAGTAGTGATCTTGTTTTAATGCCCAGTCCCAAACAACATTGCAAGTAATGCAGTTCTAAAGCTTTAAAACTGTATTTGTTTTGGATTGCTACAGAATACAGTAAATACAAAACAGCAACAAAATAGGAAAAAAAAGTTTTTTGTCATGTAGTGCAATACTTCTTGAGAAACTGTATTATGACTGCTTACTTTTAAATGCAGTTCTTCGGAAATTATTCCACAGTTCCAGATGCAGACATGTGACACATGTGACACATTAATGTTTTTTTTTTTAAAGGTTTACCCTACTTTCCCTATCCAATCCGTTACTCTGGAGGAGACTTTGAAGACAGATGCTGTTTGTTCATCAGTTATGAATTAAAGGAAATAAAATTGAATTGATTGGTCCTGCTACAAAGTGTATCTCCTCCTACCAAATTGATTTTACAGACTCTTAGATTTAGCACACACAAAAAAAACTTATTCTGGAAAACTCAACGGGGCTAATGAAATATACTGTACATCACAAACCTTTTTAAGGGTGTTCTGTTAACTCTTTAAAATTTGTACAAAGGGAGTTATTATTTTACGGATACGTCTGTTTTTACTCAAATGAAGGCATCTTATAGGAGTTGAAAGACAATACATTAAAATTTAGACTTCTGATGGAATACATGCAATAGGCTTTTAAAAATATGGTTTCATAATACTATTAATATTTTTTACAAGCGTATACAGTACCTTAGCCCTAGCATGCTGGTCTGAGCTCTTATTGTGTCAGGAGAGACTCCGAGCTAAGTTAAAGAGACACAAAGTAACATTGATTTAAATTCAGGAGGTCATTTCAGTTCAAATGGGAGAAGTAAGCAAAGCCAATTCTAAATTCTCCTTTTTCTTCCAAATTCGAGTTTTCGTATACAGCCTGACGAATCTCAGTCGATCAAAATGCGTAGGAGGAATAATGAGGAAGAGAAAAAAAGATTGAATTATTGTTCTTTTTCGTGAAATATTAAAAAAAAACATTAGAACATTAAAACCCATTTCGCCATTTGTATAATAAGTATCTGTACTAGGGAATATTAGTAGCGTTGCCAGGTTTTTCTCTTGAGTCATTGCAGTTTGTTACTAGCGTAGGTAAAACAACAACATAAAATAGTACAAGCTGCCACTAGATCGGCAGTGTGGCTAATTGGGTTTAGCGTGTGTATAGCATTATACAATATCACAGGAAGACTGCTGTCATTTTTTCCCCTTAATCACAATGTTAATGACCGTAAAGGCAGCCAGTTTAAAAGGAGATCTTGACCGGCATATCAGATAGTTATTCTGGTGACTTCGTAGCATGCACATGAAAGAACAGCCTTTTAATGTTTCAGATGGAAGCTGGGGGATATTTCTTTTTATATGCAGCACCATAGTGATTTTTTAAAAATATATGTCTATTGATGTATTATAGGAAATGTGTTAAACGCAACACCAGTCATTCAACTAATTGTCCTTTCATTTATAAAAGAAAATAATGCAAAACAAACATGCTGACAATCTCATTACTAAAGACTTTTTTTCTTTAAACGGAGAGTTAATAAACGGCCAGGTTAGGTATTCTTTTTAATGGCGGCCTAATGGTGTAGAAAAGAATAAAACTTCCAGTAATTAACCAACCGTAAACAGGAGGACGTTTTTTTAATCCTGAGCAGTCAAGAGAGTTTGAAAATGTCACCACCGATGTCTGGGAATGGCAGTGTACAATCTGGGATTCCGCCCTTCTCCATCTCTTTCTCAGGCTCTGGGTTCCTGGCGGTTTACCAGCTTGGTGCTGCCCAGTGTCTGTTTGACCTGGCCCCTGGGGTTATACACGCAGCGCCCAAGGTGTTCGGCGCGTCCGCGGGGTCGCTAGCTGCAGCAGCCGTTGTCTGCGGAGCAAATATGGGTAAGTAAAAACAGCTTTCATCTCTTCTTTGGAGCATCTGCAATTTCTTTATTTCCCCACATTTCTGCCTTTCCATCACTTTGGTAAAGGTTTATCTTGGTCTCAACCAGCCATAAACCTTGTTTCTTGGCTCATGTTTGTATTTTTATCAGTAAATTCCAGTCTGTTTTTTTCTTTCTTGTTGCTGGTGAGAGGTTCCTATGCTGTGGTGTAGAACTTGTAATTGTAGAATTTTAGTCTTCTAGGAACTGCGGCTTTGATACCTTCACTCCTGTGAGGTTTTTGACGATTTCACCGACTGTTGTTTTAAATTCAATTCAAGCTTTATTATTCCATTGGGGAAATTTGTTTGTTTTAATGTTTACTTTGACAATCTTGATCATTTTTCTGTCGTCAGCTGAGGAGGATTTTCCTGTTTGATTAGTAATTATACCTGTCGTTTCTTTTTACTTCAATATATTCCAATACCGATTATTTCCATGTGCTCAGTTTCTGTGTTGTGGTCCTCAGTGAGTTGTTCTGTTCTCTTAGTTTCAAAATTGCCTGCCTTTTTTAAAACAGAAATAGCTTTGGTTTTCATTTTGGCTTTCAACTATAAACTTCAAAAACTGAAGGCAAAGCAAGATAGGTTGATAGGATTTCATAAGTACCCAATTACTTAACAACAGACTCCTGACCAACAGGAGACACCTGTTATTCAGCTGTCTTAAAGCATTTGCTCCTTCAAAAAAAAAAAGATCAACTCGCAGTTTAATTAGGTGGAATTGAATTGACTTTATTTTAGACATTAAAATAAAATGTCTAGGAATTCTATTCTCTGTCAGTTAATAGTGCAAATTCCACTTTGTATTTCACTGTCCCAGTGCTTTTGGAAGTCATTTTAATTTCTGTAAATGCAAAAAACACCATCATAGGGTTTTCTCTGTTTCAGTTCTAATTGAAGTTAAATATTATATTACAATAACAATTTATTTTAAAAACGTTTCTGCAAATTATCAGTATTGTATTTGTTAATATTTTTTTGATGAAGCTGACATAAAAGCAATTTATTGTGTGATTTAGTACAGAGAGATGTTAATATTCTCCATAATATCTGCACTCCACTCTGTGCTCCAGTGGTTCTGCTTTCAGTCTGTGACCACGTCTTCTCTGGTACAGAGTGCATGCGTGATGAAATGCTTGCTACAGCCCGGGCGAGCAGGAAGCACCTGCTGGGTCCCCTGCACCCTTCCTTCAATGTCTTCAAGCTGCTGGAGTGCTGCCTGCACCGGAGTCTGCCAGACAATGCCCACGAACTGGCCACTGGGCGCCTCTACATCTCCATGACCCGCCTGATGGATGGAGAGAACATCCTGATGTCAGACTTCATGTCAAAAGAAGAGCTTGTTCAGGTGAACACTGTCCACTGGTTTCAGTGGTATTAGAAAAGAGGACAGTTCATTATTTAATATACAGCCTTAAAGAGGGATGCCTAGGATCAATATAGATTGATGTCTGCTTTGTTAATTGAGCCTCATTTTCTTCCCTTTCTTTAAATAAATGCTGAAATGTTTCAAATATATATTTGTTTACCTGTAGGAGTAACAGCATTAGGGAAGTCAACATCTCAGACATCTGTGGCACATTTAACAGTTCTATGCCGAGTGCAACTGGCAGCCTCCTTTCACCAGTGAATGTCTGTATGATGTGTTTATACAAACCACAGTGCTTTAAACAGGGCAGTCCAGTCCTGGTCTTGGAGGGCTGGTACGATGTGTGCTCTTTACAATCAGAGCCTAAAGAGCTGGAAGAAGCAGTTAAATGAGTTTGATTGCAGTTATAATGACATGGTTTAGGTCATTAGGAAATGAGTAAGACACCAGTACAGGACATGCCTGGCACCTGGAATCACTTTGTCATGCTGACCAGCTTCTAGTGTATTTATCTTAGAACTCTAACATTGTTTCTCTATTTTACTACACTTAAGAATCCTTCTCAGGCTTTTGATCATTTTATGAGATTTTCATTTGTTTGTTTTTGGGATCCAGACAGAATTTGAACATGTTTTTGCCTTTCTCTCTTATCGTCATCTGAATTGAAAGCCCCTCCTAAATCCACATAAAACCTCCAACTCCTTTAGTAGAGCTAAGGTCTTCCTTGCTATTATGATTGACTTCAGAGAGAGAAAATCTCACACATGAAAATCCCAGTTAACAGTCACAGGTGGGCCACATTGCTGTGTGAGTTCAAAAGAACAGCTCAGTGAGAGGAGCTGTATGATTTACAATCAAATGTAGAAGGACTGTTTTTCCAATCAAAAGAGAAGAAGGACTGTTTTTTGAGTAATAAGAGTTAATGCTTAATGCTATTAAATTGCATTTCATGCAATTTTTCAAATAGAGAGTATATCATTATTGGAATGCTCAAAACAAAATGGTTAGAAGTTAAATGTCCAATTACATTTCTCTTTCTTAATCCCGAAGGTATGTCAGGAAATAGTTACAATAAAGCGTGGATATACCATATGGTATTTTTTAATAATAACTATTGACTAATGGTGCTGTCACCCCTGTTATCCTCACTTGGTCTTGATTGTATTAAAACACTAATGCAGACATTCCTTCTAGAAAGTGTTCTGCCTTGTCTACCATTTAGTTTCAGCTGTTATTATTCCATGACATTAGTTAAAATCTGGAGTTCTGTATCTCTCAGTTCTGGAGTTGGTATTAGAATGATGTGGTCTGTAGCTTACTCCTAACTCTTTGAAGGTTTGTTATACTTGACCCATATAGATTTTAAAACCCTTCACTCATCTAGGTTTCTGTGCCTGAAAACACTTTCACATTGCAGAATTTCCAACTTGAATGTTTCCATACTATATGGAAATTGTGAACATCCCACCTTTGCGTCACCACTCAGGTACCAGCAAAGACCCATGATCGAAGAAAAGGCTTATAATTCATATCAGAGCCATGTCTTTGCCGTCTCTGACAAGGATTTTGAAGGTTTCATTGACTTGCTAATCAACTTCAAATCAGTAACTATAATTACACAAATGACATTGCTAGTGCAGTAGCTGTCTTATGTCCTTCATGCATTTTATTCTTATGAATATCGCAGAGTGAAATTATAGTACAAAATGATAGGTTTGAGAGAGGACTTAATATTTAATAATATTTTTCTCCTACTAGAAAGTACTCCCGACTAGTAAGCACTGTAAGAAAATATTTCTCCCTTAAGTGTTACGTCTTCACTTGCAGGCACTGTTATGCAGCTGCTTTGTTCCTTTCTACTGTGGGCTGAAGCCCCCGAGTTTCCGCGGAGAGGTGAGATTCAGAATTCCTCGTCTTGCTGTGCTTTGTCCATCCTCGACTCCATCACTCCAGTTTACTGTAGATGTAATCCATCAGGTCTGGGCAGATGGCCTTGACCATTGAATGGTTTCTATTGACCTTCTTATGCACATCATGTTCTTACCCATGTGTTGCATGAATTGAATAGCTATTCGCCTTTACTGACAGGATTCCTGAAATTCCAATTGATCTACTATAGCTGCAACTAAAATTTGCATTGAAGTAGTAGTTTGTGATTTCACTTGTTCAGACTGCTTGGTGAATAATTTATATAGCTAAATACAGTATACAGGCTTGGGGTGGTGACAGTAAAATCTAAAACAAAATCTTTGCTGTTATTAAAATATATTTCAAAATAAGATTTAACATTATGACCTGAGAAGGAAAATTTCAGTTTTAAACTTCCTATTGCAGAGACAGTTCTGACTTCTGAGAGAGCCTAACCTGGATTCAGGCTCAAGTCCATAGGACTGCACCTCTGAAATCTACAGGCCATCTCAAACAGTCAACTGAATACTACAGGCCATCTCAAACAGTCAACACATAGTCAAGGCTCAAGGCTGACAACATTAGGGGATGTATGATTTCCCAAATCCCAGATATTTTTTCTTATTGTAGGTTTTGTAATAAAAACAGTCTTTGGCTTCAATTTTAGTAGAATAAATTGATAATAGAATACAGTGAACATTTATTACAAACATTGTGAAATATCCATTATGTCTATCATAAACGGTGTAACATTAGCCTGTTTACATTTAGACATACTTTACTGTTAAACTAAAGAATGAATGGACTAAACTACTGTTGTTCTACTAGTCTATAAATATTTTCAATAGTATTCTCTAGAATATCAGACAATTGTTTTTAGGTGAAGCTGACATTCAAACTTTTTTATTTGTGATTTTGGGCATAGCATTACATTGATGGAGGCTTCACTAACATCCAGCCCATCCAGGACTCCAGCCTCACCCTAACAGTGTCTCCTTTTGCTGGTGAGGTGGACATCTGCCCCTGCGACCAGCCCCCCAGCTTCTACCATGTGCACGTGAACAGTTTTAACTTCCAGTTCACACTGCAAAACTTTTTCCGAATGATGGATGCGCTCTTCCCCCCTACCAGCGTGGTAAGATCCTCTCACGAAAACTGATAATGCATGTCTGTAGCCTCCAAATGTATGAAACAGCAAAGTCAAAACTGTTGTTTTTGTTTTACATGATCATGAGATTTGAATCATTTCACTAATCTGAATGAAAGTACAATACAAAATATATTTTACTTTTGGATTTTTACATGCATATACAGTATTTGTTCATATTAAAGCAAAACATACTTTATCAACTGAGTGATTTGAAGAGACCATGAATACTGGGCTACATTTCCTTTAAGTGCATTTCAGTATTGGTATTTGGTTGCATAATTGTTAAGGATGTCTATGTCTCCCTGAGCTCACCAAACTCTATGTGTGATCATCTGAGATGCTTTGCTAAGCCGTCAGGGACTGCCGTGAGTGAGACAGGTCATGATATCACCTCAATCATGCTTCAGAATTTGCTTGGAAGTACAAAAATGAGGAGTGTTTTGGGTGTTTTGTGAGAAGATGAAAGTGATAAAAAGGTAGCCACCCTGAGTCCATTTTCAAACAGATGTGGAAAGCTTTTTACATTGAAACCATTGTTCCTTTGGTCAGAAATTTAATTAGGTCCATTTTAACATTGTTTAAGAGACTTTTTTGATAGGGTTATAAGGTCACTGCTTCAGATGCAATTGGCTACAGTAGATTGTCCATTCATTCACCATCTTAAAAGAAACTGGCTGACTGAGCGCAGATCAAGGATGCAGAAACAAAGGGAAATTTGAAATCATTCAGGACAGTAAAAATAGACTATCTGTTATACAGAGAGTCAAGGAAGTCTGCAACGAATCCCTTTCCCATGCTATTGAAGCTGACATTTTGGGTTCCTTCAGGAAATGAATTGATGGGATTATGTTTAAGCTAACAGCAGCCAAACATGCAAGTTTGCAAAATGATTTCCTCTGATTTGTAATTTACACTTGGAACTGTAAAAATACATTTATAAGATACAGGAAATACTGGAAAAGCAAAACATATAAAAATACGTTTCAGTTTTCTCAGTGACAAACCTACTCTCCATAAATATTTCTGCACCGTTACACTGCTTCCCCATATGTTGTCTCTTTTAAATATGAAACATGTTTATTTAGACAGATAATTATGCAAATTCATTAATTGTGTACATATAGTAGATATTAACATTACAGTTTTTTAACCTGTTTTAATCTCAGAGTTGCTTTTAAGTAAAGCGATAGAAATTTGCCTAAGCTGTTCATTCTATAAGCAGCCATTTAATATTAGCTATCAGTAATATGTGCAATCAGACTTAATGACAGATGACCAGCCTTTTACCTTTTGCTACAGATGTCTTTTACTACAGAAACGTTAGACGGTGAGTTTTATAATCCCAAACAGATGTTTGTTGCTGGGTTAAGTATTGGGGTTATTATTTTAAGCATATTCACTCTAGCCATTTTAGCAAACTGCCTCGCAATTAATCTGTACTCAGGATGGAAAACACACAGTTGGTTCACTGCGGCGGACCAGCCCTTTATTTCTTATTGCCTCAATGTATAAAACAGGGCTTCAGACCCTTGCTAGCAACAACAAAACACTGACCCTTCCCACATTCATGAACATTTGTCTATTTGTGGTCCTAATCTCACATGAAGGAATGCATTTGACTTAACTGCCTTTACTGCATTGTCAGAAATTGCTTTACGTAAGTGGAGGCATTTAGTAACATTGTGCTGAAGTGCACAGTTAATAATGCATAAGTGGTAAGATATAGCTTTTAGTGAGTTCTGTTACCTAAGATAGAGAGCAAAGCCCAACAATGATGTTTTACATGAAGGAGAGGTTACTGTACATGTATCTATCAGATTTGAATGGATTTGTGTGCTTCTTGCTGCTGTGAAGTGAGACTGATTTACTGTATATGCTGCTTGGCTCCTCAGAATATAAGTAGTCTGAATTGCTTTGTGAATAACAGACGTTAGAGAGATAGATAATGAGAAGCATTAAAATGTAACAATAGGCTACAAATACGCCCATCTAGGTTTTCTGTATACAGTATATCTATGAAATAGTATGAATGACATTTATGCATTTTAACTCTATAACATACAAAAGATACAGTATCTGTGATGTGTTGTCCACACTGTTGCAAATATATGACTATTGTAGCCAAACTGTGCATAACTGGGAAGAATGAACTTAAATAAACAATCTGTTTCATTAACAAAAACATTACTTATTACTTGCACATAATAAATCAGTGAATCTGGTTTTCAATGCCATACCCTTTTTTCAATGTGTGTACCCATATGTATATACTGTACTATATGTACTGGTATGTATTTTTTTCTTCTCATTTTTAGGCACTAAAAAGGGCATATTACCATGGATACCAGGATGCTGTATTCTTTCTGCAAGCAAATGGTAAACAACATGTTAGATCCAAATGATCTGTCCTTATCCTAAGGTTTCATTGCGGGGGTTCTTTAGACCAGCACTCTATAACTACCATATGAAAATTGAGAAAAGGGCAATTACTGTATATGCCTCAATTCATACATCCGCCGTACAGCAATTCATTTTTTAAATCATTAGAACCCTTTTAAGCAGTCTTTGACAGTTGTGTGAAGCAAAGGAGAGAGAAGAAAGATCCATTTGTTCTAGAATCCTTAGAGAACTTATTGTTCTAGAATGTATTGGTAAAAGTTCACACAAGCAGGGCTCAGGCAGAAATATCTGAGAACACTAGTATCTGTGCCAGCAGCTATATCACCCTGCAGCTCTCAACTGGCTACCCACTAAAGCTAAGCAGGGTTGAGCCTGGTCAGAACCTGGATGTGAGAACTCCTGGGAAGTTATGGTTGCTGCTGGAAGTAGTGTAAGTGGAGCCAGTGGGGGGCACCCACCCTGCGGTCTTTGTGGGTCCTAAAACCCCAGTATAGTGGCTGTACTGTGTACTGTAGAGGGTACCGTCTTTTGGATGAAACGTTAAACTGAGGTCCTGACTCTTAGTGGTCATTAAAGATCCCAGCATTTCTAGATAAGAGTAAGAAGTTATCCAGGTGTTTGGGCCAAATTTCTCCCCTTGGCCTACAAATTGTCCCCATGTATGATTGGCTGGAACTTGCCCTGCAGTGGACTAGCGCTCTGTCCAGGGTGTACCCTGCCTTGCGCTCGTTGCTTGCCAGGTAGGCTCCGGCTTCAACACTGTATGGTATAAAGCAGTTTGGCAAATGACATGACATGGCACTGGTGTCTGCCAGTTTGCTATATACTGCAAAATCGATAGTATTAAAATCATTATAGACCTAGGACAAATTGAGTTACGTTTGATCTTTTTTTTGTACATTACATATTTCAGCAATATCAGAAATTATTCAAATATTATTATCTGAAGTTAATATAATTTGAAAATATTCAACTTTTTTTTTACAAACACAGGGATCATAATCTAATTGTAGGATCATAATTGTGCTTATTCTGTATTACTGTTTCAATTGTGTATTCACCAATAATTGAAAATCTTTCCATATTTTCAATACATTTATCACAAACCAACACAGATTAACATATTCAGATATATAAACATGATACATTTAAAATTTCTTATTGTTGCCATCAATGTAGAATTTGTTTGAATAGTATTTTTGATGAGGGTTTGTCCTATATTTAATGATAAGCAAGTTTAAATGATTGATGGTCACTAAGGACTTTACAGATCAGAGTTGTCAGTACTGTGTTTGGTGAAAACAGACATTTTGAGCTGTTTTAATTTTAAAATACATTTCCTTTGTGTACTGGTGTTCTGCAATGTGTACAAATGTTTAGAAGTAAGAAAAATCATTTTTGAACAACAGGTTAACAATAGAAAAAAATAATTATATACAAGGATTATATTTGGTGTATCCTACACTGAGTGTACAATAAAACTAGAATATAAATGTTTAACTATGATATACCAGTAGCTCCTACAATATACAGTAGCTGTTTTGTAAGGATAATACAGAAAAAACATACTATTTGCTAGTATTATTTAGAATTAAAAATGTGATAGAATCTGCCCTACCTAAAGTGACAGTTGACCAGAGATGGGAACCTTTCCAATTAAAAATGACTGAACCTGGGAACATAGCCCATGATTCTGACTGTCACATGCATTCACACCTCTTCTAAAAACAAAGTCGCTGCTGGCATATGCCAAAATATGCATGAGCACGCCCCTTTAGAGTCATGTGACCTCTGGTTTAAACTGTAGGTCGACACAAGGTTACCTACTCCTTTCTTTGAGCTTATTCCAGTGGCAAGGACACTTCAGAGATGCAGGCAAGTTACTGTAGACTTCATTCGTTTAATATGAAATAATTAATTGTATTTGACAAGAAGAGAAATCTGCTTTGATTTGTTTTGGATGCATACTGTAAGTGCTGTTGCCAATTGCTTTCTTGCTTCACTATCACCCTTTTGCAAGACTTTTTCACCGTACATTCCTAGGAAAACTTTAATGCATCATGTTCTTGGCTTAAATTTACAGAAAAACATCTGCAGCATACATTTTCATACTTGTTTTCCAGATTTATCTTTTGCACTTTTCAAAAATCTTGTTTTCTGTTGGCAACATCAGAAGTAAATTTTACACTGTGAAACATTTTTCATTCTTATAAAGAAATAAGGGCTAAAGCTTTT
Source organism: Lepisosteus oculatus (assembly GCF_040954835.1). Lineage (NCBI taxonomy): Eukaryota > Metazoa > Chordata > Actinopteri > Semionotiformes > Lepisosteidae > Lepisosteus > Lepisosteus oculatus. Next base: position 32,829,859 of record NC_090700.1, read on the forward strand.
ATATGTGCGATGTTGACTGTCACATGTTATTGTACTGTATGACTGTTACTATTATCATTACCCCCAAAGTACCATGTACCACAGTATAAGGACTAAATGACAAATGTAAGGTTTAATACATACAAAAATTACATTTTTTAATCAAATTTCTTCATTTTTATGTACCTTGAGACTTTAAAGCCTTCACTTCCATACTTCCATACAAAAAAAATGTCACCTCATTTTGTACATATTCATAGATCTGATGGGAAATCGGCTGCCTCAGGCGAGTGGCTCCCTGTCTCTGGACGGCCTGTGCTCTGGTAGTGTGAGGGATCACCTGGGAGGTCTGGAGGAGACAGAGCAGGAAGAAGCGGGTACGCCACCATGCCTGGAAGGAAGCTCTGATACACAAGAATACCGGGATGCCCTGGAGGACTGGAGCTGGAATCTGAGCTCAATGGAACAAGCGGTGTACTGCAGCCTGCCTGCATGGCTGCAAGGAGGTGTGCTTTATTTTTTGGATCTAATTAATATGTATTTATTGAGACTTGTTTTAATGTTCCTATCTTGTAGCCTGATTTTATGAGGTCTTGGAGGGTAAGCAAAGTTGGGTCAGGTAGGTACTGGGGTGGGAGAAAATCAATTTGTCTCTGTACGTGGTGTTTTTGGTCTGGTAGGTGGTGCTATTCCTGCTCTTAGCCATGAAACATCCATCCATTCTGCAATCACTTTATCTAGTGAAGGGTTGCAGGAGGTGGGATCCAGAACCTAACCCAGCAAGCAATGCATATACCTACATGATCACGAGGAGAAAATACAAATCCCACACAGATAGCACCCCAGGAATGAATACCCAGGGCCCCAGTGCTGTTAGGCAGCAGTGTTAACCAATGTGGTTTAGAGTCGAGTCAGGGAGAATATACAAACTCTACACAGATGGCACCCCAGGTCCAGAATTGACAGCATTGCAAGACAGCATTGCTTACCACTGCACCACTGTTCCAACTGCATCCTGACAAGATGTCCATCGAAATTGACCATGGATGGCGTCTTGGTTAAATTTTGTTTTGGGCTTGCAGAACGTGGTCTTCCTTATATTCCCCTGTAATTATTTGACATACTGTAGGAGTTTCTGTCATGCGTTAGGGCTGCTGGCACATACAAGTAAATCCTGCAGCGTATTACCTGAGTGGGTGCTGCTCTTCAGTGGTAGGATCCTGTATCCATGTATAAAGCACTTCTGGATCATTTGGCTATTGTTATATACTGTATTTGCATGTGTTGTGTTATTTGGTGAGATTAGTAAAGTTATCCAAATACCCCATCATTTTCACTAACTGTGTAAACAGATTTATCCATGCATTATCAGAAAGATACCCCTCCTTGTAAGACAAGAAGCCTGAACTGGAAACAGAAGGCCCAAGGAGGTACTGAGATCATGGCTGCTCCATTTTGGATCGGAAATTCTATTTTTAATTATAGTCATCCACTGCAGCTGAAATTCTGCTTTTTAATTTTCTTATTTTTGTCAGTGTGTTTGATTAATGATCAGTAACAGGGGCTTTACATGGTAACACTGGTTCTGAATGTGTCTGTTCTAGCGTTGTTGTGCAACCTGAGGGGCTTTCAGAACAGCTCTGTCTCTGCGCGCTTGATCTCCTATCTACTTCTTCCCTACACACTTCCTGCTGTCATGTTCTTCTTCTTTAGTCACAGGTAAGGAATCTAGTTATTTTTACATCCTTGCACAATACGAATCATCCAAATGGACAGCAGCACCTAAACAATCATAAATGGGAAAACCACCTTTTGTCTACTTTGTGTGCAAATCAGTATGTACTCTGACTTGAGTGACAAACACACCTAGAAAAGGACAGTTTGCAAGCAGAGAGCAGATGAATCAGAATAATTAGACAAGTTAACTGCAATATGGAGTGTATCTGTCTTCCTGTTCATGTTTAAGTAGTACTGCCGAAGGCCTTGTTAGAATCTGTGAGTCACTGGAGATTCCTATATGTTCCTTGTGTTTTCTCTAACTAGATTGCTAATCAAGTTAAAAGATCTTCCAGAGGAAGCATTTTGGCTGTGGGAGGATATGAAGCAGATAGCGTATTTCCTCAAAAATATTTTAGTCCGAAGCCTTCAGAAGAACTTGGCAGACAGGTAAGACCTAGAACACCAACGAGAGCTCTGAAGAAAAAGGATCATTATAAATAAGTGGCCTTCGGACCTTGAATTATTCTTAAAGTCTACCAATACAAAACTAAAGCACTTGGTAGGATGGATATTATGATGCTTTCAAAAAATGTTATTCTATAAGTACAATGTGCCTCCCTTGAACAATGCACAGCCGACTGCATTAAATTATTTTAATTTTTTAATTAAATTTTTAATTTTAATTTTAAGCAAAAACACAGCAAATGACAGATGAAACAAAACAATGTTGTTTAGAAAAATAAACTGAAAATGAAAATTAGTTTCCAAAACTAAAATATTGCAGGTGATTGTGCTCAAATCTACCTTCCTTGCTTTAATCACTAAATATTTATTCAAGCATCTCTTGCGCATGTTTAGAGGTCATCCAGATTTACTAGATGACAAGAAGAAATTATTTACATAGGTTGCTTCATCAAGTTACCTATGTGATACTTGTAATGCACATTTCTCTTAACTTGCATGTAATACACTGTAATTATGAACATTAAATTTCATTTACACTTTTTGTATAGCATGTTATATGCAGGTTTATGATGTTTGCTGCCTGTTTCAAGTCATTACAGTCAATGGCACGATTATTAATGTGAACGAGGAAGAATGTTTAGTCTTGGGTCACTCTTTCACTACTTCTTATTGTCTGTACTTTAATCAGATTACATCTAAACCCATTACACTAGATGCCTCTGGCTTTTAGTCTTGCAGCTTGCCAAATAATGGTCATTTACCAATATACCAGTCCAATAGTATTCATACTTGTCTGTATTGTGTTGTTTGCAGATTTACAGCTGGATCTGACTTTTCTTCTGGGGTGGATCTCCTGACAAAGCCAGAAAGAAAACGCATTCCCCCTGACCTCCATCAGCAATCAGCACTGCATCTTCGGCTCTCCACTTCCAGTAGCTCCTTCATGGACAACACTGATGAGCAGTCTGATGTATACCACGATTCACTTGAGTTTACCTTCCTGCTCAATCTGCAGTTAGCATTGGAGGGGCAGCCCAGCCAGGGAGCTCTAAAGGAAAGCAAAGACAACCTACCCTTGGAGTTTGAAGCCAGTCTAGAAGAAGTGCCAAGTTCCTCAAGCATCTGCTGTGAGAAAGACCAAGTGAATCCATCCCAAGAGCCTGGGGTTGAGGTTAATGGATTGCTGCCCCCTCTACACTTGACCTGCTCATCTTAAAACTTTGGGAGCCCTGGGATGCCAGGGGCACCAGCTTCTCGAGCTCCAGGAAGACCACAGAAAATATTCAGTCTACATCTGCCCTACACGAACATAATTAAGAAAACGAACATAATTAAAACACTGTTCCCAATTCTCAGTAAAATCAGATAAGTGAGAATTAGGGTACGCTCATCAGGTAAGTCTTGTGCACAGCACAGGCCACATGACCCTTGGGGACAGAGCAGAGTCACGTGGCCCCTGGGAGGATGTTGCAGAGGTCAAACAACTTCTTTTACATGTCTCAGCAGAGGTCATGGGAGCTTTGGGGATGTTGTCGAGGTCTCACAACCTCAGAGAAGCATCGCAGCAGAGGTCATGCAAAATCAAATCTTTCCAACTGTATCTGAATCTCATAAAGCGTCATTCACTGAAATAAATATTTCCTGGAATGTCTCTGTATTTAATTACTGACTTGATAGTGAAAGTTAGGACGCGCACATCAGTCAACCTACCCTTGGAGTTTGAAGCCAGTCTAGAAGAAGTGCCAAGTTTCCCAAGCATCCACTGTGAGAAAGACAAAGTGAATCCATCCCAAGAGCCTAGAGTTGAGGTTAATGGATTGCTGCCTCCTCTACACTCGACCTGCTCATCTTAAACCTCTGTGAGCCCTGGGATGCCATGGGCACGAGCTTCTTGAGCTCCAGGAAGACCACAGAAAATTTTCAGTCTACATCTGCCCAGCAGAAAATGAAGATAATCTAATTAAAACGCTGTTCCTAATTCTCAAAATCAAAATCAGATCTGTGACTTTCAGTCCACTTCGCAGCAGAGTTCACACTACCGCTAGTATGCATCGCAGTAGAGGTCATGCAAAATCAAAACTCTTCAACTATATCTGAATCTCTGTATAGCGTGATTCACTTAAGTATTTCTTGTATTTTATTATTGACTTTAGAATTAGTAAAAATTTAGAGTACACACATCACCTAAATCTAGTATGCAGTACAGCCCACATGACCCCTGAGAAGACATTGCAGAGGTCAGACAACTTATTTTACGTCTCACCAGTGATCACGCGAGCTTTGGGAACGTACCCGAAGTCTCACAACCTCAGAGAAGCATCGCAGCAGAGGTCATGCAAAATCAAATCTTTCCAACTGTATCTGAATCTGTAAAGCATCACTCATGGAGTATTTCCTGGAATGTCTCTGTATTTAATTACTGACTTTAAAATGATAGTGAAAAAATACACACATAAATCAAGTCTGAGTGATAGACTGAAGAAGTGGTAGATTGATTGTTAAAAGAAAAGAGTGTTGTAAATGATATGGAAATCATACTTTTGGTAGGGAACCCTGATGCAACTTTATTCTTCAAACCCCCAATAATTTGTTTTAAAGAATAACTGAAATCTTACTGTGCATTTGATGCCTTAACAAATTTGTTGAACCTTAGGAGTCATGCAGCTCCAATATTGGTGCATGTGCTACATGCCAGTTACAGTGTAAAAGTTATTATTTTTATTTGTTTAGATATATTGGCTCAGCTTTCCCAATTTTTTTTCCTTTTTAACACATTAAGAAGTATCTGGCATTTATATTATACCAAGCAAATGATATACAAACACACTAGTTCAATTAAAATCACTTAATCATAGTTTATTTTACACAATGGAGGTAGTCATTTGTATGATAGAACATTATACATAATATCTGAACATACTTTAATCCAAAAAGCATGTACCTGTATGTCCAAGAACTAGAAATCATAATGTATACATGATCAGTTCATTTATTCTTAAATGAAAAATAAAAACAGATTAAAAAAATAAAACCATAAAAGCTAATGTTTAGGTATTGATTCCACCAACAAGCTAGACCTGTACAAAAAATAGATTTTAAAGAGGTTCAGTTCACATAGTGCAGGGTAAACTTTAAAAACAGTTCCTCCAAAAATACATTTAATTTTCACATTTCTTTCCTTCTGGCACAGTTTGGAAGTCATTACTTAAAGCCTATGAAATTACATTAACACAAGTCAAAAGCATGAAAGATCCTGTGATTCTATTGCATGTTCTCAAGGACAACAACTTTTTTGTTGATCATTTGACAAAACAGTAAGATAACTGTGACCATTTCCTGGTATTTGGTACTTTTAGAAAAAAAATGTACAGAAAACTCGGATCTTTTACATAAGTGATGTATACAGTATGTTGTGCCTTGGTTTTTGGTATTGGATTTCCAGCATACGGAGTACATGGGATATATGGTCAGAATATAAATAAACAAGGTTTAACCTTTACCAACAGGCACATGTCAAAGCAATGTTAGAAGTCCGACCCGACCATTACTGTTCTATGCACAACTCTCCGTTGGGCCCCTGAGCAAGGCCCTTAACCCCAACTGCTCCAGGGGCGCCGTATTAATGGCTGACCCTGCGCTCTGACCCCAAGCTTCTCTCCCTGTCTGTGTGTCTCATGGAGAGCAAGCTGGGAAGACAAATTCCTAATGCAAGAAATTGTATATGGCTAATAAGGTGATCTCTCTCTCTCTCTCTCTCTCTCTCTGCGAAAATTGCCTCTGGAGGTCTGTGATACATGGGAGTACTAAAAGGTTAAAACAATTGAGGTTAAATACCAAGGGTGTCCATTTTTTTCAGTGAACAACTTCAATATCTAATGTATACTCCATGCACCAATATAATCAACATTACAAGAGCTTTCATCATTTTCTGGGAAATAATTAAGTGAAAAGTGTCATTCCACAGTTTGGCAAGTGTACATACAGTAGTAATGGATCCTGATGACACACACGTCAAACCAGAGCATCCTTCACATGGCTAGACAACATTACTTTTTAAAAGTAATCCAATACTGTTACAAGTTACTTCTGTGCCTTTTAAAATTCAGCAAAAAAAAAAATGCAGGTGATTTCTTTAAAAACAATGTAATGTTAATTTACATAGTATCTATGTAAACATAGCACAGATCACTGATAATTTTTTAAATCGTTGTTCATTAACATGAAGGTCTATTTTTTTTCTTGCCAGCCATTGTGAATGATCATGAGGTTTTTTTGGTTGAAAAAACTAGTGCAGATGTAGTTGATTAAACAGTCATGTCAGAGTGTTGAGAATATATTCCATGCAACTGAACTTCAGTCCACAACTGAATGTTCTCTCTCTCAGTCGGGACTGGCAAGATTTTCTGCTATGACAGTGTCCTGAAGAGCAAAAAAAAAGAACAATAAATACAAACAGCTTCCCACAAAATATGAATGAAAAATAAAAGGTATGCATACATGCTTACCAAACAAGAGTTCTAATATTAATAACTTTTTACAAATGACAAAAAAGATTTTATTTGGAAACCACTGTCCATTATATTGTTTCTCTAAAAAAGGGATTTAAATAAAGAAGCCCAAAGACCCTTGAAATTATTAAACTCAATTTGAAAATAACTGTTAGCATATAGGTTACAATAAAAATTTTGATGTCTGTTGTATAGGTCCCAGTCAGGTACATATTTTAGAAACAATTTAATTTGGATAAAGTTATTTGCAAAAGTATCTCACTCTTTCAGCGGTTCTCTATTTTGCTGAACTAAAACAGATGCATACACTTTTTTAAAAGCTGCAGAGAAAAACAAGAAACAGGCTAAAGGAAACTGTACAAGAAACACTAAAACCTGTCATATACTGTACCCAGTTTTTACTATCTACTTTGTCTCAATCTAGTTATTTCTTTATTATTTGTATCCTCTCCTATTTTCTGTGACGTTTTGTTTGTCTTCATGTTTAAACCATCGTTCACTAAAGTGCAAAAAGATGGAAACAAAAACAAGCTAAGGATGATAAGAATATTTTGAGATCCTGCATAACTAATATACTTCACCAAAAGCTATGGATGATAAGAATAATTAGAGATTCTGCAGAACTAATATACTTCCCCAAAAGCCTTTCATAAAAGTTTATATGAAGGGACACGGCCATCAAACTTTATCATGCTCCTAGACACACTGAGATTTTTAAACCTTTTCAATCTGGAACAAAAGCGAATTCTAATATCCTGAGGTGTAACTATAAACTATTCTGAGAACACAGTTAAACTAAATTCTTAAACTTCAGTAGCTTTATGAGGAGAAAGGAAAAAGAAATGGCTTTTGAAAAAAATGTGAGCCTATTTTGAAAGTTAACATAGCATTAAGCAGCAGGAAATCAAAACAAGACACACAGGACACAAGGTGCATGATTAACAAGTACAAAAGAAAATCCGATGTATAGAAATTTGGCTTCTGCCCTCCTTACCACATTCCCACTGTTTTGGTACTGGGTGAAGCGGTCCTGTAGGTACTGGTTGCCAAAGCCCATGACACAGCTCACTGTGTGGTTGCAGATCCCAGCTACCTTTGCAGTAAAGTCCAAAGCGAAAGCAAATTTCACCAGCTCCAGCGGGGGATTGCCCTGGGGCCGCCGGCTGGGAGTCTCCGTCTCCACATACTGGTCAGCAAGCTCCCGGAAGGAGCTGTAGTTCATTCTCTGGAAGAAGTTGCTCATCGTCACATTCTCCTTGAGCTACAAAAAACAACAGTTACCGGCATTGCACAAAAAGTAATTTGTTTTCTAATGATATAAATGGGGACATTGTTGTATTAGTGCACAAAGCAGAGCCGTTACAATACACAAGCAAAAGTTATCAAATCTTAAAAAGGTAGCAATCATATCTCAACATACAGTTTGGAGAGGTTTTACAACTAGCATCAGCAAAAAAGCATACCTAACTTTATACTTTTAAGTTTTTATTTGTGTGTATATAATTTAATTTAAATTTTACAGCATGAAGTTTAAATGCAGTTACATCTTTACACCCAAATTGTTTTGCTATGTAGTGTTTAGGTCTGTTTATGCATCAATGTCTTCAACATCAGGTGTTAGATGCCCATTTCATTTATTCAAGTGTTACCAGTTAATCACTGGTTCCTGTTCACCTCAACACTTTAGAAATCTTTAGGGTCTTTGGTTTTCTGTTGTTCTAATACTGACCGTTTAAAAGAACTGGGGAATTGTTTCTTTAAATACTTGGTTCTGGAGTAATATAGGAAGGGTTTCTTCCGGAGCGAAAATGTTTCTGCCGAAAGGAATATTATTTCAAATAATTACATTGTTTAAGAGAACAGGGTTGAAGGAGAGGTATTTAGTGTAGCATTTAAAGTATATGCTGTATATTGAATTATATAAATTTAAATAACAATACTTATATTTTTGTTTGCTACTGGCTACATTAAAATGAAAGACCTTTAAATCCTGCTGTTTTGTATGTCCTTACACTCTGAATTATTTCAGGAGAGTTGGAAAAGCACTAAGGACTACATTTTCATTGTTTTAAAAATACTTATCAAAAACTTGTTTTCTTCACTTTCAAGATTGTGAATTATAGTGTGTTGTCGGATTTCCATGTTTAGATATTTTTTTACCTGTCCAAACTGATTTCTGTTTTTTATTTTTTAACAAAACCTCAAAATGGTGTGGATTTTGGGCTCTCCCTGGAAATTATATTTATCTGCTTCTTGAACTGTGCATTCCATTTTTTGTGCTATCCCCATATTAAAAGTATTACATACTGTGGGAGTGAAGGTAAGTTGTTTGTGTTCTTTGCTCTCTTTCAACCATTCTGTTCTCAACTGTAAATGTTTTCAAATTGCTGGTCACCTGTTCTTTTAACCAGAGCTTTTAGTATTCCAGTCATTTTGGTACAAACTCACACATAACAAATACCTCATCTCAATAGTTACTACAATGTTCAATATTTTCCTTTGTTTCTGCACTACAGATAAGAGCTCTTGTACATTTGCAAATACCACATTGTAAAACTTGCCGAACAGCTTTGGCAGGTCTATCAAAATCAGCTGGAGACGTGTAAACCCCATTACCTCTGTCACATTTCTTTTTTTTTTACTTTTTAGCTCTTGCTCTTCTGAAATCAATGAAAACTACGCACCTTCTCATCGATAAGATCTCCTTCCGACTGAAGAATACTGACAATCTTTTTAATGAGTTCTTCATCTGGAAGTACAAATGAAAATAAAATGAATGCAAAGCACTACGTTTCCTAGCAGCAGTGGTCTTGTTGGATTTACAAAATATGACACTTTTACTAGATTTTATTTATATTCTTGTTTTATTATTGACATATTTACTTTTGATCTCCCCTCAGAATACACAGTCTTTCTCCTGGAATAAAATAGACTAGAAGTGTATTTTTAAAGTAGTTCACTTAGGAAGCTGTGTCAGCATGCATAGGCTGCAAAGGAACAAGTAAGAGGTTTATTCCATGCTAAAAAGAAAAGAAAGAAAACACAACATTTCAGCTGTAGAGCTTTCTTTGGGTGTGAGGAACCTTCTTCACACACCCGAAGAAGGCTCCACAGCCGAAACGTTGTGTATTTTTAAAGGTCTTGCAGACACTATAAAACATACTCTTATACATTTAAAATTTAAATGTATAAATTTAACAAACTTAAATTTATGAAATTTGTTTGCAGTTCGTATAGAAATTACTTGTGAAAGATATGCCTTTCAATTCCAGTCTTTTTATCCATTCCTCCATTTTCTAACCTCTTCCTGGAAAGGATGTTAGATTAAGTCTGCAGGTCTTAATCAACACAAAGCTTGGCTTATATGCAAACACAATGATACTGATTTGAATAGTTATATGCCCACATTTGTTTCTACTTTACTGACTTTTGTACACAGTAACACAAGGTCTAGTGAACTGGAGAAGTCTAAAACTGTACTGTATATCTGTTGGATCAAAATCAAATAAAGGAATTGTTTATTATTAGGAGATTAAAAAGATTGTCAGTACATACAAAAAATGACTATATCCAAGTCAGATCATAGATATATACACAGTATATAACAGAAAGCTTTAGTTGGAAGATGACTGTTGTCTTAATGGACTAGGGTTCCTACTGTAAGCGAAGATGTTCAACAAAAAGTATTACAAATTCATTCCACTTACAACAAGTGATTGATTTTCAAATCTAAGGCAAGGATTATACAATATAAAAACAGAGGAAAACAGTAATGTACTTGCCTTTATCTGCTACCTTACTGCTTTTCTTGGTAGTGCTAGTTATTGGTTCATCAGGGATGTCCTTCACCTCCTTCACTATCCGAACCATTTCTTCAGACAGCTTTTCATAGTACAACTGTCTGGGTCCTGCATATGAAACAGCTAGAAATAAAAACAAACAAACATACAATCAGGACAATAATTAAGAGTTCATCTCATGACTTTATATGCAAGCACTCCAAATTAGATATTTGTGTAAAAAAAAAAGATGATACAGCCCTTCAGAAAAAAAAGAGACAAAAATGGAATAACTTTTGAATCATTCAGAATTTCTCTTCTTTTTTAACTAGAAAAAAGAAACCTACTTTTTGCGGATATTAGCTGTACCACATTTAAAATAAAGCACACTGATGTTTCAGTGACAAAAGAAACAACACAATGGGAAACTTGTGTTAGATGTACAGAGTGAAAAATCTATGCTCTAAGACAAGTTCAAGGACTTTTTACCCCCTTAGAAGTGAATTCATTAGAATGACCAAGATCACAGAAAGAGATCATAAAATGTCATGCACATACAGTACAGACCTTCTGGTTTGTGCACTGTTGTACGGAGAGCGAGGAAAGATGGTTTCTTAGGGGTTTTGGGAATCCCTTCATCAGCTACACGACTCCGGAAGGAAAATGTCTTCTTCAGGGTGCTCTTTCTCCTGCTGCGTTGCGAAGCAGAGGTCTGGCCGCTGCGGGATCGGGAAATGGGCAGACAAGTAACTGGAAAAGAGGGGCTCTCCGGTGGCATGCTGGCATCCAACCTTTCCTCTGAATTTGCCTCCTTTTCCTCTTTCTCTTCATTTCCCTTCCTTGAGAATAAACTAATAACACTCTTTAGGAAGGAGGTTTTCTTCCCCTTCTTGGCGGCCTTCTTGTGCTTCTTTATCAGCTCTGTTGAGCTCCCTTGCGGGGCTGCAGGACTCTCAGACTGTGCTGGCTCAGATGCCATCTTTGGGTCCTGCTTATCCGGAGGTCCCAAATCCACTGAAGTATCACTAGATGCTCTTCGTACTCTACCATTTCCCCCCATTGTCGTTTCCCACCGGCGAACTCTGTTCTTGTGCTTGTCCAGAGTTCCCTCATTCAGACTCAAGCTACGCCTCACATACACCTCCAGAACTCTCTGTGCATCTTTTTGACCCAGCGAGAGCACCTGGGGGTTCACAGAATGGCCGTTCATCGTTGCTCTGGTCATAGTGTGCTGCATTCTGGTGCCCCTACAAGAAAAGCATGAGATACAGTATGAACCCACAACAATAGGAAACAGATGGCACCAAATATGGTGCAGTTTTTTCCCATTAAAAGATTATATAAGTAAAGAAATTGTAGCCAAATTGTAAGTTCTTCAACTAACATTGCTATTATATTAAAATCAATATTTCTATTATGTATACACCTCCGCCCTTCGCCTCCGAAGATAATTTATTTCTTTGATTTTCTAGAGTTAAGCAAAATCATCTTTGTGTGCAAAAGAACCATGTTTCACACAATGAGAAAAAGGTGGCATGATCATTAGTTTTCTCAGAGCTCCAGAGTCCTGATTGCAAAGCTAGGTTGGAATACGTAAAGGTTGCATTCCTGCTCATATTTGCGTTGGTTATAACAATCAGTTTTATACACTGTCACCAACTTACCAGGCTCCTGAAAGACTGGTTTCTAGATGCCTTTTTAGTTTCTTTGTATCACCTTTAATGGTAGAATCAACACTATTAAACAACTGACTAGGGACAGTAGCATCCATGGATTTTTTTAATGCTTGGAATACTTGGAGAGAAAAGGTAGGTTTAACCTGCTTGGTTAATGGGTAGCCTCCTGGCCACAGGACAAGGAGACTCAAATCCCATTTAAGGGGTAGCTGCAAGATAAAGATGGGGCGGAAGAGGGATACTTGAGATGAATGCAGAGACTTTTTTATGCAGAGAGTTCAGTTCATGTACAGTAACTACTGTAGTTTGGTGGTGATGGTGATTAGGTGTGTTTATTGTCTATTGGCATGTTTTATTTGAATTAAGCGATTCATGTCTCTTTTAAACATTGTATTTCCAGACTATTAGTGCAAAATAACACAGCACATTACACGAGGTTCATAAATACAATGGACTGAGGAACAAAAAAAAACCCACCAGAATATAATTAATAGTCATAAAACAGATGAAGAAATCTTTACTAAAATACCTTCAGCAACGGCGACATTTTGTTTTGCCTGTTTTTTACAACTGTCCCTAGCAGATTCTTTATCTTAAATCTCCACTGAAACCCCCATGTTGCACGTAATTATAGGTTAACTCTTGAGGATCTAACAGTGTATCTAGGGTAAAAGAAAAGTTTCACCTGTCCACGTCGAAACAAACTGCAAAGTAAACTACACTAACCGCGACTGGATAGAAACAGAATGGAGAACACAATTTTAAGGAGACCTTCAGCTTAAAGTCATTAACCCCAAACACAGGGGAACGTTTTAAATTGCAATCAGAGCTCAACGTCTGTATTTCAGTTTTTAGAAGAAGCAAGTCAAATAATTTTGCAGGTCTTGACAAATTATAAGTCATTGTCACAAATATGTATTCGCATATCTGCAGGCAAAACAGGAAACGGCAGCTCTGTTGCTACTTACAGATTTCGGGATCGCTTCCAACTTTCAGGTAAAAACTTGACATGATGTGGTACTGTTATTTAGAAAATACGCCCTGAGAGCCTTCGAATCCTTTCGAGTTTTTCTTGGAAAAATGTATTCTTAAGGGAGTCATGGACTACAGAGGGTAATTAAAAATGTGAAACTTGCAAGCACACAAACTCTTCCGTATTAACATACTGTACAGTACTGTATGTATAAGAACGTCTTCCGACATAAGCAACAGGATGTTCCACCCTTTTACCGCTTAGTTCCTTTTAATTCTGAGACCGAAAGCTTACTTATGTCTTAACGGCCAAGAAGCGTTCACTGAGTTTGAAAGCATTATACTGTACTGTATATGAAACTTGGACATATTTGCTCTAACATAACTTCTGAATACAGATAATATAAACTACATTCATTTAGTTAAAAATTAGTGGAACTTGTTAATTATCAGACTCACTAGACCCACATAAATTGCATGGATGATATTAGTGCAGCACAGCACTGCACAGCTACACTTCAAATACCAGCAAGCTTTTATTTCAACATTCATACAAATATACAAAAAATAACATCAGCAAACACAGACCCAGCCAAACGGTCTTTGACTGAATTCACTGATCAACTGTATATAAGAAAGAAAAAAATATTTGCATTTCTATGTAACTAATCGCAATATATTTTCATATATAGAAGTATAACACTTCCCCCACAACAAATACAAGTAGTGGTAATATATCATGTAATTACTACTTGTTTTTGAGTTATTTTAAGTAAATATAAAGCGAATTACTAACACATCAAAAAGCTTCAATAGGATTCCAGACACATTATAGATGAAAAGAAAAAATCCGTATTACCATCTAAAAGTACCAAACCTGAGATAAAATAATTAAAACGCTGGAAGAGACACCAAATTCCCTTATTAAGTCATATGTACAAACACCAAGCTTACCTGTGCTTTTATTAGTGAAAACCCTTGGATTTTCGTTGTTTTTGCCAATGGTGTCGGTTTGGGATCTTCTCTCAATCTAGACTATCTCAGCTCCAGTAATGATCAACGTGTTGTTTATGCGCTTCAGAAAGACATACCTGTAGGAAAAACAACAAGAGGAGGCAGGACGCACAAAGGCAGGCCAATCACAAGGAGAACCATAGAAACTACGACGTCACCAGGTGTTGCGCACGTACGGAGGTATACATTTAAGGTAAAAAGCGTCACGGGGACTTTTGCGGTGTTTGTCAGTTCACTTAAACCGATGTATTTTCCAATAAGGAAATAAGAGTTTGAACTTCCCTAAATAAGTATGACCTGGATATGCAAATTTGTAATTTCTGTAGACATATAGGCAATAAAATAAAATAAAATTAATTTCTTAAATTGAATAATTACGTACAAAATAATGATAAGACCCTAGCTACTTTTAATACAACTCAATGTGAATAAAAAAAAATATTAACGTAAATCCTCTGCATAGCATTAACATTATAATGTGCAGAAGATTTTCTTGCTCCCACATCCTATTATACTGTATGTGACAAAGTTACTAGTGTAAAAACTGTGAATACTTATTTTTCTCAAATTACATTAAGTTTCTTTATTTGTAACATGGAAATTGATGTCCCATTTTTGGCCACAAAGATTAATATAGTCAGTGGTGTTCCATTTTTAAATTACATTCCCAAACTCCTTCAGACCACTGGTACTAACCACTGACAAAATGCAACACTGCTCCATGTAGCTTCATGCGGTGGTGTCCAGCACTATAATTATATATCAGGATTGCACTTACCTAAGAAATATACCTAAGAAATAAACCTAAGAAATATACATGGTTTTATTGTAGTCTTAAATATAGAAAATAAAAAGTAAAAAAAACAACAACCCACAATTCAGGATTTTTCAATTGTACTCCAGTCAACAGGATTGGCAAAATCAGAGATCATCTATAATTTATAGTAATTTCATGCTGATAAGAAAGAAGAAAAACTATATTTTAGCAGTGCAGCCTTCTTAGAGTTTCAGGTCTGTGGAGGAATGAGGAAGAGAGCAGGAACTTGAGTGAGACTGGAAGCTAAGAAGAACAAAAGGAACAAAGTGCAAGAATAGGTCAGAGGAATTGAAAAAGGGAATATCATATACCATATAGGTATTGTATCATGGCAATCATAGGTATAATCATCCTTCTGTCCCACCTACAGTAACTTGTTATCACGGGTTGCATGTTTTTCATGGCTAATAAACCCTGTGGCTGCACACAGCAGAGAACAAGGAACCTTCAATCCTTCATTTAGCACATCGCAGTCAACAGAGCCCTGTGCTGGATGTTCAGCCAGCTAATCCTGTCCTGCCATTGACAGAGCTCAATTATGCTCTGTTGCTTTGGGTATCCTAGTCACAGTCGGCTGATAACACACCAAGAGCTCAAACCTATGATGTTAGAGCTCAGCCTGCACCGGGTGTGCACCTTTTCTTATTGTCAATAAGGAAGCTCCTCAACTGTGCATCTTAATACAATCCAAGACTGTAGAAGTTTTAGAGATTGCCTCTCTATCAGCGTGTCCTGTTGCCTCAAAAAGCAAATCCCAATCCCCCCAAAAATGTCCCACTGTTGACCGATGAATATGTATTTCAGCTTGCAATATTACATGCATTTCTTAAGGGGCTGTACCTTTTAATAACCTGAAGTGAATCTTTTTAAAAGTGAAATGCTTTTAAAAAGAGAAGCCTTGCAATAATATTAGATAATAAGATATATTTATGATATATACAAAGGGAAATAATCAAACAATGTTCTTAAAGTTAATGGGAATTTTAAATTTGATTGTGTTAAATCAGTGAAGGTTACCATCTCAGTTCTACGTAGAGAATCTCACATTACAAAAATTGCAAGTGTGTAGTAATATGCCTATATATTTACTACTGCTAGAATAGTACTAATGTACAACTCAAATAAAAAAACAGCTGTTATACAGGCTTTTAAGCAAGTTCTGCAGTCATAATAGCTGTCTTGGTTTACTGGAACGTCAAGTTACAATATTTTCAATTTGCTGGAATTCAGTAATCTTTAGACTCACAGAGGTGTTCGACTCACAGTATGTTACGCAAGACTCATGCATGGAAATGATTATTCATAACAAGTAGTGACAGTGGAAGCAATGCAGAAGTTTCCAATGTGCAAGTCCTGGTTTGAACTTGGACTTTCTTCCTTCAGTCAGGGAGCAATGTCTTCAGAAGGATTTCCGGATAAACATGAGTAAAAAAAGCACTATTTTCCAGACTTTAAACAAAACCTTAGACCATGTAAATGTGGGCATTTCTCTATTTACCTGAGGGATTACTAGGATATTAGTAAGACCAAAGGAATAGCAATACTATTAGAATTACTAGAATACTGTATATTGCATCAGCTTCCGGTATAGCTGCCTAATTTGTTTTTCAAATGAATATTTAGAAAACTGCTCGCTTGAATAATAATCACATTTCAGCATTTAATGCCGTGCATTTTATAACAAAATTCCTTATTCGTGTCTTACTCAGAATTGTAACTGAAACAAGAGAGACAATTGTGGTATTTCAGACATGGGTCTGTAATATTAAGGTTCAGACACATACTCCTATAGGTCTTTAATATTTATATCAATTTTGTCTCATAAAACCTTATTACTCCCTGCTTTCCAGCTATCATTCCTGTTGTCCTTCCGCTGCAGTGAGGTTTTGCTTATATAATGACCAGCATAGGAGTGTGTTGACAGCTTAAGAGCACTGTGTGAGTGACAGAGTGAAACCAGGACAGCCATTCGATGTGCTGACTGTTGCTGTGAGCCCATATTCTCGAACCCTGGCACAGGGGATATTTTTCAATAATTAATTTAAATACATTTATTTATTGTGTTATACAGGGGACAAGACCAAAGAAGACCGGATATTTCAGCTATACTACTTGTTTTCTGCTTTGGGTTTCTAAATGTAAAGATTACAGCAAGCAATTAGCAGAGTAGGATAATAAAACCAGTTTATATAAATGTCACTTCTCATTACCTGGTTTCTCATTTCAGCTACTTCTTGTTTTATATATTTCAGAAAGAGGATCATTTTGAATTGAATCAACATTATTGAATAATTTACTTTTAATCAAAGCAATATAAATAATAGATTTACTTCTGTAATAGCACACCTACACATTAGTGAAAACCAATATTTAGCCACAATTACTAATTATAAACAGTCACAGATGTCACAGATTGTGATTGACCATAATTAATTTGGTTGGCTATCTTTACCACAATCTTTTATTGTGCAAAAAACGAATTTAGATAAGAGGTCCAACTCCTGTTTTAATTGCATTAGTGAGCAGTTTTCCATTATTTCTGTCATGTCTTATTGTGTGTGCTGACTAATAATGGGAAATACTATAATAAGTTATTAAGGCAAACTAACTGCAGCTGTTACTGGGTAAGTAAGATCTTTTAGAGTACTGTGTGCTAGAATTAGTACTTCAGTCTGACACTGCTTCCCAACTGAGCAAGTTGTTGTTTTAGCCTTTGCAAAATGACCTACCAAACAGGGACTCTTCCATGATTCCTATCAGCATATTTACAGTTGGTGAAGACAGAAAAACTTCTAAATGCAGATGTAAATGATTTCTAGGAAACAAAGTTATGATGATCCCCTCAGCTCTGGAACTGCTCCAGGTCACATCACCTTTTGCCCATCATACTGTAGATTTGTGCGTTGCTCATCTTGTCCCATCAGAGACCAATAAGGTTTACGTCTGGTGAATGCCCTGGCCAGTGCAGCAAAGGTACTTTAACAATCAATGATGACGTATGTTGGATTTGATTTTGCATTTGTCTTATTGAATAGAAAATAAATAATAGTAAACAATTACTTCTACCAGTTTTCAAACACATTGTCACTAGTTCAGAATATTGAAAGCACTTGCATCAGTGAGTACTTTGCAGCTGGAGAGAGAGGCTCAGGCACCCTAAAGGTTTCTTCTTGCAGCTTAAGCAAACTAGGAAAGGGTAAATGTATTTAAATCTCTCTTGCTGTAACCTCTCCTCATCACTGATTGCTGGCAGTTGGATTTGCTGTGTGTGTGTTTGTAACTTAATATTTTATTTGGCTGACACATTTATTTAAAGTGATACATTTGTACCCATTTATCCAGCTGGGCATTTTACTGAAGTCATCTAAGTGAAGAACCTTGCTCAAGGGTACAACAGCAGCAGCAGCAGGTGTAAATAAAAGTATAAATATACATTGTTAGATATTTATTACTGCTTGCTTAACATACTGGTTTAATAACTATAAGCGTTAATGGTACTGTATATGACACCCTTCCATCCAATTTCTATCCTCTTCTTCCATTACAGGGTCATGTAAGCCTGAGACTTTCCTACCAAGCAAGGGGCACAAGGTAGGCCCAACCCTTATTGTGTAGTTAGCAGTGTAGAAATAACGAAGAAGGACTAACATAAGAAGGAGAACATAACCTTTACTGAAAACATGGTGGTTGCTTTCTTCTCCCTTACACTTCCTTCCTCTCCTCTCTATAGTATATGTATTGTCAGCAGTGTCCCCTAGTGGGCGTTCTTAAGCATATAAAATACCAAGGGAAAACTTCAACCCTGAATGGGACACCTGTCTAATGTAGCATTAATGGTACAGTATGTTGTTTCTTCTGTTGGTTATTCTGCACATAAACAGTGTTGCTATCCAAGTTAGGAGAACCAGAGACTGGCCATAGCAACAACTAACTACAAACACAAAAGGAATTGATTGACATTGCACTGCAAGGGTTCTGGGTGTTACCATAATAAGCAGTCATAATGTTTCTTGACACTCCTCTCTGCAAGGTTACGCTACTAACCTGCTCTCCTGTGCTCCTGGACAAATGTTTCATTACATGTTTTAGCAGGGTGCCTCCATTTTCATGCTTGGCCTTTATCAGTTGCATTTAATGGGAGAAAAATGAACGACTACCTGTGAAGCTGATTCCAGGAATTACTGTACAGTATGTCTCTTCAGCCTCATATTTTGAAGACCCAGCTCATGGGCTGTTGAATTGTGTATGTTGGGACACACAGTTGCCATGACATCCCTGTGCTGAAAAGGACACAGTGACTGTCATATCTCCCAGTACTTCTTCCCTGAGCAGTTCTTGGTCTTTCTTTGACATAATTTTGTATTTGAACGAGGAGTTGTGTCAGCATGTCAAACTAAAGAATTTTAGCACTACATTAGCCTCAGCTTGTTCCTGTGTCTGTAGACAGGACTTGAAGGAATAACTACCTCAATGGTCTCATCAGCTAATCCATTTCTGGTTGTGGGCCTGACTAAAGCACTGTGAAGCTGACTAATGCTCAGTCATAGTTCCTAGTCCTGTCAGATGCACAGATGCATGTTTCTAAAACAACTTTCAATTTCACATGCTGGTGTTTTTATATGCTTGGTACTGTAAGGAACCCGTCTGTGAATTTTACTAAGAGTTCTTTGTGATAAAGGCCACATTAAGCAGCTGGTTGCATTGAGAAACAAAACATTGTTCCAGTTTAGGTCATGCTGGGAGCTATGAAAATTAGGGTTGTGTGTCGTGTGACATTTTCACAAATAATGCAATTAGTCTAATGATAATTGTTGTGAGACGTATGCTACATTTAAAGTAATATAAAAAACATACAGCTCTATTCTGTGATCATAGTCAAGAAATGTTTCAATTATGTGCACTCTCTTAATGCATATACTGTAGTAAGTTGCAGTGGATATGTGCAATCTGTTGTGGCCATGCTTTGGAATTATATCCAATCCATAATTATAAGCACAATAAAAATGATTGAGGTTATAAAAGAGCTATTTATGAGACACATGCAAGCTGATTTGTCAAAATGTTAAAGGGCTCTAAAAATGCAATCTTTAGAAGTTATCAGAGGTGGACATTAGCCTTTGGAATCAATGAAATTAACTAAAGTAAAACCAAAGGCAATAATTTGAACTGTGAGGATACAAGAAGTCACCGCAGTTTGGTGCTTGCCTCTTTAACCCTGGATCACAAGTTAACAGAGTGCATTTTGACATTTTGACCAGGGCACTTTGCAATTTAAGAAACACAATTGTTTAAACGAGAAATATTTTCTGTGATTTTTAGCTAAATATTACACAATTAATTAAAAATTAAGAATCATTCTAAACTTTGTGTTTTCAAAATATAAACTAATTTTTAATCTATAAATTCCCTAATATTCAAACTGTTTTCATAACAATCATTGTAAATGATTTTTCTACTACATTTGATAAAAAATTTGAAAATAGGTGTAACAGAGGAAATTAAGAGGCTGTGATTAAAGAAAACATTATATATTGAAAGCAATTTAATATCTGATAACTTAATTGGTTCTTATTATCCTAGAGGTCTGGATGTGAGACCTCCTGGGAAAAACGAAGGTTGCTGCTGGTAGAGGTTTTAGTGGGGGCAGCAGGGGGCGCTCACCCTGCGGTTAATGTGCTCTCTCTCTCATCCTTGCGTTAATCCCGCATCAGCAGGGTCCGCTTGTCGGCACGCCCGTCTCCATTTGGTGGTTTGAACCAAATCTTTGAGCTGACGTTGCCATTAAATGCGACCGAGAAATATTCCAACCGGCGCATCACTCCGCCAAAATGGGAATCAATGGGAAATTTGGCCAGGACGCTGAGGTTACACCCCTACTCTTTTCGAGAAACACCCTGGGATTTTTAATGACCACAGAGAGTCGGGACCTCGGTTTTACGTCTCATCCGAAAGACGGCGCTTGTTTACAGTATAGTGTCCCCATCACTATAGTGGGGCATTAGGACCCACATGGACTGTAGGGTGAGCGCCCCCTGCTGGCTTCACTAACACCTCTTCCAGCAGCAGCCTTAGTTTTCCCCAGGAGGTCTCCCATCCAGGTACTGACCAGGCTCACACCCGCTTAGCTTTAGTGGATTGCCAATTGTAAGTTGCAGGGTGGTCCCAAGGCGTTTCTCGAAAAGAGTAGGGGTGTAACCCCGGCGTCCTGGCCAAATTTCCCATTGGTCCTTACCAATCGTGGCCTCCTAATAATCCCCATCTATGAATTGGCTTCATTATTCTGCTCTCCTCCCCACTGATAGCTGATGTTTGGTGAGTGTTCTGGTGCACTATGGCTGCCGTCGCATCATCCAGGTGGATGCTGCACATTGGTGGTGGTGGAGGGGAGTCCCCATTACCTGTAAAGCACTTTGAGTGGAGTGTCCCGAAAAGTGCTATATAAGTGTAAGCAATTATTATTAATTATTAGATGGTAATGCTTTAGCAGTTGATGTATGGTGGAGTAATGCCTGATTAAAATGAGTATCCTCAAACACAGTGGAATTGTCAATCTCCCACAGCAGTCTTCACTAGCTGTATAAATATCAGTTATCTGCCTATGTCTCTACATCAGTCCTTTCAGGATGTACAATGGTGACATATGATGCTAGTCTCACTACAGTATACAGTGTGTGCTTCTTTTTTTCTAATAAAGCATTTAGTTAATCCATTTATTTTTTAATCTCTTTATCCAATACAGGGTCCTGGGGGAGATAGAGCCTTTCCCAACAAGCAAATGGCATATGGCAGGATACGCCCTGGATGAGACGCTAGTACATTGCAGGGCGCACACAGACACAGACATGCACACATTCTCATCAGGGCCAGTTTTCCCAGAAGCACAGGGAGAATAGATAAACTGCATGCAGATAGCATCCTGGGAATTGCACTCAGAGCCCCAGCACTATGAGGCAGCAGTGCTAACCACTGCACCAGTGACACTCCATATTGACCATATTTTAAATCAAAATTGATTGTTTTAATATGGTGGGGCTTTGTATTGCATCTACTGCTGGTATTATGTCTAATATACTGTATGTATTTAAACAGAGCCGTCTCCATAGTTAGATAAAAGGAACTGTATTCCGCGCCATATAATCTGTTTGGGGATTTGGGAGTTAATCTCCAAACAGCTTGTCTGAATGAGGAACAGGTCAACACCCCTGTGTGCTGGCTTTCTCACTCTCCTGCTGAGACAATACTGTCACAATTTAGCCTTAATGCAGCCAGGCACAAGCTGGCACTGTCCTTTTTCTGAGTCTTTTACTGCAGTATCAAGGGGCAAGTTTTAATATGGAATGTATTCACCAATGAAAAAGTGACTTATCACTAAAGTAATACTGGGACCTTACATGACTCTGTCCAGTTCTAGCTATGCTAGGAAACGTTTGAGCATACAGTATGTCTGGGACAGAAAATTTGCCAATCTAGACAAATTAGCTGTAGCTGTTTCTGTAGTTTCAAGCAGACATATTATCTCTCTCCCATCTCTTTCATTATTTGTCATTTTGGTAGAAATTGGCAACAAACAAACACTATCTGAGGTTGATGCCCTCCCTGACCACAACACAACAATAATCACAACATTAAAATATGATATATCCTCCAACATATTTCACTTACTAAAATGCACAAAAAACATTGGAATGTGAGTCTTGATAATTAAATAACTTTATATTTGTTCTCATTTTTGCTCTTCAAAAAGCAAATAATTAAATATCAGTACCATTCCACAAGACCACAAGAGGGCAGACCAAACAAAGGAAGAAGCAACTAAAGCAGAGAGCCCTTTGTGTATCCAGAGAAAAGCTCACATACTGTACAGTCATACATACTATACCACATAGCATTTCATTTCTGTCCAATCCCTCCATAGATTCATAATAATGAATTCATTAATTTTAGCATAATTAATACAAATCTTAAATAACAGCCGAGAGAAAGTATTCCACTTAGTACTGGTGCAATAAGGTGCATTTCTCGTGTACTGCAACATTTTGCAAGACATCAAAAAACAAATAGTCTGTGTTAAGAAAATTGTCATTTTTGAGTACACTAGAGACAAATACTGAGGTACTGTAAAAATCACCAATTTAATTCTAAAAATTACCCAGATTGGACTTCTTAGAGTTAGTTACTGTCCTAGAAATGTTCCACAGGCAGGTTTAAAATACTGACTGACCCTGACACGAACACTGCAGTGCTCTGATGACTGCTACCAGATGAAAGCAATAGCATTGCAAATTGCAGTCAAGAAGGGGACGAAATAAACAGTCTATGCTTATATATTTTTTCCTGTTACCTCAATGTCTAACTGTAGGTTTAAGGCCCAAAGCACATATGGATATATATTTGTGTATTAGTTCTGGGAGGCTTTTGAACTGTTACATGGGTATCTTTTATGGGCTTAAAGCAGGGGTGAGGAACATCCGGCCCACGGGCCATATCTTCTTCTTCTTTTTCACAGCCTTAGTCCCACACTGTCCTGGGGTCAGCTGCTTTGGTTGTTCTTCTCCACTTGTCTCTGTCGAGCACATCTTCCTCACTCACTTCACATACCTCCATATCTTTTCTCACACAATCTATCCATCTCTTTCTAGGCCTGCCTCTTCCTTTGTTACCTTCCACCTCAAATTCCATCACCTTTTTTGTTACTTCCTCAACGTCCCTCCTCATGATATGTCCATACCACCGTAACCTCACCTCTCGCATCTTCTCAACCACATCCACCACCCTACATCGTCTACGGATTTCGTCATTTCTGATCTTATCCTTAATTGAAATCTGCAGAATCCATCTCAACATCCTCATTTCAGTTCTTCTCATCAAGTTCTCTTCCCTCTTTCCAACTGCCAAGCATTCAGCTCCATATAGTAGTACAGGTCTAATCACAGTCTTGTACATTTTGCACTTCAAACTTTCTAGGAATTTTCCAGTCACAGATTATTCAAGTTATTTCTCTCCACTTGCTCCATCCAGCTTTCACTCTTTGTTTTACTGCCTACAGTGTTTCTTCTCCCTTTACCAGTTTTGATCCAAGGTATTTAAAGCCATCAACTTGTTTCAGTTTTCCTCCATTTGTCTCCTCAACATTGGTCATAGTATCTCCTCTTCTCTCCATTACCATTATTTCAGATTTTTCTGCATTCATTTTCAGTCCACCCTTTTCCAGACTCCTCTGCCATTTGAACACTTTCTCCTGTAGTTCTACTTCTGACGGCCCTCGAAATCATTTGGTCTGGCCCTGCCAAGGCAACCGCAGGCGTAGAGCCTGGCAATAATTCGATAACGATAATTATCGCGATATAATTTTCCTCGATATAATTTTAACAAAAGTTCGATAAATGTTCATGCATTACGCGTGCGCGTGCGTGTTGCAGACCGGGCAGCTAACAGATATGTTTAATGTTTCTGCTGTTTGGCAAGTGATGTGTTCTTAAAATGAAGAGTTGTTTAATTCACTAACTGTCTGGTTTCTTTAACTTTCACTAAGGAGAAAAAAAATCTGCCTTTAAACTTGAAAGAAATAATGATTTGACATTTATCGTGATAATTATCGATATCAACTGATATGAAATTTTTTATCGTGATAATGTTTTTGGCCATATGGCCCAGCCCTACGCAGGCGGGACTTGAAATACAATAAATCTAGGAGCTTTTTTCATAGCAACATAAATTTATATAAAGTGAATCATAATAATAACGTTAATTTTGAGGGACAAGCAAGGAACGTCCATTATGGGATAGACAGGACACATACGAGTACACGACGGGACAGACACGCATGCTTCTCGCCGGCTGCCCGCGGCCCGTCTGCCTGTATTGCGGTGACTCAGAGGGCAGTCAGTGCCAGGCAGGCTGGGAGTGTACACGTTGCGAAAGTGTTAACACACTGTGTTTTACGAACTGCAGGATGAAGACAAGCAGTTCATGGAGGTGAAGGGAAAACCTGTCACCAAAGAGAGGCAGTTCCAGCCATCACATTAGGGGTGAGTTCATTAAATGTTTGACCAAATATAGCAGGCTAATTTTTAAATTGATAATTTTGTATGGCCCGCGTATGATGTTAAAAATATCCAAATGGCCCTTGGCAGAAAAAAGGTTCCCCATCCCTGGCTTAAAAAATGACACAAATAGCAAGATCAACAGTGCATTCACATTTCTTCTCATATTCTTTAGCTGTAAACCTGGTGCACCTTTCAGACAGACAGCATTATAACTATTATCATTATAAATAACAATAACACATTTTCATTCCCCTGTGCTTTACAGTCAAAGTAGCATTCATTATGTTTTCACTGTCCCTTCTAGCCTTGAGAAATGGATCTCCTCTTTCCAGTCGCTGCCCAGCTGAAATCTCACACCACGCAACCTCCAGTAACCAACACAATGACCTGGGAAATGTTTTTTTTTGCCAGACGTCAAAGATAATACAACTGATTCCAATGTTATTTGTGTATTTTTATGTTTTGTGTTTTTGAGTATGCATAAAAAGAAAAGCAATTTCTAATTCCATCCTTTTTTAATGGAATCTTAATTTTTCCTGGAATTTCAGAGCTTTTGATATAATATCTAGTTTTACAGGACACTCCTTTGCTCACAGCGCTTTAGCAGATCTCAGACACTCCAGATTTGAATTCATGTACCTTTTCAAAAAGGTTTAGCTTTAATACCATTTTAACATGGGTTTTTAGGTAATTAAATATTTGAGAGCAAGATACTTTAATATGAGACCCTTTCATTTTCCAGCCTCTTTAAGGCTGGCCATCTAGTCATCCCCTTAATTATTTAATTGAGCCAGCTAAAGATCAATTAAATAATTAAGGAGTTGTCTGTAACAAAGACCAGTTTTTGAAAAGCCATAGGTGAGGGAAACTGGCTCTCACAGGTCAGGGATGGTGAAACTAACACTTTCAGTGTTCAGCATTTCTACACATACCTGTACACAAGTGTTTCTACTCTTTAAGACACTCAGAAAAATTATTCTTTATTAAAAAGCAAGTTTCTTGAGATTATTGAAGATTTTTATATTAATTGCTACCCAGGATTATATACTTACTTTTACACTGATGAAATAAAGAAAAGATATCTAACACATTATGCCAATACTATTTAGTATAAAGTGTAATATTTTCAATTACCATAGTTTGAAGATTCAAGAGCTGTACAGTATGTGCTTATGTACATAGAACAGTATTCATCTGTATCTTACTGTAGTTCAGGTGGGTAGCTGTGTCAGCATACGTAGGCTGCAAAGGAACAAGTAATAGGTTTATTCCATGCTGAAAAGAGAAGAAAGTAAACACGACATTTTGGCCGTGGAGCCTTCTTCAGGTGTGAAGGCCTCACATCTGAAGAAGGCTCTACGGCTGAAAAGTTGTGTTTTCTTTCTTCTCTTTTCAGCATGGAATTAACCTATTATTTGTTCCTTTGCATCTTACTATGTCCATTCTTGAGGGTTATGATGTTTTTAACAGAATTATTTTGCTGTGATTTATGAGTATGCATATTGATTGCTGTACTTTTTGAAGTAATGCAATACCTGGGTGTTTGAACCATCTTAATACTTACAATAATTCTGCTTTAGGCAGCAGTCACAGAGCTGCTTTTCCCCCCCTACATGAATGAAATATACAGTGCAGAATAATTATTTAAAATCAGAGGTAACATTAAAAATCGGCAGGAATAGGAATCATGTCAGAATTATGCAAAATGACATTAAATAACAAAGTTCACCAACTTTAAACCTTTTCGTCATTCCTTAGCAACAAGGAAACACACATGTATCTATATGCTGCATTGCTAGTTGTATTTTTTTCTTTTTCTCATGTTTTCCACTACTTGCTAATAAACTCTTTCCACCCCTCAAGAGAGATCAGATTGTGTTAGTGCTCAGCATGTTGCCTATAAGTATTTGTTGATCAAGAAAGATAAAAACTAAAATACAAATATCTATATCTCTATATATATTTTAATATCTCCCATCAAATGTAATCCTGTACATTACTTTTCACATCATTATTGAAATAATGGGGTTTATATTTCATCCATGCTGATATTGTACTTCTCTGACTTACAAACACAGAAGACATTGATATCCCGACACCTGGACCTTGGATGGCTCCCTGATTTCCCCCATTGGGCTTCGTTTTAGACTCGTTCGCCTGCGCTCCCCCATGCACCAGATCACCGCCACCATCACCCCCTGTATTTCTACCGGACCTGATCCTGCTGTGTCTTCCCTGATGTCCTACTCCAGTCCCTTCAGGATTATACCATTTTGCATAGGGTTTTAATACACACTTCACGGGAGTCTGACCCGGCTCCCGTGACATTGCCATTGGACCTTATGTCTGTAGTCCCAGAGTATCCACTCCCAATGCCTTGTTGGACATATTACAGAGCAGAACCACATATACGTGGCACATTAGAGAATGTAACACTACACCTAGATTAAGAAAAAAACAGAGCTTTTCCTGGGAATTTTCATATATCTCACTGCACGTTTTTAAGTACTGTGGAGAATATACTGCAGGAAGACATACTGTATGTGACCACTAGATGGCACTTTATTACAAGCGTTCACATCTAAGAGCAAATGAAAATACAGTACAGTATTGCTGTTTCAGAGTCCACCGAGATACTGTAAAGCCAGATGTGGAAAACTTGTTTGTCATTAGCTATTGGAAGGATGTAACAAGCTGTTGAAACAAATGCATAGAGCAACACAGACTTTCTTGTCATTGCAGCACTGCAATGAAAACCAGCCAAGTCAGCACAGAGGACCACTCATCGCCACATGGTGCCCAGCAGCCATGACAGCTGGCAGCTGTTGATCTGTGTTGATGGAAGGGGATAAATGTCCTTAGTACCACTGCTGACTGCTTGTATTAATGCTTGGTGACATTATGTATGGCCAAATCTTGTTTTACCAGCAAGATTTGGACAGCAAGAAACCTGAAACAAGTGGCCTGGAATTGGACGTTTACCACTGATTATGACTTTAATAATAAAAACTCTAGTACGTACTGTCCACTTACTAACGGCAAAGGCTTAAGGCTCCAAGCCATAAGATTGTGATGCAACACCCACAGAGTACGACCAAGCAAACCCAGTGAGACTAATGATTCGAGGAAATGTTCATCCTACAGTCTCAACACTGAGGAAAAACGTCAACCCAAGATGGCCTAATGTAATATTCATAGTACAAAAGTAAAACACTACCCATGCAGTGGTTAGCTCTGCTGCCTTGCAGCACTGGGGCACTGGGTTCAGTTGTGGACCTGGGGTGCTATCTGTGTAGTGTTTATGTAGTGTTCTCCCTGTGTTTGTGTGGATCTCCTCCAGGTGCTCCAGTTTCTTCCCACATTCCAAAGACATACTGGTACAGTAGGTTAAGTGACTTGGAAAATTGGTCGTATCTTGCCTTGCACCCTTTGCTTGCTGGTAGCAACATTCAATGAGACACACTGGGGCAGGTATAATTTCCAGCAATGAATGTGTTACTTCTCACATGAAGTCCCTTCAATAATTCACAGTGTTTACTACATGTGATTTTCAGGTTGTGAAACACTATGCTGCTGTCCATGAATATTTCCTGCACTGTACAGGAAAAGAGGAGCTGTGACAACAAAGTTGAACCACTGTCTTGTTCTGAAAGATTACAGATGATGTATGATTCTGTGACAAAGAGATGTGGCTAATTATATGAGAATATACATCATATTGTGAACAACCTTACTAGAAATTACAAGATTGAAAAGTTATAATTAGACCATGTGGAGCTTAGAAAAGGGTCTTGTTGTCAAGGTACTTTATTTTTTTTAAATTGAGGCTATTGTCAACACAAAATATCCAGTGTCCTAGACTATTAAACTTAATTAAACATCTGATATATCCCACATCTAAATGCAACTTTTGATCTGCCTAGGGGAAGTGAGGACAAGTTAATTCTGAGAGTTGTGCCAATGTATCATTTTGTTTGCCACACTGTAATCCAATGATGGTTAGATGTAAGGTACTAGAGGGAAGACAGAAAAAAGCACTGCTTTCCCACAAGCAACTAAAGGAGCTTATTTGCTGTAAACCTAGGATTCTCCAATCAATACAGCTTCTCAACAGCTCCTGGCTGCAGCTGGCCAATAATGCAGTCAGATTGTAAGTAGGAGCCTCCATCTTAATGACTCATTCCGCTCCCCAAGACAAGATGTTATACTGACTATCAACCCACAAATGCTGAAACTAATATCTGGGGAGCAAAAATCACACATTAATATTTTACACACAGCAACGATGACCTCATTCCATACAGGTCCCACTTTGTGCCCCGTACCTGCTAGGTTAGGCTCTGACACACAGTGACTCTCGAAGTATAAAGCACTGTGAAAGTGGAAGAATGGAAGAAACCCTCTCCAGCATCTGTGAGAGTGCAACATTAAGACTGACCTACATTATTAGCCAGATCTAATTTATTTATAGCTGGATCACTTTGAAAGTCATTTCCACTTTTCATCCTCTGCTAGTCTAAAATAGCAGCAGATCAGGTACTAGTTCACTGACAAAATTTGAGGTGCATAATAGCTGATAATGTACAGTATATTATTGATTTAAAATAGCTGATAATGTACAGTATATTATTGATTTAAAATATACCAGCAGTTAAACCAAATCAACTCCGAGAGTTATGGCAATTTAAATCGAAATCAAGCAATCGCTGTTTGGATTACAAACAAGTTGCCAAACAAATCATCCTAACAGAGGGTATGTTTTGTGAAGCTCTAAACTAAAGCTCTTTGTGGATTGCTCAGGAATTCTTTGTTTTGAATTCTAAATAATTTTCTAACGTATCTGAACATCCTAAATGAGAAATACTTTTATCAGTTAATAGAAATGTCACCCTATCTGGGTGCTCAAGTGTTTAATCATTGTTTAGTATAGTTAAGCTTTTTTCTACATTTAATTCAAGTTCTCAATTCAGTATTTTCCTCTAATAGCTTTCAAATACTGTAGATATCTGTGCCTTTCAAATTTCCTGCCAGTGCCTTATAGCTTCCTTCTGCTTATAACCTTGGATCAAATGCTTTGCAGCAGTGCAGAGAAAAAAAAAAGCTTTGGTTGATTTTCCTGGGAAATTTCCAGCTATGACTCAGTTGCAGAACTGACATCTTATTTTCATCCTGAAGGTCACTTTGCTTTGCACACACAGTAATACAACCTACTGATATAAAGGCACTTCCTAAAGTGAGATGGATTGCCCTGCAATGCATTCTCTCCAAAAGGCTGTGAGTCGCTGGAACAGCAGATATATAAATACCTCATAAACATTTATTGCAGCACGAACACAGTTTGCATTGTTCAAAACTGAGAATGACCATACTGAAAATAAATAAATCAGGAATGCTACAGTATATTTGCATGGGCAGTACTGTACTTATCTCACTAGAATATGAAGACAGTGAGGGTTTTACATATTTATTCCACATCTAGTATTTTGAATGTAAATATCATATACAGTATGAAGCCGTAATATACAGTAGATGTAGATAGGTGAAAGTCTGATGGCAGAAAGGAATTTAAAATAGAGGGAGGGACCAATCAGATACCTATTAATTCCAAGATGGGATTCTCCACTTTTACCTTAATTCCAATCTACAATTTTACACATGCAAAGCAGCTGACTTTATTTTAGGTTTTACACAATTTCAAACATAAGATACAAAGAAAATGAAGTTAAATGATACAGGTTTAGACACAAAGATATAGATAAAGATATATAGATATAGACACATAAGTGATAGATTATACTGTAAATATATTTAATAAGTATAAGACAATGTGAGATGAACGTTGATAGGAAAAATTCTAAGACACAGATTGCCTTGCTGCCTGTGTATCACTCAAATGACTCAAATGTTCAGAAACCCTCAGGGATTCTCTTGATCAGAACGACACAAGCAGTATGTATGGTTCTTCTCTAGATATCGGAGCCCATTTATAGTGCTGGGTAGCTTGGGGAAAATGGAACCCCCTTTAAAGGCCAAATAAAAAGGAAACATATATTGTTTTCTAATGATAGCAAAGGCTTTTTTTATTTAGATACTGATATAAGCAGTATCTAAATAAAGATTTATCTTTCCAAGATTCATTTAAAATGGAGGTTTCCAGTAGACCTTAAAAGTTTCTCATTGCCAGTTAAGGTCCCTAACCACTGAGTTAAAGTGTACAGGTTATAAAGGGAGCACATTTTATATACAAGTTCAAAAACACACGTGCTTTTCTTAAATAATAATCTTCACAAGGCCATACTTCACATGACTGCGAATAGCTTATTTTTCCTCTCACACTACACTGCATTTATTGCTCAAAGGTATTTATTTTGAATAATGTGATGTTTTTTTTATGTGATGTGACCTTACTCTTTCTTGAATCAACCCACATAAAATAGGGGTTTGGGTATTTTGTGGTCTTTAGTTCTGCAGTTCAAAGACCAAAAACTGACAAACGAGTAAATTCTTAGAATTCAATAATATTGTGTTTCATGTCTTCCAAGGTCACATTTGTACACTGTTAAGTGCAATGAGGCAGGATATAAGTTTCAAAACCCTAATAAATTTCAAACAGAAACTGATTGAAATCCAGGCAAGGCAAGACTACAACACTAAAAGTGGTTAAGCAATTGAGGCAATTCGATCAGTTTGAATGAGAGACAAAATAGCAGAAAAAAAGCTTTAGCCCTGGCTCAGATTCCCCAAGGGTATTTGTGTCATATAATTTAAGCCTTCTCCTGTTATAAAGACATATGATAGCATTACATAGCAGACGATAGTATCTGGAATGTGGAATACCTAAACGCTTAACGTGCTTTACAGGGTTTTAAAAAGATTCAATGGATAAGAAATCACAGTTATCACTTACAATGTCCACATGCAAAGTAAGAACACGTACATCCACTAAAACAAAATTATGAAAGTGAATTAAGTCTCATCATACAGTAGATATAGAACGGTGAAAGTCTAATGGTGGAAAAGAATTTCAAATGTTTCCAAGTTCACACTATCAGATATCCATCTGCAAACACATTCAATGAGGAAATTCATATTCATCATTAGAGTGAATAGTATGATTAAGCCTCTGAAGCTGAGAGAGAAAAAGAAGGTATATGATTGTGCTCTTCCTGATGAAGCAGTGAGATTTCACTCTACCAATTGTAGGACCGGGATTGCTGTCTCACAAAGAAAGGCTTGGATTTGCTCTCTCCAAAATATCTTGCAGGCGTAAATCTAGGATTGCACCCTCCTAGGTGCAAGAAATACAGATAATGGTTTTGGATACCACTGTAGACTTTTACTAAGGTATCCCAGGATAAAAATAGAGTAAAATGTTATAAAGCATAATGAAATTATGTCGGTATTGTAAAACAGATTCAACCAATAAGATAAGACAAAATCTACTATACTATATCACATTTCCTGTGGTAAAAATCCATTAGAGTGGCAAACATGGCCACCAACAACTTCTAGTATTGGCAAAATGTTGGAAAATAGATACAGTATAAGTAAACATCTTAAATAACAGGTCCCTTGAAGTGAAATCATGGATAATTTCAGAGTGGGTTGTGTCCCAATAGTGTTTAATAATTTTTAAAAAAGCAGGAACTCACCATACTTAACCTTTGCACACTTCCTGAAAAATTCCAACAGTGCACATCATGAGAAACTGGGGTTTCCATGTGCTTGAGTATGGATTTCCACTGCATTTGGTAGCAGAAGACCACGTCAAAGTCACAGAAGCCTTGACAGAACAGTTCCAATGGGTGACCTTGACACCACAAAAATGTGTAATCTCCTATCCTAATTAACATTATTCTGGAGATGACAATGAGATAACCATTGGAAAGCTTTCGAGATGGCTTCATTGTAGGTGACCAAAAGATCAGTTTTAACATTACCATTAACATTGCAGCAAGCAGTTACAAGTTTGGGCCAGGCAGATGACTTAATTTGCCTCTGTGCCATCATCACTAAAGAAGAACTTCTCCACAGAGATTTCAGCACAACTGAATAAAGGTATCCTCTCTGTAGCAGAAATTGACAAAGGTCTCGAAAAGACGATGTATTGATTTTTGATGTGCAACAAATGATTAGACTGGAGAACCAGGAAACTCTCTAGAAAAAAATATAAAAAGTTCTATGAATAGAAAAGGGTCACGTGGTAGATCAAAATGGGAATATATGATGGATGTGCAAAAACGGACAACTTAAATGATTAGAATGATTAACATGGTCATTTCAGTAACGTTCCTATCCTATCATATCCTATCATATCTGTTTGCTCTGGAAATCACAGCACTTTCTCACTTTACTCCATTCACAGTCAGGAATAGAACATAAGGTGAGAATTTGTTAATTAACACTGTCACTGTAGCGCTAACTAGAAAATCACTGATGCTTCTTTTCGCTTCATTTCACTCTAATTGCATCAGCAGAAACACAGTAAGCAACACACTGGCACCAGCTTCCTTTGCTTAGAAATTCTTCTCTTTTTTAAAAGGGTGCCTTGGATAATCAAGAAGTTTAAGGTCCAAAGAGCCATGCTGCTGGGAAATGAGTCTGTGAAAGAATTCTGGCATCAGAATTAAAGCTCAGTAGCTCTTTCCTGCTATAATTCAAATTTGTAAATTCCTGAACAGTTTATCACTGTTCTTTTATGCTACTGTGGAATGGGCAGGGTTAATCTTTGCTTCTGCAATTTGAAAATCACCCACCATAGAGCCAATGGCAGTCTCTTCGGAGTGGTGAATTCTACTGTGCCAAAATGCTGATTACCTGTCAAATTAAAGTCTCCTGAGGTTTAGATGTGTCTTCTCTGTGTCTCCATGTCGATCACCTGGAGGTATGCAGTAGCTAGAGTTAGTAACTGCTGTAATAGCTTCGCACCCGATTATAATAGTGAACTGTTAACTTCTTATACAATATATGTCCTCCTTATATGGCTCCAAACATGGGGAGATTGTCCAGTAAATCTAAATCAATTCAGGCGCAAATAATTAGTTTGAAAAGTCACAAAATGAATGATCTCTTTTTTGAATCAATGTGATTAAACGTGTTTACGAATTAAATGCATCTGTCTCACAAAGTTCCCATGGATAGCTAGTTAATTTCAAGCTTCAACTCAGATAATGATATGACTGCCCAACCATGAAAACCAAAAAACCTTTGGAAAATGTATAGATATAGTGGAAGAGAAGCACAGATTAAAAGTAAATTACAATGTCACTGATTATTAAGAAGTAGCATGCGTATCACACAACCCTAACATTTCCAAATCAAGACACCTTTTTTAAATTGAGCAGCTGGGCAAGCAGGAAACTAGCTAGGGTTGCCAATAGTGACTTAACAAAGTATTGTGTCTGAGATGGAAGTCAATGATCATACAGTACTAGGATAATATCCTAGTCTCTACACAAAGTTGCCTGAAATGGCAACTCATGTGGATTGTTCTATAGAACTTGAAAAAAAAGAATCTCCATGATATTGCAGAAGGTATGCGATCAAACAAAATTGACATTTTTTGTCTAACAAATACAACACAGAATATCATCCAGTCAGCTCCATTACAGCTCTCAAGCATGATGGTGAAAATTTCAAATTTCAGCATGGCAAAAATTTGAAGTCCAAGGCCAAAACCTCACTGATTATAAATGAAGAGCCTTGTTCAACACTCAACACTCAAATGTTCTTGAGTGGCCCAATCGAAGTCCCAACTTGAATACAATAGAAAATGTATGGTGAAAGCTGAAGATCCCTAATGAACCTATGAAAACTGGTGCAATTTTCCCAGGAACAATTAATAAAAATACATTTTTATACCGTGCAAAGCTGGTATCTACAGTATGTTTAGAGCTTTTTAAAAGACAATAATTGTGGCCAGAGTGGCGTTCACCGCATACAGTACAGGTCTGTAAAACTACACATATAATATACTGTATATAAAAATATTTATATATTTTTTATATAAGTATAAATACTGGATAGCATATTTTTTGCAGGTTTTGCTCATATTTAGTCTCTTTCCAATATAATACTCTTCAGTTTAATCATTACAGTTTTAAATAAAAAAGGTAATTTGAAAAAAAATGGTTTTACAGTACATTACACATAATTCATCAAAATGTGAAAAGGTGAAAACCTATTCAGTGCACTGCATAATCAGTTTTGAAAAAAAATATTTTCACATTCATATTTAATTGAGTGACATAACCAAGAAAATACTGAAGAATGCTACTCACCAGAAAGAAAATAAATCTGAATTTGTACTGTATACTGCAGCAATATTTAAACAAGCAAAGCATATACAGTATATGATGTATACAGCACTTTATATCACTACTGTTAGAGGATTAAAGGTTTTCTCTGTGCAGGCATGTATCAACTATTATTTTAACAATCTGGTGAATTGAAGTCTACAGCAAACAGGTGGAGAAGCAGAAAAGCAAAGGCTCACGGACAATTCAGAAAACAAATGCAAAGGCACAATACATAATGGAAATACATATAGTTTTTACATTTATTTATAAGTCACAGTTCAGACTTAGGTCCTGTAGCAGCCAGGTCTCTGAAAATTTGCCTCTATTCCTTTGTTCTTTAATTTAGCTGGCATTAACAGTGTCATAAAATTTGATCCCTCCAAATGTATCCTTACTTTCATTTTACTTGAGGTGTCTGAGGTTTGTTTTAATGAAAATGTAAAGAAATAAACAATACTGACATAGACTCAGGAAGGTTTATTATAGTAGAATGTTGGAATAATTAAAGTAAATCACTGAGAACTGAAGCGTCATAATAGTACAGGTAGGTTGAACACTGAAAATTAACATTCATTGAGGAATTTACATACAGTTTGCTGCAGTACAATAAGTTTATGTTACTCTTGAGTCTACTGTATCTTCTTCAGCACAGGAAAAGTCAATGTTTAGGCCTTTGAAGTAAATGCAATACAATTCTATAATGCTTTCTGAGGTCAACATATACAGTACAACATATACATATACATACTGTACATATATACATATGATTAATAGCACTATTCAAATTAAATACACCTAACACAAGGGAATTTCTGGGCAACCTTTTCTGCCAATAATTACAAGCCAAAAATAATTCTACATACAGTATTTAAAAGATAGGATGAAGATGTTTTATACGAGAATCACAAGAAAATTATTTAAATGTTTTACTTATTTAAATTCTTCACTTGACAGCTGCCTTGAAAATATTGCTTTGTGTTTTGTGTCCACTTGTGATTTTAAAGGAAACATTTTTTTAAGAAAAACTGCACATTCTTTTTATGTTACAGATTTGTTTTTGAAACACTTAACACTTAATTGATATTGAGATTTCAAAGAAATACATGTCGATTACATTTTTGTCTCTTTTCAAGCATTTTTTTGTGCATTGGTTGTCAGAAAGTCCTGGCATTTATTAAATTAATTGTATAGTTTTATGTCTGATCTCATAGACAGCCAAGTTAAACACACATTCAGAACTTTACAGTTTCTATTTAAGACTTTGGTGTCAATAAAAGAGCAAATGCTACCTCCTTACTGAAAAGCTTTGTGAAATATCTCATTGATTAGTTTTAATAATGGAAAGAAACATGCACTCAAAAACCTATATTCTAAAAAGCAACTGATGAATACACAACAGGTGACTTTCTATTACTATTAATACTTTCAATAATTAGAGTAGTAGTAACATCACAGTATACATTCAAATAACAGCAGGTGGAGATGTTTAAAGTATTTTAGTATTTAACAAGCCAAATATATTAGTTGCAAAGATTATATTTGATTGTTCAATTCCCATTTGCCTGTATTAAATATGTTTTTTTGTCATCCAATCAACAGCCTCTGTCAGATGTGTACTACAGTATATGTGCAATGAAATAACAGAAGTCATTGTCAGTTAAATTAAATGTCTTTTTATAGGTTTATTACATATTTTAAAACAGGTCAACTGAAATTAACAGACAAAGTGTGTGTTTGGACGTGAATTTAATGTATTTGAATTTAGACAAGACACCTGTGAAATTATGGATTATGAACAAAAGATTGCATTTTCTGAAATGTATAGAATTTAACTGAATTAATTTAATTAAGTAATATAATTCTTCAAAACATGGCCATTCCACTTACTTATTAGAAGCAGCGCCTTCAGTTTCTTTTGGTGCTTCAAATTTAAATGTACCACAATGCAGATACATTCAAAATTAGTTTCCAGTTGCAGTGTAAAAAAGCTTTCCATAACACCAGGTGCGTAATAGCACATGACATACCCCATTATTACAATATGGACAAAATATTTTTCTTTCATTAATGGATGGATGTTTGCCCATTATGCCTGATGGCATGTAGGGGCAGCAACATCCTGCTGCTATTTCCGTAACATTTGTTTTTAACAGGACAGGGTTGTTAGCCTTGTGCCCAACCTCCAACATGGAGGACCTGGCACCCGACATGCGACATAAACCCACTATCCTGAGATTATGAGTCTCATGCTCTACCAACAGAGCTAGTCGGGGCCTTTTTCATTAATTGCTATATGAAAACGTTGCTTTAAAAAAAAAACTAAGACCTTAACTAAGTATACGGTTGGCTGAAATCATATTTCATGGGAAGGTTGAAGCTTTTTATACTATACATTCTGATCTGCTCTGAAAGACCTGACAAAATAAACTCTCAGAATGTCCCAGTTCTACTTTTTAAAAATATAAGAATATTGTTAGACAAATCTGTATATTGCTGGGATAAGTTGTTCATGTACTGTAGAATGCTTTTAAAAAGCAGTTCAGGAAGAGGTAAAATTCTAATGTGCACTTCTGTTCTCTATAAAAAAATGTATAAATACTCTCTGGTTGCACATCTTGTCTAACACTCTCCCTCCACCAGAACTGCTGCACCCTTGCAGCAGCTCCCTGGTTCATTCTTGGGGGTTGTGACAGCTCTGATCTTCAGACGACACTGTTATTTCCTCAGCCAAGCAAGTTAATACCAAGGTATTAAGTACACTGTTCCTTTATATTTGTTGTCTTGTTCTGTTATTATAAGATTTGATTCTGACATATACTGTCAGTATATACTCTATATATGTGTTTTTCTAAAGTTTAAAGTATATTATATTTTGTCATATAAGCCTTTGACCAATTCTGACCATCTGCCCTTTTCTGGTGTGTTATGCAAAAAAAGGCACTTATACAATTAAAAAGTAACACTTAATATGCTGGATTTGTTTTGCATTATTAACAAATAATGAGTATTTGTAGACTAAAAAGAAATGTAAAAATTAGAATTTAAAAGAAGTCAAGAACTCACATTTGACTTTCCCTGAAACACACATGACTCAGTTGAAGACTCTTTGTCACTATGGCGAAAAATACACATCCAGAAAGAACATATGGAACACACTTGTAGATTTCATACAGAGTGTAATTTGTATTTTTTCAAACAAACCACATCTGAAATATGTATACAGGGAGAACATTAATTTCAACAGATGTGTAAATATTTAAAACATTTGAACAAACCTCTGTTTTAATGACCCTTTTTTGGAATATTATACCAACTTTTTATAGATTATCACTTAAGACTTATATAATCTGATTCACAAACTAATAGATGTCCATTATAGGATATCTATTTTCTTAAAGATATTTTTAATACATACAATTTGTGTGGGAAAAATGCACAAACATTTCATATGAACCAGGATAGAAATCTGAGAAGACTTCCGACAACTGGAACTAGCATTTGTTATAATCAATTCACTAACAAGGATTAATATAATTAGGAATTAAATCTAAAATAGACCTTTCACTAAAATAACTTCTTTTGATTTTATGTTCAGCCAGCAGGAAATAAATGTGCAGAAATCCAATGAATATACCCTCTGATTAGTTCCATAACTCAAATCAAAGGCAACAACCGTACTCCTATTAGAAGGAGCTGAGCATTTCTATTATCAGAACACTCAAGCAGAGATTTAACAAGCAACAAATATAAAATTTAATATGAATTACCTGTTTCTCTAGATAGTCTCTAGAGGGGACTCAAAGATACAAATAGAACCACATGGAGGTTAGATTACTGTATATAGGTTTTATGTGTCCGTCATCAGACATCCACAGAGTGTTAGTCATGGTTTGCCATTTTTAGATTTATCATTCATCCAGGTGCCGTTGGGTTTATTGAGGGAGGTGGTGCTCCCTTGCTTGGCGGTCACGGATGATTTCAGGGAGGCTTCTAGCTCAGAAGGAAGGGATGGTTTGTCCTCATTCTCTGTCTCGCGATGGTAGAAATAATTGAAGTTGGAGACAATGACAGGAACAGGCAGAGCAATGGTCAAAACACCAGCAATGGCACACAGGGTGCCCACCATCTTACCCCCCAAAGTTATGGGGCACATGTCACCATAACCCACTGTGGTCATAGTAACCACAGCCCACCAGAAGCCTTCAGGGATGCTGGTAAACTGAGTCTGGGGCTCGTCTACTTCAGCAAAGTAGGCAGCGCTGGAGAAAAGAATAACTCCAATAAAGAGGAAGAAGATAAGCAAACCCAGCTCCCTCATGCTGGCCTTTAGGGTCTGTCCTAAAATCTGAAGCCCCTTGGAGTGTCGTGACAGCTTGAAGATACGGAAGACTCTAACCAGTCTGATAATGCGAAGAATAGCAAGGGACATGTTTTGACCTGCACTGGTATCTGGATCTGTTAGAAGTTCTGTGATGAGGGTGACAAAGTATGGGATGATGGAAATAATATCAATGATGTTCATGATGTTGCGGAAGAACTCCTGCCTGCTGGGGCAGACCAGAAAGCGCACACAAAGTTCAAAGAAAAACCAGACGATGCATGCTGTTTCGATGACAAAGAATGGATCTGACAAAGCCTTTGAGATGGTTTTAGGAGTGGGACTGGGGAACGGAGCAGAGGTAGACTCCTCCTGGGTCTGATTGAGCAACTGCACAACTCTGGGTATAAACTCCAGATCTTCACGGAACTCGGGGAGGGTCTCCAGGCAGAAGATCACTATAGAAATAATAATGACAAAAACAGACACCAAAGCAACAGCCCTGGCTGCATTCGAGCTCTCCGGGTACTCAAACAGGAGCCAAAACTGACGATAAATCTCATTGGTGGGTAAAGCTACCTCTACATCTTTGATGAAACCTTCATCTTCCCGGAATTGATCCATGGCTTCATTACCTAACTCATAGAAAATTATTTCATCTGCAAAAACATCTATTGGGACATTGGCAGGTCTGCGAATTTTCCCCCCAGATTGATAATAGTATAGAATTCCATCAAAACTGGGTCGGTTGCGGTCAAAGAAGTATTCGTTTCTCATGGGGTCAAAGTACTCCATCCTTTTTTGGGGGTCTCCAAGCAGGGTCTCTGGGAACTGGTCTAGAGTTTTGAGTTGTGTCTCAAAACGCAAGCCAGCAATGTTGATAATGACTTTTTGATCTCCATCATCCAACCCACCCTTGTCTAGGAAGTCTTCACCACACTCCTTGGCCAGTCTGCTAAAGATGGTTTCATTTTGTGTGCCTTCACTATTTAAGAGAAGTTTCCAGTTGGACATGAGGCTGGCGCTGCTGGGTCGTCCCCTCCTTGACTGGGTGGTTTGTGATGACTGAGGTTGCTGGTTAGGTAAATGGTTGTTTCCATGGCTCTGATCCGGGATGCTAGTGGTTAGAGCCGTCTTCTCACTCATGTAGCCAGAGTACTCTGGATCCCCAGAATCACCCATCCCAATTTCGATATCATCGGTGTTCTCAAAGTTTACGAGTGCAACCTCCATCACCCTCCAGCTGCACATATCAGCTGCCCTACCCAGCCCAGGGTGGCAGAATCAGTAAAGAAAAAAGCCAAAAAGTGTCTAAAAAATATATAAAAAAGCGAGTGATCCAAAGCTCCACAGAAGAGAAGCAATATGATAAAACTGAGCACCAGTGAGGAGAAATCCAGAGCTCTGATCGTCTCTCCCTTAGAACTGCAAACAAAGAGAAGAAAAAGATTCAGGATACATGTCTAAGCTCAACGTAAGGATTTGTTTTTGGACTGTTTGGCAGAGAAAGGCACTGGTGTGCTTGAAGATGTGACGTACACAGATGCTTATGTGCCCAATAACTCGTTCCTTAGATACCAAGGTCTCTTCTGAAATAATCAGGAGGCAGCAGTGGTGAGACAATATATGTGTGTTCTGTGTGAGCTTGTGTAAGACTGTGAATGTCATCCCTAAAAATAAATACCTTACGTTAATAGGTAAGGTGTGGAATGCAGAAGGTTGTTGTTCATAAATTTAAACCAGAGAGCTGTGGCTCAGTATAGCACACTTAAACTGAAAGAGAACAAAAGAAGAAGGTTTTGGCAGGGGTAAAACATAAGACCAATTAAAAGCCAGGTTATAAAAAGCAGGGCTTGAATGTAATTTATGAATGTGGCAGAAAGGTGCAAACTATTTGAGATTTTAGACATAAAAGTGCCACAGAAGAACACATTGCATACAAGTCAAAAAGGGGAAGTTAAAACCAATGGACATAAGCAGAACGGACAAGTTTATATAGACTATAGTTAACCTGAACCAGTAGTAATTATTTTTAGATGGAGAAGCACAAAGTAGTGGTAGACATTTGTTTTAAAGCAGAACAGAATTTGTAAGTAGTGTTAGTTCTGTCTGAAACAAAAGTCAAAATAAATAGTGCAACCAGAGTAATATAGAGAGTGGAATTACAGATACTCCCTATTACCTACATTTCCTTAATGCATTTATATAGTGCTTGTGATTTTAAAGGAACCCAAATCATTTCATAGGAGAGTATCAGTGATTTTTCTTAGTAAGTTAGAAGTGCCTTTATCATATAAATTAAAAATAAATTTTACATAGACCACTTGTGAAAGCAAAAAATGGAATTTAGACAGGTTTAATACCTCTACTCTTATAAAGAGAGTTTGATTTAACATTACAGGATGCCACCTCCTACAAAGCTGTTTTTATAGTGGGAGAGTGGTTTGGAAAGTGTGTTCCAAAGGGAAGAGTTCCACATACTGTATCAACATCACCCACAGAAGTAAACTGGTTTTCCTTTAAGGTCACCCATCCAAGTATCTACCAGGTTGAGCCTGGTTTTGTGTAGAATGCTGTTCTGCTCAGTTTAGATACTTGACCCACTCAAAATATCAAAACTACTGTAAGTTGAGTCACATTCTGAACACTTAGACAAACTCTCACACTGAGGAAGAGGAAGTATCAGGATGACCCATGAGGTTTGTTTTTGTGGAT
This sequence comes from Lepisosteus oculatus, assembly GCF_040954835.1. NCBI lineage: Eukaryota > Metazoa > Chordata > Actinopteri > Semionotiformes > Lepisosteidae > Lepisosteus > Lepisosteus oculatus. Next base: position 32,872,165 of record NC_090700.1, read on the forward strand.
TTAAAACATGGATAAAGAATTAATTGAGGGTTTATGTAATCAAGACAAGTTTCCAAACAAAGAAACTTAACCCTGATGGTAATTCATAGGAACTGCAGCATGCTGGTCTCCATGGGTCCTTGAGCATAAATAGAAAGAGCCCACTGTGACAGTGAAGAGTGGCTTAGAAGAAAAGAAGGGGAAATGGCACAGTGAAGATCTGTCATCTAATTTCCTTGTATGTTTTACAAGAATGGTCCATAGCCCTGTGGCAAGTCTTAAACTTTGCCTGCTTTCTCCAGTTTATTGTCAGGACCAGCTCCCAGTGGCTAGTACAGAACTGGGAACTGAATAATTAATAACGTCTCAGCCACTATGTCAATGTGTCCTGCTTGTTTCACATTGTCTGTTTGATCATCCTTTGGCCTTTGCTGCCATCCTTGTCTCATCACTTTAAGTTGATTTTTTCCTCAAATTTCCTTCTTCTACTTATTCATAGTCTCAAATGCACTTTCTTTTAGTCCTCCAAAACAATACACGGTTGAAAATATGAGGGTTAAGAGAGTTACAAAACATTAAGGATCTATTTCAGTATTGTTGGTGAATGAGATACAATCATTTTACCAGTTTATGTTTTTCTCATTTTATTAATTTTCCTAAAATGACCAAAGGACAGTAAGGTCCTGTTGGACTGTCTTCTTTCATTAAGGTATCACTTGAAATCCACATTATAGAAAAGCTTCCACTTAATTTAAGGTAAAACATAATTGGGGATTTGCAGCTTAGATGTTATTTATTGATACTCAACCATCGAATGCATTTCTTTTTATGCAAAAAAAACCCTTCTGGACCCTGATTGAGACAGGCAACACATGAGATCACCAGAATCAGTGACTTGAAGCCTCATTGGGAACCACGGGTATCTTAAATTTGCTGCTTTAAGGATGTATGATGGAAAGTGGTACATTATCCGGATGACTCAGAGATCACCTGTCGGTCACCAGTGTGCAGCCTTCTTATGACGCTACCATCACAGTATCTTCTGGTGAGCTGAGGGGTTTACAATTTCAATATTAGCCAAGAATATACGAGATTTTTTCAGTGGCATTCTCCTACAAAAAGCGATTGTAAAAATAATTTGTATGATTTAATTATGCATTAAGTTGGTTGAAAACAGAATACAAAGTAGAAATTATTTAGGTTTGTTATATGTTGAATGTTATTGTTGTGACAATTGTTGTGGTACTGTATATATATATTGCTAAACCGTAATTCGAGAATTCCAGTTTACATAAAAATAAACCTGTTTAATAAAATCAAACAAAATGTCCTTAAGCTATTTAGGAATCTGTCCAAAGAGAATCATGAACAGTTAAAAATAACATACAAAGAACCTGCATTATCTACGTAACGTCACAGTTATGCTATTAAACATATGTATTTGTCTTTAAGTATCAGTTATATATTTAGACTTACATGAGTTAAACAGTGTATAGAAATATGAAAAAGTTATATTGGCTGACAGCTTTGGGACAAGAATAGTACCTTCATATTAAATATAAAAGGACAGAAAATAACCATTCAGAGCAACACTGGGTGCTGCTAACACATTGCATCAGAAAAGCAGAGTACACTTTTAGCACTTCAGCCTGTCATTAATCTGTGGGAGTGAGACTGCAGTCAATTACTACATCACCGGGATGTCCCCAGAGCCTTGGAGCTACTGTCAGCTCAACCTGTTATACATTACAAGCACACAAACTTACATGGGTAAGAGCTGTGTAGTTTGTTTAAAACAGCAGAGGAAACCAGCTTTCATTCACTGAAAGTGAGAAATATTGCCATTCTTGGCAATTGAATGCAGAAAAGGAAATGCCTTAAAATCTGTGCAGCATGTTTTTATTTTATGATTTTTCCAGTTCAGGTTTTTTAGATTCTATATCCCTTTCTCAATGCACTTTCTATTTTGCCCTTTTATTTCTTATGTTATACATCCTCACAAAGGGGGTTATGTATTGATCATTCTTTTATCTTTTAAAGGATTTCTGAGAACTTGGTTAATATTAAGATATATCCCAGGATATGTATTTTCATTAAAAAAATGTTTTTTTAAGAAGGTATAATGGAAAGGGAAATTCTACAATGACTACAAGTCTAGAATAATGGGTTCCACCTTCTCATAAAGAGACATGATCCCTTTTCAAAATGTATGTCATCACACAAATTTCAAGAAAGGGCAAAGGATTTAGACAGCCCTAGTTGGTTTGATAGGGACTGAGAGGGAATCTCAGAGACTAGAATGAAATTGGGAACTTGCCTTTTTCCATTTGTGCTTTTAAGAGCCAGATGAGATCTGATTTTTTTGTGGCCCCACAGGGAGTTTCCCTGTGTGCTAATAATAGCACTACTGTTTTCCTCTTTTTTGTTATCCTGTACATCACAGCAATACTCTGTCTGGGTTCCTGGCTGTGCGCATCAGAATTATTTCATTATTTAAACATGGAATCTGCTTGAGCTGGCATGACTAGAGAAAAGCAGCATTCCTGAGAAGCTTTTATCTGGGGATAAGAGGCTGAAGTCAAACTATATTTAACACTACGCTACCAAAATCCATTCTTTGTTTTAGTCTTCACAATTATCTAGTCCACCATGCAGTATTTGTTACTGGTTTACACAGACAGGTTCTTGAAAGGGTTAGCTTTCTGATCATCTGATCTCTCAGTAATACTGAGTAGAGGTGTGGCAGGGTGGTGACAACAGTGGAAAGTGTAACTTTGTGTTTGACACAACACTGTCTCTATAAAATAGGAGTGGCTGTAGGCACTTAACACTGAAGCCTAAGAGACACTGGTGAAAAGAACATGCTGCAATGAGAACCGTTTAATCAAACTAAAACAAAAGACATTTAAATCTAATATTTTTCCACTAAGGTATGTATAATTTAATGTACACCCATTTTAATGCATACATAAGTGTTTCCCCAGATTTTCAATAGGATTCAAGTCAGGACGTTGATTGGGCAACTCATTGGACATTTACTTTCTTATTCCACAGTAGCTTCTGCCTTGTGCTTTGGAATGTCGTACTACTGGAAGGTGAATTTTTAAAGCAAAAATATGCATACATTCCTACACAGATTCAGGGAAGCTAAAGGAACTGAATCTGTTTGTAGTGAAGAGCTTGAGAAGTGTTTTATTATAATTTTCAAAATCCTGAATGGTAGTGATAAAGTCAACCTGATGGATTAGAAAGAATCAAACATCAAAATCCAGAGAGGAGTTAGATCTGGCGATTATGGGTGCTGAGACAGGAGACACATGTCTAAACAAAGTGTAGTGGCTATATAAAATAAAGGGACCAGGCAAGCTGTGGAAACTGACCCTTTGAGATTTCTTTTAGTGCCACTGCTCTTTCTCATTCATAATAACAATCTAGATTCCTGAATACTTACAGTAAATATGCTAAATTTTCAGGTGATGGAAAGAAACATGAGGAGTGATTAAAACCGTAACAACAGTAAAGGAAATTAAATATGCATCTTGATAAGATTTTGGAATATCTACCAGCAGTCAAATTAGCAAGTAGGGCCAAATTACTTCTTGTGTATAACCTTTAAGATGTTTTCTATCTGCAAACATCAGGTGGTATGTAGTTTAAGAGAACAAAAGTGGGATAAAGATGACAAAATCCAACGAACAAAACAATCACTCAATCAGTTTTATTGTAAGCAATGAAGTAGGCATCAAATCACATACTTTATAAACAAAAGCACAAGAGAGATTGAATGTGAAAAAAGTAACAGAAACTGAGAGCGATATACCTATGGATTTTGTTTAAAATGTGTTTAAAATGACAAATGTGAAGCATTAAAGAGACCCTAGTGTCTCATAATTTTGGGAAATGGCCGACAAAATTCCCAAGAGATTTATGATGGAAAGCTTAAAAGCATAGTGGCAGGTATAAATGTAGAATCCAGCACATACTAGATTTCAAGAATTAACATTCTTTGTTTGTACTTTGATCGCCCAATAGGAAGACGTATGATAAAAACACTACTGTACATGCCAGCGTTCTAAGAGGAAAAATATGTACTGCATGTTTGAGAAAGTATAGCACAGCTGTGTGGAGGATGGTGAAAAGGAAATGGTGGTCTTTCCCATGAATTGTTTGAAAATCAGCCGTGTGTATTCAAATCCTAGAGATTTTATGCACAAGCAGTATATAACTTTAAATATTTGATTTATCTAGTGTTTTTTAATGCAAAAGGAAAAAAAAGATCCGCTGGTCCTCTGTGAGATAATCTGTTGACGGGTGGATTTATTCACAAAATCATTAGGCAGTAAAAAATACTCAAATTAGTAGCCTCTCACCTGAATTTGTAGAGTTACAGTAGCATACAGTCCAAATATTATAGGGCTATAATCTGTGTGAAAATGTATTAAAATCACTTCTATATTGAGAATTTCCTGAATCAGGAACAATCTTTTTTGTGATTATATTTTTAATATAAAATCTGCATCAAACCAAGCTTTCTTCATAGATTATTTTAGAATTCAATGTACTGTAGATATCAGTGGATGTTGGTAGAAACAGGGCTGAATGAATGAGAATATAGCCTGTCTTTCACGTTTTTTCTTATATCTGAAGGCACATTCAACAGGGTAAGGAGAAGGCAAGATGACAGAGCCCATTTTAAAATGTACTGGAAGGGGATTTTAATAAAAATGGTGATGTGAATCATGATCAAATCATGTGGAAAACTTACAAACTTTATCTGCTTCAATTCTTTAATTTACTCCCTTTACACCGTGTTGCATCAACTCCTCGGTTATTAGATAATTAAAAACGAAAGAACAGGTTGTATCAAAGTACAGTACTAAAGGGGAATGGATCAGAAGTGCTTCAATTTGAGTGCTCCTGTTTGAGACTCTATTTCAGCATCTATTCCATTTACAACAGAGATTACTTCATTTGTATACAGTACAGTTATTGGTGGTTGTCCATAGATGTCAATGTAAAATGACCAACTCTCTTAAGATTGCTATTAATAAAATTTAATAAAATGTTATCTGAGATTCCATTCTAATAAATATTTTAGTCCAGTTTCCAATTTCTCAATTCTATTTAGAGTTACAGAGAAAGTGATCTCCAGTCCTCCATCCATCCATTATAAGCAATCTGCTTATTACTGTTTGAGTTACACTCTGTATTGGGATGTCAGTCCATCAAAGAGTACACATATAGGAAACCATTAAAGAACAAAAATGCAGACAGGGAGAGAACATGAAAAATCCATTCAGAAGGCAACACAGTCTGCAATTAATCTAAGTACCCAAGAGCTACAAATCTGTTACCTTTATTTGCATTGTCACTCAGGTATTATTGATCCTTGTTCTAACCATAATTCTGAAATAGCAATACATTTTAGCTAGACTACTATAAAAACATATTTGGAGTTTTTATAGTTAAGTTAAAAATAAGCTTCTAGAATTCTACAGGAACATTCTCTAATTTAACATATAACTTATATTAAGTAGATCAGGTGGGTAGCTGCGTCAGCATGCATAGGAACAAGTAATAGGTTTATTCCATTCTGAAAAGAGAAGAAAGAAAACACAACGTTTCAGCTGTGGAGTCTTTCTCACACCCGATGAAGGCTCCACAGCTGAAACGTTGTGTTTTCTTTCTTCTCTTTTCAGCATGGAATAAACCTATTACTTGTAACTTATATTAAGATATATAACAACATATAACAATCTGCATAACTTACACCTTGCGTAACCTGTCTATAAGTTGTCCTAGCTCCTAGTGAAATTCAGAATTAATCATGTTGTGATGTACAGTATTTCTTTCTAGTTCCTAGACTTTAGGTTATATTATTCCTGATAACAATTTACACAGAATTTTGCTGTTACAACTTTAATGTAAACCCCAGTATTGATAAGATGATGCAAGAGGCTCCTTCTGTTTCTCTTTAAGATTAGAATTGCATTTTGAGAGCTGTCTTTAGAACGGCTGTATTGATAACCATAAATTGTTGGTATATGGCTGATTAGCTTATTTTCTTCTTTTACATATGGATTTTATTTTGCAGTTCTTTCAGAACTGTGCCAAGTTTACAGTTTGGGGATGTGCTGTTATTTTTGTATCCCTTTTCATATTTGAAATTATTATTTAATTTCTCTTCTGCATTCTGAGGCAATTTGGCTTATAAAATGCATTGTATTTTATGTGTGACATGTGTGATAGAGCAGAAAAAAGGTACATTTCAAGGTTGGCTGAAGGCAGTAACCATACCTCACACTATGAAAGCTGTAAGGAGATGCGTGCAGGTGTTTAATTAAAGAAACCAAGTGAGTCATCAGCCATCATTCAGATGCAGTCAAGTGGTGTGGGACTTCCAGCACAGAGAAAGAGAGGAAGTGATGTGACAGAGGAAGAGGAGTGAGAATATAACTTATGCTCAGTCTGGACTGAAACGTACACAGACTGATGGGTCTCACAGGAATTCTGAATTCCACTCATTCATTTCAACAGAAACTGAAAACTACTGACTTTACAAATAGGAAAGGAAAGACTTGCTACTCCCCATTTTTTGTAATGTTTACTCTTGGGGAAAAAAAAAAACAACAACAAGCGTTAACTTGACAGCAGAAGCTTTCGGCCTGGATTGTAGGAGCTATCAAGCCAACTCAGTGTAAACCCAGGGCCCTGGGCCTCTGCTCTTTGTGCAGCTCGTGACTGTGCGGTTTTGTCCAAATGAGTTGTGCAGAGTGACTTATTTCTCTCCATACTGTATGTCATTAGCACATAGGAAGGCCACTTAGTGGAAACAAAAGACATATACTGTACATGTGGGTGAAACACACTGTCATACACTCACTGCAATCAGTCCTGTTCAGACAGCCTGAGGTAAATTTAACTCAACATAACTAGTAAACACTGCAATAATTGAAAACTGTGACCTCCTACTTCTATATAAAACAGTGTCACCTACAATAATACTTAATTTGCATTCATCTTGGTAGTTTGCTCACTTTTTAGGACACCTTCCTGTTGTTTCAAGGCAAATCTCATACTGTACTTTCATGTTGATGTCATTCTGGAAACATTAATATACAGACCCATCTTACCAACCATCTGTTATCAGAAAGCTGCTTAGTCATGATAGGTAACAGTGAAGCCTGGATCTGTCTTCAGACGAGACAATGGAGAGCTACACCTTGAACATACATACAGTATAAAGATGTATACTTTATACTGTATGTATAAAGTATAAAGGGGGTATACACCCCCATACACACATATACAGACACTAGCTTCTTGAAGGTGGGACGAAATCAAAGCACTCAGAAAACACGCACATGAACATACAGTAGGCACTGAGGCATTACAACTAATCATATACTGTGTGTTCGAAATCTTAGCATGATGCATAGGTATTAAGAAAAATTATCAGAAATAAAAACAAATCTAAAATCATGACAAAAAAACATGTTTCAAGTATCAAAATAAGACCTGAAAAATGAAATTGATTTATTTGTTTAAATGTCATTTCCTTTCAAATGCATGCTTGTGAATTTTGGAAATACATTTGTGAAGTGAGTGATCAATTTACATTTCATCCATCCAGTCACTTTGTACCTGCCTATTGGCAAGCAATGGGCACAAGGCACAATGCCAGTCTACCACAGGGCACACACACAAACACAGACACACACACACTCAGACCTAAAGACCGGAGCGCCTTGGTGAAAACTCCAGAAAACAGGGGAAGAACATACAAACTCCACAGATAGTGACCCAAGGCCCCAGGGCTGTGAGGCAGCAATGTTAAGCAGTGCTTCACCATGCTGCCCTCAATTTACATTTTTGATATAAAATATCTCAGTGATGCATTGAGAAAATATGTTTGACCATGCAATAATAAAAGGCCAGATTTCAGATAATTTTATGTTCTCAAACATGTGTTTAGGACCTGCTCTAAACATTGTCCACATACCATGAACTGTCATAATCACAACTATAAAGGTTCAACATTTGTAGTTTCACTGTGTCACTTTAGTCATACATTTTATATAACTTACATTTTTGTTTGTTTTGCCTTTTACACATATCTCTGAATATTTAAATTGTATTTTATTGTAAAGCAAAAATTATTTCACACTGGTAGGTTGTATACCCTATAACCATGTATTTGATTTATGGTTGTGAATAATTACATTTTATACATAATCTTGAAAGACAACTTGACAAATTTGTATGGCATATTACAGGCAACGAGAAGAATTAACCAGTGAAAGTGACACACTGGTATACTCTCTCTTTATTATGAACTCAAATGTATCACATTCTAAATTATAATCTGGAATCATCAGTACACAATGCAATTCCCTTAATTTGCAGTTAATTATGTCTGCAATGCAGATTAAGCTTGTAATGTTTAAGCATAGATATTTAAGCAGTTATTTGTAATGAACAGCATGACATCATCTATCAACAACCGAAGTTTGTGTTGTTGTTTGCAATAAGCAAAGATAGGATTTCTGCAGAGTTAAATAATTAATTTGGAATATAAATTAAAAACAGCTCTCTTTAATAAATAAACAAGACATAATCATTGCATTATCTTTGGAACATCTAATTTGTAAAACATACCATATATTGAAGTTACGCTGTATCTTTCTTCTGCATGCTTAATGGACATCATGTGTAAAAAGATAGTTGACATCTGTAAAGCCATATATTGGTAACAAATGCTTTGCTATTTATCTAAAACATCAATGGGAAGGGCAAAAACTCATTTACAGTGACAGCATAAAACAGCATAAGATAGCTATGCTGCAGTATTGGTTGTAGAAAACTTTGCATACAAGATGAAGCCAATAATTACTACAAAGCACTTGTAATAATCCAATAATCATCCATGCAAAGTCTGTTATGTCTACACTTCTCCTGGCTTACCTGAATCTTTGGGAAAACTCCTGAAATGAGCACCTTGACAAACAATCCTAACAATCCTGAGACAACTGTAGCACAGAAATTACTGCTCCCTTGTGATTCAGGATGATAATCAGTAGATCAGAATGGCTAAGGCTCTATTAAAGCTTCGATTTGGTAACCCTATGCTGGAGCGTAACCAGAGCCATACTCTTACGCAGAGAGACACACACCTCATACCCGTGGCAGTGTTTAAAAGCAAGATAGGAGTGAAGGCTGGCTTGCCTGTTGCCTGAGTTGACCCTGATTATGCTGATTGGAGATGTATTGTATGTGGGCTCCTCAATTTGCACAGGGACTGAACAGGTGAACCTTATCTTCATCCATCTTCTTCAGACTGAACAGAGAGTAGCATATGTTAGAGTTCATCATTTTAAAAATGAATCTTATCGCTTTATACATTTATTGCTTATTAACTATATGCAAGTTATGAAACTTTTATGCTTACTATACTAGTATACATTTACTATACAAGCAAATAATAGTTTATAATAGTAAATTCATATTGCAACACAGTATTTGTAAATACTTTTTCATATTTGGCACACAAAATTGAGCAATTTCTTTGATGGTTTTAAGCTGCTACTTTAGTTTATTTTTTTAATCAAGTTAGCATAAAGTGTGTTTAGTTTAACTTAGTTTAACTTAGTCATGATACATCTTATCTTTAAAGGCCTGATATACTGCGTCTAACATGGTTATTTTTTAATGTTTCACATTTCAAAACCTTTCTGCACCTTTTCAAAGTTTTTTTTTTGCCCTGTAAAACCAAAAATATGTACACTATCTAGTTAACTACACTTACACCTTGCAGATCAGCTACCTTGTCGTTGAAACCTTTCTGACTGGAAAATATTTGACTGTTTTTATGGTTTATTGCTTAATGTAAAAAACAATGAAATCTTAAGATGGGCATTTCTAATGAGATACAGCTCTTTTAACATGTCTTGAATCATTTGAAGAAAACAATGTTTTTTATTATGTTTAAAAAGTATTACCCATACTTTGACTTAACAGTAGAGTCAGTGCAAGAGATATTACATAATATTCTATGACATGTTAGCATTGCAAATGGTTAAATGGCAATGTGTAACTTCGGGAAATCTTTGTTCAAATAGAAAATGAAAGACATTCTGCAATTTCAGTAAAAATGTATTTGTCCTTTGGTCTTGACATTCTGCCTCTGTAGACAAACTGTCAGACTTGGGTTCTTCATTTTAGGAGGTACTGTAGATTTCAGCATTTCATTTGGCTCACATAATGTGTGGTTTCTATTTTCTATTTTCAAATGCACCCTTGTTTTACCATCATTCTGAATTCAGTTGTATTACTCTCCATGAAAGATTAGGAAAAAGATCATACAGCTTATTTTTACTTCACAATTATGGAGGAGTTTTTTTTTCATTTGAAAAGGAATACTGTATATTATGCTGAAGAGGCTATGGGTAAGTCACCATAAATAATGAAGGACCAGCATTCAGTTCTATACCTGTTTTTTTTTCCACCAAAGCATTCGCACTGTGTTAGATTTCCAAATGTCACCAATGACTTGAACTCTAAGCTTAAAAAATTGGATTAGATAGGATAGGAATCCACCCACAATAAGCAATCAATAAACTATATTCAGTAATGTCTCTGGACTGGAAAGTACTGTACGTACATGATGAAGAATACAGAAGTGAAAACGTGATTGCTCAGTCTAACATGGTTGCACTGGTTATGTTAACTTACTAGCATTATTATACCTGTTTAATGTTATTATTAAAATAAAGTTTTAATGATTTAGGCAGTATGCCTGCAGAGCAAATATTTTCCAATACACATTTTGAAATAAACATTAAAAGATTAAACCTGAAGGTACCTGCATATCCTAAATGTGTACATTGTTTTATTCAATTTAATCTTTATTAGATATTTAGATAAATTGCCAGTCAGTATTGCCTAAGCAGACATGTTTGCTAACTGAAGGCGCCAGACAAGCCAGACATTGTGATATATAATTTGCTTTGTTGTTAGTTCAGTTTTCTGGATTTCTGCATAGTTCTCTTTTTATAAGAAAATTCTTAATCTTGTGCTTTTTGAATAGGATAGTAGATTTGGTTAGGCTATTGTGCTGATTTATAAAAACCTAATAGCTTGTGATCTTTGTCTCCAAACAGAAAATGGCTTATACAAATTTCAGAACTAGACAAACACAATTTAAATTTAAAGTGCAAGGTCCTGCAGGAAACAATACATATTAACAGTACATACATACTGTAACATACATAACAATACATGCAGGAAACAATAATGTATCTTTCAAATAGAAAACAAAATTCATAGAGCTAGAAGTGGCAAATAAGAATGATCTTGAAGCTTAAGCAGACTTGATCATTTCTTCAACTAGAAAGTTTACAGATAAACTTATAAAAGCTTATAAAATACTTTGATGTACAGTATTTTGATGTATTATATGGTGTTAAGTGTAAAGATATAATAGATTTGTTAGGTTAGGATATTCTGTTTAGTTGTGATGAATATTCATGTGCAGTTTTACTTTCAGCATTTTTAAGTTTAATACTAACATTGAAGGATTAATCACATATTTAATCCTTGCATCCATTTACTAACAGCTTCTTCCATTTCAGGGGAGACAGGGGAGCCAGAGCTCATGCTGGCAAGCAACAGGTACAAGGCACGGTACACCCTGGATGGGACTCCAGTCCACCGCAGGCACGAACATGAACAATGATCCACCAGAGCCTATTTTTTCAGAACCTACAGTAAGAGTATGTCTTTGCACTCTGGGAGGAAACTGGTGCACCTGGAAAAGAACCATGCAAACACAGGGAGAACATACTGTATGCAGATAACACCCTAACTGCAGAATTGAACCCGGGGCCACAGCTCTGTGAGGTAGTAATGGCAACCACTGCACCACTGTTCCACCCTCACCTATTACAGTTTGATGCATGTATTTGTCCTTTTTAAATATTAAAAAAAACATCTTTTAGAAAGGGGTGCCCCTATTCAGAAAACCCTGTGTGAGTGACAAATGGAAAATTACACAGGGCAGTGCTGTGTAATACTGTGTCTTTAAGACCTGCAGCACTGTGGTGTCCTAATCTACTTTGATGCTGTATTTCCTAGGATGTCCACAGGAGGCCAGCTGAGTCCCTTTTTTTCTCAGTCGAAATCAAATATGAAATATGAAAAACATTTCAGCCTGATCCAAACGCTTATGTACAGGCATTCACATATACCAATTATTCATCAATGAAACAAAATCAGCCTTTAAAATTCAAGCACTATCATCTCAACTGCATAATGAACACAAAATGCACCCTACTCTCTCATTTCATGTTTGAAGTATTGGCAGTATTATATACAATTTGTTAAAGATCTGTCATTTCACCTAAAACCTATGAATGGATAACCACTTTAACACTACTTTCTCAGTCATTTGGCACTGCTTAAACAGCAGTAAAAATTAAGGGTCTCCATTACCAATTACTAATCACTATTGTCTCTATTGTAAATACTAAAACATCCATTCTAAATTCCTTTCTCTATTTTCTAAGCCCTAATAAAATCCACTCAGATCTTTAATACTGCTGCTTAACAAGAAGTAGAACACTGCCACCTTTATAATTAGCACTCAGACCATGCTTTGCTCCCTTAATGATGAACACTAGAACATTCTGTCAGACATAAAGCTCTTAAAAGACCCCACAGATATTCAAATATTTAAGCTCAAACTATTAAAAATATTTCACAAGAATTGTGAGAATGTCATTAACATACAATGTGTTATACTTAATAAGAACACACTATCCTTCTATCTTTTACCTTCTATAAGACAAGTTGTTGATATATTTGTTTAAAATATGAAACGTATAACAAGTATAAAGCTTTTAAATGCTATATTGCAACATTTAACTGTATTTATTTATACATTTATTAAATTGGCTGTATTCCTTATCCAATAGTTCTAGACCTTCTTTCTTTATAATTGGTCACATTATATGAAATAAATGAACCCATGTTGCAATTGTATGTTGCATTTACACTATTTTGAAAATCAAAATATTAATTTACTATTAAAAAACTACTAATTAGTCCTTTTCACAATCTATTCTAAAACAAATTCTGATTTGCAAATTATACAATACATTGAAAATCATATTTAAAATCTGACTAAGTGAGTTCAAATACCAAGGCTACCTAAAACACAAGAATGAAGCATGAAACTGAAGCATGAAACCTCAAGTGGTCCCTTTACAAAACAGTAACACAAATAATGTGTTTAACCATTTCACTCTTTCACACTAGATTAAAGGGCACAAAACTGCAGACTTTAAACCCTGAGGTTAAAAGCTCTAAGATTTAGTAGCACAGATGTACAGTAAAAGAGTTAGTATTGTGCTGGAAAAAAAGATACTTGTTGCTCAATTTTTCTGGAGATTAACCAGATAACTAAACATGGAGGTGATTATTATAAGCACAAGATGGTCCCTACAAAAATATACGACAGGAGGAGGATGGGACTGTCCTCAATTAATATGAAACATGAGCTGTCAGTCGTCCTGATGTTGACATTTTTAGAGAAGGAAAAAACAAAGCTCATCAAAACAGAGGAATCAGGGCAGTCCCCACTTAACAGGAATGAAGATGAAGATAACACCATAATGAAAGAAGACGGTAAGTAATACTCGCCTCTGGAAAAGCACCTCTTGTGTTCTATGTCAAGATGCAGAGGTATTTTCTTTCCCTGCGCACAGCCATGGAATCAAAGAGGAGAAACTACGAGACACTATCACTGATCAGTAAAGAAACATAACCAGGGCACACTATCTGCTGTCCTAGAAACACCACTCAAATATGCAAACTGTTTGTGAGCCCACAAAAACTGTCATGGACCACATCAGAATAGAAGCAGTTAAATTTGTCGATTAGATTTATTTTTTGTTCACAAAATTAATAATTGCAATGGCAGTACAATGCCATGAGCAAAACTGGAAAAACCAGTCAAGTATAAACAATGCCTCTTTTAGTAACTATTAATTTCAAATTTGATATTCTAGAAAACATGATTTTTCTTTTCAACATCGGTCACGTTACTTGATCAAACTAACTCTGTAGCATATAAGATACAGTGGTTGCTGTACTGTAAGTGTTAAAACTACAAAACCCTCACACTAATCTTTCACAATGATTCAAAGTCCTTCTAATATCAGGTACCTACTGCCAAGCTTGACACAATCGGGAAAAACATGAACAGAAGAAATAAAGTTCAATTTAAAACGGTCTTCAGATATCAATAAATAAATATTTAATTATATATTTACCTGTATACTGATTTACCAATTATCCATAAAAGGAGGGGGTAATTAAGCCATGTTAGGAGTTACTTGCTTAATAAGCACTTGTGTCATCTTTAATAGTCAATCCAGATTAGATTAGAAAATTGTCCTTAAAATGCAAGTCCAATGTAACCAGCTAAAAACCCAAAAAGCATGTGATGGAAGTATACCTACTTAAAATTACAGGTTGGTTGTTGCTTATATTAACAGACTGTTAGACTTGATCCAGTATTATGAATATTATGAATCTGTTCTTATTAAAGAAACTTCTTATTGAAGTTTCTTGGTTTCAGTTATTCTGGACATACAGTATATAGTAAATGACTGACTGACACTGTGAGTGTCCTACAGTATGTGTTCCGTGTTCAGATGTAGGCTCCTGAAGGCCAGATTCATTCCAATGTTTGTTGGTTGCACTTTGAATGGAGAAACTAAATGACCACCTGAATTATGGAGGATTCTGGGGTAAATTTTAGACTGAAATTAAGCCAGACACAGAGGATAACCTACCAATTCTTATGAACTGTAACATGAGGGGATCTTTCAGAACCTTTTTAATGTCTCATCTGCAGAATGGTTCCCTCTTAAATACATGGTGTGTCATTGATGTTGTGTGAGGATTTAGAAGTTGTTTCCTGTTGGCGTTTCCTGCTCTTTCTGAAGGTGTCAGAATTTTCTACTCAAAGTTTGATATAGTCCATCTAGCTCATTTGGCTGCTAGTAGCTTAATGTTCTATCTGTCCCTTTTGTAAAGGATTCCCCTAAGTCAGCTTCAATCAATGACTCCCACAATTTTGTCTGAAACAATATTTCCTGTTTGGGATCTTGAATGCCCCTAAAATTCATTTCCACTTGTATTCCTGGGTGTTTATAGCTCTGCTCATTTTAGAGGAATTCCAGGTTTGAATGCCTGTATCAACTCCCCACATAATCTCCTCTGTTCTAGACTAAAATGATTCATTTCCTTCAGTCATCTGTTGCCTCTTCTAGTTTAATTTAATCCATGTGATATTCAAATCTCACAGTTTTGCATCTTGCATGTAGTATCTTGAATTTACTTATGTCAAATGTGGCGCAAGTCCTCTTGTATGTATACTGTAATTGTTAAATTGTGTGCATCTCTACCAATGTTCGTACCATCTGTATATATGTGAATGACAATTTAATGTCTACACCATGGTTTAGACCATGGATGTATACTGTATGAAGAGCAGGGTGTCTAGAACTGATCCCTGTGGGACCCCACTAATTTCCTGGTTCCAGAGATAATTCTCCTTATCATTATGTTCCTTCTGTTATCTGCTTTTAAACCAAATAACCTTGGATTCCTGCAGGTTTTAAGTGGCCACTAAGGCTCCAGAATGTATCATTCTTGGAATCCCTTGTTGGAGGTTCCCCAGCCTACTTGTACACAAGGCCTCTCCGATGGGACTCGTGGGTCTGAGTGGAGGGTTTTGGCCGTGGATGCCCTTGACTTTTGACACTGTCACCCCATGCAGGAAGCAGCCAATAGTCGTGATGGCTCAGGAGCAGGTGTTTTAGTGTGGCAGGCATGGATGACCCTATTAGGAAGATTAATCTGCTGGTAGCAGCTCAGTGATATAAACCCAGAGGATCACTACTAGCAGCTGAATGTGATAAGCAATAGATCACAGGTGCAATTAATATAGCTGGGACCAGTCCAAAACATCAAGTAAGACCAGCTTCAAATCTGAACAAGAACCGTCAAGAGTGGTCCAATAAAGAAGTCTGATTATACAAGTCTGATTAGAAGTGAAAGACTGTTGAATGCTAAAATTAAACAGCTTGGTAGGAAAGATGAGCATGTGTTTGTCAATATCCATTTTTAAATAAATGTATTACTACTAATTGTTTACGGTTTTATTAAGAACATTTAGGTGATTGTGCCATAAATGCAATTCTCATCTTCAGGTACAATGTAGCTCTTCAACAAGATCTCCAACATGATACAGTACTATAGTCCAATTTCTTGATTAAAGAAAATGATAAAATGCTTACAATTGTCTCACATGTGATTTTTACAGAAAACTTTCCAATTATTTCACAGGTTAAACAAGCATCTTGTCAAATGCTTTATGCTATACAAAAAATTAAATCACAAAGATTGGGATTCATAAAGAAACAACACTATGCTAGGGGGTTACTAAGGGCATTCAAAATAATATCCTGTAAGCATTCCCAAGATATAAATGCATATTAATTTAGATTGCAATTTATGCTGAAGCTCAGCATGTATAAAAATGCCCAGACCACCATTAAAAGAAAAAATCCATGAGAACTATTTGACATAGAAGCCAGCAGGTTATGTACAGTAGCAGGTCAAGCGGCCTTCATGCTGACTGACTAATTGACTGTTATCATGGGCAAATGCCTTGTTTTCAGCCTATGGGAAATCATTTATTCAGTCTATGTCAGCACCTTATCCATATGGCACTGAAAAAGACAACCCAGTGGACACAACAGTGGGAATCAACAATGAAACAAGTGGAGACTATGAACGTTAATGGAAAACTGAGAACAGGAGGCACGTATTTAAGCAGTGGGTTGTAGGAGTCTGGAACAAGCAGTCAGCCCCGTTGTCAAAGCTGAAACCCTGGTGTCTTTCAAGAAATGGCTGGACAAGTTCCTCAAACCTATCAACTACTAGTTACCAAATGGTTTAAATGGACAACATGGCCTCTTCTCATTTGTAACCTTTCTTATGCGCAGAAAACATTTCACATTTGATACAAAAAAGTATTTACTTTCAGCAGTGTCAGTGTAACATCTACAGGGACTAGTTGAGATATTAATTGAACATGATGGGGTCTATATTTAAAACACTTATGACTTGTTTTAATTCCTTTAGAAAACAATGAGGAGTTCAGTGCTTTGAACATGCAACCCAGCTTTTCACGAACAGGAACTGAAATATAGTTATAGGTGAGAGTTTGAAATGTTATTCTGAAGTTTAAGGTAAATTTATTTATTATGAAAAAGTACTTTATCATGACAACTGTAGTGAAAGTCATTCTTGATGTGGAAGGAGCCTACACTGGGACCTCTATCAGCCTCTTTCCTGTACCTGAGACTGCTGAGCTGAAATTTCACACCCAACAAGGTGACTCAGATTGACAGTAAAATGAACTGCTCACCTGTAAAGGAAGATCTTCTAAGTATTGTTTGAGATGCATGGAAGTGGCTTAATTAAGGCAAGGAAAAGGTGTGATTCTATTAAAATAATTCATTTACAAGGTTTTTAAATCACTTAAAATCTTACATCCTGTAGCAAAAGCTTGTATTCTCAAAATTGTTTTTATTTTTTACATCTTATAAAATCCCAAATGTACAGTATTTGCTATTTTATAACATAAATGTCTTGCAATTTGCTAAAGCAGTTGATATAACCTTATTCCATATTTAATTGGTTGTCAAAAGTGATTAGTTTTAGCTGTACATCTACAATATGTTGTAAAATACAATAAAACCTGAAATTCTTCTCATTGAAGATCTTAACTAAACTGATTCCTAGAAATAAAACAATGATCAGGATTGGTAAAACAAACCTTCAACCACATAACTATATTAAAAACATCTAATAGGATTTCTGGCATATTGTTTGTTTTCTCACATAAACATCCTACTCCCTTAACAATTACTCCACGGCTGTTCCCTGTCAGTTTTTTTAATTATTAATTATGTATGGTAGCAACAAGGTGGGACCTTGCATAATGTGTCTAATGGACAATTTGTGCTAACAGAAGTTGGCTGTAGGGGGATTGCAGAAGTAGCTAGATTGCTAATAGCTTTCTTAATGGAGCGAATTGTCAGAGCAGGGAGGTGACACTGCTGTTGATCTCGGTTATGTTCACTTTGCTTACTTTATTCTGCTGGAATGCCACAACCTGCCTGAAAATTAAATGGGAATAGCTCAGAGAGGGAGGGGTTGTGTTTTTCATTATTATTTGTCAGTTTGTTGCCTACATGAGATTTTGGTGAGGTTGTGTCTACACTATTGAGATGGAAAGTTGTGGGTGCCACTCAGTGTAGACACAGCTAAGCAGGGCCTTCATAATTTCTAAAAACCTTTTTAAAGTGCTGTCATTCGCAAGCATGGGAATTGAAAAGGTCCCCGGTGCCTGGGCAGCAAATCAATGCCATCGCCTTTCAACTGGTTCTCGATGCCTGATGACAAACGTGCCCTTCTCCTGCTGAGCCACATGCAACTGACATCTGTGCTTTCTGGCACTCAAGGCCATGTGAAGGACAGAGCCTGGCAGAGCAGAGCAGGGAAGGAGACAGGAGAGAAGGCAGGTGCACACGGGATCCTAATCAGATCTGGGTGGGTGCCTCACACAGTGAGCAGCTAAAACTGGGTATGAGCTACAGTATATACAACAAAAATGTACTTCTGTTTTTGACTTGTCCATTACAAGTGGACAGAATTTGCCATCACACAATACCTTGCATATTTTTATGTTATCAAGACTAGGTTGTCTTAATTTGTTTTACCATTTGAAAAGTAAGCTCGTAACTCTTCCAGTCCAGTTCTCTTTGAGACGCTCAAGAGGGAGCTGATCCAGTTAGTCTGGGCACAAGGCTGACATTTATGATTCAAACAGGAGCAGATACTCACAATTAAATGCCATAAAAAATACACGTCATAAAAAATGACAACTGTGAAGTTCCAGGTCTGCTTGCTAGAAAGAGTTGTTTGTTGGTCTGTTGGTCTGTGTCACCTGTGGTTGTAGGCTCCTTCAACATTATAGAGAGGAGCTTCTATCATTTCCCCAACACTCACGGTTTGATGGCAATACCATGCTGAAGCTACCAAAAAAAATAACACAAGCTAGTTCTTTCTAAAATATATAAGACCTAATTTTGAGAAGATAGAATAAAAAAGACAAATGGTAATTAAAATCAAACCATTACATCAAGTGTTAAATGGTTTTCAGTGCTGCCCAAATATTTGAGAGCTTCAAAGATCTTATGACTTTTGTCTTTGCTAAGAAATGAACAGTAGCCCTATATGAACCTTTTATATTCTCATAAGGTGCGAATTAGAACTATAGTGCCCTCCAAATTTGTTTGGACAGGACTGTAAATGTATCGCAGAGATTTGGATTGGATTGGTGGCTTGGGTTGATGGCTATTAATCTAAGGTAACATGTAATAGAGGTGGACTTCCTATAGCCAAAAGCACCTTCAAGATAACTGACTTTCCCCACTTGTCCTAATTAAATCATTATAAACTTGGGAAATGTCTAAAATCAGTGGAACAAGACATAGCATTAGGCAGGTCATACAGTGTGACTAGAAAGCAGAGCATTAAAATCTCTGGAACAGTGAGTCCAAAGCAAAGGGATGGGTTAAAGAGTTAGTCATACAGTCACATAACTTCATCTGACCTGAACAAACACCTGATCCCACACTCTATACTCAAGCATCTGCAGTGTCTCAAATAATGGTGACACATTCAACTTCTGGGGAAGGAAACAAGAACTGAAACTATGAGTATGTAAAAATTATTATCTGAGTTTAGACATTTTGAGATAATGGAGGTAAAAACAAATCATTTTTTATCCATACGTTTTCTAGCCTCGTCATCCAATATGGGGTCATGGGGTAGCTGAAGCAACAGGCACAAGGCAGAATAAACTCTGGACGGGATGCCAGTCCATCATAGTGCACACACAAACACAATCACACAACCACTCACACCGGGGCCCATTTTCCTGGAACCTGATTAGCCTACCAGTATGTCTGTGGACTGTGGGAGGAAACCCACAAGAACACAAAGAGAACAAACAGTAAAAACTCCCCAGAAACAGCACCCAGGTCAGGGATTGAACCCAGGGCCTCAGTGCTGTGAGGCAGCAGTCCCACTCTAAATCATTAGAAATAGGAAGGTTGTTTGAAGCCACTAGCCATATCACCCTGCAACTCACAACTGGCAACCCACTGAAGCTAAGCAGGTGTGAGCCTGGTCAGTACCTGGATGTAGACCTCCTGGGAAAAACTAAGGTTGCTGCTGGAAGAGGTGTTAGTGAGGCCAGTAGGGGGCACTCACCCTGCGGTCCGGGTGAGTACTAATGCCCCAGTATATTGACAGGGACACTATGCTGTAAATAAGTGCTGTCCTTCGGATGAGACGTAAAACTGAGGTCCTGACTCTCTGTGGTCATTAAAAATCCCAGGGTGTTTCTCAAAAAAGAGTAGGGGTAACCCTGGCATCCTGGCCAAATTTCCCATGCCTCTTAATAATCCCCCTCTATGAATTGGCTACATTACTTTGTTCTCCTCCCACTCTGACATGGGTTGGAGTATTTCTCGGTCGCAGTTAATGGCAATGTCAGCTCAAAGATTTGGTTCAAACCACCAAATGGAGACTGGTGTGCCGACAAGTGGACCCTGCTGATGTGGGATTAACGCTAGGAAAGAGAGAGAATTTAGGGGGTCCTAAATGGATCTGTTTTGACCACCTATGTCCCCTGAATCATTCAGGTCCATTTCTACTAGGGGCAAGCATATTTTAACTATTTTTTTTATTAATTTCTGCCATCCCTGCCAAATACACTTTGTGCAATTACCCAGCATGCTGGAAATGCAAGATGAAAAGATACTAATAATTATAAACTGCATGTCTTGAAAAAATATTTTAAGAAAAAAACACATCATAATTGTCAATTTCTCTAATGTGGTGAGCAACTAAATTATCATAAACCACTTTAATATCTTGCTTTACTGTACATTAGCATTGCTTTTTGAGGGAAAAAAACTCTGCTCTTTCGACATACAGTATTTGAATCGTGTTGACCATTTCCAGTACTCAATAACAAAAACGTGCCAAAGCTTATTATCTTCTTGATCTCAGGCGACCCTTTAACTCTCCGGGATGGAGCTGAAATCTAATGCCCAGCTGACTCACGCAGACTGCGAGGAGTCTCTCCTTCACTGCAGGAAGGTGGCTTCCTTCAGAGTATTTTCTTCCTTTCTTAATTAATGTTTCCCGTGAAGCGCCGGCGAGACGAGCAACTTCATTAGTCAGAGCTGCTGCGAATGTTTTCACTCCGAGCTATTTTTAGCGCTCGTCCAGTCGCGCTCCCTTATGCTACAGTATGTCTCAGCGGCTGCACAACACAACGTAGCCCGACAGAGTAGGGCTGTGCTAGCCTGCCAATGCACCATGATTCACTGCCAGGCTGCTACAAGGGCACAACACACCGGGCACAGAAGGCAGCACAGAGAAACCCCCCTTCACACCAGATTAAAACTCATTCTCATTTACAGGAATATTACATTTCATTTTTAGAAGCTTTTGTACATCATGCGGTTTTAAAAAAATGGCCATCTGTTTCAAAGCTCCGACATGCACAATGTCCAATAATTTAATTGGAAACTAATATTTATAAACAATATACTGTATGTATTGATAAGTAGAATTATAACAATATTCAAATTAACATTTTAAACACTTTTGTTTAATTCATTTTCAGTGACAGTGACTTTGCTCTGACCACCAATTATTCTAGTTGCTGTCGATTCACTGGGATAATCTAAAACTCAGGCAGGGCATTTCAACTGAGACCATGTTCTGTACTGTGCTACTTGATACGCAAATCCTTGCTAGCACCTGTAAAGTAAAAGAAGACTATACATAAATATTGAATGAAATTGATATATAAATAGATAATAATAATGATAAATAATATATACAAAGTATATATAGATACATTAATAAATTAGATTTTGTAAAATGCTACTAATTTCAAAAATCACAATGCATTTACAGTATATGGATGGCATACAGTATGTAGTCCCTAACTAATCTGTAAGGTAATACATACAACATGAATGTATCATGAATTTCAACCATTCGTCTTCACAATTCTCCACATCAGTCGAGAATTTGAGGATATGCTATTTTTGTGGAAAATAGTTAGGTAAGATCAGTAAAAACCAAAGCACTACATGTCCAGATACAGAGGTTTGATACCTGACAGTACTGTATTGAATGAGTAAGCCTCAGTGGAACGTAGGTTTCACAAAACAGCAAACCTTAGCAGTCAGTTTTGCCTTCCAGAATTGTGCATCATCACAATGTTATGGTAAATAATGTAAGAAGCAAGTTAGAACACTGTGATCAAAGTAAAACCTGATCTCAAAACTAATGTTAAGGGCAACATTTGCAAAGTAGATCTACAGAAAAAAAAACATCTACATCAACATAAAAGATTATGCTTTGACATCTATTCAGCAGTATCATTAATCAAGTCTCATACCTTGACAACTGAAGTCTCACAACTTCAAGTTGCTACAAGTAATGTACTGTAGCAAAAATAT
Organism: Lepisosteus oculatus; assembly: GCF_040954835.1. Lineage (NCBI taxonomy): Eukaryota > Metazoa > Chordata > Actinopteri > Semionotiformes > Lepisosteidae > Lepisosteus > Lepisosteus oculatus. The sequence continues at coordinate 32,894,832 of NC_090700.1, forward strand.
TTTTAATTTAAAAGAATCAACAACCTATTTATATTTTTAAATCAAGCTCTTTTTTTAATATTCCCCATGTAAAAAGCAATTTGCAAAATGTCATTTCACATCCCAGTGGGTAGGAGATTACTAGCTCGGTCACTGATGCTTTACAAAATTACAAACAAATGAGTAAGGCATCGATGTGTTGCTTTGAAACAAAATCAGACTAAAGGTCAGTCTGTTTCGGGTTTTGCAAATTCTATTTAATAACATGTTCTGTAATAAAAAAAAACTTCTTTCTATGGTGATATCACAAAATCTGGTGGAAGTTAAAAAATCAGTATTTTTTATGTTTATTAATAGCAAGAGTAAAAGTAATAGAATCCGAAACCATGTTTCAATAGAAAATTGAGTTGATCCTTTCCAGCTCCCAATTGCTTTTTAAATTAATGAATAAACAAAATGCGAGTGCCACATCATTACTGATTCCTGTCCAACCACCACTATGTCAATCCTGATTTCCATGTTTATTGGACTCCCTCTATTTTCATATTGTAAACTTAACAGAATATTCCACAGTGTAAATTTAAAATTTCTCAGATTGTTTTATAAATGTTACTTGCCACATGCTGTCCACTTCTATTACTTCATTTAATCATGAAAATAGGAGTATTAATTTACCCCACACAATTTATGACCTTAAGTTTCACTACTACTAGGCCTGCTCTACCTTTAGAATGATTTGCTAAAGATTACTCGCGATAACAATTTCCTTCTAAAATAAAACCGATTGCCATATTACCGACCGTCTGGACTGCTAATTAGCAATTTAATTAGGACTAAGTGTGTAATGGAAAAGAGTGTTTCTGTACCATTCAGCATGTGTGAACCTTATACTCTGTGCCGCAAATTTTAAGACGGAGACCTTGGCTAAATGCATTCTTGGACTTCACCAAGCATTTAGGACGTCGCGCTCCAATCACTAAAATAAAACCAACTCTCCTGAATGTATTGAGGTTTCAAAACACATACATGTAAATCTCACACGAACACTTAACATTTTTAAACGGTGTTTAAAAAAGAAATTCACATTTTATTCCACTGAGACAAAAAAAAAGATGTACTCTTACTGCAGTCCTAGTGCAAGACAGAAACACCTCAAGGATTTATTGTGGTAACCAAGAATGTCCAATAGATTTGTTGCTGAAATCATTTCCAGGACCTTCTCAGAATAAAGAATGAATCAGACTACAATTTAGAGTTATAATGTATTACAATTATGTACACAATTGTACGCGTGGGAACACCGAGGGCTGTTTATTATCCTAGCCAGCAACTACTGTATAACAGCAGGTTAGGAAAACGAGAAGAGTAGAGAGTCTTTCGACAAAATTATTCATAGTACAACACAAAGGTTCACCACGTAGGGGATAAGGTCATAGCCAGGGATTAAATTAGTAAATTAGTACAATAGTGTACCTTAAGAGCTGAACTTTAGCATTTCCTTTTAAAGTCCCACGAATATGTCCGTCAACGGTACTTCAGCTTTCTTTCATTTTGAATTGTGCAGAATAAAAGTTAACTCCGGGATGTATACCCCAAGCATACAAACGCAAAAGAATGAGGCCACCAACTGTCCGCTCAATCAACGGAGCAGGCAAGTGTTTATGATATAACAGTACCAATATTGTTACGTTTAATTTGGCCAATTCCCTCTTTTGGCTTAAATACCTCCATTGCTTTGCTGCCAGCCAATAGTGTTGCGTGCAGTTAACAACAATGTGTGCCATCAGATACTGCGTAAATCACTATTTTACTCTTACATCTGTTAATTTAAGGTACTTTTTTATCAACAGTATTGTACGAGATAAGCCACAATACAGCAGGTGATTTAAATGTATTGCAGGTCATGGTTATCAGAAATAGGAATAAATGTAATGCAAACAAGTTGTTAATCAATGATTGATTAAAAATGATTGAAAGCACTGAAGAAAAATACGTTTCTTACTGTAACTTCACCATGGCGTTTATATCTACAAATGCGCTTATGCATCATGCTTTCCAGGATTAATGAGAACGGTGGAAAATAAACCCCCCCACACACACATTATATAAAATGAGATTTCTGCAGAACACTACTAAATTGTTCAGAATCATTTGTCGATACCAACAAGCACAATAAATCTGTTAAAATGTAATATTCATATCCAACATCTGTGTTGCCGACAACTTAAGTCTTTTAAATAGTTTGCAGCTGACGATCTTTGACAAGTGTTAAATGGTCCCAAATAAATTTATAATTTTCATTTAACTAAGAAATCGGATACAACAAATTGTCCATATCTCTCTTAAGCTTTGAAATTATGACCACTAGAATCGTTAAAAACAAGAGAAGTCCATTTTGCTAATCTTGCTCATTTGGTAGTTTAGCAAATACTGTAATTTAAACTTTTGTTCAGATGGGTGCCTTTAAGGAGTCCAGAGTTTGAGCCCAGAACACCTGGCAGAAAAGCCTGTACCAGACACCATTTTATGGTCATCTTCCCCTAGTTTGTTTTCAGTTACTCACATAATGTCAAAGTTTCCTAGTTATGCTTCCCACATCAACATACTGTATACATTTTAAAGTATGGGTACAGTATATTATTTGGTTTAAGAATGGCCTTAGTGTTGCCATGGGCTTTCCTGATCCCACCTGAATTGTCCTATTGTAATCACTGCCTCTCTGTTTCCTAGTTGAAATATTTGTCAAGCATTCTGTGCAAACACTTTCCTACTACTGCGGTTACCCATCAAAAACAAGTGCCCTGCTTGTACAGGTCTCATTTAGTCCAGAAAGACTGCAAATATCCCCTGAACCTAAATCCTTCTTCTCTGTCCCAGACTTTCTACCACCAAACTGCTAGAAAGTGTGAGAGGACAACTGCTTCTGCACTCGCAAGCTACAGTAAATACTTATTTTTGTCTAATGGAATAATCCTACCCTTACCTACTGTGCAGTACGTCATTTGTTTCAATGTAGACCAAGGCATCTGGCTCCTGGCAGGGAGCCTGTCCTCTCTTGTAGGGATTTCTACACCCTGGATACCTTACAGTCAACACTTACTGTTACCTCCCTTTAAGAGATCCCCAAGGTATTGTCCTTCTGCGGGATGCAAACTCTTCACTTTGTGAACTACTCTATGGTCAACAAGTTACAATATCTCCCTCTCTCAGGACTCAAGCCAGAACCCCAGCAAAACAATATTTCTAAAGAATGCTTCTTTAGTTGTTCTGAATTTGCGCTGCAGAAAAGATAAGGCAACCTGAATCTCAAGCCTATGGATTTTCACAGGAAACTCAGTAAGCCCATTGCAAGATACAGTAAGTAATCTTGCAAAGCACCCATTGCAATGGACCCATACTGCTAAAATACCCTTTTTAACCAAGATTCCAGAAATACATTATTTAATTTATATTGTTTAACTAATATTTGCTATAACCATCCATCCATTTTCTAATCGCTTATCGCAATTTGTGGAGGAGCCAGAGCCTGGTAATCAATGGGCACAAGGCAGGGTATGCCCTGGATGGGGGCCTATCCATCACAAGGGAGTCATATAAACACATACTGTACACAGACATACAAACACTGAAACCCAGGACCACTTTTCCCTGAAGCTAATTAACCTACCAGTATGTTTTGGGACTGTGGGAGAAAACCAGAGCATCTGGAGGAAGCCCACACATACCTGGGGAGAATATACTGTACAAACGCCATGCACATAGCACCTCAGATCCAGAACTAAACCCGGGGCACCAACACTAAGAAGCAGCAAACGCTAGCCACTGTGCCACCTGTTTGCCTTATCAACTTTGCTTTTATACAGTTTGAAATATAACAGTTACAAGAAAATGGTTTTGCTTTTAAAACTAGGAAAACAAGGACTAACAAAATATTTTTTAGATAAAAAAACTGCAATTTTACAAGACATTTAAAACACAATGAAGAGAATAATATACAGTACAGTTTTCATATATTCTGATTTAAAACTGAAACCAAACCAAAAAATATTACATGACCAGAATGCAGAATGACGTTTTGCACATACTATACAGTATATGGCTATTGTGTTTGTAATTATAATTATCTGTTTGTATAAACATTATCTGTTTTTTTAATAACAATGCTAAATTTGTTGTTTTTATTTTGATTCCATTTGAATTATAAGGGGGAAACTATAACTACATTGTATTTGTTTGCTTTAATATTAATCCATTGGCAAATTATATAAATCTGCTGGCCCGAATTTAGGTGTGTTAATAGCCTGTAAATTCCAGGAAAACAAATGAACGTCTAATCATGTAAGCAAACAACAGCTTCTTTATTAGTTTCCTGTCTCATATGTGATTGTGTACTGCAATTCAGTAGGAACTGTAAATCACGATCTGCTGTTTACTTTCAATGTGCATCAAAGTTCCAGTGCTTGTCTTTTCTGTAGCAAATTGCTGTAGCCTTCTTACGCCCCCTAGAGATCAATCATATTGCTGCCCAAAAGACTGGAGGTAAAATAATTCACAACTCATAAACACTTTAAAATATTATTTTTACAGAACGCACTTTAGTAACAACGTCTCCAGTTGAGATGATCTATTGTTATTAATCTTCTGTTTTTAAAACCAGCCACATTAGCCAATGACAAAGAAGTAACACATAGTATTATGTCAAGGAGTTATGAGTGAATGCAATTTGTAAGGGATGCAAAGAAATGGCAGACCAATGAAAGAGTTTTCATGAGTATTTAATAAAGAAGAAACGTAATGTCTCAGGCTAAAAAAGGATTTTACTCCATCCCGATCAATGTCATAATAATTGAAAAGGAGGTAGGAATAACCAAGATATAGGAATACTTAACAACAAATGATTTTGGCCTGATTTTCCCAATTGTTCTCAATGAAAAGAAGGCTTGTATTAAATTAGGATGTTTCAGTTGGCACTTCATTACAACAAATAGAAAACAAAAATGGCAATATAACACAAACCTATAAAAATTGTGATACAAACTAAACAATAACTAACAAATTTCACTTTTAGTAAATATATAGTAAACTATGAAAAAATAGGAACTAAACTAGACATTTATGGTATTCTAGGAATAAGCAAGGATGTATAGTAGGAAAGGATGTCCAACATCTTAGATTTCTTTTCAACAAGCAGGTCTTTCATTGACTTCAAAAAAGAAGATTAATTCTGAAACTGAAAAATAGAATTCCTGAGTAAAGATAAGATAACTTTATTAGCCATATACAATTGCTTGCATTAGGAATTCTTTACTCTCTATGATACACACACAGACAGAGAGAAGCTTGGGGTAAGAACACTGGGCCAGCCATTATACAGCATCCCTGGACCAGTTGGGGTTAAGGGCCCTGCTCAGGAGTCCACATGAGTAAGAATCCTCGGCAAACCACAGGATTTGAACCAGCAACCTTTCCACTACAGGCACAGACCCTTAGCTACAGAGTCACTGCTCCTGCTTGATGAGCCCTGGTGAATAATGCAATAACTGAATATCTGTAATAACTGAATAAAAAATGGCATAGCAAACCTGTTGAATCTGAAATAAAAATACTGTTCTAAACAAAGTAAATAAACATACAGATACAAATAAACAGACACTTGACAAATTAAATTTAAACACAAAGCATTACCTTCAGGTAACAGAATTACCTTCTCCTAAGTATTCTTCTCTTTCAAGCAATGTCCATTTTGTTGATTCATAAATGATGTCTGCACTTTTTAAAGTGACTTTTTTCATGACCCTGCAACACTTTCATTAAACCCTGGGCAGAAATACCACAACCTTAAGGATAGTTGCCAGCAGCCACTGAAACTCAGCAGGTGTGAGCCTGGCCTGCATACCTGGATGGGAGACCTAGGAAAACTAAGGTTGCTGCTGGAGGAGGTGTTAGTGGGACCAGTAGGAGGCGCTCACCCTGCAGTCTGTGTGAGTCCTAATTTCCCAGTATGGTGACAGGGACACTATACTGGAAAAAAGGTTCTATCTTTCAGATGAGACGTAAAACCATGGTCCTGACTCTCAGTGGTCATGAAAAATTCCTGGGCATTTTTTGAAAGGAGTGGGGGTATAACACCGCTAATCATGGTCTCCTAATTATCCCCATAAATGAATTGGCTTCATTAGTTTGTTCTCATCTCAACAACAGATACATACAGATAGCTGATATGTGGTGAGTCTACTGGCTCACTTTGGCTGCTGTTGCATCATCCAGGTGGGGCTACACATTGGTGGTGGTAGGGAGTCCCCATTACCTGTATAGTGATAGTTTTGTGGAAAACTGCTATACAGTATAAGTTTAAAGATTCAGGTGGGTAGCTGCGTCAGCATGCGTAGGCTGCAAAGGAACAAGTAATAGGTTTATTCCATGCTGAAAAAAAGAAGAAAGAGAACACAACGTTTCGGCCGTGGAGCCTTCTTCAGGTGTGAGAGAGACAGGGCAGTAGGCAAAGGTAAAGTAGCGGGAGAACAAAGGTTGAGAGGGAGGAGGAGTGAGAGGCGGGAGCAGGGGACAGAAAGTTTCTCTTTCTGTCCCCTGCTCCCGCCTCTCACTCCTCCTCCCTCTCAACCTTTGTTCTCCCGCTACTTTACCTTTGCCTACTGCCCTGTCTCTCTCACACCTGAAGAAGGCTCCACGGCCGAAACGTTGTGTTCTCTTTCTTCTTTTTTTCAGCATGGAATAAACCTATTACTTGTTCCTAAGTTTAAAGATAATAATTATCCATAATTTTATTATTATTATTATTCAGGATTGTGCATGAACCTCAACTAAAATCTTTCCCAGCTGAAAACAGGTGACTAATTGTATGTGGTGTTTGTATATGTCAAGTATGATAGTTCTAACCATGTGTGGCACAGAACAAGCAGCATATTTATTAAATAAATCCTTCCAATATTGGACAATTGCTGGACTACTACTACAGCTCTATTGCATGGCTTGCGTACCAGTGCACAGCACCTAAAGTTACTTCTTTAGTTGCAGAAACTATGAAATCAGCCTCTTTCACTATTCGTTGTCCCCCAAGCACATCAACTACACCTGCACATCAAGCACAGAAGTTTTCTCTGATCTGTGCAAAAAGCAATGAGTGGCACATATTATTCACAAGGAAAATAAGGAATTTCCCTTAATGCAAAGAATATAGTAGAGATGACTTTAACAACACAAAATGAATGAACTTGGGTTGCTAACAATCGATTACAATCTGAGGAAAAAGAGAACAAGACTGCTCCAGAATGGTAAAGCTGTAGTGTGCAACTGTTTATCGCAAGCCACAGTAGCCATTAAATTGGAAGGCACTTTGCAGGAAGTAAAAATAAACCATTGGGGAAAAGTAGAAAGAACATAGCTGGAGATTTTCAGTACTCTGAAAGAAATGCATTTTTATTAATTCTGAACTACAATTGGCACTAGCAAGTCATATCTCATTGCATGCATTACAGGTGTGTTTCACCTAGAGAAGGAGAACTGAACTACTTAATTTTCAGGTATGGTGTGTTACATAAAAAATGAATTAACAGAAGCCCGAAATTAGCAAATGGATAGAAGCTTTTGAAAATTTTAGAACTGTTTGTCCAGATATGGTCTTGTGCAGCTCGGAGAACAGAGAACACATTTCCCCATAGAGCAGCAAAAATAGGCCATGCATAAAGAACAGTGTTAGAATACAGCATGTGCCAGAGATAATTTAGAAATAAAAGGGCTGGAGAGGCAAAGCACAAATATAAGATTTGACCTTGAGTTTGCTGCAGGGAGATCAGGCCTTAAGTTATCATCTAAGGAATACAGACTTTGGTGGTTTGGGTGGGGAGTGCCATTAGTGTGCATTGACTGTAGAGAAACAAGTACAGTACATCTTAATGTCACAGTGAAAAGCAGAAAGAAGAAACACAGCATTTCAGCTGTCAAGGCTTCTGGACTCACACCTGAAGAAGGCTTTCTGCTTTCAGGATAAAAGTAACCTTTACTTGTACCCCTGTACCCACAATCCACATTGTCACACATGGTTTCTCAGCATAACAGCAAATGAAAAAAACATATTTAGACAGGTGTCAAAAGAAACACATACAGTACAGTAAGCACATATGAAAATCATCCTACATTCTCACTTGCTTCCTAGTTGGTCATTGAGATAACTGTATTTTGCTTAATGAACATTCTTCTTTTTATTTCAGCATGATTGATCAGCACATTAACCACAATGAAACAGTAAAAAGTTATGTAGTTCATAAATTAGGATAAATCAGATTGAAAGTTTGTATCTGAGCTAAATGCTTTTATTCCTTGTTTATTTATGAGGCTCCTGTGAAATGAAGGCTTGGTGAAAAGTTGAAAAGCTGTAGCTACCTGAATTCTTTTTAAATGAACTACATGTACTGTAGTAGTTTGTTGATATTGTGTATATCTTCTGGAACTGAATACTGTACATGTCCTGCAAATATGAATGTCACATTATGTTTTCTGTTTTTTAAATAATAATTAATAATTTCTTATACTTATATAGTGCTTTTCTGGACACTCCACTCAAAGCGCTTTACAGGTGTCACGATTGTAGTCCCTCCCCCTTAAGGGCGCTCCTGCTCTTTCACTTCTGTTTTGATTTTGTGCACCTGCCCCCTGTTCCAGCCTGCTGTCCAGCCCACCTTAAAAGCCAGACGCTCACTCTATTCTGGGCTCTGCATTGGTTCCGGGACCTGTAGCGTCTGGTCCCGTTTCCCCTGACCCTCCACCGGATCCCGCTCTGGTTTTTAATTCCATTTGTTTTTGTCTCTGATGGACCCCCTGGCTCTGGACATTTGCTACATCTTGGATTTCCCTTTGGACTCCCTTTTGGACAGTTTGCCTTGGATTCACCCCCCAGAACACCTGCGCACCTTGGATATGCCCCCTGTTTTCATTCCCGACTCCTGCATGCTTTCCCCCCCTGTGTTTTCCTTGCTCTATGCCGGATTGTGTCGTCTGCATAGGGTCTGGAAAGAACGCCTCCGTTACAACGGGTAATGGGGACTCACCTTCACCACCAAAAATGTGCAGCACCCACCTGGATGATGCAACGGCAGCCATAGTGTGACTCACCACACATCATCAGTGGGGAGGAGAACAGAGTGATGAAGCCAATTCATACACAATTTCATGTTTTCATGTTTTCAAATATAATTATCTATATGATGTGTCCCTATGAATTTATTGTGTCTATTACTTTGAATTTCTTAGCAAAATCTGTGACACATGCCCATAGATGTATTTAGAGCTGTTGAGATTTGTGAATGGCCATTAGATGAAATACAACATATGCTATTCAAGTCAATTATATGATGCTTGCTTGAAAGTTAAGTAAGTCATTCTTCACAAGTCAGTTGTAATTATTTGTTTTTTAAGGAGGTACAGTATGTCACTAGCTATTAAACAAACCTTGGCAGGATCAAGCACAATCAAAGCACAACCTCCAGAGGTCCCTTTGAAAAAGACGACAACAGTAAAAGGAGACATCAGGGGATTCTGGGGAAGAAAATGTAAATAAAGTTTTACAAAGAGTCCCACATAAGAGAGAAGGTGTCATCACCACTATTGCAATGAGAATTGCAGAATTGCTATAAGAGGCTGGAAGGAATGAGAGGGTACTGCTGACTGGGCCTTAACTGGAGGAAAGGCCTGAGGTCAACACGGAGTCGCCACCACACCTAGCTAATGGGATGCTACTCCCCAACTACACAGAAAGAGTATCTTCATCAGTAAAACATGGGGATGGTGCTGCTGTCCTTGAATCCTAAAAGGATGGATTATCTTGTTGAGGCTGCCTGAGAAAGTTTGATGTCGGAAGCTTATGATCCTACAGCCAGACTTAATGGGAATAGACCAGCTGATAAGGTGGGCTCACTACCCAGAGGGAATGGAGGTGCTCCTGACCAGTCCCCTCTGTTTTAATGCATTCATTCTGGAGTGGGGAGCTTGTTGGAGAGAGTTTAATTGCTGAGGGAGACAATAAATGGTCTCTCTCAGCAACATGGGGGATATGTAGAAGGTTAAAGTGGCAAGGCAAGTTGGAAGTCCTTGCCTCAACTACAATCCCCTGTTCAAGTAAGTACAGTAGCTGTGTCAGCATGCATAGGCAACAAAGGAACAGATAAAGGTTTATTCCATGCTGAAAGGAAAAGAAAAGAGACACAATGTTTCGGCTGTGGAGCCTTCTTCTTCTTTACCTCTTCGTTTACAATCTCATGTATTCCCTAAATCCATGGGGATGATCTGTCACCTGTTCTCACTGAAGTTGTTGGAGGGAAACAAAAGCTCAGATAAGTATTATACATAGAAGCAGGAATTGAAGACTTCTTGGTGTGGTAATTAATGTTTATCTGCTGTCTAGGGACAGTAAGCAGATCCACTGAGTTAAGAGAGACCTTCAGAGATGAAAAGAGAGAAAAAGACAGGGTGATTGATTAGAGTTTTTTTCAGGTGGCATGGTGGCTCAGTGGTTTGAACTGCTGCTTTGCAGTTCTGGGGCCCTGGGCTTCCTGAGGTGTTATCTGCATGGCTGTTGAGTTTATATGTTCTCTCCTGAGTTTCCTCCAGGTGCTCCAATTTCTACCCGCATTCCCAAGACATTTAATACTTAATTGGCTTCTGGGAAAACTGGCCCTAATGTGAGTGAGTGTGTGTCTGTTTATGCCCTGCGATGGACTGGCGGCCCATCCAGGGTGCATCATGCCTTGTACTTTTTTGTTGCTTACTGGAAAGGTTCTGGCTCACTTATGACCCTGCATTGGATAAAATATTGGATAAAGACAGAAATTCATTTGATTTCTCTGCACTACCTTATAATAATCCACGTTTTGCAACACACTGGCCATTTCTATCCATTTCTTTTTTGATCTGACTACTTTATCTCATCCCCCACATGCTGATATACAGTATAACAATAAGCACTTGGAAGACTGTAGACTGAGCCTTATGTTACAAAAAACACTTCAGATACTAACTTATTAAATATTATTCTGGTAATCAGTTTACATGTCTCCACCTGTAACTCTTGCTCCCTTCAAATGCCTTTAAGTGCTAGACAGAGGTGGTAATCCTATCTGAGGATAGACGTGCCATAATGTGTTAAAAGCATATGGGAGGCATTATCCCACCACAGTCATTATATCTGAAAGGGCAAGCTATAGTGCTCAGACTGATTTGATTAAGAAAGTACAATAAGGCTGCTCTTGCTCACTTCTGGAGCAGAGATTTAATTGATCCCGATTGAAGAAATGCAATAATATGAGTCTCTTCCAAAGATGTTCTGAAACAAGTTTTTAATGTTCCATACTCAGCTGTATATTCTAGGACAACATGTGGCTGAGAATGCTATAATCTATCCTTCCCATCTTTTGATAGATAAATCTAGTTCAACTTGCCACTCCCTGTTTATATTTCCACATCATTTTTGTTGAACTGTCCCAAACTCCTGCAAACTCCTCTGAGCAACTTTCCAGTTTTCATGTCTTTAGCTGGGAGGAGTGAAGTGGCTCTCATTGATATCTGTACAAGCTCACAGACATCTAGTAAGTTGCAATGGTCCTTTTTGTATCATAGATCAAGGTGTTTAGTCTAGGTTCAAGGGCAATGGGCAAAGTCTGTTCTTGAGAAAATACATACTTTTTGATTAGGGTGTCGAGCAAACACATTCCACTCAATGTTTGCTTACATGATTAGATGTTCATTTGTTTTCCTGGAATTTATAGGCTATTAACGCAATTAAATTTGCACCAGCAGATTTATATAAATTGCCAATGGATTAATCTTAAAGCAAATAAATATGATTGTAAGAATCTTTAAGAGTTGGATTTAAACACTCAAAACAATTGTAGAAGAGCGGCTTAGGCAAGGTGACCAATAGGCACAAAAGATGGTACCACATAGAGTACATGCACCAAAACTAAAAAGTGAAAATGAGGAGCACAAACCAATGAAGCTGAAAAACTGTAAGTTTACTGAAAGGATCTGAGCAGGACTATTCAGTCTGAATCTTGAACAACAAGCACTTCCCATATTTGGCACAATGAAATTTATTGAGAGATTTACAGGATTTCTGGATTCCAAATGTACAGTAGCTTTAGGTGTTTATTTTTAATTTTGTGTGTACACAGGTAGATTCCTTTTTTTAAAAAAGGTTAATCGGTCTTCACTCAACATAGAAATCTATGCTACAGTATATTCTACTTAAATTACAGCAAGACTCCAGCAAAGATGCAACATGGAGAATATCACTGACAGCAGTTCCCCCACAACCTTGAATTGGAGAAAGAAAATGGATGAATGGATATTTTTATAGTTGTCCTGGAAGATATTATTGTATTTTAAGCCTCTCCTCCAGCATGTTGTTAGCTTTGACTAAGGGATGTTTGGACATTTACAAAAAACTGTTAAAAAGGGTATTTTCCTATGGAATCTGAGAGTTATAGTGGGGTGAAGAGTTAGTGTTAGTGCCGCACAGGACAAGAGTGGGCGTCGAAGTTGTGAAACACAATCAGTTGTCAGAACAGTATACTTACATTATACACAAACCAGAAAGAGTGAAATTTAAGAGAAATAGAATGTTGGTGTAACGAACAGTTCTTTCCGGACCCTATGCGGACGACACAATCCGACGAAGTGGGGGAACACTGGGGAAACGTCATGCAGGAAAACGGGGCTGAAGACAGGGGGGCGTGTCCAAGGTGCGCTGGTGCACGGGGGAGGTGTGGCCGAGGCGAACAATCCCAGAGAATAATCCATAGAGTATCCAAAACACGAAGGTAAGTCCAAAACCAGGAGATCCATCAGAACTCGGAATTAAAACCACGAAGGCCGGGTCGGAACCGGCGGACGGGGAACAGGAACGGGAACGGAGGTTAAAACCTTAACGGGACCAGGCGCTTCCTGGTCCCGGACTCGCACGATATGGAAATCAGATGCAGAGCCCGGAAGAGCGTCAGCGCCTGGCTTTTAAGGTGGGCAGGGAAAAGGGAGCAGGTGCATGGAATCAAGTCTTGAGTGATAGGGCTGGAGCACCCTTAAGGAGGGGGAGCTAATATCGTGACAGTTGGTTTCACTGACTGGCAATGGCAGGTCAATTCAGTTGAAATGCTGCAAAATCTCAGGATCACAAATAGATGTTTTCATGATACAGCATATATGAGACCGTATGATGCAGGCTCTGAAATGCAAGTCAAGGGAATAGATTGTTACTGTTCTGAACTAATGATCTGTCAAAGTCTGTAAATACAGTACAATGTCCTATGTTATGGATGCATGCTACATTAATTATCTTACTGTTTCTGACAAGCTTTCAACATCTTTATTGGTAAATATCCAAGTGAAATATTCATTTAATATTTTAGATATTTTCCTTTATTTTCCTTTCATCTAAAACATTCCTACTGTTTTCTCTGAGTCACCTCATCCATTATTGTTCTTTAGCTATGTATAATACAGAAACCTTTTATTCTCTCTTGGCATTTTAAAATATGCCTTCAATTTACTGCAGTTAAATTCTTTAACTGGATGCTCTTCTTTTTTAGTCATGTTATACAGTGCTTTCCTTCTCCTTATACCTTTCCTAACAAAGGCCCTAACCTATTTGGGCCTCTAGTGTTCTAGCCTTTGATTTACTTACACTAGAGAAGTATCTCTGCTGATTCCATTCTATTTTATCTATTCTATGCGGGATATATCTGTTCTATTTCACATAATGTATCTTAATCTGTCTCATTCCTTCTGCTTTCTGAAGCATGCCACATCATAATCACAGTTCCCTAATGGTTCTCTGGCCTGTTTTATTTATTCTGTGTTGATAATTTGAAAAGACTAGCTCAATAGACTCATTCTCTCTTACAGGTGCTCTGTCAAATTGAGTACGAAAGGAATCATTAGGCATGTCTATAAGTTAATTTTCTGATCTCCCTAGTGTTTTACGCACAACCTGTGCGATCATTATTAATTTATTTGGTACACCAAAATAATTTGCACACTTTTGTACAGTAGGTCATTTGACTGGAACAATCCAGTTGGTGGCATTGCTCAAGGGTACAAGGTGCTTCCAGAGCCCCTTGCATGTTTGATAGTTTAGTAGCTATGTGAAACTGAAAATTAAACTGACATTTCATTTAGCGGTTTCTTAAAAGTGCTCATAGTTTGAGCCTCAGCCTCCTGGCTGTGAAACATGGTGCAGATGCACACAATTCTTTCTACAAGGAATAGTTTCATTAATCTCTATTTCCTTAATCTTCCTTAATAATTCTAAATGAAATTCCTTTTAGATTGCAATTGTGCTCCTTTGTCTCTGTTTCATTATGGAGTGTGAAATAGCCTCCTGGGTTAACCCTACCTATAATCTTTATAGTTTTATATGGTTAAATCAAATCTTCTCTAAATCTCCTTTGTCTTAGACCAAAGAGATTAATTTCCCTTAACCTGTCTGGATATGACAATCCCTTGAAATCAGCCACCAGTCTTATTTCACTTCTTTGAATTATTTCTTAAGCTGTAAGATCCACATGCATAAATTACTTTAGATTGATTAAAGAATCAGACTTTTTGAGAGCTCTATCAAAAGCTTTCCAGCAGTTTACAATATATTCATTATTTGCTTTAATTTTATCTCCGATGCCTGTTCTAAGACTTCAGTGAGTTTGACAGGAACTTTTTCTAAATCCATGTCAATAAAATGTTGTTTTCAGATTTCTAATTTAATCTAATTCCTAATGTAGATTAATTTATTGTGTCTAAAACTTTACCTCTAACAGAAGACTATTTGGCCTGTAATTTCCTGGTTCAATTTTGTCTTCCTTTTCATAAACTGGTGTTAAACGTGCTGTTCTCCAATCTATGGGTGCAGATCCCATTCTAAGTGTAAGATGCAATGTCCTCGCTGGGGTCTTTGAATAATTTCTTATTCTCTTCGGTATCACTGAGAAATTCCCATCAAGACCAAGTCATTTAGTGGTTTTTATCTAGTCTAACAAAAGTCTTTCAATGTGTTTCTTATAGAAAGTAAGTTGTTTAAACAATCGTCATGTGTCCGAACAAGAACAAGTACAACTGGGTCTTCACCTGTCCTTTTTGCCAGGAACCTGTCTACTCTGGAAAGTAACAAGTAATAGGTTTATTCCATGCTGAAAAAAAAGAAGAAAGAAAACACAACGTTTTGGCTATAGAGCCTTCTTCAGGTGTGAAAAAGACAAGGCAGTAGGCAAAGGTAATGTAGCAGGAGAACAAAGGTTGGGAGGGAGGAGGAGCACGAGGCGGGAGCAGGGGACAGAAAGAGAGGCCAGTCAAGAGGTGTGAAGTCAGAATAGGTGTAGAGAGGTGGGAAATTAAACTTCCAATGAATGGAGAAAATTTGACCACTCTAATCTCTCCGTCTGTGTTCTCAAAGACGGTCTTCCGAACTCATACATCAAAAAAAGACTACAGAAACCAAAATTATCCTGCAGCTAGGATCACACCTTCCCCCTTCTCTTAACGACAGACTACTTTTCTTCTAAATTTTCTCCATTTATGCTACTTCACAGTCCTTGAAGGCTATTTCACTTGTGGTGATCCTGAGAACAAAGAATCAAATAACCTCCACTTTCCCCTTTTTTCACATTTTTGGTGGCATTATTACTTATTTAGGATGTTGTGACTAGTGACTTGCCCTGCACTACAAGGTCTTTAAATAGAGCAAACTTGTTTTCGATATGATATTTGGAGGCATTATAATGACAAACTGCTGAATCTTGCCTCCATTGACAAAATGAACAACTTCTCCGTCCTTCTGTTTGTTGGTGTTCTAACAGTTAGGGAAAGTGGAATTTGACAGTTTCTTTTTATTATGAAGTGCTCTACATGTAATTTTCAACTAGAATTGACATTTTTGTCAGTTTTCACAGATGTTGCAAGAACTGCTAATCACCTGCTTGAGGGCCAATATAGGGATGTATTATTTTCATTTATTTGTGCCTACAAAAGCATGGTGTACAGTGATGTAGAGAGTTGAACTTTTATTTTTGACCCAGGTGCTTATGTGTAATCGGGTCTTCCACATACAATTTCCACAATTTTACCCTATCAAGTGGTTGAAGAATGTGGTTCATAAAATCCCAGATTAGTCCCATGATCTGAGAGGAGAGGAGAATGGAGAGGTAACAAAGAAGAAGCAGAAAAGGAGAGAGTAAAAGCAACATAAAGATCCCTGCTCTGAGCTGATTGATATAAAATATTTAGAAATGCAGGATATTTTAAGATGCTAACATCCTGTCTCTGTAAGTGATGTTGAAAACTACCTTTCTAAGATCATATTAATCTCTACGTGCTGCCAGCTTTCACTAAAACATGAGTCAGCCAGCACCATTAACCATCAGTCCAGAAAAAAAGCCTTGACTCAATTTAATGGTTATTTAAGTCTTTGGGGATCCTTTCAGCAACTATAATAGTTCTGGGCAGCTTTACAAGCTGTAGTGCATAATTGTTTTGCCTACAAGGCTCCATTTTGGCTTTTATGGAATGGCCTTTTTCCAATATTCTTTTCTGTCCCAATGTACATGTTAATATGAGCTCCAATGTAAAGCTCCAAATAAAACTTACTGTTTGGGGAATGTCCTACTAATTAATTAAATAAATAACAACACAGAGACAGAGTCTTGAAATGAATTGAGAAATGTGGCACAGAGCCAAGAGAGTTTGGGATTATTGTAGTCAAGTATGTATTGTAATTGAATTAGTCATAAAGCATTAAAAGACGGGGATACAGACAGTCTCTGGGTTACAACTGTTAACAGAACTACTGTAGTTTAAGCAACAAAACACTTATCTTATGCCTTTTAACCTCCTGTTTGCACCTGTGAACAAACAACAAAAATGTTTTAGTTAGTCTACTGTATATAGGAAAGATTAACAAGTATGTTTATTCATATTGCCTGTTTTAATGAACACTTGTCTAAATTGGTGGTTAACAGCAGTACTGTAAAAGTACTGTAAATGAAATATGAAATTCACATTAGTCAGCAATGTATTTAAACATCAAATGAGGGGTGTCCACCAAAGGTCAGATTTAATGAAGTGACTACAGACAGCATTCTCCATTTTCTTGCACTTTGAGTGTGGGTAAGTTTGGATGAAGGTGATGGGATGTCATCAGCACTCATCCATTGTACAGTGATCAACACAACTCACACTAATATCTTTGCTATTTTATTTTAATTTAATGTTGTTATTCAATTGTCATTCTTATTATTTTTGAGTTCTCATCCTTTCTTAATAGTTCAACAATATCTGCCTAAAGCTAGTTATGAATGAGCGCATCTTGTGTCCTAATAGTTTTAGAAACAGATAAAAACAAGCTGTGACAGAGACAGAAAAAAATCAAAAATGACATGAACAACATTTATGGAAATGTAGTCTATCCGTTTATGTTTTACATTCTTAACAGCTATATTATATGGGCACCTGTATCATTGCTCTCAAAGTGGTTGTTGTTCTGACAGCAAATAACAATAACATGTTTAACAAGAAGGAAAAATAAATCTATAGCATGTGTTGTAGGTTAGTATAAGAAACAGCTTAGAGCAGAGTCCCAGCTTCCTACCGGCTTTCCCTGTATTATAGAATATGTTCTCAGAATTTACTGTATGGTAAAGATAAGAGATAAACTCAGTCTCAATTATCAAACAAAAATCACAGAACCTTGTGCATCACAATGTTACAGTACCTTATTTCCTTTCCTCACTAAAAACACCTGTCCATTTCAGATAGTAAATACTTAATCTTCACTTGTTTGTGGTATTATAAAAGTCTTGCCGGGATTTGGAGTTTGTCTGTTATTTTTGTAATGGTTCACTACCTATAGGTAGACGTTTCCTGTTACACTATAAAACCCTAAAAAATCAAAAGGTTTATCCCATGAAGCACACAAAATGTAGACTATTTTTGTTTGTTTTGCGGGCAAATGTATGGATACTTCATTTGTAGCAGTTATTTATTTTTGTTGTTAATTAAATTATGTTTATCCGTAGCTTATTTGTTGCCACTGTATCTTTTTGTTCTGGCACCCCACCTCTGAAGTCAGGAAATTAACTTGGTTATTTTTTTATTCTGTGTCTTATTTTATACTTTTTTCCCAGTTGTTTCTCATCCTAGTTCTCTGCTACAACACGTTCACCAACAGGGTAGGAACCACTACTGCAGTATGTGCAGTTTCCTCTGACCCATTCACTGTTAAACTGCTTCCCAACATATTGTCTAGCAAGAGTTTGCACTTGTCAGAGACACACAGCAATACAAGCTCCCAGCAAGCTCTGAATAATATACTGTAAGGTCATGGTTTGTCATCGTTATTGGATTTTAACCTTTATTGAAAACCCACCTTTTTTCATGTCTTTTACTGCACTTGAAATAATGTAGCTGTAAAGTTACAATGGTGCAACAGAGGAAGGACCAACATTGCAAACCCACAAACAGCAAGACTAACCTTCTGAAGACCCAGTCTTCGCTTAAAAAAGGGTCAGAGTCTCAGGTGTACAGCACTATTGCATCCACATTGACCTTATATCCATTTAGTTAGCTTTTCTTGACTGCAGGGAGAAAGAATGGTTTCAGGGAATAAGGCTGATAAAAACTAAAGTAAGACAGAGGAGCAGAGTAGAGGTCATGGCTACAGACCACAACCCAGGTGTGACACTGCTGCTGTACCCTTGGGAAAGGAACTTCATATGTTCACATACTGTAAACTAGATAGGATTCAGTACCATATAAATTATGTTGAATTACATAAAAAATAAAGTTTGAAACATCACTTATCCCTGCTTGGCATTCCTGATTTTCTTGTGCAGTCACAGTATGGAATGTCCTTTGGAAAATAAGAGGCTCCCTGATACTGGGAACATATGAAGAAGATACAGTAGCATACAGTACTGCATACATATAGCATACATACATACAGCATACAGTTGCTGCTATGCTCCTCTTCGTGTGCAAGGCAGCAGCATTACTGTGGACACATGGCACAAAATTGATAAAACTATGTTGCAAATGTGTCATTTAGATGAAATGGTCCCATTTCTTTAGCAGCAAATTTTTCATGTAATCCATTCTTGTTAGTATTATTTTAAATATAATTATTTACATTTTATAAGTAATGATTTAGCCTGGCCATGCTTCTTTTATATGCCATAAAAATAATAATAATCATAGTTTGTATGTACTGTACATGAATGTTTACATTAAGCACTTTTTTATGTTATCAAGGCCAAAGGGGGATCTGTGAAATGCTGATTGATAGGAAGCTTAATAGTTTTTTTATATGACCATTTTTAAATCTTTGCTACATTAGGCTCAACATTATCCTTAAACGTGTGGAGAACCCTGTAATTTGGGGAAAATCTATGTGCAACTTTACATATTAAAAAAGCTTTCAAAAAGTGTGAAACAATATAACAAATTAATTATTAAATCTATGACATGGACTGTACCAAAAATCACCCCCTATTGTACCTTTTCACCAAGGTACTGTCAGGGGTCTTTGCCATGTGGAAACAATATCTCAGTCCTTAGCGATTTGCTCCTAAATTTTATTTTGTGAATAGTGCTAGAGTTGGAACACTCAATGCATTTTGGGAAGGTTTCCATAGTATGAGGTAAACTGGTTAATTTGTGGTGTTAATGTGTTGCCTGAGTACAACACTACACAATATAGTGTATATTTCTTAAGGAAACAAATAAGAGGCATGGATTGAATTGAGGCATTGCCAATTAAACCAATTTACAGCAGTTTAGATTTCAGTCACAATATGAGGAAAACTAAAAATAGTGTGGACTGCAATGTCCTTGTTGGGAAAAAAAAAAGATTTTGTATCACTTTTCAAAGTAATAAGCACCTTTCTGATTTTAATGTGACCTTTCTGATTTTAATGGACATCTCATTTTCTTTGTGTGGAACATTTGTTACAAACTTCATTTAATCCTTAATGCCCAGATTTTGATATTCACTTTACACTACAGTAACTTTCTCACTTGTCAACAAGAAAATGCTCTTGATCTTCATTGCCAAACACTATTTTTTCTTATAATGAGGGATCCCATCCCATTTGGCCAGGGACCCCGCTGTATAATCAAAACTTGTGCCCCCTGACACAGCAGCAGCCGGTCTGTTTTCACCCATCACACTTTTCAACATCTGCTGATGTTAAAACATGCTTCAAACTCATCTAGGCTTCTTTTACCTACAGTATGAGAGGAAAGTATGCTGCTTCACTGACAAGCGATGCCCAATTCCTTCAGGTCCTAATGCCTCCTGTCAGACCTGATTCAGCTGATCCACACTGTTCCTCTGCAGCACACTTCACGCTTATTGAGCCTGGCAAAGCCATGATTGATGCCCCTCAGTACAGCCCTAAGCTGTATTTCCATGAGAATCCCTAGGTCACCGAGTCCTACAGGTCACAACAGTAGCACAGTCCATTACTAATGAATTCCCCCACAGTTCAGCTCTCTCTCACCCTCTCCTAACACCTGGAGGTCTAAATAGACTGAAATTATTTTCCTTCTAGCTCTTCTTCATTAGCTCAGGTGTGTGGCTAATTCCACACAGAGCCTATCCCAACTCACTTTGTTCATGCGGTATTTCACTCCCTCTGAGAACTTCTTACTCATGAAGAGCAGCTGTGTCTTATTTTGCAGGTTCTCTGAATTAACAACTGGCCATCCTGACAGTACCTGTGCACTCATGCTTTGTACCTTTCTTCTTTAACATTCATTTAATAATAGGCTGCTAGTTTCTTTGTGTTTAATGAGTGCTTCCACATTCAAATAAATACTGTGTGCCACATGATAGTATAATTTCAGCACATTTCAACTGCTTTTTGTACAAAAAGCAATTAATGCAGGTACTGTAATACACTTAATCATATTCAAACTTTTGGAAATAAGACCCTTCGACATGAATACGCCCTCTATCTATAAAGCACCCTTTAACCACTGCCTATGATTTGACATGTTCCCCTTCCCAATCCCTGGCCTTGCAACAGTCCTCCAGCTTTTCCACCTAGGAAAATTGAAGTGGATGTTTATTAGCCTTGTCCTTCAATAAAATTGTTCTCAACAGCCACAATATCTCACATTTACCCTCCTACTGTACCAAAGTATTCATAATCATGAGCAATGTATGCAGCTGAAAGCTTATTGGCTTCAACAGAAGTAAGGAAATTGCAACTTGTTTTAGTCCTTGATAATTTACTGTGATAGACTAATTCTTTAACAGGATGGAAGAGTGAAATATTAGCTTGTAACAAAGAAACACCTTAAAAGCATAGCACAGTACAGATCTAGTGAACATAACCTGCTAAATGGCATCACTGTCTGTTTGCACTGTCTATTTACTTCTCAGTTTCTTTAGTTAGAATTATTAGATTCTTCACCTCACCTACAGTATAACCACAAACATACAGGAAACACCTCACATATAGGAAAACATAATTATTTCTGAAGATCTGTGATTGTATGCTTTATTAACTTTCTAAAATAGAGCAAGAGTTTAGTGTTACTTCTGGCTAAAAAAACAGTATACAGTAGCTGTGTATCACTGTTCCAGGTAACAGCAAAGAAAGTGAAAGTGATCCATAATAAGTCATCAATATACATACTGTATATTTGCAACTCTGCTAAGGTTGCTGTTAAGAAACTGTGTACTCTCATACAAAGTGTATTTGTTATATTTATTGTAGTAAGACTGCATCAGAAGAGGCCTAGAGACCTGTAGCTCTGCCTTAAGTCACATAAAGTTACTAATGCTTTTTGTAGAGTTTGGCTTTTTAATCTCTTTCTGCAGAGCGAATTCAGTGGGAGAAACTCCTCATGTGGAAATCCCTTACTTATTCGTTTAAAAAGTTAAAAAAGCAGCTCAGCTAGAACTATTTCTAGGAAATAAGAGATAAAGCTCCAGTGGTTCATAATGCCTGCTGCCACCGTGTCACTGTGATGCATGAAAGGCCGAATCTCTTTATGGTTAGGCATCCCTGCCGAAAAAGCACCAAAAAAGAGTTGATAGATGAGGATTCTGTCAGGTTGGCAGTGGTGGACTGAGAAAGGGTGTAGTTCTCCTAAACACTGGGTACTGGCAGAGAAAGAGTAAAGAAGATTGTCTACAGCCGTCCTTATAATCTGTATGAGAGAAAAGAAACCTTGACAGAGGACTGGTGGAGTGGAAGAAAGCTTTTCACTTTCTATCCCAAAAGGCCATGGTTGTAAATGGCCCCTAAGAGCATCTTTTAAATGGATGGTCTGAGAAAGTTAGGGCAAGCTGAAAAATGTTCCAGATCTGGAATAATACTGTCCACAGTAGAAAGTGGCACGGAGAACTTAATCATGAGAATAGCAATATTATAATGCGACTGGTGGAGATACGTCGATAACAGTGACAGGTACAGTAGATAAAGCAGAAAAGGGCTTGGGCAAAGTGAGAGACATTCAAGACAGCCGTGCAGCCTAGAGAACACTGGCTAGGTTTAATACAATATGTTTTAGAGAGCACAAAAAGGAAAAGCTAAGAGCTCTTGGGACAGGATGTAGTCTCCTGGTGAGTTAGTGGTTTGTTAAAACTTTAACCTCAGGTCAAGCAAGTTGAAAATTCAGACCACAAGTCACTAATGAATAGATGTTTTAAAATTCTGAAAAAACAGATGACAATACTGGGTCATCTTATCAACTTATAAATAAAAAAAGGTTTCCTGAACTGGAAGACTGAAATGAGAATGTAGGTGTTAGTTTTAAACGTTTTATGTCCTTAGAACAACATATTAGAAATCCCACTAAGGTATCTTTTCTTTACCTACAAAACATCGACAAGATCAAATATATTCTCTGGCAGTCATTGTGGGACTAATCCATGTTTTTGTGATATCAAGGATAGATAATCATAATGTACTGTACTTTCCTCTGATACCGCTAGTCCTTTGATTTCATGATTGTATCTTGTAAAAATGTTTTTTAGTTCATGTATTTTAACAACCATGACATTTGAACATATTATCAATGCACTGGGACACATCTGGTGGTCTCCAGTCAAGTTCAGTATGTATTAAAAAATATTGTTTATGATATATGAAGCTCTACATGATTTCTAGTGTTGAAACAGTTACACTGTTAAAATAATAAAAACAGTTAAAATAATATACAATATTAACAAAATTACAATACACCATTACAAATTTCTTAAGTGCCTTTCTGCAGATAAAAGTTGAAAAATAATTTCAGTGCTTTATATCTTCTCTGAGAAGGATCATATTTCAACTTTCATTGCTGGAAATTGGTTACTAATCAATAATCAGAGAAGCCTTAAAACTAAAAATCAATAAGAGCCCAGAAGAGAGTCTTCTCTATTAGAAAGCGAAAGCAAAACTTATAGAGTTAAATAAACATTTTAACCAGTATTCCCTGTTTATGTCTGCAATTGATACTTGTAAAAGAAAAATGTCACCCTAGTGTCTTTTTAGAGAAGAGTGAGTTACTTACAATGATTTGACTGTGAAAAATAAACTGTCTCATATGAATAATAAAATACAGAAGAAAACCCACAACACAAATTTAAAAGTAAAAAATGAAGATAATGTTCACAACCATTACCAATCATTCAATTGCTCTTCACCAAAATGTATTAAAAGGCAGCTTTAGAGGCATGTCTTAATACTTCCAGTTTGTTCTTCTGGTTAGGTTAGGTTATATTCATATCAAGTATCAAGTAAGGCTACCCAGGTAACCTGAAAAGCACACCAAAGAGAGCTATACATGGTAAAATTCACTGTCTTCTCTTCTGAAGAGCACACAATGCTTAATCTACAAGGAAAAAGAAAATTAGCACTCATCACTACCATCTCCATAAGTCTTTAACCTATCCTGCTGGGAAAGATACCCAGACTTTTGAGCAGTACGACCTAATTAAAAGCCAGTAAATAAACCCCTAATGAGCCACTGTAGGTGCTCAGCACTGCCTCCACAGACCTGCACCTGTGCCTTGTCAGATCCCTCCCAGTTCACAGGACCAAACAAAGCAAAACACCGCTTTGCTCTGCTGTAAATCAAGCCTTTGCCTATGTTACCCCGCTTAGCATAGCAGTACTAAAATGTTGTTCCAACATCTCTAACATCCTCTTCTACATATTATTAATACTTAATATATATGAACATATAGTAATATAATCAATTTACATTTGCATACACTATGTATCAATTGTAAATGTATCCAGTGTCTGGCTATTGTCCAATGTTATTGTTATCATCATCATTATTATTATTATTAAATCTTTCTAAAGATTAAAGCAATGAGCATGACATGTTGGATATTCACCTACAGATTCATTTCCTGATTTAATATAGTGTACAAAATAAGTTATGTTTTATTATGTAATTATAATATTGTAAAGTAAAAAGTAGTAGGAAAAGTCAGATGGCCTTGTTTTTAAGTGGGTTCTCATTCAGTAAGCCCATTTAGTAAGTCATTCTTTCTTCCTACTTATTCTTTGTTTCCCTAAGCTTTTGAAATCACCAAACTCTCTTCATACATTTTTTTAAAAAGGAGATTACTTTATGGTTTTCCTTTTAAACAAGTGTCGGAGAACAAAAACAATTTAAATCTGAATTTTTTAACCTTGGCAAATGTCTTGTGGGAAAACACTGCACAGAAAATGACTAATTAAGCATCAGTAAGGATAGACTGCTTAAGTGCAACAGAACTGCTAATTTGTAACAGCATTTAAAAATCACACAAAGGTCAACTTTAGGATTTCTTTAACATAGCATGCAGATTTTGTAAGGTGCTTTATAAAACCAAATAGGTTTAATCCCATAAAAGACTACTATATTATTTCAAGACAGAAACATACTCCTACTGTATATGTCTCACATTCCTTCTGATTTTGTCAGGTAGTACTGCAATTTACTGTCAGGTAGTACTGCAATTTACTGTATTACTGTAATGACTGCCTTTTCTAATTATTATATATTATATTCATCTTTATAAATACTCTGAAATAATGTGGCACCACAATGAACGACAACTTTGAGCTTCTATAGGACCCTGATCTGGACTTTGAATAATGATCTTATAAAACCAAAGTGTTATTTATAATAAGTAAATAACTATAAATGACATTAAAATGAGCCTTTCTACATTAACTGTGGATGAGATCTGTACAAATCCAGCCCCTTAAAGATTTCAGCTTTAACTATTAAAATAAAGCGCCTTTATAGGAGAAACACAGCATTTCCAACATAAAAGAAAACATTAACCTCTCAAGACAAGTTGGTGGTAAAGAGAAAACTCATTATACAGTTTCATGAGGAGATTTGTTCTGTTTATAACTGATTACAGCATAGCATATAATTTTCCTATAGTGAAGAGATTATAGAGGTAATTTGCCAGGAAAACATTAATCTATACCTAAAACAGCAGCTTCTGAAGGGTATTTGCACAATTGAACATTATCGACAAAAATAAGCAAATAGTCAATTTTCACATGTATGTGATCCAGATTCTGTGATGGTCAGTGTTTCCATACTGTATCTTGTGAAGTTAACATTAGGATCTTTTTTGAAGTTGTAAAAATATATGACTAGGACCCATTCATTCTACAGTTTCTCCCCCATTTTGAGAACAGGTTAAAATGTCCATTTATTATTTTTTACTTAACACTTATCCATCTTCATGCATTTGAAATAGGTTTTCCAGAAGTAACATGCTTCAATTGCGATTGATGGTTTGGAGAATAAGTTAGTAAACTTCCCTTTCCATCTGTTTTCTTTAGTAATCAGTCTCAGATCAGTGCTTCAAAGATCCAGCCTCTTTCCTTTTTTACTGCTAAAGGCAGGGGTAGTAATGTCAGTAATTTGTAACAATCACCAGAAAGTTTTATCGTTCAAATATTGAGAACAGTATCACAAAGATGATGATGGTTTGAAAGGATAACATGGATTGCAGCAGTTTGATTTTTTGTTCCATAGATTCTTCAGTTGATTCTTTTGTAGTCCTTGTAAAGTGCATTGGTGACGTTTCTATCCACAGTTCAAAAAAGCATTTCGAGTGTACTTGGATAGCTTCACTGTGGTTTTAATAGAAAAAAAAAAGCTTCATAGGGTAAGTCAGCTGTCAGGTAACCTTTATGGGTAATAAAAAGCAGGCTGAGGCACAATCAATCAGTGGATTTCTCTGTTGATTCACAATAACACACCACACACATGCATACACACACACAGACACACTCAAGGTTGCATATGACTCAGCACATGTGTCTGTGCCTGGATCTTAAATGGCGATGAATCTGCCGGAGATTAAAGGAGCCTTTCAGAGGCTCTGGTTGCCACATGACAGGATATTTGCAGCAGAGGCAAGGCAGGGAGGACATGT
This sequence comes from Lepisosteus oculatus, assembly GCF_040954835.1. Classification (NCBI taxonomy): domain Eukaryota; kingdom Metazoa; phylum Chordata; class Actinopteri; order Semionotiformes; family Lepisosteidae; genus Lepisosteus; species Lepisosteus oculatus. The sequence continues at coordinate 32,921,257 of NC_090700.1, forward strand.
GCAGATGAAAACAGCATAGATTTTCCAATACATGTAACAAATCAATACTGTCTCCTTGAAACAAAGGCTGCACAGTACATTTCAGAGCTTCTCTCTCTCCCTTAAATGCAGCAGCATTTAAGACTTGTGGCAAGGAGCTCAGACAGGCTGGCTGCAAAAGAGTAGCTGCCTGAATCTCTTGGACATATACTTACAACTATATATACATATTCATATATATAGTTTTGTCTATGTCTGTATAAATTGAAAGTATGTTACATATGCACACGTTAGATAAGTCTGGTGTATGTATGGATGTGGATTTTATATACAGTATGGTCCTGGAATGGTCAAAACAAACCTGACACAATGAAGTACTAATTTTGACCCAGGCAACAGCACAAAATAAAGAAATATTAAGGAAACAGTCTCTAATGTTTTCATAGAAGACAAGAATTTGTAAAGCTCTTACAATAACTTTGATTGTAATAGCTTTTTTGTTTGTTTTTTGTTGTGCTCAAAGTATCCAAAAACTATGGCTAGTGCTATGATACTGTTAGTACATTTATTAGCTTTGTCATTAGAATATAGTTGCAGTTAGCGGTGCCCAGTTTCCTGGGAGTAGATGTTTATCACTGTACAAGCCAGAAGATACAGTAATTTAAAGCCAAATCTTGCATTTAAGACAATGATAACAACATTTGCATTCGACAGTATATAATATAAGTCAAAGCTGTGTGTTAATATAATCACTTCTATGTATATATTTTTATACTGTATATGCACAAAATTATAGCTTTGGGTACTATAATTATGCAGCTTTAGAACGTGTGATAAATTTCTAATTTCCAATTGGAGAAATCCATAGGTCCATAGGCTGGAGTCCAGAAAGTGCAGTCTCATATAGTTTTGTTTTTGCTGTTTCTCCAAACAGATTTTTTCCTGTGGTCTTTTGGTATGATTATCCTTTTGTCACTTTTGGTTGTTTTGTATGAGATCCAGGTCCTTCTTAGCCTTTTGAGTTCCTATGGAAAGGTGCCAAAACTGGTTGCTTTCGTGTCTATGACTACATGCACACACTCAGATGCCATACCTGTAAAGTATGGGCTGCTCTGGTGAGCTGGACAGAACACCAGTGGAGGGTAAGGTTGGAAAGAAAAGTGCAATTACAGTTGTTTATCTTTTTCTACTTATCAAACAATTCCAGAAAATCTCATACACTCATATTTTTCTCTCAATGTTACTCAAACTCAAGAAGCACAAAGGGGTATCACCTTGGCTCCTTTTCCAGTCAAAAAGCTACCCAAAACACAAACACATCAGCCTTGATAGATACTGCGGCATTAGCTAGGAATTATAAAGTATTTTGGAATGAACTAGTATCACACAAGAAGGTTGGCATTTTTCTCCCCCACCAAAAGGTCTTTGCGTGCCTTTAGTTTACAATCAGAAATCTTCTCTTTGTAATATCAATGAGAAAAAAAGGCTATTCCTTATTTAAAAAGGAAAATACAGGTAATACAGTTTAGCAGATGAACAGAAGTTACATATCTACATGAAAATATAAGAGCTTACAGACCCTGTATAAGCAGTACACTTGGTTCTCTGGCCTTAAGAAGAAGCCACTTTAATATTTCAATGAAGGTGCTTGGCACAAATGGGGCATAGAGTTTATTCTAATAAAAATGACACTGAAGCAGAGTCTCCAAGCATTTAAGATGATAATTTCAATATTGCCCACAGAACTCTTACAGCAGTCTTTTTCATCTCAGCTAGTTTTCTAACAGCTGACTCCTGGTGAGGGTCACGGTGGTAACAGGCAGAGCAGGCCAGACCAGACATCTCTTCCCCCAGCAACAGTCTCCAGCTCCTCCTGGGGGACTCCCAGGCACTCCCAGACCAGAAGAGAGATATAATCCTTCCAGCATGTACTGGGTCTGCCCCTAGGTCTGTTCCCAGTGGGCCATGCCTGTTGCATCCCCAGCAGGAGGCAGTGGGGGACATCCGCACCAGATGCCCAGACCACCTGAATTGACTCCTTCCAATCCAGAGTTGCAGCAACTCTGCCCCATGGTCCTTCCATACTGCCGAGCTCCTCACCCTGTCACAGACAGTAAGCCCTGCAACATTTTTTAAAGGAACAGTAACTTCTTCTTTAGGAAAAGAATTGTGAGATACAGGAATATAAACAGCAATTAACATGTTGTTCTGAAACAAGATCTGTAAGCCCGTCCTGAAATGTATTGAAGAAAACTATCCAGCATTTCTAAAGAAATACATCGTATTTTGACCCATGTGTAAAAGCAATAAGACCAATCCGAATAAATCCAAGCTTAGCAGAATTTTAAGGGATAGGGTGAAGCTTACATCCAGACCATCAGATTTGTTTCACTTTTGTTTCTTTGAACAATTGGCAATGTTTTAGTCCCAAAAGAGAACTTATTATAAGCCTTCTAATGTCCTGATTTCTTTGACCATCTGGTATTCCACTACAGTAATTTTACCTGAGGCAAAATGACCAACCTTCAAGTGGATGAACCCTGAAAGTGACCTACAGTATCAGTGTTCCAAACAAAAACCATTAAATTAACCAGTAGCAAAAACTCACACAGCTATAAAAAGACACTTGTTTTTTTTATATATTGCACATAGCGTTAATATCTCACGCAGAAAAATATATATTGTTAGATATGTATTACCATTATTATTACTGGTTTTGTTTAAAATATTGTAAGTACTGAAATGCATGCCACAAAGAATGTTTCAGTCATGCAACATTGGAATAATAGAATAGCTGATTTTCTTAAAATGCGTTTAAGAGGAAGTATATTATTTTACAGGTTCCACCAAAGTATCTCCAGCATTTGAGAATGAACACAACTTAAGAAGAAAAAAAAAGATAAAAATAAATGAGCACACAAATCAAACTCAAATTAATGATACACATATCTGTTGGGCGGCAGTGAACTAATCTTTGGTGACCTGAAAAGTGAGCTAGGAATGTCATTTGCTTTTATTAAGTTGCAATGTCACAGTTAAATGTCAATATGGTTCTTCCAACCTACAGGAGCTCTAGTTATGAGAGTGTTGCATTATTAGAGCAGAAGCCCCTGGTAATATATCACATATGAATTTGGAATGCAAATAAATAGGGAAGGGAGGAGTTGTTGGAAGAAAAAAACGGATGGAATGATTCATCACCATGTAGCCATTTTAATTTGCTTCTTTTTCCCTCAGGTTTGCGTCTACATAATGCAGGGGAAAAGAGCCTTTTAGCTAACCTTTGTCACAAAATCAGGCACCAAGCACAGTTGAAATGCGGAGCCAGACAACGACAGACACATGAATAAACAAACAAATAAAAATGATAGACATTCATTACGCTTTCAATGTTTGCAAGCCTCCACTTCACTGAAAATCTAGCTCAGGAAAGTGAAGAGTGTCACACACTCCTTTGCTCTTCAGGCACAAATGAAAACAAATATGGCAGGAAATTATAGGGCAAATGATCAGGCTAGTTTTGATACTGATGTCAGCTGAAAATAGCATGTGTCACCCCTATGGGTAAATTACTCACAGGTGCCATTAAGTGTCCCTTACATAATGCTGATCACAGCATTCCTCAGATAATTCTGATAGGCTGCTGGAGGTTACAGCAAAATCGACTGTGATCTGTAGACTGTAAACTGTAAGCTCAACAGGATATTTTCCTTTTGTGTTTTTCATTATCTTGGGCCTTCCGTTTTGATGTACCCAAGAATGCAGGAAACAGTAAGAGAAAGCACACGATTGGTACTCTTTGGGGATGCAAAGAAATGCATTTTATCTTCAAGGACAGGGCACAAGAGGGGCGCAGAGGTTTGAGTGAGGTGTAGGAGAGCTGAGGGATGTTTGGGCTGGAGTCAGGATCCCTCTATGCTACTTTTTTGGCTACTGTTTGGCTACTGTTTCAAGCAGGACCACAACTACTGAACAGTCACACAGATAAGACTAACTCCATGCAGACACCAAAACTAGGATGCAGAATTAGAGGATCTGGGACATGGAGAATCGGAGGTGGGGAAAAGGGTGGGGAGGTTGAGGGGTTATGCGTTCCCTGCATACTCTCTGCTCACTTTTGAGATTCTCTTATCTCTTCCTGGATCCATGTCTTGGTTCCATATCCTCCAAAATTGGAGGCTGATCCCTTTCCACCCTTCCCAGCCCCCCACCCATGGCTAAATTATCCCAGCTGTTATACATCCGTGAGCATCTTGGTGATGTTGACGTAATTAGTGTTAGCCAGAGTACAGTTAGCTGTCTTGAGGTTCTCCTCTCTGAAGTCCTCATTGCTGTTATTTACTCCCTCTTGAATTTCCATGTAGTCTGACTTGCTGATGGTGGAGGCACTCCTGCTCTTCTTCAGCTCCTCAGAAGAAGGTATTTTTGGGACACTGGTCACCTGCAGATACTGGGCCTGCTCCTCACCCTCCGTCTCTCGGTGGTAGAAGTAGTTGAAGTTGGACACGATGACAGGCACAGGCAGGGCAATGGTCAGTACACCAGCAATGGCACAGAGTGACCCCACAATCTTGCCTCCAATGGTAGTGGGAACCATGTCACCATATCCTACTGTTGTCATGGACACCACAGCCCACCAGAACGCATCAGGGATACTAATGAACTGAGATGCCTCCTCATCTGCTTCAGCAAAGTAGACAGCACTTGAGAAGAGGATGACTCCAATGAAAAGGAAGAAGATAAGTAGTCCAAGCTCTCTCATGCTGGCCTTCAGGGTCTGTCCCAAGATTTGCAACCCCTTGGAGTGTCTGGACAGTTTAAAGATACGGAAAACCCGGACCAGTCTGATGACCCTCAAAATGGCCAGTGACATTGCTTGCTGACCTTGCTGGCCATCTTCAGGCTTCTCAGCCAGCTCTGTTCCCAATGTGATGAAATAGGGAATGATGGCCACAATGTCTATTATGTTCATGATATTGACAAAGAAGCCTGCTTTGCTTGGGCAGGCAAAGAACCGTACCAGGAACTCAAAAGAGAACCAGATTATGCACAAGGTCTCCAGAATAAAGAATGGATCAGTAAATGAGGTGGACTGATAGCTGGAGGTACTGTTTGAGTATGGCTGGTAGATGTTTTTTCGCATGTCTTCCTCTTCATTGCGAAAAATAGGCAGGGTCTCCAAGCAGAAGCTGACAATGGAGATGAGGATGACCATTACAGAGATGATGGCGATAATCCTGGCTGGCCCTGAACTTTCAGGATATTCAAAGAGCAGCCACACTTGCCGCTGGAACTCATTCTCAGGAAGCGGTCTTTCTTCTTCTTTGATAAAGCCCTCATCTTCCCTAAATATCTCAATGGCCTCTTCCCCTAACTCATAAAAACGGATCTCCTCTGAGAAAATGTCCAGGGTCACATTGACTGGCCTCCTCAACCTCCCGCCTGACTGATAATAATAAAGGATGGCATCAAAGCTGGGGCGGTTCCTATCAAAGAAATATTCATTCCTCAGGGGGTCGAAGTAACGCATCCTCTTTTTGGGATCTCCAAGCAACGTCTCTGGGAACTGGGAGAGAGTTTTGAGCTGCGTCTCGAAGCGCAGCCCTGAGATATTGATGACCACTCGCTCGCAGCACTCATGATCAGCCTCAGGGTCATAGGTGTCTTGAGGGTGGCCAGGAAGTGCAGCTGCCTCATCTGTGGGGTCCCCAGTGGCTACTGTCATTCTGGAAGGAGAGAAGGCCTGCACGTCTCAGTGGAGCTGAGGTTGTTTTGTGTGTGAGAAGTAAGGGCAATGTGATGAGCCCTGTTTATTATTTTGGTGGTTGAGGACCACAGGGCCACAGCCTGGTGCACCTTGAAACAACAAAAAAAAAACAACAAAGTAAAATTATTTGTTTAATGAGTTGGAATGTTTTAAATAAGAGCTTCATTTATATTTTGATTTCAAAGATATCAAGTCCAAATATGTCTTTTCAAGGAGAGTTTTATTGGAAGTATTCTTAAACCCATTTAAGTTAGACATTTATGCATACTTTTATGTGACAGAGAAAGTACCTTAGAGAGGTTCTCAGCAAGATGCCCTTTTGAGAAATGTCAGGCCTTGTTCTCATGATATAAGTGATACTTCTAGCATTCTTAATCTACATTTCAGTGTGCCTAATCAAAATGAACTAAACACTTAATTTTTAATTATATATACTGCAGAACACATAATGTCTTCATTGGAGCCTCAGAGATAATCTCAAGAATTTAATGAGAAGTATGCAGAAGAGAGGGAAGAGAGGCAAGAAATGCTCAATTATAAATGCCCCAGAATATGTACAGTTAATAAAGGTACTGAGAAACAGACACAGAAAAATATGCACAAGTGTATCACAAGTTCATACAGTATAATAACCTGCACCAGTTCTGTGGCAGTGTCAGCAGTTTTATAAATAGGAGGAGGTTGGCTATTTGTGGAAAATACAATCAAACACACATACAGTAATAAATTATTGTCAAGAAGACACCTGTGTTCTGAAACTAGGACTCAGTTTATCACTGTGTGATAATTTTGTGGTGCAGTCATGCTCGGTGAACTCACCTCTGCACAAGCCATTAAAATGCACATTACCAAGTACAGTCACACACATCCATACACACACACATTGATCACGTCAAGACATACTGTAAACATTTGAGATAATTTTTCAGTTTTTGAAAAGCTTGTTGAATCTTAGTTAATGCTATGTTATTAGTTATTTGACATGTGTGAGATTAACCTATAATAATAACAACTTAATCAACTTATTTTCTGAAGATGTTAAATTCTGAAGTTTATTAAAATGATTGTACATGTCTGGGTCTGCCAAAAAAATATTAAAATGCAAACAGGTTTGACATTCAATAAATATGCCCAATTAATGATTGTTATTACAATTATATTTTTAATCAATACCATGTATTTAAAGCATTTGATTACAATCACATTGGGTCGTTTTTAAGTATCAGACATTTCACTAGATTTATTTTATTTGATGACTATTATAAAACTTTACAACTTTAAATATCCTGCTTCACTGTTAAAAAAACCCTCAATATATTAAAGGATTTTACCAGCATTAAATTCATTGTATCCTTCTCAAATATAGCTCCTGTATTTTCCTTTGGCTACAGTAGTTCAACAGTAACAAAAAATGTAATTGTCATTCCTCTCACATTTAACTTGAATAAGTTTAACCTCTTAATAAATAATCTTCCGTTTTATATTAACTAATCTGTCAGAAATATACTGTATATATATTTATAGAGGTTTAGGCTTTTCTAAGAGTGAATACAAATTCTAATGCAATGTTTAAACAAATTTGTTGTTAAATAGCCAACCGTGAAAAGCTAAGCTCACCTGCTATTATGCGTCGCCTCCAGCACGTATAAGCCAATGATGTGGGTTTCAGGTCTCGGGGGACGCCTGCTTACTCTCAAAAAAACCCAGTGCCAGTAATAAACCTCCAATATTTTGGACCTTAGTCTCAAATCCCACGGTCCACAGTCTTTCCAGGTCCTGACAATCATTCAGGTACTGCTATGCAGTACCACAAACTCCCCTGCATCCGCCGAGATAACTGGTGTCGGGGAGATGCGGGAGGGTCTGCGCCTCAGCCCGCCGGGTTCTCCGTTTGAACAATAGCTCGAAGCCCGAGAAGCAGAAGGCGATAGGAACGGGGATACCGATCTTGGAGGAGGATAGCGCTTTATCTCTTCAATTATGCTTCCTCTATAATGGTCCAAAGATGCTAAGATCAGCAAAATTTGACGTCCCCAGTGTCCTTAGGAGATATGACGTTGCCTGCAACAAACAGCAGCAAAGGTAGTCCTGATACACTACACAGAAGCAACATCTGCAAAAACACAAGGAAGGGAGGTTGCGGGGAGGCGTTGCTTTTATGTAATTGTATCTATACAGTCTCTTTTACATGATCGGAATTGGACCTTCAGATCTTAAATCATTCAGCATGTTACATTTTTGGAGGTTAAACATTTTGTATTCCACCTGCAAGAATTTTAATTCGTGGGCTGGGAACAGTGAAGGAAACTGGTATTTATGGCTGGCATTTTTTGCACCTTATTCATTGCATCAAACAGATGGAAGACTCCACCACTACAGTTGTACATTCTGACAGCGTAACAAATTGGAGCTATCGTTTTTAAAAAAGCCATGTTCCGGGCACCAACGCGTCCCTCAAAGGTTTTTTCAATTACCACAAAGACCACGTTTGTGATAATTTGACATTTTCGCACCCACGTGCATGCATCCTGGCTAGTCCCCTAGAATAAATGTTACTAATTTTGTTCGTGCACTATTTTTTCCTTATGCAAGCGTTGCAGATGCCATTAGCTGATCTACAGTAGATAAACTGCGAAAAGAGGTGTCTACCGTGGCATGCTCAAGCCATGGTTAATTGTTCTGGAAAACTGGGAACATAATCTATGGTACAGATAACAGTAAATCCATGCAATGTCACATAAGCGTATTAAATATGATTGATATTTTAAGCATTTAACTAAATGGCATGCATAAACAAAAAAATCACCCTTGTAAGCCAGTATACAAGATGCAGATCTTCAGACTCAATCTCCACATCAAAACAGGTTATCTTTTGGATGCAGGCGTCTCCGTGCCCTTTTTTTCCTCGTTAATTTGAAAAAAAAAAGGTGCAGCATATGTTTGCGATTTGCGCTCAGGCTTAGGATTTCATTCCTTGCTTTTCACCCCTAGAAATTGCAATAAGAATTACGGCTTAGAGAGAAGTCTGCAGTTAGGTATTGATATGCATACAAAGAGAGTGCGGAACGGGAGAACGAGCGAGCTCCTCTCTGCGCTGTACCACTCCTTACCCCTCTACAGCGTGGGCAATTTAAAGGGAACGCGTCCTGGTGATGTTCTTCACATAAAAAAAACGTGGAATATAATTTTCTTACAGTGAAGTGGGAGAAATATGACATACGCCAAAGCTGCACGAAATTAAAACATTGCTTATTTTTTGGGAGTTTGGTTAAATAAGAGAAGATAGGACAGTGTGGAAACTACACGCAAACACATGAAATTCTGCAACTGATCCCAGTTCATGGTTAATATGATGCCAACCTGAGTGTGCAGGTCAAGCAGTGAGCCGTATAAAGCACCCCCACAATGCCTCCTTAATTAACACCACCTGGGGCAAGGCAAGAGTATAATTCTATTTCAATTGTGGGTTTAATTTAGAAACGTCATTCCAACTTTGCTAGACAGCATCATTTTTCAAATGTTGACTCTGATTATTTAAAAATCTATTTTAAAGAGAGGTGGTTTTGTATGGAGCAATTACAACTAATTGTGAAAAGGAATAACAAGCATGCTAGCGTGATTCTTGCAAATACATTTCTGCACACAGTTTGCTCTGTACACTCTGAAACTAATTGCAAGTTGCTAATGCATCTCTAAAAGCTCAGTAGTGTTCTGAGGTGGAGGATCGCATTAATACACTAAGGAAGTTTTGTAGACAGAATAAATCGGACACCACTTTTGGTTCCAGTCATCAGTAGGGAGCCAGTATGCTGTATATTGTCATTAAATCTATAAGGATGTAATTCTCGGCTGGAAGAAATATATGTAGCTCACTTGACAAGTCCATTAATTTCCTTAAAAGATCTGTCATTTATGGTTCATATACAATTATGTAGAACTCTATATGACTTATCCACACTTCCATTAGTGTCAACGTTTAATATTGCTTATGAAACCAGATGTACTGTTTATGCTTGCGAATATATTAATTGCAAATTAATATTTACAGTATATGCACTGTATTTGCAGGAACAAACATTTGCCAGAAGGTTGGAACACCATTTGGATTATGTTAAAAAATGTTAGTCTTTCCCATAAGGATTAATAAAAAAAGTTTGGCTGCACATCACAGTTTAAAAACCCATTATCTCAGAGTCTTTCAGAAGTAAAAGCCCCAACCAATTAATGCTCCTGACAGTTTAAGGTGTGGCAATGAGTGTAAGGCACCAGCAGACATGAAATGGATTACATGGCTCAAAGCCAAAGTTGCTGGCAAAGGTTCAAGGACCATCTTAAGACACTAATAATAATAGAAAAATAGTGTGAACACAATTGTTCTTCTCCGTCTTCTATTACTACAGTAAGAGCAATTACAATAATGATAACAATGGGGGCAGCATTGTGGTATGATAGGTTTTGAGTTCGATTCCAGATGGAGGCACTGTTTGTCCCAGATCTGTATGGAGTTTGCATGTTTCCCCTATGTCCGCATGGGTTCTCCAGCTGCTTCAGTTAACTGGTATCTCTAAATTGTCCCAGTCTGCGTGCCATGACATGGACTTGCAAAGCCCTACAGTTATAGCACTTACTTAAGCATTGTCTTCTCAGTGTTTTTATGACGATAAATGGAAGTTATAAAATACAGAAGATTTAAAAAATAATATAACACAGACCAGCAGTAATCTCTTTTAAAAAGAAAAACCTTCTCGCTTCCAAATTTACTTTAACTGCTACTACAATCCTCTGTGGCACCATCTCTGTGACCAAAGCACTTTCTCCAACTAGAAACCCACTGCTCCTCTTACCAGCAGTGAACCAGGAAAGGCTACACCCTGAACACAGGTGTTTTCAAGCTTACTTGATTGCTCAGTTAATTAGTTAGTTATCTGCAGAAGGAACAGGGATGGGGAGGGCTCACAATGAAGTGTACACAATACAATAAGTAAGGTGAGAATGACAAATAAAAAATGTGAAATTTAATAACAGGTTGAAGGCTACTAAAAGTTTTTAAATGACAATGTTTTATGTAACCTATTAAGGAAGGAGAAAAGAAAGGTTGTTTTATGCATAAAATGGAAGTCAGGGTCTTCCAAGTGGGCTTACCTTTAAGTGAGGTTGGGCTCTTTGATCCACAAGTCATGACTGCTACTGGATAACATCACTATCCAACTTTGACCAAGACTCTCAAAGTAGCAGTATACTATTGACTTGTGTCATCACTAGTAGGACTGGAATTAGTCAGCCAGGGCTCATACAGCTTCTGGTGAAGCAGAGACCTCAGCATCTGAAGGCATGTGATAACGTCAGTGTAAGCATCTCATTAATATCTCCTCCAATAGAAACTGAACCTTGCAGGAGAGTAGAGCTTGCAGTGTGTCAAATAACAGCAGAAATGTCCTGTTTTCTAAGGGGAGTCAAACTCAAAAAAGGATATATTTATATGAACTCTACCTTTTTATGTGCTTCTCTGATGGAACTAAACTGTCAACTGACATCTTCAAAAATAAAGATAAAATAATAGACCAATAATCTCTTTTTTTAAAATACTGTACCTGACATAGATATTGTACCTGACATAGATATCTCCTGTTCATGTTTATTTCTGCTATACTGATATGCTGAAGACCATAATAATCCTGATAAATCTAAACAATGCTTTTTAAAAGGGTATAAACAATCTCAATTTAAACAGCATGATGACATTTCCTTCACAGTCAGTGAAAGGAATACTGTATATAAATATGGTAAAACACTTCATATGATTGAGGAACATTGGCACAAAGCAATAGACGTTGAATAAAATAACCATCAGCACTTTCACTCAGAATACAATACAGACTAATTGAATTTCAAATATGAAGGCCATCACTGCCAGTTCAGGGATAACAGAACCGATAACTTGAGAAAAAAATGGGAAGAAAGCTATTTTATTTTGTGTTAAAGCACAAACATAAACACACAAACCTTCAGCAAAAAAAAAAGTTTAAAATAAAAATCGATTTCCTAAGTCTTAAATAAGTTCTTTTTTGGCTTCTGTAGCCTTGTCAGCTTTATAACTGTGTTAAAATTGACTCAGTTGTGTTGTAGATTGCTGTAAGAATAACTGTCTAAGTGAAAGACAGAGAACTCAATTTCTCTGCTTAGCTATCAGAATAAGCATACATAAATAAACTGATAGAGCCTAGTGAGAATTAGTATGGCTGCAAAATTAAAAAGTACTCGAACTGACAGAATATGTCTTCAGTAATGCAAAGCATTCTGTCAAAACTACAAAAAGTGACTTGTAATGTGCTCGAGTATCGATAGAACAATTTTAAGGCTTTATCTTAGGGAAATTTAAAACATAGCTCCACTTTCCACCCGCATACCCAAGACATTTTATACTTAATTGGCTTCTGGGAAAACTGTCTGTAACTTCTTCATAGGCAGGGTAGATCTAAGCAAGCTGTTTGACAACATAACAGGGATGATACTTTGTCAAGTCATAAAGTTTTCCTGTAAGTATACAGTACTGGATGTCCATATACAGTACATTCTTTAGAAGAATGTAGTTAAAGGTTGGTTTAGTAGGGGTGGCATAGCATAGTGGTAAACCTCTGACCTCACAGATGTGAGGCTGGGGGTCCAGGACCATGCTGGAGGAACTGCTGCTACACCTTTGACCCAGGTACTCAACCCCAGCTGATTCAGCCCATTCAGGAGTATAGATTAGGAACCTCACAGGTTTTGCAGGGGGTAATACTTGTGATGACTGGCATCAAATTACAGGTAACAGATAAGTTGGAACCAATAACATTTGATATTTTTTACAATAAAGTCCAAAAAACAAGAAAGATAAGGGGGTCATTTACTTCCATGGCCCTAGTAGCAGAATGCTGCCACAGCACGATGCTCAAGAACAGATGCAGTTTGTGTTATGGCGTGACAAGCACTGTAGCAAGTCACACAAGGCTTGTGGGAGGGGAAGAGGGGAATAAAAAACATATATTTTTTTTAATGGAGACATTAATGGTTGAAGTAATCATATTGATAGTCGTGGCCTTATTTTATATCGGAAAAAACACACAAGAAAATGTACAACTGTACAACAAAGTGCTTGCCAATTCATAAGTAGATTTGAAAAGCTCTTTCCAGCAGGTTCTGCACCTTAAAAAGCTGCATTTTCTCCAGCTTTCACTCTACAATCATACTGTCTCCTAATGGTTTTCCCAGGCTTCCCCTGATGGCCCATTCATTATTTATGAGAGCATTCCATTATAAAGACTGCATTAACTGTGAGCCTTCATTGCTAGAAATGACAGTTGATATTCACTTCACATTAGCTTTCCTTGTTTAATTAAAACTGCAGTGTGCCCTTTTCCTTTATCAGCCTTTGGTTTAATCTCATAAGGAACAAAACAGTGTAACCAGGCAGTTTCACACAGCTCCTAGCCATGGCTCTTGATTGTTTTTTTTAATTGCTATGAGAGACACAGGTAACACAAAGAAGAACTGAAAAACTGTATAAATGTTACTGGAATTAATACAATTCTTTTTCTTTGACCTTCAAAAAATTAACACATCCTTGGACTCAAAACCATATTAATTCCTCTCCATCAAAATCAGCCAACTATTCTAATCACTCCAAGCCCACTGTGAGATGTAATAGATCAAAAGGATTGTTGCAACATTTACCTGGAGTCGATGTCTTAGTAAAAGTTTGAGGTAGGGTTAGACAGGGTAGTGAGAATCTCATATTGTGTGTATGGGTCTCAGGTTGCAGACATTCCTGAATGAGCTGTCAGAACTAGGGTGAAGCCAACTCTCATAAAGAATAAACACGTGTAACTACAGTATATAGCATGATAGAAGTAACTGAAACATTGCTATGGAACATTAGCAGGGATAAATATACTGTAAAATAAATCAGTATATTTTTTACAGGAGAAGCAGGCTAAAAGAGATCATAGGGTAAGATTGCATTAAAAAAAACCTGCAAGTTAAAAACTAAACAAAAGAGTATTGGTAGTTTTGGAGCTATATGGTTTAAATTGTAAAATTGAAGTTCTAAGAGCTTAAGACCACCTAGTGCGGATATGGGCACATGTGATACAAATAATATGATAATATTGATAGATTTCAATTTTATATATAAATTAGAATGCTTGATGGTAGGCCAAGGAAAATGAAAAGGAATATTGTGATGGAGGCTAAAATTAGTGAGAAGAAGTTATTTCAGTGCTACAACAGTAAAAGAGCCATAAGGAATGAAATTCAATTATATCCAAGAGGATCATAGGAACATTCTAGAAGATGAAAGGGAAGTTGCTAATGTACAAAATAAGTGTTTCACTCAGGTGTTTAGTAAGGAAGAAGTCAGCAATATGCCTCAGGCAGTAAAAGGCCAAGGTTCGGCATTAAACAGTATTTTCATTAAAGAGGCAGAAGAATTTTGGGTACCTGAAGCACTTATGAATAATTAATCCCTCTGGCCTAACGTATCTTACTACAGTTCTCAAAGAAATAAGACATTTTATTCAGAAGCCATTGACACGACTATCCCATCAGTCGCTCAAGAGAATTGATCATATAGTGCTCACCTATTACTTGAAAGGTTATGGGAACAATTATTTGAACTACACTGGAGGATCACAGTATATACTGTATGGATGAAAATGATATCCTAGGAAATATTTAACATGGATTTAGAAAATGTATGTTTTGCCTAATAAAATTCTTAGAGTTCTTTGGAAATGCAACTGCAGTAATGGATAGACAGATAACATGTTACGTATATAGTGTGTTTAGAGTTTCAAACCGTTTTTGATAAAGTTCCACATAAAAGGTCACATCTAATTTTAGAAGCTGTCGGCATTCAGGGAAATGTGTGTGTCTGGATTACAAATCAGTTAATAGAAAACGGAGAGTACAGTTGAGGGGTAAATTGCTGAAATTGGGGTGATGTAATTAGTGAATTATACCAAGGATCCAACCTGAGACCGGTAATTTTTAAAAGTTATATCTATGGTCTATAATTTTGGATCAATGAACTGCTAACCACCAAACAGGTAAAGGATGTGAATGGCCTCCTCTCATTTATATCTGTCTTTATGTTCTAATGGGTTTTCTTATTGACCTTATTTAAGACCTTATTCTAGGAAAACCTAAACAGGTATAATCACATCTGGGTGGTGGGGGTGGTGCTGATTCAGAGCTATCCTAATTTCTGACATGCTGTACAGACCTTGGATGCCTCATGCAAGACAGGAATTCTAGCTCAAAGAGCAAATGAACTGAAGAAAGACGATCACATCTTTCTGACAGCCCCTCCAGACAAAAGGAGCTTTTGTCATTTTTTAAATAAACTAGGCAACTTTCCAGTTGATACCAAAATAGAATGATTAGCAAACACCAGAGAAGATGCTGGACAGCTGGACAAGAAATGGTTAACCAGTGTAGAGAGTGTAGGATTGTACAAGCAGGTAGAAAATGCATAAATTATAAATGCAAAATGGGAAATGCTGAGCCAGAAGAGGCTATTTATGAAGAAGACCGTTGCAGTTGCAGTCATCAAGTATAGCTGTACAGTCTGCAGTATCTGTACAATATAAGATATTTTAATTTTCTTCTTTGTTGTCCCAATGCTTTGATATACAATAGCTATGGTAGTTTACCTATTGTCCCAGAATTATACTACAAAAAGTCTATTGCAAGAGTTGCTTGCAGCTTAAAACACGTTCCACCCAACCAGAGTTTTAAATGTAAATCAGGCAGCTTTTTATCTATAAAATGTAAAAATATAGTCTAATTGATGCTAAGAAATCTTTTATTACCAAAACCACAGACCTAACTTTGAAACTAGATTTCTGGGCTGTCACACACATTATTATTTCTTGTGCAATTCATTACTGTATAATTCATTTAAGTAATTTCAAATGATAAAATATTATTCTCCTGGGCTGAAAAAGAAAATTGTCGAATTTTTATTGATGTTAAATTATATTATGAAGGTATTATATCACTTGTGTTATTAGGTAAGATGTTATGCAATACATTGCATTTTATTACCCATACTTTTTCAGTACAGTAAGTAACAAAAGAAGGGAACCGAATTACTCCATTGTAAGATATTTGCTGATAAGATGACTGGCAAAGTAATGAATGCACAGGCTGTTCTTAGTTTCCATTTCTGAGTCTCTGCAGTGCTGTGTGAAGAATGGCCCCCTGTCATTTGCAGTCTGTGAACAGGTGTTCCATTTTCTCTTTTCTTCTCCATCTCAGTGAAGCAGGTGCAGACAATGGCATTGTAGGGCAACATGGGAAGGACGAAGCTACCTCAGCAAGAAAGCAGAAAGGTCCTGTTAGTTACAGAATCCAGCTTCAGACCACTGGTTCAAACATAAGGACATTCACTACATTGTACTAAACAAAGTTTCAAACATTGACACTGTTCGTATGGGTAGTAAAAAAATGTGTGGAGAAACAAATTTCAGCCCTTATTACATTTCTCTTAACTGATGAGTTCAACATGAAGGCAAACCAAACTAGTTTTGATAAGGGTAAGTTGAATGAATTCTTGCAGGTCCTGTACAAGGCATCTACATGTGGTTTGGGTGCCTTAAAAAACAAACTAGGCAGTAAACTGGCTGAAGAGTGCATAGGAAGATGATGAAGCAGGAGTTGCTTGGGCCAAGTTTGGGAGGTTTCACTGTTTTGCAGATCAGATCCATCCACCCATTTTCTATCCTCTTCATCCAGTACAGGGTCACCAGCGAGCAGGAGCCTATCCCAGCAAGCAATGGGCACAAGGAAGGATACACCCTGGACAGGATGCAAGTCCACCAAAGGGCACACACAGACACGAACTCACAATTGGGCCAATTATTCCGAAAGCCAATTAATCTACCAGTATATTTTTGGAATGTGGAAGAAACTGGAGCACCTGGGAGGAAACACACACAAACACTAGAACATACAAACTCCATGCAGATCCCGGGAATTGAACCCAAGGCCCCAGCTAACCACTGCTTCTGCTAACCACTGCTCCACCATGTCACCCCTGCAGATAACAGATTTTAAAGGGTCCTCCATGTGGGCAGAAAGTAAAAAGTCATGGTTACCTCATAGACACAGGGAAGAAATCTTTAGAAAGAATAGGAGATACTGTATAGCTGAGGGCAGGTTTTGCTTATTTTCTTGCTCACGCACAAGCCTAATTTCTCTGTGAAACAGACCACATGCGGTGCCCTTTAGAAGTAGTCAAGAATTATTTAAAGCTCACTTTCCTCCTGGCAATGAATTATAAAAAAGATCAAAACTCACACCGCCTTACCGGCTCTCTGCTCTGAGTTGTTTATCCATCATGCTAAATAACGAAATAGTTTTTAGATGATTATTGTGATCGGAAAAATCTTATACTGAAGCCATCTTTTGTTCTAACAATGTATTACAAAAAGCTAATACCATGGATCATTGCTCTGCTTACTGGGTGAAGATATTGTATTGTTGTTTAATCTTAGATTTGCCAAATGAAATTAGGAAGTGTGGCGTCCCATTCCACTGTGGAGGTGCCACAATATATTTAACACTTTATTAACAGTATATATATCATAACATATTTATCACCAGAAATATATTTCTCATGGATTCAGGAAAGCTCTTTTTAGATAATAGTCAGTACTTAATATGCTTAGTAACCTTATTACACTGTTCAATGACTGCCATGCCAAACAAACTGAAAAGCATTTTCATTCAAACTTAAATTTTTTACCAATTCTGTTGTTCAGAAAATATGACTAACTTTAGTTGCATGATTATATTTCAGCAAAGAGAGCTCATCTAACTTTATTTTTAACAGGTTTTATTTCAAATTTTAATATTGTCTCTTTTATTTCTGAAGAGGATGATAGGTAATTTTTACTCATTTGACCCGTTTCAAGTGCAGACCTTCCAGTAAGTGTTTCTGTGTACTTTTTATGACTCCCCTGTGTGCGTGTGCACCAACTTTCCATCAGTTGTTTTAAGCCCCTTCAGGGAAAGAGGAATCTGGCTGGTGATAAATGTAAATGTTGTGCCTTAATTAGGTTAATCACTAGTATTCATGGGAAACCAGGGTGAAACCAATGACTAGATGCAGAGGATGTATTAATACAGTACCTGACTTACTGAGAAGGTAGAATTGATTTTAATTATATAAATTTTAAAAAAAATGTTTTCACTTTAACAGACACACCTAATAATGTTAAATCATAAATAAAAAAGAAATATAGGTGTATCTGAACAATTATTTTCAAAGAAAAGAATTACATCTCAGAACTTCCTTAATGATACAGTTTAAGCAATTCCCAAGTATCACATTCATTGATCTTCCTTTCCTAAACATAGGATTTATTTTATTGTCCGACAGAATGCTGTGTTTTCTACAACAAATGTGGTGATTTGTTGTTTTGCATTTACTCAGACAATTAGAAATTGGATCAGTAAATGGAGAGAGTACAGTACTTTCATGGCTAATCAATCAATCAAACCAATCAGCAATTACACAGTATACATGTGGGGTAATTAAACCAAGACAAGGGTAAATCTAAATCATTCTATCGTGTTACACACAAGTTGCTGATCAATCTCTCTCAGTTACAACATCTAGCCAATACAGTTAAATATAGTACATTGACTACGAAATACAGGTTTGTGTTGGCCAACCTCACAAAATCAGAAGTCAGACATGGATATCAACATTCATCAATGCTTCAGGACAAGGAGATATTCCATTAATTTTCTGAATTAAGATATCACTGTTTGTAATGACAGCTTGTTTCTCAAGTGTTAAAATGTGAATAGTGCAGGTCCTAAACTCATAGGAATTAACACCCTACACCAGACATGGTATTCATAGCTATTACAAAGAATGGAAGTTGGAACAGTACTAGGAAACCCTTTTTTAACATCAGGATGTGCAGGTACTGTACACACAGTTTCCCACAACAGCAAGGTTACATTTCATAAGCTGTCATGGCCTTAAGTCTTCACTTAAGATGTGTTGTATAAATATTTTAATGCACAGTCTTGCAAGCAGCAGGATCATTGCCTTGACCCATATACTGGATTTCCACTGGAGCTGTCATTCGCGGTATGGCAGCTGGGAAAGGTGCAGTATATTTTTAAGACCTCATATGCTGATGTACATGTGTGAGATTCAGCAGACGTGGAGGGCAAGCTTAAAAAATGAATTTACAGCCCGTACACAAAAGAAACCTTAGCTTGTATGCATCTTAAAAAAGTTGGAATGAAAAGAATTGAATAGAAAATGTAGATGTATTTATTTGAAGTACAGTATTTTGTGTTAGTTGTTAATCAGCATGGCTTACCACAACGACTCTCTTACTAACCCCATGGGAGTGATGACCATGCATTTGATGCACTGAACTCTGCCCTTGTTAAAACCCTTTGCCACTTTTTTGCAGTACTAAATCCATAGGTACTGTAGCTTTGTTGGTCTCAAGCCCACCAAAACATGGCAGAAATCAGACAATTGTGTAATGGGACTCTAGACATTCAGGTCATCACTGGCTGATAGACAGAGCCCAGGTTCTGTTTGTTTTTTAAATTAAAAAAATCTTCAGAGTACATCTCAGAGCTTCTGGTCCTCTGATCATTTTAAGGGGAAAACTGATACATGCATTGTATTTAGACATATTTAGCTATATCCTAACTTATTCTAATGTTTACAAAACAGAAAGAGATATTTTTGTTTTGCCTCGTAATGTGCCGATACTGGAAAGCCTCTCACAGTATAAGCACAGGTTCTGGTGGTTACTAGAAAAGGACGCAACAAATCATTTGGCAGCTGGAGTGGATGGTAACAGCTGACACATGCGCAAGGCTTGTGGAATACTAGGAAAGCCGAGAGATCCTGTGGTCACATGCTCCTCTCAGCTGTAGACAATTTAGGCATGATGGCTCATGTAATGTAATTGGCATTGGAATCTGTTTTATTTACTCCTTATGGTCAATTAACTCCAGTATCACTGCATTCCCAGGGGTGGCCATGCTTTAACAGATTATCCTTGGCTTCCAGATATGATGTAGAGAGGTTTTAGTGAATGGTACTTTGGATGTAAGACTGCATAGACCACACACACATATGAAGAACTGTTCAATCACAAATGTTTAAATAGCTTGTTAATATTGTGTCTGAAACAAGACCATAGTAAACTAGTCAAAAATAAAACTAACAAACAGAAAATTGTCACCCCTCACACACATACACACACACACATGCGGTTTATGTAATCCTCACTTTTATTTCAGATTATGAAATGCAACTGATGCTTGAGTCTCATCACCTTCATGCTCACCTTGTTGCTATGGTAACTGTCTTCAGAAGCGCCTCTCCCCACATGCAGTGCTCAAGAGAGTGTCTGGTGACGGTTTCATACACGGGTTTGGCAAGCAGTCTAATTGGAGAGTAGAAACTGATTAAACAGATGCTCTTCCTTCCCTCAGGAAGATTAGGGATATCGGACATGGTTGACAACAACATGTGCTTAGAAAATACTTCTCACTGCAGCAGAGTAACTCAAACAGCTAAAGCAGCCATCAGGCACCAAAGTATATCCTTACTTTTAAGATGGAAAGACTGCACCTGTTTTCACAAAACACAAGCTTTAGAGTATGACAGCTAAGAACTGGAAAACGAAGTTTAACTAGAAGAAGACATTTATAAAGAAGATAAGATATGATTGATTATATCTCATAACATTTTAACCAACATATTACATTTTAATGTAAAATTCTGCAATAAATTCCATTTTTCTAATAGATATTTTAGAGTCCATAATATTACTATGTGGTGATAATTTTCCACTTCATAATTTTAAATGTATATAAAGCATTTATGGTGAATAAGAACATGTTAAAATCTTTTGATTTTTTTCAACAAACCTCACTTCATTTTAAGTGTTAATTATTACATTAATATCAATAAATGAAATGGTTTTTGCTTATTTTTATGTAACTTGAACATAAGATGTGTCAGACCACTGAAAGTGAATGCATGAGAGTTGAGAAAAATTATAATATGCAGTTCAAGACACAGATCCAAAGTAGATGGGTGTAACTTTGTCAGGATCTCCAAGGTCTCATTTAATACTTCTTGAACTCCCTATACTTCCAGACTAAAGGGGGGTGTCCATTTCCAATGTAGCTCCTTCTCCCTGATGTCACATGACTGAAAAAATGTCTCTCTTTCTTGTTATTTTGTTACTTGTTTTGTTATGTGAAATTATCCACTGGGAGTACTACACAGGTGTATACACTGCTGTTCCTTCATTGTGTATTAGATGCACTAAGAGAAGCACCAATGCATATACTGTACAGTATCCCAGCTGTATGTTTTGACATCTCTGGATTCTCATTCCAAATTCTATTTTAATACATTTGGTGGCTTTTGTTGATGTGTTACAATTCTTCTCCACTCAAATAAATATTTCATCCATTTTCTATCCATCCATTAATTTTTTCTAAAAGGATTATCCAATACAGCATCACAGGGAAGCTGGAGCCTATTCTAGGAGCAAGACAGGATACACCCTCAATGGGATGTACCAGGGCACACACAGACACTCACACCAGGGCAAATTTTCCAGAAGCCAATTAACCAGCATATCTTTGTACTGTGGGAGGAAAGTGGAGCACCTGGAGGAATCCCACATAAACACAGGGAGAACATATAAGCTCAAGGCAGATAACATCCCAGGAATTGAACCCAGGGCCCCTGTGCTGCAAGCCAGCAATGCTAACCAGCATGCCACCCATTAGACAGGCTTAGCTTCTGTGAAATATTATCAAACATTGTTTAATGCAAATCTAATTATACCCTGGATATTATGTTGTACTGTATGTTAGTTTGTTTTCTGTTATGTTATTTCACAGTTCTCAATTCATAATTATATGTTTTATCAATAATACAAAAACATACCAATAAGTGAAGTATTAAATATTGTGAACAATTGCAGCTTATATTTATACCTTGTGTAAATATTATATTTTAAAAAAGTAAAATGCATCCTAATTATTTATCAGCTACTGTATTTAAGCCATATACAGGTCCAAAGTTGTGCTTTGAGATTTATTGATTTAGTTTATTCCCTGGTGGGTTCCCTGAAAGCTATTTCTGATTTAGAAGAATAAACGTAATTAAAAACCCTCTGTAGCACATCACATCTGAAAAGGAAAATATAGATGCTCTTCACCAGAGGATCAGTAAAATACATATATAAATTGTGGACTGAAACAACATTTCCTGATTCTAGATAGTTTTTGGCTTAAGGAAAGCAACCAATGAAGGAACTTCAGGTTTTCATGTATTTAATTGTCTACAGTATTAAATTAAATATACCCTATTGATCTTTTGCTTATTATCAATTAAACCTGCAAGAATGTCATGCTCATCACCTCAGAAATTATCAAAGAGCGCATAAGCACGCTTTGGTTTTACATTCAAGAATTTCTATTTCTGTTCATCTGGTCAGATGTTCTCTTTTCCACCATAAATTCTAAGGCAGACTGACACCTTTAGTACATGAGCTGTCTGATCTACAATATGCTGCACATTAACACTTACATTTATAAACCTACATTTTGACGCTGTCATTGACAAGTGGTGAACAGAATTTTCAAATTAGCCAAACAAATCGTAGCAGAATGTCTGATGTTAGATGTACAATGTTTGTATCATTCTTTAGATAAAGAAGTTGTCCAGACATACTGTAAATCATACTTTAGAATTGATAGTATTATTTTGGTTATACACAATGAGGTGGCAATAATGACCATGTTACAATTAGATCAGCACACCACATGCTGCAGTTCTATCTTAACTGATGAATTTTGGTATCCCCTCCACTGGGATTTTAATACCACACCACTGTGAAATGAAATATTTCTGACTCAGTTTCAGACTAACTTGGAGGATTTTCTTGAATTTAATTATGGTATAGCTGCTGGTCTTTGCATTCAATGGGACACAGTCAAAGACTTCAGGGAATTCTATCGCACTTGCTTCCCAATATTCATCCTCACACTTATGAATTAGAAATCGTGACGGCGTTTCTAGAGCATGCTTAACAACTCATTTATTTGTGTACACTACAGTGGAAACTATTCTTAGCAGAAATAATTTGATTCCTTGCTTGGGCATCTCTCTGTGTTTTGTAAAAATGGAACTAGGCAGAATTATTTTTTTATGACAGTTGACAAACAGTAGCCACTTAGTATAGTAGCTTTGTGACTTCTTAGTAATGAAGGTTTCTGCTGACATTCCTACCGGAACATTGGAATGGCAGGAATTGCTTGCAGGTCCTGTACAGATAAACGATACATTTTGAAAGTTTTATTGTAAGTGAATAAATATAGGGTAAATAGAAAATGTTTCTGCAATTTTTTTCTTGAGCATAGTCTTTCTCTTGCAGAGCCCACCATTCTGGAGGCCTAATATCTTTTTCTTTTTTTCGCTCCTAAAGTTTATCTGACTTTTTGTATTGTTGCTACCGGAGTTAAATGAAAATAAAGGTGTGTATGTGTTTACCTACAGTATTAAAAAAATGTTTCTTTGAATTATTTGAGAACTCAGGGATTGCTCCCAGGACGCCACAAAATTTCACAACAGACAATCTCTAATAGCACTTTTATTTTGTATAGAACAGTCATGGTAATTATGGGAGCAACCACACTGCAATCCATCATACTGCCCTCCACCAACCATTAGTTCCTCTGTCTGCATATCTGCTACCACTTCATTCAATTTTGCAAACAGAGCTAAACTGCAGTTCACATCGAAAAATACAAATAAAAAAGCAAAGACTATTATAGCTTAAGTTCATATATTCACATTTGTTTAGGACAGTGTGCCACAACTATAAATGTGAATGGAACAAGCATGACCCCCATGTCCCTTAATTTTGGGCAGCATTCATTTGGGCTCTTTCTAAGCACTTCTAGGTTTCTTCGCAGCAGTAGCAGCATCAGTACAAGTCTGTGTGATTACAAACAAGTGACCTGAATTCTGGCGATCTTTAAAACTATTCCTTTAACACTAGATTATGGTGAATCAGGTTCAGAGAAAACGGTGAGCATGTCAGTGCCAATAATAGGCACTGCAAGAAGAAGGCTGTCAACATCCGTTGCTGAAGGCACCTTGTCTCTCTAGCTAGGGATGGAGGAGATAGATTGGTGTTTTCCCTCGCTCGAGAGACGAGAGAGGCTCTGACAAGCGTGGCGTGGAAGGTAGAGAGAGAGGCAGGGTTGCACCTGTTCGGATTCAATGCAGTCGGGTTGGTTCCAGCCCTGCAAAAGAATGCAGAGGGGATGTCAAGCATAACACAGAAACTGTTAAGACACCAAGAGATTTGCGTGCAGAATCAGGGAACAGAGTGCAGGCTTCTTCCTTTCCGTTCTGATTAAAGTCAGGAGCCAGCAATTCTGAGCTGGACCTTATTTACTCAGGCCAGGACAGCCATCTATGCAGAACTGCACAACGTGAAGAGAAAAACATTCTATAGATTCTCAGCGCTGGATGGACTCGTGGTTAGATGCCAAGAGGCTGACCGAAACCCTAAATCCCAAAGAAACAAAATATGCAGCTGCCAAAAATTAGAAATTGTTTTAAACTGTCATTGATGTCCTTCTTGATGCTTGTTTATGGCTTTAATTGATTAAATTAATGACTGAAAAATTGCCCATTTGAGAAATATTTCAAATTTTTAAAGAAAATATTCATACACTGAAATTGTGGCCAGATATTTCGAGAAATATTGCAAACTTAAGATGCAACTGAAGACATGGATCTACTTGCATGCTACAGTATATTGTGACAAAAAAGCAAAATCCCCAACAGGCTGTCAAAACCATTCAATGGAGTCCTCTTTATGTATAGAGTCTTTATGTATAGAATCTAGTCTATCTAGTCTGTTTTGCTGTCTATCTGAATTGGACAACAGACAAAACAAACACTATTCATTATTCCCCCTGTGCAGTGACTAATGCCAATACTTATTTAATTAAAAAAGGATTCAGGATGTAATGACTGCATCAAGATTAGATTCATTCTTCGTTTCCTGGCACATTAACAGTGCATTGGGATATGCAACATATTGTGCTGAAATAAATGTTAATATCAGTGAAAAGAAAAAACATCTTCCACAAAGCCTGCTCAATCTTTACAAAAATGCTAGATAGTTGATTACGAATACATTGCATTTCAACATTTCAACACTTTTATCCTGCACGTCCATATCCTACGCTTTGCCACTTTCCTGCACTTTCTGCATAGTTGAGTTATATACTGTATAGTATTTTATAGGCACATAATTGGCACGCATTTGGGAAAAAAGTAACTGACGTATATTCATAAAAAATACAAAAAGTGTTCAATTCAGTCGTCAAACATCCATCCATCTCCCTGTTCTGAGAAAACTGCTTATTCCTGAAGATCATAGTAACCTGGAACTTTCCTGGAAGTATAGAGCTCACGATGGGGGAAACATACGAAAACAAGTTACAGACACCATTTAACCCAGATAGCATTGTCATTGGAAGTTGGGAGGAAGCACCAGGCATAACTTCAAAGAAACACAGGGAGTGCATGCAAACTCCCCACAGAAGTCAGCCTATTCCAGAAACACACCAAGGACCCAAGATTGCAGTGCTCATCACCACAGCAACTTAACTATACCATTTCTGCATAGGTTTGTTAGGTACTGTACAGTATTTTACAGTTCACATAATTGGCACACATTCCAGAAAAAATAATTGAAAATGCCAGAACTGATGACTGTTTCTAGACACCCTCTTCATTTACTTAAAAAAGACAAAAGTTGAAAATAAAACAGATGATCTGGTGATTCCAGAAACACACCAAAGGACCCAAGATCTGTTAGACTGCAGTGCAAATCACCATAGAAATTTATGGAACCATCAGAATTTGTAAAATATTTTTTTACATTTATGTTCCTTTGCTTGAGATTACCAGATTCATAAAACAGGCCCTGGCTCTTGACCACTCTTAGATTCAGTCTGTCTTTTAAGAAGGACAAAAAAGTTTAAAAAGATCATTTGAAAGGTTGCAACAGAGAAAATCCATCCTGCCTAACCAACTTATTAGATATTAGTAACTTTCTGATCAATTTCTTCTCTTTTAATGAAAAAAAAACATAACTGTTCTGAACCTATAAATGTACTTAGCACTTTCAAAACTATACTGTACATTTATTCTCGTGAATCCTTGCCTTAATGTTTTCATTACATGGAATGTGAATGTAAAGGGCAAATACAGTTGTGCATACTAATTTGGATAAAGTGCAGTGGTATTTGCATAACATTTCCTATAAATTCTTTTAAGAATGTTTCTTATTTAAAATATTACTGTATATAAAATGGACATTTATTACATTTCATTACATTTTAATGAACACCTGCTTAATTCAGACCATACTGTAGCTATTTTGCATTCAATTCAATTTTTGCCAGGTTTACCCAATTCTCCATACTGCAGATACTGTATAATGAGTGGCTTAATTTAGCATGCAGATATCACCACTTATCAAGTGTCCTTGCTGTGCAGTGGTGCTTTTTCTGCCATCGAGAGGGAGCACTGAAGAAGTCTACTGCAGTCTTAATCCTACTGCTGCAGTGGCAGAATTTGACTGAGATCCAAACAAAATCCCAGTACATCTTTCACAATACACTGTATAAAAGGACAGAAAAACATTGTTGCCTTTTGGAATTTCCAGAATCAGCTGTGCTGCCTCAAAAACATAACCTCAGTTATTTTATGGAACATGAGGTAGATGGGTGTTTTCTGAAGGAGCTGTGTGGAAATGCATTATGTTCTTTTAAAAGCGGAAAAGAACCACCTGCGGTCACCCAAAATGGCCTCTGATGCTAACTAAGAAATGCGAAATGTCCTAGGTTCAGAATACTATTATTATTCAGATTCTTTTACTATAGGTCAGTGACAGCAGGGACATGTGTTAATTAAAAAACGGTCCCAGGCTACAGTACTTTTTTAGAAACATTCACAGTAATATCCAGTATTTCAGATTTCCTAAATATCTGCACAAATAAATGTAACTTAGTGTACAGTATATTTAATTCTCACCATAAATTAAGTGATCATTCATCCATCTTCCAACCACTTTATCCAAAAAGGTCACGGGATTAATTGATCATCATTTACATTTTCGATTACATTTCACTTCAATTTTTAAAGAAATTCCTCTATCCATCTTAATATTCAAACATATGAATACTTTGAATTATGTAATATATAACTATATATCATATATACTGTATATTATTATATAAATATAACTCCTCGTGCCTAGAAAAATTTAGATTTCCCGTTTCCCGTTTTTCTTAAAAAAGCAGAGGTGTGGCTTAATATAGGTTAAGGACACTGTGCATATACTGCAGGTTTTAAACGCATACAAATCTGAACCATCATGCCATTGTTACAGCAGTGTTTCCTGTAAAGCATTCCCAAAGGTTCTACTGTACATACTGTAGTTCCCTTCCAATTAAAAAAAAGGAAATTGTTTGTACAAGGTTCATTGCAAAATTTCGCACACAAAAAACACACCATCAAAAATAATTGATCAGCTTTGAAAGGGCCAACAGCTTTTCTGCATCAATACACAGAATTTCTGAATTGAAATAAAAAGCTGTGCTTTCATTACCTTGCCCACAACGCTTCTGTTTCTGAGTGAAAGCAGCACCCCATGGTCTGTCAGCATGGGGCTCCCAAGAACAGACACCCATCCGGTCGACAAACTTTCCTAGAGTATCAAAGAGACGTGGGAATAAGTCATAGAACATGGGTGCTTTCCTCATTAATCTTTTAATCTTCTTAAATTAATTAATTCTTAATTAATCTTCTTCTGGTCTTTTCTGTTCTGTATTCACAAAATGTATGGTTATCTGCATTGTTAAGCGCCTTGGGACAACCTTGTTGTGAAAGGCGCTATATGAAAATTGAATTGAATTGATGGAAAGACACTGCTTACACATGATCTTACCAAATGTTTGAAAATTTTGATTGCTTAGGCCTTTGTTTTTAATCAATGGTGACAATGGTGACTGACATTGCTCAAGTAGTGGGCACAACTAATTGATTACTACTCCTTAGGAGAGCTTGGCTTGCCATAGAACTACAAACTTCAGTGCTGTCAGTAAGAGACGCATCATCTCTCCAATCATTGCTCACTCTCCTACAACGGCATTTGGAGTTCACAGCATGTCAAACGATGAATGAATCTGACAGGTGGGTGTTTTGGAGGAATGTGTGCTCATATCCTGATTTTCCCTGTATAGCAGTGATAAGGTACATCATTAACAACCTTTTGCTCAGATCGCTGGAAGAGAAGAAAAACAGAAAATACGATTGCCAATTCCAAATCTGAAGAGATTTCTTTTAAATATGTGAAAGATATGTTGTTACCAAGAGTTTTTCCACCAGCAAGAGCAGAAAAGATATCTTTAGCCCTAAGATTTACAAAATAAATATGAAATGGCTAAAAATTGGCACAGACCAGACTATAAATTATAAGAGTCATTACAAACAAAGACATTTGTTATATTGTCAATTTAGTTTAGTTGGGTTTTTTTTGGATGCTAAGCGAGTCAAGGATCAATTAATCAAGCTGTTTCTTGAAAGAATACAGGGTATTCACTTCAACAACATCGCTTGGCAGATTTCCCCATCCTCCCACAACATTTTGCGTGAAGAGCTATCCTGTTCTCAGCTTTAATTGCGCTTCTGGGTATTTTCCACTTTTCCCCTCTAGTTCATGATCCACTGTTGATTTTGAAGAAGTCAATACAATTAATTTTACCAGTGACTTTAAGGATTTTGAATACTTAAATGAGGTCCCATCAAACCCTACTCTGTTCAATATTAAAAAAAGAGGTTTACTTCTTTTGGCCTGTCAGAGCAGGACATTCCTTTGAGCCTGGGAATGTTTCTGGTCGCTCTTCCCTGGACTGATTCCAGAGCAGCCATATCTTTGTTGTGTTTGGGTGGCTGAAATTGTGCTCAGTATTCTAACTGAGGTCTCAATGGGGCATTCTATATCTGTACCACAACATCTCTTGATTTGAATGTTTAATTACACTATATATCCTAACATTCTCTCTCCCTTTGATATTGCTTAAGCACATTATCTAGAAGATGTAAATCAGGTGTCAACAGCAACATTTATGTCTTTTTCATAAGCAGCCCTTTCTCTCGAGTGTTTCCCTTTATATATTTGTCTTTTTTTTTTGCATGCATGCCCTTCTGGCTTCCAACTAGAATCTTTGATGAAAATATGGAACTGGGCCTAACTGAGATCTCTGAGGTACTTCACAAATTACATCACCCCAATTTCCCTGTTTTCTTTCTACTAACCAGTTCTTAATCCAAGTACATGAATTACAAATTATCTCTAAACTAAAGTAAATTGTATTACATTAATGTTAATACACCACACACTTGTGGTTGGTACTCGGCTGTATAGGCTTGGGATCAGGCTTCATCATTACGGGACAATTGGTATACAGTGACCATTCAGCAATGGCGTTAACAGCAAATCCAGTCTCCTCAATGGTAATAAACTTGTGAGACAGGCAGGAAAGCAAAAGCTGGGTTATCGAACATGGTTTATAAGACAACTGTAAATCTGCTATATACTGTACTGTACAGTAGTTCTATGGAGTTACAGATGATAATATTTAGTTTGCTACATCACATTCTGTTCACCATTTACAAAGTATTATAATAATGTATAATTCCTTCTCTTCATGCAAGACCCACAAACTAGGAAAATCAAATTCTTTACAATACAAAATTATGGTTTTACCAAAAAATTGATTGGATCTTATGAGTTCAAAAAAACAGTATAATAATTACCTGGCATGTAGCTTACATAACGATTAAACCTGTAAATTAGGGCATTTCTTGGAATTATCCACTGTTCATTACCTTGTACTAACTTTTAATGAATCTATAAATCAGTTAACCAATTCATAATACTGCTAAACTATTAATTTCATTTCGTGATTATTGTACTGTCATGCACTCTCAAAATAACTTTCCACTGCTACCACTAGAGGGCAGAACTGGATGTGTCTGTCACCAATGTCACCTCAAGGATATTGGAAAATGAGATCAGAAAAGAAAAAAAAGCGCTAGAAAATATGCATTATATATACTGCATACAATGCACGTGCTACTTGATTTTATGTCACAGTTATGTAAATTCGATGTATATGTAAATAATTTTATCAATAGTGTTTCTCCTGTATGTTATATTGAAGAAAGAAAAAAATAATGACTATCACATCATAGAATTACAATTATTTATATTCTCTGTATATCAGTTATATTTAACATTTTGGTGCATAGTGAAATTTACTAACGATAAGGAGATAAATATGCATTCATATATAATTGTCAATATATCTATAACCTCTCTCTGCTTAAAAGTACAAAACAGGCGTTAAAATGCAACTAATGTCTTGATACTGTATAATCACTGACTGTAATACTTTAAATTATGGGTGCTTTGGATTATTTTGACATTCAGAAATTCAAGATCAGGATACAATGTGATTATAAAAGATTGACCATATAGTTATTATAAACTATTGTAGAAGGTTTTTCCTCTCCAATGCCATAGATAAGGTAATATTTCATCTTTATGTGAACTTCATTATCAATTCCTACATTGAACTGACAGAACAGCAGCACTGCAGAGAAGTGACATCATGGAATATGTTTCTGTCTTTAATCTAGCTGGCAGCGCAACACTGAATGCATCCTTAATAAACATGGGGTTAAAATCACTGGCTTTTAAATTGTGCCACATAGCTGCACACATAAGGCAAAGGAATTTCAGCATTGGAATTCCTGAACTGTTGGAATCAGTGACAGTCCAGTCTATATTCAGCTTGCACGACACAGTAAAGGATTCTTTGCTGAATCATTGCAGTGCATTTTTTTTTAAACTGGGTGATGGATTCTTGTCTCGTTTCAGTACTTGCATAAAGGAGGGGTCCAGCGCAAGTGACAAGCCTATTATTGCTCACACAGTCTGACGGGAACGGCACATGATGGAATGTGAACAAGCCACCAGCTTTCCACATGACAACGAACCTCTAAGTTCATTAGAGGAATGTCTACTAATGAAATGTGTGAGCATCTGTAATCAAAATAACCTGCCAGCATGCACATGAGTCTTGTTTATTTTAAAGCCTTGTGGCAATATCAGGAATAAAGGTCAGGCACCTAACTAAGGCAAGAGAAAAGTTATTTTGGGTTATGGTAAAGCTGTCTCAACTGCTTTACAGGTGAGCCTTATCCAGAAAAAATACACGAATCATCCTACAGGCCAGAGTCATCATTACATATACAGCATATATATATTAATCTTGGCAGAGATGAGCCAAAATGGTGAATTAATCAAAACAGAACGCCTGCTTTATTAAAAACAAGATGTATTATATACTTAAATAATAAATATATATATATTTCCTGTAAGTTCTTGATTTTTATTAATTTTCAACAAAGTTTGCATAACATTAAGAGGACAAAAATTTAAAATAATAAATTAAAATATAAAAAATATTCTATGTAGGACAGAGCGAGCTGACACGTACAATTTGATTCTTATTGTAACCAAAGTGAGTCATTTGACTGTTCAGTTACAGTACCTTTAATTACTGAAAGAAATAAGACATTTTTAATTTTGTAGCTAAGCAATTTACCACAAAACTTTGGATCTAAACCCAGTGTGAAGTAGAACTGCAGAACAACAGGCGATGTGTGCATTCTTTATCGTTATAACACTGTCAGTCTCTATAGCAAAAAATCCTAACTCCACAGTTTCAAAACACAATATCTTCTAATTCTGGTAATAGTACTTGCAAGAAAATGTAGACAATGCAGGGATAGCTGGACACCTACATATAATTGACTTCAAATGGATGTTTTAATTTTTTTTCTAGAATACTCGAAAACTTTTGGACACAGGCTGCAATTCTAATTTTTCTTGTCTAATTGATAGGACAAATAAAAATTATTGTATTACGCACAGTATGTTATACATAGAATTATGCCAAATGAAATTAACAGGCATCGTACTTTTACAAAAATGCAGAAGGACTGTATGTAAAGAAAAGTTACTAAAACTTTTGGTCTACCTTTTTGAGAGTACTTAGGCATTAGTGTCTAAACGGCGTTTAGTCTGCTGCAATTCCGTTCATCTTGCGTTTCCTGTTTGTTTAAGTGCTGTTGTACAAAAAAGGGCAAATTCACTGGAGAGAAACCTAAATTAAATCTGTCAGAAGGAAATTATAATAGCCTGAGGTCACGGGTGCTTTCATGTCATTTCCTGGTTGGAAGCCAATGTTAAACAGATTCTCGGTTTTAGAAACTGTATGACAAGGAACCATGTGCAGTAAAACAATTTGAAGCAGAGTTCAGCACTCAGCTATAGATAAATCAAATTTAGTTTGATCTGCAAACACATCATTCTCTGTGTGCTACACATCAATAAATTATAAATCTGCAATCTTTCCATGAATGGAGGCTCTGAGCGCTTCTTTTCTACGGCTTATGCTGGAGGCATTGCTATAGACGTTTATAGACATCTGGAACAACTGCTTGACTAAGTTTTTAGAAGTCAAGGCAAAATATTCAGCTGCTTAACCCATGTCTACAAACGTACTGAATTTTAATGTTAATTTAACTAAACACTTAATGGGATAACTGTTAAAACCACAGCAGCTCACATCTAAAAAGAATACAACAAAGTGAAGACATGTTAATAAGAACCAATATAAAATGGACCTTAAGACAAAAAGTGGATACCTTCAACTGTCAGATTTGTGCTTGGGATTTCCTATGTATTGAAAGGAAAAAAAAACTCTTTCAATGTGCAGAGGATATTGGAGGACAAAGGGAGTATAAGAGTACCGAGTGAATCCACAATTTTGGAGTCTGCTAATGTTTATATGGCAGCACTAGACTGCATGTATCACCTGTGCTGCGTGCATACACGTCTTCACTCACTGGAGGTTGATTACTTATTTTTACGCTTTAATATAAAAATTGTACAGATATGTTTCTTCCTTTGGCCAGGAAAAAATCTCTTCTCCTCCCCTGTATTTGGGTTATTGTTATATACTGTATGTATTTGTTATTTGCAATAGAAAAAGAATAAATAAGTACTGGAACCTCTTGAAAAGGAACTTAAATCTTCCAGACCAGCTCAGGAATAAACATGACCTTTTCTGTACACCCTGTAAGAGCAGCTAATTTTTACTACTTCCTTCCCAAAGTGGGGATAACTGCAATTTTTATCAATAGCTTTCTGGCTGACTGGCTCCTCTTACTCTCTCCCCTGGTTTAATAGAAATAATAGATGAGTGGCATTGATTTATTTGGCATGATGTAAGCAAGAGTCAGTCAAGACTCTTTCACGGCTTGTACCCACCTCTCCTATTTGAAAATGTAGAGAAGTCCCTGTGAATACATGGTGCAAAGTACACAAGCTGGTGTCTCCCCATTAACAATTATCCATCTTCTTTCTTCTTCTTGGTCCTTAGAACTACAACTTTGAGTTTTAATTTCCATTTGTGTGCGTATTTGTGTCTGTTCAAGCTTTGTTCCTTCTTTTATTTTTTCTCCAACTCAGATTATTTGAATGTTATCCTAAATCTCTGGCATCCCATTCCCTGTGTGCTTCTTATGTTTACAGTCCTGCTCAGGACATACTGTATGATGCTGTTCTTCCTCTGGCAGTAAAAAGCCATTTACCATCACAAGTATGACATTCCAGTCCTGACCTCTGAAGGATATTGCAATCCACAATCATCCATATGGCAATGCAAGTAATCCAGTCATCAGATTAAAACAGACACATTATTTGTATACTTTTATCATTTGAATGTTTGTGCATTTTTGGCATTTTTAAGATTTTAGTTTTGTAAGTAAAAATCTTTATATCTGATAAAGTGATTATTATAATTATTATTCAAAGTAATTTTGGCCAAGTATGCCTACTTATTTGAGTGCATTTATAAAATATAAATGTATTCATTAGTTTTTCACAGTATAACGGATGTCCCTCTGGGATTAAAATTCTGTGTTTTATCTATTCATCTGCTTTCTTCTTTTATATTGCAGGCTTTAGAACCATCTGGAAGGTTACTGAGGAAACAGAATGGGATACCATGGCAACATTAGCAGGGGTTACCCAGGAAACTGTGGTTGCTATGGAAACTGCATCACTCCAGGCAGAATTAGTAGCATCCACTAGAAGGCGTGCCTTTTCTTTTGATTTTTAGGTCTTGCACCTAAGATGACAGCAGTCCAAAACGACAGCTTTTCCAGTAGTTTGTGCTTAGGTTTCCTTTGTTCCATTGCTTCTTCATTATCCACGAAACGGTGGGACACGTATATATAATTCAAGTATAAACAATTAGTAGTGCGTACGTCAATGAGGCAACACGAATAAATAAAAAAATGATTAATTTGAAGTTGATTTGCTCCCTTTTATTATCCGCTAGACAGCTAGTATCGTTATTTAGTTCATCTTAATATATATATATACTGTTTTTCTAGTTTTGGTAAAAAATAACTTCAGCACAATAATAAATGTTTTTTTTTAAATCCTTCACATTCATGTTTTGCCAATAAACTATCCCTTAAAGTAAGTTTTACTTTTTTGTGTTGCGATTATTATTGTTATTATTATTATTTACAAAAATGAATTTTCACAGACTTATTAAATTATAGGTTACGGTTGGAATTAACAAAGGAAGCATACATCGCCTCTGTCAGTTGACAAACGAGAACGAAACAAGAGCTGTTCACGAAAAACCTCATGACCTGTATTATATTCCACGAGATAAAAAAGCAGAACACGGAGCTTGTGATGGACTAGCAAATACCTCGAGTGCTGCTTTTATTCTATTGCGAATGGACTCGGATACTCACTGACTTAACAGGACACAATTAGATACCTATAACGTCGCCTCCACACAACAGACTTGCACTGACACGTTACGATTAGTAGAAGAAGCAGTAGTAATCACTTTGTGTTTTACACATCTGTGAAAATCTTTTTGATATTCACGCAGTTCTGGTTGTTTTGAGTGCAGTTGCTACTTTTGAAGTTGGGTTGTTTGAAAGCACTGGTGATGCCTTCTTCTATAACCATGTATTCCGATTTGCTGAGTGAAGAGGAGCTGCGTGTCTTTTTCAGCTCCTCCGTTGATGTTAAGTGCTGACAGCTGCCAACATGCAGATACTGTGCCTGTTCTTCTCCTTCAGTTTCCCGGTGGTAAAAGTAGTTAAAATTAGACACGATGACCGGGACAGGCAAGGCTATGGTTAACACGCCAGCGATTGCACACAAGGACCCGACGATTTTACCACCTATGGTAACAGGGTGCATGTCTCCATAGCCGACTGTTGTCATGGTGACTACAGCCCACCAGAAAGCATCAGGGATGCTGCTAAAACCAGAGGAGGGATCGTCTGCTTCTGCAAAGTAGACAGCGCTGGAGAAGAGAATGACCCCGATAAAAAGGAAGAAAATTAATAGACCTAGCTCTCTCATGCTGGCTTTCAGGGTCTGTCCTAAAATTTGGAGTCCTTTGGAGTGTCTGGAAAGCTTGAAGATGCGAAAAACACGGACTAGTCTGATTACTCTCAAGATAGCCAAGGACATTGCCTGCTGCCCGTTCCCCTGTCTTTCCGCCAGTTCAGTCCCGAGTGTGATAAAGTAGGGGATGATGGCCACAATGTCGATAATGTTCATGATGTTTTTAGAGAACGTGGCTTTGCTAGGACAGGCAAAGAATCTGACCAGCAGTTCAAATGAGAACCAAATTATGCACAGCGTCTCCACGACAAAGAAAGGGTCCGTGAAAGTACTAGACAGGTAAGGGCTTGTTCCATTGATAACAGGTGCTATAGGACTCTGGTACTCTTTCTCATCCCGGAATTCGGGCAGTGTTTCAAGACAAAATATAACAATTGAAATTAAAATAACCAACACAGATACAATAGCAATGCCCCGGGCTGGTCCTGAGCTCTCGGGGTACTCAAACAATAGCCACACCTGCCTCTGAAATTCATTAGTTGGTAAAGGTCTCTCTTCCTCTTTGATAAACCCTTCGTCTTCTCTGAATTTCTCCATCGCTTCCTCCCCGAGTTCATAAAACCTGATCTCCTCGGAAAAGATGTCAATGGGGACATTGACCGGCCTCCTGATGCGTCCCCCTGATTGATAGTAATAAAGAATGGCATCAAAACTGGGACGGTTTCTGTCGAAGAAGTATTCGTTCCTTAGAGGATCAAAGTAGCGCATTCTCTTTTTGGGATCCCCAAGCAAAGTCTCTGGGAACTGGGAGAGAGTTTTGAGCTGCGTCTCGAACCGTAGCCCAGAAATGTTGATGACCACTCGCTCGCAGCACTCATGATCAGGCTCGTAGCGATCCAAGGAATGGTGTCCAGGGAGAGCTGCCGTCTCCTCCAACATGTTGTCACAAGCGACTACTGTCATGATGTCTTGCTCGGTGTCAGTGTAGCCAGGGTTAACAATGTTGTTCTTTCTGTGCTTGGCAGACGAAGGCGGAGGCGAGTGAAGGAGGCTGCGGTGGTCGTCCATACAGGTGCTGTGTTGGAGGGGCAGGGGAAGCCGCGCCTCCTCCTACAAGCTCCGGTGAGCCACCGCCACCACCGCCGCTGCACAGCCACCGCGTCCTCTCTCCTCTTCTCTCTCCCCTTCTCAGTCTTCAGTTTCTCAGCCTAGTATTCCCGCCCACGGCTCGCACACCGGGGTTTATGAACATCCCAATTCCCGCCCACGGCGTGCAAATGCTTGGCACTCTTCTCCCTTTTGCCCAATCGGCACCCAAACAGACACAAACACAGGACCGAGACGCGCGTCACCGGTACTCCCTTCAGTCACCACCCTCCAGACGTGACCCCTTTGAATATACAGACAAAACTATTAAAATATATGTATGGGAACTGCTTTAAAATGGCAATTTGCTGCAGTGACCACTCACAATAATAGCTCCTACTGTATGTATCTCTAATGTTAAAAAACCTACAGTAATTTCCAAAAGGGCAATTATACAGTACATGGTCCGTTATTTTCCTATTTGTATTTACAATTTATTTACAATTCAGTGGATTCCCATTTAATGTTTTTGCGCCTTTTTGCTCATGTGCCCTAATTGCTTTCTTGTGATTCAGAATCTTCACTTGTTTGCTTATCCTTTCCTGTGCTAGCGCTTGAGCAAAACCAAAGATCAGGACATTTTTCATTTGGCAGAACTTCATCCCTCGTCAGACAGAAGGAGTCTAAGTATCAGTGAAGATCCTGTTGATTGTTCTATAATCGAGCGCTAACATCCATTTTCTTTTCAAAATGTACATCTCGCATTTGTGACAATAGTGATATTTGTTACTGCGCACCTTAAATCTTTAGTACCGGTGCTCTTGTAAATGAGAACGTGACGGCACGCTTTCCTGAATGCTAATAAGGAAAAACGTACAGGACACATGCTGTATGGAATGCCGAGCAAGACAGGAATGAAATATATTTAAAAAAACATTTTGATTGAGGCGGCTTTCACAAATTACTTAATATTAGAATAAAATAAAATGTACTGTATTGTTTCCAATATATTCAAAGTATATTAGTTAATAAACATTCAATTATATTATTTGCAAATCAATGATGGTGTGAACGTGCCATTCATTTTTTTCCCCTCCTAATACCTTTAGCTCTGTACAGTTAAGGTATTCTAATATTTTTCTCTATTTCTTAGTGTGTGATGAAGAACAATACAGTACATAGGAAAAATCTTCATTTCTGCTTAGTTGTTTTTTTATATTATTTAAAATAATTAATGCAGAAATTTAATGATAGTTGATTTTAAAAACAAACAAAAAATTGTATAGCCTATACTGTACATTGATATGGAACACACCACAGTGAATTACAGTATGTTTTGGAGGACTATTGTGCTGACAGGGATTCTGTTCCAGTTAAGTTAAAAAGCTCCAGTGTTACTGACTTTCAGCTTTCTTATTCAGACTGATGATTTACTTGTTTCTGCATTCTGTCCTGTGTTTGAAATATACAGTAATCCATTTGTGTTGTTTTCAACAACTTAGAACTTTGAATGTCTCCTCAAGTAACTTACCCATATTTCTGATTGAACAGCCATAAATGTATTATCGTTTTTTATATGTATAGACACAGGGGAATTACAATGCAGCATGCGTTCACACTCAATATATTTTTCTTCCTGTTCTGGATGGCAAATCAGTTTCCTTTCAGGCAACACACTTCAGTTAGGATCATTAGACATGTATCTGCACAGTTGCTCTGTGAAATTGATTGGTGGCTGTCCATGGTGCTAAAATGTTAAGTGTCACTGGAACATACATGCTGTTGGCACCCACACGGTAACTCTAAAGTTGTCAACAAACAATTGATCTTTATTGACAAATGAATCAGTTCACTGTCTCATTTCCCTATTCTTGAATCCACATATCCTTGCCCATTGAGAACTGTAGTGCTGGCAATGTGACAGTGTGTAGACGAATTCAAGACACTCCTTGGATTTCTGGAAGCAGTACAAGCAGAAAATCTGTTTCCTGCTGTGACAGTTCATGGATTTACTCAGAGAGGGCAGTTTTTAGAAAATTGTAGTTTCAGTTAGAGAAAATCCAGCATATTTGTTCTTGCTGTTGTCGGTAATGTCACAAACGACCTGCTGAGCAAACAGGAAGATGAACCCTATGCAGTACCTTAGGGGGTCTAGAGATGAGGGTAAAGTTCCCAGAGGGAATGAGAGCTTGGCGAGAGGCGAGGTCTGAGTCGAGTAACAAAAGGTAGGCGAGTAGGTGTCCAATCCAGAAGGCATAGTCAAAAGGCAGTTCTGTGATTCAAAAAGTGTAGGTTAACGAGAAGGCTTCTAATTGAAAAGGGCAAGACAGTAGACGTGGTCGAGGGAAACTTCCGAGGTTCGTTACGAGGAGAGAGTAGAATACAGAAACAAAGGTGAGGTAGAAGCTCCGAAGAAAGACCAATACCAGGCAAAGAGCAGATGTTTTAAGTATTGTGCGAGGAAGAAGGTGCGTTGATTGATGGAGTGTCGTGGTTGGCTGATTTGCAGGAGTGGTGTCGTTTGGCAGAAGTGCTCAGAGTTGTAATTAGTGCAGGTGCGTTTCCAGGTGAGAATGTGGTAGGCAGAGGGCGTGACAGGTAGGGTATACTAAGTAAATTAAACTCAAACAAAGATAAACACATTACAAATTTTGAAGCCATTGATGTAGGTTTCAAACAAAAATTTCCTCCTGCCTAGTCAATCATACATCTGCCTGGAGTTCTATCTTGTGGGCTACAATAATTTTATTAT
Source organism: Lepisosteus oculatus (assembly GCF_040954835.1). Taxonomy (NCBI): domain Eukaryota; kingdom Metazoa; phylum Chordata; class Actinopteri; order Semionotiformes; family Lepisosteidae; genus Lepisosteus; species Lepisosteus oculatus. The sequence goes on from NC_090700.1 coordinate 32,960,504, forward strand.
CAACTCCAGGGAAAAAAATATTTTGTTTTCTTGCTTTTATGACAAAGAGAGTAGGAGTCTTGTATGAATGGATGTTTTTAGGTTTTAACCTATGTTTCCCTGTAGTAAAGCACGGCGTATGAATCACTCTAAAGATCTCTGTACTTGCCAGTCAACTGCCAGCGGGTGGTTGTTTTATATGGTGCAAACAGGGCAGCAGGCTGTCTTTTCCCAAAGAGTCTGCACTCAATATCAATTTATTTCAACACAGTGCAGTTAGTTTGCATTTAGGTTTGCATTAAAGAGCCTATAGCAATGGGTCTTAGCCTTTACTGCACCTGCACCCCTGCATATGTTCTCACACCTCGTATCTGTAACTGTTTAAGTTTAGTTCTAGTAGTTTATAACTATAAAATGAAAGAGATAGACTCATTTATTTAATTTCACAGTAAAATTAAGAATACATGAAAAACCACACACTTAATTCAATTTATCTTAAAATGTCTAGGTTTGATGAAACAAAGTACAGTAGCTATACAGTACTTACTGTACATACTGTACCTGTGTTTAATTCGTGTTTGCAATGATTTACCTTCTAAAAACATCTGGCCTGTCTAGCACCCCCAGAATGGGCACCCCCAGGGGGTGCATGCCCTCCAGGTTAAGAACCACTTGAATAACGATGCTTGATATTGTATTATGATTATTAATGCAGCTTATAAATTGTGAATAGTTTGTAGGTATTTTCAGAGTGATCTCCCCCAGCTCGGATTAGCCTCAGACTATGCAATTGGGGGAGGGTGGTACCCTGCACATGCACCTTTACCTTTCCATTAAAGGCCTACTACATCTGATTGGAAGCACATGGGCCGGATCTCCAGTACATTTTATTCTTCAAGGTATTCATTATTAATGTTTTAGTAATGGAGATCACCATACAAACTTCATATTGTGAGAAACTGCATGGGACACTAGGATTAAGGTAAAATTAGAACATAATCGATACCCATATAGTACATGCCGATGCACATACACAGGAGATTTTGCCTCATAAGGCCTTGTAATCTAGTGGCATTTACATTACTGTGCAATGACGTTAGATTTAACATTTATACCACGAAATGTAACATCTCCATGGAATTTTAGAAATGTTAGTCATCTTCTTAAAATTGAATATGGAAAATATTTTTCACATTATTTATTAGAAGAAAAATAATTTCCTAGATAGAGAATCACAGAGTGCTCTGTTTTTCAATGTTGAATACAAATAATGACTGACAAATTGCACAGACTAAAATTCCACTAGAATGGGACTGTTGAGATATTTATCTCCTGGGGGTGCGCATTTTTTATTTAGTATATTTCGGTTTGAAACAAACTAGTTTGGTTATATTGAGAAGAGCTACCGACAGGTGAAGTTCTTGTGAGTTTGTATTATCTGCTCTATAATTTGCAGAAGAATATACATTTGTAAAATAATTTACAAATAATTATAAATCTATTGAATTTTGACAGTGATTGCGTGTTGATTTTATTTAAGCCTTCTTTACCTGTGTTTAACAGTGTTTAGATCACCTATGTTTCGATTCAGTGGACAAGATATAAAATGCTTTAGTTCAGAGCACTGCATGCTTATAATTTTAAAATGTGTTAATGTATATTGAGATCATCAGACACACTCTTAGAATCTTATGTACTCATGCCAGTACCTCTTCTTGCCATCTAAAAGAAAATGACAGTGAATATACAGGGACTAATGGGTGAGGTTCAGGATAGATCCCTGAACAGTGCAGACATATGGCTGAATTCTCCCTTGAAAAGGAGGTCACAAGTGTGAGAACTACCCTTCAGAGAGAATATTCATCTCTCACTAAGCAGGATTATACTTTTGTAAAATGAAGGGTTTTCCTAGCCACTTCTATTTTTTTAATAAATCTCAGGGCAGTAGGCTTTATCATAAAATTAGGTTACATTTTCATAATTCAGATGCATTAACAGTAACAAGAACTGTTTACCCAGCCAAAACACAAGTATATACATTTTGACTGAATTCTTTTAAAACTGTTTAAATAAAAAAGTGACATTTTAAAGAAATGGCATTATTTATGGAATATAGACGAATGAGTTCTTGATCCCCATCTTCCCTTTGGTCCAATACACCTCTTTTAATACTAATTTGACATCCAAAACCTCTAACCATCAAATGGTCTCCTTCAGAGAGTGGATCTGACCCTCCACAGACAATGAAGGTGATTCCAAATCCTCTGTGCAATGCTCTGTCTGAAGAGGGATGGGGGCACTGTGGACACCTTTTTAAGTTAGAAAAGTTTGTAGTTGTGTTTTCTGTTATTTTAAATGGGGCATATCCCCCATTCCTAGCTGCTACTCATGCTAGATGAGAACTATAAAGTCGCAGTGGTGGAATTGATTTGGTTGGCTGGTCTGACTGCTGTTTAAAGTTGCTGGTATTAAGAGCCTCTGCATTCCTTCTCCTGCCATAACTAGATCCTGGCCGGTCTGGATATTAATTATAGACAGCTTTCAAGCTTTAAGCAAAGGAGTGTTTTGGAGAGTAGGGGGTGACTGAAGGGGTTTTGTGTGAGGTTAGTATTGTTTTCTTGTTCAATGCAGCGGGCGGGAGAAGCAATCAAATACATTTGCTCTCAAACTGCATGAGGATTGGTACCACCCTTATGAATTATTCATGCAGTACTTTACAAAAATATAATTAGACTTTATTTAATTAATGTACTTTCCAGTTTAATTTCCTTTAAATATCTAATACTGGGGTCCTAAAAATCCACTTATAATGGTTACTCTTTGTGGCAGAATAAAACAATGAGATAGCTTGTGAGATTCCTAAGCATAATTTAATTTAATGGTGCAAGCATGTTTTAAATAAATTAATATAAAAATAATGTTCACCCATTCTGTGGCAATCATTTGAAATATAATTTGATATTCAATGTACATCCATTTAGCAACAATACATTATTTGATTTTGGACACAATAACTTTGATTAAATCAACACAAAAGCTTACACAGCTGTGGTTTGCTATTGTATACACACAAGAAGCAAACAGTGCACTTAATTGGCATGGATCAAAACCTTTTTTGTTTTAAGAAGGAAGTTCTCTAATTTAACTTATTTCTTATTCTTTATTAATATCCATTTCTTTATAGGACATTAATGAAGAATTGGGGCATTTTGTAATGAAGAAGTGAGAATGAACACAAATTCTATTTATTGGCACAAACTAACCAGTAAACTATATCACATAGAACAAAAAAAATACAGTAAATACAGAAACATTTTCCATCACTTTACACACATTTAACTCTTTTTCATTGTTCAGTAGAGTCCAGGGCCTGTAAATGAGTCACTCTTCAGTTTTAATTTAGTGTCTTCCTTCATCACAGTCAGGAAGTTTCTTTGATTTTCACATTGTTGGTTTGTGAATAACATCTCTTAAATGTTTGATTGTACAATCCAAAGTATTAGGCAAGATGTTCTAAAAAGGGGAATTAATCTTTCATTAAAAAAAAAATATTTCTCTTTCAGTTAGGATCTTCCTTGCTAAATTGGAGCATTGCAGGTCATCATGTCAATCAAAGGGCATAAACATGTTTATCTGAACAGAAAATTCCTTTCTGAATGATATTGTAACACAAAGTACAGTACCAATTTAAGGTTCAATACAAACAGGCTAATGAAAACACTCTAAAGAACTGACACAATAAGGTAAGAAGAACCATCTTATTGATTTTAAAAGCATGATTGATTGACAAAGACAGAAAAATTGTAAAGTGAAAAAACAGATAAAGACATCTGCTCTAGATATAGTCAGCTGTGGATCCCATCCTAAGGTCTTCTAAGGTTTCTTATAAAATCAGAAGGAATAGATCAAAGTTTACAGGTTTGCAAGATTAAGGAGAAATTAAAATACCACATGGTGTCTCAATCAATCAATCAATCAAGAGTAAACTCTCAAATTGCATGTCCTCATCTTAATTTAAATTAAAGGTGAAAGTGCAGCTCTGATATGAGTTCAAAATACTTTAATATTAAGACACTGAAGACAATTTATCCAATGAATATTAATGTGTTTACTTAAGCATCATTATTGATATTACAAATTTAATTACACTAGGCTTCACCACAAGCAGGATTTCCCAAAATGATTTATATGTTTAACAAAAATTGGGGAAGTGGGCAGTGATGCATTACAACTAAAGACTGTAAATATTAAATATACATAACTGCAAAGTGTTATATTGCTTGTTGTTCGCACTCTTGCTATGGAGTAAGATGCACCTTTTTGAAACTGTACAGTAGTTGGACTTTTTTCCAGATGGACAAGGAAAACCTTTAAGAATGCATCTAAACCTCAGGTTTTCAAACCTGCTGCTGAATCATCTCACTCCATTAGGCTTCATAGGCTATTATTACAATCACCAATCTTTATCCAAAGATCAGTACTAAGGTGAATACAGATGTTGCCAATCTTTAGGAACAAGTGACCTATAAGATTAATCACACCGGTAAAGTCTAAAGCTGATTTTCAATGAACAACTACAATATGTCATCATTTGTTCCTTCTCTGTCTCTTATAGGTACAGATTAAGAAGCTATATGATTTATAGATTAAAATCCTTCTATAAAACTTTCAAGAACTGTTGCAGAAAAGTACTTTTTATTAACGCCTACAGTGTTTATGTTGTGGTATTCTACACACAACATTCTACACAGTTGTGGTATTTTAGTTATATCTAAAAATATAACTAAGGAGATCAGTAGGAGATGCATTATTCTGGGGCACCTTAATATGATTGATATTAATCATCAGCCATGTCCTTTCCTACCATTAAAGCAGTCAGATTAATAAGAAAGTTGTGTTCTTTTCTTTTTTCTTGCTGCTGAATAGCTTTTTGAACTGCAGTCAGACAGCAGTGTTATGCTTATAAAGATAAGTGCATGCAGAAACTCTGATATGCAATGCTATCATTGTCTTTGCATGAGTTTTTGACTGGGGATACAAACAAATCCATTACTTTGTATTGACACAATATAATTCCATGGATTTCAGATTTTACCAATGGTTTTGCGATTGCTGACCTCAATTGTTCCAATAGTTTGAGAAAGGACTCACTATGTCTGGACACACTGCGGTTGCCCCTAGAAAAACTGCACTTTTATAGTCTTTATACTCTTCTAAACAATAATCGTAAGCCTGGAGTTAAACTTCTTCAGTCTCTGCAATGTCTTTGTACTGTACTAAATGCATGTTCCAAAAATCAGTTAAAATGCTCATTGACCTGTTTTTATTAGCTGCATGGTTCTGGGCCTACAGGAATAATTACAATACCCTACATTTATTCTTGCATTTATGTGGATTGAGAACTGGTCAATGGATGGAAACAAGTAAAGGGTTCAGACTTAAGTTGTGGTGTTGTAATTAGTGGATATACTGTAAGCTTTTTGCCTGGTCTTAACTAGCCTGACGTTGCCTAAAAAGCTGAATAGGCCATTAAACCTGTGTTCATTCCCAGTTTATAAAGGAAAATGATTGATATCTTATTCTTACTACCTTGTACAAATACTTGCATTGTTCTCTCCAACTGCTCACTAAATTGGACACCTACAGTGCAAACCAACATAGATGGCTCAGAGACACAGCTGCTCCATTACAAACATGTCCTTTAGCTCAGACAGGATATACTGTAAGCACCTCCAACAGAGTTGCTTCTGCAGGAGAGAGACTAGGTAAATTAAAAAAATGGAGAAACTTTCTACCGTATATTTCCTCTGATCAAATGGGATGGCTGAACTAGAATAGTCTAGAATAAAATGTGCAGAATGTAGAGTCATTCTGTACAAGGTCTGCTCAGAATTGCCCCAGCTCCAATCCAATGGCCAGAATTTCAACAAAACATACTGTACATCACCACACAGTCTCAAAGTAGTAAAAGGCTGCATGGTTTGCCTAAGTTTGCCTGAAGCTATATATGCTAAGCAGACAGACATCTAAGAAATCTACAGTATTTAATCCTCTGGTCATGAACGATTCAAATGAATTCCTGTAACTGCTCTTAACTGGTTTAATTCAATATTGTCATTTAAATGAATACGCTTGATATACAGTAATTGCTACTTATTGCTGTTTTATATACTGTATGTAATTGTTCTATTGTTGAATGTTTGTTTGCTTATTATCCGAGACTGCTGTTGTCATATATTTTTTAACATTTTAAGATAAGATATTTTTAACATTTTAAGCTGTAACAACAGAATGGATTTTTTTACAATCTATTTCTTTATTGGACTAGTTGCCCTTTTGCTTCTTGTACTGTAGGTGTTTCTACTTGTCATCTTTTCCATGCATTAGGCAGTTTATTCAAGTGCTGTTCTCCACTACATTGATGCAGTTAAGACCACAGGTGTAACAATTTGAAGACATTAAGAAACATCTAACAAGCAGTATTTTAGAGAGGCCATAAAGAGATAGGAAAATGAATGATGTTTCCCAAAAGCAATCTGAAATTTGAGAAGCATTTTGTAGTTTAGCACATGACCACTTAATGAAACACATAATCAGGGAGGACCACTGGTCATTGAAAGGGATTCTGATTGGTTAGAATCAAGGCTATGACATGTTGACCATAATTGGAAGCAAATTCACCTCATAGTAGCCTCTGTGACTTGCCATAGCAATAAACTTGAACTAAGTATCAACTGATAGTTCCAGCCTTGGGGATAAAAAGAAATTATCAATTTCAAATGAGATATTTTCATGTAGTCCTCCTGGAGTCTTTAAAATGCAAAAGAAAATGTAAAAGAAAGATATATTTGCTGTATTTAAAGAATCAGAAGATGCTTTTTTGCTCCTCAGTGATCTATATTGAAAACCTATTTCAGAATCATGCTGGGTGACACAAAGCACAAATTAAATGATCACATACTAAGAAAATGAACTCTTAAGATGTATTAACAAAAATATAAAGTAAAAATGTATAAGTAATAAAAAACAGAAATAATATCTAGCAATTATGTGGCTATAAGACCCATTTAAATTTCACAGAAAAGGAACAAATGGTGTATCTCTAAATAAGGACTGTTGAGTACATCTCTTAAGAAAATACTTTATATTTAAAAGAAGCAGTCTTTCGAAATCTCACGGTCTGAGGGAAAGAAGAGAAGACAGTCATGTGAAAAGAATGCAGCTGAAATAATGAAAAACATGTCTTGGAAATGACTGCGGTGTAGCTCTTTCACTCTCGCCTCCGCAGTCACCACAATGCCAAAGTTTCAAAACTGAAATTAATTTCTCTCGTACAACAATGGCTCTTTATTGAATGGTGATGGATTATTTAGGCAATGGCAGGGGTGAGCTCTGTCTGCATCATAACTGCCACTGCTGCGTCACTTTGGATGTATTTCAGTTAACCTCTTCATGAGGGGAAGAGTTTCAAAGAAACAAGTTCATTTAACCCCGATACCTGCTTCTGTCTTTTAGACAGCTTGGACAGAATAAATAATTGTAAATCGTATACTATGCACTGAACTAGCATCGTAGACCTGACTGACAGAAGGCCCACTCTGAAGGCTAAAGAAAAGACCTTTATTACTCTGGATGTCCCCCCCCCCAATACAATGTGCTATCTTTTGGTCCGCATGGCTGATCTGCTATATTTCAGGATCTATTGGATTAGACCAATATTTGGATGATGCTCTCATTCATAGCACAGACTGGCCAACTTATTTAAAAAGAAAAGAATTGGTACCAGCAACACTTAAAAGAGAATCTGACAGCAAACCTAAAAAAAAAGATATACTTTTGGAGTTTATGAAGCATAGTACTCAGAGTAATGAAAGGCAAGAGGTGTACCAACACCACAGAAGAATAGGATTACAGTACTTCAATATACTGTAACAGTTCCCTATGCATGAGAAAAGGAAGCTAACTTAAGAGAACTACTGGGTACTACAGGAAATTCTGTACTATACCATATCCATATGACCAGTGGATTAATGTAAATATCCAAGTGTGAACTGGGCAGGAGTGCATTTTTACAACAGAATTCCACATGTAAAAAATAAATGGCAGACAGATAGTATGGAGTTTCTTTGGTTAAGTCATTGTACCTGCACCTTACTATAGGCTCATCCTGTAATAATGCATGTTCATGCTGCCTCTTAACATAGGACTTCTTGCAATTTGAGAATGTGACAGTGTTATGATTCTAACAGTTATGCTGGCCCAACATGAACCCCATTGGACGCTTGTAGAATAAACAGAAGCAATATGAAGCAGCTAGGGCTCATATACAGTACTAGTAAACAGTCCCATTCCTATCAAGGTTAAGTGCAGCGGGTCAGTAATTGTATCCCACAATGTGGCATCTGCAAACCTAGTGCAATGTAACCTGATATTGTTATGCAAGTCAGTGTTGTACACTGTTTTACATCTTAAGCCACTTAAGGTGACAAAAACATTTAAACACTTTCTGGGATCCTAGTTCCCCCCCTCATAGTGTTCCTTTCTTAGGGAGGACTGCACAGTCCTCTTCCTTCTTGATTGCTCTTTGCTGGGTGCTTTTCACACAAGCCACTAGGTCTTCTCACTAACTTCACTTCATTTCTTACTAGGCATCCACCATGTTCATCACATTTATCAGATCTTATCAAGTTCTTCACTTTGTCATCACTAACTGACAGGCACTAGAGTTTTCTATTAGATTAACTCAATATCACCAATAACAATTGTAATTAAAATCACTTCAAGTCTCCACTTGCACACTTCACCAACAGCCAGGTAGCTCTTCTCATATCTAACTGTCCAAGTTGATCCCATTTGGCCACAGACTCTCTGTAACACCTGTCTGTCTACTGATAGCAAGGCCCAGAGAGTACTCAGGACACAGCTTGTGCGATCTAGACTTTTATTTCTAGCTTGTGTGTGCTATTTCTAACCAGCAATACCATGCAGTGTTAGTTTTGTCCAACTGGCTATTCTTATAAGCCTCTTAATTAGCCCAGAGGTGTAACTAATTCCATGCAGAGCCTATCATGAGAGCTCTTTTCCCTCACGTGGAATTTCACTCCTTCAGTAGTGCTAATTATTCAATCAGACCACATGTGCCTCCTTCTGCAGGTTGTTCTAATTAGCAGGTGGCTGTCTCACAAAGCCACCAACACTCACTACCTCAAAACAGACAGCTTGTGTTGCTTCCAACACGGCCAAGCACTGCAGACCTGTTAGTTTCACTGTAGACCCCACTCTTAATGACAAATGTAAATGAACATAATGAATTCACATGTGTTGTGCCCAATAAAATTACATAAATGAATGACTTAATAATGACTCTAATAACTTTGTGAACTGGATGTGGGTTGAAGGGATTTATTTACTGTATTTTGATACTGACTACACAGTATGTGTATAAATTGAACTAAAAATTATTCTGTACAAACAGTATACCGTATTGTACAATTTTTAACTTACACAAAGTCAGAGTTTACTTAGGTTTATATATATATAGGTTTAACTTCTTTTCTGAATTAAATTATGAATAAAAAACTTGGAAATACCTTCAACTGGGAATATAGCTGAAGGATAGCCAAAGGGTTTATAATGTGTTTTCTGCTCTTCTATCTAAAAATAGAGGCCTCTCAAGTCCCTTATTACCCGACAAAATGAGGTTACCTTGCACATTGCACATTGGGCTATTTAGATTAACTAACTCCTTTAAGACAAAATGTTCAATCATAAAAGTTCTTAATACTACTAGATGAAATTGGGTCCATCCACAAATAGTATCTGTCAAGTTTTAGCTCATGACTAAAATATCAATGAATTAAAATACACAAACATCAGCAATGCACTTCAAATAAAGCATGTCTTGGGAGATCATTTATTATTTTAATAAATAAATCTGTATATGAGACAGCAAGAAGGATACATTCTTTTTAGTCAACAAGCTCTTGTATCACATGCAGTGTGCTATGCTTGCTGCTATGGGAAATTAAAATTGTCATTTTCTGATACATTCCACTAAGTCTTATGTGATTTACTGTATATCATGCAAAAAAAAGCTTTATCAATTCTTTCTTGTTAAATTACCTCTTTTTGTGAATTTTCTTTTTGCCGATAGAATTGTGACACCACTATAGACATGTCATGATTATAGACCATCATGTTGACCACTATAAACCAACATGATTGGTATTTAATCCCTATACTTGTTTTTTAGGTGTCTTATAACAACAAATCAAGAATAATATACAGGGTATGGGATTATCTGCAGTTAATTTTCTCTTTCTTTAATTTGGAACCAGGAACAATTACAGTATTTTCTATGAGTATAGTTTGTATTGGCAGTTACTGTACATAAAACAAGTCCTCAAATGTACTCCACTATACTTTGGCCTAGATTTTGACCTTGAATTAGAAAATGTGTTTGTTCTGCAATTAAAAAAGACATCTTTATGAAAACTAAGAGGGGTCACAGTAAAATCCCATTTCTAGCATCATAGAAATAGCCTGAATTCCTGGAAGAATAATTGTTAAAATCTATACCATAAGAAAAGTATTAAGAAAGTTAAATAGATTATGTTCTTGGAGGAGTTGCATATTCTGTTGACTAACAGCATTTCATGAGGTACTGTATAATTTAATCCAAAAATTGAATGCATTTGAGGATGTATCTAGAGAATTTTCCTTAACCTGCTTGGCTGAATTATACATTATTGTTGCTTCTGGTAATATAATTAACAGTATTAAGTTAAGCTGTTTATCATGTAAGTATTCACAACTATACTGTATACGACTATATTCTGCATTATACTATATATATATATTAACATTATACAAATAAACTTAATTGTGCAATTTACAAAGTGTGGAGGTTTTTGAATAAATAATTTGAGAAAAACAGGGCTGTCTAGATATAGATTGATACAGTATATCTATTTCTGCAACAAAACAATAAATAAACACTACTGTAGGTTTCTTTTAAAATACAAACATAACTGGAAATCAGAAAATTACATTACACAATACCACGATAATGAAAAAAAGCTCTTCCAATACAGTTCTCATGTACTTTGTCCAATTTACAGAAGCTTGTGAAACAGGAAGGATTGTGTACCCTGAAGACTGGTCCTCTACCATCATAAACTAGGTCACCACCAAGGACATCTTGTGAACATCTGGGCTTGCTTCAAATAAGCTGATGCAAAAGAACAGCTAATCTATTACGGTACATTCCAAGTGCTAACAGAATAATGAAAGACATTCCATTAACCTATCCATAATTTGATAACATACTGTATGAGTTACTAATCACCATAGTTTCTAGTCCATACAGAGAATAGTAGCTTTGAATGAATGTACTGTAGATATAGGATTTAAAGAAAAGTTGTGAATACCAGATTCCTGACTGCAGAGGGGGAGAAATGAATTAATTCATATTTTTCTCTCTTTGATTGTTGAAAAGCTTTTCAGTTTTGCAGCCAAAACAATATTGGTGTTTCAACATTGATCATACTCACCTTTAAATTAAATCATTATCATCTCATGCCTAACTCTTCGTTTAATGCTGATTATAGGGCTATTTATGCTGAATGGGCAATAGACTCATCTTGTATAAATTATAGATTTATTAATAGATCATTAATGATGGAGCCTTTTATTGTATGAAATATAACTCAAAGAGGAGATGCAACATGCCATTACATCTGTCAACATACTTTACTCTCAAATAGTAAATACATCATTTTAAAAATCATTATTACTTCTAATTCTAATAAATACTCTTTTAAACTGTCATTGAAGATTTCTCAACTTTTGTCATATTTTCTGGGACAGGCTGAGCATCTCAAACACAAATGCATGATATAAGCAACTGTGAACTAGTTCTAACCTCACTGATCAATGCCAGGTGTGCAAATGACTGCTTATCCAAATAAACTGAATAAACAGGAAAAATGTTAATAAAAAGCTATGCAAAAAAGTAAAAGTGAACACCATACTGTACTTCCCAGTCAGAAGTAAAAAAAAACACTGTTGGGACTACAAAATAGAGAATGAAAAACTACGTCTTTATAATGTTTAAGTTAATGGGGAAATGTACCTTCTCTTATAAAGATACCAATCAATGGAATTAGCACCATTAATTCCTCCAAAACTGTGTTTCCTTCATTTTATGGTGAAGCCACAGAGCTCCACACCTAAACATCTGAGACAGAAGGTGTTTGGGTGTCCACAATATAAAAGTGCATCACAATGTCCTTAAGCCTGCATTTCAGCTTGCAGGTGCCTTGTGCAGTTAGCTGCTATCCAATGTATCCTGTAAGCCTCATGCTGGCTATAACTCCCATTCAGAGCTCAGGATGCTGAATTCACTTTCAGCAATGTAATTTACCTGAGAGCCTGTGTCAAATTTAAATATGAGCTGTGTCCCTTTGTGATCCGATCTCAACTCCAATTTAGCAACAGCTTGATCTGCTTCTGATAGCTCTTTCTCATTTGACACTGAATCAGTAAACGGCTCGTCACAGTCTGATTCCCACTCAGTTGGCCAATTTTCTCTTACAGTATACACTGCTGTAACTCAGGTCTGCATATTTTTGTAAAATAGTACCATTTACAGTACCACTTCTAATACCTTCTCTGCCATTAGCTAGGTATTTTTCCAGGTTGATGTCATCCACATAATTACATCCTTATAATGTGGAACATTCTGACTTCTTCCCACTTGTTTTAACATCTTTCTTGTAATTGTAGTACATATGAGTAGTTATTTACATAATAGTTGGACTGTTTATTTTGTTTGTGCACAAGCCTATTGTGCATACTGCTTATTCTACTAGAGTCCATTTCAACAGAATTTGTGTTGGCTCGTGATCTCTCAAGGTTCATAACCTTTTCAAACATTATCTCTGCACCTTGATGTAACATTGATTTAAAACTTTCTCTATGTGACTGAATGGGCAAATCCCTAGTCTCTCACCATTTTGTCACTGTTAGCATAACCACACTCTTTCACAAGTAGTCGAGCAGTCCAGTAGTAGAGCTATCAGAAGCAGATCAAGCCGTTGCTAAATTGAAGTTGAGATCGGATCACAAAGAGTTCATTAACAAATGTCTCAAAAGCCTTTAGTAACATGTACTTTCTTCTGAAACCTGTACCTTGTACAAATCTGCAAATGCTCTTGGTTTTTGTGAGATAACTCTTTCTTGCCAATCCATACAGTACAGTATGTACATTTCTCTCCCTTTTCCTTCTGCCACAAGATCCCTGAGAACAGTATCTCCAAATGGCGTTTAAATTTTCAGCATGTGTCCAGAAAATTCACTCTAACATCTGTTTAGATGTTACTCACACATTTTCTCTTGTTTTGCACTTTTACCAACCATACTAGCAACCATACTGCCCTTGTTGTTTCATGCATGGCTGTGCACAGTAATCTACAGGAGTTTTACCAAGATCTAAGTTCCCTGATCTTATATAACTAAATATATAACTAGAAATACAATTAATCACATTTCAGTATTTTGACATTTGAAATCTAAATGTTACAATAAGCTGTTTCATCATGGAAAACACGGATCGGTAATGTTGGCTGAGTGTTGGATGGGCAGAGAGGCAGAAAAGACAGAATGCAGCTCTGTCAGCATCAGTTGTCATCAGCACTTAAATAAATCACACTCATTATATTCCATACTTGGCAATCCTCAGGTTTTCTCAGAATGCCAATTGAGGGATAAAGGCCATTCTCTGTCATCTGTATTCCAGAGGTCAGAGCTGTCAGATTACAACAATTTGTGACAGCATACCCATTCAAATACAAAACATGCATGCATGTACTTAGATTCAATTTCAAACTTAAAATTTAAATATAAATAAGCAACTTCTGAGAGGGATTATGTGTGCCAGAGCTGTTTTGATATACAGTACTTTTCAATAGGTGGAGATCCTGTGTTTTATCACATCAGAATTTCTTATATTGTGTGAGCTGAGTTTCAGTTCAAAGCAAACTTATACCATATGTATACTTTATTATGTATACAGATTATGGGCAGCTGAGAACAAATTTAAGACAACATTACAATATATTTTCAGACACTATGGTGGTGTTTGCAAGTTTGCAATTTGTTGTTTATCTAATGGGGATTATGATGTGTTCCAAAGTCTGGCATTTCCAATATTGTCTGAGACAACGGTGATGTCTGTACACTGCATCAGATTTATTAACTATTCCAAAGGAAATAAAGCTTAATTAGATGCACTGAATCTAAGGCATTTGAAGTGATTGTCAAATGTTGGTTTTTTTAAATTGTTTTCTAATATCACAAAAAAACAGCTCTGTTTCAGCACTTGTGAAAATGAAAAATGGACTAGATTAGGGCTGCATGGTGGTGCAGTAGTTAGCATTGCTGCTTCGCAGTGCTGGGACCCTGGATTCAATTCCTGGGCTTCTAACTGCAGAGTCTGTATGTTCCTCCTATGTCTGCGTGGTCGACCTCCTGTTGCTCCAGTTTCCAGCCCCACAGTCCAAATACATGCTGGAAGGTTAATACAGTAGCTTTTGTAAAATTGGTGCTGTTAATTGTGAGTATGCCCTTTGATGGACTGGCATCATGTCCAGGGAGTATCCTCCCTTGTGCCTTGTGCCTGTTACTTGCCAGGTTAGGCTCCGGCTTCCTCTATGACCCTGTACTGGGTAAAGCTGTTTAAAAAGCAGTTCTAGAAATGGGTGGATTAGGTTGTTCCAGCTGCATAATGTTGCACACTACTACTGTATGTATGCAAAGCCAAAACAACAAAAGTTCAAACATAAAGTATAAAATCTTTGATATAGATTCTTGGCATTTTCCAATGCTAAGAACAACCAAAATGTTCCATTTGTCAGACCTTCAGCACAAGCATGGCAAATCTTGATGAAGAGCAAAAACAATTCTCCATTCCCAACTGTTCAGTACTGTCAATCTAATGAACAGCCATGACAAAAGTTATTTTAATTTTTCAACCTTGTCATCCTGCATCCTGCGCTTAATGAGTGTCAGTAATAATAATAAAAATAAGAAAAAGAATAACAACATAAATTCCTCTATTGCTAAAAGCACTATATGGGTAATGAGGACTCCCTTCCACCACCAC
Organism: Lepisosteus oculatus; assembly: GCF_040954835.1. NCBI lineage: Eukaryota > Metazoa > Chordata > Actinopteri > Semionotiformes > Lepisosteidae > Lepisosteus > Lepisosteus oculatus. Next base: position 32,975,646 of record NC_090700.1, read on the forward strand.
CAATGTGCAGCACCACCTGAATGATAAATGGTAGCCATACTCACCACTCACCAGCTAATAGTGGGGAGGAAAACAGAGTAATGACGCCAGTTCATAGATGGGGATTAATAAGAGACCACGAATGGTAAAGACCAAGTGGAAATATGGCCAGGACGCCAGGGTTACACCTCTACTTTTTGAGAGAAACAACCTGGAAATTTTCATGACCACAGACAGTCAAGGACCTCACTTTTACATCTCTTTTTCCCAAGCCATCTACACTCTCATCTCTTAAATAAATGTTATGCTAAGTATAATATATAATCATAAATTAAACCAAATGTACAGTATAAAGACAGTTTAAGCTACTGAAAAGTTCCACATTTCATCTCAACAATCCTTCCTGCGCAATAAAATCTTCAGACACATATTACAATGGAGCGTTAATCAGTTTTATTACAGCAGAAAGTACTGTATCTCCTGTTCTCAGGCAGCAGACAGCCAGAAAAGTTCCTGTCCCCACCTCCTACCTCCCACCACCCACACTTCAGGCCTACCAATTCATTTGAAGATTTTTTCAACAGTGCGGGCTGTTTAACCTCTTATCCATAGAGCTTCATAAACTGCAATTTTTCATGAACCCGACACAGTACAGGTTTAATTCATTTGTATTGCTTTTGAGTGGACTGCTAAGATTTCTGCTTCATTCAATCTAAATAGTTATGCAGTCAACCTGTGCTCAACTCATAGTTACTCTCTTTAATAACATTTGTGAATTCAGGCATGAAGAGTAGATTTAATTTTCTGCATCATACATAACCTTAAAAAGGAAGATAACCATATTTTATTCTTTAAAGCTATAAGGTGCTTCTAAAATTAATGTATTATTCAAACCACTGAAGACTGATGTAGGGCAACAAGAATTAGAATACATCAATAGTGTACAGTACAGTTGGGTCATGGAAGTCATGCAGTGAATGACCAATGAGATCTGAAATGTGGAAACAGCAGAATATTTACATCCTATGGAATTTGCTTATTATTTTTAAATATGTGCATCATGGGGGGTTTATGAGGTCAACAGTCTAGTTAGTGCCATCATTATTGTGTTCATTCTCCTGTCATGCTGTGTGAACTCAGCATGACAAATCAGCACTTTTAATACTGTACTGTGCCATCAGCAACTCTTGCTAGTAAAACAGCTGAAGCCAAACAGAATTAAAATAGCATGAAAGTCAGTACATGTGCAGAACTGCTTAATGTCTGAATTCAAACTAAATGAACATTGTCCGGAGTCATATAGACCTTAAGCTTGGGCTCCGAAGATGGGCTGCAGTTATATATAAAAACCAGGGATGTACTTAAGAGATATACAGTATCTGCCTTGTAATCTACTTAAGTTGTACTTCAAATGTGGGCACTCCAAAGTAGATTTGCTGAACAAGGGAAATTATGTCAAACTAGCACATCTGCTCAGCAAGCAAGATGGCAGAGTAGCAAACCACATAAAAAAACTGTCTACTCTTTTCCAGAATGTCAAATCAAATTCAAATGGTCTGATTGAGACAGGGCGTAATGTCATACAGAATGAATTCAAAAGCCAGATTCATTACAGTGTTCCTAAATGAAATCTTCAGCATATCAACACTGTCTTAGCTGAGAAGTACATGAAGGTATTGTAATGCATACAGCCAACATTAGAGGTTGTGCGAGCTGGCTTACCAGCGCAGTGACATCACCTGTGATACTGGAGGCCTGGGTTCAAGTCCCAACTCAGAGGTTTACAGGCAAAAAGGCCAAAGAAAATCAAAGCACAGGTATAATTTATTGTTCTGTGCACAGTCTAAGTTTAGTAATTTCACAAGTGTGCACTAGTATCAAAATGTGTGCTATATTCTTTTCTAGTGGAGATTTCACCAGACTGTGCCAGCATGTTGGAACTATAGCACAGTACATCACATGGAACTACACACTTCCAAGAGAACCAGCAATTACCCATTAGACTGAAATCAGAATTTAATTCTTTCAGCTAGAGGCTTTCAGTACAGTTTTGAGGATCCCAAATTGTGTTTTTTGCTTGAAGCTTTTTATCATGTATTCATGCACATTGATTGTTTATTCTGCTGTCTTAGGCTTTGGACACCAGATTTTGCATTAAGAAATACACTGTAGGAGAAACATAGAGAATTTGAGAAACACTATGCAGTTGTCAACTCTTGTATGTGTCAGTAGTCCACTGCAATCACAGGAAAGAAAAGCAGACAAAAGTGCCAGTCCAGCAGATGAATATAAAGCATTCTGTTCCGAAGCATCAAATTTATAATAATAACAAAGAAATACAGATTTTCATCACTGGAAAACTTTTCTGGAGTTTGTACATTTAAGTAAATATGGTCAGGGCAGAAAGGTATTTCCAGACAGCTCATTGACGCTTAGGCCTTGTACACTTGTACATTGAGCTGACTCTTATGTACTCCTAAAAACATGCTCAAGAGAACATCTTGCAGACTAGTGGAGTACAGTTAATGAAGAAATGTCTAATTTAAGTCAGACAATGAATGCAACCCTGCATCAGTTTTCGAGTACGGTGGATTTAATGTCATTAGAAAATGTTGCTTCAGAATCCAAAAAGTTTCACAATGTAGTTCAAGAAAACATTGTGACAGCTGAAGAATGGATTTCTCAATGGAAGAATCAAAATTTAAAAGCATTGTCAGCAACATTATATTTTGTAGGTATTATACAGCATGTATACGTTTTTAGCTTGTGTGTTAATTAAAAAAAACTGGTAAATCTTACTGTAAATGCTCCACATGCCATTGGAACACCTAGAATTATCTCTATATACAGTACAGTAAATCTATACAAGAGTATTAATATCTCACAGTTTAAGTATGACACCTTACATTTAATAACTGGAATTGTAGAGAGTTAATTAGTATTTATAAGTATAGTAGATCACTTAGACTGTTTTTGAATAAGTGCCTTGTTAGCAGCAGCTTTGGAGAATCAGTCATTATTCATTGTTTTTGGTTAGGCATTTCTTAATAATAAAATGTGCTTAGAAGTGTGCTGAACACTATTTATCTTTGTATAATGGAAAAGCATTTCAGTATGTCAGAGAATGCTTAATGTTAAGACAAGGAAGACAAATTGTATTGATGTGTTGATTTAAATCACCTGGCTGATGGAACAACAACTTGTCCATAAGGCCAGCCAGATCACCCCCTTGATGTGAGAGATGGGTGATGAATCAAGAAGCTCCTGCAGGGCGATGATGGATGGAGGGAGGGATGTGAAGTGACGATGCATGTGCTAAAATCCGGATACTTTGGTGAGTGGAAATGGATGGGGATTGACCTCCTCCCCAACTTTCATTCAACTCCATTGAATGAATTGTTCATTACATATGGTTATAAAGCACTGATTTGTCTTATTATTGTAATGTTGTCCACTCGAGGTGAGACTCGGAGTGTGAACCAGCATTTTTATAAGAACCTAGCTGCTGAGTGAGAGGCGGCTGAGACCCAAGCTGAATAGCCACGCACACAGGCTAATGTAGAGCATTGGCTAGCTAGGGAACCCTGGATTCTCAGTCTGCAGCAAATCCAGAGGTCATAGTCCAAAACAAACAGTAAATCAAAGCCGAGGGGAGTGATCCAGGAACATGGTCAGTAATAAAGCTGGGGTCTCAGTACACAACAAAGCAAAGATGGTAACAGATATTGAAACGAAGCTCAAGGAGCCTACAGGCCAAAACTCAATGACAGAGCCCTGAGCTCTGTCAGGTCTGGGTATTTTTTCTGGGGGCATCTGCAACAGGTATGGATCGTGAACCAACTCCAGTTTCTCTCAGTCACCAGTTGATTCGTTTACGGTGGCAATGAGAGACTCACTCCGTACTGTGGTTCAGCAGCAGTATCATTTTCTTAGTTTTACTAGTCGATTTACGTCAGGAGAATTCTGTATTTAGTCACAAAGTTTTGTCTTCATAAGGACGCAGGAGGCTGTAGGCAAAAGCCCTCTGCCCTTTCTGCTTATGATCTGTGACCTGGTGAAAGAGTATCAGGCATGTTCATCCACACAGAACGGTGGTACCCACAGAAAAGTCAGGTCACTAAGATTACATTTCCCTACCTCTTACAATGATTAAATATAAACGCACAAAAACAAAGAAAGATTTAAATCTTTCTAAGATATAGGGCATTCCTCCAGTTTCCTTATACACTGAGAGGAAGAAAATGTCAGTCATGTCCCCCACAGTTGGTAATTATCCCTTTCGCAGCAATATGATTCAATGTGAGAAAGCTTTGAGCTGAACACAAAGTAACATTGGCAGAATGATTTAAGAGAAAGGATTAGTGTCCTGAGCTGACCCAAGTAAGGGCCTGCACCAGAGAAACTCATTTTTTTCATATACCTTATTCTAGAAGGAAGGCATTTCACTGCCAGATGGTTCGGTTAAATTGAAGAGGAAAAGTCTTACTTTTCCTTTTGTGATTTTCCATCAGAAAAGGAAAATATATTATTTGATATTGATGTAAATGATTCATTTATTTGCTCTAAGATATCCTTAAACCTGATAACATATAGAAAACTGCAGCTTACAGTGAGTACCTTTTCCAGAGCTAACCCAGGACAAGAATCTTAAAGAAATGTACAGTAGCAGCTACAGATCTCATCTGGCGCATTGACAGTAGGGGGAAATATATGATTTTAAACCAATTCATACTGTAACTCATTCATTAGTCATTTGTTGTTTTATTAATGCCTCTCATAGTATACTGTACATAGTAAGTAAAAGTAATGCAGACATAATTTCTTAAGACAGTAACTAGCCCATAGTTCAATCTCTTGCCTTTAAATATCCACGATACATAAACATACTTCCTGTTGTGATTTTACTCCTGTAATTACACTGAAGACGCTTAGTGTTGGGGCGGAGTGGTGGCTCTGTAGCTAAAGATCTACACCTCTGGCTAGAAAGTTGCTGGTTCAAATCCCACAGCTGGCAGAGGAATCCTGCTCCGTTGGCCTCCTAAGCAAGGCCCTTAACCCCAACTGCTCCAGGGGTGCTGTACAATGGCAGACCCTGTGCTCTGACCCCAGGCTCTCTCCCTATCCCTGTGTGTCTGTGTATCTCATGGAGAGCAGGCTGGGGTATGCAAAAAGATAATTCCTAATACAAGAAATTGTAAAGGTTTAATAAAGTAATGTTGTTGTTGTTGTAGTATATTAGGTGAATGGTAACCAACTGTATTAAACCCCTGCAACCTTATAACTCTCATCCTCTTTACAGAAGCCCTCTAATTTTATAATTGAATAATATAATAACAATTCTGCAGCACTTATAACATATTTTATTAAAGACTCCATGTGATTTTATTATTTGTATTAAAGCAACAATAAACCACTTTAACTATAAACTCATGCATCACTGGAATGTTGTGTAGTGTCTCACTTCCCTTCCTTTTCAAACAGCTCTGTTTAGTATAGTAAATAGGTCACACAGCCTGTGCCAGCAGCAGCAGATCACAACAGACCCACTTTACTGTTTCTTTGAAATTTCCATCTTCTGCAGCTCCTGAACTTCATTCTTCTTCCCACATGATCACTGCCACACACACAGTACTTCATAAATAAAACATTTTAAAATTAATATTTTACCAGCACGTGTCTTAGGCAGTTACATCAAAAAGGGTACAGTAGAGTACCTATTAAAAATCTGTGATGCTAAAAATGTAAAAACCTTTGAATTTTTTGTTGCCATTCGGAGTCATTACGTATTTATGTTTGCAAGAAAAACATTTATCTTTAATATCATATCTTTTGATAGGCTCACGTCATGCATGTACAGAAAGTGACTGCTATGAGTCTAAGTTTTTGATTTTGTGGTTCAGTGTGCAATAATTATGAAATATTTGAAAACCCATAAAAGAAGAATAAATCTAATGTTTCTGTTTTTACTGGAAGTTTTTATTTATATTTCTGTTTGGTAAAAGAAAAATAGAAACAGGCAATTTTTTTTCCTCCTTTATATATACTGTATATAAGCACAGTTGCTTTGAATTAATTAAAAATGAGTTCAATGTATGTATGGGGACATTATATCGTTTTCTTATGTTTTGACTGAAAATTCAGTTTGAATTTATATTCATTTCTAATCTGCAATCTTCACTTGTTCCATTGCTATCTTGTCATCCCACTTAAAAATCAATCAATAAGGCTCAAGCCGGCTTCAGGACTATGATGTCCCATTTCTTAATTTTTTTCTAATCACTAAATAAAGATAAAGAGCAGCTATCAATAGGTCATTCTTGTTAAGGATATATCACGTCAATGTACCGTATCATGTTCTTAGGAACATGAAAATGAGGACAGGGTTTATTAATTTATCAAATACATATGACATCTAAACTTTTAAACTTTTATTCACTGTCTTTAAAAAATGAAGCATCCATTGTTCTGTGTTCCGAATTGAAGTATCCATTGTTCTGAATGCCTACATTCATGGCTTTTCTGCAATGCTGGCTTAATGCATGATTAGGATTTACTCATTAATACCCTGAGCTTTTTCAAAATGCCATCACTCATGAGAAGCTCATGCAAGCTTGTTAACAGTTTTGCAGTAGAACCACTGTAGTGATAAATAATTCAGAGCTAGCATTAACAGTTAGTTTTAAATCTGTGCTTTGTTAAACACTGTATCTGGCCAAAAGCAGATGAGTCCCTAAATCCCAAACACAAAGAGTACTGTGGAGTACTGGGGTTTATACAGTTGCTCTATTGCATTAGGCTTTTTAGGTAATATTGTGTAATATCAGAATAGGGACCTTTCAATATGAATTAGGGCCAAAAAGCATCAGAAAAATAAGAAATATGATAGATGAAAAGCCCATTAGATTCCAAAGATATCAGGGAACTACAACCTAAAACAAACTAATGATTTTCAACTTAAAAAAAGGTGCTGTGTATCACCACATAACGAGTATTAATAATAGTCAATGATTCATGATTTGAAAAAGATCAAAACACACAGCAGCCACATTATCCTGATTCTAGCTCGTGATAACACCATATACCATTAATGTTAATCTTAATGTTAAACTAAACTGTTAAAAGCTAAAAATAACTTTCTAATGAATGATATACTGTACAGTATTTAATACACATTTGATATAACTGCTTTAAAGAGATACACTTCCAATTTGATATCTCCAGCTATTAATCAGCTGGGCTCACCTCTAAAGCCATGTACTGTACCAGAAAGGATAACAAGAACCATCAATGTTTTCTGCTGAAGTACAGGGCCTCAGCCAGCTCACTAGAGTAATGATGTTGACTGAAAGAGAGATGCAGCTCTGCTAGCTCACAGACATGAACTTCAACTAACTGCACAGCAATCCGAAGAATCTCGGAATTTCTAACCACCTCTCCTGCTGGGACTATTACATGCTACAGATTGTATTATCCCAGCTCCAGGTGGCTAATGAAAAATCCAAAGGCTCAAACTTGTGAAGTCTGTACTAGACATCTTGAACTCTATTCTGCATTCATAACACTCTTGCTGGTGTAGCCACCTGTGATCTTCTTACTACACTATATGCTGTTCTTACTGAAATACTCATTCTCTTTGGCGTCCTTATCTCAAAGAATTTATATAGATTAAGTGTTTGAAGCTCCCTTTATGGCCATCTACAGGATCTTTCATACTAGCAGCAGCTCTGAATGTACTCAACAGGTTTATTATTATTTATTATTTATCTTTTGAATGAATTAAATTGAATGAATTAAACTTAATTGCCCCTAAGGGAATTTGTCATCATGAGCTCATAAACATATAACATATTCGACAATAATACAAGAACAGTACAATACCATGATGAAAAAACAAAATTAAAGAACATCAAAAGGAAAGAAAAACTGGAAAATCATTTGTTTAAAATGTTTACATAGCAACATTACATTGGTATTCTTTGGGGTGCATTTCCTACAAAACAATCCCTTAGTTCACATACTGTAAATCAGTTTATTTTGAGAGAGATCAATAGAAAAAAAAGTAATTAAAGTAAACAAACTGGAAAGTATACATTACATGCAGTAGATACAGTACACTACAAACTTAAATTATTTAATTTATTTTTTTCATATTTTTTAAGATAGTATCATCACTATTTTTACATAAATACAGAAAATGTACAATATACTGTATTGTATATCTTCTAAAATATATACCCACAGTATTTCAGTAATGTATCTGTTCATATCTATTATATATTTAAACAAACAAAAAAAATATTATTTCACATAAATATAACAGACATATAAGCAGGAAAACTGGGTTGATAACTATTGTGCAGTATAAAACCATAAATCCACCCATAAACCCTTAAGAGACAACCTCATAACTTCTGCATTCTGCTGTTTCTTCTAAAGTGCCCAATGAGATTGCTGAACTGCTTTGTTTTTCTCATGTTGATGACTGTTCAATGGCAACTACAGCGTAATTGCTTTTAGCATGTATCCTAAAAAGGTGTGGAATCTACAGGAAGCCTGGAAATCTCAGGCCTCCAGTGCCACTCAGAATTGAATAGATACATTTATGGTTCAATGAATTCTATAACTGCACCAAAATCAGACCTCTGCTGCCTCCCAAAGGTCACATGACCTCTGCAGCTTTGAAGGAAGAGAGATCCTTATTACATTGCATGGACTCATTATTACCTCTCTGAATGGCAAGATACTCATTTTGTTAGTAAATAAAAAGTGCACTGGCCCTGTTTGCAAAAATGTTCACTTGCAAAATGTTCAGATGTTTACTGGAAATGATCTTCTGAAAAGTATCATAATAAACAAGAAGTAGCTTAGTTACAAATATGCCAGCAATTTCCATTAAAGAGCTATGTGTCTGTGGTACTCCAAGAGAACATGTACAAATGTACAACGGAGATAGCTAAATAACCTTTGTGTTTTTAACAAATCCCTATCACATTTTTTTTAATTTCACCAAATCCTAGTCAGAATCCTATTTTGTACTTGCGTGCCAAACGACTCTCCAGTTGTGAGTATCTAAAATTTGCAGGACATTAGTATGGCTTAAGTTTCACTGCATTTCAGTTCCAATCAAGTTTCCAGATTTTTAATTGGTCACATATTGTAATTGCTAGGAAGTACGTCTTCACGCAAAGAGTGAAGTTATTGGAATCTGTAAGTGTCTTCGCATTGATGATGTTGAATCTGGTTCTGTGTGTTCTTTGAAGAAACTCCTGGATGTGATCAGTTAACTTAATTAATTCATTTTCAATTAATTTTTTTGTGGTACATTACATTTTTTTTAAATGATTTGCCACAGAGTATTTTCACAAACTGTTATTTGGTACATACTGTATAGTAGAGTTATCAATATGGCACAAGTGAGAGAAAACAAAACTCACAAATGTGACTTCAAGGCCTATGGTTTGGTATTTCTCCATCTGGTAAGTGAATGCATTTTTTTTTAACAGCGGACCTCTGCTCTAAAGGTCGGAGTTCAAGTATCCAAGCTAAGGAGGTCATAAGCTGTGTCTAGTCAAAAGGAGAGGGCCCAGCATACTGCATAACTGCTGTCCAATATCTAAGGGCTGCCCTCCTTAAATGAGCCCTTGGCCCAGTTTCTCCCATTGGAGGAGTTGCTCAGAGTCAGTAAAAGGCACCAAAGTAGCCTTTTACTGGCTACTTTTTAAAAGGTAACAAACCTGTTTAGGTTTAGTGAACAGTAGACTAAATGGCTTTCTCGTGACTGGAACCTTTCCTATAATGATAATAAACCTCTTATTTCCATATGAAATGTTTTCCTAATACTGTAGTTTGAAATGTGCTTATGTTTTGAATCATCAAATGACAAATATGTTTACAATAGTGAAATTTCCCGAACAGCAAATACCTGTATTAACTGAGTGAGATCTTAAGTTTGAATCAACACCAGAAGACCCTGGGACCTTATCACTTGTTTTTGAGCTTTTATGATTTGGATGAAAAATTTGCTTCAATGTAATGAGAAAGCTGAGAGAAAAAATTCAAAAGACTGGAGATGTTCGAAGCTAAGATAAACAAAGCTAACTCATGGTATATTTGTAATTACACTAGTAAATTGTTGCTAATGTCCACTGTCCCCTCAAAGTATTATAGGAGTCAAATTACCAGTGATTTTGTAAACAAAACTGTGCACATTAATTGTTCTGTTCAGGTTTCTGTGATGATTAGACAGCAAAGAAAGCACGATGTATGGAGAAACCACTGAAACAATTCAACACAAGAACGGGACAAATTCTTACACAACTCATTTTGAAAAATAATATAATGTATTTTAATTAAAGAAGCATCCCAGGGCATATTAAATAATTGCATGCTCCTCTGTAACTAAACAGTCAATAATATTTATATTTTTAAATTTGTTGTCAATTTAAAAAAGGGTCATAACATACTCTGTGTACTGTCATTTTCTTAAAATGATTAATGATTTCATTTAGATCCATTTAACCTTTCTTGGGCAGCAGTAATTTGGAATGTGGGAAATGTGCCTTAATTACTTCAAGCAATTAATCAGAGAGCTAACCTTATCTGACCATAACATTGTGGTGTGTAATCTCATTTTGTTTTAGATTGTAATCATATTTTGATTAAAATCAACAAATGTTTCATTTTATGTTGAAAACCAACAAAAACAATATTTGTTGTAAATTAAATGTGTCTTATCACATGTATACGAACTTGGTATAAATGTGACAACCAACCTCTAGGTACTGTAGGTTAGGTCCCCTTTTCAGGCCATAAAGGCCCATGGGGGACTGGGCTACCATTTTTCTCAACCATCCAATACTGGAGGTGGAGTGATGTGATCAGTATCACAATCCAGATGGCCTATGACCCCTGGCATTCATTTGGAAAGCAGGCTAAGTGGACCTGGGAGCTGTCTGAAAGGAATTAGAGCAAAGTAAATCACTAACCCCTACCTGGGATTGCACCCAGGACCTTCCAGTCAGAAACTAGACACCCTTGCCGTCTGAGCTACAATGGCTCCATGACAACCATCCTCTACTCTACATTAAAAGGAGGCCAGCAACAGAACCCTCATCCAGAGCACAAACTAATGTTTTCCAACTGTTTGTCATGAAGTAGTAGTTGCTGAGGAACTTGGAAAAACTGAATAAATGAAATATTATAATTTTGGGGGGGGGGTGTAGGAACTTGTACAAATAATACAGTAACTGGACTGTAATTGTTGTCTGGTTTCCTCAGGAGTAACATCTGTCCAAATGTCTCCCCATCGCTCATCATGTAGAGTTGTAGAGTAAATCATTTCAGTTTTTAACAAGTGCTTTCCAACAGTAGCAGCTTTTGCACGGTGCTAGTCAACAGCATGCCAAGTGCTGGTTTCAGCCTGTAGCACCTTTTGAATGTGACTCAGTCAAAAATAAATATGAATGAAATGTGGCCCACTCAACATTTTCTGCAAAATATGCTGCAGGATGGCTCACATCTGCCACTACTTCATCATTTTCCAAATGAGACATCTGGGAGAAAAACAGCAGACTTTAGATTTTTTGTTTGTCTATATTTCAGTTAAAAATAAATCAGCTTTGCTCCTTACATTGTTTCAGACCACCTGGAGGCACTGAGGAGGAATGTTTCCTCAGGTGATTACAGTTTTTTCACATCTTCAGGGCAGTCCAGTCTAAACTATCAAAAGTGCAATTTATTTAAGGACCTGTAATAGAATGTCCAAAAAAGCTGTTTTTGTGCTTTAATTTTCATGTGTAAAAATGAAACACACAGACAGGGAGAGTGAAGCTTGGGGTCAGAGTGCAGGTTCATCCATTTATACAGCACCATAGAACAGGTGGGGTTAAGAGCCTTGCTCAGGGGCCCAACAGAATAAGATTCTTCTGCAGGCTGCAGAATTTGAACCAGCAACCTTCCAGCCACAGGTGCAGATCCTTAGCCACAGTGCCACCACTCCACACATTAAAAATGTTTGTAGTTTTTTTTTCTCACCTCTGAAATATTGCCAAGATCCAGCTTGTTCTCTTACAATCTGATGTGAAGAGACTTATCCATGCTTTTATTTCCTTGAGGCTGAACTATTATAAAGCACTGTTTAAAGGGTTTCCAGTAAAATATGCTCAGCACATTTAAAGGTATCAATATTAGCCAGTCCTGTCCAACCAACTTCAACTCATTACAGCACTTAGCTTTGGCTTCCCAGCTTTCAGCTGTTGTTGGTGTTCTATAATAGCTACAATATTTTCAGAGATTGCTGCAAACAGCAGTCCACCTACACATTCCTGGAGAAAAGAGCTCAGCTAACTGTAACCATGCACCTGTTTGACAACCAGAGCTGCTACAATACAATGAGATAATATGACAAACTTTTGGCAGACCTGGCCAACTCTAATCCTCCTACTTCTGCTGCAGCAAACACAGAGACACACATACACACTCATACACTGGAGAAAAAAATGAATTCCTTCCATTTCACCTTCAATAGTCCCATTGTGTAATTTTCATGAGGATTGAAGTCATTTTGAAATGGAAAAAAAAGTTAAATTCCCTCATGAGGTGAAGCAATTGTTTAGATAATTGTTCTGGTGTATGAAATGTTAGGCAATGCAGCAGAGCAAGGGCTGCCAGTCTTTAATTATTGCAATCATTTTTTAGCTCTGATTTAAATAGACATCACAGCAGCGCAATGTGGCTAGCATTTCATTGTGGATAGCCTGTGAGATACTGACTGCACTTTAGGGCTGAGGAACTGATGATAGTAAATAAATCTCATCTCCTCTGCCATTTGACAGACAAGATTTTCCATCACCACTTAGTATGAATTAAATCTGTTCTTTCTCAAAATATGTTTCCTTTATTTATTTCCAGACCTTACAATTAACAAAGAGCATAATAATTCAATTATACATTTTAGGATTATCCTATAATGAACTACATAGAACATGGAAGAATTCAACAGATGGAATTTTTGTTTCATAGCCATATACTGTAGCGATAGTTGATAACCTTCCAACTTTATTTTACTTTTAAATAAATAGCATCAATGTATCCAGATTTTTGGGACTGTGCTTTGATATATTAGATATTAAATCTGCTTCATTGTTGATCAAACTGAGATTCTGGAAGAAATAGTTTTTATTGTTTATCAGTTCATGTGTTTTTCTTTTTAGTCTCAATTTTCAGATTTCTTGTTTCAGTTTTGGTTATAATAAATATAAGATACTCTTGTTTGATCTCCCACAGAGGCTGATGATGCATTTTCTATTTTATATGTTTTTCTCCCCACAAGTTTCCCCACTGTTGTTTTTTTTAACAATGGTTTTAGGTTAAACAGGTAGGCTGTCTGACAAAGCAACGTTTTTCAATTAAATTGCTGTAACAGGACTTTATAAGCTTAGGCTACTTGTAAGTACTTTTTCACAATTCTCTTTATAGATGATCCTTTAAATGATCTGTAAAGCACATCATCTTTTTAACCTGTCACATAATTTGTATTTAAAGTATATGTTGCAGTATATACAATATTTGTTTAGTTGTTTATCCCCAATAATGTTTTTGTAGGTTTTCTGTACATAACTTTAATGGTTAATTAATTACAGAGAAGTGAAAAGATTGGGCAATGGGGAGTTCTGAAGAAAAAATAAATTATATGTTATATGACTAAAGTCAAATGGCACAGATGGTTTTGAATCAAAATGGTGTTAAACTGAAATGTGACATACCAGCTAAATTCAGACAGGTGTGTGCTGAGTACAATTTAATGAGCTCAGAAAGGTGTGTAGCAAACATAACATGATATTAATGGGGGATCTCAATTTCCCACAGATAAATTGGGATACAGTGACTGTAAAAGACTGATTGTTTCTCATTTTTTAAAGATGCCTTCAAGTAACAGTATTATTACTAATCCAGACTTTTCAAATAATCAGGATAGGTATAGATAATTGATGTGATAGAACCACTTGGCAAATTGTGATTTTGAGATGGTAACATTTGATGTCTTGTACACAATATGTCAAAAGTCTGAGCATAAAAATTAGTATTATAATTTCACAACAGTACAATTAGAAGGAAGGAAGTGGAACTTCCTGATATGGAGCTGAAACATCCGTTACAGTGTCAGTAGAAGAAAGAATGCAAGAACAATGTTAAACTTCGAAATTATTTAATTCCTTACACAAATAATTTTGATTCTGCTCAACGGCCAAAACATTGTGTTTTCTTTTTTCTCTTTTCAACATGGAATAAACCTATTACTTGTTCCTTTGCAGGCTACTGATGCTGATGCAGCTACCCACCTGAACTACTGTATATATTAATAGAGGCTAACAATAATGCATGACATTTGTTTCAGCACTACAACACAAAAAAAAAGTTTATAAGATAATCTGGTTTTTGATATATTAATGCTATAAAATGAAAGGGGAAAATCTGCATGTGCTAAACTAATATTTTATCTGTGTTTTTACAAAGATTATGTCAATAATGTGCTCAAGGCTATATAATGAGTTCAGTTAGTATTGTGCCATTTTAATATAAATGACACTAAGGTACTACAGGGACTAGGATAGTTTAAAACTAATAAATCACCAGGGTTTGGTGCTATTTTCCCAGTTGTACTTAATGAAATGAGGGATGTTATTCATTGACCATTAACTAGGATTTTCAAGTTTAACTAAGAATGAGAGCTGTATCCACAGATAGGAGATTTTCAAGTCTAACACAAATTCATAAAAAGTAACATAAAATAAAACAAAACTGTAGGTTTTACCAGACTTACACCTGTTACTGATGATATTGTGGGAATGATAGGTAAAAGTTAAGAAAGCAGAATGTATGTAAAACAATTTTGTTTTAAGAGACAGTTACAGTTACAGTTACCATCAAAAGACAGAAAAAGATGTTGCTTAACTACAGTATCTAGAGTTCTAGATTCTAGGTCTGAACAACAATAAGGACAGTTGATACATCTTAGCCATGACATGATATAGCTTGATTTTAAATGAAATTAGGATCTGACCTTCCTCCTGAATTACTGTCAAAAGCTAAATTTCTCAAATAAAAATCTGTGGGAACTAAAAGTCATGTACTTCACTCGATTATTTCACTCATAGAAGTATTTAGTATAAGCATTCAAGTTTTTCAACAGAACTGGGCATCACTGGAAAGGAGTGAATGCATTTGCAAAGCACTGAATATATGTATAGTAAATTGATTGAGAACTAATAAATGAAGAAGAAACAGTCAGTCATCTCTTCACAACATAGCTTCTTATTGGACTGATGTTAAGGGCATGCCACATGGATCCATTTTAGTCCCTCTGCTCTTACTGATTCATAATGTATTAGTGAGTTACTTTGCTGTATACTTAGCTGTTTAAAAATGTTTTTGTAGGTGGTACAAAAAGAGGAAGAGTGGCAAAAACTGAAGCAGCAGCAAGAGACTTTAAAAAGACTCCAATTTTGCTGCCACTTGGCAAATTAAATTAAACTTTAATAAGTGTAAAGTGATCCATGCAAGGTGGAACACCCTGTGCTGTACAGTATATCACATGGGTGATTTTGAACTGCAGGAGGATAAGCATGAAAAGGATTTGAGTATAAGACACCAAATGGATCATTTGAGTATACAGCAAACTGTGTGAGATTTACATAATGAAATAAAACTTTGCTCAAGGTTTACAATGCAATAGTAAGACTTCATTTGTAATACTGTGTTCAGGTTTGGTCACCGAATTACAAATAGGATATTATATTCTTAGAGAAAATTAACAGAATAACAAGCAGAGTGATTCCTGATCACGGGAGATTATTATTTGCAGACATTTAAATACCTAAATCTCTTGGTTCTAGAATAAAAGCAAAAGAGAAGAGGTTTGATCTAATTATATAGAATCAAGGAGCATAGAAAGTGTGCCCACTAGGGGATTCAATAGCCAAACAAGGTCACCAATAGGAAATTTAATTCATTGAAGACAGAAACGAAAAAACACTTCCTCACATGAAGGTCAATATGTGTTTGAAACAAATTTACCAGCCTTGTTCACCCCTTAACTCTGGGCCTTTTCAAGAAGTCATTGGATGTGTTACTAAACAATGAAATGAGCAAGATGGGTTGATTGGCCTCTACTCTTTTGTAACCTTTCTTAAGTTCACTTTCTATCTGTAACATGTGCAACATGGTGCCAGCAGCAAAAAAGATGTCCATATTTGTCACAAAATTAAGTGTAGTTACAAAGTTGTGCAATTCCATAATAGAAATATAACATCTCCAGAAAATGAGAAGACTCTTGATCCAAGTGAAGTCTGAAGAGGAGTACAATAAAAATATATTTAATTTTAGTTTTGAAAATTGAAACACATGGCACAATATATTTGCAATCATAACCTCCAGCTTATGAAGTAAATAAACTGAGACATACACATATATTTTTTCTAATTGAGACACTTAGCATCAGCACTGTTAACTGGAGGGACAGAAGTCTTGATTTAATTCTGAGTATGTCCCTTTATAGCTTGTATTCTAAACTACATAACTCTGAACATATCAAATGCCCTAATTTAACATTGTGACACTTTTCTTTTGACACTAAAATACGAAGACACTGTAAGCCCTCCACACTACAATCAGTCCAATAATCTCCATGTACTGTACTGTAGGATGTCTATGGTTTCCAAATACTTTTGTATTAGTGAGAGATTCCGTCACCTCAGAGATCATCCACATTCGGTCATTTGGTGAATTAAAAATATTAAGTCATTTATTCCAGTCTTTCACTTTCACCCAAGATTTGGCAGTTCCTGACATTTTCCCTCAGTGAATGACATACTATAAGCAAAGCAGTAGACAGCCAAAAAAGGTTTACTAATCTCTGGACAGAGTGTTTTGAGGTGATGATCTGAATGAGGGTTTAAATGTTATCAAGGAAACTCAGTTTATGCAGCCATTAGTGTAAACAGCAGCCAATACAACCTAGGACAGCTTCTGATTTTTCTAAAAGTTTGGTTATAATATATTGTAAATTGAATCGATATCAAACTCACCAAAAAAGGATTTTCTCCACTGCATTAAAAGTAGAGAACAACCAGAATGTCCCATGATTATTGTTGTGTGATTAACTAAACACTGACACCCCCCAAAAAACTAGAGAAAAGTCTTTTGAATCTGTGAGATGAAGTATTTTAAAGGCTGCAGTTAAAACAAAAACAGATGATCAAAAAGTTGATCTTGTAAGCACAATCACCTGCTTATCCAAGGGAATGATGAAATAATTCAGGTGCATTTTTGTGCAATTGGTTTAGTTCAGCAATTTGTAAAAGATGGAATAGTCAATATGGGAGCAGATGTAATGCCAACACAATGGATGATGAAGCAAATATAAACCTCTCTTCACTATACAGGGAATTAAGGTTGTTTTCTTTTTAAAGGACCCTCTGTGTTGCATGCAATGATAAAGGAGATTTTTGACTTAGAAGAAAATACTCCCATGTTTGAAGGGAATAATTCTAAGATCCACAGGGTGAAAGTGTAATAGAAGGCAGAAAAAGTCTCAAAACTACAACAACAAATTAATATATTAATAACTCTTCTATTGCTGTATGCATACAAAACAGTGTGGCTCAATTTCCCAATAAAGAGCAAAATTTTACAGAACCTCTTCTTCTACACTAAAACTAATAGATCTGGTTATTATGCATATCTGTAATTGGTACGCCCTCAATTTTCTAATGACAATTGGCAAAAATAATCTCAATTCTGTTACTTTAAATTGGGAAGATTAGGTAAAAACAGCATGCATCAGAGAGTGTCATTGTAGAAGCTCTGGTCCTAAATTGTAGAATAAAAAACTTTAATTGGAAAATAAAAGTATTTCTAAAAATGAGGAACAGGATAATTTATTGTAATTATTGCACTGTAAACAGATTGCATAAACATTTGTAGCAAAATCTGAACAGAAGGAATATGCTCTGAATAGGGTTTTCTTTTCCACTAATATAAAAGACAATTTTTAATACAGAAATCAGAACTTTATCAGTGAGTTTCTATCCCCATCCTATGAATTGATACATTAATGAAAGGTTACCATTTTATTGTGTCAAATCATTAATTGCAATTTAACACATTACATGAAAACAAAAAGATAATACATATGAACAGGCTATTCTAGTTTGCATTTCTTCATTTTTTGATGTATGGGGACCCAAAAATGATCCTTTGTTTCTTGTGGAAAAAGTGTCCAGTTTCACTTGTATGTTCAACAAGGACTCTATGTTTTTTAATTGAAACCAATGACCTTGACAGGTCGCACAGAGACTGCAGAAGAAAAAAGGGCTTTCTGCCTTGAGTATCTCTTGTATCACTGAAGGCTCCATCAGGTGACAAAGACTTATGATGGGGCTTAAATAATGCAGCAGAGAGAGAATAAAAGTGACAATCAAAACCCTTTATTCCAAAAGCACAGCTGAATAATTTAAGTGTGGTCTGATTAAACCAGAACGTGAGGCATGCAGGGAGAACATCCTTCTCTTAAACTGCTCACAACAGCAGTGACTGGGCTCTGGTAGCTTGTAGAACATTAAATCTGTTTTTCAATTTTTCAGTAAAGGAAGGTCAGTACACAGTTGTAATGGATGATTCCAGTGCATTCGTTAAAGCCCAGCCATGTTATGATTTTCATTTTTAAATTGTCACACAGTTTTTTTATGTCTATTTCTGGGTTTTACATATACATCAGCAGGGTTCATGTTAACAGAGCAGAAGTGCAGAAACACAGAGAACAGTCTATCACATACTTGTCAATAGCTCTGGGTGACAGTGGTAAAGGCCTTTGGAATAAATAAATGATAAAAGATCATAAGATAATGTATAGTCAGAAAGGTCAGGGCTGACTTTTTTATAATAAAAGTATCAAGTATCAAGTATCAGATGCCATTAATTAGAGATTTTATTAAAGAAACTTTTCAGGATTCATTTTTGGAATTGGAATAATATGCAAAAATACCTGCCTGTAGAAAAGAGTGCATATACTGTAAAATACTGTATCCTTTCTTGCATGGTTTCTCAGCTGTTAGCATTTCTTTCACTTTTACTTTGGTTTACCTTAATTTGTCTAGATTTCCATATTCGTTACTACACTTGACCATGAGGACTCCATGATAGAGCATGATAAATTGTCTCTAGTAGTAAAGCATAGTGTAGGCATGCTGAAATCATTAGAACCCAAGGCCATTAGAACTCTCTGAAAACTACAGAAAAAGTGCATACCTTTCATAAAGTTTCTCCTACTAAGATAAAGAAAGAAAAGTATGAAAAACTTCAACAAAGGCTTTCATTATTCTCTCAGTATAGTTCAACAGAGGACATCAGAATATACTAGTGCATGTTTTCCTAGTAGTGTTATTATTCGGTTCTCACAGTTAAATTAAATTCTTCAGTTTGTGATTGTGATAATTTCAGGACTTTTTTATCTATGATGGATAAGTGTAGCCTTTACTTAATCTACCATTTTAGCATGACATGCCAACTAGCTTGATGTAATGTATTCTAGGTTCACTGTACACCATCAAATATATTGTTTTCCTAAGTGTATTAACAAATTTCTGAAATTGTTTGTGCCACTGTTTAAATGCCTTATGTACTTCATAAATTTTACTTTTAGGGTATAGAAAAGACAGCATTGTCGAAATACTGTACCAAACTGTTTTTTTTTCTACAGCACTTTCCAAATTGAACTGAATAAACAGCACGGGAATTGGAATTAGTCAGCTGCCAACTTGAGTAAAGAGGATCTTGCTGAGATTAAAAGCTTTGGAGCATCCTGAACAAAAATATTGCACAACTTGTTAATAGATGTCTTCCAGCTCAGTATATCACTGCATTTTTAGCCCTGTGTTGCATTGCAGCACAGCCTGTGTCTAACACAAACGGGGAGAATAACGAAGGAAAAAACACAAAAGGAGAGATTAATTAACTGTGAATGAGAAAGGCACAACTCAGATCCTTTTGTGTCTCAGTCCCGCACTTTTATAGAGCTCTTCTTAAATCATTGCTTATTTAAAACTGTAAACTTAGACAGTTTGAACAAGCTGTACCCTTTAGGTAACTGAGAGGGGGGCAGCTGCCCTGTGACCAACGGTGCACCCCTCCTATTATTTAATAATATTAAAAGGGCACACCTACAGTATATGGATAATTAACATATGAAAAAGTGCAAATTCCGGCTATGCGTCAACCATGCTTATGTTTCTGTTAAAATATAATCCATAATGAAGACTACTGTATCACAAAGTGCCATGTCATACAGCACCATCTACAGCGTGTTACGTGATCTAAAGTTACACACTTGAGAAGCTACTGTACTGTAGATCTGTCAAAAGATAGAATTGGTAGGTTCCAGTGTTGCTTTATCAGTGACATAATGAAAGGTAGTTCAAGTCTGCATTGCATCTTATTTTTTTCTACGTTCGAAAGTAAAAATATCACAAATGAGAGGAGACCATCAAACCCATCGTGCTGCCTTATTTGCTGGTAGCAGTTACGCAGTCCATGTTTTTCAAGATGATACTCTACTTTCTTTGAGAAAAGACTGGATGAAATTTTCAGATCAATTAGCTAGTATCAACTAAACAGCCTAGAGTGACAGAATAGACTCCTCTTATTATTTTGCTTTTGTTTTATTTACAGATCTCATCCCTACAGCTTATCCCAGACACCCACCGCCCTTTGTGTAAAAAATGCTCTCTCAGTCCACAATACGCTTCCTCATTACTTCCTTTTGTCTTTGGCTCTTCTAGTTTTGCAGCTGAGTACAAAGTATTCCTTCTGGCAGATTTGGGGGGATACAAGGGGGGTTCAAGTACAACAGAAAAGAAAGATAAAATTTATATTTTTGATTATGATCCTCCATTCTGGAGCAAATATTATATTAGTCATATAACTAATTGAACACTTTTTTCCACCTGTTTAATTAGGTGTAGCAAAATCATATTGCCTGACATGCTGGAGAGCACATTTTCTACTGTCTTTTTTGGAGGATAAATACAGTACTTTTCATGTTAATTTTTATACAATGTTATTTGTATTTTTTAAAATAATTGTGTCAATCTCCACATTGCCATTATTAATGTAAGATTGAACCCCCTGTCCTGCTTTTGAAATATACTGCTGCTTGCAGAAATATAAAAATCAATAAATAATCTTTTGTAAAGTTCTGCATACAAGCTTTGGATAATTATATATATATAATATGCTGTATACAGAAATATATTTACTATATATTAATATTTATTTTTTATATCACTGTTTGAAGTAAACCCTGTACATAAATATCACCTGCACACTTTATACAGTAATTGAACATGTAAGGGAAGACATAAGTATGGAGAATGTGGTTTCTAAATATATTCTAGCATGCAAAATTACACATAGGTAGTTGAAACAGAAATCAAAATATAGCATGCAACACTTTGCCAAAAGTAAATGACTAAAATAACTAGTCAGACCTGACATTTACATAGCTAAGATAAAGAAAACAATTAGCACAAAACAACAGATCACAATATATAGTGTGTATATCATTAGTATATATTAGAATGAAATACGAACAAGATCAGAAAACACATAAAACAGGTATTCTTCAGTGATGAAGTACCATATCAGTCTGTATTTGCAAAATGTTTATGACAGCTGCTGAAAAACGAATGGAATTTAAATTGTCTGTAAACAAAGCCCCTCTGCATTTGTAGTCACTCATTATGTTAATTTTCACTTGTTCTTAACATCAAAGATGTGTATCTAAATATTTTTTCACAGCTGGATAAAAAACAACCAGTAAACGTAACTTCCCCCATTGATCATGGACAAATATATTACTGTATATATTATTTCCTGGATGAAGTAATGAATAGATTACTGCAAAACTTACAAGTAATATACTCTACAACTTGCATGATATCAATAACCAGAATAAATAACCACAGTCCTAATGGTGCTTTAACTTAGTTAAGTAACTTTTTTTTGACTGTACATAAGGCATTGGCGTTTGGTGTTATACTGTACATTATAGTAGGTCCTTACAGGCACAAGGGAGTTTTCAGATGTCTCAAAGAGCCTCACAGACAAATAGCACTCAAAGACCACTTACAGAGCTAGTGTATGATGCCCTAACTTCACCACCTCTCCATAATGAGTTTTAATTGATTCCAATGAGCCTGAGGAACGTAGTATTTACTCATCTCTTTCAGGGAACCATCATTACAGGATTAACCCATGGCTTATCATTGTTTCAGGTTAAAGCCATCCGCCAATGGGTTGATATATTGTACAATACTGTACAAGCCCAGCTCGGACTGTTGGTGTAGATGAGGCCAGATCCAAAATGTGTAAAGATCACACTCAAATGTGTACAGGTACTGAATACTACACTGTCTAAAGGGCAGAGTTGGCCACTGAGCCTGCCACCCACAGGCGGAGTGATTCTTTATTCCTTAGTCACGTAAGAATATAAGGAAAGGAAATGAAAAAAAGCCATTTAACCCATCTTGTCCAGTTGGTAGATAGTATATCAATAATGAATCTTTTATGAGGAACTTTAGCAAAAGCCTTTTGAAAATCTAAATACATCTTATCATATGGTCTGTTTTCCTCCATTACTGCTGTTTTTTGTTCACTGGATTCTAAAATGTTACTTAAGTAATGTCTGCCTTTTATAAATCCATACTGACTATCCCCTTGGATCTATGTTTTCATATACAGAGGGTGATCTTCTAGTTAAGACTTAATAACAGTTTTCATAACCTTATATTTACTGTAATAGCATTTTATGATTTAGTTATCTTATCCAATTTGCTTTAGATGGTGTACGTACAGAAAAAAACAACAGAAGACAAATGCACTATTTCAAACATCTCCTTAATTAATGAAAGGCAAAGGTTTCTTTCTCTCGTTATTTAAATAAAGAACGGGAAATCTAAAAAAAACAGAATCAAGCAGGCAATTCAGTCCTTTTAAATGTTGTTACTTTGAATCCAATAATAATTTAAAGCACAATAAGTAGAACAGTTAGGTGAGATTTAGAGAAAAGAACAAAACATATTCATTAAATACAGTAAACCCAAAATACAGTATGTGTCGCTCAAGGTCAGGTAGTAGATAACTGAAATTCCATGGCTATTACAGAATGTACAGTAAGTCACTCAATAATATATGTACTCTAACTGGATTACCAATACCCAGTGCTGGCAGAAAACAAGGTGGATTTGCTGAATGAGGGTGTAATGCAATCTTTAAAGAAGATCAGTGGATTGGCTAACAATGATCAATAGCGAACACTACTTTTGTGAACGCAGAAGATCAGTCATTTTAATTCCTTTGTATTGTGCAAGGTATTTTTTCCTAAAGAAGTACATGCACAGTACTGTATGCATCACCAAAAATCTAAGGAAAGAAAATTATGGCTTTTGAAACAGATGTGAAAATGAATGTTCGTGCATAAGCTGCATTTTTTTTGTTTATTCTTACAGTTCAAGTTTAATCTACTAGGTACTAAACCAAAAGACCTTACCATAATTTGTAGAATTAATTTTGCCCCTTTCCTTAATTGATCCAAAGTGCAGACATAAAATGTGTTGAACAATCAATATAGATGTTGAATAATCAAAACCATGTACTTAATTTTTTTATTTAAAATTTTAAAAACTCAATTTGTCAACAGGTATGATATTGTTTGTGTGATATTGAAATCAGAAATTGAGCACTGAATTGATATATATATATATTTGATATTGACTGCACCTTTCTTGGGAAATTGCAAATGTTAATGATTCTATCATACGTTAGAGTGAAAAAAATATATATATAAAAGGATGTTTGTAGTGAAATATACTTTCATATATAAATTATACTTTACCATTAATTTATATTTCTGTTCTATCTGGCCTTCAAACCAGTTTTGTCAAAGTAAATAAAGGCAGAGCAATCTTCAGAAGTCACCTTTTGGTGAGCCTATGCTGTTTCTCACATTTACTATTTTACCAAAGTATTACACAACTTGCTGTTGTGGCTACTTAAATTAAAAGTTATATTAAAGGGAAATGGTTAAAGTAATATACAGTATTAATGTTTACCTTAGAATTTTACCAAGAATGAAAGTGACATCATGCTTCAAGTTGAGCTAAGACAAAACACTATACTAAATAGGATTAACATAGAAGAGACCAGAGTGTTACATGTACTGTATAAGAATTGCTAGAATATTAATGATATACAGTAGTTCCCATCCATATAAAAGTTGGCAAATCTGTAATTTTAAAGTAAGTATGGATCTACACATTTTATTTATTTACATGTATAATTAGGTAAACAGGTTTTTTAAAACATTTACTTTGAACAAGCAATGGCTGTTGAATAGAGCATACAGAGCTTATATTATGATATATTTAAATGTTCAAAGGGCTTTGAGCTGTCCTCAAAAAAAGGCAGCAGAGATTGGAAAATAAGGAAAATAAAAATGTCTTTGGATTGTGAATGTGTTAATGTGTATATAACAGTACAGGCATGAATGTTCAGGTTGGCATGATGTACAGTATGTAAAGGAGTGCTTCAGGAATATGTTTAAGGACCCCTACTTGTTTAATTTCTGGACATTGCTAAAGTCTATAAAGTAATAGATTGCAGATGATACCAAAATAATTCAACTAACTGCTAATATAGAAGTAGCATGATATTTCTAAAAATATATATGGGACCTATCAGCACTGGGGCCCTGGGTTCAATTCTAGACCTGGGGTGCTGTCCTTGTGGAGTTTGTACTGTTTGTTCTTGTGTTTGCATGGGTTTCCTCTAGGTGTTCCAGTTTCTTCCCACAGTTCAAAGACCTACTGGTTAGTTCATTGGTTTCTGGGAAAACCTGACCAGGTATAAAATTAGTGTGTTTCTGTGAGCAGAGATGGATCCTGGTCCTGGTCAGGCTGCATCCTGCCATGTTAAACTTTTTCTTGATTTCAAATCTATCCTGTATCCAAATTCCTTCCACAACAGCAATCTATTTTGAGGCAAGCCATCCTTCTTGAAATGCTGAGCTTAACTAACTAATTAATTTTTGTCTGAAGTTTGTATGTTCTTCTGTAGTAGCCAGGCACGTCCAATAAAAAAACGATCTATAGAGAATTAGTCTGCAGCTGCTAACCAGCTCAGGAGTTTCCAATCCTGGTCCTGCGGGACCACACTCCTTCTGGTGTTTTTCAGCCAAGCTCTGTTACACAATTTAACCCTTAATTGGCTTAAGAAAAGCATTCAATTGAGCGGTTTAAAAGGTTTTCAGCTCTTAAATGGGCTGAAGGTTGCCTTTTAACAATTTCATTTTCATAACTTAAATAAAATAAGAACATCTGCACTAGCTAATACTCATTTTGCCTCCATGACATCTTCTCTCATTCCTACACCTCGGTAAAATTATGAGCCCTGTGTTAGGAGGGCAAATCAGTGACTTGGGCACCTAGAACCTTTATTATAACAGTAGATTTATTTATACACAATTAAAAGGGTGATGGATAAAGACAGCACATCTGAGATGAAAGGTCCAAAAATGCAAATCTTTTATTGAGTTTTTTAGTACAATACGTTTTGGCTTAACCCACTTGGTTAAGAGGTGGCACAACCCTAATCAGAGCAAGGAGTTAACCAAGGTGTAGCTGCAAAGGTGGAGACTGTGTCACGATCACTACTCCTCCTCTTAAGGGCACTCCAGCGTTTCATGAGAGCCCTGGTCCTGCTGCATCTGGCTCCGTTATGGTTTCAACTTTCTGTTCCTGATCCCCCCCCCACCGATTCCGACCCGGTTCTCGTTTTTAATCCTCTGGATGGATCGCCTGGCCATGGACTTATGCTTCTGTTTTGGTTTCCCGTTTGGACTTTGTCTTGGATTGTTCGCCCCGGACTCACTTCCCCTGGACACCAGCACACCTAGGACACGCCCCCCTGTCTCCATACCCGTCTCCTGCATTACTTTTTTCTAGTGTTTCCTTACAATTCCAGATTGTGTCGTCTGCACAGGGCCTGAAAAGAACTGTTCGTGACAGATTGGGTTGGATTCAGCCAACATCCCTCAGTTAAGAACTTTCATTTATTTCTGAGATATTTTTAAAAATATGCAAACCAAAAGGTTAGAAACATTTTTTTTTTTACTCAAATCTGAAAAAGGAGATATAAAGCTAATACTCTAGTAGTATCTAGTAACCAGTCACTTCAGGGAAGCTATACCTATATGAAAAAAAAAATATTCTACATGTAAGATAACATACACAGTTCTATCAAACTCTTTCATTTCATCAAGGATATTCCACATGGGGTTTAAGACAATTGTCATCATAAAAGATGCTCTAATAGGTACTCTGTAATTAGCTAGAATTAACCCAATGATTGTGATCTTGATCTTCTTCAATGCCATCTACCACTACAACACTGTAACTGTTTACCTTTAAAGGACAAATTCTATCTTTTGGAAAACATACCATTGATCTTTAAACTTTGTTTTATTATTTTAAATCAATTCTCTTTATTCTAGGATATGATACTTTAGACAAATGCATTTAAATCTGCTACTTATGATTGCTCTCAGCAATTAAAAATATTAGGAAAGTGGCATGTTATTCTTCAGTTCTAGATATATTTTCTTGGTTTTGGTTTGTGATTTCTTAATATTGAATTCATGTCTGAGCCAAAGTTGGTGAATCCAAACACAGAGCTAAAGTCTTAATCTTCTTTGCATACTAATCACCAAAGTCTAAGCAGACATTTGTATGCTGAAGTCGATTGAGCTCTCTCCATGCTTAGCCCATGACTTGTCTGGCATTCAGTTGTTCCTGTTTAAATACGTTCCCAGTCTCTCTGAATTTATACTTTTCAGTTGTTGCGTTTTTCAAATCTTCAGTTTCACGGGTAAATGCATTCGATTTTAATTGCTCATGAATATACAGTACAATATTTTTGCGAAGCTCAGTTTTATAGATTGAACCCCATTCAAGCCTACTCTTTCTAGGCACAAGTATGAATCAATCATACACACAGGCTATTTTGAAGGAATTAATATAGCCTCCCGAATTCCTCCTTAACTGATGTTTCTGGTACCCATAATATTAATAATGCTGTACAACACTGGATAGCTACTGTATAGAATTACAGACGTGCATTTTAACTTTATCTTGCAAAACTATTCAATGTATAGATGAATTTTGATTCATTGCATAATTTGTTTATCTGAATCCAGAAAAAGTCGGTAAGATAATACATTTAGATTTACTTTGAAGCTACTGGATATAACTCTATCCTGCAAAAATGTCATTGTGTGCGTAACCTTATTTTTCGAAAATCAAATCTATTTACAGTGTTGAACGCAAATTAAATTTACAGCTACCGTACCTGTATGTACACTTTTTCTGCACAATACCTCAAAACAGCAAACCTAGCTGATTTATAAATGTATATTCTGTATCTGTCATAAGGCCTACATTTTCCAATACTGCATCTAAGAGATACTACCAAATCACTACCTGAATTCCTGAATGACTGCAGATACATTTGTCTGGTGATTGGACCTGTGACCTTTGAGTGAAGCGATGCCAAAATAAAAGGGAGAGGCGTTATTTACAGAACAAAAAGGAAGAGAAACATCTCGTTTCTGAAGAGTTGAAAAAGGGTACAATGCTGCATTCAAACCGATGTTTTCTTCAAAATCATGCTTTCACTCTGGTTTTCTCCCAGTCCAAAGCTGGTAGAGTAGTTGGCTTCTGGGAAAAATGTGTGCATGTTTGCATCTGTGTCTGCCCTGCAATGGACTGGCATCACATCCAGGATGTATCCCACCTTGCACCCGTTGCTTGCTGGGACAGGGGAGAAGCTCTGTCTCCCTTGCAATCTGAATTGGATGACGTGGTTAGCAAATGGATGGATCATGTTTTCACTCCTATAGAAAACTTCTTTTAAAAATATTTGCCACGTTCATAAACATACAAATTGTCTCATGGATCAGCAAAGTAAAAAAGAAAGGCAATGATATTACTTTAGCAACAAGGAGATGAGATAGGTGTGATGTCACATGGCCTAGTTACACTAGATATTATGAGCTCCAATTAAACATTGCTAATAAACCGAAACATGGCATGTGAAAATCATTAACATAAGGAGAAATACGATATGCCCAGCACGTACTGTTTATATCTTGTAAAAAAATGTATTTCTATACCACAGAAAAATTCAGTTACGTGAAATACAGATTTGCTCCGATTGGAAGCCAAACCATGAAGCGACTGCCCTCTTGTGGTAAAGTTTAGTACTCACAGACAATCCTTCATGATGCCCTTTTTCCTGATAGGATCTTAGGCGGTAAAGTGCTTATCCAATGAAAAGCCTGTAAATAAGATCCAAAAACACTCCTCACCGCTGCAAGAAAACAACACCAGTTTTTGAAATTAAAATTAATGTTAATTAAAATTAAATGAAAAAATGTTTCTTTATATAAAATGATTCATATGTACAGTAGCTATGCATTACCCAATGTTTACAGTATATAGTATGTAATTTAATAAATATGGTACCATATACTGTATCTTGGGAAAAAACGACTATTCACAGCGTTCATTTAATAACTTAGTCACACAATGTAAGTAATGGCAGAACTATTGGATGAGCTCTATGCCGTTTTTCTGATTGCCACTGCCTCCCTGATCAGCTTTGGAGGTGGGAGTAGTGCAGACATCGGAGAGCTTCAGGGCAATTTCATTAGACACAAGTAAATGCTTTGATTGAGAAGTCCTGAGTCAGACACTGATTCCTTGAAAAATGTGTCTTAGTTACCAGGGGAGCTGTGCAGTGACCCTGGGATGACCACCCACTGGCTAAACTCTGTAATACCCTAGTCACCTGGGTTATACCATGTGATGACATGCTTATCTCACCTGGGGAGCAGTATTCATCTAGTTTTTAGCTAAAGACTCTTCTTTAAATCAGATATTTAAAAATAATAACTCTTCTAAAAATATGGTGAGCCGGAAGAATATTTAATTGGCTTTAACAACAGTTTTTTTTATTGTTTCAGTTATATTATTAACTAAGAACAAAGTTTGTTTCTTAAAACTTTTCTACTTGTCTCATACAGTATATAACTGTTTACAAGGCCTTCGATAAGTATTCGCCTCCTTCTAATGATGTCACTTTTTTGTAGAATTACAAACTGAACAATTCTGTGGGTGAGAGAAGTTAAGTTCCAACACAAATGACAAAGAAAAAACAAAAACTAAAATATTAGTTGACCACTGAGAGACAAGATCTCCCTTTTTTGCTGGACTTGGGGTAAATGAGTTGGCAGTAGAGAGAGGGCTGAAGTACGTTTGTCACCTAGTACTGCTGTTTGTATCCTGTGACAACCTTGCCTCTCCTTGGGTAGCTCATATGTTAATGGACAAACTTTAATGGAAAATGAACTACAGTGAAATAATGATTTATTTAAGTCACATTCTGCATAATACACACAAAAGAAACACCCAACAATTCAATACCAATTGTTACTGTGAAACCCTTTATATACTCCACCCAGGTTAAATGACACCCATGTGAGATTGTCATTCTCAACATAAACCAATTATCTCATTAATTTATTCACCCCATGTGAATCTATGTACATGTGACCAAATGACCTCTGGTTAGTGGCAGGTCTGTTGAAACTAATCTATCAATACTGCTGGCCTGCCACATGCCCTTAACTGACATGACAGAAGTAATGTACAGAAACGTTGGTGGTGTGTGTTGTGCAGACTGCTTTAAACTAACCAGTGTGGCAGAGGAAGTGTAACAATCTCCGTTAGTGCCAATCAAATCAAATGGATTTACAATACAGTATACTGATGAAATCCCTTAGCCAACATTGTTTTCTGTTCCTGCAAGCCAGTCCAGAAGGGTGCAATCTTTCAGCTGGACAGTGAAAAACTTGGGGTGCTCAACTCACAATGATGTGACTTTGTTAAAATGTTGGGGTCTTATTGTGATCAGATTACAATAAGTTACACAACCTGAAATGCTTCTAGTCGATTCCTGCATATGTAGTCCGAGAATGTGAGAAACCCTCTATTGGCCTTTGCAGTCGCCTTCATGAAAGAGAAGTTTCAGGGACAGCCAATGAATGAATGAACAATTGCACAGGAAGTGTGGTTGAACCGGGTCTATTGGGAAAGCACTACTAGAACAGCATTAAATATCAAGTAGGCATTTTTGTTCTGCTACCGTATTTCGAAGAGAAATCTCTATTTCATGCCCTTTTCTATATCATTATAGTATTTCAAGGTTCCAATAGAGATCTGCATCAGCTTTCAGATTGAAAAGGAACATGTATAGGTGAATTCCGTGCTGAAAAGAAAAAACACAGAACATTCAAACAAATACAAATCTGGAGTAGAAGAGTAAATAGCTGAAATCTAGAAATGAATGGAGAAGTTCTGAAAAGCTCTCGGTCATTGAGAGGTGGTGGAAAGTATGATCCAATTTTGTGATCCAAGATGAAAGATAAATTAAAGAAAGGTTAATGTAATCATGAAATTAAAATGGGGGACTTTCTGATCTTCCAGGATTCTGAACACTATTAAGTAATAATCCTTTAGAATGAATGTGGGTGTGAGGAAAAACTCTTCCTGACAGTCTAACATTTGCTGTACATAACAGTGTGATATATTTTCTAAATATTCCACACCTTTACATAGTTTAACTGAATTGTGCATGTTTTAAAATCAAAGAGCACATTTTATAAATTGTCAATGAAACATTTTAATAAAAGTAGATAATTAATGAAGAAAAACAATTCACTAGGCTTGAAACAATATATGTCTGACTTCATAAAGAACTTCAGACAAGTGAAATTAATTTGCAGGTTTTGTACTTAAGGAATAATTCTGTACTTAAGGAGTGTTCCTCAAATGAATTTAACAACAATTTACGATACAATAATTTTGAATATAGCAGTCATTTTAATGACATTCATAAACTGTGCTTTATCCAAAAGCAGACTCTAAATATTGTATAAAGACAGAGATTTAAATGTAAATGAAAGCCAACAGTTTGGAACAGAATGCAGGACGTTGACAGGTTGATTTATTAAACTATTAACTAGATAATCATCAAACAATGGCTCAGTCCTTTGACCGTGCTAAGATTGGTTAGTCATTTCAGGTAATTGGAGTCAACCCTGAGGTGTAAATAGCAATGACTCCAAAGCTTTGAAAGACTGCTTATAAAAATAATGTGACTTATTTCTTGTAACATAAGTACAAGACAAGTGATGACTTAGTGTTTGCAAACAGAGGTACATATTTGGTGCTATGGTATCTTATAGGCATACCACATCAGAGGAAATACTTCTAGACATGGAAATTGATTTTTTTTTTCAATTGTTGTGAGCATGAAAATTTCCAGAAGGGGGCAGCAAGTCAATGTGTTTTTTTCACTGAATTACAACTCATAGCCCAGTACAGGACAAAAGTATTTCCCTTCTAGATAGATAAACAGCTATCCACTTTCTAGCTACTTTATCCAATAGGGAGCCAGAGTATATCCCAGCCAGCAATGGGCATAAGGCAGGGTATCCGTATTTGACAGAGTGCCAGTGCATTACGGGGCACACACAGACACAGACAATTTTCCCAGAAGCCAAATGACCTACTGTACCAGTATGTTTTTGGACTCAATATGAGCACAGGGAGAAAATACAAACTCCATGCAGATAGCACCCCAGGAATTGAACTCAAGACCCCAACACTATGATGCTAAACACTGCAACCATGCCACCCATAATCAAGTACTCATTTAAGTACTGTATAAAATGTTAAGCTTATTAAAAGACTGTTTTAATCTTGTCACCAAAACAAAAACAAGGAACATAACTTATATTCTTTAAATATTTAACCAAAGCTTCTAGTGAATATAGTATATAAGTATATAAATACTTTCTGTAGTATGTGATGTAGACTTACAGTATAACCTCTGTATGGATGATAGGCAGTTTCATTTTTTTATTTCCCAATTTTGGACCTGTTGTTTCTTTGCAGTTCATTTCACAACAACGATTCCTGTACAGACCAGGAGATGGGGACAGACCTGATTTTCCAAGCTGCTCATCATTCTGTGCCATTAATCTTTTGACCTGAAGTTAGCACCAATTGGAGGAGGAGTGGCACATCTCACTAAGGTTGCCATCACTTCCTGTCACCCTAATTCCAGCCCAATCCTGGCAGCACTGTGAAATGATGCAGGCATGAACTAGTAGCGTCTGGGTCATACAGCTCAAGCTTCATTTGTAGTGAGCAGTTTTTTGTACCTGATGTACTGTATTTATTGCAAAAAGATGTAGAAAATGGTCAGTGCTGGGTTTGCTTTTAAATGAACAAGATGTAATTTATTGTAATATATATATATAATTAGTGTGTTATTTATTATTTACTGTAGGTCACTCCTTTCTTACCTGGTAACAAATATACAGTAAAGCATTCATTAGCAGTAATTTTTAGAAAATATTCTCACTTTTCAAGTTCTAAGAGTGAAATTAGGAATGTAAGATTTGTTTTGTCGATCGTATCCTTGATTTACTTGAACATGATGTCTACATGCAAGAATATCAACATCTTTATTTAACCAGTTAGAAGGATTTAAGATTGCTAAAAACCCCATATAAATTCCTCCATCTGGGTCAAAAACACAACAAAGAAAGGAGACTTCCTCGCCTTTCCCTGTCGAAATTCCTGGCTTTCACATGCTCTTGTTACCACTATATGTAGGAGGCAATTAGTGTGGAATTCTCTACCCCCATTTCCCAATGCAGCAATGCAGGAAAGGAAGAATCCCAGCCAATTCAGAACAATGAACAAAGAGAGGGACATGGAATAGTAGTGGTGACTAGGGGAGGTGGGGCAAAGACCAGAGACATTGGAGATACAAGCAGGTGATCTCCCATCAGTAGGGCTGAATGGGAACGCAATACTGTACATCTCCTCCAGTTTGATCTGGAGAATGATATTCAATATTGTCCTTTTTTAAATGAACAATTTCATGAAACCATTAAACATTGCTTTATCACTGACAATTTAACACATCAGTACTCAAACCAATAAAATGTGCAGAAATGATGTACAATATACAGTATCTTACAGTTAAGTGTTTTAAGGTCTGTAGACCTTAAGTAACACGGTCAATGACTGATTGAAAGCTGCTTATTAATGATTTTTTATTTCTATAGCTCTACAGGTTTATCAAAAAGGGACTTTCCACCTAAGGGTGGAAAGTAGCCACCTTTATACAGCCCTCCTGATGAACATGCAGTATAAAGTTATAATCCTATCACCAGCCTGAAGAAACTGATAATTTTCTCCAAAGGAATAGTGCTACCCACTAACTACACTTTGACCTACAGTATGCCAAATGCTTTGAGCCTTGTCATATGAGACGTCAGCATTCACATAGAGATAATACAATAGCAACAAAGCACAATATCACCATCTGGAACAAATTCAAACATTCATATCTTGCACCTAGGCTTTTTTATAAATTGCAGGGCCTGATACAGACAGTCAATCACACTTTCATAATTACAGTATAGAAAATGCCTTTGTTGCAAATAACACTACAATACTGTAGTTGAACTGTTCATGCACTCTGCTATATTTTGTATTATGTGAATTTGGCATATGAATGTGCAGGATGGTGATTTTATTTTCACATCTTGTAGAGCTGTTCTGGCTGCTGAGGGAGATTTAATCTGTTGAGTGTGTTTGGACAGCTGAAGCACCAGATTAGATAAGCAACCTACTGTATGAACATGAAGAATCTAGACAGATAAGGACCTAATTTGGGGACTGCCTTCATTCATTCCCTGAAGTGTAACACCCACCTGAATGACATGGCAGCCCCAATACACAGTAGGTCAGGGTAAAGAAGTTTTCAGTCTGTTCACCAGTGGAGTTGACCATTTCATTCAGGTAATACTGGCAATTTTAATTCAACTCAAGAATCAAACACTCTGCACCTGGAGTTTTATTTAAAATCATATACAATGTACATTGAGCTCAGTTTTTTGTTTTATCAGGGAACAATGCTACTCAAACAATCAACAAAGCTATCAAGTCACTTTTTAAAATATAAATAACGTCATGTTTGTATCCAGTGAGGTATTGATATAAAACAAAACAATTACATTTTTACTGGGCATTAATGTATAAGTGTATTTGTTGGCTCACATTACTATCACCAGTTTCATAAGAATTTCTCTGAAAGGCTCACAGTATTTTCTCTACAGTAAGACTTCAGCACTGTGCTCTTTAGGTGGTTTCAGTCATGTTTTTTTTCCCCGTTTCAGTCAGCCTGTCAAAGTGAACAGTAGAATTGAAAGATACCTGTACATTTGTGCAAAATCACTTTAGATATGTCCATCCACATCTTTTTTCAGCATGTACATTTATGAAGGTTTATCTAGCTATTTTCATCATAGGATTTTCAAATGTGAACACATGCTGTGATTTTATTGACGTGTTGGTGTGTTTTTTACAAGTATTCACTGTTTCTCAGGACCATGGGAGTGCTGTGGTGTAGCCTAGAAATATTAGAAATATTTATTATACTTTATTAAAGTGTTCCCACTTTCTAGTGTATTCAAATATACTACATCGGTACATGCAGTTATTTAAATTTACTGTGGTAATCTTTGCCTTACATGATTTGCCTAAGGCCAAGTCAAAGCAAGGATATTCCTCATTGAGGAACACTGTGGCTTTTGAGTTTTCTATTTAGTTACAGTGGAAGCTTTTGATGCCTTCCAGGATTTCAAAGTAAAGACACCTGATCTCCAGGGAAAGCCTGGGTGGCTCTGTTCTCTTCAGTGGTTCTGCATTCATTATATATTGAGTGCTATTCATGCATCAGAAAGCTAAAGAGTTTGTGG
Source organism: Lepisosteus oculatus (assembly GCF_040954835.1). NCBI lineage: Eukaryota > Metazoa > Chordata > Actinopteri > Semionotiformes > Lepisosteidae > Lepisosteus > Lepisosteus oculatus. The sequence continues at coordinate 33,010,633 of NC_090700.1, forward strand.
TAGACCAGAGGCTAACCCCACAAGCACACTGACAGGACTTGATCACTGAACTGGATCTGATTTCAAGGCGCATTATAGATTGATGGTCTTGCTTAGGTGTTGGAGGGCACAGGGGTCTGTTTTAGCTGATAAGCTGCCCTTTTAATCTTTTAGAATACTCTCATAGTTTAGCCCTAGAGCTGTTATCTGGTTTCTATTTCTTTGATGGCACTTTGATCATTTTGTTAATTAATTCTTTCACTGGACTGAGTGTAGAAGTTTATGTGGAATAAGTGTTCATTCAGCACTGAAGACTTCATTTAAAGAACACTCTTTCCCAAGAGGTAGGGATTTAAAATGTTCAAGTTTCTTTACTTTTTAGCAACGCAATAATGCACTCTTAAGAAATGTTTTACCTTCTGTGCTGTGCCTTAATCATATGAGTATATTGTTAAGAATTATTACTGACTGATATAATTTTGGTTGGAGCCTAATTGCAAAGATAAATAACATTTGATGTTATTGTATGACATGAAATGGAACATTAAAATTTGCTCCTGTCCTTTCCCATTAGTTCAAGCAAGTATCCTGTGTGCATCAAAATGCCAAAGAAAATACATGAACAATGAAAAAAAAAACAGCAAGCTGCTTGAATGGTGCCAGACTAGAAAACCTGACCTTAACAATTCAAAGACACAGCTGTGGAAAAATAAAGAGAATAAACTGGATACAGACATTTTCTTTGTTATGTTTAACTTCTTCACCCTTTGATTTGGTAAAGAAGCAGCTAAATACACAAATTGCATTTAATGACAAAACAGATTTGCTCAAAGAATGAAATGAGTTATCGAAATAAAGAAGCATAGTGTTCAAATTTCAATTTAATTTATGGGGTGATTTAGTTATTGTGATGCAGCCTGATACTGAAGAAAATCAATGCTTTCTGTCTTCGAATGAGCTAGGTCGGTTGATTAGCCTCCTCTCATTTGTAATCTTCCTTACAGTATGTTTTTGTGTTGTAATTACTGTCTGTCACCCATCCATCTTCTAAACACTTCCAGCTTGGGGTCACGGGGGAGCTGGAGTCTATCCTGGCAAGCAAGTGATCAAGTGAAGTCAGGATGGAGCCTAGACGGGACACCAGTCCATCATGGGTAATTACTGCTGTTCCCGTCCCAAAATGTAAGAACTTTTAGAGGACTGTAACACCAGTATATTTCTTTAAAAATTTGATATACACCACTGCACCTTAATGGTTTGGGGGGAAGAGAAGATGAAGACTGTTGCTATAACAGCCATGAAGAACAATAAGGCACCGGGAATTGACTACCTGCTGGCAGAGCTCTTAAAGTATGGCGTTGAGAACTTATGAAAATCTGTATGGAGTCTCATCAAGGAAGTTTGAGAGAAAGAGAATATTGCATGGTCTATTGGAGTAATTTGTCCTGGAGCAGCCTTCACCCCTAGCAGTCCACTTCTGTCCTGGACCTTTCTCCAGCTGTCTCACTCTCTCTGTAAACCCACCTTCATCTCCGAGCAGCTCCAACTCTTCGGGCCTCTCCGGAACTTCCAGAATTTTCTGGTTTCTAACCAATCAGACCCGCGGCTGTGCATTTGTGTACAGCCATAGTGCAACAGCCTTGGCTTGGTGTGTCTGCAGCATTATTGTTTTACCTTTTCTTCAAGCTCTCGTCATTTAGCAAAGATGAGTTCACAAAGTTATCTTATACCATATATTAAAAATATTGTATAAATAAAGGAATACATTGGGATCAATTGCTCTCCAGATAATGTATGCAAAAAAAGCACATATATAATGAAGTTACTGCTGCATTAAACATATTAAAGGAATTAGGTTAATTGCTAGTGCTGTGTTGAGTCTTGCAAAATCACAATTCAGAAAATACATGTAATGTACCTCTAGGAAAAATCTATATCTGGTGTGATGAGTATATTACAATGTAGACAAAGCGAGCTTGGTAGAAACTTAGAAAGTGAATGGTCTTAACTAAAGTCATGTCCATTCCAGATCACTCTTAGATCACCACAGCTGAAACTGAAATGGGTCTTTGGGGTGAGGGCTTACAGCCCAGACAGTTCCGTTGTACCACCCAGATGTGGTCTGGGTCAGCCTGGTTCACTGCCTTCAAGCCCTCATAATGAACAGCCTTATTTTGTTGTTATTCCTGCACACCCACCGCAGACACAGCTCCAGCAATTCCACTGCCACTTCCTCAGACTGTTAGCTTCTGAGCTTCCTTTCTTCCCTGAAGTTATCAAACATGAAAGGCAGGTTTGGTGTTTATTGTCATGTTGTCTGTTCAATTCTCATACACAAAGCTGTAGTGAAAAATAAAATAAACAGTGGTGTCTGCATAAAGCTGTGGGTTTGTGGACCACACACATGCACATGTACTGTGTAGCACATGGTTATACAGTATGTTACACGCAACCCTTAACTGGAAAACAAACATCACACACACACGCTTGCTTGTTTTCTACTTCATTACAATAACATATTGGACACTCAGTATATTACGATCAAAAGGACTTCATGATTTTGAAAGTTAGTCTTCTGCTTTCATGTAATTATAATGTAGAAGAAACCCAGGAAACACCCACCTGTTTCACTGTCATTATTACAGACATTCAACAAGTACACTGGGCCCCAAGGAAAGTGCACTGTGTTTTTGGTGAACTGGCTCTTAAAGGGGCTGTTTGTTATATTACAATTGCAATGTCTTCGCTAAAAATGATGCATTGGACATTGAGAAGCTGGAGGTTTGATTGAGCTTTCAACACTGGAGAAAAGTAAAATGAGAATACATTCTTGTGTGTTGTAATTTCTTTTGAATGACAAATGAAGACCTCAAAAATGGTAAACATGGCAAGACAAATTATTGTAGCATGCTCTTATCATTGCTTGATGCTTGGTCTCAGTCATTTTAAACATGTCTTAAGTTGCCAAATTGGCTTTTTACAATGAATTTAGACAATTTGGTTCTCTAATTTTTTATACATGGCTGACATTACAATTGCAATCTGAAAGATCTGCTTTATTTCCATCGCCAGACCAAGTTGTCTCGAGTACTCTCCCTCACTCATACACACTCCTCAACCACACGCTCAGATACACAGAGAATACACTTTCTCTGGGGGGGAGTGAAGAGTTTGCTTTAAAGGGCATCCAGATTAACAAGTGTTTACACTGAAAAGACAGGAATGTAATTTTTTCTGTGATTACAGCTCTGGGCCAAACATAGCTGACAACTCAGAGAATTTTTTTTTTCTCTCCTCTAAGAATAAATAATAGACTAAGTACAATGTGTCTGAACGAAAAAAAAAATTAGCAAATAGTATGATAAAACGTCAACCACTGTGTAAGTCAAGTGTGAAGTCAACTTTATCAGAAAACAAGCTAATGAGTTTAATTACTTCCAATTAATAAAAAAATATGTATGTACTAGGCTTGACATGAATTTAGAACCTACACCAATTTACTCTTCATGTTAGCAGAAACAATTGGCCTAGACTTCATTCATTGAGCTCTGTAATTTCTTTAAAAAAAAATAAAGTCTCATTCACAACACCTGTATTCAAGACCAACATGTGGCAAAACTAAAAGACGAGCCATGTTTTTTCTTAGTTGAAAGAAAAAGAACCAAATTTTCTTAGCTGCTTGCTTTTCTGGTGTCTAGTTTGTCTCAATTTCTTTTTGGGGAAAGGAGGCGGAACTTAACAGAATTTCTGAACACCTACCTGATATTTTTGAAGTACAGAAGAGATACAAATACCGTATGTAGAATTCACTTTTGAAAGGAAATCGTCAGTAAAAACGTTTTGATGTGGACAATAAACATGTTTTGCATTAAACATGACAAAAGACATTGCCTGCGTATGTTTAATGCAAAATATTTAATAAAAGCTTAAATCACCAGCTAGTTACACTAGAAATAAACATTCGTTGTAGGAATTGATACCTGTTAAGACTGCATTGAAAGTTAGATTATGTAATAAATGTAATGAATACCTACAGGGGGAGCTAGTTTTCCACAGGATTTCCTCTCACAGTCAGAATGCTATTGTTCCTGTCACTAGGGCTCCCCTTGTTCTATTAATCACCGTGATTGGTAGGCGACAGTCATTGTTGAATAAACCAGGTAGTAGCAAGTATTTAGGCACAGCAAGGATGCAGAGTTATTGCTCCTCTTGTTGACAGTCTTCTTGTCTGAGTCTGCTTGTAAAAAGGGATGGATGTAAACACCCACCCCCATTAGGAAAATATTCCTCTCATATCAGATCTCAAACTCGACCCTTAAGAGCTGTGAAATGATTGACTTTGAAACATAATTTGCAAAACAGAAAAATAATTCTAGAGATTCTCTTGAATTACATTTGTGTGTTGCGTTGATGGACACGTGATTCCTTTACCACATTAAACTGTTCTGCACATTCATAACACGAAGAAATTCTGACAGTGATATTTATTTGAGAGTTCCTTGTTTCTGCATGTGACGAGTCCATCACTTCTTAAAAAGACAGACAACCCACAGTTTCACAAAGTAGAAAATCATTCAAAGTTGCATTTTATCGTAGTTTGTTGCTATAGTGTGTACGTAGTAAGTTTAGAAATATTATTAATTCTTCCATCCATCCATTTTGTAACCGCTTTATTTAATGCAAGGTCACTGGGGAGCCAGGGTCCATCTTGACCAGCAATGGGTACAAGGCAGAATACAGCCTGGACGGGACGCCAATCCTTCAGAGGGCAGACATACAGACACAAATACAGACCTACATACACCTCATACCTGAGGCTAATTTTCCAAAAAGCCAATTAACCTACCGGTATGTCAGGAAACTGGAGTACCTGGAGGAAACCCATGTGAGTACAGGGAGAACATACAACTCCAGACAGCACCCCAAGTCTGGAATCAAACCTGGGACATATACTGTTTAACTCAAATGATCTTAAAAGAACAGATGAGTTGTGGCAATTTTATAAATGTCCACTATATAATAAGAAAAAGTTGTAATGAGTAATTCCCTGGGTACTGTAAACATTCAGATTTTACCCTGAAAAAGGTAAATTTCCCCAGTTGCTCCAGTCCACCCAGCACTATAAATACAGTTGGCATGAATATGCTTTGAACTGAATATTGGAATTAAATTACCTTCTGTGTTATAGAACACCTGACTTATTGTAGTGTAGGTAGAGGCTTTTTACAGTTAACCACAAAAACAATTTTTCAGAAATTTGCATAAAATGATCAACTCGTTGTAGAAAAATGGCATTTTTCCAATCTGAATCTGCAAATAATGCGGAAAAGGCAAGCAAATCACATGTCAGAGCCTTTAAATTACACTGTGTGACAAGTCTATCCCTGTTTTATTGTTTGTGTCCTGATAGCAGCAGAATGACGTGGTCTTAGATGAAATTTCACATTTAAAAATGATGGGGTAGGCAACTTTAGCCTTGGACTGGTTAGAGTACTCTTTCTGCTCTTTATACTCTTTCAAAAGTTCAAAAGAGTGACAGCTACAGAAAGGCTGGAATCAGAATCCAACAATAATGTGATAGAGACAAACATTAGTCTTGATGTTATGACATCTTGTCTGGGTGTGCTCAATCGAACGCACCTCTGAGGTGTGGAGCTACAGTTAGACAAAACATGTACAAAGCTGTCTGATGCTCTGGATCAGGTCAAGCTGTCAGCCTGCCTCTCAACATATCTCTTTGTTGCCAAAGGACCTGCTCTACCATCAAAGTCACTTGACAATGACCAGTGTTTATCTACAGTATATTTTTGAACGCCTTTGAGGTTTACTTTGTAAGAAACACCATTACAAAATACTGTGAATACCAAGTGTGTGACAGCTCTTGGACAATGAGAGCCAAAGGTGGTTCATTTAATTAGCCTTCTAATCCTATGTGATACATAAGCAAAGTGTCCAAGAAATCACTGAATCAAGCACAGGCCTAATGAAGCTGCTAATCATGATCTCAGCATTCCAGATGGTTTAGGAAGGAAAACAAAGGGAAGCCAAAGACAGAAGGTTTAGAAATCTCGCCTTTTGTAAAACATTTCACAAGGAATAACAACATCCAAGAATCAGATGCTTTGCAAATGTTTGAGTATTTAAGGATTAATGTTTTGGCTTAATTAACCTGACTAAGAGGTAGCCTCCTGGCCTCAGGATGAGAAGGCACGACCCTCCCTCCAGAGACAGGAGTTGTGAGTGTTCAAAGTGTTATTCTAGGGGTCTCAGAGGTCAGTGAGATAGAGCTAGAGATCTGGAGAAGTCTGACTCTTCTTCAGTCAGTCAGTGCAGCCAGAACAGGAATGCACCAGGGAAGTTGTTCCAGATGTTTATTCTGATAGACCGCTGCAGCGGTGCCAGATGGAACCGCTCCAGATGTTCCTTTGATTACAGGTACACATTTCTTAAAGCTGTATTTACCGTACCTCGTGTAATATTCACATACTGTAGATGATTTTTTAAAGCTTTTCTTACAGTACACACATACTGTCAGATGAAGGTATGTGATTCAAGGAAATTATATTTTAAATTCCAATTTGAACTGAAATACGTTTGAACTTATCAATCAGGAAGAGTAAAAAAACTGAAAAATATCATTCAGTCATTAATGCTTGGCAATCAAATTTTAATTTGAGGCCTACTAATTTGCTGAAAGCAGTATGGATCATCTATCAAGTTTAACTTCCCAGTTTTATTAATATATTTCACTTTTGTGTCTTTGAATGCTGTCTCAACAGCATTCTTAACCAGGCTTGTTGGATTTCAATGTGTCTTTTACAAGCACACAAATGTTATCACAAAGCAACTCTTAAAGTTTTGAAAACCTTGAGACCATATGATTACTGTATGCACTGAAGAGTATGGCAGCTTATCAGTTTAAAATTATTTACCCTGAATAATATATTTTTCCTGTATTAATTTGGTTTTTGTACTACAATTGCCACATAAAAGTAACTATCCTGGGAGGAAAAGGAATGTAGGGTTTAGACCTAAACTGTTATTTGGATAATAAAAGGGAGAGAAATACTACATTTTATAATTACATTTTCAGAATAGAAATCAATTTGTATAGCTTAATGAATCACAGTTGTGAAAATTATATATGCAATGGATGAAGAAAAGGAACTTAGTCCAATATTCAGCAGAGTTGTGGTGAGAAGTAGTGCCTAACCTCATTTTAGCATGAACTATTAATTAAAATAATGTAACTATAAAATTAAAAGAGCTCTGAACTAACTAAAAGAATGCTGAGAAATTGACAGCGCAAATCTATGCAGTTAAAAAAGCAGATTATGTGCATTGTCAAACTGAGTGTCTAATTTCCCTAAGCTTTTTGCAATGCTGATCAAAGATACAGTACCTACCCACACTATAAGAAAGAATATTTGAAGGTATTTTGCATGGATGTATAAATTACTTAATTTATCAAAACAGGAATTAAGGTACAAGTCATTATAGATTTCATTTTCCCTCTTTACCAGTGATCAGAGGTACAGAATACATGCTTACAAAGGAATGCAAAAAAGACACCAACTAATGAAACCAAATGCACTGACTAACACAGAGACATGAATCACTCAAGAAAGCTGATATCAGACTTTCAGCGGGGCTTGTTTTGATCACCCAGTGAAAGAAGAAATGACTCAATCACATGCCCAGGGCCATCACTTGGCTTCTGCCCCACTGGCAGCACATGTTGTGCAAGCTGTCCTTAGCAAAATTTATAGGATCTCCTGCATGTTTCCAAAAGAGGTCTATTATGAGGGAGACATGAATTGAATTGATGTGATATTGAACGTAGGCTTATTGTGGATGAAAATTCCGACTCACTGACGGAAACAAATTCCAGATTCATTCTTTTATCTCATTTTAGACAGTGTGCAAAACAGCACTTTCAGAAACTGAAGAAACCATCTATTCTTTGTCGGCGCTATTCCTCTCAACCCAGTTACTATGTCCACCTGGCAGTCTGTCTGCTGTAATGGGTCAGAATCTTTAATCAACCAGAGAAGAAGATCAACCATCCCTTAAAACCATAGTACAGCCCCTGTTATGAAATTCAATCAGAGCATACAGAACTGAACCCACCACTGCAGGCCTGAGATTAACCAGAAAAGGAACATAAAAATCTAAATGAAGAGGAGGTCTTATGTATTCTTTTTTGGTAATAGTTTAAAGATCCATGTAATATGCATCCATCCATTTCCTAAGTGCTTTACCCAATACGGGATTGCAGGGGAGCCAGAGCCTATCCTACACTCTGGACAGGATACCAGCCCATCGCAGGGCACACATATTCACTCACACCAGGGCTAATTTACCCAGAGATCCAAGCAATAATTAAATATTATAATAAATTAAATAGCCAAAGCACACTGGCTCAGCTCCTCATTCAAGTAACTGTTTCTTGAAGGATTCCATGGAGTTAGTTTTCTTCAGACCCTTCCAACACTCAATGTAACAAAGTGTCTTCTAATTTATTTCCCGAATGCTCCATTTGAGTTCATGGGTCATTCTACATCTTAAAAATGTCTCCCAGCTCAACTTGGGTAATAACATTCAGGATTGTGAAGGTAAGTTTAAAAAGAAGTGGTATTTTTCACCACTTGTCATTTGTCATTTTAATTTTTAGAAACACTTGCTAATATAGATTTCTTTTTTTCAGATATTATATGAAGATACCATTCTTATGTGAAGAAATACATTTTTGATCTGTGATAGAGCCAGTAATTGTTTAAATAAATACAAGCCCTTGTTATTTGATGTTTTTGATTTGAAGCCCACAACCTGGGCCAATCTTGTCAACCTGTCAGTTATGTTATAAAAGCTGAAAGTCTTATACATATACGGTACTTTTACAGGACTAGCCACATGGTTTCCTGTGGCTGACTGAAGTGCAAAGAAAGCAATTCCTTCATTTTCTTTTTGATTCCTGTTATATAACAGCTCTAACACCTCATGGTTTCAAATAATAAAAAAAATTAAATTTCTAATGAATACCATACAATGGTGCTCAGTGTAACTGGCAATTAATAGGGCAATGAAGTTGATTTTCATCAAGTCAAATTTAATTGTAATACTTTAAGATTATAAGATTGTAATGCATATTCTCTGCTTTCAAATCTACTGGATTGTTTTTTGATAAATGGGAAAGATATTGATTTAAAGTGCCGCTTAACTAATTTTTTCTGTAAATACTTTGTATGCTGAATTTGTATTTATTATGGTTAGGCAAAAGAAGCCCAGCATGTTTCTGTGTCTTCTTGGTTTAATATGAGGCTAATTACAGGCACTCATGAAATATGAAATGCATAAGAAAAAGCATATTGTTGTTTAAATAGTCTTTTTAAAAATATCTTTCTTATGTAGTTGAAAGTTATGCTTCTTGGCAGAGTCTACCTCAGAAACAGACAGGATTACAAGTGTAGAACTATATTTCTGTTACTTAATTAAGAACATACAAATGTTTATTTGGCACAAACAGTGCATTTTACATGTCAGAGCTTGCAATTAGTTTATGTTAACCATCAGGTTTAACTCTGAAAGATCACAGTTCATTCACCATTACAATGTTGTTTGTAAAATTCTTCTATGATTTATTACATCTGCTGTACTGTAAATAGGTATTTTCTACCAGTGATGCAGCATTTAACTTTTACATTTCCATACCGTATGTGTTCTACCTTTATTTTTTGCTGAGCTTATTATGAAAAAATAGCCATTATTAATTTCCATTTATTATTAATTAATAGAATTACATGAGTAAACCCATCTTTTACCCATAATAAGGAGACTAAATCTCTTTAACGTGTTTTTGTAAATCAAGCCCAGAAGCCCAGAAGAGGGCAAAACTGGTTACTGTATTAGGTCCACCTAAACTAACTCTTCAAATCCACTGGGACATACAGTAAGATCCATTCAAATGTAGCTTTTCAGACTACATATTCACTGTATACATCTGGCAGTACAGCAATGAGAGGTACACAAAATGCATAAAATGAGTGGTAACCTTAATCTTAAATAAACAATGGAAATAAACATTTAACTAACAAAAGGTGTTGGCGTGTCTAGAAACTAAGTTGTGTGGTGAGGATTAATTTGTCTGTCAGCAGACTGTATTCCAAACAAATGTATATGCTCTAGTGGCTCTATGGAAGAAATAGGATGATATACTGTATACTGTACAGTAAAGAGGGGTTCAATATAAGGTATAAAGGACAGAAACTGAAATTAACTGTCTCTATTTGCCAAGGCCATTTTCTCATCAGGACAGATGGTTTTGTTGTTGTACAAGCATACATTATGTTTGTAAGCATCAAACAGAAAACAAACCTTTGATATTGCAAAGCTATAAAACGGATACAGTATGTTAAATGTGTATTAGTTATTTGCTTAGCATTGCTGCCTCCCAGCACTGGGGCTCTGGGAGTTCCTGGGGTGCTATCTGTGCGGAGTTTGTATGCTCTGCCTGTGTTCACATGGGATTTCTTCCAGGCGCTCCAGTTTCCTTCAACAGTCTAAAAACTTTTTGGTAGGCTAATTCTTGGACAACTGGTCTTGTATGAGTTTTTACAGTACATGTTTGTGTCCATTTGCCCTGTGGTGGACTAGCATCCAGTCCAGGGTGTATCCTGCCTTGTGTAGCTGAGCTACTTTGGGCACGGTGACGTCATCGCCAGGGCTGAGGGAGGTCTCCTGGGTGGAGCGGAGAGGGCAGGAGCCCACGTGGAACCACGATGGTCACATTGGTGCCGTGACCCGGAGGGGAGTGTCCTTTGCTGAGGAGAAGTTCAGCAGGGGAGGGTGTAGCTGAACTAGTTTGGGCAAGATGATGTCATTGCCCTCCCTGCGCGTAAATGCAAAAAATGCAATGTGTAAAAAATATTATGTAACTTTAAGTGGTGTCTTTGTGCTTACCACTTACCTGTCCAAGATATTCACAGCACATTCTCAGGTGTGTTACTAAGTGTTGCCTTCCATGTGATTATGTAAAGAGTGATCATAAATTTATAAGATCTTATATTATTTTTTTGGCCTGTGGCCCTTCTGTTTGCAATTAGATAGATGTCTGCAGGTTGCAGAATCTTTAAGCATAGCCTAAAGGGTTTGTGTTTGCTGGTAACGAATTTAATGTGCAGTTTTATGGATAGCAAGTGATTGAGAGATGTAAATTAGAAATTGCAGAAGAAATAACCTGATTGAATGAGTGAGATTGTAATGCAAAATATTCGGAATGTTGTCACCTAGCAAGATCACAAGATAGAGTGAGAGAGAGAAAGAAGGATGTCAAATTCATGAAAAAAGAGATTTCCAGGGGTTAGCAAAGAACTAAGAGATGATGTCAAGTAGGAGATTTTTCTTTTCTCAATGTAAAATTGAAAGGTGGTAACAGAGACATATTAGAGAGAGGACTGGATGGAGAAAGGCCACGTGGGAGAGCAGAAGTCCGAATGGAAAAGGACACAGGCAAAGGAGAAGGTTACTGGAAATAAAAATAGGGAAGTTCCAGTTCAGAGCAAGATGAAGAGCAAAACCGTAAATGATGTCATTTGGCAGAAAGTAAAGTGAACATCATAACTGTGATTTTTTAAAGTGCACACAGGTACCATGTTTCATATAAGATTTGGAGTGCAGGCTTTGGGGGAAAATTTTTCCAAGCATTTTGTTAACAACTGCAGAACATTTAAAGGGACCCAGAAAGATACAGTATGTCAGATTTTACTCCCAAAATTAGCAGAGGCAAAACTTTGGCAAGAAACGTCAGTGACATGCACATAGATACCATTTCAATGGTAGAATAAAAGTCAAATAATAAAATAAATGTATTACCCCATCAATTCAGCTGACTCAGCTTTACAAAAACTGTTTTTCTTGCTCTATTTGAATGGTTACTTGAATTGTGGATATTCATCTTTATATTAACCACAGGACATTTAAAAACAGATTAGGTTTCTCCATCAGGCTAATTTAATGCTACAGTATGTGAAAAATGTAGTCTATGGCTGAAGCTTCCCAATTATAGTGAAGTGCAATGGAAAAAAACAGTATTATATACTCATTCTGTACCATAAGAAGACAGGATTATTGGTTGATGCCCAGGGTGTGGCCCTAGACTTGCTTCCTTTTAATGGAAATATGATCGGGAATATCCTCTCATGATCGTAGCCAGGAATGTGCTGAGATACGAAAGATGACAGATGAGCTCTTTTGTGAACAGAAAAGCTGTCAGCACTGCCAATGAAGCAAACTACACATCAAAATAACATGCAAACGACTGCAACAGAATGGGTGAATAGGGAGTCATTTACTCAACAAAAAAACTCTCTGTTTTCATAATCATTATTTTGTTAACACAGCACTTGGGAGTTTCAATCACCTCCTGATGATTTTAGAGTTTATAAAAATAAACTACTGTGTAACATTTCATACCACCAGCTACTGGAAAGCAAACCCTCTTGTCACGTCTAAAAAAGACAAGGAAATTAGGAATATGAAGCATGTTTCCTCTATTTTGTAGAAAATAAGGAACCCAACTGCAGTTGTCTGAGAGATTTATGTGATTCCAAAATGTAATTATTGTCCAGAGATAAGGAATAAGGAATATTTTAACAAGTTCCTAAAAAGTGACTGTGGCAAATTCTTCTTGAAGTACTTCGATTTAATGATAAAGACACTGTGTGTTAATTTTAAGTTTGATGTGTTTGTTTGCAGTATTAGTCATCATTTGTTTTGTTAGTCATTCAATTCTGAAGGTCACACTCTTATGCAAATTACAGTATGTAATTTTACCGGTTACACCATGTCTTGGAAAAAACATTTACTGTTTAGTAGCTGTCTCATTAATAATGCCTGGAGGTAGTGCTTAATTGCTTTAGAATCAGGAGGAAGGTGGGAAAAAAAGCCTAATAACAGAAATCCCATTACATTCACACAACCATTGTGTCAGAGCTCTGCTGCAATTACTCTACATATTGGAAGAAGGTGGGAGAGTGGAGAACAGCCTTTCAGTAGATATACTGTACTATCAGAGCACAGGCCATCATTACCACCCTACAGATCTAAATGAGATAACCACAAGCACACTGACCTTCGGAGGATATTGTATACGTGTGTTGTGTTGAAAATATTCAGAATCATGCCATTAAAACCCTAATTAAGTATGATTACACTATTAGTCTAGCTGCCATTTAACAGACTGAGGTGGGTAGTTTGCCAATTACACTTATTTGATTTTTGTTCATTCACTCTTGAGTATTAGGTTTGACATTATCAGGTTGTTTGGAGCATTTTACTTGTGAAGTATACTGTAGGACGATTCTAGTTTGGTGCATGATTAACCTAAACAAATGAAAAGAGGAGGTGATGTATTCAGCATCCAGAAAATGTTGAGGAACTGAACTTCTCATGTCAACTGTACATGAACTATGATGATGTGACAAAATTACAAAATGTTTGGAAGAATCAGCGAATCACCAACAGCTGTAGTAGAAATTGAGATGAACTAGCATTGCAAGAACTGAGTCCCCTCATGCAGTCATCTGAGGGCATGTTTTCGATCCTGTCAAAAACCTGTTTGATGTTAAAGGTAATTGCAACGAGTCTTGTAAGCTGTTTTATTTTATCACAAGTAACCCATAATAGCTAGCGTGACAACACATTTACTGTTCTTAAATGCACTTTGCTGTGAAACAATTTGTAATTTCTCACCAAACATTTGTTTATTTTCTGAGCCGTTTCCTGATTTTACTCTGTGTATTTTTTTTGGCATTCCCAATGTCCCATCTGGAGTACTCTTGACAAGGCTAATTACAATTTAGCGGGGCTCATTGTATACAAGCCATGTAAGAGATTGGCTTTACCGGAGATATTCTGTTATGTCCATCTGTGCCTTTACAGCAATCCTACGTCACACGCACAGAGGTAAAATAAATACTTTTGTTTAAAGAGTGCATATCATCTAGTTGTACTGGAAAATAACCTTGAGATAAACACAAAACCATGGGTTCATCTCGCTTGTATTTAAAACAATTTCTTTAAGAAACACTAGGAAACAAAAACATTAACGTTATCTCGGGATCCTAAGCAAATTTTGATATTTGCAAAGAAACGAGTAAAGGTAAAGGAACCAGTAAAGCCTTCTTCAAGTCTGCCTGACCTGCTTAGAATTTTGATATTTTGCACCTTCTGCATTGGCTGTCTAGCATTCCAGCCTGTCTGGAAATTAGAAATTACTGGGGGTACAGTACAGTTAGGGCATGTGTGTTGCCTTTCTGGACACCTCCATTGAGAACTACAGTTAATGGCTTATGATGTGTGACATAAGCATATCAAGTTACAAATGCCGTCTTTTGAGTTTTAAATTCCTATAACTCAATGATACATTGTCATTGCTTTGTGGCATAACACAAAACCCCCGAGGTTGTCCTCTTAATGTAGGTATAATATACCCTATGCCATTAATCCTAGGAAGAGAGAACATAGTTATTTCTACATTTAAGCCAATTACACCTACCCTTTCAAAGCTCAACTCTTCAAACACAAAAACAAGTTTTCTTTTAGTTGATCTCTGAGAACAAGTATGTAACAACTTTAATTTCACCCTCTTTCAGCTTTACAACAGAAAAGGTACAGGATAATAGCTGGAAAAGATGGCAACTTTTTGCTGATTTAGAAATAGCTGAATTAATATTTTGCGCAGGTGCACACATATTCAATATACATACAATATACATATACATTCATATTCATATACATATTCAAGCATGAGTGAGAAGAACTTGTTTTGTGTTCCAAAAACAAATAACAGTGAAAACAAAAAATGCAAACTATCACACTGTGGAGTTTAACCTTTAAGAAGATCAAACAAATATTCCATTTATTCTCAGTGTTCTAAGGAATAGAATGGGTTATTTCTTGTGTCCTAATATCTACAGTCAATAACTTTCGTCTTTTAGATGATAATTTCCTTAAAAATGATTGGAGACTGAAACTTAATTCCTCCTCTTCTGCCAATATCACCAATATAACCTAAACTCAGATCAAAATGTTGATGACTGGAAAATAGTTGAAGTATTAAATATCAATAAGCCCTTTCCAGAAGAACATTCTGGATTAAACAACATTATAGTACAGTGCATAGTAAATAATATACACTATATAGTATAGAAGAAACAGAAATGTTAACATATTAAAAACACTAGTAAGTATACAGTACTGGGACACTCACAGGCACTATTCATGTTAAGCCACTTCAGTGTAGCTTTACCCTTGTGCTTTTGATAATTGGACTGGTGAAAAGTGACCTTCCAGCCCAGTTTTAAGCCTTTAGCACACTATTACGTTTTTCCATTGCTTCACTCCATCTATTTTCCCTTCAATCTTGAGAAGCTTCTCTGTCCCTTCTGATGAGAAGTAGCCCCATTACATAATGTAGCCACCTCCATGTGTGATAATACAGATGCTGTCTACTGTGTGATACTTGTACCAGACACTTTGTACTATATTTATACCAAAACGTTTCAGTTTTGTCTTGTCTAACCAAAAACCTTTTTGCCACATGTTTATGATATCACTTAAATGCTACTATATGTTGCTGCTGTAACCATAATGGATTTGAGATTTTTCAGTTTTCTTTCAGTACATACAGACCCGCTTTGTGGAGTGACCAGGATAGTGTTGACTCATGGATATTATCTACCATCTCAGTCATTGAATTGGCTAGCCATTGATTCAAAATCCTCAAAGGCCTTAACAGTGATCTCAATAGACCTCTTCAGAACCAACAGTGAAACATGAACCAGAGGGGTCAAATGGAAACTATGTGGTAGTCATTTGTAACTGAGAACAAGAGGCACTTTTTTACACAAAGGGCTGTGGGAGTCTTGAACAAGTCAACCAGCTATAATGTTGAAGTCAATATACTGGCTTCCTTCAAGAAACAGCTGGCTGAGATCACTGGGTTAATTAGTTACTAGCTACCAAACAGGTGACTTCCCAAATGACTTTGACTCATTTGCAACCTTTCTTATGTTTTAACCTAACGTATGCAGGAGAAGAAATGAAACTGTTGTAGTGTTGATAAAAAAGTAAAGTCCACACCAGAGCCGCATTGGGCCAGAGCTCATCTTGGCGTCCATGGCATTTAAGTGAACAAGAGAGCATGTGACTTCCTGCTTGGGTGGGACACCAGTCCACGACAGGTCAAAGCAAAGCAGGTCCCCACTTATACAGCTGGCTG
Organism: Lepisosteus oculatus; assembly: GCF_040954835.1. Taxonomy (NCBI): domain Eukaryota; kingdom Metazoa; phylum Chordata; class Actinopteri; order Semionotiformes; family Lepisosteidae; genus Lepisosteus; species Lepisosteus oculatus. The sequence goes on from NC_090700.1 coordinate 33,026,891, forward strand.
GTCTGGAGCACATGAGGTAAAGTGCCTCACTCACAGATAGAACAGCATGGTTAGCAACGGAGTCTCACATTTACAATTATGAACTCAAGGACTTACCCTCTGTACTATGTCACCCCTGCAGTGATGATAGATACTGTACATCCAAACACAGTATTCATTAATTTACAGTATGTATACAGTATATGTATATATTTTGTCACATATACTGTATGTACTAGATTTATTATGAGGAAATATTACAATTTAAGACATATCCAATTATATCCTAAACACAAAACTTGCTGTCACTCTATAGTGCATATCCATTACATTATTTAACCCTCCAGAATCAGACCTATGGAAATTAAAATCACAGCCTGGTAAAGAGATGAAATCCAAAAATTAAGCATTTGATTTCTGCATTCAGAACAAGAAAGCAGCAAAGGAGAGAAGAAAACAGATTGCATGACAAAAGAAATAATTCTTCAGTGTTATTATTTTTTTCTTTTTTAAATATTCTGCCAAAATGTTGAATAATTATGCAATAAATGGTGGATAACAAGCATAGTAAAGGTTCTACATTTTCTGCTCAGAAATACAGTAACTGGGATGTTTTCACCAGATTATTAATCTATGTTTGAAAAATATAGAAACATTGTTTCTGTGGATTTTTTACACTATAATGCACACAGGTATAGCTTCCCCTCAGTATTCTGAATGAGTTGAATCTTGTATTGTATTTCTGAAAGCGAACAACAGTGAAAAAAAGCAAAATATTATCACAAAAATAACCCAAACTACAGTAGCTTTAGAGAAAATAGTTGGCACCCAAATTAAAAATTAAATCCTTATTTAAAACATAATAATTTCATTTAGCTTTTCACTCATAGCTGACAGTTATAAAGCATCCTTTTTTTAACATTGGAAGGTCAGGAGCCTCTCATATAGTGCAAGCAGTGGATTTGACACAATGCTTTCAGAAAAATCTTTTTTTCCCTCAGGCAAGTCTTGCACTGTTCAACTAATTGTGCATTGGCTGGATCTAGAACAATCTTTCTATAATCCCTTTATTGTGGTTATTGAAATATTTCACACTAACAGAGCCCTCTGTCAATGGGGTCAATGTCACCCTTGATAAGACAAATACTCTTTTATAACAACTAGTATGTACTGTATGTACGCAGTCTTTCCCAAAGACAATTCATTACTTTAAAGTTAGTAACATGCAATGCGATATCTGCAGTCGGCATCAGAAAATCTGAAAACAGTTACTGTTTCATACTTAAGTTTTGACGTGGGATATTTTTCATTGAAATTCTGATTTATAAATATTAAGTTCACATTTTTCAAAAGTTAAATTATATATATATATCACTTTATATGAAAGCACAAGTAAATTGATTACATAATAGCTGCTTGCATCTGTATAGAGTTTTTTGCTATCGCAACCCAAAGTGTTTTAACCTACTCATTCTCCAATATCACTTAAAGCAGGAACCAGATTTTCCTTAGACATCTACTGTATCCCTCAACGCACCACGCTCAACATTTCTTAACTTCTGAGATCTGAACAAATCTGCAACATCTTAAGTATGAGAGGAAGTCATATATACCATTCACTAGTATTTTTTCAAGACATACTAAAAAGCAACAAAGTGGTAAAAAACGTCTCCAATTGCTCCTGCGCTTATTAATCAGAACATGCTTCCTAAGTAGTTTCTGCTCTCATTATAAAGATACTGTAACTAGCTGGCATCCTAACCCTTACCTCATGCAAACATGCGTGCAAATATGCATGCAATGTTTGCGGTATCAATAAATATGAATCTTAATTAATACAATAACCCAGTAAATACATTATGTTCAAACGTGTTCAAATCTTTCTGAATTGAAAGCTTCCTCTTGAGTTGCTCAACAGGTTAAGCTCTATGATCATGGATTCAGGCATAGGTCATGTCACTATCTGACTACAGCAGCCCATAGCACTGCTGACCTGAGGGTGGGATTAACTCCCCACACAGTTCACCACCACACCGCACGTAACCACACATAAACCCCTGCGGCCTACCAGGTACCTGTAGAGAGGCAGCTGTGAGATACGCACGATCAGTGCTGAACTACAGTACCAGAACAAGGCTGCATTGCCTGTGATGTGCTAAAATACAAGAGGTTCGAAGGTGGAAAGCTTGGAAGATTCCACCTACAATTCAGTGTGGGAACAGGGTTCATAGCTGGGAGCCAAAACATGAAAAACCACGCAATAGGAAATTTCTAATAGCATGATGTACATTAGTGAAGTAATTGTTAAAATGTAAAAAAAAATCATTAATGTGGCAGCTGAGAGAATATTTACTGTGACTAACAAAGGCTCTATCAGATCACAGCATTTTAGAGAGCACTGGCACCTCTGATGAAGTGATGATAACCTCGTTTAGCAATACTACATTTTCCACACCAGTGTTAAGATGAGACGTTTTACTGAAAAGGCCTTACAGATTATCAGACTAGCCAATTGTGTAATGAAAGAGAAAAGAGTAACCCCTAAATTAAAGCTGCTCTACTGTTTCAGAGCAGGTCTGGCATTTGGCAGCTTCTTGTTTAAGTATCACATTTCACAAGGGCATTTGAGAGAATGAAAAATAAAAAGCAGCTGTGTAGTGTGTAGTTCAATAGATTAATTACCTTAGCCTTTCACCTCAATGTGCCTCACTTTAAACTTGAATTGAGTTTCAGATAAAGTGAGTTTTAAAGCACCATTACACATTATTCCATCTCACAAACCCATCATAGATTTAGCACAACTTGCTGAACTTCAGTAGCCTCTCGGGGAAGACCCAGAAATGAAAAGCAGTTTAATTAATTCGGGGGGGGTGTTTTCAGAGTGATAAAAGAAAGATCTAATTTAGATAGTGGCCATCACTGCTAAATGAAATGAATTCTGTAGACATTAAAGAGCTCCAGTTATGGCAGACGTTATGTTGCAGCTGCATAAAACATGCATGTTTCACTTCCTTAAAACTTACATATTATTAAACAATAAATGTGTTCTAAGTACCTAGTTGCATGTGAAATTCTGCTACCATCATATTTATGTAGACATGTCCTAATGTTACAATCTGACATTGTAACACACAGCTATAATCAAAAATGAAAACTGCTGCTCACCTAAATCTTATAAAGGAAAATGAAGAAGACAGGCCTTTCCTGTTGATCACAGGGTAGGTTTAACACAACCCGAATGACACAAAAACTGATCAAACCAAAGAGTAACAAGGAGCACCGAACCTTTCTGCAGTCTCTATTAAAAAATGCAGCAATTGTTCAACATGATAGTATGTTGGAGGGTGAGGTTTTTGGAATTCTTTTGGTTTCTTCCAAGAAACATAATCCAGTGTGAAATCTCTCTTTTCTGTCAGAGACAACACACACATTGTCCTAAAGGCCTATAAAGGCTGGAATGAAAGGGTATCTGCTCTGAAGCCTGAGGCAAATCAGGACAGACAGGGATGGAATGGGGGGGCTAGAGGGGTTATCAGCTTTGCCCCTCCACTCTGCTTCTATATGTCCTCTCTCCTTGGAGCTATAAAGCATTAGTATTTGTTACTATTCACTTTAGCTACATTCTGAGCTTAAAACAACCGTTTTTCATAGGGTTAGAAAACAAAGTTTAACAAATTCCCACAATAACAGAAAACAAGAGAGTTTAGGAAATCCAGAGTTCACTGCATTTTATTGGAATTCACTGAATTCCAGAATTTCTGCACTATTTTACAAGTGGGCATTAAACACAAACTGAAAAGAAGGACGAAAAAGAAGGTGAAAAGGAGGATGCCTATTTGTTATAAAGCTGCTGGATACAGCAATTTGGGAGGTGGTTGGATTGAACCTAATAGCAAGGGACCAGAGAACTCTGATTACTGGCTGACGGAGCTTAGATAGCCCTAGCCAATCAGTAATGAAAATAAAGGTAAAATAACAGTTTGAGGAGAATCCGGCTGTCCACATCCCAGGAAGAAAAAGGAGAAAGGCTGGCATGGCATAGCACGAAACTTCAGAGAAACCATGCACCTCAGCCCGTCGACCTGAATCGGCCTCGGCCCTTGGATTGTCGCTGTCGCTTCGGAGCAGATTCCTGGCAGCCTGCCCTCTTTGTGAAGCATGAGGTGCAGGCAGACAGACTAGCAGACTGAGGGGGAGGAAAATTAAAGGGAAAAAATAAATAAAAATTGGCCAGCGGAGCACACGTTCATTGCCCCGGCAGGTAAAAAAGAATGGGTGAGGGGTGGTGGTCTAGTGAGAGATCGGCTCTTCACATTCTTGGTGACAAAAGAGAAAGACTGGCATGCCACAGCATCTGCCTTTGTTCAAAACTGCCCACTTCAGCTCTTCGACCAGAATCTGGGAGTCTCGGCTCACAGCGTGTTACTCTTTAGGCTTCTAAGCAGATTCCTACAGCCAAACCTCTTGGAAAAGAGGGTTGCTTGGGTCTGGGAGTATCCCTCCTGAATAGCCAGGGACGCAGGCAAGCAGACTAGCAGGCTGACATGCAGGACAGGAAGGAGCCACCAGAGAATGGCTGTGCTTTGCCCCAAAGGCTTCCTTGAGAGCCTATGCCCTATGATGGATTGACATCCTTTTGAAAAGCTGTATCCAAAGCTTGCTGGAAGGGGCTCCAATTCCCCCGAAACCCTATGATGAAGTGTTTAGAAAATATATGGATAAAATAATTTGGTTGGTTTGGTATGGCTACTACTGACATGTCCACCCCACTCCCTTGCCAGTGGATTATCAGCTTCCTACCAAACAGAAGGCAATATGTGCAGATGGGCTCTTATTTGTCAGACTGCCTATTTGTGAAAACCGATGCTCCTCCAGGCTGTTTTCTCTCCCAAGTGTAAATAATAATAATTAATAATTGCTTACACTTATATAGTGCTTTTCTGGACAATCCACTCAAAGCACTTTACAGGTCTCCCCTCCAACACCACCAATGTGCAGCATCCACCTGGATGCTGCGATGGCAGCCATGGCGTGCCAGAACGCTCACCACACATCAGCTATCAGTGGGGAGGAGAGCAGAGTAATGAAGCCAATTCATAGATGGGGCTTATTAGGAAGCCATGGTTGGTAAGGGCCAATGGGAAATTTGGCCAGGACGTTGGGGTTACACCCATACTCTTTTCGAGAAACACCCTGGGATTTTTAATGACCACAGAGAGTCAGGACCTTGGTTTTACATCTCATCAAAAGGACAGCGCCTATTTACAGTATAGTGACCCAGTCACTATACTAGGGCATTAGGACCCACATGGACCGCAGGGTGAGCACCCCCTGCTGGCTTTACTAACACCTCTTCCAGCAGAAACCTTAGTTTTTCCCAGGAGGTCTCACATCCAGGTACTGACTAGGCTCACCCCTGCTTAGCTTCAGTGGGTTGCCATTTGTGAGTTGCAGAGTGATATGGCTGCTGGTAGACCTTGTATACCACAATTGCACATCCAGAGACTCCTCTGTCAAACTAATCAGTTTTGCAGATGACCCTAACCAGGAGGGTCTTGTCAGCAATGGAAATGAGACCAGGTACGGAAGGGAAGCGGAGGGTCTGCCTGCATGGTGCTTCAGTGATAAACTTCAGCTCAACGGTATCAGAATACTGGAAATTTTTATTGACCTACCCCCTTTGGAACTGACAATTTGGTAGTGAGTATGGTGAAGTCTTTCAAGTTCAGAGGAATAAACATCTCTAACACCCTTCAATGGGATGCAAATATTATCAGCATACCAAAGAAGGTGCACCAGAGATTTTATTTCCTGCTTTCACTGAAACATGCTCATTCAGTTTTACAGAGCCATTATTGACAGCATGCTCCCAGCTTTAAAAATGTTTTAATAGTTAAAAACATACAGTAATACAATGTTTATACAGTTGAAATATCTCTATGAATTGCAGGTCTTCAACATGATGGGAAGCTGTATTTATAGAGGGAAAGTATAAAACTTCTTGTTATACAGTCAAAAGCTCTCAGTCCATCTCGTACCTGTATGTTTTTTAATTCTATAACAATATTTCTGATGGATTGAGTCCTGACTAACCAGGATTAAACACATTCAACATGCCCCATCAGCTCTCTTTCTTTTTAAAAACTACAGTCCTTATCCAAGTTCAGTGCTCCAATAATTACCCTCATAACACCCCCACTTTCTGTAATCTAAAAGCTGTTGTGACAGGCTGATTCACTTTAGTAATTGAATTTGATTTAGAAGTACACATAGACTGCATTTGCTGTTTAACAGCTTCAAGGTAAAGATGGGAGTAAATCACTAATACTGCTGCTAGTACAGACAGATTAGTACAGCATTGTGCTATATACTGTAGTAGTCTCTGAATGTTTTAGAAATCAGTTTCTTTTTCAGAATTCAAAACTGCCTTAAACATAATATTTTAATAGCCTTTTCATGATGTTTCTACAGACTGACTACAGAGATCTTTACTCATGTCATTTGATGAAGAAGGCTCCACGGCCAAAACGTTGTGTTCTCTTTCTTCTTTTTTCAGCATGGAATAAACCTATTACTTGTTCCTTTGCTGATAATAAAGATGACAGTATGTTGGTTAACTCCCTTCGCTCAAAAAACAGAAGGAATTCCTATTCAAATGAATAGTCTGTCATGGCTGACTTGAGGACCCTGAGACAGACTTCCTCTCTTCTTGTCCAAACAACCCCTGGTTCTTCACCCTTTGAAAACCGATGGAACAGGTGGAATCTTCATTTCAATTACACACACCATTACCCAGATCACGGAAGGTGATTCTCGTCAAAGAATGGGACTGGGCTGCAATTATTTCAAAACCCTGAGAAATGCAATAACTCTGTGCTTGCTACTTGGAGGTGTACAGCACATTATCTGGAGAATATTCCTAACAATTTGGCAACAAATGTATTTCCCATCTGTTTGACTTTGCTAAAACGGCACTCACTCAATATTATATAGTATTACTTTCGATGATTTGGCAGTGACAATAATAACTTTTGTATCACAATCCTACTGTTGAACATTGACATTATTTTCTGCCAGTGACTACATGTACAATGTATGCATTCCATCTCTATTTCACATCTAGTTTATGCAATGGAGCAAATTATTTATTCTATACTGAACATGTAGCATTTCTGAAAATATTATTCTTTAGTGGTTTTGAAATTCTATTTATACTAGTTAAAAATGTAAAATACTGGCATAATTTTTTAAAATAAATCTGTTAATTAAATACACTCTTTTAAAGGCTTAATATTTAATTAAAAATGACTTCTTAATTCTACATGACATTAAATGGAGAAAACAAAACTTCTCAACAAGAAACACTCTTATTAGTAGTCTGTACATTTATTTCTCTTTCAAACATATAATGATTTTATACCTCTTTTTAGTCTGGAACACAAATCTTTAGACATGTAATTTGCACCAAGACCTAGTTAAGACAGCTTCTATATGACTTCTTGTGCTTTACCATGCTTGACCAGTTTTACAGTTGTAAACCATAGAATCCCAATGGTCTGAAGCAGTAAAACACAGCACAGTCACTATAGCAAAGGAGAAAAATCTAATAAAACCTCTATAAAAGTGAAAGAATAAGAGAGTTACCCAGGGAATGTCACGGACGCCCAAAGGGACTACCCGAGGGCAGCAGGAGAGCGGAAAAAGACCCATATGCGTAGCGGCGAGACGGGAAAAAGGCCCGGTATCGTAGTGCAAAGAGTTCAGAAATGCCGTATAGAAACCTATGCCCTCAGGTAGCGGACATGGGGCGACCTGGTGCTAGGCGGGTCTCAGGACATCCGAACGTCAATGCTGAGCGAGGGCAGAGTCCAAGACCCGGAAATATAAAGCCTTCAGGAAAGAGAGGGACCGGAAGGACAGCAGACCAGAAACCAGGGACAGGACAGAGAAGGAGCGCCCTCTAGCTGCAGAGGGCGTGACAGGGAAATTTTTATATACTGTATTTTACATTTTTAACAGGTTTCAAATCCAGTTTTTCTTTAAAAACTACTACCTTTACTTAAGTCGGTTCTGTTTAGTGAACATTCCTTTTATTTTCCTTAAAACAACAAAATTCAGTATAAAAATATTAAAGTAATCATTCCTCTCCTACACAACACACCCTTCACCCATCCTCTTCAGTGGTAGACCCCTCCAACCTTCTACCTACAGTAAGTATACAGTATACAGTATACAGTAGCTTCAGTGGAATGCTCCACGCATGATTTCGATAGCAGCAGCACTCCAAGCAAACAATAAAGGAAAAAGAGGGCACCCCTGATGGGTACCTTTAGAAACAGCAAAATGGAAAGAACATACTGTATGCTGCTTGTTAACACCATTGCCAAAGGATTAACATGCAACATTTTTTACCATATTAATTCCACATGATATTAAGCCCAAATAATACAGAAACAACCACAGGTATTCCCATTCAAACAGATCAAATGTTTTTGCCACGTCTAACAAAAGAACAGCACAGGAGGAAAAGATGGCAGATATTAATTGAGGCCAGACTCCTTTTAAGAAAGCAAGTCTTATTATGGTGATAGGTTGGTCATATAAACCCTTAGTTGGCAGGACACCAACTTAGCACACAACTTTGAGGGAACAATATTACTGAGACAGCCTTTATCTTCATCTCTTTTTAATACTAGGAAAATAACAGGCATTACCATCTCTCTGAAACGATCTCCATAAATCGCTATACAGTATGTGGGATGCTAAGCAAAATCAACAGAATTATGACCGCAGGCTCAGGCAATCTTCAGGATAACAAACACCAAGATATTTGTCATACTCTTTGTCATGTCTTAAGCCAACCACTTTAGGTCAGACAGTAATATAAGCATGTTCTGTATACTAAGCTGCTTTTGCAAGAGAGGTAGACAAATGAGGAGACTCATTCATATTGAATGTGTGAACTGCATTATTTTAGAACCTTCAGAATGTGGAGCTTCTCTGTACAACTGTGCCAATCTGAAGGAAGGAATATCAGTAGAATATTCATAACTTTGAGGTCTCTGAGTTAGTCTGTGTAATTTTCTCACCATGTTTCATTGTATACAGTAGTTCAAGTACTGTAGGTAGTTGCATCAGCATGCGTAGGCTGCAAAGGCACAGGCAAAGGTTTATTCCATGCTGAAAAGAGAAGAAAAGAAACACATTTAGGCTGTGGAGCCTTCTTCTGGTGTGGAACCAAGCCATTATTTAGAGTGAAATCTGTGTCTGTTATTGGGGGATAATAGAGATAATATAAGTCACAGATGTCTTGAAGCCGCAGTTCAGGGTTATATCAGAACATCCGAGTGCAACTTAAACAATGTGGCTGAGGAGACCCAGACATGCTCATTGCCGCCACAGTGTCACCCTCATTGGTATGAACAAGTGAAGCAGTGATCAAGTGAGCAGCTTGATTCTGTCATGGATAGTCTTTTTTTCCTCTGCAGTAACAGTTTTTCTGCCAAAAGTTTCAACTGATGCTTCTGCTACAACAATATCCTCAGAAGGAACATTGAAGCTGATGGTCCTTCTTCCTTTGTGACTGCAGGACTGAAGTTACTACTTCTGCTACTGGTAGATTCAACTGACTGCTGTACTGCTGCCAGAGCTACCACTTCATTCTCAATTTTACTTTTGAAAAAATTAATAACATTTTTGTAAACTTGTAAACTTTCATGAAATTTCTTGAATGTTTTGATTTTTTGCTCCTTTTCCTGCCCAATTTGGATAATTTTGTTTCATAGCTTTTGGAAAATGTTGCCTAGGTAGGCTATAAGACCACACAAACATGTCATCAAACTGCTCTAGCTAGACTGATCACATGTTGGAATCATTAAAAAATACCCCCTACCAGCATGATTGGACTAGCTCATTTGCAGGCTGGCAGACATCTAGAAATAATTTTTGCTAGAATCTGGAGTTAGATTTTTCAGTCGCATACTGATGGATTTCAGTTCCTCTTCTCAACTTTGCTTCACTAGGCCTATAGTACTGTATATTTCCCCTCCAGCAATCAGGGTCCCCACAGCACATGGTCCTGGGAATATCCCAAGATGCCGCATAGTTAACTGCGCCCCCTGTGGTGATGCAAGGGTGCCACAAGGAGTGAGGTCACATAGAAATGAAGTGCACCAATGAGGAATGATGCACAGTTTGGCTTCATCGCGCAGTTTCAGTGACCAAAGAAAGCTAAAAGCTCACTCTTTGAAGAAGACTGACAGGGAAGAAAGATGGAAAGAACGTTCTTAATGAAGTTCATCTCAACATCTCTTGTGCCGAGCACAAAAAAGTTAGAATTAAGAACGATTATCAGAATTAGGTTTTCCTCCATACTTTCTTCAGGCTGGGGCTAACCCAAAATTTGAAAATAAAAAAAAATTCATAGTCAAAGGAGTTCAAGTGGGGAGCACAGGGAAACCCAATGAGAGGAATGAAATCCAAGAAATGAAGAACAGTGAGGAATTTGTAGGTGTTAAGGAGGATCCCACATATCGCTTCTCACAATGTTCAGATGTTTTGGGCTACTAAGATTTCCTAGGGAAAAATTGGAACTAGGGATTAGGCTGTTGATACTGGAATTAGGGAAGTTTTTTTGTATACTTTGTTGGTATATTGTGGACCTTCTCAAAACTTTTACTACTGTATAACCCCAAACATATGCACTGGAGTCTTTAGTGAATACATCCATACTGAATGATGGATCTTTACTTATTTTCAAATTTGTCTTTTCACTACTGAAACTTTTCCCTTAAGTCCAAGCCCAGGCAAGGAGGACTGCCTGGCACCTCTTGTTAAAAAGGGGCAAGGGTTAAATAAATTGTGGTGGCAATCACTTGCATTTTTGGCACACGACTCCAAGAAAGGATAAAGAAGCTAGAGATGGAATGAATAACAGAGTCCATCTGCAGAGAATTAGAGAAACATCATCTCCTCTTAGTTTTGTCATTTTTGCACAAGGTAATTAAATCCCATCATATAAAAAAAATGAAACATAAACTTTCATTTCCTGTTCAGTAACACTTCAATATGGGTCATCTTTTCCAGTTCTGCTTTTAATCCAAGACTACTAACAAGCAGCAGATGTAGAATTGCTACACTCTGTGGAGCTTTTGGTGTTCAGACAGTCTAAAGGTCAAGGCCAGGATGGAGGGGTTTTCATCTGTGACCACCAGAAGAAGTGATTATTCGATTAATCTGTTTGGGTAAAATTCTAAACATGTTGTCTGTCATCTGCATTTTCTTTTCAACTGAAACAAATGAGCAAAGCACTGCTCCAAATGTATGGTCCAAGTTGACACAATGTGGAGATGGTAAGCACTTCCCCGATTAGAATTGATTACAGGGTTATTTTTTATTGTCATAATATTGGTGTTAATGTTTTTTTATTAAGGTTTCATACAGATTTGTCACTAACATTGTTGTGTATGTAACAGATGGTTAATGAAGTTAAACCAAAAGATACTAATCATTTCTCAAGAACTTAAACACAGTAAATAGAAATTCCTTTGATTGTGTAGTGGTATCCTTCAAAACTGCTAAAAGGTTATTGGTAATGTGGGTAACAGAAAGTACAGCTACTGACTGGAGCCCACATGCTAGAATCTTCAGAATGTCTTTTCCAGCAGAGCAACAGGAAATCAAGTTCCAAAATTCCCAGTGCAAATGCAGGAAGCACCTTATGTTTTGCTTTGCTTAGAGACACCGTGAGCTAATCAGTTGCAGATGCAGTCCTACCAGCTTGGTTTAGCAGAGCACTGCAAATATATCAGGCAGCACCGAAGCACTGAATGCTCAAATACGCTTCATTTTCTGTTTGTCAAAGGTTTCCTTTCTTTCCTTCAGGGGGCAATTCACACCATTTTCTTGGAAGTGAAATACTTCCTAAAGTGGTAAATCAGGAGCAAGGAACATTTAAATTCATTAGAGTCCAAGTTTGTGTAAAGTTGGTGTTTTTATCTTGCTTCACTACTTTTTCAGGTCCCAACACACTTTGCTCTCTAGATATGCAGCATGCTCAACACTGTGTTTACAGCTGTAAGTGCTTCACTTGTGTTTTTTTGGTAGTCAGTACAATCAGATATTACTTCGACAGAATTTGGATTAACTGTAATAGCTGAAGTGACTGAACTTGGTTGAACTGCTGGAGAATTCTATGGATTTTAAAAAACAATTTAAAAACAAGTGATACATCATTTAAAAACCCCTGATTAAATGTTTTCTTAGTCATCCTTCACAAATGTCTATTGCAAAAAGGGAGCGATAAGGGAGAGCGTGTTTGGAAGTGCTCGTGGAGCGATAACCTGTAGTAAATAGGCTATCAGGAATTTGGTGAATGCAATGAAATTAAATGAGAATTTTTGTTGTTTTTCTAAAGAAGGTTTGTTTCAGCTTTTAGGAGATGATATGCTTATCCATTCACCCAAACAGAAGGGAGATTCTGTGAGATGTTGTCCCTCAACTTACAGTATAAACTCAATGCCTTGTTATTTGTCCGTACAATATAATTGTTTTTTTTTTGCTTTGTCTTGTTCTTGATGAAATGCTGATAGTAATTGTCCAATGTTTCTGGAGTTTAATTTGTAAGGATTACGAAATATGGAATTATCTAAATCCTTGAGAGATCACATACGAGCTGCTCATGTCAGTTCCCACTGTGTTCTCCAGAGAAGTCACCCTGGGAACAGGATGAAGCATATTAACCCCCAACTCTCCTTGCTACATGCCTCAGTTAGAGAAGGTTGTTTTGTGGATGTATGGTTATGAACTAAAATACTGTGTGCAGGTTTCCTGAGGCTGATGTCACTTTGGAAAATTATAGACCTTTGCATATGTATTCTTAATGAGTCCTGTCTAAGCCTTGAGTATTTTTATGGTTTATATACTGTATTAAAAACTACGCTCCAAAATAATGTCACGGAAGCCAGGCTGGTCTCCCGTGGAAGGTGGTGTTTAGACCCTATGTGAGGCAAAGTTTCCGGAAGAAGGACCATAGACAGGGTTCAGGAAAGACACACAGGGTTTATTGGTGCTCATTGTGAAGTAGGCAGGTTCATGCAGACATGCAGGGAAAATCCATAGGCAAAGATATCCAAGGAAGTCCAAAGGGAAGTCAGGAAGCAGTCCATAAGTCCATTGCCTGGAGATCCATCAGGAGACACAGACAAACAGGAACACAGATGAGACAAAAATCCAGGAAATACGGGGCTCTCTTCCAAGCCCCGGGCTCAGTGGGTCGGGGAGCATTAACAGGCCTATGCCGTCAGGCCACAGACATGGGGCAACCTGGTACTAGGCGGGCCATCAAGCTACCGTTTACCAAAGCTGAGCACCGAAGGCAGGAAAGTGTAAACTTAAATAGGGAAACTAAAACAAGGCACACCAGGAAATAATGCAGGTAATTAAAAACGCCCTCTGGAGGAGAGGATGGTGACCGTGACAAAACTCTGCTCTTGTCTACATTAAATGTATCAGGTATTTGCTCAGTTTTTTATTTTATCTCTATCTTTTTTAATTATATTTTCTATTTCTGCAGTGTTTGCTGATTATCTTAGTTTGCTATCATTTTACAAAGCAGTACTAATTATACCTAACTAGATCAGTGACGTTGGAAAAACAAGGTTCCAGTACAGATCCCTGTGGTACTCCACTAATTCCATCTCCCCAATTTGAGTATCCACCCTAAATAAAACAAGATCTGTGCTTATACTGTATGTTTTGACTGATACCTTTATCTACTTCTTATCCACAAGTAGTTGATTTTTGTACCTATTTATACAGCTGCTAATTTTCCTGGATTGACCTCAATGAGGTACCTTTTTTTAGATTGTATCAACTGTGATCCACATGGGATGTGGACCCTTATCCTTCAAGTTTTGCATCCAGAGCCATAATACTCACTTTTCCACACTGCTGACTCTCAATTGGATCTATTATAATTGTTTATTGTAATGAACATCATATTGTTTTCTTTGTTAGTGTCTTGTTTTATTCAATGTTTGGTTATTACGCGGAACTTCTATGTACTGTAAGTGGCTCTTTTTCTTTAAATGCTGCTGATAGCCGTAAAGATATTAAATGTTATTGAAAGTTAATTTTAAAAATAACTCATCTTGAATTTTGTGATTTTTGTGGAGTTATCAACACACCTGCAGAATCAATTTACTAATCGTTTTATTTTGTACAATGTTTTTCGCAACACTTCGAAATGGGGTCCCTTGCAGATTTGAATAGCAGTAAAAAGAAAGCCTGACCACAGGGGCTTGAAGGAGAGGAAAACAAAACCTCTGAGTGGGAGCGATGAGATTGATGAACTTTAATTATAATAGATTCTATGGAGTTTCTGTAAAGTCCAAAATAATTAAATTCTTAAATCGAATTATGTTTTTTATTCTTAGGTTTTAGGCTGTAGCAAAGGGGTTTAGAAGAAAGTGTGGAATGGTCTTTATAAGAAACAAACTGAAAACGACGGTAGTCAGGCTTGTCTTTCTTTTTTCAGATGTGGGAGTTCCAAGACAGGTCACTAGCATTGTTCATTTTGCTTCACATGTCAGAAAAATGTCCCTTTCTGAGTGGAAAAGGGAGAGTAGTAATAATCAGAAGTATCAGTAATAATAATAATGCTTACTGTACCTGTGGTTACCCTGCAACCGCGCTGTATTAGATAAAGTGATAAGAAAATGGATGGATGGATATTAATGTTGTTGTTTTATTTTCAAGAAAGGGGGCTTTGCCTTATGAGCTAATAGTTCATTGTATTTATAGCAGGAGATCAGATCCAGCTGCATGCTATGGACAATCCTGCAAGCAAGATTAATGTGGTCTCATGTGAAGGAGAGAATTTGGATAGAGTCAATCTTGCAAAACTGAGCTTCAGGAGGTGAAAAATACACAAGAACATTGAACATTGTGCAAGATTTTGCCGACAAGTTGATTTTTAAAATTTTGCTGTTTAAACTTTGTCAGATTGTTGCTATATAACATTTAAATGCTTTAATATAAGTTAAATGCTTTAAATTTCTTAAGATAAGACAGACAAATCCTATTCATAAATAAAACCTGACTGAATAGTAGCTAGCAACAGAACTGCTTTTCAGGATTTATTGTGCTCGTAATTCAGGCATACTTAACACTGCACTCTACTGTTTTACAAATTAGACTAGACTTTCCTCTCATGAAAATTGTACATTATTCCACCCATGTATGAATGAAGAAAGAACAGTTTGTGAATGTGAGACATACCATAGCATCTATATTTTGTTGCATTTGTTACAAGAACTCAAGGATTCTTGGCAGCTTTAAACATTTTTTATATTAATTATAACCCTATTTCCATCACCTCAATTATACTGCAGAAAGGCCTGGAACTTATTCAAACAAAATGAATGTGAGTAGTATAACCCTTTTGTTCCTGCAGTGAAATGTCTTTTTGTCGTTCCAACAAGTATGATTAATGCAATTCGCCGACTTTAGTGTAGGAAAGGCCTCTGCATGTACAGATTGGATTTTACATTCCCATGTTCAGACTTAATTCTAGTATCTCATAAAAGTGTTCCTTTTATTGCACTGATACATAAATCTTGTTTTTTGAGTTTTGTTGGCTCAGCAGAGGCAAAAAAGTTCAAAACCACAGGCAACACTCTGACATTTTCCAGGAAACCTGATTATCTAAAACAAACTACAGTCACAAAAATTACTTAATTTGTTTTTACTGATATAATTAATTTCAGCAAATAAATAATAA
The DNA here is from genome assembly GCF_040954835.1 of Lepisosteus oculatus. Classification (NCBI taxonomy): domain Eukaryota; kingdom Metazoa; phylum Chordata; class Actinopteri; order Semionotiformes; family Lepisosteidae; genus Lepisosteus; species Lepisosteus oculatus. The sequence goes on from NC_090700.1 coordinate 33,042,651, forward strand.
ATATTGCTCTGGAACAAAACATTTAGAAATTTCTGTGTTAGTCAGTAATTTCTCCTTGAAAGTCAGCTATTATTCCCTTCATACTCTCTTGACAATTGAGAAAAATATAATTAGCTTGCAGCAAAGGTACTGTATATGCTGTTCATATGTAAATGTAATTGCACTTATAAAAATGTTATGTGGTTCATGAAATTACTACAAAGTATTATTAATATAATCTTAATAAAATCTAAAGACCTTGTGGAAAGATTAAATTTGAACTTTTGTATATAATGTAGGTAATGGTAATTTTAACTGATTTGTATATTTAATACATATTTTCAAATATTTTCAATAGCTAAATGGTGTTTGTTTATATATATACAGGAAAGTTCGGGAAGAGGTCATATTCTGATTTCACACTTCCACTTCTCAATGCATATAAGATCCATGGGTGCAGATGGCTTTACATGCATCGTACCAGTGCTCTGTGTTTTGGTTGTTCACAGATGAACTTGTTTCTTACTCAGTGTTGTTGGAGCATTATCTTTATCTGTAATCTCTGATGAGGACCAGAGTTGCTTTTTCGCCTCTTCACCCTTTTGTCAAGCCTTTGAGAAACCTAACCCTGTTCATTTCACTCTCACCCCTTACTACTTTTTCTCTCTGGTTCTAGTAAAGTATCCAACCTACCTGTGGCCCCACGTATGCTGATCTTTTTGCTGTCCTTGCCCCCGGTCACTAACTCCCAAAAATGTGAGCACACATCAGTCAGCACCAGATCCAGGCCTCCTAGTTCATACTCCACTGTCCCTAGGGCCCACAGCCTAGGCTTCTACAATAGTGGGTTTCCCCCTTTCCTTTCTCCCCTTTTTCAGTTGGCGTCCAACTGGTGTGATAGTGGTCTTGACTGCTCCCCCTCCCAAAGCTGCATACAGAGCTGCTATATCTTCTTTTTTTGAGGGTTCTAGAATATTGAATGGGATGTATTTTTCTCCATTGAGTCAAGCAAACTTCAGCAAGCAGTAGCTCTTTTCCTGTTTCTCACTCACTTCATTTATCATCAGTGTGCCTCTGAAAACACATATCCGAATCCATTCATTCGAACATATTAAAGCCTGTATCATTTGTGCATTTTCAGATCTATGCAATTAAACTACAGTAGCTCTGGTCTGACTCACACACACTTCTCATTCATTCCATGCTACAGTCATGTTGTGCTTGGTCCCTATGAAACTGCAGTCGAACCAACTTGCTCTTACCTCTGTGTCTGTAATCTGCATCAAACCGCATTAATGTTTGGGAGTTGTGACAGCTCTGATCTCTGTCCAGCTCTGTCATTTCATTTTCATTTTCATCAGCTAATTGTTTCGTTAGAATTTTACTGAATTATTGAATAGATAATAGTTATACACACCCCATATTACAGAGAAATCGCACCTTTGTCATGTGGGGCACCTCGTTCCATGTTTCTAACCTAAAATTAATTTGGATAACAAGATTAAAATAATCGACCAGGGTCAACTCTTACCCACACAAAAACTAAATAATTTAAGCTGTTTGCTTCTAGTAAGGGTCCATTGCAAGGCACACACATGAGAAGAGTTTAGAGACACCAGTTAATCTACTATAGTTATCATGTCTTTGGTAGATGGGAGGAAACTCATGCCCACACTGAAAGAACAATCAATCTCCATTCAAAGAGCACCCCATATTGAAACTGAACATAGGGCCCAAGACTTGTGAGGCAGCATTAGTCACTATGCCACCTGTTGTCCAATTGTTCTTGTCACCTGACCTTTTTGATGACTTCCATCCATCCATTTTCTAATTCTTCCAGTAAGCAACAGGGGCAAGACAAGTTAAACCCTGGATGGGATGTAAGTCTAACTGAGGCACAGACAGACACACATGCACACACTCACACCTAAGGCCAACTTTCCCATAACCCATAACTTTCCTAGTATGTTTTTGGACTGTGAGAGGAAACTTGAGTACCTGGAGGAAACTCACACAAACATGGGAAGAACATATTGTAGAAACTCCAGTGCTGCAAAGCAGCAGTGCTAACCACTGTGCCACCATGATGCCCTATTGATGACTCATTTCATCAAATATTCTTTCACAGTAAAGTATTTCATTATGTAAACATTTAGAAAATTAAACTACTTATTAGAAAATATTTTGAGAAATACTTCAGTTTTAATTAAAAGAGTTTTCATTCATTTTTCCTTAATCCAACATTTTAGTTGTGCTCTGCATAGGTGAACATTTACTAAACCTCATTTTAAACCCTGGAATATGGCATTTACCTGTACTTAAATATTTGAAAGTATAGTTATTTGCATAAATCACAGGAACGTTAATGTTTTCAGGTGCCCTGACATTGCAGAAATAAACCTTAGTAAACCTCTATCAGTGAAAATAGTGATCTGTACTGTGTCAGTTGAAAAATACCTTATAAAAGGCTTCAGTCCTATATAAGAAAATCAAAGACACATTTGATTATTAGAATGAAATAGTGGAATAGAATCGTTCTGCCAGTTGTTTGTTTTTTAGCTTACTCACTGCTTGTGAGTGGAATTAATCTCCATTAAAACCATGATCAAATACACTTACATGTCTATATTGAAATGTAAACTGAAGACATCTGTTCCCTCTGGCATTCACTTGTGCTGCTACTGAGATAACACTTTAGCGGAATTCTGTATAATTTGCACAAACATATCTTCCCTTAGAAGCCACTGCTAAAGACGAACAGTATGTAGGTATAGGTAGAAATATTATTGAGGTTAGATCTATTTTTCAGACAGATCTATTTCTCAGGCAGAAACCTAGACTTGTATTGGAAAAACTGATTAATTCTACTTATAAAACAAACATAAAATCGTAAGACAAAATATTTCATGTGTTCTTACATACACAGAGAAGAGATGTTAAGAATCATGATCATTTGAATGCAGTGCAGACAGATTTTCATTCATAAAAAGTAAATTGCAACTGTAATAACAGTGATCAAAATGTAGGTTCCTGAATAATATCTCTATTCATTACCTTTGTGAAATTGGGATGTGTTGATCAAGTGTTGACTTCTAGCTTGACAGTGGAGGTACTGTACAGTAACTAAATTACATGGGGCAGCTTCATAATTGTGGAGGTCTGACTGCTTAACTTTTGAACAGAGTGAAAACTGCAGAACAAATTCTCAGCATAAAACCAATCTAAAAGCACTAAATCCTAGACTTTCACAATGTTTTTTGTTTCTTAAGTCACAGCTTTAGAAGTGTTCATTGTCAAAGTTAAGTCTCTTACTGTAATATCAGTGATGATTTCTCCACTATTACATAACCGGCTTGGACATTCAGACCACAGTGGTTGCTCATCTGAAAGAGTGGTAGCTCACCCAGCCAAGGTTATTTCCTGTGAGTCCTGGTACAGTACCTCCTTTGCGTCACTTTCTGTTTTAAAAAAACAACTCCTGAAAACCGCAACATGACTATTCTTTTACATGGCAGTCCCCGAGCTTCACAGCAGTATCCGATAACATATCAGCTTCCCCTGAACATGAGAAAATCTAAACATCCACTTACCGATCTCAAAGATTTTGTATTTCAGTCGTCCTTTGAAGGTTTTAGTGGCCTAAAAATGTCTGAACTTGACAACACGACGTGTGAAAGTCTTTAGATGTCTTTTACTGCTTTCAAGTTTTTTTAAATTTGGTTATATTTTGTATGACTTGTGTTTTCTATTGCTCTTTTAAGCATACTGTACCGATTTTGCAGAGACATTTTAAACTGTTATGAACGTCTTTCTATAGAATGAAATTAATTGGATAAGTTATGTCAACACTTTGTCAATAAATAATGTTTACACTTGCATTGACCATCCCCCCTGGTTGACTTCATATTACTGAGAAAGACCAAATGATGGTCACATCTAATTTCTTTACCTTCTCTTTCATTTCCACAATAGCAAGACTTCTTCCACTGTGCCTATGTTGCCTTTCTATTCGTACTCCTGGCTAAAAATGGCAAATAGAAAGAAGGATATGTCTTTCTATTATTCTACACCAGATTGGGAAACAATTAAAATTGATGTTCATTGAAGAGGAGCTTAGTGATTGAGCAGGTTGCCCAAGTGACACAATCAGCAGCATGATAAACACAGATGCTGGCAGAGACTCTAAGCCTGATCAATGCAAAGGGACAGAGCAGTGCTTCACTCTCTCAGACAGGAATTCACCACTCAGGTCGACATGATGAAAGTCATTAAAAAGGAGATTGGCAGATTTCATCACATTTAAGCTTGCTCCTAGCTGCATCTGACAAACCCCTTATACTGATTTGCATCTCCTGAGTTTCTTAGCTGGTTAGTGTCATTCAAGAGCCATACACAAAGCCCTTTAATGCAATTAGACCCAGAATTCTTTTTTTTCTTCTTTTCTCTATATTTCTTTGGAAAATGTCCTGATTTACCCCATGATGCTGAGAATCTGACCAGAGGGTGGATTCACCATTCAAGTCAAGAAGTTTATGTCCTATATTCTTGACCCAGGGGCCAGAGGATCTAATAGGATTATTCTCCTCTATGATCAGGAGCAGCTTAGTAGTACAGGTGTTATGGTTATTACAAAATGTTTTTGTGTTTGTACAATATATCGCTGAAGACAACTTTTTGTTGACATTATATTTATGATGAAACAACCCACCTAATATAAAAGGATAGCACATTTAATACTTGGTGCGAAGTTATAAGACTGCGGAAAAGACACCGATTTGATTGTTCATGCACACATTGTGAGTGTCAGCCCTGTCATGGTAAACTGACATTTTCCATCATCATCATTACTCTGAGACAGCTAAGGTCCATAGCGACGATCGGCCATGTCCATGCTCTGTGGCCTGAGTCCACTCATGCTGGATACTGTATATAGCCATTACCAATTTGCTGCGCCCAAGTATGTCTCAGACAGCCCTGCGGCCTTTTCCAGCCTGGCAGCAGACACAAGTGGGTTAGATCAATGGTGCACCGGAGTACTCCATGTGCAGGGGTTGACTCGTCTAGTCGTGCCACATGTCCAAATAGCGCCAGGCGACATTTTCCATGGATAGCTTTATACAGGCTGCCATGTGGAACACTGATGAGTGATTGTTTTTTATTGCTTCTTGTGACCTTTTGAACTCTATGTGAGCTGAGGCCATGGTGAATAAACTTTTTTTGGTGTGGTATTAGTCCTGTAGCATTACTCTTCAAATCCATGTGAGGGTTAAGTAAGTAAGAAGACATTAACTCACAGAAGGAATCATGGTATAAAACAAGTTATTCAACAATAATAACAGATACCAACTCACACAATGCACAAAAACACAAAGCAAAAATCACTGAGAGCCTCCAGCAGAATAACCCCCAGCTTTGCTTAGTTTCAAGCTTTAATACACCTTATAAGAGCATTATCTCCCATTTACAGCCAGCCCCTGTTTTCCCTTCTCACCCTTAAGAACAGATGTACTGTGTAAGCATGTGCTAACCTCAAGAGATTTACTAGTCATAGTTTAAACATATGTGGAATCAAAAAGGATCAATCACTAATCATCATAATTCTGACCTCTGTCCTACATGTTTAACACAGAAAAAGGAGACAGAAATATGTGTCACATTGTGCACTAATATAATTGTGCCAGTTGACAATCCCACCATGTGCTAGTGTGAGTCTGAGCAATTGAAACATCCACAGACTAGAGTGACTATTAGAGTATATCTTCTGACATCTGACGTCAGTAATGTGTGTTATATAGATTCAAGGCAATGAGTCATTCAGGAATGCCATGGTTAAGTGTTTAAAGGAGCAGTCAAAATGTTCTTGCTAGATAAACACTAGTTAAGGGAATTAAATGATAAAAGGGCTAAACACATTGAAATGAAGGATGCCAACATTGAGAAATAAAGCTGAGAAATAGTTATAGTGTTTATACATACCTCACCTGCAACGTTTTGAGTTCTAAAATGGTATACATCCCCTTGCGCATTATAAATCAATTAATTAACTTCCTAAAATAAATTATACTTCACATGAATAAAAAGATAAAGGCATTGTCATCAGAGGACACATGATTTGTTCCTTTGTCTTAATTCACTTCACATTTGAAACACTGAGTTACTTGATTTGAATTCCATAGTTCATCTGTACCGTATAAAAAAGAACAGATGAAAGTAATTTTACAGCCACATAGTTTTGCATACTTCAGTAAATCATTCCTGTCATTCTATTCTGTCTGTTTTTCAGTTATTATAGTATAATATATTCACTACAGGTATGAAGTTAAAAGGAGCAATAATTAATTTGTAGTGTAGTAGAGTGTACTATTCAATGACAGAGACAGGCTGGAGTAAGAATTCAGTAAAATGTTCACCTTCACAATTGACTAAAGGAAAGTTGAAAAAATACTGTTTTAAGCACAAATTTAAATGCAATTTAAATTTACTCATCCATTGCTACTCTTACCACAGTCTATGTTTACAGAACTTTGCAGATTCTAATTCACATAAACTACCACCAATAATATTGCAGACAATATTAACAATTTCTTCCTCTACTTAAAAGTAATGATTACAGATAATTAATACACATTATTTTAAATGAACTTTTTTTTTCAAAGCTGTAATTATGAAACTTGCAAATAAAATATACAAAATGAAACATACTGATTATGTAAGTACCCAGATCTCAACTTGGTAGAAATTTGATATAGGCAATGTTATTTCTTAATGAAGGACTTCAAAATCTGTGACTTTGGAATGTGTGTTGTTGCTTGAATTTCAATGTCTAACTTGGAAAACCTAAATGGGTAGATGTATGTCTAAGGTCAAGCTAAACTATTTTCATTCAAAACATATAGACACCATTACACTGATTGTATGACCTTTTGTAGTCTAAACTTTTGTGAGTTTGGCACTTTAAACTATTTTAAGGTTCTATTATCAAAATAAGTGAATACAGTACTTTTGCATTTGGGATTCTAATGATTCTCTAACAAATTAACTTACTGTATTTGTATGTTATTAGCAATTTGTAACTACATTAGTTTATATTAAATTATGTAATTTGTAAATATTTGAGTCCTATCTGAAAAGTCCTATTTGAAAGAGTTGTGAATGCAAGCTCAAGAAGAAATGTGATCTTTGCAGGAGAGTTGAATACTTTTGGCACTGTGCTATGAAACTACATAGTCTTAGTCAATTAATACTATAGCTACTGTGGCACATATTATTTCCAATGTATTTGCAAATGTTTTCCATTCATAATTATGTTCTTATGTTCTTAGCTCTACATATTATCTGTAAATATTACAAGTAATGCAAAATAAGGAAAAATGTAAGAAAAAAAGAAATACATAGAGTAGGTTAATCAAACAACATCACACAACTCCTGAAAAACAATCAAATCCAACACTGCTGAGAAAATGTGCAATTGTACTTGTAATTAAATACAAATTTTAGAAAACATTGCAGGGTCAAATACCTAATCAGCAGAATTTAGACACTTTCATTCAATGTTGGAAAACATTTTTTTGCCTGACTGAATTAAAAAATAATATTTTTTGTTATGTTTATGTTCTCAGTCCCTAGTTGTAAATAGACTGTAATTCCTGCATTTTGATGGTGTTTGTTGTTTAATAGAGTCAGTCTTGCTTTTGTCTAATGGAAATCTGCCATCATTCAAGTGTTAGTAATTAATGATTGTCTTGTGGGTTGATTTTTTTATTTTAAAACGTGGAATATAATTGAAGGATTAATTATTTCTTATTAAGTGTTCCAAGTCTTGCTCATTTTTTGTTTATTTTATTTCTAAGTGCCTGTTTTAAAATATTTTCTTTATAATTTGTTATAAATTATAATAAAATATTAGTTATTTATTATAATAAATAACTAACCCGTTCCTATTATTTTAACAAGAAAAACAGTAGTGACAACACACAGAACATACAATATGGTTTTCAGAAGGCAATTGATGAAGATTAATTCTTAAACTACAGGTTCTAGGTATATTTTATGGAGAGTACAGAATGGGTCAATGATCAAATTGGAATGATGCAATTAGTGGAGTACCACAGGGATATATATTAGGTCCATTACTCTTTCTAATTTTTATGAACTACCTTGATTCTGGTACAATTAATAAATTAGCTATGTTTGTGGAAAATGCCAAATTGAAATGATTAGGAAATGCTGCAGATCCAGCAAATGAAATTCAAAATGATTTAGACACAATTCACTGAGAAAACTGACCTGGAAGATTATCCTTAATGTAGATAAGTGAAGGGTGCTCTATGCAGTTAGGAAAAACATGAACATGCAGTAGATAAAAAAGGGAAAAGGTTGAACTTGAAGAGGCTAAAGGTTGAACTTGAAGAGGTACTGTATGTATGAAAAAGACTTCGGTGTGTATGCACACATATTGCTTACATACTGTATTCTACAAAATATGGAGAAAGCAATAAAAATGCACCAAAATGTTAGGATATGCAGTTAAAAGTGTTGAATTGCATTCAAGGAATGTTATGTTAAAATGGCACAATGCAGTAGTAATCCCAAATAAATAATATTGTGTACATTTTTTATCACCATGTTACAAAAAAGATTTTCCTGCTCTGGAATCAGTCCTGGGCTTAAAGGAATGCCCTGTACTGACAGGCTAAAAGAACAGAACATTTTTAGTCTTGAACAGATCAGCATGCCTTTTATAGGACACCAAATGTAAACATCTTATGTGGAATCTGACATTGTACAATATGCCTCCATAAAAATGTTTTCCGTTTGTTGGCTGTTGATTTTTATGAAGCTCATTTCATACTTCCACAGTCTGAATCAGAACATGTTTCGCCAAATATTTGACCACAGTCTGTGTTCAATGTGTTGAGTTCTTTGGTCTCAAGGCTATAGCTTATGAAAATCTATACTGTACTGTATATGAAATTATAGTAAGGTCAATAATAGTAGAGAACGGATAACACACGGGTTGACAAAGACAAGTGACTAAAGATTATGAAACCCTGAAGACTTCAGGGTAAACAGGCCCTCAGAACAGGAAGGAAGACGTGTTGACACTGGGCCTAATAGCCTGGGCGATGACAGCCCACGTACAGTGCAACACCAAAGGAGGCAGTGTGCTTGTTTGAGGTACACAATGTGCGCTGAGCGGACTTGTCAGCTGCTTCTCATTTCAATCAGAGCTGACCTTGGGTGCACAAGGCGAGAGCAAACAGTCAAAGAAGAAAGAGATTGACATCCTGGGTCTCATCCCTCAAAATCTCCCTCTTGAAAGACCGGCAATGGATAGCATAAGTACCTAAATACAATTCAGGATAACGAACATGTGATCAATAAATGGTTTTGCCTTGAAAATTCTGTTGCTTGTCATGAGTGTACCACCTTTTATTTCTTGGTTTTATCATCCTCATTTATACTTGGCACACCAGGTCTTCTTGGCTTCTCAAACATCTGGAATGGAATGGACAGTCTGGAATGTGAAGAATGCTGTCTAAAAGTGGACGGGTACTATGCTGGTTCAGGCTCATTTTCTCATTACTACTTTCAATACTCTCTCATCATATTTCAAGTAAGGCTAGGCCTGATGAATATTGTGATGAAAGATCCCCAGCAAAAACCTAGTTGTTGGTGTGAGTAGGGTTGGTGGACTTATAGTTAGTGACACTACTCCTTCTGAACAGAGGTTGTGTGACCAGAGTTTTCATTGGTCCTTTGTCACACAGTTTCTATCACATCAAGCAAGAAAGAAAATCAATAATAATAGAACTTTGCTTTTCTCTGCTGAAAACACACTGCTTTTTTTGTGCATATAATACTATTCCAAGTAATATTAAGCAGCACTAAATCAAATTGTACTTTGGATTTGTAGTGTTATTACAATGGAAGGCTTCCTCTTTTGTTTGACAGTCCTGGCTGCTCCACTACCTCCATTCTGAGTTTCATGACTACATCCTTTTTTATGCAGAAATGTTTTGAAATGCAGCATTCAAAAACTTTCAGGCAGTAATATTAGATAGATTTTATATCAGACATCTGGGAGGAAGGTTAGATTCTAATCTTGCACACTTCTGCTCACCTACCTTTATACTGTAAATCTCCCACCCAGGACTCATCTTTGTGTATTTTTCTTGAATCCCTCCTGCCATACCATCTATACCCTTGCAGTATCTCATTCCTGTGACTCAAGTAGGAGGCTTGACTGCCATTCCCTCAGCTAAGGGAATCTTAATATTTCATCCCTCTGTCGTTTTCAATAGGGTCTAACCAAAGTACTATATTACATTATGAATTATGAAATTCTGTATTACAATACCATGCTAGTTTGCATTCTCAGTGTCTTTGGAATACCTTACAAATTTACAAATGCCCTTTAACTTCTCACAACAATCTGAGCCATTTGAAAACCTAACTGACATGCTAGCGGGAATGATCTCTCCTTGAAGCTTCCCGATTTGATGTCCCATGTGTCAGAAGTCTCAAAAATATTTTAAAAGGAAAAAATAATAATGTCACTTTTCAAAGCAAATAAGTCCCTTGTTACCACTAAATTACTTTCCATTTAATAAATGCTGTGTCCTTAACACCTTTATTTTCACATGTACAGTACCATAGGAAGTTCAATGCTAGTATTATAAACAAAATGTCATAGCGATTTCCAGCAGTAAATTTCCCCAGATGTATTGAGAAGCATTAAAACAAACAAATGGTGTTTACAACAAACATTTCAGAGGGATGACAGAAGTTCAAACTCACTTCAGCTGCACAGACATTATTTTTTAATTTAAAAATATACACTTTAAATACTGTAGGTAAACCTTTCCTCCTTCACCATTGTCTTTTGACTCTCTCAACCCCATCTCCACTTTTGCAGCTACCCTTGGTTCAGTCATCTCTCTGCATTGGGGTCCTGGCCACCTTGTCCTACTGCCAAGGGCCAACTCACAACCAAGCAACTTGAGCCAAATCTTACTATGACTTGACACTCCATAACCACTTTTCAATTAATTTGGGTGTTGCTCCTTCTGAAATGCTATGGGTTCCAACACTTGAAACTCACTTGAAACATTTTAATGCTTCTCAGTTTTAAGCACAAAAAATTGTAAATAAGCCGCAGAATGTCACAGACATCCAACAATGTATGGAAAGAGGAAAAAAAGGTGTGTAAAAAGTAAAAGAGATTTAAAATCAAAGTGGGCTGCCAATCTCATTTAGAATGATTGTCATAAACCCATATAATTATGTACTCTTTTAAAATTCTCCTTATTATAATAATCTGACAAAAAAACTCTACAACCTGGATCACAATGTGACATACTGTAAATTAAAAATCACATTGAAATTGTAAAATTCGGTGATATTTACTTCACACTGACAAGCAAATTTGCAAAGCTGTTTGTTCCTAGGGTTCCTAACATTTTTTTTTTTTTAAATTGCATTGTTTAATACCATTATGATACTAAAATAGAATTTTCTGGTTTGGGAAATTTAGAGATATCTGACCCCCTTTAAAGCTGCCTTGAATTCAGTGGACACCCATTAAGTATTTTTATTACTTGATGGAGCACAGAGGGTATCTATTACAAGTTTTATCAATGGCATTTCGTAAAAACAATGCAGAATATTAGCAGAAATAACTTAATAACTTAGCAGAAAAGGGGGGGGCATCCGTGAAACAAAATACATGAGCAAAGGTTGAAATAGAGAGGCAAGGGATCAATTTTAACAGTGACCTCTTTAGGTTCTTTCCCAAAAAATATTTACTGAATTTAATGAGCACGGACATAAAGTGTAGTTTTGCATATCCTTATCATTCAAGCCATATGTTAAAGCTTGACCCAACTAGAAAGTACATTTTCCACTTTTCACCTCAAAGGGTTGTCAGAGTCTGGAATAATCCAGCCAGTCATGATGAAACCTATACCCTGGTTTCTATCAAAGACGCAAATGGATGGGATCCTTGGATTAATTAGCTATTAGCAACAAAAACGACTAGGAAAGCTGAATGTCCATGAAGACAGGAATATATATAGCTAGGAATACTGTATATATACTGTAGCTACCTAAACGTAATGCTTTGGGAAAAACAAATGGTATTTACAGAATTTAAAAAAGGTGCAGCAAATCACAATGACATTTGGCAGAAATATTGAAGTACAGATATCTGTTAATCTCAAATGACAAAATCTAACAAAATTATGTAACAAAAAAACATTGCTTGTACTTAATGTGTTAAGACACTACCCCAAATCATTTACAAAACCTAAAACATATAATCAGATCACCAAATCTTGCCACTGGAAAATAACATGTTAAGATTATTTTTGAGAATAGTGTATTTCCAGCTAAAGTGTAGAAGTCTACATGAAACTTGTTGGACTGAGCTCTTGCAAATGTGCAGAGTATTAGTGATTTAAATCTAAATATTATTCTAAACTCAGCAAAGACTGCATGCATTCCTAAACATACGCATAGATGTAAGTTTTGATAATTACATGGAGCAAATTATTGTATTAAACTATGTTCATAATTCACTGAAAGCCTGCTTGACCATTTTTAATCTATTGTTTCTTAATGATTTTTAAGAAACCAGAATGATCTTTTTGTTTTTCCCAAAATTCAATTATTTTTTCTAATTCAGAGTTAGGGTTAGATCCATTATTTTATATTCCTCAGTTCAGAATCATCAACTGGGTGGTATGGAGGACAGTGTTTTCCTGCCACACAACATTGCGGCCCTGGGTTCAATTCCAGACCTGTTGTTACGTCCCTGTCTAGGGGTAAAAGGGTGTAACATTTAGGATGGTTTTGGATGCAGGTGGGTTTCTGGCTAGGGACTTAGGAAGCGTGACAACAAGTTTGGTGCAAAAGGGATTTATTTTGAAGTGAATAAAGTGACTGGTACGTTAATGCAGGACACAATAACACACAGGGAAAGGGAACTAGAGCAGTGCCAAAGAAAAGAAAATAACAAACAAAATGGAGCTGGCTAATAAAGTGAGGGAAAGCTGACCTACTGTATCTACCAAAACAAAACCCGAAACACTTGGCCTTCGGCGTCTTCTAACGCCCTAGCTAACCTTCCGTAACTAATACAAAGAACAACTACGTGTGCACAATGTACCCAACAACCTTAACTAACCCTATACACAAAAGTTTACACAAATACACAAGTGAACTACGAATACAAATAAGGGAAAATGTAGACACAAGGAATAGGGTACAAAAGAGCACAGAGGTTGATACAAAACAATAGGGCAAGGTAATGGCAAAATAAAGGATAAACATAAACAAACGAAAGTGCAAGGAGACGAACACAAACCAATGAAGCCAAAGCTATACGACAACACACACACGAAGGGGAACGAATGAAAATGAAGAAGGGAAACCGAAGCAAAACGACAGTGAAACGAAGCTGAGCAGAGCGAAAGGCCCCTTTATTCTGAAAACCTCCAAGTTAAATAGGGAGAACAACCAAAGTCAGGAAGTGTGGAACATAACATCAAAACAAAGACACGAGCCACACTAGAACGTAACACCTGGATTGATATCTGCATGTAATTTTTATGTCCTCCCCGTGTTCATGTGAATTTCCTGCAAGTGCTTCAGTTTCCTCCCACATTCCAAACACATACTGATGGTTTAATTGTCTTCTGGGAAAGTTGCCCCTAGTGCGTGTCTGTGTGTACGCGTCTGCATCTGCTCTGTGATGGACTTGTGTTCCATGCAGGGTGTACCCTGCCCTGGGCCTTTTGCTTGTCTGGATAGGCTTCAGATCCCTCACGGAATATTGATCAGCCCTCATACAATTAGGCATGCTTTCCTCTAATACCTTTACATGCCAGAGTAACCTACTGTACCATTTTTCACCTTACAAGCCCAACAGTGCCTGAAAAGGAAAGTTAGCATCAATTGAAGCAGTGATGTGAGTCGACTCTGACAAACAACACTGTAAACTCCCAGCTTCCCACCAAGTCCTAGGGGTCATTTTGTACTGCAGGCCCTGATTGACTCAAGCCAACCATTGTGGCATATGGACATATACTTCATATACACCAGCTGGGGACACCTGTGGACAGTATCTCTGACCACAGTCAGCAGTGTAAGCACTGTAAGAACTCATGCTGTTCTCACACATGCACCTTTGCTGGTTGAAACATTAGTGATTCACTGTGATACAAGATCTTTTTTGCAAACAGCTTTGTGCACATCTAAAAGTCTGAAGAAAGTTGTGTTTACCATATACTGTACATTTCAAGTTCTGATTTATACTAGGAAGTCTAAGCTGGTATTTTCACTATGACTATAATAACAAGGATGTCTTATGAAAATAACTAATAAGTACATCTCAAAAGTATTTTATTTTAAATAAAGTCAATTCAGTTCTATTATCTTGGGTAAATTAAACACATTAATAGTATTTTGCTAAGAAGTGTCTTTTACTGGTGTGGTGTTTCTTCTTGAGTAATTTGATACTCATAAAAGAGCTACGGACATTTTATCAACCCATTTAGCTTTAACTTCGGTGTTTTGAGCATGTACAGTAGTCAAAGTTTTCTCTTAAAGAAAAGGGGATTTTGAAACTAAAGGATAAGAAAAGCTGAGAACCAAGCACAGAAACTGAGCATACCAAAATCAGCAATTTGGAATGTACTGATGAAGAAAGAAGCCACAGGTACTATTACCAATCAGCCAAGAACAACATCTGTAAATGATGACAGAAAAAATACTGTATGAGAGCTGTCAAGGAAATCTCTAAGACAACAGTCAGTGAATTCATTAACAATTTCCATAGTGTAGGGGAGAAGGTGTCAAAATCTCAAATTCACAATAAACTGATATACAGTAGCTCTGCAAGAAGTAAATATCTCATTAGCACCACAAACATAAAATGAGCATTTAGGATTTGATCAGAACATCAAAGATAAGCCAGGATAGGTATGGAACAAGGTTTTATAGACAGAAGAGACTACAATAAACATTAATCAAAGTAATGGAAAGTTTAAAGTTTGTATCTACAGAAAAAAAGGAACTGTTAATTTGCCAAGAAACACAACCTACCTCATCTTTGAAGTATGGTTGAAGTAATCTCATTGCCTGGGCATACAGAGCTATCTCTGAAACTAGGTCAGTCAATCTTTATAGATGATTTAACTAATGATGACAGCAGTAAAATGGATTGTGAAGTTTACCGAAATATTTTGTCTGCTAATGGAGAAGAAAATGCTTCTAAACTTATTGGGCAGCACTTCACCATGCAGCATGACCAACTGAAGATTTTCCTCAAATTTGAAGTCTTGGCCATGTCTGTCTAAGAAAAAATAATAATTTCAAAACACACCAAGAGCAGGCACGAACTCAAAATGTCTGAGGCATCTGTAATAAAGCTTAATGAGTCACTGACAATGTTTTTGTTGCCTTGAAAATATAAACAACCAAATATTGACTTTACATTCTGAAATTTAAAATGTATGCGTCCCGATACACAAGATCATTTGAAATAATTGGTCCAAACATGCAATTTTTTGTCTTGAAATACCATCAAATGTACGCATAGGATTACTAAAAAATAAACTGATATTATATTGCACTTATTATGTATGTTTATCCTCACAATCACACATAGGATTTACTTTACAGTATAAAAAGAATAATGTAACACAATGGGGGTTCAGGTGGGGGCCCTTGCCGCATTAGGTCGGCCCCCCACCGTCGGGGGCTCAAACCCAGGACTCCCGCACAATTCAGCAGGGACCCAGCCCAGTGTGCTGAAGAGAGGCCTCTCTACAGCCCAGTAGCTGTAGTCCTGCTATCACAGGGAAGGGCAGTGACGTCACCTGCTCTGGTAAGCCGGCTCTTACACAGTACCTGTTGGCTGTAAGCATTACACTCTCCCCCGCTTAACTCGCCGTCCCCGGCGAAGGGCTATCCCATCCCACTCCTAACACCAATGTAGCATATACAGGTTCTTTTCAGAACAAAGGACCAGTGGAGACGCGATTAACAAACCAAGCACTAGCTTTATTCTTTAACAACCACACAAAACCAAACACAGGATATACACGCACATGAGGAGACTGACGGAACACATACACATCTTTAGGGTAGTAATTACTTAACAAGCTATACTCTAATAAGACTACGCAGGGCACTAGAACTACTAGGACATTATTTACACAGGTAGGGTCAGCTGCTGGTCATCGTGCTGACCCTCAGACTCTTCCCGGCTACCACTCCCAGCATGCCCAGCGGTACCACGAGCGCCTAGGGGCGCTTCCTCCTCACCACCAGGCAAGGGTGTTACAATAACAATTATGTTATTTGCTGTCCAAGCAGCAGTTACTAGCAGGAACTGGGGCATACAGTACGTAACTCTGGAACATTGCGTTCAGTTTATTAAATACAGAAAAGTAATCAGGGTCAAATAAAGGAAGCGCATTGTATTCACCTACTGTACATAGACAGACTGTTTATCTGCTGGGTAGCTCCAGAATGGGAGCTGTTCAATTTCTCTGCAATAAGCCACCAATTGGAACTACAGTATGTCACCAAGACACAAATGGAACATGGGATGGTCTATGAATGCGAATGGATGGTCCAGGGAGACTGCATTAGTAGTCAAGAAACAAGACACCGTGAGTGAGATCCACCTTTTACAGACCAAAAATCTAGCAATTTGAGCCTGCTCTTTCAGAACAGAAAACTAACAGGCATTTCGAATTTCCGAATTTCCTTTTAGAATCCCCCAAGCTGAGATTTATCTCTGAAGTGGAATGCAGAAACATATACTGTATTAACACCTTCTGTAGAGAGCAAACTACCCCATGGAGGGTCTTTTGTTGAATAGAAACCAAGATTACTGCAGTAAACTGTTCCGCCTAAATCAGTGTACAGTACATTTACATTGGTTAATCTTTACGGAGATAAGTAAGTCTGGCTTTGCACTCACTGTGTAACTTGGGGACTTTTACTAATTGTAAATAACTTATTAGGTTAGTAGTTTATTTATAATTAATGAAAATAAATATTTGGTTGGATTTTTAGTCTGTCTCTTTATTACACTGCCATCACACTGCCAGATAAAACAAAAAGGAAATGAGATACACTTGGTTAGTTTTCATTCCTGACTTAGGGGTCTTTTAATCCTGTACTTTAAATCGGTTTCTGTATTTTTACCCTAACATTTATAAAATGCTTCCTAATTTGTTACAATCGATAGCCTAATGTATAACAATTGGCATTGTCACAAACATGCATTAATACAGTATACAACAGCTGTTGCCAGTGTGGGAAATATTATTATAGGAATCCTCCAAGCTCACCACAGCTTATTTTATTACAACTGGTTATAGTCTGTATATATCAGTATATCCCAGCATCATTACCACCTTAAATATATTACAATGTCATATCAGTTTCTTTAATGTTATCAACTGTCCATAAAATAATTCCCGAGTGTTAATTAAAAAATATCTTTCCTTTCTATCCCCAACAGTCTTGAAAGGGTTGATCAGTTACATATGTAAACCTGATCAGTGTATAGTTTTCTTTTTCTGCTTTTCCCCATTTTTTGGGGAACTCCATTCGTTGAGTTCCATCCCTAATGTATTGGATGAGGTGAAATAACTAGGAGAGGAGAAATAATGACTGGGAAAATATCATGGTGCACCAGAACTTTATTGATTTTAGCATCCCTAACTGCTAGTACTAATATTGCTGAAGCTGTTCTATAACATCAGAATAAAAATATTTTACATTATATTTTATCTCTGTTGCATTTTTGTGTCTCCCTCTTGAAATTCAATTTAATTATTTACATTGTATGTAGAGCCCCCGCTTCCTTCTGACACTTTCTTAATCATCTTATTTAGAAATGTGGACTGTAGAAATTCTATAAGAAAAAAAAAAAGATTAGATTTCCAAAGGAGAATTGATACCTGCTCACTGAAAGCTAAGAGCAATGTGTGAAAGGCAAAAATACAATGTATTGAGTTTTCATGTAAAAATAGTTTGAGCCTTTAAGAGATTGAGATGTGATAATGACTTTTCAGAATGAAATTGGAGTAATTCCATTTTTGTTAATGCTGTTAGCAGTGCCAGTAAATAAGAAAAATATTTTAGCAAGTTTTCACAAAAGTATTTTATGCATGCAAGCGTGTCTGATGGGATTGGAAGTTATGTATTGGCTGACAAGACTAACTCCTTTTCTGGTTTGTAATTAAATGCAGTTCAGTAACTGTACCTTTGTGATTGGGTAAGGCTGAATTTTTACATGCACATTTCTTACAAAAGCATACTAGCTGCGTGAGAATGCAGTTTATTTCCTATTTGTCATTTATGTTAACAAAGGAAATAATGACAGTGATATTTGCCTCTTTGAAGAAAATAAAATCATCTGACTCTTACTGTGTAAGAAAAGAGTATTACTTTGGTTAAAGAGAGTGAGTCTAGTAAACTCTCAGCTATCATGTACCAAACAGAGCCTGTTTGATGAGATAAACTGTGGAATAAATTGTTTACTGAAGCAAAATGCTTTTTCCTTTTTAGACTTGTTCTGTTAGTTTTCTGTCTATTGTTTCATGTGCTCAATTTTTAAAATAACTTTTTTTGTGGAGAGAAAGAGAGATACAGATGACATTAAGCCTACAGAGACTGAATTAAGGAAAGACATTGGTATGAAGTTAATAAACTGACCTTTACATTTTTATGCACATGGTACAAATGATCCTGGATTTCCTTTTCAGAGTTTGAGCAAAATGTATTAAATTGAGAAGGATAAAAAATAGCCTCCTCTGGTTTTTTATCAAATAGTTGCACTAAGCACTTGCTTTGAATAGTTGTTTTCCACGATGCACTAGCTACACCATGATGTAGCAGCTACACCAAAAAGAAGATTTAAGGATAGTTTATGACCTAAAAAATAAATTCTACACATTTCTTTAAGAGACAGAAGGAATTTGTGTCCACCCCAACCTAATCACCATAAAACACACACACCCCAAGTCAGATGTGTTTTCTTCCTGTCATTCTCCTGTTGTACTTTATTTGAAGTGTGCTCCCAAGGTGGCCTCAATAGCTAAACCAGATGCTACAGTATGCTTGCAGATCTTATACTCCCAGCTTCATTATGTTTCACACGAATTTAAAGAACCTAGTCTCCCTTTCCACAAGAGCTCACTGGAAACTATAGCATTGATATACTGTATACAATTGACATAAACAGTAGAAAAGCAAGTTTTAAGAAATACTGTACAATTACAAGTAGCAGCATTTTTGAGAAGAACACATTAGGTTTTCTTTTTGATCCCTAAATTTGATCTCCCTGTATTAAGCATCATGTTACTGTATAATAATCCTTGATATGATCCCTTACTGTGTCAAACAATGTAAATGATTTGCATTTGCATTATTATTTTATATAAAATATTTGCCTTTGCATCATTTTTTATCTGAAAATGTATCTTTGCATAATGCATATAATGGGTATTATGTATTTTATATCTAGCAATTCTGCTTCATCAAGTCTAAAAGTGATGGTTTTCCACTCTTCCAAACACTCTTAAAAACACTCCTCTGCTTGCCTTAAACTCATTATGTAATTTAAGAAAATGCATATATGTACTGTAGATTACTTGGTTGATGGATAAAAAAGAGTACATTTTGGGTGCATGCTCAATCTGAAATGAATAAATTAACAGATTACCACATGATCTGTATCAAGAGCCACTGTGCTCTTCCTCATTTACTGTACATCAATGGACTATAGTATATTCTGGTACAGTCAGTAAACTAAATCGATTTCACAGATGAAAGCAAAATAGGAGGATTAGAAAATACTGTACAAGTCATAAAAGAAGCTCAAAGGGGTTTAGCTAGAGCTCAAGACTAGGTAAACTGATGGAACGTGAGACAAATGATGTCTAAATGTGCGGAGTAATAAATAAAGGACTAAAGAGATTAATTTTCTTAATTTTTAGTCTTAAACAATAAGGTTACACAGTTACATGATTAAAGTTTTCAACATCCTGAAAAGTGATCAAAGTAAGCCCTATAAATACTGGATCTCCAGAATGAGCTTTGAAACATGAATTTGAGGACACAAACTAACTTTTACTGCATAAAGTAAGAGAATTTGTTCTTAAGATACAAGAGGCTCTTTACATATGAGAATGGGAGTTTGGCCCAAGAAACCCTAACATATTTCTGATGTCATTACCAACTTTGCTCAAGAAGTTCTTAATGAGATTCACTGGTCAATGAACTGCTAAAAATTGGAAAAATGAGCCAAATGGCTTCCTCTCGTTTTTTAAATTCTTATGTTCTTAAGTGGATTTGGCTCAAGTAAATAGAAATCCCCTTCAATGCTGCAGGACCCGAATGCCAGAAATCAAAAAGAAATAGCACTAGAGCCAAACTGTCTCTTTTGTTAGTTGTGGGAATTGTTTCCATGGGTAGATCATCATCTTCAAGACTTCTAATATAGAACATGTAGAAAATGGTAGAAAACATAATAGGGTGTAAATGTTTTCAGTCCTCTACAGCCCTTGCATCTGACAGATTGTATAGACAAAAGAGACTAATGAATACCTTTCTTTATGATTTCGTGAGCCTATTAGAATAACCTAAGTCAGTCTTACATTTCAAAATTTAGTGAAGTTCTTCTGAGTGACTCTTTGCCTACTAAAACACGTTAGCACAAGGAAATGTTGGGCAGACTGGAAATTCACACATGGCAAATACTGTAATTCAAAAGGTAAAAACCATCCATGTTTTGTCAACTCCTGAGAAAACAGGATTGAGCTCGCCGGGGTTCCTCCCCCAGTTGGTTGAGTGAGAGGCTGGGTGTGGTGATGCAAGGTGTGGGTTGAGTGGCAGGATTAAGTGTAATAAAGCAATAGGTTCACCCCCTAGGCAATCCGCCAACTGTGGCTAATTCCTCAGCCTCCTACAGCAGAATGTGACTCTGCAGCTTCCCCTGTGAAGGGAGCTGGGAGGATGGGCAAGGGATTCCTGAGGAGTGAGTCAGGGGGGCACCTCCCGGGGGTTCCTTCTCTCCCCCCACCCACTGACAGAATCCCTGTGAGGTGCCATTGAATTTGGAGGTAGGAGAACTTCACAAAAGTCTTCTCAAGAGGAATTAGGAGAACTTCACAAAAGCACTTGCTCTGGCTGGGTGTTTTCCTACTAGGCCCTTGTAGGCTTTCCCGTACTCCCATATGTTCTTTATCAATGGGGTTGCCTGTTCTTTTCTTCTTTGAATGTTGCTTTGAATGGCAAGTGAAGTGAGTTCAACCTTTAAATTCTATTATTTTAACATTACACATTAATATTCTGTTTCTTTTAATATATTTTGCAATGTCTCCACATTGCATAGAAGGTAAAAATGATAAGTAATTTTCAGGGGAAGCTCAGTCTCATAGTGTAACAATCGGTCTATAGTGGAATGTCAAATAGTCCCAGATTAAGAAGTGACTACCCTGTGTCTAGGGAACTACTAGACACAGACGGTTATGGTTATTGAGAGCAGGGAAACTCAATAGAGTAGCAGCCTCAGTTGTTTCTGTGTCTGCTCGCTGCACAAAAAAAGACACAGGAGAGGCATGAGAACAGTCAAACAGCAATGACTTGGAAGAGGTACTGGCCACTGCTACTCAGAACTGAAGGTAAAAACAAGGTTAAGAAGGCATGCCGTTATGGACTGAGGTTAAAACCCGGTTAACAAAATCACTCCTGGTGCCACCTAAGTCAGGTTCAAACAGAAGTTAATGTGGCAGTTTACCCCCATGCTTGGCTACCATGTAGGGAGATCTGTAACAAGCATCCAAAGAATTTACAGACAGTGTAGCATCTTAATAGTAATAAACTGTGGCCATAGTATAACTCACTAACTATAGACTTGCTCAGATGGCATAAAGGGAAAACAGGGAGAGTGGAGACAGTTTTACTGTACATCTTTTCCTAATAATCATTCAGCTGTTACACAGGTTAAGGATTTTCTTTTTGTTTTCCATGTATTCCTTTGAGATTTTGTGCTACACATGTGGAGAAAAAGTTTCAGTCAGCCCCAGAACAGATTTTATTCTATATTCCAAATTATTTCATGATGCAAGCAGAAAAATTGCAGTTCTGCCATTTGATTGTGTAAGCTCTCATGCTGGAGGAATTCAACACCCCTTGCTCCAAAACTCCAGCCCTCAAAAGATTGTGTGTGTGTGTGTGTAACAAGAGTCTGTCTTGTTTAAACTGTCTTGTTTAAGTTTTTGTTGCTCTAAATACGAAACGTTAAATACACTGACAGCCTCTCTGTCCAATTGTCTGCAGACTCATATTTCAGTCTCAACCTCTGGTCAAATAGGATCTACCAGTGACTTGATTTACTATCAAGATGAAAATCTTGGGTAACACGATACAATGGTTTCTCAAAGAGATCAGCAAAATCAGGGAAATAACTTCCCAATAGTTTCTGTATCCGATTGTATATAGACTCCTATATACAGGAATATATAGGAGTATATAGGAGGAATAAGCCTCGACCTCGGGCCAAACAGGATCCTCCAGTCATTTAAAGAAGTAATTTAAGGGGCAAAAAAGGAGAGAGGAAACAGCAAAGGTAAAGGACGAAACTTAGATGGATAGGGTTGAACACTAGGATGGTCTAACCTGGACTTCATCAATATTTTCCTTATATTAAAGAAACTATCCTTCATGACCAAAATCACGCTACCTGACAGAAGGATCTCATACAGTACATAATATCAGGTTCTAGATATCCCAATCTTACTAACTTGCTTTGGAGATTTTCTATACAAGTGTCGCTTAGTTAACACAAAATGAACTTCAGTGTTTAAATAAGCCTGTGGTTATAATATGTTTTAATAGGATTCCATTTACAGAAGAAGTACAATGTAGTCTTTAACACTGAGCATGGTGTTAGAAGAAGCATGGGCAATCATAGATGTTTATTGACTCTGCAAGTGGTCTGGTATTATTCTCCTTTATCTTATTTTTGGGATATTTTTGAGTATCCCTATGCTACGCGGAATGTAATCAGTCCAGTATGCTTGCTGTTTTTTATGCTATACATTAAGCTATACTTCCACATTTGTGTTTATGTCTGTTCCACCGCACTGAGCTCCCATTCTTCCATAGATGTCATGACCACACATAGTCAAACACCAGACCTTTCCCGCAAACACTGATGCATTCTCACAGATAATCAGAACACCAGTTTTCCCATTTCCCGCAAATGCTGATGCATTAACTAATCCTCCAATCGTACTTCTCCCTCTTCACCACACCTTCTGCTTCCCAGTATACTTAAGGGCTTACTACCATCACCACAATGCTCAGTATTGGTTTCACCAGTGGAGCTCCCGTCTCTAGCTTTTTTGAGAAACTCCTCAAAATCCACAATTGATCCACTTTTTAAATCTATATATGAACATCCTCCGTTCTTACAGTTTACATTTTTTGCTGAATTCTGAGTCAGGCTAAAAATCATCTTCCCGTTGAAGTGTTACTTTTCTCATTAATCTTCTTGATTTAATCTCATTTAGAACTGCACCATCCTCTGCAAACAGATTTCCAAGGTATCTGATCTGTTCCACCTATTCAGGCTGTAAGCCTTTGACTTTCATCTTGATGTCTCTTCATTTCTGGAGAATTCCATTATCTGCGCTCTATTTATTCTTTTCTCTTTCCACTAAACTGTTGGCAAGCTGTTGTTAACCTTCTTCATCTTCTTGTGATTCATCTTCATACACTTTATAATCTGCTAAATAGAGACATTTTATAAACTGACCACACACAATAATTACATCATCCAAATGTCTTGAATGTAGCTCCTGTAGCATTATTTCTACATCAGTGTTTAATAGTAGGAGCCAACTCATCCACCACTCTGACTGCTCTAGTTGCTGGAGTTTCTAACGGAAAGTCAGGAAGAAGGATAGATCCTACAGTAATCTCACCCAGTGCTGCTCTCTTACATGTCCATATTTCGCAACTGAAACTTCCCTTTGCACACCTTTCTTGTATCTCTCAAAACCACTCCATCTGCACTCCTTGTAACAGCTCCCTAGCTCACACCTCACAACCATGAAGGGAGGGGGGGGGTTACAAGCAGCCTCATCCTTCAGTCTCCATCAGCCATGGTCTTCATACGCGATCGTATGCTTTTCTAAAACAGTGCGCAAAACACACTGTTGATCACACACCACGTGATCATGTTAAAGACATGTTGATCATATTAAAAAGCTATATCAGTACTGCTCCCTTGTTCAACATCATTGCCTCCAAACTGATCTTTAGCAATTAATATATTTGATTGTTCTGTATTTCTGAGCTCAGCTTTTTTTTGAATGATTTTGCATATCTGTATAAACCTATTGATTAGTGGTATTTACAATTGAATTTCTGGTGTCTTCTGAACAGGCACACTAACAGTTTCCATGTAATTTACTGATTTCATCCTCTCTTTGTCATCCTCCTCTAGAGGGTACTCCGACCCTTTTGTGTTTTAGTTTCATTATGACGGACACCTGTCCCTGGATTCACCATATTATTTAAACCCGGTGTTCCAGAAGCTCAGGGCTCTGCATTGGAAGACGGACACCCAGAGGCCCGCCTAGCATCAGGTTGTCCTTAAGTATGTCCGTGGCTTGAAGGTTTAGGCTTCCGATTGGTGTCCTTACCTAGCTGAGTCCGGGCCTCGGAGCGCCTGGCCTCGTCATTCTGTTTTTAACCCCCTGTTCCTGTTCCTGATCCTGTTCCGGATTTTAACCTTGTCTCGTCTTGGATGGATCACCCGGTTTTGGAATTTTGACTGTGCCCGGATTTCCCCCTTGGACAGTTTTGGACTTGTTTGCCTGCGCTTCCCCGTTGTACCTGATGACTGTTGGCACCGCTCCTTGTTCACCATTCCTTCTATTCCTCATCGTGTTTTCCCTGTAGCCCTTATCCAGTCACTTCTGGATTATACCATCTGCATAGGGTCCCCAATATGCACTACACGGGAGTCAGGACCAGCTCCCATTACACTGTTGTTGGTCTTTTTGCACAATTTGTCAACTTCCACTCCTCCTTCTTCTGCTTTTGCTACTATATGTTTGTTTGGAATTAAATCAATTCCTGCTTTCTTCATTCACTTAAAACAACTTTATCCAACTTGTCTTTATCTGTCTGATTTTTCTCTTACTCTTTTCACTTTTACTGTTTTTTCCTTTGCTGTTAGTCCTTTCTCATAACAATATCTGATCTGGCAGTACTTCTTACTGATCACAATGAAAACCACACAGCGGATTGTTTGTTGATTACCTTTCCCTCAGCTAGAGGATTTTTTCCTCAGTCATTGAGCGTGTTCTGTACAAGTTACAAGGATTCCCCAGGCAACACCAGGAATTGTTAAATGGGGAATGCCTTGTTCTCTGGAGCGCTGGATATCATGCTGATAATGTCAATCAGGCATTTCACAAGGATAATGCTTCTGTTAGACCACAAGCAGAACTACTGTATGTTTAGCACTTGTGAGATAATCGTTTTTGAAGTATAATGGGGTTTGCAAGATTTAAAAAATACCCATTGATTCCGAGAATATAAATGAGCGTACGCATTTCACAATTCACTGGCGTTTCTCCTAGGTCTATTCAGCACTTGTCAGGTGTTCCAAAAATGAGCACACCAAGAAACAATTTCAAATTTAGAAGTTTTCCTCTTGCTTCTGGATTTAAGAATTTTATTTTCCTTTCCTCAAGACAAGTACCTCTGTATGGGAATTGGATTGTATATACAGCAGAAAAGATAAAAAACACTTTCATTATAATTTGAATGCTGGTATAATATTAGGTATTCAGCAAACATATAGAACAATGTTCTACAAAGACTCCAAATACTGTATATTCTAAAAGAATTGAAAAAAATGACCTTACACAGTGGTTCTTTACGGATTGTATATTGCTCTTATATTAAATATGATAAAATAATTACTTTTTAAATAGTTTTTAAAAGTTTAAATTATATTTTTTATAAAATATCAAGACCACCTTTTTATTTCATTCATCCCCATTATTTCATATAACAAAACATGTTGCAGCCCATATTGTACTGTATGTGTTAAGATGTATGCATAGTGAGTTTGCATGCCCAAATGTGATGTTTGCATCACAACTCACATACAGTAGATACGTGACTTAAGTGTCAGAAATGGCTTTTTCATTTTGATTTTATTAAGGCCATAATATTTTAATGAAAAGGGAGAGGACGGGCATTGTTTCTTTCTGTTTGGGTTGTAATTGTTTTTATCGGTTTCCATGATACAGTAAGTGAGTTTTCAGTAGCACAGTGTTTTATTAGAAGCTTAAGAATGAATACTGATTTAATATAGATAACTACCGCTGTGCAAGAGCTCTGTGTGTAAACCTTAATGACCTTTCATAGTTGTTGTTTATGGGGTTTCAGGGAACATTGGCAGCTCAGAGGATTTTATTTTGCAGCTTGTTTCCTTTCGTTCTGCAGCCTGTGAGCTCCATCTTTCTTACTGTGGGCTGTGGAATGCTCACAGCGAGGGGTACCACAAACTCCTGATGACTGGAGATTTACAGTTTTCCCACAGTTTAACTCTCACACTTGAGTTCATTAGAAAGCAAATCATGAAAAAAAGAGTAAAATGGTAGTGCGAATAATCGGCTCTGTATGCCCCTGCGTGCTCTGTCAAATGACAAAATACAAGCCTTCTTACTATTTAAGGTAACAAATGCAGATCACTAAATGGTCATGTATTTAGCTCCTGTGCTCTTAGCCATGTCTGTCACTGTTTTGACATTAAAACTAAAAAGTACCTTGGCGTGAAAGCATAATCTTCTTATTCGTAAAAAAAAATCTTAAAAAGATATTAAAAAAATAAAAAGTTAATATTGTGAATTTCAGACTTTCATTATTATTGCTTGATGCATTGGTTTTATTTTGCAATTTTAACAATATTATTGCTTTTAAAACACCTTACCATACTGTACTTGGTGTTTAAATGTGATGCTGATGTGGAGGGTTCTAATGATAATCATGGCAATAATCTCTCTCACATAGTGTTCCATACAGTAGAAAAACATGAAGTCATAAGATAGATATGCTAGTGAATTCTGTTAGTGCTTCTTTCATTACTTTAAAACTTCCTTTAAAAGCTAAAGCTTACAGATATAATCTTATCTGTGCTTCTGTAATAATCTGATTAGGCACTGTGCAGATAGACGGAATTTGAACTAGATGTGTGAGAGCCTATTGTTTTTCTTTCTTAATTGCATTTTCATAAATATAATCTGCATTCCTTAATAATGTAAACTACACACTAGAGGAATCTGGGTCTATTTACAGTTCATTATTAGTCTAATATTTTGGTCTTATTTTAATCAATCATCACTCTCTTGTTCTAAAGTTAATTGACTTACTGGTTAGTTAGGAATGCTTAAAACCCCTAAAGCCATTTAAAGAATGGCCACACCTGGATCAGATCTGGTCAGAACATGGAGGAAGGGAGAAGAACACAGGAACAAAATGCATGATAAGATAACAGATTACTCTGGAATCACAGGGACACCAATGAGTTTGGTGGAAGCACAGTATTCATAAAACATTTAAGTGGTATTCAAACAAGGGAACTGAGGTGCAGGCAGCTCATAACAGGGCTACTGCATTGTGATGGTATGTTGTTACATTGATATGATGTTATATTAATGGAAGATTTCAACGTCCACACATCCCTTGGGACATTGTAATGAGGAATACTGATGGTGAAATTGATATCATTCAAATGGTTAGTTTCTTTACCAAATTTGTAAAGGTACCAACTTGGGAAGATGCTCCTTTTGACAATTAAGAGATTATCTATAATTATATCTTATCTATATTATCTATAATTATATATAAGAGATAATATTGTCATAGAACCATAAGGTAAATGTGACCATATTATCGTGGCTTTTGATGTCTGCTTTAAGGTTCTTAAACTTCTGTCTACAATTAGGGTTTATAATTTTAGAAAACTATGAAGAAATGAAATGAATGAAATGAGAACAGCTGTAATACATAGAGTCAATACACCAAAGGTAATAATATTTCAAAAATATGATGTTAATGTCTCACTGTATCCCAAAAACATCAAACCAGGAAACATATGTCTTAAATGGTTTAATGGAGATATGAAGGAAATTAAATTTATAAGGCATGCATGTAAATTTGTATTTTTACAGTCTATGTTAAAGGGTCATAGATTAAATGAGATTTAAAAACAGAAGACAACAGAAAGCAATATCTGACCAAGGCAAAAATAATACAATGCATTTTCTTATTAGTATTAAAACTGAAAAAAAGACTGAAAGAAGTAATTTATATGATTTATGACATAACAATGTAATAATAGTGTTATTAAAAGAAGATGAAAAAAGAACAGTAAACATATTAATCCATATTTTACACAGAGTTTTACAACAGAAAATAATTCATATTTTAAGGAAGGTGCACCATCAAAAATAGATAGGATAGATTGACTTAAAAGTAATAAATACATCTCCAGGGCTTGATGTTGAGTGTTATCATTCACAGTCCAGTAGCAACATTATTTCATGTATTTAGAAATAAACGTATTTCTACAAAGATAAGGATATAATCTGTATCCATGGACTGTACCCTTATCATGAAAAGGGAGACAGAATTGAACCAGAAAGAGGGAAGCTAATCTAGAATGATAAACAATATGATGTTAGATCTAGTCAACATGGACTATCACATATACAGTAGTTTACAGAAAGAAAGTTTCTGTGGAGAACTTTGTCCTTTGTTTGTACAGACTTCCCAGCCAGGTGTGTGAGGCCCATATTCAGGGATCTATCAAGAAACAGATGGACAAAATTTTAGATCTACTTACTGTAGCTACGAAACTACAAAATGAGTAATCTAAACCAAAGTCCTTTTATTTGCAACATTTCTTTTGTTCTTATGAAAAGTAAATGAAAGACTCACGATTAGTTTTTTTTTGTCTGTACTTTCCTGATTTGTGTCAATGTTCCTCATAATTTTCCCACGATGGATTATTTCACAGAATCAAGGTAAATAGCAACTGTCTGCACTGCTTATTCATCATATGTTGTAGACTTGCTCATATTTGAATTTTTTGAATGCAAAAGCCTCAAAAGTGGTAGAGAAATATGTTGATAATTTTAAATTATATGCTTTTGTGAATACCCTGAACATAGTTTATTTTTGGCTTGTAGCCAGCACTTTCATCTCCATAGTTCACATCTGAAAGAGCTCCCCATGCATACCATTGTGATTCAGTGGTAAATATTTTTGGTTTCTGCATGGTACCAGGTCTCTGTGTATGCATGTTCACATGGTCCCAATGAAATGCCATTTATACCACCATGGTTAAGTGACAGAATTAATTCTTTTCTCCTGCCATTTTCACATGCAAGAAATGTTTGGAAAAAAACACTGAGTCTGGAAAAGTCATGTAAACTTGACCCAAAAGCACAAACAATTCTCTAGTGAAAAGTGTTATTTTTCAGTAGAAGAGAGAAAACGTTAAATATAGACTTTAGTTCAAAGTCTTAAATCAATAATGCACTTGCTATTTATGTATACTAATTAATTAAGTGATTGTATAAAGTATCCATTTTGCATAGCAGAAGTACTTACAATCTTGTAAGATAGAGTACGTTGTTACGATGCATCGCTGACTGGGGGAATGTTGCAATTTTAAGACAAGCTGAGGAATCACCAGGTCCGGGTGAAGGCAAGCAGTCAGGCGAAGTAGAGAAAGCACCAGGCAGACAGACAGAGCTTGAGATGTGCTGGGCATCCAGGAAGATCAGAGAGGTTGCTGAATATGCAGCAATCGGGAAGAAGGCAGGGATCTGCCTAGTGATCAGGTACTGGTCCTGTCAGAAGCTCTGATAATTGCAGGTGCATTGCAGGCAAGATGGTTTTTGTGAGGAGTACAGTACTTCCATTTGTAAGAGTAAAATGAAACTGCTGACTGAGGACGGGCTTAAGGATCTGGTTTAATGAGATAATGAGCTGGTAAGTCCGGGCAGCTGGCACAGACAGCCACTGATCACATTCTCACAGCACTATTAGGTGTCTAACTCCACAGGAAACATGGCCAGTTGCTTTGGAGAACAATTGTGATCTCTAGCTCACCTGGGCATCACATATATGTTTATGGTTTACAGGCACTGACACAGTCAGTGACTTACAGGAATCAGATTATTTAATCTCGGTTTTGGTTCATTTAAAACAAAATAACTAAATTAAAACATCAAATTTGTAGGTTATTAACAAGCTAGTACCACATGACCACATGATCATTGACCTGATTGTTGGTAACTGCAACTACAGGTAGTCATTGCCTGTCAGCCATAACTAAGGAGCAATAACAGTAACAATAACAATAAAGGTGTGCCAAAAAATCAATTATATATTTTCATGTTTCAGTCACATTCTAAAATTACATTTTTGATAGTGATATTATATAATCCCTGTGGTTTTATGCTGTCCATTTTGTTTGCAATGGGTACATGGTTATGTTCAAGCCCTGTTTTGTGTAAGGGGGGTTTTCTCTGCCAACTGTTACAGATTTTCTTGGCTTAGTTTTGATGGCTTTCTGCTGGTACATATTATACTCAAAGTAACCCAAACTACCATTTTGGTTTATTATATAAAAAAAATGTATCTATTTCAAAAGTAAGTCTTTTCCCTGAAAATGATTTTAATTATCTACTGTATACAATTTTAAATGAGAATAAACAAGACATAAAAAACTCTACATTAAGAGAAACACATACTGTACCTCACATACTTGCATTAAAGACAAAAAGAGCAGGATACAACTTTATGCCTGTTCAGTCTATTACAGTATTTTGCTGTCTCACTGAAAAATCAGTTTGAAATTTGATTTTAAGCTCTTTCCAAAGGAATGTAAATAACCTTTAGAGTGTATCTTTTGTTTTTATCTAAAGCACTCCACCCTGTAGCTGTGTTTGTATAAATGTGTAAGCTTTGTGGAAAATATGAGACCTTTATAAAAAGTTATTCAACTGTAATTGCTTGCTCTAGTGCCACACATTAAGATGTATATCTCTTAACTCCAAGAAATCACATTGTTACCAAGAATTTCTGTGACACCTAGTCATGGAACACTGACACAGGCCTCTTCTTTCATTTTTTTCTGCATCATAGTCCCATTCATGGAAGAATGCAAGGGAAATACAGAAAAAGTCCAGAGGATTTTGTGAGGGCGGAGATACAGCAATAAATTTAATTGACACTTCAGAATATGTCAACTGGGTGACAATCTTTGCTTTGTTTGCTATGAGGAACAGGGTCATTCACAGTTATGATAACATCTAGTGCTGAAGTCAAGAATGTCATAGGATCACCTTCAGGAAAAGACAAAGAAACATGACATCAACAATTCATCACATTAGATAAGCTAATGATTTGTGAAGTGATTCAGAATGTACTGTTTATTTTTTCAAATGTGAGGGTCACTAGCATTAAAAAGAGTCTCCTCTGAGCTGCAACCTGTAAAGTATCACCTTTAATTACTATTCAGGGTAAGCAGCAATGGAAGACTTTTCTGGGAAAATTTCTTGATTATGGAAAAACACACTTAACTTGAAGAAAGAATAAAAGTCTCTGGAGATTTCTGTGTATATTTAATTTTGAGTATCAAATAAATTCTTGACAGTAGCTGCTGTTTTAATGATTATATTTTTGATTGCTAGGTGTTGAGAGAAATCATTAAAATTCAGTTTCAGGCAAAGGTTTCTTCTTACATTTTCCTTTTTATTTTCCCTATCCCTGTATTTGTCAAAATATGTACTGTCCATGCATGTCAACATTAATGAAACCTTTTATGAGATACTTAAAGATCATTTTGTAGAATTCAATATTTCTTACACATTAAATAGTAAAGATCAGTTGCCCATGGCTGTGCCTGAGAGCTGTTAAACCAGTTACAAAACATTAATTTCACTAATTAGTAACATTTCAAATTCCAACACTTCCATTGGTTAAACTTAATATGTACACTGCCTTCCAATAGCTCCTTTTCAGTTTTCACATTTTGTTGTCTTAAAGCTAGCAGTATTGACACATGAAATTGCAAGTAATATTTGGTCACCCCCCAACAAAAACCACAAAAACACAAGCAAGTTTTAATCTGAAAGAAAAATGTAACTAGTGCATAGTGCATTACACAGTTAACACAAAAACACAAACTATTTCTACTATCAAGCATGGAGCTGCCATGATCAAGTTCTAGTTCTGATTCTCATCAGCAGGGACTGGGAATCATGTCCAGGTTGGTGGGACCATAGTTTGAGAAAAGCTCTAGGACATCCTAGGGGAAAACATGCTACTTAAACCTGGGCTAAAAATGTACCTTTCAGCTGGACATTGATCTGGAGTGGTTAAAGAATAAGAAAGTCCTTGAGTGGCCCAGTCAAAGTCTGGGGTTAAACCGATTGAAAATCTGCAAAAAGACTTGGAACCTGCTGCCCATAAGCAATCCCTAAGCAATTTAAGAGAGCTTGAGGAAATCAGCCAAGAAGAATGGGTTTATCCAGGAAGAATTGCTGTTGAAATGTCTTTCTGACATCTACTGTAACATATCTTAGAAGTCTTCAGTTTGAGCATTCTAGTCTTAAATACAAAATTAAGTTTACAAAATGCGTATGCATCATGTAATTTCATAGAATGGGACACCATAGGAAGGGTGTGAATACTTTTAAAGAACACTGTACCTTCTTTGGGACAAATCAGCTAAGAAAACTTCATCAACAGGAAACATAGGCTAGGTGATACTTTAAAAGCATGGATCAACTTGAAATAAGGATGTGGGGAATGTTACAATTATCTGGTCTATATGGGCCTGTCAAATTACTAATAATAGACTGCAGGTCTACATTGACATCCAAAATAGTTTTTATGACCATACTTTCTTGAGATAAAATCCCAGGTATTAACATAATTGGAGAAGAATCCTGTTTTAAATAAGGGCTGAGGAATTTAAATGTATGCCAATGGACACAATGAGAGAAGCCAGTGTTGAGGCCCCAGATCCAGCCACTATTGTTGTATTGCTTAACTCAATTAGACTCTATTGTGTGAGAAGCTCAGTTTCACAATTATCTTGGTTAGGTGCCAGCTAGTCTGAACTATAGCTATTATATTGCCAGGGTCAATTGTATTTCACAGCCTCATATTAAACATTTTCCACCATAATTGTGGAATGTACATACTGTATACAGTAATATAAATATTAACCCTTGTTTACACCAGGCCTTGTTTTGCAAATACAAAGTGGCTACAGGAAAACAGTCTTGGAGAAATTTGGAATTACTCCAGACCTGTGACTTCCAACAGGATGTTCTTCCAGCAAAAGCCATGTCATTACTCCAGTTCCCCATTTTGAAGAGGATTGTCCTTTTTATTACACTGTCCAATGCATTCATTTCATATGTAGTTGCTCTGGTGCATACACTATAGCAAATGCTCCTCAAAGCAATTAAAGATAATAGGAAAATGCATTTTTAGCATATTTATTTTGTGCCATGCATGGTGCCAAAGGAAATAACTAAAATTTCTTCATGACAAATATCTCAGAGATGAATGGAAAACAATACTTCTGTTTGTCTAGATCTTGAAACTATGGTAAATAAATTATTCTTAAGTTCAAAGCACCAGGTCCTTAGTTTACAGAATGTTATCTAATCATTGGGAATTCAGGGTTCCTTGATATTGATTGAAACAGTGAATTATGCCAACAAGTAAAGTAAGGGAAGGGTCAACTTATTTTTTGACAGACGACAAGAAAATAGTAGAGAAAACTCTACTTAAAAGTCTGGGGAATTGAGGGAGTCTTGGCTCTGATTGTGGCTCAAACCTCTTAGCTGTCCTTTATGAAGTAAAGCAGGAGCATGCTTTTTTTTCCCAGGGATTCCTGGAAATGACATTATAATGGGCACGAAAAGAGAAAAGCGTTGGGACCAGCAGGAACAAATGAAACAGCGAAGCCACATCCCTCAGAAAAAACAACAGAACATCTGTGCCATAAATTTAAGAAGAGTGAGTGCTCTGAGAATCTTTTTATGTTCCCATTGTGAACAGCTGTAGAGTACTGAGCAAATGGCTTTTAATTGTAATAGATAGACTCAGGAGAATGGGACACACCTTAGTATAATCTATAGGAAAAATATTTTATTGATGTCAAAGCAGAATGTATGAGCTGTAAATCTTTGACTGGATCTCTCTCTTTTCTCTCTCTTTTCTTTTTCACAGCCTTAGTCCCAGACTATCCTGAGGTCAGCTGCTTTGGTTGCTCTTCTCCACTTGTCTCTGTCGAGCACATCTTCCTCACTCACTTCACATACCTCCATATCTTTTCTCACACAATCTATCCATCTCTTTCTAGGCCTGCCTCTTCCCCTGTTACCTTCCACCTTAAATTCCATTACCCTCTTTGTTACTTCCTCAACGTCCCTCCTCTTTGATTGGATGTGGTCTAGATTTAAAATTTTAAATATTGTATATAAAAGGGAAAGGAATGCCATTTTTGGTTTATGGCAATGGTAAGGTATGCAATTGCTGAGGGTTAATGTAGCACACAAGATGGTTTACTAACATTTTAGTTTAGTTCACCCATAACATCTCGCCACAGTCTTCCTAGTTAGAGTTTCTTGAGGAGATTTGTGGTTTGGCACTAAATTCCAGGTAGTAAAAAAAGCATGCGAATCAAAAAGGGTCCCACCATCTCAACAACTAATTCTTATTTGGGCATTTGTATTCCGATTGTTACGGTAATTTGCTTTCAAAACCTCTCTAGCCACAGAATGAGCTCATTAATATGTCAGTGATTGAATGATTTAGAAGTCCAATACTGCTGTGTGTGAGGACTCACACATTCACGGATAAGGCTCATTATAGTTAAGTGCAGGAGTGTCTAAAACATGGACACTAACTCTTTTGACTGCATTTAAAAAAAGACTGTTTATTCCATGTCAAGAATGAAACTTTTTTTTCTGGCACCTTTATTCCTTGAAATGATTACTTCTGAAAAGGAACAAATGGTAATTTGATTTTATGAAAGATGATTTTCTCTATCAGTTCATTGGAGTTTGGATCAATTCTTCAAAACACAGAAAATGACCAATTGCTGTACCTAACAGAATGAAACTCTCTAGAAATAGAAATAAGAACACCAACTCCAGACATATAAAATATACAGTATTTGAATAAACAGGGGTGTGTTATTCAAAGAATGAAGATGAAGATGTGAGACCGGGTAAGTAAAGTTTGTAGCACAGAGAGATTTTATTCAGAATTGTGGCTATTTCTACAGGAACTCCCTAGCAGTCACAATTAATCTCAATCTGTGACATATCCTGCCCAATTTATCCTAACAAAGCAATGACACTAAGAGGTAGGTTACTAAACTGAGTTCTTTAGACACGGATGAATGTCATTTTTAGTGATTTCATCCAGCATTCGAAACACAGAAAGTTACTGACAATGTCATTCTAAGGAAGTCTCTTAAACTCCACAACTGAGCAAGAATGTTGGGCCACATGTGGAAAATAAACATAATAGGAGTTCCTTATTTCAGCTAGGAAAGAAAATAGTTTCTTTATAAAAATAGTAATTTATTCCACATTTCCTTGATGGGGAAACACCCAACACAAAGGTAGAAATAAAACTGAAAGTTACATGGAACTACTGTACAATCCTATCTTGGTTGAGTTTTTTATATTTAGTCCTTGAGAAGTACTGTAC
This sequence comes from Lepisosteus oculatus, assembly GCF_040954835.1. Classification (NCBI taxonomy): domain Eukaryota; kingdom Metazoa; phylum Chordata; class Actinopteri; order Semionotiformes; family Lepisosteidae; genus Lepisosteus; species Lepisosteus oculatus. The sequence goes on from NC_090700.1 coordinate 33,078,495, forward strand.
CATCAGCACACAATCTAATACACATTTACAGAAAATGACCTGGAATATTTGGTGACCAAATAATATTGTAATATTTGATTATCTAACAGCTAATTGAACACTTTATGTCAGAATGTACAAAGTGACACAAAATGCAACCCCATTACTGGTTCATACTAAATAGTGCAACATGAGGTTTTAGTCAAAATGATCCTTAGACCCTCTGGTGTGTAATGTACAGTACATTGTTAGGATTTTTCATGTCCAAATAATTAGAAATTTATGGGACCAAACACTATTTATCACATGGGACCAAAAGTAATTTATTAGGTTTCGACATTTTAATATTCTTCCCAGGGTGGCATGGTGGCACAGTGGTTACCAGTGTTGCCATGCAGCACTGAGGCTCTGGGTTCAATTCTATCTACAGTACATAGAATTTGTGTAACGAGCAGTTCTTTCCGGGCCCTATGCGGACGACACGATCCGGAATAGTGAAGACACAAGGGGAAAAATAGTCATGCAGGAAAAGGGTCTGGAGACGGGGAGTCCAGGAGAACAATCCATATAGGTAATCCAAAAGAGTAATCTGAGACAAAGGGTAGAGTCCAAGGCCAGGGGATCCATCCAGGGAGTTAAAACACGAACCGGGTCGGAACCGGCGAGGGGAACCAGGAACTAGGAACAGAAAGTTAAAAGCATAACGGAGCCAGACCCCGGGCTCTCATGATGTGGAAATCAATGAGGAACCAGGAGTGAGGCCCGCGTCTGGCTTTTAAGGGGGAACGGGAATAGGGAACAGGTGCAGACAATGGGAGGGAACGAGGAAGGGCTGGAGCTCCCTTAAGAGGAGGGGTTAGCGATCGTGACAATTTGTATGTTCTCCCCCTGTTTATGTGGGTTTCCTCTGGATGCTCCGGTTTCCTCCCACACTCCAAAGTCATACTGATAAATTAATTGGCTTCTGGTCATATTGGCTCTTAAATGAGTATTTGCGTGTTTGTGTCAGTGTGATGGACTGGCGTCTTGCCCAGAGTGTACCCTGCCTTGCATCCATTGCTTGTCAGGACAGGCTCTGCCTCCCCCACCAACCTGTATTGGGTAAAGGGGTTAGAAATTGGAGGGATATTCTTCCCAGATTAAAATAATTGTTTGACTAATTAGGTAACACAGATTATTAATGACACCATTGTGTTGGTATAAATTGTTGTGAATCAAAGCAAAACTGAACCTTCATCACTCTTCTTTGACTAAGGCTAGGTTACAAAGCTGCCAAGCAACTCTTGTGGGTAGTGGAGGTATGTGAAGAATGCAGCTAATTGTTATTGTTTAAGCCTTACAAGTCTGTTCGCCACTGTAATTAATAGTTTTGCTTCTACCCTGTTTGTGTGCTCCAATCAGGAAGCAGAAATAGACCGCTTTAGCTACTCATTCATATGGTAGGCAGCTGTCATTCATTTACGAGCATTCCTGCCATTTCCTATTGCTCTGCTCATTTACTAACAGAAAAATTCCAAAAATACCTACCCCACCTGACATTGCACTGACATCAGGGCTTATCTTTTAATAATTTTAAATATGTCAAAGAATATCCCAACTATTTTTTCAGAAAACTTACCCAATCTGCTAACTCTATTTTAAAGAATCAATGTATGTGGCCTATTCCATCCTTTTAATTTTACTTAAATCATGAATTATAACTACTATAAAAGAACTCAATTTTTGCAAAAATTAGGGTGCTTGTTTTTATTGCTGTTTCTACTGTTAAAATCAACATATCATTACTTGTACGTTCTGTAGTATTTTATAGTACAGCAGAATATTTTCTTCACTTTCTTTTCATTTTTCATTTCTTTTACAACTGGCTCTACTTATTTCTTCTGCAGGCAGTGGCGGAGAGGTGGCAGGGAAGGTGAGGTTGTGGTGGTGGACTGTTACATTTTCCTATTCAGTCATGCTCCTCTCTGACTGCAGTACTTCTAGTCATGCTTGCCCCCTTACCAGGGCTGTGTCTTTGCTTGTTTACTCAGAATCCCTGGCCTTGGGTACACAAAAGGGAGGATTCTGGGACTTTCATCCGTGGGAGTCAAAAACGTCATTGAGTCATTGCATGAGGAAGTGGCAGGGACGAGTCACCTGGCATAAGCTGTGGGAAGTGGGAGGCCTGCCACAGTCACGAAACAAAGCAATGGACAGGCCTCATTGTGCCTCTAAGGTGACACAACAGCACTAATTAGGGGATGGAAAGGTTACTGTATATGGAGGCTGCTGTTTCATTAAAGTTAATAAAGCTGATACAATAACTTTCTTTTAGTCATCATTGAATCAGGTTCTCAGTCATATCTTCTGGTTCCCAGTCTGCACCAGAAATAACTGAAATAACTTTTTTACATTTATACCTGAGTTTTAATTATATGTTTTTCTAGCTATACTGTACCTGGATATTAAACATTGTTTGGTCTGCTATTGTTTTTATTAAATCTAGGATTATGTTCTTGAAGTTTTTTTTATTCATAAAAAATCAGTCAACTTCCAAGCATGTTAACCTTTTTGCCATGTGTTTTTTTACATTTTTGCATTTGAAGTTTCTCCCAATTTAAGGGTATATGAACTAAAGGTACTGTAGATCTGAAGTCAATTTAAACTGACCTTCTAAACAACAAAGGAAATATTCCTTGGTTTGCAGGAAAAAAATGTAAATGGCTTTAGTGATTCAAATGCATTTGAGGATCCATTTGTTTTGTCTTAATTTTTCCAGAGATATTCTACTTTGAACTAAAATCTAAATTTTAGTTGATCACTAAGATAATTAAAATGTAGTCAATTTTAATCCTAAAATCAAATTTTATACAAAGAATCTCAATTGGACAACAAATTCTGTCACCAAACCACCTTAACATTTTTAAAGTAATCTATGAATAAAATGCTGCATTATACAAAGACAAATAGAATATTATTTTTAGAAAAGTGCTTGAACGTGACCAGGTTAAACAGTTCATCAACTGACATCATTCTGTTTAGAATGCAAGCAGATATTATTGAGTAACTGTATGAGATCTTAAAATCCTGGGGATAAAGAGAACTTTTCTGGAGCCCTATTTTAGTGGACAGGTTACTGACATGTCACATTCCTGGTGGTTTCTCAAAATGACTAATTCAAGAACCATTTTGCTACTTAGAGTTACAACAAAGGCCAAATAAAAGCTCACACTAATCCCCTTCCAGACAGCGTTTCTCTGAGTCCCACAAAAAGAAAAAAAAAATAACTTGCCATGCAGACATACAGTAGTGGGCAGAGGAAAGAAGCATCTCTGTTTTGGGTTAATATTTTCAGTTGAAAGTACTGTAGCAGTGTCCTCTCAAAAAATCAGTAAGCATCAGAAAGATGCTAAAGAATCAATGGAGGACAACCCAGAGAAACCTGTGAAACACTGCCCCCTAGTCCTCCCCTGGAGTCATTCTGGTGTTGTGTTCTCCAGTGCTGTGCAACGGATATTATAATTCCAACAAACTTTGATTTGCGCTTCATTGGTGTTTGTGCGGCTTAATGACCTTTCATGTCTTGAGGCCTGTGTTTTCAGAAAGTGTGGTGAGTTTTGGAGGCTTGAATTAGCCTGATACTGTACCACCTCATAAAGTCTGAATAAGTGAATACATCAGCCAGGTAAAACTAGAGTAAGGTAGCAGAACAATATAAGACATGCTGTATATTAAAACAAAAAGCACTTAACAAAATTGAGATTACATTTTATTCATTAGTGTCTGTGTTTTTTTTATTTTCTATATACAGTAAGAATGTAACATTGTGGTAAGTCAACACACTAGTCTGTTCTGCAGATTGAAATTATTTCATATATTTTTTGTTTACTTTTCTAATGTACACATACAGTCTCTCACGTTTTAGTTATCTTAGTGTTCCCAGTTTACTTAATTGATTAGGTCAATGCCTTGAAAAACATAGATATCATTAAAGAAGAATAACTTCAGTTGAAGGGTAAAAAATGAAACTCAGAGAGCAGAATGTGGAGTCCTTTTTTGAAGTGGGCACTGAGGAACATTTAAAAGCTGCCGTGGAGCACAAAATTTGAATTGAAGTTTCAGTAAGCTGCATGCTGAAGAAGATACTGTACAAATTCCATAGTAAAAGGACCATCTTGTACTCTCACCTCATTAATTTCTCAGGTCTCAGGTCCAGTGACAATAGTCAAGATTATTGTCTGAGTGAAACAAGTAACAGGTTTACTCCATGCTGAAAAAAATTCCTTTGTAGCCTACGCATGCTGACGCAGCTACCCATCTGAACTACTTATTGTCTGAGTGTTTATTAAACTTATCTCATACTGAATGCTGAATTACATTTGTTACAGATTTGAGTGATTTAAGAAGTTCAATTCTGCTATACTCCCAAAATTGATCAAATTGCCTATTAGAGTCTATTGTGTCTGCAATGTTCGAAATTGACAATAGAAGGCAATTCAGTAAATTTGGTGGGGATTAACTGAAATACCACAGTATTTTACTTTAATTTCAAACAGACCATAGAACCATATTTTTCAGGCACCAGACCTATTTCTTATTCTACATGTGCTAAATTTCCAAACAGATAGCGTTACATAATAGAAAAATAGCAGAGGTGCATGCTTTGATTTTTCCTCTCAAAGATTCTTAGTCCTCCAGGAAACCGTTAATACATTTGACTCACATACTATTGTGACCTTAGGAGGTCTGCCAAATGGAAGCCAGATGCACTCTCAATGGGATACAGTAATGATAACTCCAGGTTCCAAAGGTGGGACTGAAATTTGAGACTGCCTAGGAAGTAGGGAGTGAACCAGTGCATCTGCTTTATCAGGGTCTTAAACGCTGTTATAACAATAAATCCAGGCGGTTGCAGCAACGCAAGAGATTAAACACAAACTCAACATCACGTGTATGAAGCACTTTGATGGATCTCAAAGGAGTTCACTAATCTACTCATGACCAAATGGGATGGAATGGCCAAATCATCTAAACAGTCTTAGCTTTTTTATGCAATTCAGTGCATACATGAATACTATGATTCCTTCACTAAACTCTGAATTTCCTTTAAAACTGTTTTTTGATTTCTGTTGTTAACAAGTTCAGCTGTACTATAATCTATATTTCACAAACAGCTCTTCACTTATAGTACAAGACCAATACTCATTTATATCAACTTTAAGTGGTACATAATTGTTGCTTTCAAGTAATTATTTCTGTGGAAAATTGTTTCCGTTTTGTTTTTTGAGAAGTGACTTATGAAACAAAGGACAGAGCCAGAATCTCAAAGTGATAAAAACTAATAAGAATGTAGGAATCAAAGAAAGAGAAAACCACCCACTATAAAGTATGCTCATTCAGAAGGGTTCCAATTCGAAATACAAAGATCGTGAAGGCAATGCATCACTGTATACTGTATGTGTACAGCTCTACAGTACTGTAAATAGAGTGTTGGGACAACATTAATATCCAACAAATACAGAAAGGGCTGCCAAACAAGATAATTTTTTTTCAGATGCTCATCGTAAAACACTGAAGTAGTTTTGGGGTTTTACTGCCGTACACTGTGCCTGCATAGGCAGGCTTCGAAAGTCCAAGAAACCTCATGAACATCTTCTACCCTGTGTGCGTGTTAAAGAGTCCATATTTAGAATTAGCCAAGCCTTTTTCTTGTGGTTCATTGACGCAGCTCCCCACCTTAAGACAAAATCCCATGCTTGTCCATAGCACTCTAAATATCTGTTTCTGGCCACGTAGCATCACTGATGACAAAACACCTCAAATATTCGGAATTCTTTACAAAACTTACTCTTTTTTTGGCCTTCCTTACTTCCAGCGCCTCTCAGACCAGGGCGACAGGTGAGAGTGCCCTTGGGGTTAGGTGTTGTCCTTCAGATTCTCAGCCAAGTGGCTTGTCAACAATGGCAAGTGACTGACGAGGCCACTCACACCCAAAAAGTGGGTTAAAAAAATGTTTTCACATTTGTTCACGAAAAAATTTGGGAAAAACCACAAATCTTGCAGAATAGGGATTTTTTTTGTGTGTGTTAAAATGGCACATTGGATTCTCCCATGTTGTGTAGAAGGAGAAAATGAATAGAAGTACAAAAAATATCAAACACAACTTTAAAAACCACTAATATCACAATAAATAATGAAAAGAAAAAAAAACTAAATCCCTTAGATCCCTTAGAAATGATTTGAGTGTTATAATTTATACTGTCATAAGAAAGGTTCTTTTACATCTTAACTATATGACAATGATACATCATAAGCTTTATAATATTAATGTATTTAAAACTGTGTTCCAAATTTCATATGTTTAATGCTTGTAAAATAAACAGCATGAAACACACAAGAGCTGATGACTAAAACAGTGGACAGTATGGGGGATGCATTTAGACAGGTGGACGAATGTATTAAGGCACATTTATGTTCACCTGTGTACATAATGTACAGAACACCTGGGACACTGCTGTCATTAAACATCCTCCAGTTTATATTGTTGTCCGTGCTTCTAGTAAAAACATTTGAAATAGATATATTAAAGATAAGCCCGATACAAGCCGGCCCTAACCTAAAAGATTAAAATAAAACGAAACCAAATATATTTATTGAACAGATTGAAAAGAACTGTTTCCATGTGAGGAAACATACCATTGTATCTTAGAAGAATGCAGATAGAAGCACTCAGCGGAAAACCTATTAGAGAGGGATATCACGCAGTGCAAACATTTAGCACCACTGCTTGCAAAGAAAACTTTCCAAAAGCTGAACAAACTGCAAATCTCATGTAAAGAATGGGAGGAGGAACAGTCAGGGAGTGGGAGGCAAATCCTCTATGTATTGAGAAGTCATTTTCAAAGCAAATATTTAATTGATGTGACAACAGAAATATTATCTGCCAGATGCAGACCCTTCCTTCTTAGTGAAAGTGCACTTAGTGAAAATGTTTATAGGGAGAGGTTTTTTTTTTATTTCTCCTATAAGTAATGCCCCTAATATATAATCAGATTATGTTGGATTTTATAATACAATTACTGTATGTAATACATATTTATTGTGTAATTTTAAAATAATAACAACAACAAAGAATTGGATACATGCACTGCTGAAGGCATTGAAAGTGATATCCCTTGGATCGGGCTGGTAAGCGTTCACAGTGGCAGGGTGTTTCCCCTGAGTGTGCTTGTTGTGTTACGTGAGACAAGTGTTGCTCTCTGAAAGGCAGGTGTGGTCAAGATGAGCACTGCAGCTCTCAGCATTTACTGCTCTACAGGTGGCTGTACTGCTAGTGCTGAATTTGATCAGCGGGGGCATGGTGCCATTCTTCAGCTCAGAAGAGTACCCTACTAATTTCTAACTTGTTTATGACACAAAAGCAAATGCTAAAGGCCTGTTCTGTGAAAAGATTACATTCATTAAGGTCAGAATGTGGAATCATTAAATGTTTACTTCTAGCCTTCAGAATAATAATAATAATAGCTTACACTTATATAGCACTTTTCTGGACACTCCACTCAAAGCGCTTTACAGGTAATGGGGACTCCCCTCCACCACCACCAATGTGCAGCATCCACCTGGATGATTCGACGGCAGCCATAGTGTGCCAGAACACTCACCACACACCAGCTATCAGTGGGGAGGAGAGCAGAGTAATGAAGCTAATTCATAGAGGGGGATTGTTAGGAAGCCATGATTGATAAAGGCCGATGGGAAATTTGGCCAGGACACCGGGGTTACACCCCTACTCTTTTCGAGAAACGCCCTGGGATTTTTAATGACCACAGAGTCAGGACCTCGGTTTTACGTCTCATCCGAAGGACGACGCCTGTTTACAGTATAGTGTCCCCGTCACTATACTGGGGCATTAGGACCCACATGAGCCGCAGGGTGAGCACCCCCTGCTGGCCCCACTAACACCTCTTCCAGCAGCAACCTTAGTTTTTCCCAGGAGGTCTCCCATCCAGGTACTGACCAGTCTCACACCTGCTGAGCTTCAGTGGGTTGCCAGATGTGAGTTGCAGGGTGATATAGCTGCTGGCACAGCAGAATAATTTATAATTTCAGAGAAAAACTCTAAAATCTGTGTAAAATTGCTGCCACCCCATCCCTCAACTTCAGTATGCATCCTGATAACATAAAAAAAAGCCAGGAACCTTCACTAGGTATACTTGAGAGAACTTCACTTTAACATTACTAGTGCAAAGTTTATGGGATTTCTTAGGAAACAAGGGGGAAATCTTTTATACATAAATATTAGTATAAGTCTTTAAGTCTATACTGTATATCACAACAAAATAAATCTGCCATATATATGTAAATTATTCAATGAAAGTACACTAGGAAAAGATACTTAGTCATTATGTGAAGCAATAAAAGTAATTTACTCTGCAAAGAACAGCAAATCTGAAATTAGTCTTGGGAGCACCTATGCAGTTTTAGAATTGTATGTTTCTCAGAAAGCTGCAGGAAAAAAAAGCTTAAAAGCCTTAAAAGGATTGCTACTAAAAGATTCTAATTAAATTCTCTAACTTAATAAGATCTGAAAAAAAATTTATCGCAAGAACGGAAATTGCAGACAAATATTTCCTTGGCAAACAGAAGGATAGGAAATGCTTATAACCTTTCTTCTACCTAGTATAAAAATATAACCTTTAGTGGACCAGTGATACTGTAAATGCTTCGGCATTTAAAAATGTTGAGTTTTCAAATGCTGGTCACCATCCCTCAGTAGTGATTTAAAGACATTGTTTAGGTTAATACAGTATCCTTTCCTCCCTTGGGTTGATAATAATTTTCTCCAACCTGTGCTTCTCCTTCTGTGGAAACGTAAAAGATGTGACCTTACATACTGTATCACCCCGTTTAATGCATTAGTTTATATATCTGTGTACAGGATAGATTTGTTGTGATTTTTTTATCCTGGATATAGGCTGAAGATGGAAATTAGTGTTTCATTTGAAGTGACTCAAAGTGACCAGTGACTTATTGTTAGTTGTCTCACACTAAGGCATGACTTTTATAAGAAGTCTGCACTTGAATGAGCAATGCAAAAGAAGCAAACTTCTGACATTCAATAAAGACTCTGAATTTTGTTACATTAGCAAGAAGGAGAAAACAAGTGGCTCTCTTCCTTCACTTCCCTCTCTGTGATGTTTTGGAGACAGCTAGGCAGGCACTAGGACCCACAGGTTTTGTCTGCTAAGAGGAAAGATACTGGGAGCTTTCTGACTAAGTTTCAGTACAATCAATTTCTCAAAGAGTGTAGGAGTTAGGCTAGTGTAAATGGCAGAACCTGGCTTTTAAATCTAAAGAAGAGGAACTTGGAGTGACTTTTGGGAATAATCCTGTGGACTTGTGTGCAAGGTGGAATTAAGCTTTTGTGGACTTTACACTTGGCCAGGGAAAGAACAGTCTGAGGTAGGAAACTTTTTTTTCTGCTGTTTTCTCATTCTTCTGTCGCGTGCTTAGAAGTCTGGTGAAAGAGACAGTTGTGTTGATACTGTACCTGTCGGAAAGGAAAGTATAGATTATGTCATCACAGAACGTCTGTAGCTGTACTGTAGTACTGTAATTACATAAAAAGCAAGGCATATGAAGTAAAGCAAATAATATTTTTTTTTTGCAGTCCACTTAAAAACAAAAGTTCAGCAGCCCCTCCAGGGAATTATTTGTCTGTCAGTCATATTTAATGCCAAACCCCCCTAAAGACAGAAGTGAACATGTTCCTTTTCAGATGTTTATTTGTCCCAACTTGCCAGGTCCTAAATGAATAGTTGCAGTTTACAGCTGCCCAATTTCCTCTCTAAGAGCCACAGTACCTACCTGAGCTGCATGGACAAGTCTTCAGTGGGAAATAGCCACTCATTGATACCCTGTGGGATAGCCCCCCTGGTTTAAAGTCATCAGGTTACAGCAATCATCATTGACTTTTTTCATTCTTTCTTTTGAAGATAATATATACACACCTCATGTTACACAACTAGTAAAACAACTTAAATGTAAACCACAGTTAAATGATGGCTTTTTCAATGTTGCATGGACTTGTAAAACACTAAATCTATTACTATTATTATATATAATAATTTGGTGTGTGTTACTAAGAAATAATAAAAGTATTAGCTCGGACAGAAATAAGAAAGAATTTCACAAATGTACAGGCATAGAAAGCACTAGAAAGAAGCTAGATTGATTGCAACTTCAGGAAAAGAATCCATAAGTGAAACCAACTGTAACCTTAGTGAATTTAAAATAAACCAAATTCCTGCTGTACTGAAGATTTTCAAGGAATGAACTACAAAAACTCAAATGTTTATAAAAACTCAGATGTTAAAAAAGAAAACCTTCAGAAATAATCTATTTTATTGTACAGTCATTATTATAAACATGAAGCATTGTAGCATTGCTAGTAAATATACTTAAAGGAAAAAAGAGCAAGAATCAACAGCACTTGTTGCTTTCTTACTGCCTCTCAGTGTGTTTACTTTATACAGTATACACTTTGAATAGTACATACGGTATTACAGAGCATAAAAGCCTTTAATACTCCATTTGTATATACTGTATTACATATTATATACTCTTATACGAATCTAAATGAAGAAGGTACATTAAAGTAGAAATTAATTCAGTGTTCTTAAAAAAAAATGTTTTACAAATGGATTTAGAGAAAAGTTCTTTTTTTCTCAGGCTGCATTTAAACAACATACAGATAACTGTTTAATTCTTCAGTAATGTTATTCTTCAGTGAACAAGAAACACAGCAGTTTTCTTCCCCGTACATGTGCACACAGTTATTTGTGAGTGAGGTGTAATTTCCCTTTCAATTAAATACTTGTGACGCACACATTTACTCACTCCACAAACATTCCGTAAGTATTCATACAGTATAAAGCCACTTACCAGCATTAATGAGCTCTCTAAAAGCACAGAAAAAGTGTGGCAAAGGTACTTGCCCTTTTAATCTGTGTTTTGTTAAGCACCTTCTTATTTTTCTATGGCTTTTCTGTCTTCATTGATCAAAGGGCAGCCAAGGTGTTATTGAAGCTGATTTTTACTAATGACTTAACAGTTGACATAGGCTGCACACTCTTTGAAAAGATATGGTTGCAGAACACCTACTCTTCGATTGTTGGGATTGATCTTTGTTTTTGTACGTCTTTCCTCCACAAACCATTTTAGAGATAGGGTCAAAAGCCAAACCCTGTTGACAGATACCTCTGCTTGCCAGGGGAAAGGACTGGGGTCTTGGCTGCAGGCAGCTTAAATAAACGTTCCCCTTTTTTCTGCAGTCACAGCCTCAAGGCTTCCTCCGGCTGATCCCTGGATTAGCGTTTGAAAAGCATAAAGCACATAAAAGTTGCTAGTTGAGCATGGAGGTGTTGTAGTGTGAAAAAGAAAAAGGGTGAAAAACCTCAAACCGAGCTCAATGGACAAGTATTCAAGTCTTCTTTTCGTACAGTTGGAAAATAACTGTATAAACATCATACAGTTATGGCAGATGTACTAAATAACAGGACTGATTTGTTTTCTTTACAGAGCTATAATTCTGTCATACATTTAATGTAATGTATATCTAAATAAAAATAATTAGAACAAAATGTCTTTGCTTTACCACATTTTTCAAATAATTTACTTTACAGCAATTCCCTGTATTAATTTTAAATACATGCATCATGATTAGCCTTTTTTTTTAGGATGCATATGAGAGGTTTTTTTTTTACTTTCTCCCTGATTTAATTGTTATTGGCTTTAATTTTTTAGAAAATCAATTCAACTTTGTCCCAAAGATACCTAAGGTGTAATCTTCCAGTGTGTCCTGGACATTGGTCCCAGACTCCCATAATCATCTTGCTCTAAAATCCCACTAATCTTATTTTCCACTTGTGTCCCCAAGTCCTCTTGTTGGTGGCCTTGAAGGTGGTTCCCAAGTTGGCTTTTTGACTCTCAGGAATTTAAGTACATACAGTAAATCAACTCCTACCATGCTCTTCAGTCTAAAAAGATTCAGTTCCCTTTAGTCTGCCTTAGTAACTTCAGGCCAGGAGTAAGACTGAGTTCTACTCTTTGTGTTGCCGCTAGTGCAGCAATTTCTGTCTTTGGCTTAAGACCAAAATCAAAGACATTTTCCAAATGAAGAATAACTACAGGAACATATAATTTTATCATGGCTCCCCTTGATGTAAATTCTACACGTTTAATAATATATTCAAGCATTGTGTTGGCCCTGTTTAATTGCTCAATTTAATGTCAATTGAAATGCTTCATTGAACTTATGTGTGTTAAATCCAACTCCCCAGGTGTCCACCCAGCTCTGAATGTTTTCTGAGTCCTCTTGAGTTACTTGTGATGTAAGACTCAGCTTAGTTTTGTATCACATGTGCAGCTTTGACAAGTCTACTCACTACTCCATGTAAGAGTCTAGATCATTGTTATTGCAGCGAACATCCCTACACTCTGGTTCAGCAGGACAGAGTAGGTTGGAGAGAGGAGTCAGTTCCAACAGAAAGGGGGTTTATTGCCCTTTAGTTTACAGTGGGCGTGCTAGTCACTGGGAAAGAGAGAGAGGGGATAGAGACAGAGAGAGCGACTGCAGTCGCCTGTACCAAGGCACATGAAGAAATAGAAAGGTGAGGGGATCCCCTTCTCTGGGGTACTGCAGGAGGAAACACATGCAGTCAAGGTCAAGGATAAGGGTGCAGCAATGCAGTCAAACACTGGGAGGGGCAGCAGAACACTATAAAAAAGATAAGGAAGAGCAACAGTTCTAGGGTACCACCAGCTGATTCCTCTGGTCCCCCACTAATGACATGCTGTAGCCGTAGGGCAACTTTTCTGTACTTTTTTATTTTCTGTTTTTTAACAATATACAAATGTTAACTTGTATTTGTGCAGCCTGGTGTTTGAGAATTCATGTCTTTTCATGTGCTCGTTGCAAATGCTTTCTGAAAATCCAGATATATGTAGTGTTTTGCCACTGTTCAAAAGCTTCCCAAAAGACTTCTGAACATGTCAAGATCTGATTTTCTTGTAAGGTGCTTGGCGTTACTGTTTTAAGTTTTTTTAACCTTCTGATGAAGTCACTAAAGGTTTTTATTTTGCTCTTGTATCCATTGTTTTTATCTTGTTTGTCTTTTCTTGTGATCCAAGAAATGCATATTTCAGTGAATACTTGTGTTGTTTGGCGCTTTTATGTTATTTTAGTGAGCACATTCTACAGCCTTGGGTCAGTTATGATAGTAAATGCAAAAATATCCTTTCCTTTTCAGTGTCTTACTACTATATTTAACATGATTAACCACTGTTATCATTCAGTTTAGTTCCATGTCTAATTTATTTTATGTGGTTTATAAAGTAAATTATAACTGTAGTATTACGGTGCCTATTAGGAGCCTATTAAAGAAACCTAATGTTTAGGAAACCCGTGTTTAGTTTGTCTTCATGCACTCTTTGGAAAGCAAGATCTAAAACTGCCATTAACACGAAAAATAAACCACTGTACTTCCATGTTACAGAGTGGGCTTCAGAGGCACCTGATATTGAAATCAGGTTTTTTTCTACCGCTCTCCTGTTTGAGCCAAATAAAAAATAAGTTTACATTCAGCTGACCAAATGACATTGCTAAAAAGCAGCTTCTTGTTCATGTTCCTTTTTTTTTAACCCAAATATTCACTACTGTCTCTTCCCCTGTGTTCTTTCTTCTCTTGGTGAAACCTTAATACCATATTCTCTATCCATCTCCTGCAGCAAATCCTAAACTGCCCCTTTTCTTCAGAAGAATAGTTTGATTAAAAATGTGTTTGTCTACAAGCAAAAAAAGTCTGGACATGTATTAGAAAATGAGCACTTTTATTCTGCAATAGATTCAATTTGGAATATCACAAGAGGGAAGAAGTGGAACAGTGCTTCAAAGACTTTCACATTTGTGAAATGATTGATGGTTTACAAAACAAGTAAGGCTTATTGCAACACATTGTCATAACTTCTGGAGTAATCTGGTTTAATACAGACCCAATCCAGTTTGACCTCGCTGGTTTCACGGTTACTAAATTGGTTATGACAAATCCAAGTTAAATCTTTTACCTTTTGATTATTAGGCTTTGTGCCACCTACTGCCAAGCCCAGTATCTTTCATGCACTAAGTTTCCTTGTCAGGTGACCATGAAAAAAACTCCACTCTGTAACATTTTGCTTTTTGTTCATTTCAAAGATGTTAGTTCATTGCTGCTGTCCATCACAGTGGAAAATTAAAGACTAAAGTTTAAAAACCTGGAAGATCTTTGAAATCTGTACATGTAATCTCATTTGTCCATAGGATTTAAATACTATGGTTAAGTGGTTATTTTTAATGAGAATTATGGGATTCTTATAGTTTTTAACCCCTCACAATATACAGTTGTTCCATTTTAGCATATTACAGAGACCAAAAGATTTTTTTGAAGTTTCACATTTATTATTACTAATATCATATCAACTCTATTTCCTGTTCTTTAGATAGTTTAGAGGCAAGTTTGGAAGAAGCACCTCTGTTGGTATACAAAAGCATGTTGAGCTACAGTAATTTAAATCGCCTTTATGAGAGGTTTTGATAAAGAATGGGTTAAAACCTGCTTCTGACATTCATGAATGAGATAAATCATTCTGGTGAATTGGTTTGGAACACATAATATTGTGTGTCACGGTGTGTACAGAGTGTTCAGAAAACTGTATTCCTCCAAAGTCTGACTCACTTAGAAATTACATAGAGGATTCACATTTTGTTTTTTTCTCCGCTTTGATACTGCAGCAGCCACATGCTAAGAGGAGGTAGTTTGAGACACAAGACCCTGGTGTTGCCCTCTAATTTTATTGAGGACTATTGAGACAAGACAGTATGGGCTCCTTCACCAGGAGGAATCAACTAAGCAGAGCACTGGCATCAGCAGGAGTTATCAAACTGTAGGTACCCCTGTTGGCTTGGGAGCCCACATTATACTTGATGCCTGGCACATGGGAGGGTATAAAACATTGAGCCTTGCCACTGGCAAGGATGTCCAGACTTGCACTATTTATCTGCTTGTGACTTCTTTGCTACTATAATAAGGAGCAAACACTGTGCTTGAATTTAGTGCTCAAATTCATAGCATCTTCATTCCTAAGAGTTGTGTTAAATACTACAACATGCCTGCCTTAATATGGCTTGTCTTTACATGACACAAGCAATTAAATCTTTTAAATCCAGATGGTGTACTTCTTCAGTGGGATTTGATACATTATAATTTTGCTGTTTTATTACCATGCTTATGGTATATGTCTATGCATTATCATCTTGTTATTCATTGTCAGCCCTTAGGTTTTGGTGTGGATTAAGTCTGTGTCAGATTCCCTGGACATTCTGAGCTGCACCTGTGAAAAGATTATCTGTTTTCTACAGTAAATGTAACAGGAAGTGTTTGCATGCACAGACCTCTCTTCAAGCTTGTAAATATCATAATCATAAAATATCATGATAAAAAAAATCACACAACATTCTCATCTGGTCTCTGAAAGGCACATAAAAGTGTTTTAAGTAAATGCATTACATACTGTAGAATAAGGAGCAATATGTTAAATTTAAAAATACTATGACACAAGTATAAGAGCAACCTACTGTATACTGTAATCATCCATAACAACATCCATAACCGTGTTTATCTGTATATTCCAAGTTATTTTTAATGTTTCTTAAATTCTATAATTTTTTTATAATGCACACACAAGCTAACTTTTCCTTTCTTTTTTCCATCTTAAATTTTAGAAACATGAAGTGCCTGCGTTGTTTATTTTTAATTTCAGAAACGCTAAACGTTGGTGGGAACGACGTTTCTGAAGGTTTCACGTCATTTTCTGATGTATATATATATACATATTCATATACTGTTCATGATGTCAAAATCTAAGGTGACTTAAAGGATGATGTGTTTATCATGAATCTTAATACATGATCTTATACTGTAAACAAAATCGATCCTTATCCATTTGTCTCTATAAGGGTGTACAGTACGTCTCTTACTAAAGCAGATGAACATTAGGACACTTCATTAATGCTGGACTCAAATTGTATATTACAGTACGACCTTCTTTATTCTGTGCACAATGCATTCTTTCATAGAAACAAATGTGTGATGGGTCACGAAAATTAAATTTATTCTCATATTGGGGTTAATATTTAAGCAATGATTTCAACACAATATAACAAAACAAAATGTTTAATACTTAAAAAAACTCTACATAGAAATTAACCCTGTAATTTGGTCTTGGTCTTTAAATCAGGAATGGGAGACACATTGAACACAATGAACATTGATGCATTTCCATTAAGTTAAGAACAAACCCATACACATCTACTGATAAAAGTTTCTCTTAGATTTTTTAAAAACTAATATGTGTAAATTAACAATGTCATGATGTTAAGATTAGTTAGGCACTGTTAATAATTGTTTTTTATGAATAGTTGAGTTATTAAAAATAAATTAACTTCTTGTGTAAGAAATATTTATATTTCATCTTTAATATATATATTGTTTATAACTTTCAAAACTTTCAAAAATCTGATCACAACTCACAGTAAACTATGCAAGAACAGGCTATACAAATTGCTGTAATTGGTCATCCATTCTGTTAATCAATTAATCAATTAGATCTAATTGACACATTGTCGGGTACTTCTTGTCAATAACATACTTTGTTCTTCTCTATCTTTTGTACTGTCTACACAACTTTCAGGATGCACTACTGATGTAAAATGTAGATTACTTTTGCAAAGGACTGTATGAGGTATGAAGGCAGGGTATTGGCAAGATCCAATTTGTTAGAAGAAAAAAATATATGATATAATTGATTAATCGGTTTTGGGTAACCATTTCACAATTAAACAAGGAAAAACACAACATGAGTATGAGACATACTGTAAGCATAAACTCTTAAGTAAACACAGTACAGGCACTACATAGCATTACAATGTACAAGCCGCAAACAGTGCTTTTGTAAAGATGTCAAAAATAAAAACACAAAGATATGAAAAGGCTTCAGGGGTTTCCTGGAAAAGAATTACCTTTTTTTTTATTGTTCCCATCATTAGGCTTCTGTGTAATCTGTAAGGGCTCACAGTGTTTGTGTGATCTTGACTTGTGACCTACAGTATGACCATGACTGGAGCGTCCTTCTGAAAAGCTCTTGCAGAACTTAGTGTGATGAAAGGCACTAGATAAGTGTGAGTAACATTCAATTACTCCTTCATCTGCAAGTAAACACCCAGTCCTACATGAGCAGCTGAGCGTGGCACTTGATGCTGATTCAAGTCATTCAGCAGTCTTTCATTGCCAAAGGAAATGATTAGCTCTAACAAGAGCACGCTCTTTTGTATAACACCACATCTAACCTCTCCATGACTCAGAGACAGCGTTCTGCCACTTGCTATGAAAGCTGAATAGCTCTATTACACTCTGTGGGATAATGGGTTGGTGCCAAGTAGTTATGAAAGAGAGAAACTGAATAAAATTCAATACTGGAGCAACAGATACTATAATCTACACACAAAATGAATCCAGATATTATATGAAGGAGAACACAGGTTACAAAATAAATATTTTTAAAGAAACCTACTTGAAACTTTCTGGGTTAAATAAATTGTTCTACATACACCTTTTCACAAAACTGATTACCCTGAAGATGTCCTGATTATTCCTTTTTTTAATTTGAAAGTTACATTTTGTTTTTTGCATCTGATGCATGAAGTTAAATCGGTCTTTTTGGTGGATGTAACTTAATGATGCAAAGTATGGATTCACTTTCATTAAACTAATATGTTAATTTAAATTTCATTCTGATTTGAAGTTGTATAGGTCTTATTATTTTATTCATTCTTTTCACTTCACTAGTGAATTGCAGGACACAACATCTCTTACAAATGAATTATAAAAAGTGTAGCCTTGTGAGGTAGTGAGAAAGGCATTTTTGAGAGAGCTTACCTTTAATTGTAAAAACCTACAGAAAGAGACATTGCTGGTCTGACTGAGTAATTATCACTCAGAAGGGATGGAATTCCAAATAAGGCAATGGAGCTGATTGCATAGGCTCTATGTGGAATTAACCACTCCTATGGGTTAATGAAGAGGATTATAAAAACACCAAAACATGATATCAGGGTTTCAGTCTGCATCTATACTCCAGCCTGGAAGGAGGGAGAGGTCTCAGTAGAGACAGATTGGGCTAGTATGTGGGTCGAGTGACCTATGGATGCTTGACAAAATCCATCTTAGGATGTAACGAAGGGTGTGTGGGAGGGCTACATATTAGTTTGCTACACTCAATGGGCCTGAAATGCACTGCTGTTCTCAGGGTTGGTCAACTGAAACAGGGCTGACTGCTCCTGCAAGAGTGGAACATCATGTGGCAAGGTAGCTGCCTACTTTCTCCCTTCAGCTCAAAAAGGTGTCTAGATACTGTAACACTAACAGTATGTAACAGTATGGGTCCTGAGTACTCTCTAAGCCTTACCATCAAAAGACAGATGGGCAGTCTCAAAGAAACTGGGGGGGCACTTAAAATGGAAAAAAATAAGTTTTATCTTTTAAGGTTTATCTTTGAACTGCAAGTTACAATCTGAATGACTTTATGCAGGATCATTATAAAACACATTTTAAACTATTATCTGTTAAATTATAAAAAAATATTATTTTTTTCCTACTTCTTGGATACATTGTAAAAATACATTGTAATGAACGTTACAATTACAACATGAATTGTTAATATCTGGGCATAAGCACAATAAAAGTTCCATGAAATGTACTGCTTATGAAAAAAACAAATTATGCATTAATACTGAAACCTAAGAAGAAGTATTTATAGAGGAACTAAAATGTAACATATTGGTCAGCGTTCAAAGTGTCCAATGTTAGAGCTAAGGTGCAGCAAGAGATGTGTAAATCCATGAGAAGATCACTCACTTTAAGTTCCAGTACAAACGCCTCTGATTACAGTATCTTTGGCTTCTTGAGATGAGTTTCTAAGACAGAAGAGAGTAGAGGTACAAAGAAGATCAGTTTTGGAAATGTGAACTTTTAAACTAAGATCCAATTAGAAATGACTACCCTACAGTAGTTTCATTTAACATTTTAGATATCGCAGTGGAGTAAATGGTGGAATTGTGCAAAACACAGTGTTGCTTGTTTGCTACACTCTCTCATAGTATTATTTACTGTTTTTTTAATAATGTTTTTCCTTTACATATTAGAAAAGTTTAATACTAATGCAATGGTGTCCTTTACAGAGTGTGACACCTGAATAACATCTGTCCACCCACTATGAGCAAGCCACTTATTCCTGGTAAAGATAGACAGAACCTGAATCCTATCCTGGTGTGTTAGGCAATAGTACCTAGGGGACACTTATAGACACCAGCTAATGTCTTTATGTGCGCCCATAGAAAACTCAGGCAGACAAAGGAAGGGCATGTGCATGTCCTGCACATTAAGTCATCCCAATCTGGATTCAAACTCAGGACCTAAGAGCTGTGAGGTAGCAGCACTAAAACTTTGTGGTAAATGTGGATAATTTAGATATATAATTTAAAGCAGAAAAAAAATGGATGGCTTACCTGGCTTACACACCTCTAACGAGTGAAATGCTATGCCAATTTCATTTTTGGGGGGCAATTTGGCACAATGCATTTAAAACTTGTTCTTTGCAATGCTCAGATTGTGGCTGTGGCATAATTATCCAGTGTCAATGGCGCTAACATTCAGCTCTCAACACTGCAAGTGAGCACATTGCTGCTGTACTGTTCTGTCGGACCAACTTGAAAGGTAATTGTTTGTTTCATCCTGGACTCATCTAGATGCCTTTCAGCTTATTCCCTCCAGAGACTTCTGTAACCATTCTTTAATATGCCAGACTAGTGGAAATGATCACAGCACAAAGACAGCAAAAGACAGAAAAACAACTCCGATACAGCTGATGTACATTACTCAGATGGGAATGTTCAACAGATTCGGTCAGGTCAACACCCTCTACTACTTGAAACACTACTTTATTTAATGTTCAGGTTAAAGGGAAAAAGTGTTCTTATCTTCACTGTGTGCACAATCATTACTCTCTTTTATTGCAGACTGTAGAGAAACACACAATTTCTGCTGCTGATCTTTCAGATATGAATGCAAGCAAAACAGACATTGTTTTCAAACCACATGAAAGAATTACATTCTACATCATAATTATATGTTATCATTTACTCACACATCAAGTGTAGTGTGTCATCTTAATCTGTATACCTTGTTCATCAGTGAAAATAACTCTCAGATAATCATTGTTAAATAAAAGAAGGAGCTGACAAAATAAACACTTTTGTGTGACAGCCCTTAGAGAAAACTTTACTGCTGTGTCATTTAATGGTTTTCCTCTACTAGTTATCAGTTGATACCACAACATCCCTTCTGTCATGGAGTGTCTATATAATTTCCAAAAGGGCAGTCCAAGACAGAATTTTATTATATTTTTCCTTTTACTAGTCAAACCTCGTGTAGAATGCAGAACACCGTTCTGGTAACCACATTGTGGAAGGGCCATTACTTATCTTTAAAGGAAGCAATAAAGATTAGTAGATTAATTTGTAGATTATAACACACATTACATGTTACACACATACAGGTACTGTAAAAGCTTCTAAAGACAGATTAACAGGAGATTTATGAGGAGAGCACACATTTAATATAAGTTCAGATCAGCAATGAATAAGGTCCCAGGGAAATAGAATAATAGTGAAGAGCTTTTAGAAGTGAAAATCGGAAGCACATTCTATTCTATTACATTAGCAGGAGTCTTAAACTGCTCAAATATGTTGTTATCTTAACAGATTTTTCAAGAAATGGCTGGATGAAAGTAACAACCTCT
This sequence comes from Lepisosteus oculatus, assembly GCF_040954835.1. Taxonomy (NCBI): domain Eukaryota; kingdom Metazoa; phylum Chordata; class Actinopteri; order Semionotiformes; family Lepisosteidae; genus Lepisosteus; species Lepisosteus oculatus. Next base: position 33,099,402 of record NC_090700.1, read on the forward strand.
CACTTGTAACCTTTCTGAGATTTTTAAATCATTTTCTCTACCTGATGGAAACAACCATAATATGCTTCTAGTTAATCTGAATAGACAAAAATATTCTACAAGTAGTTCATTTGAATTGATCAAGGAAATAAAAATTAAAAAATGAATCACTGTCAACTACACTGATTCTTTTGTATACTTTGACAATAAAATACATGTATAATAGGTGTTTTTTTTTACCATTTTTATGGTCTCATCGTGTACCATCCATATCTGGATGTCTAGAATGTTTTCATGATTAGTGTTTACTCTGTGCAGCTTGCAAAACATGGCATTTGCAAAAAGTGTTACACCTGTAATTTTTTTTTGCAATCCCATTGTGTTTCCCTGTCAATACCACGCCATTCAATGAGCACATACCGTAACATTGCTCCAGTCCAGGTGGCGGCTCATCGCAAATTACCCATTCACTTAAAGTATCATTGTTGTTGTACAGTATACAGTACATCAGTAGTGGATTGCAAAGCTAAAATTCTTCTATTACTGCAGATATTGGATCTTTTTTTAACTAATATATCCATCAAGCAGCTCTATTACCAATCTGCTTTGAACTGTATCATCTGATACTGTTACATTACAGTACGTTCTTCTGTTTATGACTTTATGGCAGACATCATTTGCCCTGCTATCAATAAATGTGCTGCAGCTGTATGTTGCTTTTTGTGTTTGTGATTAGTAAAATTGTAGCATCTTTTGAGTGTTTTTTCCTCATTAACCTAGTTTTGCCAGCCTTTTGTTTAGCAAGAAGTCTCTCTTCTTTTCACTGATTTTTCAAAGTCATCAGGTTTCTTGAATATTCTGCAAGCTGCTGTCTCTTTGCCTTGTTGTCAGACATTTCTCACATATTACAACTGGAGGTACTGGTTTTTCACAGGTTCACTAACACAGCTGTTATATTTTCTCAATTTCCATTTCTTTAAAGCAGGTTCAGTTTGGCTTCTCTGTTGTCTGGTTCATTTGATTTTTGTTTCTGAATAACAAATAATGGATTCTATTTATCACACTTTGCATTAAATAACAGTGCAAGTATGAGATATGAAAAAAATGTGTTTGCTCAGGTTTTGTTTGGGCAAGTGAAATTGTGTCAGGTCCAGACTGATACATGTTTGCATGATGCTTATATGTAATATGTACTGTAAGTATTTAGTGCAATAAAAAATATAAATAGAGGAAGCTAATCCCTTTGATTTACTGCTTAAGTCAAACAGATATCCCCCAGGGGACATTATAAGCATGCATTGCAGACCAGAGCAGTAAGGTGCCTTGCAAACGTTTTCATCCCCTACCAATTTTGTCACATTTTGAAGAATTACAAATTATACATATATACAGTATACATTAAAATCAGCTTTTTATTTAAAGCTGTGATGATCAAACTGAACACTTATATGGGAATGAAGTTGTAAAATAAAACAAATATGAGGATAAAATGTTCTGAAATGAATTTACTAATTGTAAAAGTATTAAGCCTCCTTGGTGGAAACTTTTTTGACAGCAATTACTGCTCTGAGTCTCCTTGGATAGGTCCCATCATTTTGCACAATGGCGTGGTATCATTTTTGCCCATTTACTTTACTCAAGGTCATGAGACACTGAAATCCACCACTTTAGTGTGGCTTTGGCTTCAGGTCATTGCCTGCTGAAATCTGAAATTTTGTCTAGGTTTTAGAGTGTTATTTGACTAAAGTAGGTTTCCTCTAGGATTCTTCGATATTTTACACCATCAATTTTCCTCTCAATTGCAGCTATCTTCCCAGTCTATACTGATGAAAAACATCCCTGTAGCACAATTTTGGTCCTGCACCAAAAATAACACTGCATTTAGCCCAAAAAATTTAAATTGCTGGCTTGTCCGACCACAAAACCTTCTGCCACATGTCTGCAGTATCATTTACATGATTTGTTGTAAACTTTTTTTAAGTAATGGCTTCTTTCTTGCCACTTGCTCATATAGCTCAATTGGAATGGCAGCCTGATTTGTGTAGTGTCACTTTTTAATGATGGACTTTACCATACACAAAGGTACTGTACAGTACGTATTTTTGATCAGCAGCAATGAAAAACATACCACTTTGCATGTAGAAAAAAAGGCCCTGTCTTGTGTCTTGTGTAACCACAAAACCTCCTGCCACATCTGCAGTATCATTTACATGCTTTGTTGCAACCTTTTCAATAATGGTTTCTTTCTCACTGCTCAAACATACAAGACATCTGTGGGTAGGCACCAGGTTATACAACAAATGCTTTGTAGATCTTTTAAAGTCATAGTCGCCTTCACAGTGGCATACCTTACTTAAGAATGGCCTAGATCTGGGTAGTGTCTGGATGGTACGACTCACATTCCATTTCTTAATGATCCACAATTTTAAAAAGTTTTTTACGAACTTTTCCTTTTCTCTTTTTCCCTGATTTATCATAGAAACCTCCTTGATGTTCATGCTTGATTTGTCATGTTACTTTATGTGTTGTGGCTTGAAATTCAGCAAATAACTTTAGGGTCTTACAAAGCAGATTCATTTACTCACAAATCAAATGAAACCAGTTTGATTACACACCTAGACAGAAAACATTACACTAATATTGTGACCTTTCAAGCTTATCATTTGTACCGTAACTAATTGCAGGTTGTCACAGCAGAAGAATTGAATCTTGAAAGCTCATTCTGTAGGAGTGCGGTAATGTCATCAAAGTTCACACAAGGATTATCAGATTTATCAGGAAGTATACAAAAAAATCATACTGTAGCTCCTATAGAACAGAACAGAAATCTGTAAGCAAATCTTCAAAAATCTTGTTGCTTCAAATGAGACTTGTGTAATGGCAATAGCTACAGTATATGTCTTCTTGCAGCAAATCCAAATGGCTAGTACTTTTCGTGGGAGCATTTAGCCTACATACTGTATGTTCACCACAAAATCCAACTGTTTGTTTTGTACATAAAAAAGACTGTCAGGGAGGAATTAATTTATTGAATAAATAAAGATATGCTAAATAAATCTGGATACAATGAAAGGCCATAATCATGATTTTAAAATGATGATTTTGTGCAATCTTCACAAAATTCTCTCATAAGAAAAAGAAAAAATCTTCTGCTGTTTCATTGCATGTTACATGACATGACAGTCCCTTGAGGTTCAGGGAAGTCTTCTGCCTCCTGCAACCATTGGGACAGATGTCTTATAGAGTATCACAGATTACTTTAAATTCCACACTTTCCAGACTTTACTTGTGCACAGTGCTCACATGAAAAAAGTTCAGTTTATAAATATGTTGCTTAATTATGATCAGAGCATTTAGGGTGTCAGCTTTTTATAATACAATGTCTTGATAAATAATCACCAAATACTTGGGGTGATTAATTAATAATCTGGGGGATTTTTTTCTTATTATTTTTTCTTATAATGAATATTCTAGGGGGTATGGCCGTTATGGGAAATCTGAGTTACTTAGCCGATCATGTATGGAAGCTCTAAAAGAGACAGAATATGTTTTTTATATATTTATTTTGAATAAGTAAAATATTAAATCATGGACAGCGGATAGGGAGTGGATAGGACCGCTGCCTCACAGATCTGGCTTGGGATGCCTTCTGTATTGAATTTGCATATTTTCCCTGTATTCTCCAGTTTTGTGCCACCTCGCAAAGACATGCTGGATAGGTTAATTGGTGTCTATAAAGTGTCCATGTGTGTGGCCCTTGATGTGCCAGAATAAGTTTAAGGTTAGGGTTAGGATTGCCATTTCTTCCTGGGCGTGACCATGTGCAGATCGCATTAAGTCCTCTGTCAATCTAGGAAGAATAGAAATAGCCTAAAAACGCTGCTTCCCATTTTCTTCCACATCCCTGCTTCAGTATTTCCCTGATCCTCCTGTGGCTGTGGCTTAAGACTAAAGGTTTGGAGTCACAGACGATCTCATACTTGTCTCTGAAAGATTACTAGGCAGTTTTAGCTCTGAATACATGTTTTGAGTCAATGATCCTGAAGGCCAATGGGAGACATTTTAAAAGGGCACAGTAATTTAACATCTGATAGCAAGAAAGGGTGAATTGGTAATGCAATATGAAATGATAGAAAAGGGCAGATGAATACCCTAAATGGAGTTTATTTGCATCCAGGAAGATTAGTCATCTCTGTTATCATACAACCATGATGTACTCCACCAAAAAGGCTTAGTATCTTATCTTAGAATATATCCAATGTCAAACATCTAGAAGCACCAAAGACACTTGTGTATAGTGTTGTAGGATGTATTATAAATTTGAACATCTGTTGTAATGTGTGCATGAATAAATACAGGAGTAAATGAGAAATATGAGGTTCATTTTCTTCTGTCAAATGTTATGAAGGGATGGTAAATGACCAGAATGACCAAAATGGCACAATGAGAGTTAATATAAATATCCTAAACTCTGCTGTGCTTATTTTAATTTGTGGTAGTGCAATGGACGTTATTTAAAGAATCTTATAGCCTGGTATTCTTTTGGTGTACCAGTAGTGCATGTGTCCATTAGTCTACACAACTTGGAACAGAACCACTGTGAAATCAGAATGGTATTTCTATTCCTTTCAAACAAACACTGCAATTTAAAAACTAAGTAGCTCAAGACTGAGTAAGCGTAAATGAAACACATATCTTTTTCCAAGTACCAGGCAATTCTTCACTTTTCCATACTGTTAAATTATGACAGGCAGTAATGAAAGGTACTATATGGTCAGCCTTTCTGGGGGATTTCCGAGCTTGAAAAAGTGGCAAGACAAACGTGTTTCAGAAAGTAATAATGGAAAAGCAGTTCTATCTTTACAAAATAATAAAAAAGAGATAAATTGGACTAGATTTGGTCAAAATCAGGAGAATAGCCAGCCTTCATAGCCTTCACCTGCTATGAAGTCAGTAGATTACTTTTCAAACAAATGGAGATAGTTTGACTATTGATATGATGAAGAGTTTGTAAAGCTGCCGATTGATTCTGGACAAAATTGTGATGCCGGTACGGTCAGGGGAGAATTCTTTTCGTACCCAATGCAGATGACACTATCCAGGGAAAGTGAAGAAATCACGGGGAAAAAGGCAGGAGACGGGAATGAAAACAGGGAGGCGTGTCCATGGAGTGCTGGTGGTTGGGGGAGGTGTGGCCGAGGCAAACAATCCAGAGAGGAGTCAACAAGGGAAATCCAAAACAGGGCAAAAGTCCAAAGCCAGGCGTTCCATCCATGACAGACAATTAAAACCAGAACCGGGTCGGGACCGGCGAGGGGAGCAGGAACAGAAACTAAAACCTTAATGGGGCCAGGCACATCCAAGTCCCGGACTCGCTTGGTGCGGAAACCAATGCAGAGCCCGGATTAGTGTCAGCATCTGGCTTTAAGGGGGAACTGAAAAGGGGCTGGAACAGGGAACAGGTGTGGGAGTTGAAACAAACAAGGGAGGGCTGGAGCGCCCTTAAGACGAGGGGTTGCGATCATGACAGGTACATGTGGCAGTCAGCTATATATGGTTTAATTAATCATAAGGCTTACTGGACTGTAGTTCAAACCACCATTTCCCAATATCTAACCCTGTATATTTTACAGCTGATCCCAATAATGTTACAAGAAAGAAATAAAGAACACTTCCATAAATACTTTAGGATGGCTGTCATGAATAGAGAAGTACAAAGGCTAAAAGTTTTTTTTTTTTATTTATGTCTTTGGATCTATTCAATAAAAAAACTGTCCTAGCCATTTTCCCAGAATTCCCTGCACTGCCAGGATTTTCCAATAAAAGGTGACATGATGCTCAGAAATAATAAACACTGTCATTGGCTTCTAATAAAACTGCCTATGCTAAAATTTATGAGGATAAATGTTTATAGTGTTTTTGAAATTTCACATCCATTTTCCATGTTTATACGTGATATGTATGGGGCATGAACAGAATTTACAAAAGTTATAGCTCTAGCTTGACACTTATTTATGTGCTTTTATGGAGTATTAACTAATTCTTTTTCTACAGAAACTCTCAAACTATTAAAAAAAAAACATTCAGGAGGTATACATTTAAAGCTTATGGGTAAAAGCTGAAAAATTATTTGGAGAAAAAGAAATATGAGTACTTCTTTTCTTTTTCTCCAAATAATTTTAAAAAATATATATTTTCTTCATAAGGTTAGAACATCCTTAAATAAAAGCAAGCACCTCAAGGCTTCAGTTGACTGTAAGACCATGAAAGAAAACAACACCTAAAAAAGTATACCAAGACCACATGATTGCTGAGTCCTAAAGCATACGTATTCCTATCCTGAGTTCAAATTGTGTAATTCATGAGCTGTGGAAAGAAATCCTCATTTTGAGAGGGGTACAGAGTACATTGCGGTTGAAATCCTTTAGCAAAAGATTAGTACAAAAAGGAGCAGCACAGTGTTGTACTGTATCAGTTTAAATAGTAAAAATGAAGGAAGGCAGCTCTGAATGAAGTAAGTGGCCTGATCTCCAATGTCTCAGAGAGTCTAGGGCTCTGTTTGGCCAGCTGGTGATTAGGTTGAACTGCAAATGGTCAGGAGCAGGAGGCTGAAAACAAATGTCATGTAAAGAAAGCAAAATGCATTGCAACAATAAAAGACTTAAAATCCCAAGTGCCTTTTCTAATCTTTTGGTAGCATTTATTCACAGGAATGCCTTTTTCTTTCACGTCATAAATTACCCAAGATTAATGACCAACTGCTGCCAAAAATTGCTCAAAAGGTCCTTCAGCTTCCTCTGTGGGGATTTCTTCTGATTAACTATATTCCTGCTGGTGTTTAAATGTGACTAAGCACCACATCTGTAACACATAACTGTAGCGTGCCTACTTCATTATTGTGTGTGTCACATTTCTTTGGATGGTCTACTTTATAATACCATTTACAGTTACATTCTTATATTAGTTACAGATATTTAAAGAACAATTGTACAACAAAATACCTTTCATAAATGTTTTTCTCTAAAATAAAACATTTGCTTTAGCATTTGCTATAGCTGTGTGGCAAGGTTCAAGTATCAATAAGGCCTCATTAACATGACCACGTTATCAACATCACCTTTGTGTCAGATACAGTATGTATGTTATCTATATTTCCACTGAAAGGAACTGAGGAAACTGTTATTCCTTTAATCCTGGTTTACTGAAACAAGTGTAGCCATTAACCAAACAATCAATTTGGATATTTCCATCTGGAGGGCAGGGAGACCCAAAATAAGTGGGTCACAGTCTATGCCCTTTCTTTGTATGGATATGTTGAGCCCACAGCTCTTCCTCTTGTGGAAGATTTCTCGTAGAAATATGGCCCATGACATGACTTCGCCCATACGTCCGGCTCAGTGTGCTATCACACCACATGCTTGTGAACTATACTATTATAGGCAAAAATCCTGTGGGAAAACCTTTGCCATCCAATGTTAAAGAAAATTATCCAAACCAATAATTATAGTTTTATTTCTTAATATTGATGGATCTTCTAAAAATAGTTCAGGGGAAAACCTAATGTAATCATGCTCACGTTTGCCAAACTTTATCTAAATATCAAATTTTTTGCTTACACATTTCATTTTTGCATTTGTCAATTAGTTGCATCAGACACAATCTCACTCTACTGTGTTACTCTCTGTGGCTCCTCTGTCTGCTGGAAGAAAACCAAACACTTCCACGATTTCAGTAAGCCAGGAAACCCTAGCTGATTTGAAAAAGGAAACCGAAAGTGCTGATTTCTCACAAGTGTTCTCACCATGCCAACCTCAACCTATTCCGGTTCAGCTGCAACAGCTGCCCAACGTTTCTAGCAATTTTTCAAACTTTTCTACAGACACGTGTCTTTGCCAAGACCCTACATGTTTCCATGTGCTTTTTTTTCCAAGCAAGCCTCTTCAGCCCAACCTCCTTGAAAATGTATCGATTTGCATTTACTGGGTCTTTTGATACCGTTAACAAATTATTTTAAAATGAATGTATTTATAGCCAGAAGGATCTGTTTATTTCATGACTAACCTGTAAAAAAGAAGGCTTGCTCTCTCATGGAATGCCAACAATTAAGGATCCCATGCCTACAGTATATAACAACGTTATATATAAGACATAGATGTTTTGCTGATGATATCTTGTGTCTGCTGAAGCATTGACATGTATTGGAGAAGAGAGAGTGTTTGTCCAGTTGTCCTATTTTCACAGAATGTGAGGTATCATGACCACAGCCTCCATAAAGGGACATGGCATCAGATTGAATTTCAGTGCATAGACAGAATGGATGTTCTTCAACACTTAGGTGGACAGGATGCAAAGCTGCTAATAGGCAACATGCTATGTCGGAGGTGAGAGGATGTCTGGGTTTCCAGATGGGTTGGGATGACGGAGCAACACTGGGAATCAGTATTGTCACGCCCTCTACAGCCTGAGGGCACTCCTACTCTGTCCTGTCTCTTGTTTCCGGTTCTTTGCTGTCCTTCCGGTGTCTCTCTCTCTGGGGCTATATATTTCCGGGTCTTTCATTTGCCTTCGCTCAGCATTGACGTTCGAATGTCCTGAAACCTGCCTAGCACCAGGTCGCCCCACGTCCGCTACCTGAGGGCATAGGTTTCTATTCGGCATTTCCTGAACAGCTGAGCCCGGGCTAACCCCCGTCTTGCCGCTACACATAATGTCTCTTATGCTCTCCCACCATCCTACGGTTTGTCCTTTCCGACATCCGTGACAAGTACTGTATATAGCAAGTATTGCAAGTACTACAAACTGTATTGTGTTTCCTGAAGCGCAAGTCCGGTCTAAAGGATTGGTCAACACTGAATAAGGTTACACTGACAATACTGTCCTTCAGAATTTGGCAGTCCCAGTTCAGTAGTCTTGTTGAGTGAATTTTCGGTACCAGTTCCAAAACTTAGAGATGTTTTTCAATTGCAAGCACATATGAATTAGAACTGTTTTTTTAATCTGAGTTCTGTTGGTAATTATATGGTGTTCATGAATCATAGAATGCAAGGATGTATGAAGTAGACTCATGGTTTTAATGCCTTAATAGTTGGTGCTCCAGCAACAAAGGTCTTCTTCAGGAAGAACTCGGCAAGACAAACACAATCCTTAGACAGGCCTTCTAAGGAGGGAGGCATCAGAAGAGTTGTTAAAGTGAACAAGGAGAATCAAAAGGCCTCTTTTGAATTCCCTGAATAACAGACAGGGGGGTAGTGGTTTGAGACCAAAACTATGCGACCACAACATCCACAGCTGGAAAACCAGTAAGCCCAATTTCTTTCGTCCCTTTCAAACAAAGAAAAAGAAATCTTAGCACAAATGTCTTTCTGTCAATACTCAGATGTCCTTGGGCTGGAAGAGGAGATGGAGCACATCAGGAATGGGCTCATGTCAGAGACAGCACTATAGGACTTCAAAGACCTCCACACAGACCTCCCAAGAAAGGGCTAAGTGTTATTACAGTCCTTCTCCAAAGAAAGAGGTTGTGAAGCCTCCAGCACTGGTGTTCTAATAGAAGTATCAAAGCCTTCTGCTGTCTTGCAATCTCCTTAGTGATCTTATTAAGATGGAAAGCTACCATTGCAATAGATTCAGGTGAGTCACCCTCTGCTGTGATTCCAGTGGTCACATAGCTACAGGACTGGGGTCCAACTCTGACTGGGAAAATGTTGTGTGGTGTTGGCGATGCAAAGAGCAAAGAGCAGGCCCACAACTCTCCATAGGTGGGGGCATATTTGAGAGACCAGTGCAGGGTAATAATAATAATAATAATAAACTTTATTTTATATAGCGCCTTTAAAGGTGGCTTCTCAAAGCGCTTTACAGGATGACAATAACAATAAATAAGAAGACTACAACAATAAATAAGAAAATTTCACAAGACAGGACACAATTATAATTACAACAATACACCAATAACAATAGAGGAGACCGTGGAAGATGGTATTAAGAAGAGCAGAGGGGTGAAGAATGGAAGCAGTTAAGTAAAGGCTTTTCTGAAAAGGAGGGTTTTGAGTCTGGATTTGAAGGAGTTTAGAGAAGGTGACTCTCTAATATCCTTGGGCAAGGAGTTCCAGAGCTTGGGGGCATAGCAGGAGAAGGCCCTGTCGCCCATACAATGTAGACGGGCTTGGGGGACAGTAAGGAGGGCAGAATTTGAAGAGCGGAGGTTGCGAGGTGGGGAGTAGGGCGATAAAAGTTCAGACAGGTATTGAGGTGCCAAGCCATGTAAAGCCTTGTAGGTGAGCATGAGGATTTTAAAGTCTACGCGGAATTTGACCGGAAGCCAGTGCAAGGACTCCAGGATAGGAGTAATGTGAACACTTGCACTAGATCTGGTCAGGATTCTGGCTGCTGAATTTTGGACATACTGCAGCTTGTTCAGAGTAGATTTAGATACCCCAGGGAGCAGAGCATTGCAGTAGTCAATTCGAGAGAATACAAATATGTTGATCAGCTTTTCAGCCACAGTTAATGATAGCATAGGGCGTAGTCTTGCGATATTTCTAAGGTGAAAAAAAGATGTTTTGACAGTATGCTGTACATGTGGGTCGAATGTTAAGCCAGAATCGAATATAACCCCAAGGTTTTTCAATTTTGATTGGAGCTCAAGTACAGAGCCATCTACAGACAGGGTTACAGGACTGGCTTTACGAAGTTGATGGGGGGTACCAATAAGCATGACTTCAGTCTTGTCACAGTTAAGATGAAGGAAGTTTTGAGTCATCCAAATTTTTATGTCAGAGATGCAATTAGATAGAATAGAGACAGCCACATCAGTGTCGGGTTTGGTATGGATGTATATTTGAGTATCGTCAGCGTAAAAATGAAAGCTGAGGCCATGTGATCTTAAAAGCTGACCAAGTGGGAACATGTAAATGCTGAAGAGCAAGGGGCCCAGTATTGAGCCCTGAGGGACACCAGACTTGACAAGACCAATTTCAGACCTGTACCCATTGAGAGAGACAAAGTGACAGCGATCAGTGAGGTAAGACTTAAACCATTTGAGGGCAGTGTCAGAGACTCCAAACACAGTCTCGAGACGAGAAAGCAAGATGTTATGGTCAACAGTGTCAAAGGCAGCACTGAGATCAAGAAACCTATAAGGAGCTAACTTTGGTGTGAAGCTGGTGGCTGGCATGTTACGTGATGTGCCCTGTGCACACAATGTTGAAAAGTTGCACAATTAACATAATGAATTGACAGACAGACATGTTATTGTTATTAAGTATTTGTTGGGGTTTTTGGGAGTATATCAGTGGCCTGAATACTGAGGACAATAACATATATCAGACTGTCACAAAGAGCTGACAATATAAAATGCTCAAGCAGGTCTATGAGCAAGGGAGGAGTGGACACGACACAGAGGAAGGGTGTGCAGAGACATCAAATGTAGTGTACAGTAAGTGAAAAGCAGCAAACAGGCCAGACAATAGTGGTGATTGCAAATGGAAATAAGGCACACATACTTGACTTGACTCCCCTCCTTGTTCTTCTCCTTCGTGTTCTGTGTTGTCATTCTACAACTGTGGAAAGCCTAAAAGTAAAACAGCAGGAACTAGAAAAATCGCAGTGGAAACAGGCAGAGTACAAAGATAACACTCAATAGAGAAGTCTTCAGAAAAAAAGTACTGGAAGAAAGGAAGGTCTCTCAGTTTTAAACAATAACATGGAGAGGAAGAGTTGAAGCAATAGAACACACTATTAAAAGAAGTGAAGATAAGAAAAATAAGACAGTGGGAAATGAGGCTTGCTTGTATCTTAACAACTCAATGTAAAAAATGAACAATGAGAAAAAAATGTGTCTTTTAAATCCCTAGAATAACAGACACATGGGAAAGTGGCATTAGACCAAACTATAGTGGATGACTATGGGGATGAGACTGACTTACTCAGCTCAGCATTTACCAGCGTGAGAAAGAAAGAGACAGGCAGACATAGACTTTGGAGTTCTATATTCAAGTGAGTGGTGGTGAAGACAGGATGTCCCACTCCTTGCTGTTATAAGAACCTGGACTCAATTCCTGGGGTGATACAGTATCTGCATGGAGTTTATATGTTCTGGCCATGTTCTGCCGATGTGGATTTCCTCTGAGTTCACATAAACACTAAATGGTCTGTAGCACAGTAAGCCAGGGGTTGTCCTCATAGCACTAAATTGTTGTGGTCATCTTTTATGTCACAGTAACAAAACTTGAATATTTTGATTTTCTCTGAAGCAATCACTGTACATTCCCTAAAGGAATGTACTTTTCTACATTTCTAAGAACTATTGTTATTATTATTATTATTATTATTATTATTATTATTATTATTACAGTAGTTTCTAATGAATGAGAGAGAAACATGAATGTGTGTAAGTATTTGGCATGGCTTGGAATGGAACAAACCTGAGGCTGGATACGTTGCCCAATCCCCCCTCACTATTGTTAGGATTGAGCTAGGGAGCTGTTTCAAGAATGGAAATAGGGAGGTGGGGAGGATGCGATAGAGATACCTGAAAGGAATTCCCAAGTGTAAGATTCGGATCTAACCTTCTTCCTGAATTGCTATTTTAACATTTGTTATACAGTAATTCCACTTTTATTGTTTAAAGGAGAATGTAATATATTGTTTACAAATGACTTAAATTAATCTTTACTGCCTGAAAGGAATGAAAAGAGTTTTAGCTGCCATCAGTTGCTCCAGGTCAAACATCAGTTTTGCTGTAAATGTAAACATTGTTTTATCCCTCTGAAAAAAGCTTTTTCTAGCGCTTTTAAAAATGTTTCTAGGATCAGTAACCACATGCCTACCCCATTCCATCATTTCCCAGGACAAAAGGTCTATGTGCTTGTTCTGAGCAATTATTAATGAAACTACAAATATAGCTGAAGTACTTATTTTTGAGAAAGAAACTTAATGATCTTCAATTTCTGCAAAATGCAAAAACGGTGTGCTCCATAACATGCATTGAAGCCTTGAAGCCCAGTGATTACAGTGAGAGGCTGCCGTTTCGAAGGAAGTTGGTTTAAAGTGCTTGAAATTAAATGAGTTCGGAATTTTGATACATACTGTACCCATGTCTACAGGAATTCCCTTTCCTAAGTTAGCTCTGTAGACAAGGACAATGCTTTGACCATCAGGACAATACAATATCCATCCATCTGTTACCAGGAATACCTTGGAACCGAGGCAAAAGGGAGCCTGAATTGGGCATAAGGAAAGACTACACCGTGCACGGGGTGATAGTGCATCTCAGGGCAGACACACTACAAAGAAAGGGACATTAAAACAAATAAGAGACCCCAATTAATCTAGCCAACATCTCTGTAAAAAAATGGAAGGAAACTGGAGCCACCAGTGAAAAGCCACCTGGAGAACAAGGACTTTACACCAGGGCCTAAGAAAGAAAAAAGAAAAAAAGAAGTTAAGCTTCTCGTATAACTGTAAGGTTAAAGCACTCCTGCTTTAAAAGGTGGTTTTAATAATGTGAACTTAGGCACAGGACAGTGTAGTCATGGCTCCAGTATTTTGAATAATACCACTGCACCTTTACTTAAATGTTTCTTTTAAGCAAGTTAAGCAAGTTTTAAGTTTTAAGTGTCAATCATAGGTTTCTATGGCCCAAGAATGTATTGTACTTTCTCATGCTTATAACATGCAGTGTTTATGTTGCCTATCTTCTACTTCACATATGCTGCATAGTTCTAGCGTTAACAGGACAGACTGTTTTGAATTTTATATAAATATTGGTCCCCTTGACTCAGACAGTATTAATCAAGCATGTGTGTGTATATATATGTCCCATATGCAACACAAACATTTGAATACTTCCGCATGTGTCTGTAATACAGTGAAATGATTAAATTAAATCTCTGAAGCCAGGGAACTGATGTGCTTGATTTTGACACAATATGTGTAATTTCCAAACCTGTTCTCATTTTTTTGCAATTTTCCTGTATGCTGCAGCATCACAACTGTCGAGAAAAAAAAATATTGAACGTTCAAAGAGGCTTATCACTCCGTTTTAGAAATATTGCTATTGATTTAATATGTTATCATTATTCTTATTTGTTGGTTATTCATGATTTACCTTGATCCAATCAAGTGACTGTTATATAAGCATTCAATGCACTCATTAGAGAGAGAGCTGATTGGGCACAAGGTGAGGACTTAATTCTGGTGAAAATCAAGAAAGAAATCTACAGAACTGAAGCAATATGCCAAGCTTATCAAAAGAAAATTAGTGGAAAACTAGGTCATTCATACACTGGCTTAGTCAGCACACAGTGTTACTGTCTGATGTGTTCCCAGCCTTGCAGTTTTTATCCTGGCAGGATGTTACAGCCAAATCCAGTCTATCAACGATAGATCACAATCTCCATATCCACAATCATTGGATCATTGTGAGGGTGGCTAAATATTCGCTGCGTGCAGGCCAGAGCTGACCGATACTCAATGACTGAATAGATTGAGAGTGGGGTGACCTCAGGTGGACTCTCCAGCATTGGAGCCAAGTCTTCTTTAGTGATGAATCAATGTCATGTCTAGACAACCTGAAGGCAACCTGACTGCATGACATGACATTTGTCACCTGGTGTAAAAATGCTTTGCTTGATATATAGCTTGTATTGCTTTCAACATTGGCCATATACTGTATGTACACTGCTGGCCTGTAACCTTTACCAGTAACCATAACTTTTAAACCTCTATTGATCAACCCAGATAACGGAAAAAAAGTCTCAACAGAATAAAACACGTTTGCTCAATATAATACAGGTGTTCTTGTTACAAAAAACATATGTTTTTTTTTCTAAAATAATATTCACTGTAATGAAAAAAATACTTTGGGCAAAATCAAAAAATCATTATATTCATGGTACTGCATGCTAATCTTTAACATGAATTCAATTATTTGAAGGAATTCTGAAAGGGCAAAAAGGGTTTTAGGCAATATGCATGGAGAGCACCTTACTCATTACATCAATACCCTTCATCAGCCAATCTTCCTCATGAAAATGAACATACAGACTATGTTGCCCTCTTCTGGCCATGATTCCTGTGTATTGTGAGAAATATTTTGGCCCTAGGCATTGCCTGGAGGAAATCCAAAATAAAAAAAAAGATTAACCTTTTTTTTTTAATTTAACTTTTGTGTTTCATTTCAGAAACCAAATTCATATACTGTAAGATGTTATTGTTTCAGGTATGAAATGCATTCATCTAGTTTATTCAAAAAGAGATCTGTGTTTCTATGTGCCTTTCACAAGGCACATTATGGTCAGTTTTAGGAATTTGCATAATTTCCTCCTACAATGATGGACAAGACATTTTGCTATATGGGGAGGGATATTTCTCACACCTTAAGAAAGATGCTATAACCAGTATACCAATTGTGTCCCATCTATCATCTTGGATTGCATACTGTATAAGTGTATATCTTCTGTTATCATAATTTGTCTTCAGGAAATATTATCTTGCTATTAGCTTAATATAGAGAAGTGGTCTGTGATTCTAGTGTGTTCTCAAGCAAACTATTGTTGACTTCATCTTTCATTCCCATCACCTGTGCCAGTGCCTCATGGCACAACACACCACCAAATAAAGGAAAGAGTTCCAGAATGGAGGTCTCATAAAGAAAAAGAGATCAACTGAGAATGCAGTGTGAATTTAGACAAAATCAAAGTCACATAGAAATAAGGAGAATGGAAAAAACACATGGACCCCTACATTACACAGACATTATACAAGGAGTATGGAACAAGTTAGCTAGCTGTGTTGTTAATGCCGATACCCTTTTTCTTTTAAGAAATGACTGGATTGGATCCTCATCTCATCAGAAGAATGGAATATCAAGAGTATATCCAGCGCTTTAGCCTGTTTCGTAGTTAATTAATCAGGATGAAGAGGACATTCAGCATAATTAATATGAACTATTAACTACCAAACAGGCTAAATGTGCTGAGCATCTTCCTCTCATTTGTAGACTTCCTTACATTCTTATAATACACAGACACCCTGAGATTTAACATAAACATTAGATGGAGTAACAGTAAGTGTACTCTCAAAGCTTTGCTTGCGACATCATTTCATTGTTCTTGGATATGTTTCTGATGAGAAAAGGTGTGTTTGGAGTAGTAGATAAACACTAGGACATGAACTAGGGGCACAGATCACAGAGATATTCCTCCATTAAGTCTGTAGAGCAAATGGAAGGACAAAACCTTCATTTTGATGTGATTGTTATTTCCATGCATGTCTGCTCAACTTGACTTTCTATTAGCTACCATAATTAATAATTATCTATTAATTAAAATTAAAAAATGATAATAAGCAACCCTTTCTCTTTCAATGGGAGATAATGTTTAATAATGCTTAATAATGCTTGCATGTCCAACTCAATGGACATTTTTTTAATTGTAATCTAAAATATAACTGTGAGTAATATGTTACAGAATATGTGCAATATGCATATGTGAAAAAATCAAAATATGGCAGCATGATGTTTTGGGGCTATTGACTTTGAATGTGTGCATCTCAATTAAAAAACTCTGAAAAGTTCAGAAAGCCCAGAATTAAACCAGACTTTGTATATTTCCAAGTTTGAAAACTGTGGGCTTTTTTGTAGGCTCTGTGTAAGGAGCCCTTGCTTGACAGTTGCATGGTAATAAACAAAAGGCTCTAAGAACTACTGCCTTTAAAAAAAACTCAAAAACACAAGCTAGTTCATTCTAACATTTTTTAAGCTAAGGCACAACATTGAACTAACACAGAATCCCTCAATTTACTTAATAAAGATATTGCCAGGTCAGGGAAGAGCTATGAAAGTTAAGGTGAAAGTTAAGGGGGATAAAAAGCATGAAACTGTTCACTATTGCCATGCACACATCCAATGTTATGAGAATATTCTTAAAACATTTCTCCTATAATCCTAATAATATCATGCAACTCTTCCTAGCATTTGTGTGTCTGTGTTCTAGATCTAGTTCAATTCCAGGATTTTTCCAAACATGGATTAATGTGCATAATGAAGGACATCAATGAGACCAATGGTACATGTCCTGTCATTCAGACCCCCTAGAGGACCAAGAGATAAAGTCAGAGTGATCACAGAGTATGAACACATAAGGGGTAGGAAGGCTTCCCTTTGCATGGATAGGCTTCGGATCCCCCAAGACGCTGAATTGGATCAGTTAGAAAATGAATGGATAGATGTTAGGGAGGTATTGTTATAAAAATAACTGCATTAAAACATCAGGGGTCGAGGAGCCTGTTTTGATATTCATATTTTAAGAAGATAACATTCCAGGATATAAATTCACTGAAGTCAAACATTCTATAGAAAAAAGTAAAAGTACCAATTTATATCAGAATCAAATTAGAAAATGTCTTTATTTCACAGTCACATTCAGTAATAAACATAGACAACTAAGTATTTATCAACTTATAATAAATCATCTTCAGAAAATCATCTTCAGAGTTCAGAACTAGTTCTCTGGAGCAGATGAAACCTGTAGGAAAATGGAAATGCAGCAGAGGTTTTGAAGAATACGTTTGATGATAATCCCAAGTGTATTAATGGCCATGAAACAAGTCCCTGTCTCATTCCAGACTAAGATGAATTGTAAACTGGGATGGAAAGGTAGAGAAATACACACCCTTGCACATAATCAATTTAAGAGTGCTTATTTAAACTAGAAACAAATCAGACATATCCTTTAATGATTAAGCACTTTACAATTTACTTCTGCTGGTGGATTAACAAAAGGAACAGACTCATCTCTCAGGTATGTAAATAAAGACAACTGACCTCCTCAGGAGCTGATGCAATTCTAAGTCAATAAACACCTCCTCTCCTTGCTTTGAATCGTGCATGTCTTATGTAGTTGATTATTACTTATTCATTTCTAATCATATTGCTTAAAAAGGTAATTATACTTTATTAGTTTGAAGAGATGTGTTGGTTTGGAATTGGCCTCAAATGAAATGAGCTGTAAAAAAGATTTTAAAGCCTTCATTAACAGCATGAAGACAGAGGGAAAAAAAAACAATATTATCCATACTAACCTTCGGGCAATGTCTTTGACTACTTTTATAATTGCAGTCCCTGAAGTGATGGCATCAACCACTGTGTAGAGGGTTGTGATGGTGAGATTGTGAAACAGGGTGTAAGGTTAAGAAATATAATGATTTCTAAGACTAAAAACTTTAATTAATACAATTTTTAAAAATGTTCCTTTTGATTAAAAAGGTTAATCAGTAATAAATGTCAACATTGAAGGCTGTTTTTTTTCCGTTTAGAATTGTTTTAAACGCTATATTATTTAATAGGATGTATTTGTAATGAAGGGCTATTAAGCTGTAATAGAACAACTTTCTCTAACTTCCAGCTGATGCTTGGAGGAGTTTGTGACTTCTCTGAGTGTATTTGCTTGCACTGATGTAGGCTTTATATGTGCACATTTATATGGCACAGTGGTTAGCTTTGCTGCCTCAGAGTACTGTTGCCCTGGGTTCAATTCTGGTCCTGGGGTACTCTCTGTGTGGAGTTCATATGCTCTCCCTTTGTTTGTGTGAGTTTACTCCAGGTACTATGATTTCCCTGCTATGCTGTCCCTTGACACTGAATTGGATACAAACTAGATGGATGGATTATCTTTCACTTCACACTTCATCAACTCCTTGCAAGTGTGTCTCCTCGTATCCACAGAGAAGCTGAAGTTCCATAAATAGTATCATTATTTCCTGTAAGATGTCCCTTCATACACAGTGTTACCACGTTTTCTCAAATTAAACATATTGTGGAAAAATATCTGTGCTTTGTGCAATTTACAAGCTGTTCCAGGAGATAACTGGAATGCAGTTCCACGGAGAAATCGTCAACACCATGATGTAATAGTATTACACCCCTAGAATCCACATGCTGATAACAGAGTGTAACACAGCACAAAACCATATACAGAAATAAGTTCTGGGTCAGGATTTATAAACCTAAAAACAGATCAAGGCTCTAACATGCAGTATATCTGTAGAGTTGTATATAGATAAGAAGCTTAATAGCAAAACAAAAGTGCCATCAGAATTTTTTCAGCGTTCTGGTTGGAATGATTTGATAAACGGAGCCTTCAGAAAGCAAATATGATAAGAAAGTATATGATGAAAGCAAATGATAAGAAGTGGAAAAGGTTTTAAATGGCATCAATTAATAAAAGCAGATATTCAGAGAAATGGAATGTCCTCGAAACGTGATATACTGTGTAATTAAGAATCTTCTGTCATGTCTCTTGTGATAAAGGCTACAGTGAGGGTCATTAGATCTAAGATAAATTGCAAATTATCTTCTATTTACAATATAGATTAAGCATTCTTTGGTTGCAGCTGCAGAGTTATTGCTTTCCAACCTCCATTAAGTTGAAAGTTACTGCTTTGTTCTTATGACTCTGTTTTTTAAATAAGTTTTAAATTATAAAGTAATTATTATAAAGTAATCTCCTAGAGCTAATTACACAATGAAACTACTCAGTGGTCCAGGGCTGTTGTTTTCTGCCAACTAGAAGAGCCTTTCTACTACAATAAAGTCAACAAGCTTTAAGAATGCTTCATAAAAGAATGGTCAACAAGGAACTAGGAAACTGTAGTGAAAGAAACTTGGTCTAATTACAAGTATTTAATCCAGCTGTCATAATAGACTATAATTAATACATTGTTTATATAGTTTAATATTAAGGAACAGTACTTTCTGGAGCATCTGTATTTTTTAAATTCAAAACAACTGCTTTAAAACCTAAGGCTGTTTGGACTCCCAATATTTGTTTGGAAGTGGGCATTTGAGCCTTATTGTTTATTCAAAAACAATTAAGCTTTTTGGTGTTTCAGTTATTTAATCTCCCATTACAATGGCCTCACTGACAGGCTTTCCAGCTCTGTCAAGCTGGCCTGCTGCCTACATGCTCTCCCATGAGTCTCTGACAAAAGTCAGGGACCTGGCGGTAAAATACATTGATATCTCCAAGTGATTTAATAACATACCCCCCGCCCCCCCCCCCCACCCCCCCCCAACTCCAACACACACATTTTCCTTCGTTTCAAACTTGACTATCTGTTCTATATCTGTCTCTTTACAGTGGTGATTTCTCTTCATAAGCTCCCCTGTGCGTCTTTTTGTTTAATTTTAGAGCTCTTCGAATATTTTTTTTGCCTCTTCAGAATGTATAAGCTTCCTGTAAACACTGGAATTCTGAAGCTCTTTGTATTGAGTGCTTCATCTGTAGTTTGTCAGCTTCATGGAACCTGAAACCTGAATGTTCTATAAAACTCAAATTCTTCTGTTCTTTTGCTATAGGTCCTGGTGGACCACGGCTTACTGGAAAGAGTTAGGGAAAAGACTTTGGAGTTAAATTCTACGGTCTCGCATTAATAATAAAGTTAAAGTTTTAATTTTACTTCAAACATACATTGACAAACCTCTGTCAGACCTGCCTGTCATGACCACTGTCTTGTTTTCATTTAATAGCAGGATGACTATAATAAATACATTTCAGGATGTATTTTGTGAAGTAGAGATTGATTTATTTTGAATTCATCACATAATGAATGAACTCTCTGCTCTCTGCTGCTGTCTACAATGTTAAGTATGAAAAAAGTGAGAAAAATGGAAATATGTCCAGGTAGGGTTTTCAAAATCATTTTAACTTTCTTACTCTCAGTTTAACTTAGCTACGTCTCCCCTAGAGGTTTAAGTGGGGAAAATGGGGAGCTTTATTTAATTGTACGAAGATTTGAGCAATCTTCAAGTCTGAAGAAGAAGTTGTGAATTAGCGCGAACAGAAATGAGAGCATGGCATTTAGCATTCCAGTCTGAGTGAAAATTTAAATATCTTATTTTTCCTTATATGAATCCACCAATAACATCCCTCATTTCTTTAGCATCAGCCGATTTATTAGTTTTAAGCTATCCTAGCCCCTGTATAATCTCTGTCTTGTACCGTATTCCAAGTATGTGCATTACCTTGAATAGCTACTGCTTCAATTTGACAGTTAATCATTTGAGAGGAACTTTAGAAAAACTTTTCTAAAAATCAAAATCTACTATATTATATTGTAACAGATTCAGGTCCTACAGCTTGTGCCCTTGCTGCTCCTCCCCAGTTCATCTCTCCACCACATGGGCTTGAACCCGGGTCTCCGGCGTCACTCAACAGGGGTTTTGCCAGCTGAGCTGAAGAAGACCTTCCTCAGGCCAGGTGGCCAAGATCCCTGTTATGCACAGGGGCGTATTCGTTACACTCTCCCCTGCTCAATTCGCCATCCTCAGCGAAGGGCAATCCCATCCTACTGCTAACACCAATGTAACAGATTTTGGTTCTCAGGCATGTGCCCTCACCACTCCCACCCCAGTTCGTCCCTCCATTACATGGGTGTGAACCTGGGTCTCCAGCATCACTCAAGATGGGTCTTGCTGGCTGAGCTAAAGAAGACCTTCCTCAGCCCAGGGACCAAATTCCTTGTTATGTGCAGGGGCGTATTCATTACAATATAATCTATTTGTAGCCATTGCTGCTGTTGCCTGTTCGAAGATCTCAAAGTGCTAACATGTTTGTTAAGCAAGTCCTACTAATTCAAAATCCTTGTTGACTATATCTTAGAATCGTATTGTGTTCCTTTTTTCCCAGACGTGTCTTCTTTGCTGGTCCTTAAATTGCAGTCTGTGATTTTCCCCTTATTTTTTCTGCCAGAGGTTTTCAATGTGAAATGGTTCTTGTGATTAAGAGAGTGTTGATCATTTCAAAGAGAAAATGTGTTTTGATTATAGTCGTGGACTAGTCTAGCTCTCTGCCCCATTCAGAATTCGTCCAAAATATTTTTTCATAGCCTCCACCCCTGGCTCAGCTAAGGCACTTATTTCAGTCTTATCTGATCCCATACTCTGAACAATTTCGTTTCATCAAGAGATCTTTATTTGATATTTTATTTGGCTATCCCTGAACACAAATCCAAAATAAAAGTCCCAATTCACTGCAGAACTAAAGAACTAAAATTCCTGTGTTTTCAAAGAGGTATAGAAGATTGGGAAGCTGAGTGCTTTGTATGTAGATCTGGTCTTATATCTCTGTGGTAAAACAAAATATATTGTTATATAAAGCATACAGGTATATGTTAAACATATACACAAGTTATTTATGTCATATAACATGTTATATAAAATTAATACAATGCAATTAAATAGATACTGTTACACACACTCCTCTCCTCCCTCATCCTCTTTTATTGAATGCTCAAATAGAATAATCCTAATACTGATATGATGGTTTAGTTCCATTTACAGTATTGTTTCTATAACCTTACACATGATAAAAGTAAGATAACGTGGTTCATAATTTTTTCAGGTGGCGGGTATCTCTGGGAGTTTTGTTAATTGACTATGAAAAACAATTTGTTCCTTACATTTTGACTGAATACTTCAAGCCATGGAGGTCTATCTTAAGTGCTTCTAGTATCTGTAATATGTCTTCTTTGTCTATGTTAATATTATTTAATATAGAGTTTTGTCTTTCCTAAAACTGAGCCTATGTCTATTATTTCATTTATAAGCTGAGTGTATTATAATTTTACAATTTATGGTCTTTACCTATGAGATACTTCATCTTTTAATTTTGTTTTTTAATATTCTATTACTTCAAATATCTATGTTTGACCTTTCTATCTCTCTCTAAGATCCTTTTTAACCATGCTTACCACCCATAATACTTTTGTATTCTTGAGTGGATCTTGAGTGGATCTTGTTTTTGAACATGGTTTATAAACCTTTTTCTTTCACCTTATACTATTATTTATTGATTCACTTAATAATTTTATACTCCTTTCCTGACTTTGATTTATTGGTGAGGTTCTCATTTTAATGATTAATTGTTTCTTAAGCCTCTTCCTCTTCCATTCTGGTTTAAATATTTTAGAATTCCTTTGTGGATCCTTACCTTTAGCTGACTGGTTCCCTTCTTGTTCAGTCAATCATGTCCTCTTACTGTAGATAGCCTTTGCTGTTGAGGGATTTCCAGTGGCCTTCTTCTGAACATTGTGTTCTCAGCCATATGTTGTGCTGACAGTTTGTATTTGTTTGAACAGCTTGGTTTAGGTAAGATGCCAGAGAAAACATTTGATTTCAAGATTCAGTTGGAGTGTTTCAAGATTCACATTTGTCTCCGGCAATGATTATTCCTCTATTTTTGGGTGTAGCTTGGCATTATTGTTATTGATTGAAGGTGATGTGACTGGTATGTCTACAGTGCCTATGTTCAGGGTGTCCTGGACCTGCGGCCTTGACCATCCACCACAAGTTGAAGCAGTGTTGTGGGAGCTGTCTGGATAGACCTCTGTATTTTGTGTTCTTTAACAACCTAGGGCACTCTGTTGTCAACCTTGCTGCAGCCTAGAACAGACATGATGTTTAATGTTAGTCCTAAATCAAGACTAAACCAAAAAATAAATGGGTTACAGCAAAAATATTCTCATAGACACATCAAATAAATAAAATACAGTAAATAACAGTAAAGCAAACATCCTTTTTTGAAAACATAAACTTTTGTTATCTGTACTAGTGATATACACTATAATACAGTAATGAACAAAGAAATAAGTGCCAGACCTAACTACTGTATGCATTTGCATCAAAAGAATGTTGTTAAATTAAAAATGTAGGGGAAGAAAATGAACAAGTCACAGGTGTTCAATACATTAAACAGTTTAAGCATAATCTGTTGCCTCATGTACTTTATTTGCTTTTTTTCTTGCTTCTGTAGATTCCCCAATTACTGAGAGTCTTTTCCCATCGCATTCTTCTTTTTCCTGTGCCTCCAATGTCACAATTGTGTCTGACCTGTAAAATGTTACAGTAGTAAGATTCAATTTAATTGCCCATTTACTGTACATGCCCACTTCTGAATACTATCTAAATTACCTTATATTGACCTACAGTACATTTTTGTTGGCTTCTTCAAATAAATTCAGAAACAGGAACCATACTGACTATCCCCGATAATAACACGCTATTGAGCAGATGTAAGTCTAAAATTACCAATAAAATACTTTACCATATACGCTCTTTAAGATCATAGGTCTACAATTAGTGGTGTCAGTCCATTCCCTTCTTATATGCTGTATATTGGTATTATTTTAGCTGCATTTATATTAGTAGGAGGGTGTCTGTGTGTGCAGCTCTCTCGTGCATCAGGATTGCGGTGTGGCCCAAGCCCTGCTGTCAGTGACATTTCTATTGTTCCACAGGTGACAGCAGAGGGCAACAGTGAGGTGAGAGCAGTCCGGATGGCAGGCAGCTGGGGTCTTGCCTGCCCTGGATGCTCACTCTAGGAGCCCAACGGGCCACAGTTCACCTGCAGACAGTGCACAGGTGAGAGGCAACTTTATCATCATGGGTTGCAGTTTTAAATGAAACTTATACAAACAACATATTTCAGTTTTTCATTTTTAAAGAATATTTTCTAACATAAAACAAGTCAAATTAAAATAATTAATTTTGAATTTCAGTGCTTAGAAATAAAAATATCACAGATAACTAAATTTCAATGTAGGGTTTATAATTCAGTAAAATGAGAAAGAATTGGGCAAGGGCCTGAATACTTTTCCAAGGCACTGTATGTAAAAACATAAGGACTTTCAACAGAAACACTTTCGCTTTTGTAGAAGCCTTCAACTTCATTTCACTCGCTCTTCTTGTTCAAGTGACCCTAGTGAACTGCAGACTGCGGTGAAAGCATAAATTCTTTGTACAGTATATGTGAAGAGTGTTTTCAGCTAGAAAACACACAAGAAATATTACTTTCTGGCATTCTATATACTTTATAGTTTGTTCCAGTTTTTCTTTCATTGCTTTGTTTTCTCTGCAACAATAATGCAATACATGTGACCAGGGGACAAATCTGGTTAAATAAAGGGCTGAAAATATCTCTTATATTCACTAAAAGTAAAAGAATATTAGACACAGAAGGTGACATTTAAAGCTTTATATACGAACACAACCTTATTTGTACATAAAGAATACAATGGTGTTTGCTTTTTATCTAAATTACACAAATAAAATTAAATAGCATTTAAATACCATTTATTTTGCATTTAAAATGAGAACGGGGTAATTACAGAAGACCTTGTTACTTTCTTGATTGTTTTTAATCTTTTTTTGATTGTCTTTAATCTGCTCACTTAAGCTAACAAGCCTTGTTACATGACACCTTTTTGCCAAAGGCTTCACTGGCATATGCTTTGTCAATAAAAATATTATTTTACTTTTTAGTGCTATCTTTTGTTACAAAAATGACATTTTATAAAGAACTGGATTTTAATGTTACCAACGCCAAGTACATGTCCATTCTATTATAAAAATTGACCCAGCATAGCAAAGTACAAGAAGAAATAAAACAATTGGCTTTAAATTAGACATTTGTATGTGCAATGATGACTTGTGTGTTTTCTTTCAAAACATCCATATTTTACAATTACATATTTTAAAGCCACGATCAGGCAATGATGCCTGTACCTGCCTGTACTGCAATTACTGGGGAGACTGGGATTAAAAATGAAGAGAGAGCCCACAGTATATGTTGTTTAATTGCATTGTATTAAAAAAAACCTCCAGCCTGTGCTCAGCTGAGACTCTCTAAGACATCAGAACAGCTGTTAAAATAGTGAGTTCATAGAATCTCAGATTCAAATGCAATCCATATTGCAATTCAATAAAGTTCAAGTTTTTTGTTGAAGTTCAAGATATTGGTCAAGTGTCTTTTGTTTCTTTCCTTTATCTTTATCATTTCCTTTCATGGAATGAACCTTTACATGTTCCAAAAACAATTAATAGCACAGGTTGGATAATACAATGATCCATGCAAAGATATGTACTGTAAGTTATCCTAAAAGTGGATGAAGGGGCTGATGTGTAGGATATATTTGTCTGAGTGGTTGATTTTGCCTCCTCTTACACTTCACTGCAGCAGCTGTGTTCTCAATAGGATTATGGTACAAGCAGGGGAATAGCTCAAGGGCATGTGTTCCTTCATTGGTCCCATGGGATTGTTTTAGGGTGCATGTTGGCAGCCTCAGTAGAATGTAAGAGATTAGGAAAGGATGATGATGAGAACAAGCCCGTCAGCCCATCAGCTTGTCATTTTCCCACATAACCATCACAGTATCAAGCCTAGACTTGAAAATTCCCAGCGTCTCGGCCTTCTTCTACATCTACGGTTGTGCATTCCACACATAAATGCCTTTCTATGTAAAAAAGAATTTTTTAATATTGGTGTGAATCTGCTTTTCAGACGTTTCCACTTATATCCCCATATTTTGCTCAGTCTGGGAACTGCTTTATTCATTTTTAAAGTATTTGAAGATCTACATTAGACTCCTTCTCAGATTGCTTGTACTGACACTACAATGATTAAATTCTTTCTGCCTCTTTTTATAACTCATTTTACCTTATACTGTACCTCCTTTAACTCTAGAATGGGTCTTATTGGTGTTTTTTGGACTTTTCCCAGTTGTCTTTTGTAAAGTGGTGACTAGAACTCTATGCAGCACTCAAACCATGGTCTAATTAATGCATTGCATATTTTCAACATAAACACACCTGACAAACATATTCGTTAAATTAGTTTTATTTAAAATACAGGAAACTCTACCATGGAGACATAACATACAATATATCAACAAATGTTGCCGCCAATGCGTTGGCATTAAGAAACTGTGAAAAATATCCTCATTCCATACAGATGAACAAATTATTGTCATTAGAACTTTTTTTGTTTGTGCTTCAGCATGAACATTCCATACTGTAAACGTTCATTTTGTGTCCCAGTGCAAACCATTGCCAAATTACTTCTTTTTTTTTCTTGCATTAATTTATGGCCACATGACCGGAACGCCATTGCACTTAGGCAGCCAGAAGATGTAAATATGGTATTTAAGGGATGTGTCTTATGTGTGAACTGCCATTGCTAGCTAGCAAGCTAGCCCAAATCAGCAAGTTTCTTCATGTTCCCCTAGATAGGGGATTAACAAATCTTCCAGGCTACATTTCATTGCTTCAGGCTCTTACTCCCAGGGTAGTTTTACCTACATTAGTGACTTTCATAAAGTCACTAACTAGAAACTTGTTTTGACCACAGTGTGGGGTCTGAAAATAACCTCCACCTTTATCCTCATTTTCCTAAAATAAATTGCCACATTTGTATGTGTCCTTTCTGCGTGATTTCAATACATTTCATAGTACTACTGATCTGACTTTGAGTAGCCATTTAATTTATGCTTTTGATCGACAGCTCTATCTCTTACAATGCACTGCCTCACACAAGAGTGTGTTTCTCACAGGGGGAAACAATAGAGATGAGTCTAGGATTTCTGTAATTATCAGCCTTAATCCTACAGAGTGACATTTTCTGTTGAAAACTTCAACACTGTAGATGTCGACTCTCAAATCTGTAGTATTAAAGGTTATTTAACTGATGAACCTCCTCAGTAACATGGTATTACCCCTAAAATATCATTTACAATGTTTCACATCAAAGTAACAGACTTAGACATAATATGAGAGCTTGAAAGTTTAGTCAATAATCTGATATGAATATGATATGAAATGATAGCAACCGATCCATACTGAATGCATTAGTTCAGTGGTATGGCCATTAGAGGATAATTATTAGTTATCAGTGGGGAGGAGAACAGACTAATGAAGCTACTTCATAGATGGGGATTATTAGGAGGCCATGATTGGTAAAAGCCATTTGGAAATTTTGGCAAGGAGACTAGGGTAAAACCCCTACTCTTTTTGAGAAACTTTTAAGAACCATGGAGAGTCAGGGCCTCAAAACAGATTTCTCTTCTTTAAAACAATTACACACTGCAAAAGTAAGCAGTAAAAAAGCTAGTGTTTACAGGATTATTAATATTAATACTGTAAGTAAAAATTACATGACTTTCCTTTTCCAATGTGATCATTTTCCTTTTAACAGAGCTTATCACGTGATGTCCTTTGCCATATTTTCTTTTGAAACCTATTTGCTAGTGCCATGCCATTCACAACCATCTGTAATGTATGAAACACCTAAATGATCTTCTTGCCTGTGTTGGCAGGACGGGTGCCCATGAGGTCGTCGACGCTGGTCCTGCTTTTTCTGATCAGCGTCCAGGCTGTGGCGAACATGGGAGGGGATGCCCATGCCGGGGATACAACTCAGCACAATGCCAAGCAATCAGAGATGCAACAGGAGCCGAGCGCCTTCTCCTCCAGCCAGCACCGCAACCCCAACATCCCAGACTCTATCACCACAGTGGACCCTAAACTCTTCAGCAAACGCCATTACCGATCATCCAGGGTGCTTTTCAGTTACCTGCCACCAGATGAAGAAGTGGGAGAAGAGGACGTCGAGGCCAATGGGGTGCATGGGACACTCGAGGGACCTGGGTCAAGGGTCAGACGGCGTGCTAATCCTGACAGTCAGGCCCTGCGTCGTGGGGAGTACTCAGTGTGCAAGAGTATTAGCACTTGGGTGGGCAACAAGACAAAAGCCACGGATATCAAGGGGCAGGAAGTGAGTGTGTTAGCAGAGTTCAATATCAACAATGTGGTTAAGAAGCAGTACTTTTTCGAGACCACTTGTGCTGGCAATGACTCAGGTTCCTCAGGCTGCCTAGGTATCGACAGCCGCCGCTGGAACTCCTACTGCACCAACACCCACACCTTTGTGAGGGCACTGACTGTGGACAAGAAACTGGTGGCCTGGCGGTACATCCGCATCAACACAGCCTGCGTGTGCGTGCTCAGCCGGAAGTCCTGGAGACACTGACCCTGACTTGACTGCCTACTCCCACTGAGGCCTCCCCCTGCCTTCTCTCACCCCACCCAAACAGCGACAACAACCTTAACTCCAACAAACTGACCCTCCAACCCCCTCTCCGCCCTCAGCTGCTCCCTCTTCCACTCCCTGCCCTACCTCACTCTGTAAATTATTATGTTAAGTTGTTTTAAGTTATGAGGACTGCATGTTATATTTATAGTTTATATGGTCAAAAAAACAAAAAATTACCAAAACGAACAGAAAGGAGCTTTTTGTTGCTGTTGTTGTTGTTATTTATTAAACACTTCTATACATGCCTACCGTGCCCCTGTCTTTCCTCAAACAGCCGCAGAGCCCTTGACAGTTTGTCAGAAGGGTAATTCTTTGATATTCAGCCAACAAAAGGAATTAAACAGATTTGCTTTACCATGACTGATGACTTTAGAAGAGTCTGTGTGCCTTTATAGGTTGCCTGAATGTAATGGAAACCACAGTTACTACAATACAGAAGCAGTCGTAATGGTGGTCCTACCCAATGTGATGATCCTGTCACTGGGTAATTATGCACAGTTAACCAGAACTGGATTTTTCACCAATGCTTCCTGGCAGTTTTCATCGCTCGGTGATGTGCTGGTGTGTAGTTCACAGATGGTTCATAAGAGGTTTTTTTTTAAGTTGTAGCACTTCTGACAGTACATTTAGCCTCTCTTGATCTTGTTGCGTCATCAGCCTTGCATGCTGTTTGCACATGAACTATCATCAGCCCTGCGTGCTGTTTGCACAAACACACATCACGATTGCATATACCATTTCGCAAACACACATTCTGAACCACACATATGTTACCATTCTTCATGATATTGTCATGCACAGAAGGTAGCAAGGACTGTGAGAACAAGAAATGAAACAAGCTAGTCTATTATACCCCGCTCATCTCTTGTCAACAAGGATAATTGTCTTCCATGAACATGAAGGAAACTGATAAGACCGATATGAGATCTGCACATTCTGTGTTGTGTGCAGGATGAGCAGGAGGTACAGTATGTGGGGAGATATCAGATCACATACAGTACTGCTCAGTCTGGTCTTGGTGAGCTCTTTTCAACACTTTCGCTAGGCTTACTCGTACTGGCATCTTCAGGTCTCAAAAAGTTGGGCTCTTTTGTATTATTGTTCCTCCATCTGGTTTGATCAAGAGTTATAACATACCAGGAAATGCTCAATTTATTATCAAGGTTAAAAATGGGCACAACTGATAAAGAGTTAATTATATAATTTAATAAAATAAATGATTAAAAGAACAGAGAGAAGACAGAAACAACCTAAAAGCAGAAAGGCAAATGTTTCACCAAGTGTTTTTATGTGACAAGCAGCGGATTAGAACAGAGAAAGTGTTTTATGTCAACCTGTCCTGCACATATTTCAACGATGAGACAACGTCTGCGAGTGTTTTATTTGGTATGTCAGCTGTGGTCAGGCTATTCATACAGTATATGGTGAATATCTGACAGGTGTGCTCATTTCTGCTTTGACAAGAAGATCCTGTCATTGAATCTTTGAATCTGCCTGTAGCATTAGTTTTGCTCATAAGCAAAATACAATTATTATTACAAGTAAAAATGATTTCATGGTTCATTTAACTTACCATTAGATAGGGAACATATTAGGATAAATACATGATCCACACTTCCCTTGATGTGCAGACCAGAACATTGAGCTCCAAGGTGACTTGTGAAAGACACCAGAAATCCATATTTTAAGATTTGCTTACCATGTCAGGGAACTTGTTAGAGCAGTGAAGAAGGCTCTAAGCCGATAGTTCTCCATTTCACCTCTCCTGGCCAAGATTATACTGACCTTTCTTTTTAAAAATCCTTTTACAGGGATTTCAGGATTCCTATTCAAGAAAATCAACTAAAACAGAGACCAATAATATCCTGAAATATGGATCATATTCCCTCCTTCTCTCAACAACTGACTGGTTTCTTTTTTAAAATCCTCTCCATTTTCATTTTCAGATTTTAGCTTTTCACACCTCTATCCCTGATCCCTGATCCCTCTGCCTGTCTGCCTGTGCTTGCTACAGTATTTCTCGCCTGCTCTGCCCTTTACTCACCTGTATTGGAACTTATCTCCATCTTAGACTCTCTCTCTCACACCTGAAATAGGCTCAGCAACCGAAACATAGTGTTTCTCCTTTCTTTGATTTGGCATGGAATTAACTTTTACTTGTTCCAATGTGGTCAAATGTGCATAGTATGGTACAAATTTGACTTCTGACATTGAGAAATGTGTAAAAAAAATCTTCAACTAATTAATAGTAACATGTTTTCCAAGGTATTTCTACAGCACATCTCAAAAGAACTTAGAAAATATCAAATGTTAAAGATGCAGTATGTTTAAAAATGAAAGACATGACACATTGAGATTTTATAAGGTTTAGAGTATAGAGCTTTCTCTTAAACCTGGTTATGATAGCTTTAAGGTATGAACCTGGTATTTAAAGGAGAAAAAAGGGACACTTATTTGCGCAATTTAGACAGCTACCACTTGTTTCACTCATTCCTTAGATTCCTTCTAATATAAGGCATAACACAACACCCTTCCAGCAGAGGTATGAATTGAAATGTTTCATTTTACACAGTTAAGTGAAAAAGGTTAATAGGGCCTTTATGGTGGTTAGGTTTAATCAGGATTCTTTGAAAGGAGAAGGATGGGCACCAGTGATTCGTAACACACTGCAACATGTTGTCAAAGAGTGTTCTCACCTGAAAATCCATGTGCAGTTATCAGGGTAAAACAAACATGAACGTCCTTCCTGAGAACTACTGTAAACATAAATACAGTATGCAAACACACAGTAGTAAGTCTGTATACAATTGAGAACTCTGGCTATACATATTCTTCAAAATACTTAAATATTAAATTAAAAAAAATACTTCTAATCCCTCCTTCCTAATTAGAATCATGTGCCTTAGTTTATCTTTATTATTTTTCAAAAGAACAATGTGTGATTGTTTAAAGAGTAAAAGGAGAAGAAAAGTCTAGAAAACACATTTGTAGCGGTAACCATGGAAAAGAGTCCTTGTGTTTTCACATGGTACCTAGTCCCTCTTTCTTCACCTGCCACCTCCTCCCATCTACTTCCCCAAAATTCAATGGAGCAGAGAAGAAAAAGATCAGGAAAGTGAGGCACAAAATATCTTGAGCTGCACTTGCAACTAAAAGTACCCTGTAAGGTCACTTCCATCTAAGGTGATGAAAAGCAATGCAAAATGCTGTAATGAAAATAATTCAAAGTCGAAAAAGGAGGTTTATGTGGGGAAAGATGGGAGAGGCTGGAAGAATACCCTGAGATCATGCCCCAGAGCATGCTAAAACAAAACAAATGAACTATTATTGCAATAATGAAAAATAATACTTAGAGTTCATACTTAAATCTCTATGATGCAATGTACAGTAGCTATGTAATGCTTTTGTTTAAGTCACTATTTTTTATCAAGATTGTGAGCAATCTGTTCTAATTTTGACCCCTGAGCATCAAGAGGCTGTCAGTGTGTTTGTACTGGGGTAGGCCGGCAATCAATAATAATCATAAAAATGGTCTAAAAGCACTATGCTCCTAGCTTCATCTTTGTTAGGGCAAGTATTTAACATTTTTCGGGAACCAGGATACTTGTTAAAACTTTCTCTTTGTTTCAGACTGTTTATTTATCCTGCTCTAAGCTTGAAGCTTTCCAAAGTTTGATCTTCACTCTGCTGACAGCTTACTGGCTTACTGTAACTTTGTTATTTCACTTCAGCTGCTTGTACATGCCTAAAACATGCTACAGTCTGTCTTGGTTTTGAAATACTTATTTGCAAGCTTACTTTGCTGATCAAAGTCTGCAGATTTAGGTCTGAAACACACTGACATGCTTTACACATGCTCTTAATAAAAGGGATTATGGAAACATTGTAAGAATACTTGGAGAAAATGTCCTAAGAGGCTCAATCACTGAGCTTAACAGTTGCACACACTGAACCCTATAGTCCAGACATCTTCAATTCAAGTTTGAGCTATGTTGTTACATGACTGGAAAAAGGACTTGCTGTGGTAACACACAACTGGGTGAGCACCTCTTTGCCAGGCACTAGTATAGACCACCCTGAAGGACATAAGCCTGTATGGTAGAGACATGCAGAATGATACTCTAACTGTTGCATGGACTTCTTCATTGACAGCCCAGTCAATAAAGATGTCCATGTACAGTATGATAGTCTAGGCAGGTGTGTCTAGCTGCTTCAAATCTCCACCTCCAGTGATTGACGCCTTGCACTACAGTGATGAAGTCAGGGGCCCTCACTTGCTGCCTTTCCTGAGGGCTAATTATGTTATAACATTTTACATCCTCATACTGCTCACGTAATCAAACTTTCTTGTGAGATCAGACTGTGGCAGGTATTCTATAGATATCCTGTTTGCTGGACTTGAGCTTCACTGAACATTTGTTGGATGAGCTAGGATGACATGTGGCATTATGGACTCAGAGACCAGTAAATATAGACCTATGCTTGTCCAGGCTCTAAGAGAGAAAAAAGACAATATTCCACAATGTAGTATCTGTAGCCTGATGCAAAGCATATCACAGATGTTCAGCTTGTATTGGTTCTCACAGTCGCTGCACATCCTTTCTAAACTGTGACTTTCACAGCAGACCGGCTGCTTATCAAATGCAATATGTTTATGACAAGTGTTAATTAGGATAAGGAATTTGCCTTATCTATTCAATCCAATGTCAGTACAATAAAAATAGATTTAGTCATTTTTTTAATTACACCTTTTTGAATTTGTTGCATTCCTAAATTATTAGTTATTTTGATGCTAAATATACTGTATACAGTATATTCTTAGACAAATTCCCTTGGGAAAGGGCTGTATAGATGTTTTTAAGATGGCAGCATTTTATATACTTCCCAGCTAAACATGGAGCATTTTGTCTCTATTTAAAATGAAAAAAATATATGATATTTTATTATCAGATGCTACATCTTAATAATAAATATAGCATTTTAATATTTATGTAAAACAGCAATTAACAAAATACAACTTAGCTATACGTAAGTTCTATTTTGTTTTTATGGGTGCTAAACAATTAAATCACTATCAAAATTATTGCATGGGAAATTAAGGTTGTTGAATATATGAATTAAAGATCTTAAGTAATTAAGTATGGTCTAATAAACCTAAGACTATAACAGCACTATTGTTTGGCTGTTAGTAGGGTATTCACACAGTAAAAGCAATCATTTTTGGGGGTCATCATTCACTCTATTGATAAATCCCTGCTAATAGACTTTGTATTAGAAAAGCAGTAATAGAGAACACACTATTCAGCCTTACTTAGTTATTGAACCGTATTTCCTGGGCAACATTTTTGTGTATTTCTTGGACGTTTGTTAAAAGCCTGGAATTTCCTGCAGATTTAGTTGGGATGTATCTGTCTAGAGCATAATTAGTTCCTTTTCTTTTTAGTATTGTCATGAGGCTAGAATCAGGAATATGCAGGAGGAGAAGCCTATTATTTTTAATTAGATTTCACAATTAAAAAAAGGACTGTGTTAGTTTGACAAAGGCATCAAAGGAGGTGGTATTCAAGGCAGAAACAAAGGATAAAGGAGCATGGAATTATTTTCTTTTTTCAAAGCTGTGTGGAAAAAAGTAGGGCAGCTCTTTTATGCCATGTGACAATGTGCTTCTGAATTCCCGGAGCGTACGTGTCAGTATGTAAGAGAATAAAAATTCCCAAAGGCAATTGAATGTGCTTGTTTCAACAGAACTTTAATTCTGCTAGCACAACAAGCTCCTAGATACAGTATCTACTGCCTGCCCTCAGAAGAGAACCCAATGGACAGGTCTGACATGCTCTTTCAAAATAAGGGACAGATAAGAGAACTACTGGTCCCATAAAGAGGGCAGTCTGATTCCCGTATTTGCAGTCCTGGACTGTAGTCTTAGACAATCTGCAAGAAATATCAATAAAGAAATAATTTGTGCTACATGAATATTCAGCTACAGCTGAATCTTGCTCATGTTAATAAGAATCAAGAGCTGTGAAAAAGCTCAATCAATCAAATTATATTGTATTAACCAATTCTTTTGATGATAGTAAACTATCAAAGGCATGCAAACCTTTAAACATTGTTATATCAGTCTATTTGATTTTTATATACTGTACATATTGTACTGTAGTGCTCAAGAAAATTATATAACTCCATATTTTGGACAAAATTCCATATTTGAACATGTTTTTAAATGCAGATTTAGCAGATATAAAATGCAGATGTGCATAAAAACTGAAGATGGATTTAACGTGTTATCTAAAAAGTAATATAATTATAGTTTTCATGCCTACTGTATATCCATTATAATCATAGGAGTAATAATTAACATACATGACAATAAGGAGAAAAGGGTAATTTGGTTGGTAGGAACAAATAGATCTCAGGGTATGATGTAGACATCTTCTTGAAGAATCACAGGAAATCTCAGAAACATGGCCGGATTGTTCATATTCAAGACACACAAAGCCCTGTGTGAAAAAAGTATAGATTTAAATTCTCCCAATGACAGCCAGCTGTACAAAGAATTCAAGTAATGTAATGCATATTGATGTTAAGTAACTTAAAAAAATTCTACTATAAGTGGTGTGCACAGCAAAGTCCAAAACAAAGTGTTAATAATTTGTGTAGTTGCATCTTGGTCAGAGTCATAAGTTGAATGGAGCAGCAGATGAATGAAGTATAAAAAACATAGGAAACAATAATTTTCAAGGTTTAAGACTTTTTAACACATAGAAAACTAAAAATGAGAAAGACAAGGTACTGATTGATTGAAGCCCTTATGTTAACTGCAGTTGTTTTTGCTGCAGTTAAAGGCTGCCCTCTTGTGCTCAGAATACACACTTATACACAGTCATAAATACACATAGTCATAACAAGTGTAGATTTCTTGACTGCACAGACTGCAATTCTGTTGATCCATGCAATTAGATTGTAAAGAGCAGTAAAGAGGAAAACAGGTTCATGATACATAACATAATCACATACTGTACATAATCATTATATCAAACAGTTCTAACGATATTAAAAACAATAGTTTAAGAATATTCTCATATTTTGCTTGGGTTTTGATGTTAGTTTGAGGAGTTTTATGCTTCTACTGGCACTGTCCAGGTTGTATTGTACGAGGCTTCTGTTAGAACTGATTATTGTCCATCCTTAATTTGAAACTGGATGTACAGTATTAATGTGTTTCCAGAATGTCAAAACATTGGCCAGAAACAGTCAGGAGTCAGGTCAGAGAAGCTAGAATATTACCAAATATGGCCCTCATGACTCAGACTCATGAAATACAGCTTTAGCACAAATACAGGTAAACAAGTAATGTATATAAACTGCAGAAACATTGTGTTATGTACAGTAGCTATTATGCTGTGGTAACTCCAATGTGTTGTAAAATGACAGGTTTGGAGGCATTTTTCAGGGTATTATATTCTGCAATTGAAGCCTGGAGAGTGCAAGCCAGTCAAACTGTCTCTGCTGTCTCTACAACAACTGCAGTAAAAAAAGACGAAGATTACCCATATTCCTGAGAGTTAATGTATCTCCTCTGCTTCAGGCTGCCCCTGTATCGATGGTGAGATTGTATGAGGGGAATTTTGTGAAATTAGGGACAGCTTTTTTGTTTTTGTGTTTTGTTTGCAAATAATATATGTATATTTTCTGATATATAAAAAATGAAGCATTACCAGCATTAAAACAGCTACTGGTTCCATTACTCATTTACTGCATTTTTAATTAACAAATGTCATATATTTTGAATAGTTACAGCCTAATTTAGAATGCTACATGATATAAACTAGATGTGTCACCTAAAAATCCCAGGCATCTTCTCAAAAGAACTTAAGATTAGTAATAATTAGACAACTTGTAGGGATAAGAGGCTTAGCTGTAATAGTTAAACTATTACATACTGTAACTAGTTCTGCCCCCTTTATTTCAGTGGTGTCATATGGACACTATGTGTGGCCCACTACCTTTCATGAAAAAACATAGATTCTTTCACAAAAGGCTGGTGATGTAATCGGAACAACACATTGCACACTGTTAATACTATTTTTCAGCGTAGGTCCCTTATGCTTCTACACACCTGCCACTATTTTGCGAGGTTTTGAACCCCTTCAAAATAAAAAAAAATGTTGATTAAAAATCAAGAACAGGCCATACACCCCCATTAGCCCATCATAATTTCTTTTGTAATTACATTTCAGTATCAGGCCTAGACATAAAAGTTGCCAGTGTCTCTGGTTGTACTGCCTGTCACTCTCTTTTCTGCATTAAATTCTCTATGTAAAAAAATGTTTTCTGGTGGATAATTAGCTTTTAACAAGGTTTGAATTATATTTGTGTGTCAGGGCTGTCTATGATTGAATTTAAAAAGTGGATGAAGAACAGAGAGGCATCAGAGCAGAACTGAAGTGTTATCTCTGTCTTGCGTGATTTCTTTGCAGAAAGACGTGAAGTGTTTAAGATCCCTATTTAAATGTAAAATAAGAATTTATTTTTGTTTTTGTCTGACTTCGTCTAACTTTAAACTATTGTTAATAAATACCGCTTTTTGTTCTTTTTAAACTTTTAAAATGACATTGCAAACCTAACAAAAAAAGGAAACAATTTGATCTAACCTGCCTAGAGGCAGCTACCCTGGACCCCTCTTACATCTGAGGTGTGAAGAAATGAAAACTTTGTCTACTGCGTCAGATGCAGCTGCACTTTTCAACAACTATTCCAAAACCCCCAAATTTGCATTCTATATATTTTTACCAGTAGCTTCCTTACTTAAATTCTGCTTACAGTATATATCGTCTTCTACAGGTGTTTTACCACTAAAATCTTACAACGGCAGAATTAGGAAGATATATTGTAAAGGCAAACGCCCATTATTAACTGCTTCATTATAAATGCAACTGACAAAAAACAATACTTTTAAAGCCTTGGATTTATCTTTGTTACCACCATTGTTGTGAGTCCAGTTTAAAGAATTGAGTCTCACATATCATTGTATGCAGTTTTGTCTAAGAGAGCAGAAGATCCCAAATAGGGATGATTGCATTTTACATGCTTGTAAATTGAATGCTAAAAAATGACACCTGATGTGATATGGGATAGAATTACAGATTTCCTGGGACAACTGTCTTAGAAAGAGAAATGTCCTTTAAAAACCAGAACAGGTGGAAACATTAGTGAATGCATTTGTCTGTGTCTGTATGCCAATATCTCTGTTAAGGTACACCAGACCAAAGTGCTATTTCTCAGCCAAACATATTAAGTCTACAATACAGCCTCAGACTGACTAAGACTAACATTAAAGAAAAAAAGTCTGGCTACTCATAACTAATAAGAAATTGGTGCAACCAGTGGACAACAAAGTTCTAAGTTCTTGGTTCTAACGAAGACACCAAACATCATCCATTCCCAAAGAATGAATAGACAAAAGTAGTGCATGGTAGCAAATAAACAACATAAGAAGAACATAAATTTCAAAGAGCTAAATTTTACTTAGTACTTCCATCTTAACACAGATTTTTTTGAAAATGTACAATTCCTGGAATTAGAAATAGTGATATAGTGTTGCATATGCACCAGTGCCATAGCACTGGCACAGGTTTGGTTTTTGAAATATTATCCTGAACCTCAACAGAAAGAGCTGTGCCTTGGGAGTTACAGAAGCAACTTAATTAGAGCATGTTCTCTAATGAGTGACTCACTCAGCACTACCGTGGCAAACTGAGGTCACAAGCATTTTCTTCATAATCAGATTGGGCTCCCATTATTTCTAGTAGAATGCTAACTACTATTGATGTTTGAGCAGTAAAATGCTTTTGCCATCTATATATTATGTTTCAGATAGGAAAACAAAAGCAATTTTCTGCATGCCCTATTTGTGTTTTTACAAGGTAAATATGATTTCCTTCATGTAGAGCACTCACCTTCGATTTGTAAACATGATTCTGTTGGTTGCATATGCATGATGTTCTTAGAAGCTTTAAGTATTCGTTTGAAAAACAAAAAATCAAGGATTGATTTTCAGACAACACATTGTTTTATTTTTCTTTCAACACTGAATCCAATTAGGAAATGACACAATGCAGGTAATGATGACTGTGAATATATTCTTCCAATAGAAGCAACGTTGAACTGCTAACCATATGACTGAGTTTTGTTAGGTTCCACAGAATGGAAATTAAAACCATAAATGTTAAATTTTGCATAGTCAGATACTACAATATTTGTTTTAACTGCATCCCTAAAAGCAGGATAAATGAATTCATTCTTAATTAATCCTACTAATAAACTATTAAAGTAAGTATGAATTCTAGGAAATATTTGAAACCATTCCTCTTACACATGTAGCTTTATATTTTCATGTTCAAAAAGTGAAACCCATCCATCCATTTTCAACCACTTTATCCAAAACAGGGTTGTGGAGGAGCCAGAGTCTATCCCAGCAAGCAACAGGTGCAAGGCGGGATACTCCCTGGATGAGACACCAGTCCATTGCATGACACACACAGACACAAATGCCAATTTTCCCAGAATCCAATTAACTACTCTTTAAAATATGGGAGGAAACCAGAGCACCTTAGGCAAAATTAGATGTACAGTAACTTAATTATAGAGAGATAACTGTAAACAGACTGGTACCGAGAGAACAACTCAGACAATGGCATGCACTACACTCCCACAAACAATTTCTTTAGTCACTTTTGTACCGTACACATTACATATTTCATTAATTGTATTACAATGAGTAGCCAGTCACAAACTGTTTTCCCTCCTACCATCCGGTAAATGGTACCAAAGCATTCAGTCCAAGTCCAACAGACTACGGAACAGCTTCTACCTCCAGGCAATAAGATTGCTAAATAGCCAACCTGCAGCTCCTTTAGCAAATCACCTGTAATGGCTACATGGACACACAGTTTTCACTGTATTCAGCATAACCAGACTACCTGTATATATTGCATACACCACGGAAACATAGCAGTTCTACTCATATTGAGTTTTATTCAATTACTATTACATCTATTATTATGTAACCTTATTTTCATAACCTCAATTTTGTGATTTTTGTGTTTTTGTGATTTTTATGATTTCTGTGATTGTTGTGATTTTCATGAACTCGCGGAACAGACATTTCATTGCCAGCAACTACTGTTGCATGCTGTATTGTTGTGCATTTGATAAATAAACTTTGATTTGATTTAATTTGAGAGAGAAAACATGATACAGGAGGTGTTTTTTCTTATGTGTACTGGATACCGAGTTTCCTGTCATCAAGACCAAAGTCTCCTGTTGAGACCAAGCATTTAATTTTTTTAAAGAAGCACCCCCTGTACAGCCACACAGCCCTTCCAGTCCCAGTGTCTCTGTATCACAAACTTTCTCACCTGGGCACAATGCCAATTTTTATATTGGAATTTATCTGTTTACCCCTACCAGTCTGCATCCATTATAGCCCTCACTGCTAATGGATCCATTAAATCCATTAAATATTTAAACTCCTCGGTGCAATGAAGACTGATCGATTGCGTTGTGAGAACTTCAGAACAAGAGGCAGTATTAAAAGTAATGGGTCTACTATGCAATTGTGTAGATTGTAAGAAAAAAAATATACAAGGAGCTTTTAATCCATCTATCTAAATTACAACTTGACCATTTCGTTACCTCCAGTATTAGTGGGTTATAATGACACAGTGGAGAAGCCCTAAATTATGCCTATTGACTACATTTTGTAAAGACGAGCAGCATTAGTGGCAATGTCATTTGATGGAATCAGTCTCCTCTGGAGCACATGAAAAACGCATCAAAAGGTCAGATCAGAATTTAAAGTTTCACCTCTGATAGCACAAAACTGTCCATCAATTATCGATATAACCAGTTATGTTTTTTTTTATTTATTTCTACTTAGGTTCTACTTAGAAAACTTAGATTACCTGGGCATATGCAGGTCTTCCATTCATGAAGGTCCAATGTGGGGTCTAGTGAATGGAGGGAGTTAAGATTTTCCCACCCACATCATGGCAGAGAGGTTACTTAGCAACTGAACAGGAGTAACCTAGCAACCTGACTTGCTGCCAGATAAAACAGGGGATGTAATTTGCAAGATAAAGTCTAGACCAGAAAATCAAAACCTCAGACATACAGTATGATGTATTGTTCATGTTCTGTTTGTGGGTCCTAAATTAAATCACTTAGTCCAGCAATAGAATAGAATAAAGTCCAGTCCAGCAATAGAATAAATATGTCCACATATACAGTAATGTTCAAGGTTTGACAGTGTCTCTGCCTAACTGAACCAGACATCAAGATAAAATGAAAAAGTCAAATGACAAAACCTACTATTACAGTGACAGAAAAAGAGATGTGTGAGAGAAACACAGTTGGTACAGTGTTATTGTTTTGTGCTTGAGATATTGTTTATTTACAATGGCTCATTAGTTTCATTAAAATGTGTTCTTCCAATACAACAGCAGTTTTAATTTCACAGAACTAAGAACTTTGCAATGTCTCTATAATAAAATTGTATGACTACGATTACTTCTTTTAATTGAAAGCAATCTAGAAGACTGATACTCATTTTGCAATTGCTATCGTGTTTCAGTTTTTGTATCCAATAAAATATTTACTTAATTCTGTCCCAGTATATCTATTGTGCAACTACAGACTACTTAATAGTTCCTAATTTGTGAGCTGTTTTACATTAGATTTCATATATACTGTATATAAGTGGAAGGATGGTGGCATATCTTGCAAAATTGCAGTACCCAGAAGCCTCTGGGGATGAGCTACAACCTGTTGCCACCAGTAAGTCGTGTAATGGTGAATGATAGGTGACCAACAATAATTCACTTCCTGGTAGCTCAGACAATCTAAGGACATAGAGTACAAGGTAAAGGTTTGAAACAAGTGGTCATTAAAAATCTCAGGGAGTCTCTCGAAAAGAGTATGGGTGTAACCCCGACATCCTGGCCAAATTTCCCATTGGCCTTTACCAGTCATGGTCTCCTAATAATCCCCATCTATGAATTGGCTCCATTACTCTGTTCTTCTTCCCAGTGATAGCTGGTGTATGGTAAGCGTTCTGGCTGTCGCATCATCCAGGTGGGGCTGCACATTGGTGGTGGTGGAGGGGAATCCCCATTACATGTTAAGCGCTTTGAGTGGACTGTCCAGAAAAGAAAGTCTTGTAATGGTGAAGTAATGGAAATAGAATGGCTTTCTGAATTTGGCCGCTTTACCATTTTGGCTTTTTTTTGTTTTTGTAGACAATAAGCATCTTAGTTGTGCACAACCTTGAAGTAATAACAGATATTAATAAAATATACATCAGAATGGAACATAATTGTAGAAATGTTGCAGGTAGTACAATACAATAATACAAAAACATCAATCCATTTTCTAACCGCTTCTACTAAATCAGGAACATGAAGGAGCCTGAGCCTATCCCAGCAAGCAATAGGCACAAGGCAGAATAGGCTCTGGACAGGACACCAGTCTTTTGTAGGGCAAACACAAACTCACTCACAGCTAGGTCCAGTTCTCCCAGAAGCCAATAAACCAACCAGTATTGTCTTTGGATTCTGGGAGGAAACTGGAGCAAACACAAAAACATACCAATGAAAATACAGTATCTGGCAATTAATGTGTGAATATCGAAATAATTCTACATTAATGAAAATTCATGAGTGTGAATGTAAAAAATGTATTAACACCAAAGAAGCATGTAATGAATGTAAGGATGAAGAACTGTGAAATGCTTTTTCTTGGTAAGGAAACTGACAACTGACTGTTGAACCAGAACGATATTGCAAAGACAGACAAAAAGCAAGATGGAACAGATCATACTTGAGAAAGTACTCATTTGAAATGTGAAATGAGACATGCTGTCAAGCCTGCTGTCAAATGACAGCAGCTGGAGATAATAGCATATCAACTAACATTAAATTACTTTAATTATTTTATGACTGCAAGACAAAAATTATAGTAGCGTGATTGCAGATTTACAAAAATATATTCTGTAGTAAAATCTTCCATTAGATACCTGTGACATAGTTCTGCATAAACATAATGATGATATGTTCAATTAATTTTAAGAAGCTACATTTTGTGTTTGGAGCCACGGTAGCTCAAACAGCAAGGGTGTCTAGCTCCTAAGTGGGAGGTCCTGGGTTCAATCCCAGGTAGGGGCAAGTGATGTAGCTTGCTCTAATTCCTTCCAGATGGCTCCCAGGTCCACTCAGTCTGCTTTCCAAATAAGAACTGGTGGTTAATCCTTCCGGGGGTAATAGGCTGGTTGGAGTGTGATGCTGATCACTTCTAGTGCTGGATGGTCAAGAAAAATGGTGGCCCATTCCCCATGGGTCTTTATGGCCTGAAAAAGGACCTACCTTCCTACATCTTGCGTTCAGAGGGGGGCTCCTTATCTTCAGTACACATAAAGTATAAGGTTCTCTG
This sequence comes from Lepisosteus oculatus, assembly GCF_040954835.1. NCBI lineage: Eukaryota > Metazoa > Chordata > Actinopteri > Semionotiformes > Lepisosteidae > Lepisosteus > Lepisosteus oculatus. Next base: position 33,142,793 of record NC_090700.1, read on the forward strand.
AGGACAAAGAAAAAAGGAACTGAAAGTGCTCTATCATTTGACAGTTACAATTGCATTTCCCAGAGCAGTGTTGTAATGTGCCAGAAGAACGTAAGACCAAATGCAGGAAAGGAGCAGCAGCCCATGTGAACTAGAAGAGGCAGAGTAGTTTAAAACACAATATTAATGCTTCTGAATATTTCTGTATCAAACATCAGCATGAAACTTCCAGGGGCTTAATGACAGGCACCAACCTGGATACTTACAATGATGCTTTCTTACATGGAGATATTAGATCTGCATGTACCAAATAATAGATAGTATTATTGAGAATGAAAGATATTTGTTTCACACTGAAAAAAGAAATCAACCTAAGCCTAAGGATTTTACTTTCAGGTTGGGAAGTCTAGGTGCTCTCCTTTGCAAAGCCCCTTAAGTAGCAATTCACCAGGAATGACAGCAGCCGAAAGCTTGGGAGAAATTAGAATTGTTTATTGTGATGTGGAGATTTGGCATAATCCGCTTGGCTGAGGGCCAACCTCCCGGCCGTTGGACGGGGAGGATAGGACCCCCATGCGACCAATTGGGTAGCTGCAAAGGTGGAGAGGGGGTGGAGGAGGGATGCAGAAAACGAACAAGGAAGAGGAGAGGGTGATGTTTGATATTTATGGAGACCGGTTGCTTACGTCAGGATTAGTGAGAATTGCGACAGCTGTGTCGAATGAGCGCGGCTGCCTTCATTCCTCCCGAACTTTCATTAAAAAATCCATTATCTTTCTTGGTGCGTGGTGACTAAACACAAACCACTACATAATGCATTTTATTATTATATTTTGACTACCTTCATTTCAAAGTCTGCATTATCAGTATATATTTAACAACATATTCAAACATTTTTTCATGTTTTGTCATACAGTTGAATTAAAGAGAATGATGAGTCTATGTAAACTCCTACAACTTATTTATACTGTACACTGACTCCTCCAGTTCAAAGTCTTCCTTCTGATATGTCATGTGCCTGTCTCTAGCATGCAACACCTTTCGGGTATCCCCATATTGCTCCACTTAAGACTCCTCACCATGTCCTGAACTGAAGTCAGCTTTGAATCCTTTATGGAGCACAAATAATTCTCACACCTTTACATTTAAGAATAACACTCTCATGAAAGACTTTATAAAAGTGCTTCTGAAAATCCAGCTACAAAATCACGATACACAAAACTAAATATATCAAAACTTTTTTACATCTTCAAAAAATCAAGGACTTTCCATCTCTAGGTGAGGGTAATAATTGTTCAAATATATGGACACCCTTAGCTTATATGATATGCACATCAAACTAAATATTCTATAACATCAGAATGATCTTCTTTTATGCATATTTGTATTGTATTATTACCTTTCCAGTACTCTGCAATTTTCAGAGATTTTAGTCATGATGGTTTGCAAATTACCAGATCTCTTTAAATGTTTTTTTTTTGTTTATTACCAGCATCTGCTGATTTTTTTAACTTAAATTTAGAATAAGAACTTGTATCAGCATCAAAGCTAGGAACAACGTAGGTCAATTCTAAGCTTAAAAGCAGGAAAAACAATATTTATAGTGCAATGCCTCCTTTTAATGAATCACATATAAATGTGTCCTATTTCAAATGTCTCTAATCTTTAGATATTAAGTGGAGAAATAGGCATTCTTTTGAACACTTATTTAAAGTATTTCCTGATTATATACAATTCCTTACCTATCACAAACACACAATTCTTCATGCACTCAGTTTTGTTGATAATTCTTTTATGTCCAAAATATTGCAATTATTCTAAAAACATAACCGCAATTATAAACAGAGTAAATGGCTTACAGTATGTTTCATGCAGCCAAATGGAGCTAAATTAAAACTGATTTTTAATTTCATTCTGACCTGTCTGTTCCAATGTGTTTACATGTACAAGTGTGTATGTATACTGTACATGCATGACTTTGTGTATATGAGACTATCTGTGTGTGTCTGTGTTTTGTGTGGAGGAGTTGAGTTGTCATATGCTACAACGCTTTTACCCCCTCACTTCACAACCAGCTCCACTAGTACTTGTACCGTTTTGTTTTCAACTTATTTGAACATTTTCTTTTCTGTTTTGTTTCACCCTCTAACTCGAAACCTTATCTTGGTACCCACCCTCTTATTCTTTTGCCTTACATCTGTCACCCACCCAAATCTCTGGACCCCTGCAGGCCAAATACAAATATAAATCACAGCTAATTCAGTGAATTCAGCTAAGCCATAATCAAACACAAAGAAGTACTGTATCATTTACTTCTCCCAGAAACAGCTCATCATACCTAACCACATGGCAGTGCTGGCAGCCAGTGTGAAACATAAACTTGTCTCCTGTGCTGAAATTTATTGACGGAACCTTTGCGAGGAATTTCTTCTTTGTCTATTTTTAAAAAGTGCATAACATCTTTAGTGAGACATAAGGTAAAACAGGGTGAAGGCAACGTTCTGTGGAATACTGTAGAATTCTCCGAAAAGATTAAAATGTGACAAATGTCATCAAATCAGTCTATGGAGTTCAGTTTGCCACCACAGAATGTCAACAGAGGACATGGTTTCTTAGAGGTCTGCAATACATGGGACTGATTTTAAAAAACTGAAGACCTGTGTATGATCAGATAAAACCGGGACAGAAGTAGCTGTCTTTTGTCTCAAGGTTGGGCTGAATCTCTCTCATCCTAGCATTAATCCCGCAACAGAAGGGTCCGCTTGTCGGCACGCCCGTCTCCATTTGGTGTTTTGAACCAAATCTTTGAGCTGACGTTGCCATTAAATGTAAACTCAATAATATGCAGAAGAACAGAGAAAGGTGTGGATTAAACGTTAACCCGTGACCTTCCACACCAAACATCCAAAGTACAAGGTGTTTCAATAAACATTTTAATACACCATTTAAGTTCAGCTTCATTTACATGATGTGAGATCTACTCGATTATTTTAAAACTCGAGCTAATTAAACAGGTCCCACTTAGGGGGAACTAGATAAGGTAAAAACATCTTTACCTTATCTAGTGGATAGTGGATAGGTGGAACCACCTCAAAGAAACAGTGCAAGGCAGTTCCAAGAAGATAAAAGGAGAAAAGCCTGAAGTTTGAACAGATACAATTTTAAAATCCAGTTGGCATGGATAGGAAATCATAGGAAGTCATGAAATCAGCATCTAACAGCTACAAACCAAAGAGCAAAATATAAAGCATAGAATGCAAGCAAATTCACCACATTAATCAGCGACACCCAAGTTGAGATCTGAATGTTTAGTGGGATGGTGATGATTTTTCGGCATCAGCGGTCATTTAGTCTCCTACTGTGGACATAACATCGATCTAAAGAATTCTTTGCTACAGTAATACAAAAACCTATTGTAATATGACCATAGAACAGACAATGTACAATGTGAAATACACATCTACATTTTATTATTGATAGCCATAAGAACTATACAGCCATCTCTCAATGGTAGTACTCTCCACACCTAGTCACTGAAAGTGCTTGCATTCATATGATCCTGCAGTGTATTTTAATTAAGATCCAGAAGGCAACAAACAGATCTGTGATAAAACAAGAACTGTAAGAATTCTGTCAATCCACCAGATGGCACTCTCCTCTGTCCAACAGAAAAATAGCGATTATACCATGATTTGTATTACATTTTCCATTAAGTATTTTCAGCTTAGCAAGTTATTAAGGATTTCTAGACCAAATTCCGCCCATCAAAACCAATCTGCTCAGGGCCCAGTCTAATAGCCTTCTAACCATAATCTTAATGTCTAGAATTGATTTTGTGTATTACTGATCTTTCTGTCCCTAAGTAGCCACACAGTTTATAAGTTTCAGCTGGCATCCTGATTTATAGTAACACATGGCATTTAGCCAAGATTAAGAATGCATCAGAAAAGATGGCAAAGTTATACATTTTAATATATCAATTATTCTTTTAAGAGAAAAAAAGACATCAGGGTTTCCCCCTCTGCTTTTCACGTGAAAAGAAACCTTTTGCAAGTGAAGGGGCACAAGGTTTCTGCACATGTTGCTCTTCGCTGCACATTCTGCAGTCTGATTCTTTACTGATCATCCTTTTTTCCATATGAATCATTCTTTTTGCATTTGAATCATTTGTGCTAGTGTGGTTGACCAAATGTAGGTTTGCATATGAAAACCATTATTTTGCATATAAACTGTGGTTTGTTTAATTCAGATCCTGACCATCAGCTCAGTCTTTCCTTTCTGAAAAATAAGCATGCCAATATTTCCCATTAATCCTGTAAAAAAAAAAAGGTTTTGTGTGTAGAAAACACAAAATGACGCCTCAAAAAACAACAATATGAATCTGCAGGCATAATCAAGCCAAATCCTACATACTGTAAGTAGGTGGTTCACAAGAATTTGTTTGCATTTATACTGACAGAAAAAGAAACGCAACATTTTCTGGAATGAGAATACTATAGTCATAGCTTATTTACTTTCACAAAAAGTTGTCAATTTGTTTAAAGCCCTCTGACCAGCAATACAGCTTGTGCAGTGAGGCATTGAAACATGCCAATCACAGGAGAGCCTGTTAGGTTCACTTTCACCCAACGAGGTCCAGGTAAAACAATGCCTGATCAGGTCACCTTTAAAAAGGCCTTAATTCAAAGCTTACTGTAGGTCACTGCAAGAAAAAGGCCACACTTAGTCAGTTTTCTGTGCATTCCATAATGCCTTGAATGTCACCAGAACCAAGGGAGAGGGCCATTGGCATGCTGCAGGCAGGCATGTCATGTGCCAGTGTTGCCAGACACTATGGAGTAAGCCACTCCACTGTGTCCCGACTGCATAGAAGGTTTCAGCAGACCGGCAGGACAGGTGACCATCCAAGATCCGGTCGCTCTCGAGTGACCAAACTAATGCACAACCGTCACATCGGACTGGTCCATCTGAGAAATCGTTTCAGATCTGCCACCCGTACTGCTGCTGAAACTGCCGGCAGACACAATGCCCGCATCAGTGACAGGACAGTGAGGCACCATGCTGCTGGCCTTAGAGCAAGGCGATCTGTCAGAGGCCCTCTGCTCACACCTCCTAGACGTCACACCCTACTGGCTTGGGCCAGACAGAGGCTGCGATGGACTCGTCAGCAGTGGCATCAGGTACTCTTCATGGATGAGTCACTCTTCAGCCTGTTCCACGCCGACAGCAGGGCCAGAGTGTGGAGGAGGAAGTGTCACATTTCTTTTTTCCATCAGTATATATATTGTCTGACTTTTTAATTCAAAGCAACTGGCATTCGCAACCATTTATAAAGATAGGTATTTTACTGAAGCAATTCAGGTAAAGTATTTTGTATAACATTCGTCTCTAATCTACAAATACAGAACCCTAACCACTGCTCCACACTGCTGCCCTGGTTCTAAACCTTTTTACATTGTTTGCTTTATTTTTCACTGTCAGTTTTCTGACTTGTGTTCATAGCTAAAAATAATAGACTGTGTCTGACACTGAGGTCATGGCTGGGAGCGAAGCAGGGGGACAGTATTTAGTGCTTTCTTACAGCAAAGTAATATTTATACACAGCAGTGAACATAAATACTCCAAACGAAACCATGAAACACAGTAATCTTAATAGGAACATGAGTAATCTGAAAACAAAATCTTATCCAGTTAACACAGAGTATAGATAATTGATAATCACAAAAAGCTATTAGCAGGGACATCTCCTACAGTAAGTGAAAATCTAAAGTATTATGTGCTTGAAACTGAGGTATCAGATGCCAAGATTCAGCAATTCAAATTACTTTTTGTTTTGCTAAATATTGCTCTTTAAAGTTTCTTGAGAGCTTAGAACAGGGGTAGTCGATATGCAATAATTGTACTACTTATGCTGTCGCCCTGGAACTGTGGTGTGAACTTCCCTTTAGAGAGGGCATAAAACTATTCCTGTAACAACAGACTGCATTTTTTGTTATTTCATTTTTGGAAACAGATACTTTGTTCTAGAGTAATTAGTCAGTGCAGCAGACACCACAGAATGACCCATAACTTTCCAAACACTGCACACATGTGAGAAATGAATGAAAGCAGATTATATGAATTATTCCTTCAGCACTGCCATCACATACAATTATAGCCAGCATTACCAAGCCTCAGAAACAAGATGACGGAATAAGAAAGGAGCTGGTAAATTTGATAAAAGAACTGTAATTCTAGCATATGCTCTCAGATTCCCAGGTGTTCTGGCTCTCAGATTCCCACTACTGTCTAGCACATCAGAGCCCTGAATCTGAAGGCTGTTCAGCATACCTAGCTAGTTTGGTGCCTAGTAGCTAACTCATCCAAGAATCTCATCCAGCTGTTTCGTGAAAGAAACCATGCTTCTTTCTGGGGTCTGAATACTTATTCAAGCATGGCTAGGTATCCAAAGTTTCCATTTGTGCCCTCTGGTTCATGTCACATTAATAGGTTCAGTCTACACTAATGGGTCCTTTTACACAGCATTGCTTCTATGCCATATTGCATTGTAACATTAATTACTCAACTCTCCTGCATTATACTAATCCAGCACACGAATCACTTTATCTTCTGTCTGTACTCTGGCTGACACTGACAACTGTGCTATTTTCCACTCCAGACAATTGTGAGCACTGCAGAACAGCCCAACAAGCTGTACATTTTTCACGAAACACTTACAGGTTTCTTTGGCTGCTCCAGGTCAGTGTGAGAAAACTGTAATATAAAGCAGTTTACCTGTCTGGCCCGAAGGTGCACAAGTTTGTGAAACAGAAAATATTTACAGTGCCTGCCAAAAGTATTCAGACCTTTTAAAAGGTTTCAAATGTTGCTGGATTACAAATGATAATAACACATCTTTTTCCAATCAGTATTTGTATTGCTATCCCACATGCTCAAACAGAAAAAGACTACAAAATTAGTTATTTGCCAGCAGATAATGTAAGGAAAGACAAATAGCTCTGATCCCAACACCCTTGAATCCCCCAGAACATAAAAATATTTCCACTTATCCTTACTGTGAGATGTCTGCCTCAGGTGATTGACTGGGACGTCACCTGAAATGGTATTCCTAGCATTCTCCCAGTGTTTAAATCTGACACTAATTAGTTCAACCTAGTTGACGTTCAACAAAAGCTGAATGGGAAGAGCTAGCAATAATGTATGAATATCAGTTTTTGAAGTGAACCTACGGAACTAATTAAGCAAATTAAATCAGATTTAGGAAATAGAGCATTGGATGAAAGAATGACACTCAAGGATGGGAGTCAATCAGAGTGCCATTCACAAACGCTTATTTTAAACAAATTGTTTGGACACACAAGAATTTTCTATGATCATATATAGTAATTATCCTAATCAAGCCACTAAGTAAGAACCTGCATTAACTACTATTGTTTGATGAAACAATGTAAAAATGTGTATTGTGTGTCACATTGATCTAGGAAGTGTCTAGAACTTGTTCTATCCAATCTACAGTTCTATTGATACACGTGCACCCAAATATAAGCTCTCCCTCTATATTCTGAAGTATTTGCAATTTGTGTCTATGAAATACTGGTCACACAACAATATTTGCTGTGAAACTTCTCACAGATTTTCATGGTCTTAAGGTAAGATTAAACACAACCAAAAATGTATATATTTATATACAGTATATATAATAGATAATATATATAATACACATTCTAATGCGTCACTACCTGTGCTTTATTTGAGCACAAGAGAGCTTGCCAGAACTGCTTTTAGCGTTGTCCATATCATATCACTGACTCTGGTGTCATGCAAAGTCTCCAAGATGTGATTGGTTGCCTGCATCAAACAATGTATGGTGACATAATACAGATCTTTTGTTTCAATATAGGCAAATAAAGGCACTGTACAGTACATCATCATTAAATAGCTTTATGGCTAAGTGGCATCAAGTTACTTAGCGCAGAGTAGATAAAGGTGATGGGAATTTGAAACTCACCCCAAAGCCTGTCTTCTTGAATTATGAGTAATAAAAGAAAATGTGCTATTATATTTAGCCGAATGAAGTTATGCATCAATTCCATTTCCAATTTTTTTTTTTACAAATAGGTCATACCATCCAGGATCCCTTACTTAGTATCTGGTTCAAATGTTCTTTGGAAAGGTTTCTGAATTCCAAAGAGGCCAGTTGAATTCTGAAGAACCCTGACAAATTCTAGGAATGGTCTCACCGCATCTCCTGTTCTCCAGGCACAAGCACTCCTGTTTGCCTACTAATCCATGCAACTCCAGATCAACAGCTTTTCCAGCTGTCAGTTAAGGACAGCACACATGAGACTCCTTATCAAGAAAGTCAGGCAACATGGGAATACAAGAAAGAAAGTCTATTCTAAAAAGAAAGACATCTGACGGCAGAAACTTTAAACAAAGTAATCTAAGACATGCAATAACATTTATGTGTGTTCTGACAATGAATCATGTTGAAAAGAGCCAGATAGTAAAGAAATATCTGGGTTTCGAACTTATTATATGGCACTTCTAGAAAGGAGTGAATCTACTGTATGTACATGACCAACAAGGTGTTTCCAGTCTGAAGTTATTTTATTTCTCAAACATCCTGTAATCAAAAACAGTGAGGGTGGGTCATTAGTAGATGTCTTTTTTAGCTCTACAAAATAATATTCCACAAAAAGCCTTTTTTCTGTGAAAATTTGAAATTATTTTTGTCTTTAAAACCATTTTGAGTGATCATGGCATGAGCGATTCAGCAACAATCCCAGCAGTGACAATACAAAGACTGGGTTTAAAATGCTGTATAATATTGGAACTAAACAAAATATTTTATTTTATTCAATAGTGATTGAAACGTTTTGGTAGAAAAATACATTTTTAGATCGAATTGATTGCATCTCCAATTAATGAAGTTGTACAGTATGTTTCACTCTTTGTGTTCTTTGCCTTCACCACACTCCAGTGTGATCTTCTGATGGCCCAGCACCTTAGTACTTCAGGGCAAAAAGAAAAAAAATCCACAAAACACCAAGGTAATTTCCAATAATACTATCGGTGCTGTCATTTATTAGTGTGGTGACTGTATACTGTACTGTAACACAAGTGCACCTTTGTTTTGACCGAAATACAGATTCCTGCAGGTGGGGGGAAGTCAGGGAGTTTCCAGGAGCCATACTACAAATACAAATACGGTATAGGAGAACTATTTTAAATAACTGAGCAGAAAATTCCTAAAAAAAAAATATTTCTTTACTTGCTATACAATATTTGATATAGAAATGTACAGATAATTGGAATTATCAGACAGGCATCGTTGTCCCCTTTGACTAACAGGACTTGGGCACACTTGGGAAAGTGGTGCTTCTATAATTCCACTTTGTGAACAAGGCCTCATTTTCTCAGAGTTATATAAGCCACCACTAGCCAAAAAATCTGATTCTACAAGGTTCTTAAAATGTTTTTTTTCCAGTAATTGATGGAATGGAATTATTTGGCTCTGACTATACAAAAGAATACAGTACATGGCACAGAGTTGCTCTGCACATAACGTCTACTTTCTATTACCCTGAGAACCAAAACTCAGGACAGTCCAGCACTGTCCCACATAAACTGGAAGAGGGGAATGAGGTTCCTCTTGCACAAACAATCTGGGTCTAAAGGCCAGCAGAACAGAGTTCAGCTTGTTTCGTGTGCTGGAAACCATACACATTATCATTATTAATTCTGCTTATTGTTATCTCTATGAAGAACTGGCGTTTTTTTTTGTAGTTGTTTGTAGTTGTTGAAGCATTTTGAAGCAAATAAAGATTAATTTTACAAGGTTTACCCAGTGTTTATTAGTTGAAATAATGGTAGGAAAATACATTTAAAAGGTACACTGTGAATATTCTCTTTGCTGCAGTATGTTGTGAAACGTCAGTATAATGAGGAACTATTTTCCCGTAACCTCTTCTGACAGCTTAAATTTGTTCTTATCATAATTTTACTACCATAATTTTATGCAATTTTCTATTGCATAATTTTACTACAGTACATTGTTTATCCTAAAGTATTGTTTTTAATTTCTTTGAAACACCATGAATATCGTGGTACTCACGTGCTCAATAGAACTCAATATAAACACGTCAAACCGTGGCAAATCATTGCAAAACCACAGTATAACTATGGTAAAAGTGAGAAAATTCAAAGGGAATTTTTACAAAGCTGTGAAAAACCAAATCCTGTTGCCCCCAATATTATCTGAATAATGGCTATCGTGATGTGTTCATTATCATTTTACGAAAATAATAAATCTTAGTGGAGATGAGAGGTTTCATTAGGTCAAAATAATTAAAATACACGCATGAAACAAGAGGCTTAGATTGATGTTTCTTAAAAAAACTCAATGTGTGGTCATTTTGTGAAATAGTAGCCACTAAATTGAACCCTACAGTAGCAATGTAATAAAGAATGTTTTCTTCGTTAAAGCTAAACAAACTCATATGACATTTATTTTATGTCGCGTAGTCCACACTCTCAAGCATTTGTACACGAAGACACGAGTACTGCATGTACTGTAGTCCATTTGCACTGTACGTCTGAAACCCCCCAGACAGACTCCTTTACAAATGGGCGGTCTGGAAATACTCTGTAAAAATCCTTAGGTCGTTCCTATTGCAGAAATTAGCCGTGCTAGGTCCTTGTGCTTTCCTTTACTGTGCTGTATTTCCAAAGGGGACCTGGGAGAGTGCAAAAACTGAAAATATACATTTTTCTTTTCAAGCGTATAGCCTCTGAGAAGGAAAACATACAAAATGGGCAAAGTAAAAGGCGGAATGATATGTGTCAAATATCTGCTCTTTATGTTCAACTTTACGTTTTGGGTAAGTGATTGCCTTCATTGTGTGCGTTTTAGTCAGTATCAGTACTAGTTAAACACCTGTGTTTACTGAACTGCCAGATTTTCCTTTTTTTGGAAACGCATCTTTTTGAGTCTGGGAGGCAAGTGCATGCTTACGTAAGTTGAAAGCGCAAAGTATTTTATTTTCCATTTAGTTATATACAGTGTAGTCTCATCTGTTTTACGGGGTATGTTTTTATTCACCATATTTCCATTTTTCACATTTTCCGTAATTAAAATGTAAGACATTTTCAGCTTCTCTTGGGGCTGATTCGTCCGCAGTGTAAAGGGTGGATGGGATGGAGGTTGTGTTTTGGCTGTGCGGGCTCAAATCAGATTTTCCACTGAGGAACATCCGCCCCCTTTTCCCTCTTGTAGCGTGTTTTCAAAAGAAGGGTTGTTTCAGTCTGTAGCATGAAAAGGAATCTCGGCTCTTGGCTGGTTACTTTCTGCACTGCCACTATACGTTTGCAGCTTTTCTGTCTAATGCCACTCGCTGTGAGCAATTAGATTGAAACTGTACGGGTGATTAAAACCGTACACAAGGCTATCCTGGAAACACACACCTGAAACGGAGTGCAACATTTTCGCTTTAAAAAACCCTCAACTTAAAGTATGTCATTTGGAATGTAATGGTAACAGGTGGTTGAAAAATGAAACTTTTGTTTTTATTATTTACACCATTGAATAATAATAGATAATAAACCAATGTAATAGTTAAGTGCACGAAACGTTTTGTAGCTAATGCCCCTTTTAACTATGAATCGAGTAGTTGTTGATCCTTAGGAGATTAACGGTGTAGCCTATGCCTTCATGTTCGAAGTCGAACTACTCATTGCTTGTCTTCATGTTGAAGTGCACACTCTGTACTTCCTGAGTAAGAAGACTTTGAAATCGTTTTATCTTGATGTCAAAGGGCCCCTCGCTTATCAGCGGTTATATCACGCAACAGTTTGGAAGGTGTCCCATGTTCTCGAAGCTTATAAAAATAACTTTTCAAGTTTGACCAGTTTTGTCTACACGAGGTACCAGTCAAAGGCAGGAAATTAGGTTCATACATTCTATAAATTGCTTTCAGTGTGCTTTTTAAATACACATGATTAATTCAGAATAAAAGCAGTGTCCTAGGGATTTGCCTAAGGTTGTCTTTATGCGCTTTATTATGTTTAACCCACTGGGAGCTGTGTCGAAGTTCATTGACAAGAATACTGTAAGAGAAAGCAGTGGACGTGTTACAAATAAGCGTTAAATAAACAATAAATAAGACAAAACATGCAATTTTAAGAATTACACAATTGTCCCTTTGTGCTTTGACCATTGGTGTATATAAATACAGTAAGTGAAAGCATTTTTGTTCTTGAGCTACAGTGTGGTACAGAAGTAGTTTTTGTGTGTAGGAGGCGAGCATTTGTCCATGGTGATGCAATTTTGCTACAAAAAGAGATTGCATCCCCAAATTTCTAAAATCTGGTTAGTTATGAGCCATTAGTAGGATTGATGTTTCTAAATTTGATGCATCTAATGGAATCTAATATGTTATATTGCAACTGAGTTGAATGAAAGGTGTGAAATAATGAACCTTTGGATTTTAGAAGGCCAAATTTTTCTTGGTCAAGGAGCCTGTGCTGATGCTGGCTTTTCTTGGGTGACTGCTCCTTTTTGGGACAGAAATGTAGCTTTACATTCTCTGCCCTGCCTCTGCTGTGCATCCTTAGAGAACTGGAATCTTCCTCATAGGCTTCAGCAAATGATTCCCCTTGACTTTGGTTGCAGTCTGCGTTTATGTGACACTGCCATATTGTATCTGGTATGGAAGCCATGAGGTGGTTTCAAGTACATGCAATGGTTTTATGGAACCGGAAACAGCATTGGAGCAGCTGTGCAGATACTTCATTATGTACTGTACTTAGATCTTGTATATCTGTGGTTTTCATGTGAATACTTGTTCATCATTTACGTATGAGACCACATACACAGATGTAGTGATATTTTAAAGGACTTAATATCATGAACAGTTTCCAGAACTGTTCAAACTGCTGCTGAATTGTACTGCAGATACAGCATATAGTATTCTTATATGACACAAAAAACATGTACAGTAATATGTTAGATGAAGTCTCTTTAAATATGAATTGTTGCTCTTTGTGGATAATGGGTTACGGATGTAATTTACAAAAGTTATTTTGTGCTCAAATAGCATTAGGCAGTTCAAGATTTCTATTCCACAAGAATATGAAGGCAAAGATAAATATAAATGTGCCATATACATAAAAAGTGTTCATCATTTGTGAAAATGAAAATTCCCCCTGGGAGCATTTTGTACAGCAAGGCATCTTTGTTATGAATCAGCCCAGACGTTTAAAGCATTAGTTTAAGACGAGTCATAGAAAAATAAATCTTACTCAGCTGTGTAACCCAGTGTCTGGTGTTTTGCCTGCAGTTCTGTGGCTCCTGATTAGTGGCCAGTAGCAGACAGCAGTCATTTTTCCACTCCGGTTCACAAAAACTGTTTAAGAGCTGCGTGGGCTGAAGGAGGCTGACATGGGCTCTGCATGACTTGGCCCTGGCACCCCAGAGAGAGACAACAGCTGGCAGAGCACAGCAGAAATGAAGTGCTGGGATGATCCTGACCTAGATGTATGAAGATCAGGATTGCTGTCTATGACAGTGATCGTTGTATGACGTCTTGCTTGTAGGATTATCATGCCTCTGCACACACATGCCGGATTGCTGTCACGTTGTTTGGTTTGTGATCTGAAATATATCAACCCTTTACTTCTGTTGCTCTTTGAAGCTTCTCTGTCATAGCCACTTTTTTTTTAGCTCAGGTTGCCAATACACTGTAATAACTCTGTCTGTTTATAATATATGTCCCTGTTTTTTTCTCATTTTTCATCCCTCAATGTGTTTCACTTATCCATCTTGCATACAGAGCTGGAGACTCATTCATTAACTCCTCCTGTCACCTCTTGTGATACGAGTTCAGACCCAATCTCGTTCGCAAGTGGCAACAGTCCACATCAGTAAAGTAGGGTGTCTGACCTCTTTGCTGTGCTCTGATTTTGAATATAATGCACAGTGCTTCAGAAACCCAGCACATTATGAGCTTGTCAATAATCTTTTAGCTGGAGTTGTGGTATACCACAAAGTGGCTCACTTCCATCATTGGGTGTCTTATTTCATTTTTCCAACCTACATCTCAGTACTCAGCTTTCTTATGATCTCCTGAGAAAAGCAGCTATTAGGAGACTTTTTAAAATGGTGTCTTGGTCTTCTGAAGCCTTCATTAGCAGACTCCCATAGGACCCCTAACTGTCTGATCACTAATTGCAGTGGGAAGCAGAGTGAGTGTGCTGAATGCTAGAGGCGTTGCTGTGGAATACAAGAGGGTGTGTTTCATCATCTGCTTCCATTAGAGCTATCTCATACCTAGCCTACATTAAAACATTAATGTCAAAAGTCAGAAGTGAAGATGATTTTTGTTTTCTGTTCAGACTTGACAATCCCATTTGATCAATTCCAAGGCAGCTAATAGTAAATTTGACAGTGCAGGCTTGAAAATTGAATCTTTACATGTCATTTCTGTACTTGTGACTAATCTGATAGTCAAGTTCACAACCTGAAACATTGAGGGACCTCTGTATAAATCTGATTCTATGATAAGATTGTAAGATACAGTGCAGTAAATAAATGTCAGCCGATAAAAAAATGTTCTGAAATTCATCTTCTAACAGTTACATGAGTAAGAATTCATACATATTTTGTGTTTGATTAATTCCTTGTTATGGAGTGTCTTGATTACAAAGATGAATCATATGAGGTGGGCATGTACTGTACAAAACCTCCTTCCCTCAGAGCTGTGTACAGACTGAGAAGCTTACCACTTTTACCACAAAGCTAAATTATAACAGGGAATCTTGATAAAAAAGCACATTCTTTTCTTCCCGTGCTGTACTGTTAAATTATTTTTAATAGTATATGCTACACAGATTAAACTAAATATGGCTCTAAAATGGTTTTGTTACACAACAGTTCAGTTCTGAGCGCACAGCTTCAGTCTGCATCAGGTCTGAGCTTCTCATTCTCAGCCCTCGCTGTTTCCAATGCCCAAACGTCATTGTCCCAGACTTTCAGTGCTTTCTTCCTCAATCTTTTCCAAACACACTCTGGTGCCCAGGTCTCGGGCGTTCTTCCCTAGTGCCCAGGATGACGGGACTCTGCCCAGCTCCTGTCTTCACCATGGCTGTCTCCCACCTACATCGTAGAGCCATCACTCCCCTCTCGGTGTCACGATTATAGTCCCCCCTCCTTAAGGGTGCTCCAGCCCTTTCACTTTAGACTTAATTCTTTGCACCTGACCCCTTTTCCCAGCCCACCTTAAAAGCCAGGCGCTGACGTTCATCCTGGCTCTGCATCTGGTTTCCGCACCGTGCGAGTCCGGGACCTGGAAGCTCCTGGTCCCGTTAAGGTTTTAACCCCTGTTCCTGTTCCTGTTCCTGTTCCTTGTCCGCCGGTTCTGACCCGGTTCGTGTTTTTAATTCCTTGTTTGGATGGATCACCTGGCTATGGACTTTCTTGTGTTTTTGGATTCCCTCTATGGATTACTTTTGGATTGTTTGCCTCGGCCACATCTCCCCCGTGCACCAGCACACTTTGGACACGCCCCCCCTGTTTTCAGCCCCGTATTCCTGCATGACTTTTTCCTAGTGTTTCCCCACTTCTTCGGATTGTGTCGTCCGCATAGGGTCCGGAAAGAACTGTTCGTTACACTCGGCTCCCGTTCTGCAGCTCAAGCTTTTGTCTCAGGCCAGTGCCCATCTGAATCACTGGATCCATTACACACCTCTTGAGCTCTGCCGAATTGTCAACTGCAAAATGAGATTTCCTTTTTGTTTAACCCATATGTTAGATGTATATGTGATTTATTATATTGTCATATCATCAAAACAACATAAGCTAAGACGTTGTTCTGTCCTTACAGTCTGATAAAATCATATGCTTTTCTTATGCTAAATAAATAGGTTTACAAAACGTTATCAGTTTCAGTATTTGCTTTGTGGAATGATTTTTTTTAAATCTAATTCGCAGAAGTTATTCAATTCAGATTTTCATAATGTGGTAATTATGCACATTTGTAGTAGTTAAATGATGAAATACAAACTGCTGTGGGAGTCTGGAATAAGATACCTGGCTATTTTATTGAAGCTGATGCTCTGGTATACTTCAAAAAGTGGTTGGATGGCATTGTTGGCTTAATAATCTACTACCAAATAAAGGTGCAACAGGTGCCCCCCTCTAAATATAGAAACCGTTATTTTCTCAAGTTAAAAAATGCAGGAAATTGCATATTGTAGTTAATTGGATGTTGATTTTCAAACAGGTGCCTTTCTGACAAAAGTAATCCCTTGATTTAATGAAACTATGGTAATATAACTAAGAAAGAGGAACTATGTTAACGTGTGCAGTCATTTATAAATTTAAGACTTCCTGTGTATGTGTGCAGAGATAGACAGCTTGGTAGACTATCTTTCTAAATTTCATCAGACGTTTTCGTCTGCTGTAAATTGAAGACTGGGTTTTGGTATTGACTGTGAGTCGATCATACATCTCTTTGTCTTGACAAAAGTCCCTTCTTACTTATTCTAGTTCACTTGTTTTTCATTGAGTGTGAAAAGAAAATAAAAATTGATTAATTTGAGTGTAGAGTAAGATTTTGCCCATACCTATACCCAGAATATTACAAATGTCCAAGTTGTTTATGAAACAACGTTATCTTTTGTCTGAAACACAGTGCTTTGCAATGACAGGTCGAGATCGGTAAATAGTGGGAAAAATATCAGTCAAAATTTACTAGCCATTGTCCAAATCTACAGCCCTACAACAGAGGCTGATTATGTTGGGCACTCATTTCACACCACAAGACTCACAAAGAATGAGTAATTCAAAGCATGGGCTCTGACCTAGTTAACTGACTCACACTTATCTTCTTTTATTGAGTTAAAAATGTTATTTTCTACTTGCTCTAAAAGACGTGAATACATTCCCTTTCAATATAAATTGCTCACTCTTCTTGTCATATTGAGACCTTATGCCAGATCTGTGCCGCTCTGGGCTTTTGTTTACCTCAGTGCTGATGGGACCACTTTATCTTTAAAATTCTTTATGCCTTCATGTCATACTGCTTTAACCTCACCCGAGCTCTGCTGAGAGCTCGATTTTTTCCCTTCTCCTTATCTGGTTGGGTGGCCTTCCTCGCCGTTTTAATTCTCCATTTTGTGTCTACTTTCCTGTGCAAACAAATATATTTTCCTCAGCTTGTACTACCCCATCTCAAGCAACAAATTAGAAATCAACCTCATCCTCAGTGCTGAGGGGTGCTGTTTGTACCGTAGCTTGTTTAGCAAACTGCACGATGAATTACATGCCACATACAGCAATACTACCATTTTAAAGTGACATTTGCAGACGAATGACAGGAGGGGTCGTGGAATAATTGGGACTGTATAGAAAAACAAAGCAGCACCCTACAGCAGTCTTGCAGAGAAGGCCACCTTTCTCATAGCACCGAAGGAGGCCTGACCAGCATTCCTTTGACTTCTATAACCAAATAAGGGTGTAAAAAACAAAGTGTGACTGCACTTGGCACATGCATATCCTGTTGTTTGCAAGTTAGCTCTTTTAAAACCAAGCGATGCCACAAATAACATTTCAGCCAGCAATTTAAAAATAATGCGAAAAGCAAAGGGTCAGTTCTGTTCAACTGAAAGCTGTATCCTAATTGGGAAAGATTTATGGTTAGTATACAGCTCTACATTATAGACAAATATGCTATGACGCTTGGTGGCTGAATTTAGTCCCCAGCTCTGTCCCAAAAATGTTCTTAGTTATGACAAACCCAGTCTAACACCTGATGTGCTCTAAAGTACTGGACTACATTGGACCGGCTCTTGCTATAGATGAAGAATTTTAGTACTGTGCTTAGTGGAAGAATGAATTGGATTGAAAAGCTCCCAAATGCACTGTTCCAAAACTGTTCCATCTTACTATTGCTAAACTAATATTATCACTACATAATTTAAATATCCTCCTTCTGTAAATTCTAATATGCAGTTAAAAGCTTTATTAAACTACAGGTGGGTAGCAATACAATACAATACAATAAGTTTACAGTATGTCTCATGTATTCATAATTAAGGAAGGTGTCATCAATATTATAAAGAGTAGTATGCAATAGTATGTTTTGAGATACCATGCTCACCAGTATTGTATAAGAGAGATTAACAGATTGGATAATTTATTATATTGTAAATGTAATAATATTTCACACAGCAAAGTCATATTTTTCATAAATAACTAAAGTCCAGAAAACATCTGGAGATTGGATGGGTACTACCTTGTGAGTTCTATTAACAGTGTACTGTATGAATAACATCCCTTGTTCACTTTACAAGAAACTGGGTTTGTCCAGCATTTGGACACAGGGCCTCTTGCAAGTGGGAATCAGATTTCATGTGTTCAAATTGGAAAACCGAAAATAATTTCATTTTCTTTTAAAATGTTTTTATTCATGAGAAAATACAGTTGATTTTTCCATCCATATGGGATAACAGCTATTTTCTTAGAGGGTTGCAGTGAACTAGAGCCCAGCCTGGCAGGAACAGGCTGTAAGGCAGGATGACAGGTGGCATGTTTTTGGACTAAGGGAAGAAACCAGGTACCCGGAGAATGTCCAGACAAACACGAGAGAACATGCAGACTTCAAACAAAGTCAAATTCAGATCTAGGTCCCTGGAGCTGGCCACATTACCTGTGCTCTTGTTTTCTGGTATTCAGTTTGAAATTAAAACTTATGGTGGAATCACACAGCCAAAACAGTTACAATGGACAATCTGAGATGCGAATGATGGAGTGGTGAAATAGTGAAATTGTCACCACAGACTGTGAGTGTCTGGTGGCTACTGGATATTTAGTCTCACAAATGCACAATGCAGAAGTGACTGTGATATTATGGAAGGAAAACCATTGGCATGAAATGAATTCTTGCTTCTAATCTAATTGACAATTCCTGAAAAACATTTTTAAAAAGGGAGACTCTGTGGGTTTTTTTTCACCTACCCATAAATCTGTCTGATCAGGTATTGTTTCTGGCATGATCAAAAGAGAACTGGACACGCAGGTTTTTAAAGTACAGTAAAAAACCCATTGACTTTCACATGTTGATTATTGCTGCAAAAAAGGGAATTAGCTCTAAATATTTGAAAATGCAGAACACCTCTGACCTGTTTTGCATTTACAAATATTTCAAACTTGCCATTTATTTGCGTTTCCGTGGGGGAAAAAAAGCTCACTAATCTGCCATTTCTAACCAATCAGAGCAGTCTTGAGTGGGCAATGATAACCATCAGGCAATGATGGTGAAACAGCTGACTGGTGGGAAGTTTTAGTTGTTCTCTGTAATTAGTCGCTATGCTGTATATTGCAGTTAAGAGTCTGCCTGTTCCTGTGCAGCAGGGCAATCACCACTGCTACTGTGGTAAACACTCAAGAGCACAAAAGAGTTAGATTTCCCATACATTCCACTTCTCTTCGCTCACATTTGTTAAACGTTTTTTTAGGAAAGAAAGAAAATGATTCCACATTTTTTATTTGATTTAGTTAAGCTGGGGGCATTTTGTATGGTGTACGTTTGGGTTCTGACAGTTGTTCTGTCATGTTGGCTATCAGTGCCATGCCCCAAATAGTTTAAGACCTACAATGACTCGGAATGCCACAGTGGTTTATTTTTAAATGAAACATTTTGCATACAACTACTTGCTGCCCTGAATTTGTTAGGGAACAAATGATGGCACATCTATTGAACCAAACCTAGAGAGTAGAAAATGTATCATCCATGCCTGTGAATCAGTGCACTGTCAACTATAACTGACCCTTTAAAACCCAAATTAAACTAAGATTAAACAAAGAAATATAACAGTAAACAGAAAAGTCAATTATTAATAGTAGCCCTCTTGCTGATAATAAAAAAAAAAACATTTCAAAGTGTTTTTTTATGAAAGGTAATAATTAAAAGAAAAGGTAAAAATATTTTGTTCACAGATACATTTCAAAGCTACACTGTGAGGAAAACCCTGCACTCTTAAATATGTTTAAAAAGGAATGACAATCGTTATAAATCCTCTGTACAGAAAACAATACATGTCTTTTTGTAAAAGAAATAATTGTAATGCAACAATACTCCACCAAAATTACTACATCTTATAATATTTCATTATATGTATTACATATAAGTTTTCAAGACTGTAAATTAAGGGCAATTTGCTGTTGTGTATGTTAATATTAACATACACAACATATCTATTGACATAAATAGGGTTAACCCAAGGGGATTTTTTAAAACTCATCAGCAAGGATGGTCTCACAAATAGAAACTAAAAGGGAGTACATTTAAATCATATAGTAGGAAATGCTTCTTCACACAAAAAGTTGTTGATTCTGTATTTGTTAAAGGCTTGCCAACCAGGTTGGGACCCAAACTAACCGTTTTAAGACACAGTTTAGTTTACCTTAGCTACTAATGCACTAAAAAATAAGAAGGGTTGAATGGCCTTCTCTCATTTCCCTCTTTTCTGTTTTTATATAATGTTACAGAAACAGTAGTACTGCAAACCAAACTAAAGGATCCGTTCTGTGGCAGTGAGATTTAGAAAAGACATCTGTGTCGGCATCCTTGTTTCTTTATCTTGAGGTGTTTACTTTGAAAGGAATGAATGAGTAGTCACTGAGGACATACAGTATGTGAAAATGTGCGTGAATGGCAAGACGGATGCGTGCACGGATATCCGTATTGTAGATTACAATGTGTGCAAACATCTCTGCCCACTTTAGATTGTGTGAGTGCGACAGCTCAGTAGAGGCTGCTTTTGTTATCATGGCCACTGAAAAAAAACGTAGTATTTTTCTGCGTAAACCACACATTTCTTTTGAAAGAGAGTTGGGAAATGTTGCTTGAATAAACTCCTGAGTTCCGTGAAAACAGAAACGTTTCAAAGCATTGATTAAATCACCCTGGTTTCAAAATGCCTTCTGCGGGTGCCTGAGAATCATGTTATCTTAGGCTGCCTACAGCCAATCTGCGACGGAGTTCAAATGAATTGTGCACTCAATCAAGTTCATCTTGTTTGTGTGCTTTGCAGTAGCCTTATCCAGAGTTTTTTTTAAAGGCACCGATGGTGCCGCCTTATGTGTTGTGGCTAAAGAGATCGTCTCAGACCCCTATGCAAAAGAGATTCCCCTGTGTTCTCCTCAGTACTCATAATTAAAACTTTACTTGTCCTTCTGGTAACTTGAAGTTGATTTTGAAAATGTCGCTTAGATTAGCTTTGTTACTAACTTTTGGGATTTTGAATACTTGAGTCAACACATAATCAGACTCTGTTCCGGTTGAAATAATTAATTTCCTGTAAAGATCTGTGTATGAATAATAATAATAATAATGGCCTCCTAATAACCCCCATCTATGAATTGGCTTCATCACTCTGTTCTCCTCCCCACTAATAGCTGATGTGTGGTGAGCGTTCTGGCGCACTATGGCTGGTGTCACATTATCCAGGTGGATGCTGCATATTGGTGGTGGTGGAGGGGAGTCCCCATTACCTATGAAGCACTTTGAGTGGAGTGTCCAGAAAAGTGCTATAAAAGTGTAAGCAATTATTATTATTATTAATTATTATAATTAGTTTGGTGCTGCTGTCCTCTTTACTGCCCCTGAAGTAGCATTATTTCTTTCACAACATGGTAACCAACATACAACCAAATATTCCAAATGACAGTAGGTGCAGTGAAAATGATAATTTTAACATAATTTCTGAGCTCTTAAGTATGTATCTAAGCATTCCTCTGGCATTACTATTGTTTTTCCATACATATTAAAGGGATGGATCAACATAAACTCCTAGATCATACCCCTTTAAGATCATATGTCTTTATCTAGCTAATTGTAGCACCTGCATGTACTGTAATACACTTTATTTGTCAGTGTTAAATGTAATGTCCCAGGAGTCTGCTTTTGTTTGAAAAGATATTTTTTGTGAGTGCTCTTAAAGAGAAGAAAGATTTTCCCTTAATCCTATATATTGATTACATTTACCATTACATTTACATTACATCTGTTAAGTTTAATAATGTATTGTAACTCTAATAATATTTTTTAAGTAGTTACAATATTATCAGACTCCCTGTAGAACTGACATAACAAGAAAGGAAACAATTCCTAATATGCTTTATTAGCCCATTAAAACTATATATTTACTGCAGCTGCATTTTATTTAATCTTTTTATTGTATTTTTTCTGCTGTATCATGTAAATTCCAAATTTATTGATATAATTTTTAAATTGTGGTACATTTTAAAGCAGCCACAGATTTATGAGTTACTGTTCACAATCCTTCGAATTTCCCCCCTATTGAGTCATTCATTTAATTAATACTAACAGGAATGCTGATAGATACAAAGAGAACTGAAGCATTTGCTGCGTGTACAATCATCATGATTGGATGGTAAGAAAGAGTGCTGTTGCTTTGTGCAGTGTAGTGCAGAGTTTAATGTGATCGATAGGCATGGGAGTCCCAGCTGTGTCTCTCCACTACAGAAGAGCTTAAACGCCAATTCAGAGTCTCAGGACATCGATAATCTTACACAAAGGGCTGGGAACAGCAGGTGGCATGCACCGACTCGACGAAGCTTCCTGCTGCGTATCTGTGCCATCGCATTTTGTACCACATGGACACCATAGGACTGCCCCTCACCCCCTCATGGCACTTGTTTGTCCTCTCCTGCCATCCCATGGGGCTATGAACAGACATATTTGTGCTTCAGGCAGAGTATTTGATTTCATTCCCTCTTTGTTCTGCTGTCTGCATTAATCCCCTGGTCCCTGCGTAGAGTCTGCGTCGTATAAGAAGTAAATACTGTAGTTGCAAATCACACTTTATTATGTACTGGGTTTGTTGGAACTTATTTTTTTTTAAAAAACAATGGATTTTTATTGTCTGCTGATTGGTATTTATTTTTCATTTATCGCTAACCACAATGTTTCAGCATTCCAACAGCAGCTGGTTTTCAGATTTCCAAGGAGAAACAGACTTTGTAGATGAGATTTATCTTTGAGTTAGACTTAAAATCGGCCTGTGAAGTCTTGCTTGCAGTGATTTATCTAACTGTTTAAAGTTCTTTGTGGTATTCTGTGTCAATTGTCCGTCAGTGAAGAAAACAAGATAAAACTCTTTAAGAAACCCGAGTCCTTCAGTGCAACAATACTTGTCTGTGTGTTGTGGGACATTCACCACAGGAGCAGGAAAAGTTTCAGTGTTAGTACTACCCCTTGATATGTGATTACTTCTGCTGTTAACACTTTGTAAGAGGAAATTAGTTGCTGCAGCTGTTAAAGCAAGTCAGCTTTTATTTGTCTTAACATACAGTTTGATAAAAACTAAAATAACATATCCCACCAACAACTCAAATACCTTCCACACTGTGGTTAAGCAGTAATATCGTAGTGCTGCATATGTGCAATATCTACAACATGTACTGTACAGTATATGTCCTACTTCAAATGCAAACCAAATAGTGCTCTGCAGGTTTAGGTCAGATTGTGCTGCGGAGCTGTGATGGCTTTCTTTGGTTGGTTGCTCCTTTCTTCCTCCATCTGAAATTCTATACTGGCAGGAGAACTATTTTTTTGAGGTGTGGGGAAACAATGGGAAAAACAGAAACCTGACAGTCTGTGAAAAGAAGGATTTTTTTTTTCTTTATGAAAGGCTCATAAAACTCCTGCTTGTTTCCTGTTTCCCACTGTAAAACCCATAATCGTCAGACCCGGCTTCCTCTGCACCGGGTTTTGCAGTTTTCTTCAGAAGCCACCCACCCATGACAGAGCTATAACTTACCCATTCAACAGCCCATACAGCAGATGAGCATTGTTGGAGGAAAAGGGTGTGACAGTAATGATGGATGATAAGAAACAGGCTGGTGATTATTTTTTGCAGAATATTTCCTTCACTATCTTGTTTCTGTCTTCCTGAAAGATTGTTTTGGTATAATATTTTTCCAGTGTAGCTGTATTTTTTCAGTCAGCATTTCCTGTTTTTTTTCTACAAAAGAGATCTTTATTTGTCAGATGTGATTTATAAGAACTCAAAATACATCATACATTTTGTAAGTTTTTGGTAAATAGAAACAAGATATCTGGCTTTAGTTATGCTGCATTCAGATTGTCACCTCCTCTATACTATATACAGTACAGTACCTCCTAATATGTAATAAAATTCGCCTCTTAGAGCCTCAGTGAAAAGCAGTATTGTACCACCCTGAAACTAAAAAAAAAACCAAAAGGGTTTAGTATTTTTTTAGTTTTTTAGTTTTGGTCATTGGAAAAAACATTTTGGTTTCAGGCAGAGACTTCTGAGTGAAACTCATATTGCCTTATGTTTTATAAATAATGCATTGTCGAATAGAAACCCTCAATAAATGTAAAACTCAATCTGGTGGCAAAAGGTATTTTTTTCCATGAATGTAATGGAATAAATAAGGTAATAAAAAACCCACAAACTACTTAAGAACCATTGTAATTACCATGAGTGTTCTGGGTTGCTTATTACTAGTTTTATTGCTATACAAGGCTATATTTCTTTCATGAAATCAAAGGCATATAAAGTGATTTATTGGACATTCAACATATTTTATGATTAAAGTACTCCATTACGTAAACAATGAACTTCTTTACCGTAGTTCAAATCACATCAGAAGGGGCATTTGGGCTATCTGACTTGTTTGTTGCGATTAACCAATTGATCTTAGTGTTTCATCTAGGATCATCTACAGCAACATGCTTGCTTGTTCCAAACCCTAGAACTCTTTGGTGAAAGAACTACCTCTTGTTCTAAATTTGTTCCAAAAATAAAGTTTAATGCTCTTCCATGAAGTCTGGACTGTGTCCTCTGGTTCATGTTTCACTGTTGATTCTTAAGAAGTCCATTGGTTTGACGAAGAGCGTTTGAGAGTTTTGAATACTTGAATTAGGTTCTCTTGCAGATTTCTCTGTTCAAAACGAAAATAGTTCAGTTCTTTTAGTCAGAAAATTTCTTTAAGCCCATTTATTCTTTTAATTTTTTTTTCTTTAAGGATCTGTTTTCTTTAGAGTGATGCTAGAGCAGTAATATCTTTTATTCAGCCATTTGTTTGGTTTTTAGTAGCTAATCGATCCAAGTTTAATTATACTTAATTATGCAAATACAGTAGTTATGCTATTTGTTTGCCTTTTTATTACTTTCACACATTATCCTAAGGAGGGAAATGTGCCATCTTAAATAGCTTTTTAAGCTCACTTTCCCTTATCATCCATGATCTTGACTATATTACTGCTAATAATTATATCTAGACCATTGCCATAATTAATAAACTCAAAAGCTCCTATTTGGTTCCTGGGGTACACCACTAATCGCATCATACTAATTTTAAATATTCACCCCTTATCTTTTGCTGTCTACTAAACAGATCTCAGTGCAAATACCTTTATTACTTTGGATGCCTACTGAACTGAAGCTTCAAGTTAAGTTCATTTTCATGTGGAACTTTATATTTCACTAACAGTCTCAATCCCTCAATCCCAAAGCATTTTTGTGATTATTCCAATGTGTAAAAGAAATCATTTTAAAAAATCAAAGACAAAAGTTAACCATGTAAATGACATTTTTTGTTATAAAAAGTCTTATTAAACTTTGTTTTTGTAAGTTTTGATTTCATGCAGATCACTAATAAGTGAAACTTTATCAAAGACCTTTCAGATTGAGACCATAAACTCACTGCTGTTTAAATTCATTACTGCTGTTACTTGTTGAAAGAACTCAGAGCACGTTTTGTAATGCACATGCACGTCTAACACACTTTTCTCCTGGATTCTTATTACCATATAGATAAAACATTGAAAGTAATTATGGGTAATCCACTAGTATAATATTAACTGTTGCTGCTGTTGTTTCCATAACCCTAAATGTAATAGAATTAATTAATTGGTTTGGTTTTGATTTCCTTTTTATGAGCATTACATGAGTTATTTTCCTTTTTTTTTTCCTATTTTAGGATGTTTTGGGCATCTATTAGATGTTTGTTAAAGGCCAAAGAATACATCAGTTTATTTTTAAAATAACAATATGAATATTGTTATTTACAATATAATAACAATATCCATATTTTATTTAAACTATACTAACAATATCAATATTGTTATTGATAATATAATAACAAAAAACATATTATTATTTACAGTATATATAAAGAAATTGTTCATATTCTCACCTCATCACCTGGAGATTGACTCATCTTAACTATTGCCGGTACCTGTAATACTGCTGCTTCTTCTATGATGCTTTTTATTTCTACTGAATGAGAGATTTCCCTTGACAGGAAAGAGAGACGTAATTCTTGGTAAATTAAACTTTTGAAAATGAGATAATAAATAACATCTGAGTTGGGGAGGGTCATCGTTGGTGGTGCTGTGTTTAGTGTGGGCGGTTTCTGAATGTACTGAGAAAAATTCCAGTAGTGAACTACAGGTGCAGAGCCTCTCCTGTCTCATCCCCTCTGGACCTGAACAGTACAAATCACAGGAGGTCAATACCTTAGCAAGCGGATCTGTTTCATGGATTTATTCTGCCTGAGGAAATAAACAAAACAACACTGCTTAATCTGCTTACTGGTCATATGTGACTATACATACTGTATAAAACCTACATTGGTCCATTAAGGCTCTTTTCATAGCAATAATAGCTTTAGTCTCCTTGAAGGCATACTGTATTTAGGGATAATTTAGAGCTGAATAATAACATGGAGCACTCGGAACTGGGACTGGTGTCTATAAATAAACTTTTCTGTACCACAGAATACTTGGTCCTACCCTCAGTAGTCATTCAACTAGCAGAAATCATACTGGACAACAGATGTTGACAAACCACAAAATGCTGAACTACAGAGATTCAGTCTGCAATTGATTATGAAAAGCTGTGTTTACTTGTTTTTTGGACAATTAGAAATGACTTGCAGAAAGTGGTTCATTGGGTTTCAAATAAACTATTAAAATAGTTTACAGAAGTTCACAACCGAGACTTTGTACTTCCTTGAAAATGTGCTCTTTGACAAGGTTTATGGTCTCTTACGATAAGCCTTTTATTTAACTATGTTAATAGGGGGTTATCCTGATAGAGCCTGTTGCAAAAATGTTCAAGCTGGCCTTCTAAAATAATCCAGCCTTCCCCACTACCCTGCAAAACCCTATCTGAAGTCATTTCTCACTGTAAGAAATAGCTGAAAATCACAAATTAGTTCCTTTAAATTCATTTTCTGATCTTTAATAATAATAATAATAATAATTAATAATTGCTTACACTTATATAGCGCTTTTCTGGACACTCCACTCAAAGCGCTTTACAGGTAATGGGGTCTCCCCTCCACCACCACCAATGTGCAGCATCCACCTGGATGATGCGACGGCAGCCATAATCCGCCAGAACGCTCACCACACATCAGCTATCAGTGGGGAGGAGAGCAGAGTAATGAAGCCAATTCATAGAATTTTGTCTCTACAAAAAGTAAAGATAGTTCATGTGTTTGCAAAACATATTGCCCTATAAATAACAGAAACCTGTGTAAGCTACACTTTCACACATATTACTGTTTCCCTTTGCTTTTTTCACAGGAGCACATCACTTGTCTTGTATGTACAGAACCTGAATCATTCAAAGGCGCTTCTTAAGGAATCTGTGTGATGTCTATGTGCCTGTGGCACAGAGCATTGCCTACTGAATAGCTCTTTAATTTACAGGTCCACGGTGAAAGAAGGCACTGATCACTGATATCTTTGTCTGGAGAGATGTTCATTGCTGCTGTCGTCCTTTTACAAGCGGTGTGATCAAAGACAATGAGCCCTTGTTTTGGAGAAAGAAACAGGCAGAGATATTGTTTTTTAGAATGCTAAGCAGCAGGGCAAAATAAAGCATGAAATAAGAGACAGTGTCAGGGGGGAGTGATGTCAGGGAAAGTGACATAATGGATTTTGTAGCAGTGTGAATATTATAACCCTTCAGTTTGAGAACTTGATGCTTGTGGTACTGGTACGGCCTGCTACTGAGGGCTGGAAGGCAGGACAAACTCAAGAAGCGACAGGAGTAATGACAATTGACACAAACAACTGATTCCTTGGCTCTGGAATGTTATTGACGGAGGCTGAGAAGTGTGCTGAATAATCCCACATTTCTCTTACGGCGTGAAATATCATTACCTGCCTTATGAAATGTTAACAAAGCCTCCTTTAAATCCAAACATATTAAGAAATAAATTGTGAAGTGGCCCCTGGATCATTGGGCAGAAAACTGGGGACATGACTAGAGACATCATCAAGCCTGTTTTTGTGGGCTCACAATACATCAGCATTTATAGGATTTACAGTTACAGTAGCACCCATTGATATGTACTGTATGGTACCTGTGAACAAGTGCTTTATAAAATGAAATAGTTGTCTGCACAGTATAAAATTCATTATTTGGCAGATTTTTGTTTGACCGATCTGTCACTGTGACAGATAAGGCTCCATTAATGCTATGACACACACATGTAGAGCACTAATACACTGTGTGACTGCAGTTTTGCTATCAGGATCTATTTTTTATCCATGCAGGAGACTGCCTCCTCTCCATGTAGCTCCCAGCTTCCTCATTTGAATTGCTTTTCTTATTAAAAGAGGGGCTGCCAGGATGTGAAAGGAACATGTTCTCCCTTTTAGATTTCCAGAAATTCTTCTGAATGATGGAAACCTTGGCTAATAAATAGCCCAAAGCAAAAACAGATCTCCCAGCTGCGGGTTTGACAAAAAAACAAACAAACAAACAAACAAGAATGGATATACTGTATTGTGTTAATGGTTTTTCAAACAGAAACCATGAAATGTCGAAGAAAAAACTGCAGATAAAGGGATCAATCAATAAATAATACAAGTACCCTGGAACTGGCAAGTCCTACACAGCTTTCAGGTCTGATCTTGTGAGGACTCGGGTGTCCGCTTTTTGATGAGATAGTGTTGTTGGAATATTTGAAGACTTTCTTACACCCTGGGGAAAAAAACAAAACATGTTCTCGCACAAAGAAGTGGTTTCCATCTGCATTTTTAATGTGCTGTGCTTCCTGTCTTGAGTTGTATTATTAATTTTTTGGGGTTTCAGAGTAGGTTCCATCTATTACCTGTTAGATGGTTTTACGGTAATAGGGGCATGAAGGAGTCTACGCAAGCAGTGTAAAACTGACTCTCTGGGGCTCTGGGGGTGCTTTGTGGCACCTAGTTCTTCAATTCTTAAATTATACTTCTGGGAACCAAAATAGCAGTCAGTTGCTAAACAAGGTGTGTTTGGTTAAGTGGACGGGACCTGCTACAAAATGGGACTAGGATCCACCAACCTCCTTAGGAAAAGCTATCATAAAGAATCTAGTTACTTGTTGAAGGAAGTCACTGTTGTGTGTCATTGTTTTGTTAACTTCTACGTTGCGTGGAGTTAAATGTTTAGCCTTTCTCAAGCAGATATTTCTGGCTTTATGTATGACTGTAGCTCCAAGATTGAGTTTGATATTTCTGGATTTTGGTTTCCTTGTTTTGCAGTTCAACATTTTACTCATCATTTACTCATCAGCTTTTTATTATTTTTTTGTTTGGTATTAAATAAAGCCTTGATTTAAATAAAAGAAAGACTCTGACATATTGCAGTATTTCCTGAGGTTCGTAGTGGTTTGGCATTCTGATTAACACAATCCATGAAGTTATGAAGGAATAATATAACATCTGAATATTTCACATCTGTGATGTTGTGTTAAAAATAAGTGTGTATTATTTTTAACACATGCCAAGTGCCAAGAATCAACACTACCATTAGCAGTTTAGCACAAAAATGTAAAATACAATTTTTATAAAATTGTGTGGTATAAGACTGCCAACAAATTTATAAAAAATGTATTTTAAATATATTTTTTTGTAATTTTATACAATATATTTAAAAAAATAATTTCATAAGAATAAAAATAATTGTATGCTTTTTTGTAATTTTATTTTAAAAAGTATGGGGGTATTGAAAAATCTTGTTCTCATCTGTCAGTCCCGAAAAGTGTATTTGAATAAAAGACATGCATGTATCAGAGTTTTGTACAAACAAGTTTAATAAGTTCAGTTCATGGATGAGTCATATACTGTAAATAAAAAACATGTAATTCAGTGGAATGCAGGTTATGTGGTTGTTTTGTTGGAGCATAAACAGATGAACAATGGGTGTTTTGGTAGGTGGGATGTGTTAGAGTGTGACTAAAAAAAATAAATATTTGTTTGCATATTACAATTAGAAAAAACATGTCTCCAGTGGTAACATAAAGGCCCCCTTCCACTGTATCTGCATGGATGCTCTCCATCAATGTCTTCTCACTGATTCCACATACTGAACTCCACATGCATAGAGAGTTTGTTATTCATTGATATTTGTAATTAATATTAATATAAATCAAGAGTTTAAATAGAAGAAAAAGTTAAGTTTTTTCTATTATAATATTGTGTACACTTTTGGTAAAGTGAAGAGTGGCCACTGACCAGGTACAGTATATTTCCAGGCTTAAAGGAAGGTCACATGGTAACATGTTAAAATGGCATGGATCTCTTTAGTCTCAAGCAGAAAAGACTGAGGTCTTGATTTCAGAATCCTCAAAGACATTGCTGATGTCAGTCCAATGGCTGAAAAAATGAACCAGTGAGCACTGAAGCGGAGATAAAGGGAAAGTATTGATAAGAATTGGAGGCACTTTTTATACAAAGGATTATGAGAGTCTGGAAGAAGCCTTATCCAGCCATGTTGTTAAAGATAATACTCTGATTTTATTTATGAAATGGCTAGATGATCAGGATGAACTGATTATAGGAATTAAGAAACAAGCTGGATAGACCGAATATGTAACATTATCATTTGTAACCTTTCTTATTTAATGATTGTCTCTCTGATTGCTTTCTGTCTCTGTTACACAGCTGTCAGGCTCCTTGGTGTTAGCAATTGGATTGTGGCTGCGGTTTGACTCTAACACCACTTCTATTTTTGAATTGGAGAACTCCCCTTACAGCTACTATGTTGGTAAGTTATGGCACCTTCTGGGTAAAGGCTTCTGTGCCTTTTACAACCACATGGCAGACATGGGGAAGAGGACCGATGGGGGGAAAACAGTTAATTTAATGAGCAGGTTAAACTTCAATGTTTTCCTTTAAAATGTCAAAACTCAAAATGAAGAAGAAAATGCTGATTGCTCCTGTAATCCTGGTGATTAAAGAGAAGGGTATCCATCAACAGGTGCTATATCCCTGCCCACAAGGACTAAAGCCTTGTACAAATGCCACCAAATGTTGACCAAATGTTGGTCAGATTGTGATGCCCTGTTACCACCCAATCTTTTTTTGATGATGTAGGGGTTACCAAGCAACCCAAGAATTTTAGTGACTATTTTTCTCGTTCAGAAAACCAGGGTAACAGGAGTAGCTCAATGCTCCCTCTCATTTAAAAGGGTAGCTATCACCCAGTGAAATGGTAATATATGCAGTATCAGTGCTGTCTCATAGTGGGCCTGGCAGAAAATTGTGGTACAATTGTAACCATAACCCAAATGCCTAGGACCACATCTGGCTGGCAGAACCTTGAATAAGGTATTTGGGGGGCTAGCTAGCCACAGTGCAAATGTCAGAGTACATGAAAAGTGACCCACATTGTGACTGTGCCTCTGATGCATCACAAGCCCTGCTAGAGGACAATGGCCTACATGGCCTACAATGGCCAGAGTGGAAAAGGTGCCATTTTGACAGGACCTGGTACTACACTCTAGATCTGTAACAGCCAAACTGTAAGTCAGTAAGTGAGTTGCCTGAGTACGATCTATATACTGTAACTGCTCAAGACACTAACAGGGCATAGCGTGTTCAGATGCTGGTTCTCGTCTGAGGTTAAGGGATGTGGTGGAGGAATACCATTAATGACACCTTTTGATTTACATGAAGTCCAGGAAGGACACTGTGTTATGGAGTAATTTAGTAGTAATCTAGTGATTGAGATTCCAGTCTCGCTTCTAGATAAATGAACAACGGTGCCCTGCACTGAGAGAATGTGGAGTTCATTAATGCATTTTGCTGAAGCAGTAGCCAACAAAATCAAAGTTCAGAAATCTGCCAAGGTGACAGTGGTGCAGGAGTGAGGGAATCGACCATGAAATCAAGGTATCAAGTTGTTCTCTGTAGACACAAACAGCTAGCACCTTTAAGGAACATGGTAGCCAAAAATTAAGCCCCAAGGGATTCTGATACAACATGCCCCCCAGAGTGAGTACCGACGTTCCAGGAGAGACCGCAAGAGAGAGACTCCAGGATCACGGCAAACAATCGGTAGACTGGGTATTGACTACAGCTGCCTTGTAAAAGACGTTCTAGCACTCTGGACATCAACGTAACAGTAATGGCTAAAAGCCAGCAAACATACGCTCTGTCAAATAGCTGCCAGATTATGGTACTTGGGTGTCACTGCAACAGCAGATCTGTTTGAAGCAGGATATAGCCAAACTGCTGCAGTCCTGCGGGTCCTGGGAGGCCAATGAGCAGGACTACTATCCACTGTTTCCTGACCTACTCTAGGAAGTGTGGAAGGAAGGGTTGTAGAGGGATGGTGTAGAGCCAAAGTGCGGCTGATTATGCACAAGGGCGCAAATACTCAGTAGGCTGTCCGGATCACTTATTGACAATGAAAAAAGGCAATGTGTTGAGCATTGTCTTCATAGTGAACCATGATGTTAACCCTTCCAGACAGATTACCATCTAGAGTATCTGGATTGCCAAAACAAGGCTAGTGGTGAATGGGAGATTTGGCACCTGATCAACCTCCTGTCCTCCTACCATTAAATAGCAGCCAATGTGTTGTCACGTAAGGAGTGCATAACACAATACATGACTGCAGGTGCTGAGGTGCAAACGTCTCATTAACCTCAGCTCACCGTGCCGAAGAATGCATGGAAAGACCAAAGTGCACAGTGACACAGAAGGTTTAAATGGTGATCACAGAGTTGCAGTCATGCACAAAGTGCAGCTTGGTACAGCAACAGTCCAACAGCGGTGGGCAGTCATCACACACACAAACTGAAAGCCTGTTCCCTCCCTTCCTCCTGTTCCTAATAATTTTCCACTTTTTTGTTTCACTTGGAAGAAAAGGGCGGGAAGGGAAAAAGGGCAGTGAGTGCACCATGATAAGCAGAGAAAGAGGACCAACATCCCTCTTGGAATAAAAAAAAATAGAACATAAGGAAAATAAAGTTATAGTTCTCAAAAGCCTGTAGAAAAACACAGGCAAGTATAGGTAGTGGAAGGAGTGAAATGTATTCCTCAACCAAAGTCATACAAAATAATGCTCTTTCTTTATCAGGAGAAATAGAATTAAGGAGGGAGGATGAAAAATAAATTCCATGACCAAAAATGGCTTAAAGAACTGTAGGTGGTAAAAACACAGAAAAATGTGAACTATCCCTTAAACAATTAAAGGTAGCTTTGAAGTAAGATGTTGTGTTGCTATTTTTCTTTGTGTTCCTGGAAAAAGGAAAAAGCCAGCTTGCATCTGGACACACACACACACCCTTGAAGAGGTGGACAGAGTTACAGATAGCTGTGTTATTCAACCGTGTGAGGGAACCAGACTTTATTTGTAGTTTAACAAAGAGTATATCCTTTTGTGTTTCAGCTGAGGCGACATACAGGAGGTGGAAAATCTATATAACAGACAACAAATGAATTTTATAGCATACTAATGATGAAAACAGCATTTGCACAGCACAGTGAAAAAAAGTTGTGTGGTCTATTACTGGAATATGTTAAACGTCAAAAACAAAAACAGGTTAACTGACACTCTTTTAGAAATAAAAACAATGGGTTTAAATAATCCTTTGAGTTGGAGATTGTTAAATGTAACATACTCTAGCTTTTATAGCCAGACTGGAGGTTAAGTTCAATGACAGCTCCCATTTGAAGCTCATTTCTATTCAATGTGGGCCCCTATTCCCAACCACAGGCTTAGATTCATCTTTCTTGAAAGTAATCAAGAACTTCATTTACTCTTCCATATTAATCCAGTTTTAGAGCTTTTTAAAAATCTAAGTGGAAAATCCTCAAAGTTGGGTATTTTTAGTTACCACTTGGGAGCTTTTCCAAACATTGTACTATACATTCGTTCAGAGTAGAAAGCAGAAATTTCAGGAGAAAAAGCTGAGACAAAGTGTGCCTGTGCTGTCAGACTGACCTTTTTAGTGTCCCACTAGCAAAGTGTGAGTCTTGTCTTAGTGGGTGTTTACGCCTGGGTGTGTTGAAAAACAGGAAGCAAGGCTGTGGATATAAATACAGCAGGGAAACCAGAAATCGACATGTCTGCCGCACTGCCAACATAATCTTTGGTAAGATTTAGTAAGTTTCAGGCATGCTCAAGTCCTGTCAATACAAGGTTTCATACTACACTGTATTCCTTAATATAGAGATATTAGATGCTATCTAAATAATCTTTTATTGTCTTTTTGCATTCTGGGTGTTGTCTGTTCCCCCTAGTCTTGTGTCATCAGAAACTTTAAACAGTCACTGGTATCCTGATCTGTGTGATTTATATAGAAAAGAACAATAGTCAAAACATCAATCCCTGTGGAATCACACTTCTTAAGTACTCCAAGTTTGATGCAGTAAGGTAATAAAGAGATTAATGTTCCTGCCCTTCCCTTTTTATAGCAAAAAAGTGAGCTCATACAATGTTTTATTATTTGATAGTGATGTCAAAGTTAGGAAATGTTATTTAAATACTGTATATCGTTTGTTGATCTTGTAGCTTTTCCCTTCTGCTGGCCCTAGACTTTGGTAGCCTTTTTGTCTATGAAAATTTGGAAGAGTCAGGCGTGTTACTCAGCGAATTGGCATTTCTATCACGCAGAAAACTGAACGTTCAAAGCTGAGACTGAGTGAATTCCGGTATAGTAGCTGGAACATTGTAGCTGGAAACATTTAATTGGGCAGCACATCCTCTGTGGCCTTTTGTGTCAGGTCGAGAGAAAGACTTGGTATCTTTTCTATAAATATCCGTACTGCAACATGGTGCAATTATTTCACTTTCTTGTTTTTCACTTAACATTTGTAGCATTGTCCTGGGTTAAGAGAAATTTAACTTCTCTTTTGGGTAGCCTGGGCATAACAGTCACTTTCCATTACACACTTGACTCTGACTTTGTTGATCTTATCTCTCATGTATTTCATTTCTCCTGTCTCTCTATTGTAATGCATAAACTGTAGATGACATAATATGTCAATTTCTGTCTCTTCATATGACCACAAATGGCACTTTTGTCAGTTCAAACCACATGAAGACTGTGCATTAGTTTGGAGTTTATAACAGAAGTTTGGGAGAAAGGTTAGATCTTAGTCTTGCACACTTCCTCTGGCCTGGGTATACACTGTATTTGCACCCTGGACTTCCTGTCACTTCCTATTCACCCTTTCAGCAATACTCTAGCTCACTCCTCGCAAGAGTTAGGAGGGTTTGGGGTTTTATTCCTTTAGCTAGTTGAATCACACCAAATACTTTATACATATTTTGTCTCTCTATTCCAATCATTGTGATTTAACAAAACCACTTTAATTAATGAGGGTGTGTCAAACTCATGTGACATTTGTTTCCCTTCTTTTTAACAGGGGTTAGTCAGTCAGTCTAGGTATGCTGTTCCAATTGTGTCAGAAATAGCCTAATAAGACAATAAGAATACTGTAGTATCATCAAACCAGCACCAGGACTTTTAATTGTCTACATGAATGATGGCACTGAACCCTGCTTGATTAATATTATTCAGGAAACAGGAAGGAGATCTGTGGTTTCCAGTTTTTGATTGAGGGTGTGCAACTCAATTAAGAGCAGCGTGGCTACAGTGGTTTGTATAGTGGCTATCAAAAGTATTCACCCCCTTGGACATTTCCATTTTATATATAAAATACATTTAGGATATATGATAATTTTGTTTTCATTTTGACATTATAGCGTCAATATAGACATTATATGCATTGAAAATCCAAATTAAATACATTATGATTCCATATTATACCACAGTAAAATGTGACAAAGTTCAAGGGGAGTGAATACTTTGATAGCCACAGTAGATAGCACAATAACTAATAGAATAAATCACTTGGCTGGGAACATTGACCCAAGAGGATCAATTGGATTGGTTAGTTTAGAGGAATAATATCAAAACAAGTATCCTGCTTTTGTGTAAATGTCTACTGTTTGTATATTGTCTTGATGCACTGTTT
Source organism: Lepisosteus oculatus (assembly GCF_040954835.1). NCBI lineage: Eukaryota > Metazoa > Chordata > Actinopteri > Semionotiformes > Lepisosteidae > Lepisosteus > Lepisosteus oculatus. Next base: position 33,179,098 of record NC_090700.1, read on the forward strand.
GCACTTTGTGTTTTTACACTTGTTTTACAATCAAGAGACTTTCTGTAAGTAAGAATTCCATTGTACCAGTACATGTACCAGTTACTGTACATATGGTAATAAAGTTCAAGTTCAAGTTCATTTTCATATGTAGTGAAACATGCATTTCTAGGTAGTATTTTGGACATATTTCTCTCCAGAAGGAAAGACAGGCCATTCACACCTAATATTGTACAGCTTATCATGCATTAGACAATGATAAGATATCCTACTAGAATCCTACTCCGTTGAGCCCCTGAGCAAGGCCCTTAACCCCAGCTGCTCCAGGGGTGCCATATAAATGGCTGACCCTGCGCTTTGACCCCAAGCTTCTCTCTCCCTGTCTGTGTGCCTATGTGTCTCGTGGAGAACAAGTTGGGGTATGCGAAAAGACAAATGCCTAATGCAAGAAATTGTATATGGCTAATAAAGTGATCTTACCTTATCTTTAAAATACATTTTGAAATCTATTAAAAGTGTAAGCTTAACTCAGAGTGTGAAGTCTGGATCTCCAAATCAGACTGTTATGACCTGGAGAATACTGCGTTTGTCAGACAGAGTGAGGTCCCGATAAAGTCAAACAGGTTTAAGAGAGCTGGGAATGTGCTGGGCTGATTAGCAGAGCAGGGGATGAGCTGGGCAGGCAGGCAGAAGGTGAACGGAACAGGGCAAGCAGCCGGGCCGAGCAGGACAGGAAAATCATTGAGTGGCTGTGCAGTCCACCAACTCTGGTTGTTTGCTAAGGACATGTAGCAACTATGAGAGAGATAGGGATCCAGCTGGCCACCAGATTCTGTCTTGTGGTTATGGAGTCGATTGATTCAAGCAGAGTCCTAGTCTTACTCACAGGCTGGTTAGTGCAAGGAGCACTTCCATAAACAAGTAGAAAGCCAGACAGATAGAGCCTCTGACTGTGGACATGTTAGGGCTTAAGTACTGTAGTACCCTTGTAATTACTTGTTAAGTGGGGACAGGTGGCACAGACAGCCACTCCAATCGAGTTCTGACGCAATTGAGAAGTGTTTGGCTCGTGCGTGCGAACACAGCCTGTTGCTGTGGAAACCAGGGGCTGCTAGCTCTGGCTCTCCTGGATATAACACATACTAATTCAAATACAAAATAATTTAAATTAATTAAGGTAGTGTCTCCCTGTTTCTAAGGGCGTCCCTCAGGGTTTTACTCTGGTCCCTGCACTTTTTCCATCTATATTAACATAATTTCAGTTCATTTTTAATCCTATTTATACGCCAACAACATAACACATGTTATAATTGTCCAGATCCACTTCATGACCTATATTAACCAATTTAAATTTTCTTAATTTCAATAAAATTCAGTTGGGTTTCTGAGAACTAAATCTCCTGATAAACTTTGATAAACCTAACATTGTGCATATCAAAGCTGGAACAAGTCATGCTCTAGAAATATCTAGGTATTTGTCTTGATATGGCTTTAACAGATAAACTTTGATAAACCTAACAATGTGCATATCAAAGCTGGAACAAGTCATGCTCTAGAAATATCTAGGTATTTGTCTTGATATGGCTTTAACAAAACTGTACAGTACTGATAGATTTCAAACTCCAGTCAAGTTTAGACTTGGTTTCCTTTATCGCATCAAATCTTGTTTTATGCATTCCTCTAGGCATAGTCTGCTTCAGATTTCTGTGCTCAATATCTTGGACTACACTGATTTTTACAGAATGGCCTCAAAATCTGTTCTTGGGAAACTTGATGTCTTATACAATTCTAATATTCTGCTAGAAGATGTATCAATATCATCATTGTGAAATTCATTCTTTGATTACACCTCTCTTGTTTTATTTATTATACTAGTCAAATATGTCACTGATTAATAAACTGGTAGATTTGTGGATCTTTATTTGGAAAAACACTTTCCAGCATTAAAAATGTGTTGCACCATCCACCAATTTAAGATATAGTATTAAATCAAACATAACTTCCCCAGAGCAGCTACTATTTCAGTTTGCTACTGTGAGAGACTGGCAGAATGTGCAGAGCAAGATGAAAACTCCTGTGTTTTCCATTGTATAAATAAATCTTTTCTGCCCAACTCTTTTTTTTTATTGATCATACTTTCAGCTGTCTTATCTGGTTAAGTAAAGGATTATTTATTTAATCTTAAACGTTAACATCTTTCACAAGCTCTTGGAGGAAGTGATAAAGCATGTTAGTCAAGGCAGTGTAACTAGAAACCGAAAATGAATTTATGATGGGGCAGGAGTAAAGGTGAAAGATCGTCGGAGGCCCTGTCAAGTCAACATGATAAATATTGTCTGGGACTGGCAGAACCTGAGGCCGTAACAGACTGACAGCAGAAATTGCCCTTGCTGCACTTTGTTTACTTTCTATTTCTCTCTTTCTTGTCCTCGGAGGAAGGCTTCTCATGTTTCAAACTTCTGTGAAGAAATTGGGGAATGGAAAACTGACAGCATTCTTGATGCTTCTTAGTCAGTTACTACCAGTATTGTGAGCGGATTGTAACAAAGGGATAACTAGAATCCCTTTGTTAAAATGCATCCTAAGTTTTCAGTCCATTGCTCAAAAGGTTTCTGAAATGGAACAGCTAATGTTATAATGTTAGGTGACATTTTGCCAAGCAGGTGGATGTGTAAAGTTTCTCTGCAGCTAGTTTCTGCTATAGGGCATTTGTATTGACATGAGAACAAACTAGTGGTTTGCAGATAATTGGTCAAACCATCCATGAACAAAAGCAGTATACATACAGTAAGAGGCTGCATTTTGCCAAACACTTTAAGACCCTCTGCATCCAAGAAAATTATCACACTTGCTGGTTGTCAAGTGAATCAAGAAAATACAGACCAAGTGAAAATCAACAGCATTAAGTCTTGTTTTCTTCCCTCAGAAAGGAAGGACATTAGATAATACTAAAGCATATAACTTTATATCTTTAGACAAGATACCTCATAAAGGGTAGATTCTTAAATTAAAATGTCTTAATAAACCTAAAAAGCCTACCCCCTATATATGTCTGCACATGGATTGAGAACTGATGTTCAAAAAGGAAACAGTGCCATACAAGGATCACATGCTGAAGTTTGGTAGGTATAACAATGACAAGTTCATCTCACGCAGCTGTTCCTAAACACCATCATTACATAAATTACCTATACTGTATATTGAACACAAACACCTCCCTCAGCGTTCATCTCAAGCATTTCTCTTCAGCCCCTTCTCGATCTCCATCTTCTCCATCTCTTTGAATGGGATTTGAACCTTCTCATCCTACGGCCAGGAGGCTACCCATTAACCAAGCAGATTAAGCCAAATCTTTCCCGCCACATTTTCTGAATGTTCACAAAGCATCAGATCCTTGGATGTTGTTGTGAACTGTTTTTTCTGTATCCATTTGCAATTGCTTTTCACTACGCTCATTCCAAATTTCAAAATTGTAGCTTCTGAAAACTAACGGTGCATCAGTGTGGCAGAGGTAATGAGTGATGTTTTGCTCTGCTGCTTCTGGAAACCCGCCAGCAGTTCTGAAAAGGCTTATAAAAGTCTCCAAGCCTTTTTTAGGAGTCATTGTTTCCCTGACAAAACAGGTAAATAATGCAACATAAAAAGGAAGATAATTTAGATTAATTCCTCCTTTAAAATAATTCAGTGTGCTTAACTTTTGCTGTGTAAAAATCTATCCATCTATTTTCTAACCACTTCAAATAGAGGGTTGCAGGAGAGCCACAGCCTGTCCCAATAACCAAGGGACAGAAGACAAGATACATCCAGGACAGGATGACTGTCCATGGCAGGGCACAGAGAAATCTATCCATTTATGAAACTGAAAAATAAAATTGAAGGAGTATCACATGTTAGGTGATTGTACAACGGTAGATGACAGTGTATAGCACAAGACTACTTAGCCTGCCGCCTTCCAGTCCAATTCCAGCCCAATGTCCCTGCAGCCAGCACTAATATTGTTAAATTGATCCAGCTAATTATCAATTAAAGAAATTAGGAGCTAGTATTTGCAAAATCCTCTAATGCACTGGGTTAAAGGGCAGCATGTTAAATAACACTGGCATAACGTAAGTTTAAATAAAGGTCTTCACCTATTTTGATTTCAGATGTCAACTTATCTTTTCCTGGCACTGGACCAAATGCAAGACAGTGATGTTTTGCTTTTAATTGATTGTTTTTTTTTAATCTTTCTAAACTTCTTGGTTAAATTGTAAAATTAGTATTTTTTGTTTCACAGAAGCTTTTCTCGATCAGTAACTTGCTGTGGATGGCTCAGTTTTCCACTCCAAGGGGACTTCAATTTCAAGTCCACAAACAACAGCTTTCCTCATGTGTGTTAATTATGCAAAGCTACACCTCCCTTGGCTCTACCCTGCACAACAGGGCAGAGCCAGTGTCACAGTGACACTGCCTGACTCGAGAAACAAAGAGTCTGGACAGCTCCCCACAGTAAAAAAGAGTTCCAATTAAAACAAAGCTGTGTCTCATTGTTAAATTCTAAGCAACAGATGAGAGCTGTTGTTCATACATAAGACCTCTGCTCACTCCTTTTCCCTTTCAGCTTGCCTTGATTACAGTATCTTTGCCTTGTGCAATTCCTGGATTGAGTGTGGGGCAGTCCTACAGTATATATTGGAGAGTAATATGAAAAAATACTTTTTTGACATCATAGGATTCTGGTGAGCTGTACAGATACTCAGATGCAGAGATCAGCCTTTTAAAGAGCCATTTTAGGTAAAGAACATCTCCACTCCTCCAAGCATGAAATGTAAGCTAATGGAAAGTCATAAATAGCTTTTAAAGCACCAACTGCGTTCACAGATGTATGTTCTAAGAAGTTACAGGAGCCATTCGACAGAAGCAAACTGATTGCTTGTACCACATCTTTTTAATGTTAGTCTAAATGAGATTTATGTCATGATCCTCTGCTGCTGCAGGATTTCCAAAGACAAATTACCTTGTGTCCCCATACACTGCTGTTTCTCAGCACTGTCAAGCAAAGTGATAGAAAATGTTTTATGAAGGAGGTTAGAACAGGGATCTGTGTTGGCACATGAGTACTTCCAAACTAGGAAGCAGAGAGAAAGAGTAAAACACACGTTTTGGGATTTACAGAGAGGGACAGAAAAGAGGTGAGGATGGATTGGAGGAAGTTTTAAAGGTACAACCTTGAACTGAAACTGTAAATGAATGGGGAGATTAAAAAATAGTTTTTAATTGGGTGCTGGTGGAAAATGTCCACCCAGTATAAAATAGTTTTTAACTTCTGTTGTACAGTAATACACCTTTTTGGCAGAGGTGTCTTTGAATTTCTGTGAAAGACACAGTCAGAAAGGTCAGTGTGATCATAGTTTATAGATCATAAAATGGTGGAGTATTAGTTTGGAACACGTGATCTTCGCTTTTCTGAAATGTTCCTTGAAATAGCAAAAGAATTAGCCTCCTGTTTCCTGAAAAAAGGCAAATCATTGAGTAACTGCACATGATTTGGGTGATCCTGAAGTGGACAGATACACTATACTGTATATGCATGCTGTTGTAGATGTATATTCTGGAGATAAAAAGTTTACTATTGTCTCACAAACTGCCTGGGCTGGCTGGCAGCTACAGGGCTTACATGTGTCTCATGGGTTAGATGTTGTGAGGATGCTTTTAGCTCAGGTGAGGGCTTGGTCAGTGGTGTGCGAAGGACAATCCCCATCAATGAAAAAGGGCTTAGTTGGGTAAGTCAGTCTCAAGGCTGCATTAACAACAAAGACTGAAAGGAAGAGGCTTTCCTGTATGTTACCTGTCTGTTTGGGTGAGAGCTGTAAAGGTGATAACTGTAAAAAGTGAGCTGTGGGGTTTGTAATACACAGAGGTTTGTATTCCTGGGTAGTTGACAGAAATATTTTTGTCTACAAAAGGCAGAGTATTAATAGGTACATCAACAGGGCATTTGACAGATAGATGGTGGTTTTCAACTGTGTAGAAGTCTGGTTCTATCTTCTTCATACAGTATATAAAGTTCTTGGTACCCACGGCCAACACCACTGACACCACTGACATGGTGGCAGAAAATAATCATTGAGAGAAAATCCAGGGTAACAAGAAATACAGTTGCTCTGATATGGGTGGATTGAATGTGTCTGACAACTGTGAGACCATTATGATGGGGAATGTCGGCTGAACAGAGATGTGATTAAGATGAAGAATTATGGAACCCGAGAATCAAAACCTTCAAACAGCCGGAGAGTGTGGTTGGTGTCCTTTATGTATGAAGAAAAGTCCTCAAAAGGTTTTGTTATTAAATTGTCAAGGAAAACAGAGATGTGCATAAAATAATAATAATAAACTTTATTTTATATAGCGTCTTTAAAGGTGGCTTCTCAAGGCGCTTTACAGGATGACAATAACAATAAATAAGAAGAATACACAAGATAAGACACAATTACAATTACAACAATAATAATAGAGGAGACCGTGGAAGGTGGTAATAAGAAGAGCAGATGGGTGAAGAATGGAACCAGTTAAGTAAAGGCTTTTCTGAAGAAGAAGGTTTTGAGTCTGGATTTGAAGGAGTTTAGAGAAGGTGACTCTCTGATATCCTTGGGCAAAGAGTTCCAGAGCTTGGGGGCATAACAGGAGAAGGCCCTGTCACCCATACAATGTAGACAGGCTTGGGGGACAGTAAGGAGGACAGAATTTGAAGAGTGGGGGTTGCGAGGTGGGGAGTAGGGCGAGTATAGTTGCGTGGTACAGGCACACATACTATAGTTGGGCAGGAGACTGAACTCAGATGCCTGTGAGTATTCAGCAATTAGACATCTGGCCTCAGGAGGGAATGTTGCTAGCACTGTTGGTAAGGGACTGTGTATGCAGCCTTCTATTAGTAGTTGATGGATTCATCCTTTGAAAGGGCACAGTATGCAAAAGAGTTCATATTAATTAAGAATATTTTTTAATATATGCATATCCACTACACATACAGTATTTAATAATATAACTTGTGTTTATACCTTTTGGTGCAGTGCAGTCAATAAAATAATAATCTCTGAGTGTCTCAGTTGGTAGGCTCTCGTCCAAGAGCAGGTTAAGCGCTATTATCTCGGGTTCGTGATTGGGTGAGGTCACTAGCCGACTGTGACTGAGATTCCCCAGGAAGTTAGGGTGGGGTGAGTCAGTTAGAGATCTCTCAGTGGTCCTGTCGGCGAAGTAGATGTCTTCAGCCTCTAGGGGCTCTGGTGCCTGTGTTGTGTTAAAAGATGAGTGGCTCAGAGGTGGGCGGGTCAGAGGGGTCTACTCACTCCTCCTCATTCTCTCTTGTGTGAGACTGTGAGGTTTATAGCTGCGAGATAAGATGTGATGTGCAAAAAATGACAATGACATTTTAAAATATGTATATTGTGATAGTACTGTATATAAAATGCCAGAAGGCATTAACTTGTATATAATTTTTTGTCCATTCTTTTCAGAAGAATAAAATACACTACTCTTTTTTGACTTTCATAACCATTTGGAGTAATTCTCTGTTGTAAATACAGTATATAATCAGAAAACCTGTTTAAATCTTTCTTTGCACAGCATTATCTTAGTAACATCTTAACTCTAGACCCTTAATCCATTCTGGATGTGAATTAAAAACTTTGGTCACGTTATTTTTTGTTGATTTTTTTTATTAGCTTGAAGACAACCCTTTCATATTGATCTTGAATCATTGGTTATTTGTCATTACTTGTCTTAATTATCTTCTCGGTTTGGCAGCTAATTGCTAGTCATACCTTGCTGCAGTCCTCACACCAGCATGTTGCAAAAGAGAGCAGCTGAAACAGGTGTTAGAGGTGTTGTTAGAGAAGCTTGTCATTTTACACGCTGCAGTATCACAGTGCCTTACAGGAGAGCTAGAATCCTGTGGTGTGGCATTACAGTTCTCCATGATAACTGCCAGTTAAAAGGTGCTGGGAGATTCTCAGAGGGTCACTGCTGAATATCAGACCGAGAATAGTTTAACCAAGAAAAGCCTGACTGACAAACTGTTCCTATCCACTGAGACTGCACTGGACAATCCTTATAGTTTCTGTTTTTTATACGTAGTCTGGTATTGCCAAGGTACTCTGTCTTTACTGTATCCTGCCTTTTTTAGATTTCTAGTGTCTGCCTATACTGAAGTATATTTCTTTGTAGGGTTTTCAAGCCGCTGGGCATGATTCTACTCCAGTTCAGTTAAGAGTGAGTGCTGGAGCACAGAAAATCAAACCTTTACAGGAGCATTTTGGTGGCAGGAGAAAGGAAACGTTTATTTATAACATCCGTGTTTAGTCATGAATGCAGTTTGCAAAACGTGCTGTCTGAAGACTCTGCACCTGCAGTGACCTACTGTAGTTCACTTGCTGAATTTAACACTCTGGCCACAGAATTATTATTTTTATATTAAAACTGAACACAAACTTCCTGTATAGATTGTTGTTATAAAAAACCCTGGTGCAGTATCTTTATAGTATATATATTTCTACTGGCTGAAATTGCTGACATTCTTATTGAAACATGAACAAAGTGTAAAACAATGCCATCAAATCCAGAATCACATTTTTCTTGATTTTTTTTTCTGAAATAATTTCCTTCTTCATTTGAACTTACTTTCTACATTTCAGCAGGTCCCACTTTACAAACAGCTCTATGGACTAGAGATTTGTATTTTCACCTTTTCTGTTTCAAAAGTCTGAGCATAAAACCCACAGAGTCCAGATTTCCCTAATGAGACAACAGCATAAGAAGCATGCTGGTGCATGCAGGTTACTTGAGTGAGTGCACTGTAGGCACAGCTTGATTTAGCTGAATATACAGACTGGCTTTTTGAAAGGACTTGCATCGTATTTAAATGTTGATTGAGGTTAAATGCAGCATACATCAAAATAAAAACAACATGTAATAAAATCTAACTTTTTATATAAACATAACCAGCAAAAAGTCCTTGTCAGCTCTCCAGTCTTTTTGTGTTGTGTTCCATCAGTGTCACCTGGCTTCTCTCTACATGAAATTCTGATTTTTGTTTTAATCAGATTTTCTTTTGTACAAATGTAAAGTAATATGTGTGTAGTCATGTTGTTGTGTGTAGTGATTATGAAGCAGTTACTGTTTTTACAACTGCATTTACATTTTACCAGAGATGACATACCTGCTTAAAACTAAGCTGAGACAAGTTAAAAAAACAAGTAGTTTTTTAAGCAAATTCAGATGCACATACAATAACTTTTAATCCTGAGAAGATTTTAAGTATTGTAAATTACCGTTAAACCTTGTACAAGATTGCTACCTTGTGGTCTTAGGGTGAACTGCAAACTAGTAACTTAACTTATAATAACACTTTATACCACATATAAAACTCATATGGCAAAGAACAAGAACCCAGTCTGCTACTGAAATGATATTTTACAACTCAATGATTATTTGATGTCGAAATTAGATTAATACTTAGGGGGCCAGAAAACATATCGTATGCAAGATTATCTTTGCATTGCAGTAGTGTGTGATGTAATATATTCATGATAGTTTTCTAACCTACTTTGTCATCTACTCTTCATTGAAGCCGTATATGGTAACTGAAGCAATAATTGCATTATCAAACCTGACTCATTGTGGCCTATGGGACATTACATTACTTGTGTATTTAGAACAGGAACTGAAAGTGATTATGGGACTATTCATTTTAAACTTTTAAATCATTGTGTTCTTTTCAGTTTAATTCAGAAAAGATATTTTGATGCCAAGATAAACAGGGCGGTGATGGACTGGGGTCCTGTCCAGGGTGTATCCCACCTTTGCCTGGCAGGCTAGGCTCCAGCTCCCCCTGCGATCCTGCACTTGAAAAGGGGGTTTAGGAAATGGATGGGTAGAGGGAAATAAATTATAGTAATATCTTCAGATGTTGCAATCATGTCTAAAGACAGAAAAGAATGACATGGTCTTAGAAGATGAATGACATTTAAAATCTATGTAGATAAATGGCAGTTGGAAAGGACTTTGTGTCCTTTGGAGCTCTGACAGTGGTCTAGTTTGTATAAAGATAAAGACAATCAGATGGAAATGAAGAGTAGCTGCGTTCATCCTAGGTTAATGTGCTGCAGGGTCTACAGAGAGATACTGTATGGGGCTCCACCAAGGTAATATTCCAGTTATTCATAGCATCTGTATAGTAATAGTTCATTTTAGATGTTTCAAACAAACAATGTGATCTGGTTGAATTTAATCTGGTGATTACCCTTAAGAGTCTCAAAAGAACCCCAGAAGGGCCAATAATGGTACATAGAAGTACTGTTGGACCACAAATTAAGGCTTTATCAAACTACAGAAAAGCAGGATCAATTGGGCAACTCAAGATGGGGACAGTTCAAAAGGACGTCCATGCCTCACTGTCAGTCTTGCTGTTCCCCATCGTTCTCTGCAGGTGTGTACATCCTGATCGGAGCTGGAGGACTGATGATGCTGGTGGGATTTTTCGGATGCTGTGGTGCTGTAAGAGAGTCACAATGCTTGTTGGGATCGGTGAGTAAGAGCACCCTGAGAACTGGCCTTGTGGTACTTCAGATTATCAAGTGCTATTGATTCAGTGGCTTACAAATAGTGGTTTTAACTGAATGTTAGTGATAAATAACAGTGCTTTGATAAGCAATAGCTTTCTGGTGTACTTTCTCTAGGTTATGTTTGCAGCAGAAACACAAAAATGTAGGATGCGTTTCCCTTAACATTGTGTGACTGGACCTACAGTATGAGTTTACATTGCTAAGGCTGAGGTAGTAAAACATCCACAAATTCCTGCAACTGCAAATCAAATCTACTTTATACAATCAATAACTTATTTTATGTATTTGCATTGGCTTACATAGAAAACATGAGGATATTGAAAGTCTGCTTCTATTATATAGCAATTAAGAGGAAATATGAGCAACAGCAATTTGACAATAGCTGAATAGAATCGAATAATGTTCTCAGTTTATAAAAGTTAATATGACATACTTTTTCAGTCCAGTCACTCTCTTCCTTCTCCATTACAGTTTTTCGCCTGTCTCTTGGTTATCTTTGCGGCAGAAATAGCAGCTGGCGTGTTTGGATTCATGAACAAAAACAAGGTACAGTTCCAGAGAAGTTATAGGAGTCTGTCAAAATAGCAGCTTTGAGCCACTTTAGATGTCGGTGATGGGCTAGAAAAAACAAAGCAACTTTTCTCTTCAAAGGAATAACAGTAGTGCATATTTTCTACCTCCTCTCCCTTTACCTTACCTCTGCTTCCCTAGTTCATTCCACATAATGTCTGTCATTTCCAAAGCCAGGCTGTATTTTCGTTTATTTACAGTATTTTGGTGTGACTAAAAATGACCAAACTCCTGAAATGAAAATTATGAATGCGATTTAAACTTGAAACCAGAATGTTGTATTTTAAAATTATTTATTAATTGCAGCTGTGAATGTATGATTTAACTGGTATAGCAATAGATTTTGTCCCTTGTGGCCTAATCTTGTGAGCTCTTAGAAACTAAGTGAGGGTGAGCCTGGTCAGTACTAGGGTGAAAGACCGCTAAGGAAAACGGAGTTGCTGCTGCAAGTGGTGCTTTTTGGCCAGTAGGTGTCACCCTTCCCTCTGGCCCCGAAATTCCACCCCAGTGTGGTAGCCCGGAGGTGATGTCCTTCGGATGAGACATTAAGTCAAAGTTCCTGATTATTTGGTCATGAAAGATCCCATGCATGGCACTTTTCAAAAGAAAGGTGTTGGCCCTACTCCAGGCTTCCTCATCCTAGCCGGCCTTAATTCATTTGGTAAATGATTCTCTCTTTACCTGACCTGCTGATATTCTGTAGAAAGGTCACCATGTGTCATTCTGGGGGGTGCTGCTATTCAGTGGTGGATAAGTGGGTCCCTTAGTGTACTGTATGTGAAGTACCCTGTGAGACTCTTTTGGATGAAAAACGCTACATAAATATAAATAGTTCTTATTGCTTGGATATGTGGTTTTATCATTCTGGAATTATTATTGTGTTTTCTTGAAATCGTGGGAATTCATTACAATCTTTTAACTATTTCAGATCATTGAAGAAATTAAGAGTGTGTACACTGCAGCGGCAAACGACAATCAAAGTGATAACAGCACCCTGATAGTTTTTCATGAAGCTGTAAGTATTTATCTGCATAATATTATTTTAATTCTATAAAAACTGTAACTGTTACTGTTAAAACTTTTACTGAAGAGAAATTACAGTACTACATAATATGTACAAAGTGATATGTAATACAGTACTGAATGTAATGTAATACAAACATATTAAGAGCATTACCTAGATTTTCACTGTTGTAAATTTAATTTTGATCTTTCATGTGTTGTTTTTTTTTTGCTTTTATTTCTGTTGTTTTTTTTTTAACCAAAACAATTTCAACAGAATTAGGACAATAAAATTATAAGAATATTTTGGTAATGGAACATCATTACATTTTTAAATCTTAAAGTATACAAATAGCATGCCTGAGAAATATTGTTTAATTTAAGCAAATTTCTCATTTATTTATATTCTTCCACATTGTCTTACAGCTTCTATCATAGGCAGCCTAATATACAGAGTATTTTTATTTATAGTAGTTCAAGTAGGTAGCTGTGACAGCATGCGTAGGCTGCAAAGGAATAAGTAAAGGTTTATTCCATGCTGAAAAGAGAAGAAAGGAAAGACAACGTTTTGGCTGTGGAGCCTTCTTTTCAGCATGGAATAAACCTTTAACTTGTTCGTTTGTATTTATAGATTGATCCGAGCTGTGTTTAGGATAATGTCCCTGCCATATATTTAACAAAGATTGAAATTTTATATCCACTAAAAAAATCATTCAGCCCCTCAGGTGTGTGGTTGTAGAAATCTGAATGTGATATCATGTAAGAAATACATGACTTGGAAAAATGTGTGTACAATTAGCTCCACTTTCTCTGTCTCAAAATAAAGTTAATAGTAGTTAAAAATATTAAAAGTATTTAAAAAGAATTTATGAGGGACTGTGTAATGAATCTGAAATGTTGCTAAATAGACTAGAAATTAATTATTTTGCAGGTGACAGATATCTGCAGTTATTCCTTAAAAAGTACTACCTGGAGTAGCTTTATGAGTGAGACAGAATTTAGTGGCTCAGAACAATGTGAAAAGGTTTCAAAATAAAAGCTTCAAAACTAAAGGTTTAAAAAAAGTGTTAATCATTCAGCCTTTTTTCAGACATTTCTAGAGGTTCCCTGAAATAGTTGCACCATAATTAGCATATTTTGGAATGTACAGACGGAACTGATGCAGTATGATGTAATTGTGTTAAGACATGAGTCTGTAATTCTGTTGTAATTCTGTATTTTTTAATTTATTTAATAAAATAATTATGTACAAATGTCTGTTTTATATTGCTTAATCTTTTCAAGCTCCAGTGCTGTGGTACCATTGAGAAAAAAACCCAGATGTGTAGCAGTGAATCAGAATCAAAGTTGAAGGTAATTTTTTTATGTTTATCTTTTGTTCCAGTTCTGCATATGAGCTTGTGAATTAAACTTACTGTCATACCATGAGATATATGAACTAATATTACCAGGCATAGAGTTGCAAATTGTATCTAGTAGGGAAAGGAGCCAGTGGTAGCAATGTTACAGTCATCATCTAGAAAGGGAGTGTAACTTCAGTAATTTGACGTTTAATACTATTACGTCTGTCAATAGTTGTTTGAGCAGTAGTGCTACAAGTATGTCCTTAAAACAGAACTTTCATAGAGTGACTACATCTTGGTGAGAATGTCAGAGGATATAAAATACATTTTAATCAGTAATTGGGATTGTGGTTTTCTGGTGAAATTATTTTCCAAATTAGTCTTCAGGTGAATGTTGTTTTTAATAATCAGATAGAACTGTTTAATTAAAATATCAGGTGATTTTTCACATGTAATCAAGAAGGATTATCTGTTTAAGTCTGAAATTGGGTTTCTTAAAAGAAAACAAAAGCACAGGTGGTTTGACTTAATTCCTCCGTGTGAAAAAAATCTTTACTTGAAATACTAAGTAGTTTTGACATGATTTTGTAGTGTAATTTGCTTAGTTTAAAAATAAATGTAAAATCTGCCAAGTATTCTTACAGTATGTGTCTACACTCATTTTTTGAAAAACAGTACAACTAGTACAAATAATAAAATTGTTTCAGAAATATAGACTATATTGTTTAGACATTTAAGTAAAACAAAAGTTTAAAAAAATTAAATGTGTGATGACCGGAAGAAAAACCAGACACCTTAAAACAAAACTTTTTCTGAAAAAATTCTGATTCTGAAAATGGACTGAGACTGACAGCAAACTGGTGGATGTTTTTAAATTAATTGTTAATTACAATGAAACAACATTTTTATTATTTTTTTTTTATATTTTAAAATATATTCCATTTCTATCTTTATTACTTATTAATATCACCCTACATAACCAGCTATTCACCCTTAGAGTGGAAGGGTCAGTGCAAAATAGGACTACAGGTTAGTATTCAGCACATAAAAGATAACTTTTAAATATAAAATTAGAATATAAAATTAAAATTAAGGCTCATGCTGTCCCAGAACATGCACATTCCCGGACCAGATATCCAACTTTCCACTAACCAGATATACTGTGTATTAACCAAGAACCTGTTTTCCATTGCCATAATCTCCTCCAAGTCAGCTTGAGGTTTTTATTTTTCTTCTTCAGGGAACCCTTGCCAAAAAAAGATTAAAGCAGTAACCAAGCAGAGAATGTTTCTCACTCCCTGAGCAATTCTCTGTAGGATTAGATAGGGTTCCTAAGCCTGGGCTCTAGTCTCTATATCTTTCCTAACCTTGGTATACTGTAGCTGTAACCTCTTCAGCTTCTTCCCTGCGATAGCTGTAATTGTGTTACTCAGTCCTAACTCACAGGAACTAACCTCCAAGGTTACTTAGATGTCCGGGCTTCCTTCTGGGTGTTCCTCAGCTAGCTCTTGAGTACCAGGGCTGTAGTTCCTACAAACCGGATTCAAGAAGCTTCCCTTACCAACCTCCTCGCGCCACACACAGACTTGCACACTGCAGCATGGCTAACTAACCCTTCGCTCACAGACTTCAAGCTTCAGGACTCCACACCAAAATGCGCTGTGCTGACTGCACCTGAATTGCATTAACGTGTTCTCACACACAGTTTTCTAATCTCAGTAATAATTATTTGTTTGGACTCTCTTTATGAAATGCTTCTGCTCAGCTCTTGTGTGAAATTTTGTGTTCGTCCTAAACTTTACCTATGCACACATTTTCTCAGTCTCACTACTTTCTGTTTACTTGTGTAATTTTGTAGCTTGTAGGCCTTATCGATGCACACTCACCTCGCACAGTTATTAGCCTACAATAATTATACAAATCTATTTGTACAGTCAACAATTCATATTAATTCACATTCATATATAAGAAGTTGCCAATATAGAAACTTCCAAATCTGAATCTTGAAGTGCTGAATAAAATTAAATGTGTGACTGATGAAAACAACAGAATTATTTAAAACTAAAATCAACAACAATCTCCTGCCCAGAAACTTTTGACTGTGACTGTAAGCTCTTAATTTACATATTAATGTTCCCTGTTAATTAATGTCAATTTCAATTGCTAAGATTGGAAAGAGGTTGTTTGTTTTTTTCGAAGGAGTTTAGTTTTTTTCTGCCCCCAAACTATTTGCTTTATGTGTAAACTGTACAAGTAGTGTCTCTTCCAGAGTGAAACTCAGAGCCTGATCTGTATGTTTTAGGACTGTCCCACAGAAATAGAGAACTTTTTCAATGCCAAACTCTACATCATCGGATATGTTGGGATCGGAATTGCTGGAGTGATGGTAAGAATGTTCTCATGAGACTCACAGGACAGGTACCATTTAAAAAAGGGTGGAGTAATTATATTACATTTACAGATCCCATGTAGCATCTGTTCGTAAAATAAGTTATATCTGGTAGCCTAACTAACACAACTAATATCTGTACGATCCTGCAGAAAATGTTAGCACTTCTGTCCCCTTTTTTTTAATTCTGTTTGTCAATATATGTGGTAACAAAAAAGATCAAAGTGAATGTGAATGAGGTACAGAGACAACAAGAACACTTGGAAAAGATGTTCATTGGTTTTAATCTCACTGCACTGATACCAAGACACAGATAAAAAGAGAAAGAATTCTCTAGATGTTACTTTTGGAAATGCCACAATGTGAAGTCACTAAGGGATTCAAGCTCCAAGTTTTCAACATTACTACTCCAGCTGCAGTTGGGCTGCTGATTTTTTCACAGACCAGTCTTGACCACATTTCCTGTTTGGCCTCATTCAGAGTCCAGTTTTGAACATATTACAGTGATGGGGAAATGTTCACGTATTCAGTTTATGCACACTCGCATTTACTCTGGCCCTGCCACCAGATATCTTTATATATTCCATATCTGGAATTCCTTAAAAAAATTAGAAAAACAGTGTCTTTGCCGATTTGATTTAATGTGATAACACTTTAATTTTAGGTTGGAAATGATATTTATCAGGATTTTCTAAAAGAAATACAGTAATGGAGTGACCTGACTGAAAACTAGCCTATATTGAAATGTTAATAGCAAATAGCTATAACTTTAATATTAGCAAAATAGCACAACTTTAATACTGACCGTAGCCTGAACAATACCCCTAACCCTGGGGTTAATTGCTGAAGGTTTTGTTCTAACTGGCGGTCTGTTAAGTGACACTATTTGCTGAAATTGTTCCTCAAACAAGTGAAATGAGGTAAAAAGGCATTCAATAATTTGTGGACTGTTTCTGTTTTTTCCCTAGATCATTGGAATGGTTTTCAGCATGGTACTGTGTTGTGCGATACGGAACTCAAGGGAAGTGATCTAGCCTCACTCACACCCCACCCCCACACCTATGGCCTGTGCTGGACTCAAGAGCCTCTGTAACAAACTTTTCCAAATTGACTGTCCGGTGCAGCTAGCTGGAGAACTGGGGAGCCTTCTCATCCTCTATGGCACAATAAAGTCAATGAGGGCTTCCAAACAAAACACTTCTTATTGCTCTTATTACTGGATGGTTTCACGAGACAGGCATATCCTGTGCTCTTTTGGAATAAAATACTCCAGATTTCGTCCACCTTCCTTATCACTGTAAGTTACCCATATTATTCACTGCCACCGAAAACACTCATCTTATGTTGTCTGCAGGACCACACATTATACAACCTCTTTGACAAACTACCACAGCATTCACACAAAAATTGAATTTACTCAATGTGATAAGGATGTATATAGGTAGGTGGCACCAGTTTGTAAACAGGTGCTGAAACCTTTTAAACATACAGTACACAATATTCATATTAAAATATATTCAGATAGTTCACCAAGTCCTCCTGTAGAGCTCCTAATCTGTGCCTTAGAAAAGTGAAGAAATTCAAAGTGAATGACCTCCAAAATAAGGTGTTTAATTTCTGAAGTGTGATATCTGCAATGTGGAACAAGCCATCAGAGAACATAATGTGCATTCATGCCAATGGAGAATGCTGAATTCTATTCAGACTTGAAACACTGTACAGTAGAGTGTAGGCCTGTTTGGCTTCACTGTTTGTTTTAAATCTCATCCGCCTGCTCCACATACCAGACTAAATTCTTTGTATAATCCCTGTGTGTTTTTTATGGACGGTGGACAGGCTAGTGCCAAGAACCAGCCCAGTTAGACAAAAGGCCCCCCTGTTCTCCAGCTAACCTTCCACAGGCAGCCAGAGGCCTCTCCTCACAGCAGGTATGCATTAATGGTGCCCTCACTTCGGTCCTTCACAAGAGTTGCCCAGCCTAGCGGAAAAGCATGCTGCCAGAATGGGTTTCATAACATCACTGCAGGACTTGGGTCTCGTGATGACAGCTTATCTGAGTCAATTTGAAAAAGCAACAAATCTCTGACATTATTATGAGCATGTTGAGAATTCAGAGGTTTCACATGAACCGTGTCGTGGAGTGTTTTAAAGAAGGAATTTAGAGGAGAGTTATAGTTTGCAGATTTCTTTTTTGTAAAAGGGTTGTGCCTCAACTGAAGGCGTTATATCACGTCAGTACATGGACATGTTAGTACACTTATAGATCACTTACAGTAGGTTAACCAGCATTGTGGTGGAGTTATTCCTTTAGTGTTTTTAGATCCACAGCTACAAACTGCGAGTCACGCCATCCTACACAAGTTGGCTCTTCTCTGTAACAGTCCAAAAGGTATCTTTGAACAATAGTAACCTCAATGGAGGAATGTTCCTCTATGGAGGAAAGCTAAGAAATGTTTGAAATTTCTCGTGATTCAATTAAGAGCTCAAAACTTCCTGGTTTCTGTGCCTTTCAAAAATAAAGCCGCTGTTTCTAGGGGGAAAAAGCAGCATTTCTTATTCGGATGACTCCTTCATCTAATCAATGTCTGTTCTTGTGAGTGTTGAGATTTCATCTGGGCCCAATGAAGATCGGTGTATTTTGTGTGATTTGTGTTTTTTCTTGTTAGTTCGTAAAATAGTTGAAATGGAATGTACTGTTGACCTAACCTAGAGGCAGCTTATGTTGAGCATAGACTGTGTTTGATAATGTAAAAAGTTTTGATTGTCAGCATGTCTTTTGAAAATGTATCTTTTACTGAATCTAAGTGATTTCCTCTATTTTACACAATCCTTTTAAATTATAGAAATATTACCAAAAAGTTCAAATAACATCAGTTTGGCCAATCGCCCTACAGACATCACGAAGTATTCTTCTGGTGAAAAGTGTAACTGAAAATGCTGTGTCATTTTCCCACTGAAAACCTTCATAAGTAAAGCAATTTTTGTGGCATAAATTTGCTTTCATCAAGACAGAATGTACTACAGGGAGGAACTTAATGTTCCTGTATTGATTGGGAGTAGAATCTAGAATAATAAAGTACAGCCAATAATGCACCATAGGCATTTATAACTTTAGACTGTAGCCAAGTCTTGATGTAAGTTTTTATGTACCTTATTTCAAGTCTGCAGTGGTAATTAAGTCTACATTCTGCAATTGAAAACAAATAGATCAAAAGAACATTTATGAGAGAGGTGGTCATTTGGCCCATCAAGCCTGTTTGGTAGTTAATAACTCATTGATCCAAGGACCTCATCCAGCCGTGTCTTAAAAGCAGCCAAAGTATTGGCTTCAAAAGCTTTGCTGTGGAGCTCACTCCAGAGTCCCTCCTGTTCTAAGTGCACCTCCGCATGGTTTCGCTTGCGCCCTCTAGTTTGTATTGGGTTCAGGCCGACCTTGTCAAAGCTCTCGAGGAAAATTGCTCAGTGTTCTGTCGGGTACAAGTGAATTTCACGCTGGTGCATGAGAAAGCTGAGAGGTGTGCATCGATAATTACAGCATCAACAGAGTTGCTGTATATGGTATTTCTGCAGCAAGTTAAAAGAATTAATGAAGTCCCATTTGTATTAGCTAAATAAATATTTTTTTGTAGAAATGTTTAAAATATAAATTAATCATACAGAAACTTGCATTCATTTTTGCCTGTGAGTGTCTTTAGTTAGAGTGAAAATTCTTCTTGAGGTATTAGGTTAGTTTTATACCATCATTCCTTGATAAATGCATGTTCTGGGTTGGAAGAATAAAGTAATCTGAGATGTGAAGTACTGTATGCAAGCAGAAAAAATCTTACTGTTGATTTAATTAAATTATTTGATGGCTCATTTATCTGAAAATTCAATTGGAATTCAAGCTTCTCAGGAAGATGTGCAAAAAGTAATAAACTTTTTAAACATTTCTCATTGTTTCTTTTTTTTTTGGGGGGGGGGATTGCAAAGATACAGCTTGTGGTCCATTTTTAGTTCAGCCTGTTTGTAGAGGCAAGAAGTGTGTGTGCATGGGATACCCCTTCTTCAGATTTCCAGCTGGAGATTGAGCTGTGTAGCCTGGCTTCACATGCAAGCAAATTACTTGTTGATGTAATCTAGTGCTCCAAGTGTCAGTGCAATACAGCTTGAGTATTGCAAGCTGGCTTCACAAGTCCTTTTTTGTTGGATGTCTGCCCACAGGACTCGAATTTTTGAGTTGTGGCCATCTCTCAGCTGTAAAGGAATCTCTGCTGCAGCCTTCTAGAATCCTAGAGTGACAAAATTCTCTTGCCACCCTTCATCCACTCTCCGAGGCTGGTATGGATTTTTGCAGAAGTAAACATGGGTTGATTCAGTTTTGAAACATGCTCATGGATGCATTCTACATATGAACATAGAAAAGTTCATTAAAAGGAAGTGCTCATAGTTAATATGTTCAGCAAACCCAGGGTATCAGCTTCAAGAACATGGCTGGGCAGCTGGCTCCAGACTGACACAACCCTTTGTATAAAAGAGGCCCTATAGTTTCTGCTTTATCTGACACTTTTACCGAAGTATAGCAATGCCTCACCCAGGATTTAAAGCAACAGCATTCTTGTTACGAGTCCACCACTCTACTACTCATTCCATTAGAGTCCTCCGATTTGTGTTTCACTGTTAATTCTCAAGATGTTCATCAGGACGACAAAATCAATGCCTTCATGTGCCCTCAAAGTCATCTCTGTTGAAGACTAAAAAGATTCAGTTCTAGTAGACTTACCATTGTACCTGGTCTACTTAATTTGCTGTTACTACCAAAACTTATTTTACCATTTACACCGAAATTTGAGTTATTACTACATATAAGAATGTAGTGGTCCTAATACAGATCCAATTGGTACATTCAAACATTCTTGTAATCTGTATAACCGTAATTAAGTGTCACAGAAAAAAATGCACCAAAAAGGAGTATTATGAAACAGAAAGGTAAATTAATACA
Organism: Lepisosteus oculatus; assembly: GCF_040954835.1. NCBI lineage: Eukaryota > Metazoa > Chordata > Actinopteri > Semionotiformes > Lepisosteidae > Lepisosteus > Lepisosteus oculatus. The sequence goes on from NC_090700.1 coordinate 33,199,960, forward strand.
GCAGGGAGGGGTGAAACTATTGGTGGTTATTTAAAGTACAGCCTATAAACCCCTATCAGATGACTACTCACTAGCATCCGGTAAGCCTTTTGCTGTGATTTGTGGCAAACAGCTGTGAATGCCAGCCATGCAGTAAGACTTAAGCAATCCTTGACGAGATTGCTGAGTTGCTGAGTTGCTTAAGGATTAGATTGCCTTCGTGTATGGTTAACTCAGACAGGCATCTCTGGGGGAAAAAAAAATATTCTCTTGCAGAGCACGTTGTAAATTTTGGTCATACTAGAATTCTTAAAAATGATATAAATTCTCAACTATTCATAATGAAATCTAAATGCTTGTTTGATAACTACAACGTAAGCATTTGGGATATTTTTTAATAAACATTAACAGCTTAAAAATATCTTTATACGCATCATGTTTAGAAAGTTGCATTTTTGTAAGCCATAACCAAATACAACAGGCTTTTTAGTCATCGAGTCAAAACTTTAATTGTAAAAAAAACAATCTACAAACTGCCTGATCCTGATCTCGATAGCGAATGCATAAAACATACAATCCAATAAACTGGTATGATGCAGTAAATTTAAATTCCACTGGTCCAAGGACCTGGGTGGATACATGTCAAAATATCCACAGAAAACAATTTTGCTCCTTGTGAATTTACTATTAAGCTGCCACAGTAAAGGCCTGGCATTTGCTTTTCAATAGTTCTACAATTATGCTCGTGTTAAATAAGACTGGCATTAAGACATACACCTTGGGAGATTCACAGAATTGAACCATGGCTTTCTGAAACCATGATAGCAAGCAGTAGTAACATGAAGCACTGCCAGGAAATGTTACTTTTAAAACTTAATGTGGAGTTACAGGTTACCCATGTTACTTTTTAAAATAAAGAAAAGTTTTAAAAGGAATGTACTACCTTTACATTAATGTAGTATACTAACTACTGTACACTAATCAATTATGACTCAATTGTAGAATTTTCTACACACGGATGACAAACGCCGAGAGTTTTAAAAAGGTCATATAACTTAATTATAGTAAAGCGATTACAAGTTTGCTGAAATGTTTGCATTAAGAGACATCCTGTATACAAAAGTATGCGTAAAGTTTATTGTTAAGCAGAAAAGAGATTATACAAACATAAAAGCTGAATATATGACAAGTTAAGTTCCAAGTATGGAAATATATAATTTATAGATCCACTCTTACAAATACCTGGTTCAGTTTTACACTTGTCCAAAGGAGCACCATTTTTTGGCTGAAAATGACAATGATCTTCAGTGTTTTAAATTACTGAAACTTCAGTTTCAGTACAACAGGTCCACAAACTAATTTAGCTAGGAAATCAGATTAAAAAGAAACTGCACTTTTGTTATTGCTATTTAAGCGGCAACTTAAAAACCACACTTACATTTTTTTAAACAATGAAAATGTAAGCCAGTCTTACACTCAATGTGCACAACCCTCAGACCAATAAAACCATCCAATTCAGTTTTAACCAGAATGTATTTTACATCTATAACTTTCATGTAACTGCCATAGAAAAAAAAAAAGGACTCCCCCCCCGCCCCCAACAAAACAATCAGATGCGGCACCAACAAAAATCATGTTCCCAGTTGATCCTGTGGTCAGTTCCAATGTACAGGGCTGATATGAAAATGCCCAGCAACATGAATAAATCTGAACACTAAAAATGGATTAGAGAAATGACCCTTATCCACTTCTAATCCATGAAAAAGGATTTCAAGGACAAGCAATATGGCAAAATAATTCTAAAGAATTATCGATCTTTATAAAACTAAATTTTATAACTTAAAACTGGGTTATTCTTCAAGTCATCCATTAAAATACTGATCCCAGGAATAAAAAGGCTACAAAAATGTTCTGTAACCACAAACTATTCTCCTAAATAAATGGATTACTAATTACACAGGAATTCACTTGTTTGCAAATGTTCCAACCTCAAGCAGAATGGAGGCTTACAAGAATATCCAAATCTCTAGTTTCCATCTCTCCAAACATCTATAATGTTATAAAACCATTTTTGTGAAAGAAATGATTGTGTTTCAACTGACAGTTAGTGTATAAAAACAGATTTAGAAAAATTTAGAAATGGAGGCATTTTTAAATACTTCATCCAGTGCAATCTGCACCACCCTTTGAACAGAGTTACAGCAGTTTCAAGTGCCGAAGTAATACTCTGCCATAGATCCAGACTTCGAAAGACACATCTGCTGGTCATGGTGCAAGACTGCATTTATAGAGAAAAGTTTCCCTCCCTCATAGAGGGAAAATTACAACACTGGTACCAAGAAGGTACTGCTAATATTATTACCCATTCAACTGATCTCTACTGAAAGGGTACAAAATAGCTTGTTATAAGCCAGAAACCCAAGTCATCCTCCCTAGATGTCAGACATTTTAAAAACCTTTATAAGAGGGTAACACAGTTCAACACTTGGGTCCAACAGCATTTTAACCTTCTAAACCCACATTTTAATGCAAATGCGAATATTTAGACAGATCCAGATCTGACATTGTCTTTTGGTTTAATATTTGTGTAGGCTCCTTTTTGAAGGTGTGACAGAGTTGAATCTTGAAAAAAAGCATTTAAGATGAGTACAAGTTGAATGGTGTGTAACCAAGAATGAACTCTCCAACTCCCACGAAGTACATCACTTGTGCAATGCCAAACAGAGGAGCGATCACCAGCGCCCTGCAGCCTGCGCCCTTCAGGAATGCAGAGGGTCCTTCTTTTCGCAAAATTTTACTTTGAAGAAAAGAAAAAATACATTTTTTTTTTTTACAGTAAGGTTACTGTACAATACATTTATAAACGTTCATCTACAGCAATAAATGTATACCATTTAAAATTGTCATCTCACCTAACACAGTCAATGACTCCATTGTAACTCTCTTCATTTGCTCCTTTGTTCAGAGACTGTAACCGAGTCTTAACCACTGTGAATGGGAAAGAAAATATTCATGTATTTGACACTTTATTTCACAGTATGACAAGACATTTAATCCAAACCTAAGTTTTACTCGTAATAGATAATGTCCGCAATGCTACTTAAGGCGTCTTTAAATAAGAGACTAGAATTCACAGTTTTGACAAATTCACATGAGTTCCACTTAAAGCCAGCAGCCCCCCCCGCCCCACCCCAAGATGAGGGCTAAAAACTTATATCTTAAGACAATTAGTATTGTTGCTACAGTTATAATTCAGGCTCCAATAAATGACTTAAAGCAAAGTAAAACAAAAAACACCATCTTAAAAATAATACATGCTCAGAAAAAAAACTCACCATCACATGGGTTAACTGCAACAGCAGCTGTGGAGCCAGCAATACAGCCAGCAAGGAAAGAATGGTAGAAAGGAGCATTCTCTTCCGGAGATGGCTGACCCAGTCGGTTAATGTGTGCAAACAGCGGGAAGTAAACGACGGAGAAGGGAACATCTCTGAAATAATAAAAAAGTAGGGTTCATTGTTAAGTAACTACTTTTCTGAAATTTCATAATTTTAAAAAACACAACGTGCAAAAACCTCACCTCATTAAGGTGGCCCCCAGTCCTTTATATAGGCCCTGGATACCCTGGGTTCGTAGCAGCTCCTGTGCTATCTGGGTGGCTGATACCTTCCTTACCAGCGGGGCTGGACCAACATTGTAGGAGCGGCTCAGTAATGTGTTTGTTGCTCCCAGCTTTGTGGAGGGTACCACCGTTTTCTTTCTTTGTTGAGCAGCTACAAAATGAAGCATTGGAAAAACAAAATATGGAAAATTACAAAGGAAGCACTTTGCACAGCAAAACATCTCAGTGTATTCTATTTATTTAAAAGTCGTCAAGAAAATGAACTTCTCACCCAGTCTTCCAGCATCTTGAAGTTGGATCTTCAGCATTTCCATTGGTGTAGTAATAATAACTTGGCAGGTCCCTGCACCACACCCAGCCAACATCTCCTTGAATACAGTGAGACCTTTCCTGCAATAGAAAAACTTAAAACTGATCTCTGCCGCTTCCCAAAAAACTGTTGGTAACTTTATTTGTGTGTATCACTCTTAGCATTCCATGACTTTAATCTCATAATAGCATCAAAAATACCTGCAAAAACTACCATTTGGAGCTTTAACTGCACCCATATAAAGACTTGTCACAACTTGTTGAAAGTTGTTGTTTCACAACTTGTTGAAACCAGGAATGAATAAACTCTGCTGCACAACAAATTACCAGAAGACAGGGACTTACCCATCTTTGCTTAGCAGATGACGGAAGAAATCATTGGCAGCAAGTTTAATTGCCTTCTCAGGTGTAACCAAGGTCAGATTAACTGCAGCACCTAAAAGAAAAAATGACCTATTGAGTACTCAATTTTCAGATATTTTAAAAAATCCCTAAATTAATCCACAGATGTAGCCAAACCATAGCCCCTTCAGTAACATACTGTTGCATCCAAAGAGTAGCTTTTATGGATGAATACAACAGCACACATGTAAAAAAGCAGGAATGTTTTAAATGGCAAAAGCAAAACGCCCAATTTTATGGATGCAATGCACGAATAATCAATGATGGGGGATTCAGGTTTCTAAATAATCAGTTCACAAAAGACCAAGTAAAACATTTACAGAAAGGAAGAAACATGTAGTTTTTAAAGTTTCCATTTACTGAAAGATAGAAAAATACCAAAGGTTAGAAGCAAGCAAAGGAGAAGAAAAATCCAGTAAAGTCTCTTATCTGATGCTACACTATGGTGTCAAGTAACTTGCAAAAACTTCCCCTTATTACATTAGCCACTGCTAAAATAAACTTTTAAGTAGATTACTACTATTAAGATTTTTTCAAAAGATACATGAGAGTTAGTAGACAGGGACAGAAGATGAGAGAAAAGATGGTCTCTGGCTATAGAAGGAATACAAAAAGCAAATTGTACAAAACAAAATATTGAGCCTATTTACAATTGAGAGGTATTGTATGAACCATTAATGATTTGCCTCCAGCGTGGCTGCGCCATATCGGCTAGCCCTCAAAATCCACGGGGACCCGTGTCTGCAATATGAAAAACACAGATGCAAACAAACAGCATTCCTCAACGAAGCGGATACCAATAACACTGGTTCCACTGTGAACATAAAATAGTGCTGTAGCCTACTCATAGAAGGTACAATGATCAGAAAGACCCTAGTAGTTCAATCAAAAACAGGCTTCACTCATTGTCACATACTGAATGCGTTGCATCACTACAATTGTCGTGCTGAAAAAATGCTTAGCATAAATTCTGAATTATGATAATGCCTGTAATGCAGATTTCCATGGGAAACAGCTTGGGGATATACAGAAAGACTGAAGATCATTACAATTAAACTGCACAAGCAAGTTACTAGGTTTGAACCGTAAGGCTTTTTGTTTTGCTTCCCCAGGCACAAATGCCTGCCCTAAGGTGCAATTTCTAACATAACAGAACCCTAACAGGCCAAAGTGCCAACATAAATAATGAAAGATTTCTGTCAGAAACATCTGAAATCTGCTCCTTTGTCATGCATCAAGAAAAGTGACATTTTCAAAAGACAAATGCCACTGTCATACTAAGGTTAACACACAGGACTACAACAGGTTTTTCTTAAAATTTACCAAGCAAATTATCTTGAAGGGAAGGGTACTTTGCATTTACACAGCCTATTGTTTGAGCTGTTCAGCTGCCCTGTGTTACAGGCTTTTAAAACAGGAAATAAAGAAAAAAAATGAGTAAACTAAGAAGAAATGTGCTGGCTCTTAGAAGGGCTTTGAATATGATTCCAGTGCTGCCTACCCAGTTTAGCCTAATCAGACATCTCCAGACTCACAAATAAAAATCAAGGAAGGTAAATCTCCCCAAACATAAGGGATGCCAAAAGACTAGGATATTATTCTTATCACAGCTCACTGAAACTTGAAGTCTTACCTCTATACATCCCAAAATAGCCCTCAGATCGAACAGTCTTAACAAGGCAATCCATCCTAAGAGGGAAAAATGGAAATTGGAAAAACTGTTATGACAATAGAAATGCTCAGATTATCCTTCTAAAGCACTCTTACCAAGGTTTAAAAGCATGAAACACAGAATAAAAGGTTTAAACTCATTATATGACAAATCTGACAGAACAGGGACAGGGTACTTAAAGATCAGGTTTAAAGGGGACCTGGCCAATCAATGGGTGTATTAGAAGGACGATAAACTGTTTTACAGATTATAGCTCCATGAGATAAAATATATTTTGAAAGTTTCAAAGTTTAAAGTAATCTTACTGCATTCACAAATAAGACACAATAATGCCATAATAATGACTAACCAAAACCCTTGGTAGATGCAATCTAGCAATTGTGTATACAACACAAGTAGTAGAAGACTTATGTTAATCACTGGCAGAAATCTGTTTATTCTGCATCTGAAGACTTACATGTTCTTGTACACCTGCTGACCACTCCTCTGGTTCTGCAGTCTGGTCTTTGCCAAGTCAATGGGAAACACGCAAGTTACCCCCACAATGCCAGCAATACCACCATTGATGAGCTTGGCAGGAAGGCTGTAGAAGTTCAAAACAATTAATTACAATTCAATATGCAACATTAAATTCTAAATCAGTTAAGATCTGCATATTTGAAGTTGTTTCCAAAACATCACTCACAGACAACAGATAAACATAGATATATAAAAGTAAGCAATCTGTGCTCCAATCATTTTAACAGATAGAGATGGAGTATTTGAAGTATCAAGCTAATCTTTGTGAGAAGCTAGTCATTGTTAAACTTTCGAACTGCACAGTTTCAGTCTTTACACTCTTTTATGTAAAATAACATAAGTATGCAAGGTTGACAAAAGAGATAAAGAACGACAATAAAAAAGGGGCCCACATACCTGATCTGCTGCTGGGACATCTTGGCTTATCAGGACAAATGACAAATGTAGAAGTATAAATTCAAGAGGGCTTTGGTCACAAAGTTGGAGTGTTGCTGGGTGTGAGGAGTTCCCAATGGTGACTCTGGGGAGGAGTGAAGAAGGGTTACGAAAACCGGGAATAAGTTTAGAGTCTTGCACACGGTACTAAAGCCTCTCTATAGACTCAGCCTATTGGCATCCAGCTTGGAACATCTCTCCACCCACCCACACCCAGTGTATCCTGATCTCAGGATCCCATTTTAGCAGGGCTCATCAGCATGTACACACAAACTATCCCCACCGATTGGCTTGACGAGCCTGAAACACGAGTCCTGAGCATGACCACAGACCCACTGACAACAAATTCCTGATGGAAGGTTTTATCAGAGAATCTAACAGCATGTCACTTAGGAATAAAATTTTAAAGGTACACCCTTTTTTTGTAAAAAAAGACAAACAACAGAACCCATTTTCACACCAAACGTTCTTTAGCTGTTAAGCGTGCATCTCATATCTATCCCTTAAAATAAACTGGAATAACCTCACCTGTCTCCTTGCTCAGGGAAGACAAGAGAAAAGAGCAGACTATAAACATTAGCAGTCTGTTTCTTTGATGCGATTCAGAAACAGCTGACAAAGGACAACTATCAAACCCCTAACATGGCTCTCGCCAGGAGATGTCAGGGGTTATAATTAAGATTCTTCACTGTACCAGTCTAAAAACTATGGTTAGGAATAACATTTTGCAAAACCTAAGAAAGGTTGAAGTAAGATGCTGGTAAGGCTTAGCCTTAAAAGCTAAGCTTATAAAGATTTAAAGATAAAATGTTCTTTCTACCTTAATTAAATCTAACCACACTTCAACTTCAGGATGAAAATTTTTAAAAAATAAAATCAGGTCTGTATCATAAACAGTTAAATGAGTACGTAAAAACCATTCCTAATTTGTTATCATGTCTCAACTATAGTTACATAACCTTTTAACCTAAATGCTCTGGATAAGTGAACTCAAAAGTTTCAGGACATGCAGTCATTACCAATGAGTAGAGAAAAAAAATGAATTTTCCCCCAACCTGCTGAAGGTTATTTGGTGCTCTGGAATTACAAAGCTACCAGAAACTGAAATTTCACCTTGAAGTAACATTAGCGAGTTCCAAGAACGATCTCAAAAGAACCTGTTCTAACCCAAGAGCCTCCCATCAAACAACCAATCAGCAGGTCGCTATTAACCATATGATTGCATCAGCTAAGCTCAGACTTAAGGAAAAGGCTGGTGCCCCATTTCTACCCGGAAATTAATTATCTAAATCAGATTACAAAATAGGACTGATTTTTACAAAGCAGCTATACCAAACGAAAGACACGGAAGCATGTAAAAATTGACATTTAGACTATTCTGTATTCTCCAGATAGCTTCGAAATAGCATAGACTTGTTACGCCTTCTACTAGTGAATTAACCCTAGTATTAAGAAACGTTGGCAAAGCTAAGCATATTTCTAGAGTTACACGGAAGACGAATCAACCCCAGAAGGAGCAACTCGCACCTTCCTTAATTGATCAGAGGAAATGTAATCTCTGGGAATAAAATTAAGCAATCTTATAAAGGCTCTCACTATTAAGAAGACGTTAAACTAATCAGTGAACAAGACGGCGTGAACATGTCTTTAGAGGGAAGTCAATACTGCCTGCTAACCTGGCGCCTATTCTAGAATACTATTAATATCGAAGATCCCAAGGAAACATTTCATAAACCGTCTGTAGCTGCAATTATTCAGCCAAGTGCAGTTCCCTAAAATAAAACTAAGCAAATTCCAAAACACGGAAATTTATCTGCCCAGTGCGCGAGTCTTTTTATATTTCTGAAAACTTTGCTGAACTGCTGCAGGCGCCGATAACGATAGCGGAAGTCCCATGGAGCTGTATGGAAATAACAGTATAGTTTGCTTTTAAAAAAAAAAATCTTAATATTTATTTTGATGTAGTTACCCGATATTTACGGGGAAAATTAAACAGTAGAAAACCAAGCCCGCCTTTACAAAAGTAACGCGCCCGCCACCGGCAACCACTTCCACCAAATCCCCGTTCAGTACTACAGTACCGGAAACCGTTACTTTAAAATTAATTTAACTCTTTTTAAAAAAAATAAAACAAGCTTATTTTAACATATTCTGACAAATCATGTTTTCTACTTAAAAAAAAATCTAAGCCGCCTTTTTATTTGTGATAACTAAATTTCGGGCGGTATTAATTATTACAGTTGTACACACAGATATATATAAAAAAAAAGCTGGAATTATGTTATTTGACGACTTACCAAAAAGCGAATCTGGGAATTAAATAAATATATATAAATACACAAACTAATCTGCGGTTAGGCACCTCTTCGCTGCTGCTTTACTAAATGAATACAATCCTTCTAGAAAATTCCGTTCATACGACAGTGGGGAGGTCGGAACACGGAAGACAATAACCCAATCCTGAGGCTGAAGTCGTGAGTGTGTATTCTACTATTGGCCAGAGCCAAACAGACGGCTCATCTGCTTCCTCAATGAATGGAGTAGATGTGGCATTTCTAGAACATGACTCCTGCTGTGTGACTCGTACAGTCACGAGGGGTTATCTACAGAAGTTCAAGTACGAAATTAGTACTTTCGGTACTGTAAGTCAGCGGCAGCTAAACGTTTTTTAAGCTCTTGTCCCGTTTGTTTTTTGTTGTGATTTCAATTTTCTTAAGCCTCATTTTGGCCAAACACTACACGGTTTTCAAGCTGTAGAAGAAGTGAAAAACCTCCCTGTCCCCTTTCAAGTGACTAACAAACCAAAGTTTACGTTGTTATTCGACTGTGCACAAACCTTAAAGGCCATCTATGCGTTTACCAGTGAATTTTCATTTCCTTGGAGGCTGCATTGCAGGTGCCTAAAGAAAAGGCCCCAGTATTTTTTTTAACTTTAACATGAACTCCCGTAATGACGTTTTTGTGTCAAGCCAGGAAATAACCAACTATTCACTTTCTCCATTTTGTAACCATTGATGTATTCTTTTGTCTACCACGTGTGTGCAGGTATTTTCTCTGAAGAAATGTCTAAATGGGTGGAGTTGTGCAGTGTTAATGGTAATTACTTCAGATCCTCCAAAATCAAAGGCTCAAAGGTGTCCTGACAAATGCCCCCCTGCAAGAAAAAAAAATGGATTACATGCAGCCCGAGATGGGAACCAATGTGAATTATTCACTGGTACATTTTTAGATGAGGGCATTGTAACTACATATTGTAGGTAGATTTATAATTAGTAGTAGGATGATCAATTGTCTCATCTCAAAACTATGGAAAAGCAAAATTCTCAAAAATAGAAAATCGAATCAGCTGTATTATTCCTGTGGTCTGTCCTTGCTTGTCAAAGCATGTCACTCTTTTGAAATACTTAGGAATGTATATGGTAAAAAAAAAACTAAATCAGATAAAAGGAGAGCTTGTACCTAACATGTACCAACATTTCTCAAGGTTAATGTAATTTGATACAGGTGAATACTGCCTTGTGTTATTTTACAAACTGTTTTACTTTAAATTACTTACATGGCAAGTGTGTAATTTCAATGCTTTTGTTAGCAACCCATCTGAACAAATATGGTCAAACTCGTTCATTGTTTGTTTTCATTCCTAATAAGTAACTCAGCAACCATTCCATTGATGTAGAGAGTATTGTACCTACAGTACAGTACATGCATTGCACTATGGTAGACAGAGATACAGTATGTAAAACATTCGGTATTTTTCTATACAGGTTCTATACATCTATTCCAGATATATTAACATGACAGTTGTATACAGTAGTTTCTCACAATCTGTATAAAGTCCTAGCATTTCATTGTCAATAAATTCACCAGCACCAGCACTAGCATTGAGGTTTGCTGGTATTTTCTATCATGACAGCTGCACCATACTCATGCTGAAAGATAGTACAAGACAAAGGGATTGTACTGAAATAAACAGATGTTGAATGCTTCCAAAATCAGTTTCTATTATTATCAGCTGTGTCATTAGTAGAATGTCAGCAGTGCCATTTCACAGTAGTCACAGAACCTTTTTGTTGCATGGGCTTTAAATTTACAAGGGAAGAAGTTTTATTTTTAAAGTAAGATGAATTAAAAAAAGCTCCAGTAGAGACAAAGGCCTTCACAATTGTGACTTTAATGAGTCAATGTAAAACTAGTAACTGCATGGTCAGTTCAAGAAATTCTCCATGTTCATAATCTCCTATTTGCTATAATATATTTCCATGATCCACTCTTACAAAATAAATGCATGTTCTTACAAAACACCATTAACCTAATTAAACTTCTTATGCTTCGTCAGAAAGACTGAACAGGCACATTACATTGTTATATGATTGCATTTTTCTTTTTTGAATATTGTGATTTTGAGTTTCAAAATTCAATACATCTGCCCTTTCTGTTTACAAGTCAAAATTGTGCCATTTCTACATACTGTATGTATATGCAATTTAATCATTATTACTGTATGCCTAATTAAAATTAATCTTCTGATGTTCTGAAGCTCCCAGTTTTTAAAAATACACAGTAGATGTGTCTCTTTATACAATATTTGTGTAAAACAACATCTGTGCTTTGTAATAATAGAAATAGTGTAAAATAGTGCCTTTCTTTTTAATGTCATTAAACATTTGTATATCCTTTCATATTTGCCTATTCACCAATTCTGAAGCCATAATTTAGATTTTCTGTTTGTGTTTTTCATTGTAGACATTTGTTTGACTCACAGTATAATATAGTATAGTATACAGTATAATGCAATTGTGGAGTAACTGAAATGCAATTTACAAATCGGTATATCATTATTAAATGAAACATAAATCATAATACACATAAAAACATCCCTTAGTATGTTAAAAGATGCATGCCTTTTCCAAGTCAGGTCTTATGACTGAAGTGAAAATGGGGATGTGAATGCCAGTATTCTATTGAAATCCAAATTTGAATACATTAATGCTGCTAAACTAAAAGGAGAATCCTTTTCTCATCACCTCATTCTTTCACTATTGGAAATCGTGGAAAAACATATCTGGAAGAACAGAATAGACTACTGTATATAATTAGAAGTGGAATATCATATCAGTGTGGAAGCATATTTCTACAGCCCACTTTCCTATAGTTTACCATACAATATAATGTACAATACAATATTGTTATCAATTACAGAGTGAACTTAAAGCACACATTTATTGGGGTTGCAACTATTTATACTCTCTACGTTACCACGCTCATGGTGAGTATATCAGTGCCAAGAATACTCCTGAGGCTCTAATATCCCTGGATTTGACAGTAGTGATAAAATTAACCTGACAAATATCTAACGAATGTGTTTGTAAACACTTGAGCACTTGGTTTCAGAGGTTGCAGCAGTAAGAAGTTAGAAATCTGATTAAAAAAATAAAATATTTGTGCTTTTACTGTGATTTATCGATTAAGGCCTTCTGTTCCAAAACATCTCCAAAAAATGGACACATACAGTAACTACAGTATACTGCATATATATATATTCTGTAGTGATTTGATTTAGATAGATAAGACTTTATTGATCCCAAAGGGAAATTGATGAAATATTATATTTCAGATATAATGTACAATTACACACAGCACAACTCAGTAAAACATCAAGTATTATTTAGTAATTGATAAGTCACATAAGAGTCTTGTCCCAAACTTGCAGAATTTGCATTCCGTACTCTTTTGGATTCTCTTGGTCTTTAAGGACCTACAGTATGCACAACTAATACAGTTTCAAATTCACAGATCAAACTGCAGGCAGACAAGACAAGATGCACTTTAAAACAAATCTGAGGTTAATCCAGATAAACCAGGGTTCCCCCCTCTATCCCTTACTTTACCACACTGCCACCTTTAGTCCAGCTGTATATAGTTGCTCTGGCCAGGGTATGAGTCAGCAGGCTGTATGGGCTTTGTGCACTCATTGGTCTCAGAGGCTTTGTGGGTGCAGTCGTTGTTGTCTGTGTTGCATCTGCTGCAGTGGCAACGAAGCGCCAAGGGGTAGGACAGTAGGGGGTTGATATGGAGGGGACAGCCAGGCAGCAACACAGTGCGGTATTCCAGCACCTGGTATGTACAGCTTCTCTGCAGGAAGTAGCTCTTCCCCACCACGCCCTTCACATTGGTGTCCTGAAAGCCAGTGGAAAAATACCATTATTTACAATCTATGCACTGCAAAACCCTCACCTAGGGGCCAAGGTGATCTCCTTCAAGCAGTCATCAAGCAAAATCATGCTGCATCATTTACTTACTGAGACTGAAAGGCCCAGTGTCATTATCAGTAAAAAATATGTTTTTTTTTTCAGGTCTTGCATATAGTGACACAACTAAAATACATTTTAAGGCAAAAAAAGTAATACAAGATGTGTGCAAAGGAACAAGTAATAGGTTTATTCCATGCTGAAAAGAGAAGAAAGAAAACACAACGTTTTGGCTGTGGGGCCTTCTTTGGGTGCATGTGTTGTGCAACAGCAGCTTGCATTATGTGGAAATTTCTCAGTGTATCACATGACATACAGGTTTTGTGCAGATGATTCTAGTCACAGCTGGCTGGGATCACGATGACAACTTCTTTAAAAAACTTCAGGTTAACAAAAATGATAATAACTACTGTAGCTTGGTACTAATCTCTTCTTTGTAATAGAGGTGGGTTGCAAAAGCAATATTTAAAAAAGCTTAAGGGCAAATTAAACATACATGGAACTTTAAGGCTTATGATTTCATAGCAAGGAGCTTTTGAAGTTTAGGTACAGTATGTACCTGTCCAATACCAAAAAAAAATGAAAATTTATAATTTCAGTAAACAAGATTATTTAAATGGAATCAAATGTTGTCTTTAATTCTATGCCATTTGTAATGTTTATCATTGGATCAGTTATGAAAATTATAACATGGTATTACTGTGGTCAGCACTTTTTGCATGTTCTTCCTGTGTTCATGGGTTTTTTCTGGACAATCCAGCAGGCCAAATTTATGTGGCCTGTGTGTAGGGTTCTGTGATCAACTGGCACTCTGTCCTGTGTGTGGTTCAAACTTGTCACCTTGCTCCTACACTTTTAGGATAGACGCCAGATTGCATAACTTTACCAGGAATAAACTGCTTCTGAAAATGGATAGATGAATATTATATGATGCTTTATTAAGCAGTAGATTCAGATTTATTTGTCCAGCATACCCCTGACCTTTTGACTTTGTGGGGAAATACAGGTCCACAAGGACGTATCCATTAACACGCAGATAGAGAAAGCACTTTATAAACCTCCCACTTTCCATTACAGATATTGCATTTATTTTATTTTTACGCACATTTTGTTCTATGTATTAAAGGTTACAGTCATTCTTTTGAACTCTAGGGTGGGAATAAAGGTTGTTGTCTGTAAACACAGACTGCCATTTCTAACATCCTGTTGTATCTTGCTTGTTTCATCATATTCTTTGTAAAGGCTAAACAAGACTTCCTTGGACAGGAGACATGTAATCCTGCTGAACCAGTGTCAGAACCAGTAGGTGGCACCACTGTCTTTGACCAAGACATTTGGAATTCTCACAAAATGTGCTTTTTCTTGGAAAAAAGTTCATTCATTATGGTATTCAGTAAAATCTACTTAACAGCTTTACTTCTTGCAGGGTTATATACATTTTTTAGTAACTGCAGATTTTTACGGGATGTCAGGGCTGCTTACTAGAGTTTGGCTAGGGTCTGTGTTATAGGACTTGCACTTAGAAATGTAAAATTAAAGGGACAGTACACACTACCCTTCTGGCATAGTCTATTGCATTCAAACCGACTGCAGGATCTCACCCGCGAATAGCAGAACCCTGAGCAGATGGTGGTGTTGATGGCCACACAGTAGGCACAGCCATACTTCTCCACGTACAGCATGTAATCGGTGGGCGCACACTTGGATAGAGTCTGACTGGCCACCAGGCACAACAGACCACACACCAGCAGAGCAGCACCCATCCTAAGACACAAAAAAACTGGGTCATGTCAGCTTCACCCATAAAGGCCTTGATTACATCAAATGGTATGTCGATTATTATTTATTAACTTTTCCAGCAGGAAGTGATGTGAGATTTAGTGCCTTGATTTTTTGCTCCTGATAAAATAGAAACAAAAATGGATAGAAAGATTTACAGATTAGATAACGTCTCAACCTGAGTTAAATTGTTGTGATTCCATTGGCAATACTTTTGGATGAAAGGCCATTCCTGTTTATACATCTGACTCAAAAAGCCATAAAGCTGTGCCAGGAATTTTGCTTTGTCTCGCTTATCAAACATCAGCAAAACATAGCTTTTCAGATGCACACCTTGGATTCAGAAGAAGAGCTCTGACCAATAATTCAGGTATTTCTTCACCAGCAAGTTTGGATAGGGTTCTCTTTTTCAAGTCACATAAAAAACAGAAAACTCTTAGTACAGTAAATTCTTCAGAAAACGATCTCATATGAAATAGACCTTCAGCATATACAGGAAATGAAGACAAAGATGAGACAATTTATCACACCCTACCAATAAGTTTTACAAGAAAATAAAATGATAAATGAGGCAGTAGAGTGTGGTGTTGCTTGGTGTAAATGAGTACACTTTCATTTTTAAAGAAAATGTGCATTTCCTAGAAAAGGTTGTGACAGGCACTGGAAGAACTTCAAAATGGTGTTTTTATTTACAAATAAGAATAAAAACAGATGAAAAAGTTCAAAATGTAAAATACACCCAAAACAACTTTATCTTTAAATTCAAAATCTTTTTAATTCTACGCTTCTTTACTCAGCCCTAGCTCCATCTATGCTGGCAGCGTCCTTTCCATTACAAAGGAACCTTTCTGTATGTGCTTCACACACAGGATAAGATCAACTTCAAGCACTGCTGATGTGATCTGATGCCTGCATCAGCAGTCTCACTATGCAGCAGATCAGGGAAGACAAGAGAATTTGCTTTAAAATTTGAATTAAGAGATTCTTTCTCCCCTGACCTTGGGCTTAACACATCTACTTTTATGAACAAAGTTGATGTTTAAGAAACCTAAAGTTATAACTTTAATGTCTCATTTCAAGGATGAGAAGGTACTGAAGGATCTGAGGGTACCTCCATTTTCAGGCTTGCCAGTGTCTTGCCGTGTCACCCAGGGAAGGCAGCTCTTTAACAGCAATGATGAAGGTTGGGGCAGTGCCTACTGTCACATGAGGTCTAACTCATATCAAATTGAGTTATCGGTTCTTCTGATCGTTCTTACAACTTTTTTAAAGTTTTTGAAATATTATTTCACGCGCATCTTCTTGTCACAATCGTCATCCCTCCTCTTAAGGGTGCTCGGACCCTTTCGTATTTTAGTTAATTACATGCACCTGCCCCCTGTTT
Organism: Lepisosteus oculatus; assembly: GCF_040954835.1. Lineage (NCBI taxonomy): Eukaryota > Metazoa > Chordata > Actinopteri > Semionotiformes > Lepisosteidae > Lepisosteus > Lepisosteus oculatus. Next base: position 33,216,309 of record NC_090700.1, read on the forward strand.
TGCCTGTTATTATTTAAGCCTGACGTTCCTGCTAATTCCTGGCTCAGCATTCACCCGGAAGCCCGGCTACCAGCGAGTCCAGGAGAGACCTGACGGCATAGGCTTCAGAATGGCGTCCTGACTGCGCCCCAGATTTCCCCCTTGGACTGTTTCTCGCCTGCGCCATGCCCTCCCGAGCACCAGATCACCATCGTCACGCCCCCCTGTTGGTCATCCCGTCCTGATCCTCATCATGTTTTCCCTGTTGTCCTTCTCCACCTACATCCAGATTATACCGTCTGCATAGAGTCCTAAACTATGCTTCACCGGAGCCCAGACTGGCTTCTGTTACACTTCTTAACAGAATCATTTGTTTTTGAAATTGCACTATTTTCATGGTACAGTAAACCTTTTTCTGGACTTGTAGAACTGTTCTTTTTTGCCATATACTAAAATAACTATACCAATAAAGTAGTCAGAATCTTTTTCTGGCATTCCAGAAATACTACAGATCCCTTTGGGGTTTCTATTTTTTTATATGTGTATCTATGTGTTCTTTATATGTTTTATGTGCCATTATTACCTTTTAACGAATTAATTTATGTAAAATCAGCATAAACTCCTAAATATACACTGACAAAGGTGGGGACTATAAATGACTTTTTTACTGTGTGCTAGATCACTGCGAAATCAAAGGCTGTGCTATGGCATAAAAATGACTGCCTGGCTCATATTCATTTTTGTTAAGTGATACCAATGCTAAGTGATGAGTGTTAGGTCTGAAATGTTAAGCATCAGACATGTGATATTTGTTACACAACAGCTTCCTTGAACAACAGAGGATACCTTTTTTATACAATTATGAAAAAAAATACTGCTTACTTTCCTATCAGTTTTTTTAAACTAATTCCATTGAAGACAATAGTAATTTAGTAATAGTCTATATATATATTATGATTATCTTTATTGACCCAATGCTGTTTTCATATCTATTGTTAAAGAGGGAATTTCACTCAATTTATAAAGTTTATCATCTGCATTGTATATGCTGTTCCTTTTAATCCATCCAGGCAAACAACCAGCACAAGGCAGGATATACCTTGGATGGGATGCCAGTCAATTGCAAGGCACACACATAGACATAAACACAGACACAACACTCACACTGGGGTCAATTTCCCCAGAAGCCATTTAACCTCCCAGTATATGCTTGTACTGTGGAAGGAAATTGGAGCACCTGGAGAACCCTATGCAAACACCAGGAGAAAACACAAATATCTGGATCCTGCAGGTTTTTCAGGTAATACTTATTGAAGTGAGGAATGTTATTTATCCTAGCTAGGATATTCCATCTCTCACTTAAAATTTGAGAATTACAGATTTAACACTAATTTATTAAAAGAGGAACAAAAAAGAGCCAGAGCACTATACAAGGTCAGCCAAACTTCGATTAGAAGTAAAAGTTTGGAAATGGTAGTGAAAAAACATATATTTAAATATATATATTTTAAAAATAAAGGCATTTTAAGAGAGTCTAGACTTGGAAAGGTAAGTATGCAACCCAGTGGAAATGGTTCAGAATAAATGGAAAACTGTGAACCAGTGGACACAAGGGGAATCTATGGGAATGTTCCATTTAGAACTGAAAACAGGAGGCACTTTTTTAAGCAGAAGGTTGTGGGACTCTGTAACACATCCACCTATCATATTTCTGATGTTATTACTCTGGCTTTACTCAAGAAACAGATTGATGAGATCCTTGTGCCAATTAGATTTTAACCATCAAATAGGATAGATGGGAAAAATGGCCTCCTATTTGATGTTACAGTATGTCCTTTGTAACTTGTTTGCTAGAATTCTCTCAATAAGGAAGAAGAATAGGAGATAAGACTGGACATATGGCTATGTATTTAGATTTCCAGTGAACAGCAAATAAAAAGTTGATTGTAAAATTAATGACCTTAAGAAAGAAACCAAAGTTATACATGCACATTGATTGAAAACTGGTCAACAGGAAACAATGCTTCCTTAAGAGCCATCTCTTCCAATTGAGAAAATGTCAACAGTTGTGTATGGCAGGGGTCCATTGTAAGCCCACTGTTCTTCTTGGTCTATATCAAAAATAGATTCTAATATACTGCAGGATGGCCCAATCACACCAACTTGGGGAAGCATTAAAAACCAAACTATCTTACTCACTGTCTGAGTATCTAATAAAAAAGTGTGGAATTGAAATCCAAGGCATGTGTGCTCAAGCTTTTCATCGCACTAGTAGGTCTTTTAAAATATTGTGTTTAATTTTGGTTGCAATACCTCACAGACTATACTGTAGCTTTAAAAACGTTTAGAGAAGAGCAATATGAATAATTGGTTTAATTAACATATCCTAAATAGAACACCATGAGTCTGATATAGCAGGATCCAGCCTGGTACTTAAAAGATCCTTAAAAGCCTAACAATCCATTCTGCCATTTTCAATAACTGCTTAATCCAGTGCAGAGTTGCAGACAAATGGGAGACAATTTAAAGAAATCATTGAATTTAGACAATATGTCTTTGGGCTGTGGGGTACTGAAGTACCCAGTGAAAGCCTGCAGGGCTTTCCCAAGTCATCCCCAATGGGGGAGGCAATTTAAGAATAGAAAGGTTGTGCTAAGGGCCATTTTTAGCGCCATTTTAGCAACAATGTGTAAAGATGATGATTCTTGGCCTTGCTCCTCATTTTAATGGAGACTCTTTGTTTTTTTCTCAGAGTAGATTAGCTTCTTTTGTATTTGACTGAAAGGTCATAATCCCTTTTCTGGTGTTTGTTATTTTTAAGAGAGAATTAAGATACTATATAAAGGAATTCTGTAGTGTGTAAGAAATGGCAACTATTCTAAATTACAGCCAACTCCTAGTTAAATAAAACCCTGATCGCTGATTAACCCCTACATCAATGCTCTTAATAAATAAGCTTGCTTACAATAATATACGATATCTTCATTTTGTTGTCTGATACCTTTGTATTTTGTGCAATAAAATAATTCACATTGATAGTTACCCTTTCCTGCAGAATGAAGAAAAATCAGTAAATAAAATTCTTCCAATGGTTGAAGGATGAATGCAATGTACAAGCCTGTTGTAGTGTCTTAGTCTACAGCACCTGGGTGCCTTGAAGCTAAAGAAGAGAGAGAGAGAAATTAAGTCACACCACTACATGAAGACTGAACAGCAACAGGTGACAAAATAGATCTTGAAAAGTATGTAATCACTTACCTCAGTCCAGTCTGGGTACTGGTATGGCTGTGGAGACTGCAGCCTTAGGTTTATTTATACAAGTAGACTAATCCTCTTGATCCCAGTACCTCCCTATCTCATCATAGATAGGGGGGAAGTAGAACTTCTGTTCTATATGGATAAACTGATATCTATAAAACAAGTTGCAGGCCTCTATTGAAAGGTATAGAGAGGCTTGGTTTCCTACAAGGATACAAAATCAATTCCAAAGACAGGACAGATGTTTCGGGGCTCTGTTTTAATCAACAATGGTAGGGATCAGATCAATTTCGGACCAACAGGTGGTTATCAGCAGGAACCTGTCTCTTCTGCATGTCAGATGACAAAATGGGCTCAATTTATCCTTCTCAGTACCAGTATACTAACACAGTTGTAGTATTAATGGCTACAGTACAGTATATGCACTGAATCGAATGTAAAGGAAAACAAAATAGAATGGTGTTCTTCCTCCTCAAAAGTCAAGAAAAATAATTATATTTGTTGGATTTTTACATTTGTGTTCAATGTTTAAAAATCTGGTAGGTGTATAAAATAGCATAAGGATTCATACAGATTTTCTGTTCTTATTATCATTGCCATGTAGTGCTCCATGAATACTTTATTACTAGCATCATCATTTAAATCTATCAAACAGGTTTGTTCATAAGTAAGTCATTAGAAAGTTTATAAGAAAGTTTGCAAATGAGAGGAAACTATTCATTTTCCTCTAGCTCCTTCGATACCGAATAAACAATTAATCTGAGAAAATCACCTCGCTGTTCCCTTAAAGACGTGATCGTTCCATCTTTGACGGTTGACTGGGTAGCTTCTTGTAGACTTACACAATCCATTATTTAAGGTCCTTTCCTTCTCCATTCTTTGTTTCCTATTTGGATGCTGATTTTGAAGACATCCATAGTGTAAGCTTTGTCAATGCAATTGGAGATTTTAACTTTACCTGGACAGTATGAGAACAAATGCAAAGATGACACGTACCTCTCTAGATAACACACAGAAAAAAAGATTAAGCTACAAAGATCTCAGGTCCTAATCAGAATTGCCAAAAATGTTTCACCACCAAATACAATCACAAGTTGGTCTCAATAAGGGAATGAGGCACATGAGAAAAAGGTGTTCCTTGCTCTGACTTTACCCACATGCACAACCACAACAAACATAACAAAGGAATACCTCAGAGAACACCACTGTTAGTCTTTCAGGTCTAATAACGTCCTCAGCTTCTTGCACCAGAGTTAACAGGTGCTATCTGCCAACATAGAGGACTTTGAGCCCTGCAAGGTACAATAGAAAAGCCTGGACTCCCCCCACCCCCTCCTCTAAGCAATTTCCTCCTTCCTGCAAAGACACATCTCTGCTGAGCAGTTATTGGGCTATAATCCAGGTAAAAATGTTGCACTGATCCCTCAGTTGAGCAAATGGGGCACAGATTGCCCATTGTCTTTCAACAGCAGGTAAAAATACTTATATTGTCCACAGGTGAAACTATTTATTGAGTCTTTGGAATCCATATCTACAGCAGCCACCAGTGGGGGTCCAAATGTTACATCAGTGTTTTGATGGACCATCTATCACAGTGTCCCAAAGGTGTTTGAAAATAAATATTCAGGCCATGTCCTGACCTTCAGAAGAACAATCTCCATATATTCTTTGTGTCCTCTCCATGCCCTAGTTCTGCTGTACCATGTGAGGAACCACAAAGGGATTGCTTTTTCAAGGCGTCCCTTTTCCCCAAATTGAGCTTTTTCAGGTAATCATGAGACTTCTTTGGATATACAGTCGAAATATTAATGATGTGGGATCTATCTTGTAGCTCTGTAATTTTACATTCCAGATGCTCATGCTGTACTGCATGAGTACCTTTCAGTAACTTTTTTTTCTTTTTCCAGTGAAACTCACCTCCTTCTTTTCAGTTTTTGCAAGTATCCCCTGCTGTTCCATTAATTGCTCAAGCAGTTAATGAGTCAAAGCAGAGAGTCTAAGGTGTTTTAAAAACAAATCAGGGGTAAAGTTAAAGACTGGCTCAAACCAAGGGAAGGGTATAAAAAATGTCAAAAAAGAGGTTGGGGAGGCTGATCATTGAGAAGTGGAATGTGTATTGTACCCTCCAGAGACTGCCTAGACCAGTCTGTGCCTGGAAAATGAGGAGCCAGGCAAGGATAAAACTAGTTAAGGATACCAATGTGAAGCTAGTAGTGACTTTGAAAAACTACAGAGTCCAATGGCTAAGATGAGAGAAAATGTCTATGACTCCAATCCCTTCTATACAGTATATGGCAGAGTGGCAAGAAGGAAGCCATTGCAGGAAAAAATAACAGCCAAATCCTGGATGACGTTTGCAGCAAAACATTTGATAACGTGATACTGAAAAAAAATGGCACCATTTGTTTTGTTGTTAGACGAAACAAGGCTGGAACATTGGTCTCCAAGCAAAATATTATAGCTAGTGCAAACTAAACAGCATATCACCCATTCATCACTATCCCTACTGTAAGCATGGTAGTGACAGCATTATGTTAAGAATAAAAAAGTTAATGTCCTTGAGTGTCGTAGTCAAATTGCTCACTTGAAAGTTTCCCTGGGGGATTTGTTTTAGTCTGATGTTTTGAATTGGATGTTGGAGGGCTTTTTACTGGAGGGTTTTGACTTTGTGTCACAGACATGTCAGTGTCATGGATTCTATTTGGAGTTCCTACCCCCAATGTTAAGAGATTACATTTTAACTATGTCATTCCCTCTCCATGTCTAGTGCCTCTTATTATACCTACTTCATTCATAAAATGATTTCTTCATCTTTGTCATGGGTTTAATTTTCAGATAACCATGATAACATTTCTAATTTATCCTGGAATGTATGTTTAATTCTCAAACCACTGCTTAGATTTGATATGTAGGACAAGAGGAAATATTGCCATGATGCAGAAGCCTCAGTTAGACCTGTAGTCTTGGAATAATGTCCCATTTTATAACTAGAAATGAAATACAGTATACATATTTTTAAAGTGAAGATTTTTAATCAAAATTAAATTCAACACTATGCTTCATTGAACAGCATTTGATGTACAGTCATAGCAGGGGCTTTTTCTCAAGCATGTTTAAATACTTGGCTTTATTTCAGTTTGATCTTTCAGAACATTTTTAAAATAAAATAATCTGTTAAGTGGCAGATATAGCTGTCCCTGCAAGTTAAATTTTAGATTTTTTATATTGCATAATGTTTGTAATGCTAAAAAGGTATTTGTTTATTGCACTGTTCTTTCATAACGGTTACTGTATATTGAAGCATTAAACCCATTTTTATAGCTATGATGACATCAATTAGCGAAACAGTAGTTTTTGATTGTCAGTCACCCAATGAGTAAAGTGCAGCATCATCATTGTATTTCTAGTTTCTGTGAAGAAAAAAAAATGCTTTATATAAAAATGATTTACACGGGTCGTGCAAATATTGGAAACCTTTCCTTAGCCTTTGTTAATCTTGCTACTGAACGAAAAATGGATTTTTCTTATTATTATTTCACATGTAGAACTAAGCTGCCAACATGTAACTTTAATCAGCTTTAAAAATCAGCAGTCTCTTAATGTTGGTCTATTCAGCTCAGTTCAGGTATTAACAGAAGCTGTTAATGGACCATTCTCTGTGAGATTCATGCCTGATCAGTTGTGTGCTTGAATATTTCAGGGCTCATTATGTGGGGTACATGTATAAGTTCTTGCAGGAAGTCTTTGACCTCCGGGTGCTCAAATTTGAATCAGGCCAAGGCACACTTAAACTGTGCCTCTATCTGGCACCTCAAGGGTGTCTCAAAATAGCTCATGGATTGAGTTAGGATGGAAGAAGCCCATTTGAAAATGGGTTATGCTGAGCATTGTAAAAAATGCTCCTCCTGACAAATGAAGTCTCCTTCATGTACTAATTAAGTGTTTAAGTATGATAATGAATCTTAGCTGTATTCAGCTTCAGGTTGGACATCTACAGGTAGATTTACAAATGTAAAAGAACATTCATGGGGTTGAAGTCATAATCAGTTATCTTAAGTCATTACTCATGAGATTGTCCATTTGGAGGAAAATATTGCTTTGATTTTGCTAATACTCAGTTTGAGGAGCTGCTTTTTAATAAAAATGATTACATGGGTCGTGCAAATATTGGAAACCTTTCCTTAGCCTTTGTTAATCTCGCTACTGAACAAATAATTGATTTTTCTTATTATTATTTCACATGTAGAACTAAGCTACCAACATGTAACTTTAATCAGCTTTAAAAATCAGCAATCACTTAATGTTGGTCTATTCAGCTCAGTTCAGGTATTAACAGAAGCTGTTAATGGACCATTCTCTGTGAGATTCATGAAAAAGCATTCTTGAAAAAGCATTTGCTTGTTTTTGAAAATCTTATTATAACTTACCTTACTCCAATGACAGCAAACCTTGCTTATGTTTCTCTAAAAATAACAACTTATATGGGTGTTACTGTGTGTTATTCTTGTGCCACTGTTTCAGGTGATCTCTGTCTTGGAACAACCAAATATCCTACAGCTACTGTAAGTTCAGAGCACTTCTCTCTCCAAAAGTACAACACTTTACAGAAGCAAGTGCTTGTAACCCAGGATAAGCACAAACTAAGTAATCCGTAGAGTCATTTGTATGCAATTTGTATGCAATTTCCAACAACAAGAACATTGAGATTTTATCTAATTTTCTCTCATTGAATGACAAAAACAAGTGAGCACTTACTTTATTGCTTTCAGTTTCCTTACTTACGCAAATGTCACTATTAATTAATAAATGCATATTGTATTACTCAATAAAAGCCGTTGTCTTGCCCTGCAAAAATGCTCACATAGCCATGCTATGGTTAAAAATACAATACTTAGAAAAAGATTGATATGTAATTGCTGAAAGTTGCAACAGACAAGAAAAACTTCCCAATATTTTTTTCATTGTTTTATTTTATTATTTCTATATTTAGTAATATTTTTTTAAGTGTTTATTTCTGATAATATGCATCACCAATTGATTTGTCAGGATCCTTTTAAGAACAGCTCCATGAGTTTCTGGTATCAGTTACCAAATGATTAACACAATATGAATATCTCCATCTCGATTGCAACCCTTCTAATATTCCCATTTTCTTAATGACCTCTTCAGAAGTTTGTTTTTCTGTTTTTCTACCTCTGAAAGACAATCTGAGCTGAAAGAGAATACAAAATATACAAGGATATAAAACAATATTTGAGTGTAGCCTGTCTATGGTTACATCTTTAACAGCAAAACAGGAAATTGTGGCTCAACTTAAGGGACCACAGAGATGAGGATGATAGCTTTTCTGGTGCTATAAACAATTATCAGCCCCCCCCAAAAAAAAACACTTTTCACTATAGCTAACACACCTAAGAGATGGCTGCACCCTGAAAAAAACAGACTCTAACAAAAGATTTGTTCTGTTATAGGGCCTGTTAGAACAGTTTTATACCCAGGATCTAGATGCTGTGCAATCAATGTCATCTAATAAAGAATTGTACTAATTTTCCAGGTCACTGTTGCTCCATATTTCAACACAAAAAAATAACATAATCAACGCAGACCAAAGTTTTTTTTTTTTCCATGGACACTTACAGCATATGATAATATGAATTCGGATAAAACATTCCCTGAAGAAAAAGGCTTAAGAAAAAGGCACTAAAACACAGATAAAAAAAACACACTTGTGACAGAAACACAGATTGGAGAATGGCACCATTATAAAAGAATCCAGGATGAACCATAGTTAGAGAAAAAAAATGAAACCCATCCATCAATTCATGTTATAACCTCTTTACCCAATACAGGATTGCAGGGAGGTGGAGCCTACACTGGCAAGTAACAGGCACATGGCAAAATAGAGATGCCAGTCCATCGGACAAAGAAGCCAATTAATCTGCCAGCACGTCTTTATACTGTGGGAGGAAACTGAAGCACATGGAGGAAACCCATATAAACACAGAAAGAACATACAAACTCCATGCAGAACTGGTGCCAACAGATAATTGTCAAGAGACACCTGGTTATACATTCCTGTGCCTAAATAAGTTGTGGAACATCACAGGAGACACATTGATTCATTGGTATTATTGACAACTCATTCACTAATTGACTATGGGTGGGAATGACTATGGGCTTCAACTTGCCAGTATTTTTAAATGCATCAAAAAGGCTCAATAACTTGTAAACCCTACTGAAAACAGCTGAGGAATTTAAAGTCAAGTAGAGAGGATGTTCACAAAATAACAAGAGATTTCATGTAAAACCTAACTACTAATCCCAAACATGGCAGATGACACTGCAGACACTGTGAATAAAAATGGTTTGGGAAATTATTTCTATCAAAAGGAGTTTTTAATATAAGCTTGGTTCTGAAAAATGATACAGGTATGTATTTCTTAATAGTTCTGTAAATAAATTGTTTGAGTTAATAACTGTAAATGACCAGGGATTAGGCAGTTCCTGAAATGCCTAACCTCTGCTACCTGAAAAAACATCAAGTTTCAAAACAGTGGCTTCACAAACAGGCCGTGCAGGCAGTTTCCAGGAGCCAGTGAAATTTAGTCACAGCGAGAATTGCAGGAGTATGGCTAAAGTGCGCGAAGGCCACTGGACAAAAGGAGTCACTGCCTGCAGCAGTTCGGCCCTGGTCTGGGATGTGTGCCCCTGAATGAAGTGACGGCCATCAACACCATATCAAAGCCATAGAGCTCTTTTTCTGTGCACCTGTCACGAACCGCACGCGAGCACTTAGAGGTCACCACATACTCATGAGCACTTCTCACCAGAAATGTCCACACACTAATTAATCATTTTTCACTCCACATGCCCTCTCACTCCACTCAGTCTCCACACAGTATTGAGGTACCCTCTTCCAAGCTCTTTCCTAGCTTTTCCCTTTGGATTAAAACTCTAAACCTGATTGTATTCCTTGGCTCTCGAAATCCTTGCTCTGTCCCCGGACTATGGCATCGCTTTGTGTATTTTGGATTTGGTTACCTATTTGGAACTTTATGGACCCTTTTCTGGGATACCTCTACTATAGCTTCGCATAGGGTCCAAACCAGTCACCCTGCGCTTACCCCTTGACTGCACCCAGGTGAACACCCCTGAACAAAATTATTGCTTTGAAGGTATCCTGATTGCAGGCTGAAAAGAGGTTAAGTGCTTTGTGCATAGCCATGCAAGCCTTAGTTGGTTTAACAATTCCCAAAAACCCACAGAAACTAGTAGTTTCATTCGATCTCATTCGTAATATACACCAGTATGCACTGTACTGTAAGTGTGCTTTAAGAATGTACAGATTGTGCTTGTGTGGGATATATTTAATATAGTGCAGGTCTTGATATGTTTGTTTTAACTGGATTGTGTACATTATTCCCATTAGGAGATATGTCCACAAGAAAGATAAAGGACTTATCCATGAGGCTTCTCAGGCCAGAGTTCCAATCTGGTTTCTGTAGCATTAAGAGGAATAGAAAATATGCCCCCCCCCCCAGATGGGACGCCAGTCTAACCAGAGATTTCCCAGCAGCAATGCTAATGCAGCTGGAGTGGAGCAACCGGTCCAGACTCATGGTTACAACAGCAGTATCTGCAGCAGGGTCTCCAATCCACAACCTTCCTATTACACTACACATATTTGTTCATGAATTTAAATACAGGACAACTGGAGACTTACAACTTGTTTATGATATGAAATGCTTCAGTTAAGCAGCCCTCATTTGGATTTCATACTATTTTTAAGTGCCCGTCATGCTACCCTTCAGCATCTTTCAGATTTAAACTGTCTTAAATGACAAGAGTTCATCTTTTCTCTTAGTTAACAAACTTCAGGCTTTTAAGTATGGCCAGCCAACTGATCATTTTGATTTTTTTATGTGTTTAAAGGTATCTTTAAATACTTTACACTTTTGCCATACATCAAGTATGATTTGCTTGTTAGTACCTAAGTGATCCAAGGATCTCCTTCAGCCACGTCTTGAAAGAAACCAAGGTGTCTGTTTTGACAGTGTTATTTCAGCCACTCTTTTGACTAAAAAATGTCTCCTTTCCTTCATATTTCACTGTTGGTTCTACAGAAATACAAGGGAAGTCTTCCCAGGATTGATTCCAGAACAACAATAGATTTTTTGTAATGTGGTAGCCAACATTGCACATAATATTTTAGATGAGATATAGTTTGAAAGAGGTCTGGGCATTTTGGCTCAAGCCAGAGCCCTGGGCAACATATTTTATTAACAGCAATTGGAGAAAAAACAGTAGAATGGCAAATGGCCTGTGCTAGGAATTTCTATGAGATATTTCTATGAGTTGCTGATAGACATAGCAAACTGGGATGAACATTTGCTGCCTGACAGCACTCTAGCTGAGGGGTTATAAGGGTTATAAAGTCTTATCTATGATTATAAAACCTATCCTTTTCAAGCTGATCCAAAGAATTCTGTGCTCCACATGACAGAAAAAAAAAGATAGTGTCTGAGTTGCATGTATAATGTGGAGAAGATATCAAAGGTTATCTGAAGCCACGTACCCTATAAAATTGCCAATCTCTTTTTGGTGAACTCATTTCATTGCAGAAATCTCTAGCTGGCATGAAAGCCTCTTAGTGCACAGCTTGGTGTATGAGCAAATCAGTGACACAGCACAATAACCTTCACAAAGTGCAGAGACCTCCTTTTCCAACTACAGGGATAGAACAGAAGTCTTAGCATCCTGGTGATTATTTCCTAAATGACTGCAGGTATCAAACAAAAGTGGACATAATTGTATCAAAAAGCAAAAAAGAGGAGAGGTAATGTAATAATGATGTTGCTTTATTAGCCCTACAGTATACAATTTCTTGCATTAGGAATTCATCTTTTCACATACCCCAGCTTGCTCTCCATGAGACACAGACAGGGAGAGAAGCTTGGGGTCAGAGCACAGGGTCAGCCATTGTACAGCACCCCTGGAGCAGTTGGGGGTTAAGGGCCTTGCTCAGGGGCCCAACAGAGTAGGGTTCCTCTACTTCAGGATTTGAACTGGTAGCCTCCCAGTCACAGGCACAGATCCTTAGCCACAGAGCCACCGCTCCACCCCAAAATACAGTGTGTCAGGACTGAGATTCGAACCCACTCCTCCAGGGGAGACTGCGACCTGAACGCAGCGCCTTAGACTGCTCAGCTATCCTAACTAAGTGCCACAGGTACCAGGGGGTTTAAGCTTTGTCATCCACTGTCCCCTTCAGCTTGAACAGTTACACAAGCTTCTCTGGCAGCTGCCTCTGGAAGACAAAGCTTAGGCAAGTGAATTGACAGGTGAGACCTTGTACACTTTCTAAGGTTTGTAAAGGTCAAATTTAATGTCTGACTTATTTAGAATGAACCAATGAGGAGTTTATCTGCTCATGGTAATTCCCAATGTCCTTATCAAACAGACCTTAATATAATTATTTCTAGATCAATATATAAGATATTCAATGGGGTATGTACTGTATGCAGTGGTTTGATTTATTTTCTTTTAAGGTTTATTTTTAGTGCCATAGCTTAAGGTGACTAGCATGGCGTTTGGCGTCGATTTGCCATGTTTTTAAAGCAGATTTAGGCATTTTTTTAAAGCAGTCTTTTTTCAAGAAATTGCTAGATAAGATCCTTTGATCAATTGATTTCAGCTGTTACTAGTAACCAAACAAATTAAAAGCACCAAATGACTTTCACTTGTTTGTTGCCTTTATCATAAACTTGTGCCTATTTGCACCACCAACCCAAAGAAGGGTTCAGGCTGGGTGTGTGTGACCTACTGTACTGCAGTTGCCACTTTACAGCTCTCCTTTGTCTACAATGTCTACAAGTGCTACACAATACCCCTTTTTAGTATAACTTGTGGGAGGCATGGTGATGCAGTGTTATTATTACTGCCTTGTAGAGCTGGGGCCTGGGTTCAAGTCTGCACCTGGGCTGCTGAAGTTTGTATTTTGTCCTTGTGTTTGCGTGGGTTTCCTCCAGGTGTTCCACTTTCCTCCAGCAGTTAAAAATCATACTGGTAGTTAATTGGCTTCTGGGAAAATTGGTCCTAGGCATGAGTTTGTGTTTCTGTGTGACTGTGTTTGTGTCTGTACTATACATGTTCTACAATGGACTAGTGTCCCATCCAGGGTGTATCCTGCCTTGCGCCCAGTGCTTGCCGGGATGGTAACCTGTTACACTGCGACCAGAATTGGAAGAAGCAGTTAGGAAATGGATGAATGGTAAAACTACAATGCACCTGACATATGTATATATTATTTCCATTAAGAATGGGTGCTTAAAATTTTACTTTGTGTTGTCTCAATACGTTAAATCCTCATTGAAAAATCCAACAGAAAAGTCCAATTTAAACAAGACTAACAAAGGGTTTATTAGCTAAATAAATTCAAGAAATGTTTTTTTCAACATCATACGGCATCATCATACAACATTGATTTCCTGTTGTTCCTGTTCTGCTTTATAATCGTTTATTGTAGCTTACGCACATTAAAATGCAGTAAAACACATTGAAAGCATGGTACAAATATGGTACATATAGAAAATAATAACATGGTAAGGCATGGCACAAAACACCAAGGACAATCCAATGTACTGTATACAGTAAACACAGGAAAATCAGGGAAATCTGTAATATAATCTAATAATTATTTGCAAATTTACCATGCAATACTTTTCTCTAATCACAAATACGCCTGGAAAATGTGAGAACAGTAAAAAAATCTTAGAATATTACAAGTATGTTTAGTACTATCAAGATCACCATAATAACATATGGAAAGATGAGTTATCAGTAATCAAATATTCTTCCTGATTAAGCTGCTGTATTTAAAGAGTTATATTACCCTTCACAATTGTTTTAAAAAAGCCTGAATCTTCACAGTTTAACAATTGGGTTCAGTACAGTATGTGTTGGAACTGAGGAAGTGAGAGGTGTCCAGTTAAAAAAATAACAACTGGTTGATTATTATGTCAGAGTCCACCCGCCTCCAGTTAACAACAATAAGACAAAATGGCTTTATGAGAGTCTTGGTTTCGCCCAGTAAAGTGCAGCGTTGTAATGTGTCACCCGTGAACAAACAGATTTACGTGACTTTGTGTCAAAGTGCAGAACCACTCTGCATCCATAAGCTTCATTTCCATTTGCAATAACAAAGCAGATTTGCATAGTTACATTTGCACCAGTAATTTGCAGTCCCAGACCTGACTAACAACATCAGCTTTCAGGCCTAATCTTGAGATTTAAATGACATACCCAGTGGTCAACGGCTTGATTTCTTCTTACATATACAGTACATGCAAATATGGCCCAGTCAATGAACCATGACATAAGCTGCAGGCAACTGTATCACCATGTTGGAGCTTTTACAAATCCATATCAAGATATCACTTTTATAATTTCAGAGGCATATAATGGCCTTATTATATTATAATATAATAATATTATTAATATAATATAATGGCCGATGCTCTGCTGTACACCCATGATAGCAAAACAGATTAGCAACACATATATGTAAAATCTTGATATATGTTTAAGGAAATTAGTCTAGATTTAATGTATTGCTTGGCTGGATGCCTCAGATGTTCATTAAAGGCTGAAGGGTCAAGGGAAGGCTGTGTCTGTGTGGTGAGGCTATCCAAATCCTTCATTTTCATCAACAGGAACAAGAATTAGTTAATGAGGTTAGGCACTGATTACCTGAAGGGTGATTTTTGAATAATGCACATGCATTGATTAATGGAAAAGACAGTCTGTTCACAAGAACCGAGGATGATTTATATTAATACAAGCAGCGGAACTGTAATAAAGTAATTGACTTGCTGGTGCAATGAAATATGAAAAAAAACAAGATTAGTGACCTTTTAGCATTAATTACATAAATGAATATGTAGTTCCCAAGCCTGATCCTGAGGGCTACCACACCTGCAGAGCTCTTTACTTACTTGAACTAATATTGTATTATTTTCTGTTTGAAAGTTTGAGATTTTAAGTTATGACTCATAGTCGTTAAAAGGTAATCTTCAAAATGTTTGAAAGAAATTAAAGAATTCAAATTAAGCCTGTGCCTAGGTGGATTAGTTCACGTGTTTAACAGAGAGCTGTAGTGGTACAAACACCAAGAGGTGTGGGTGTTCAGGACCAAGACTGTGAACTCCTGCACTACAGCTCGGTGATCTTCCTCTGGCCAAGAAATCACAAGCAAATACAGCTGTCTGATGGAAGGAAATGATATCAAACAGTTTCAGATGACTCTTAATATCAGCAATCCTGTCGACACTGCACTGCCCCCCCATCGCTGCAACGGTACAGGTCAAATCCAAAAATGGGTTATAACATACCCACCTTTAGCTCTTTCTCTGAATTTTATAAAAAGGACTTAGTCTTAATGGGACTTCCTGGTTAAATGACAAAGAATCATGAGGAGATCCAAAACAGTGACCCATTGAAAATATAGACTGCTTAGTGATAAAACATATTGATATGATTTACTTTAGAAAACTGACAGTTTTTCAAGGTGGTTCGTTTGTCATTAGAAAATCCCTAAATGAACAGCAGCAAAAAGGCAGTTTGCTCTGTGAGGTGTTGTTTCCTCCCACAGTCCAAAGACTTCTCGGACAATGTGCCCTGGTGTGAGTGTGTATGTTTGTGTCTGTGTGTGCCCTGTGAAGGACTGGTGTCCCATCCAGGGTGTATCCTGCCTTGCTTGCTGCTATAGGCTATGGCACCCCTACTGCCCTGGAAGTTATTGAGTTATCTCAGCAGTTAGAAAATATGGATTTTTTAACCCATATACAGTGTACTTCAGATTTTCATAGCCCTGATGAAATGGAAAAAAACATCATATAACAGAATGAGTTATGGATTAAATAGTTGTTACATTGTAATGGTTGAAAATAAAAAGGCAGATGCACAACTAAAGAAGGCATTAAAATGGACAATAAAGTTAACTTTCTTTGTTCTGTGTCAATAAACGGCCTATATTATTATGCTGGGTACAGTTATTACACAAAAACATTTTATTGGCCATGGTGTAACATTTGAAGGATATTAAGTTCCATCCTATGAAAAGGGATTTTTTTTAAATGCCCTGGTTCAGAACGTTCCAGCAATTATCAGTGTATGTGATCATCTAGCCTGGATCATGCAGTTTTTTAAGGAAGTTGTGGAGTGTATTCATGCAGGGGAAAATTGGCCCTGGTAGGAGTGTGAGTGTTTTTGTGTGGGTGTATCCCATCTCTTGCCTGCTGCTTGCTATGTTAGGCTCTGGCACTGCCTGCACCCCTGTAGTGAATAAAGCAGTTGGAAAATGAATGGATAGATAGATGAATGTGTTGTATATGCAGTAAACTCAAAAGTCTGAGATAAGAAAACTGAGTCTACTGCTTAATGCTCCTTAAAATGTTAATGTCAGCTTTTTCAGCAATGATTCTGTATACAACTGCATGGGGTCCTTTCCTGAGAAAAAGAGTTGGAGGTGAAAAACTCATTATCATGTCATTATGTCATTATAGCAGAAACATGAGATTGAATCTCTATTTGGACACAGAACTATTCAAAAGCAGCAAACAGTAAAATAAAAAGGTCAGGGCAGTTTAGGATTGCACATCATTCATTGAATTGTGTGTGTGTTTGTCACAGTAGGCCTAGCCTATGTTTTTATTGGAGGTTAATGATTTCTGAAAGCAATTTTCGATCACAGTCTGTGTTAGGCAGTAACCAAGTGAAAATCTGTTTCTTATTGAACTGTTCCTGGATTTTCTGGCTTGTTATACAAATATAGCTTCACGTCGCCTACCCATGTTTAAGAGAAGTAACATTCTTTTGTACAGAATGGTCTTCTTCTATACATATAAAGGCTCTGATTTTCTTTATGTACAAATACTGTTGAACATTGAAGATTTAAAATACTTTCAACTATTGCTTGTCATAACTTTTGACAGTGTGAGAAAAAAATCCAAATCACTTCTTGCTGGTAGATTATTGACTAGTGGCACTTCATATTCAACCACGTTCAGAGAGCTGGTCACTCTAGAATCAAACTGTCATGGGCCCAGGTAACACTTTTCTGCTATGTTGAGACTTTAAAGAAGGGTTGGCTCAATGGATGAACAACAGGTAGTTGGTTTCTTTTCATAGCATTCCAATTGAAAGACCACACTTAGTTGATAAGAAGTTGACAAAATCAGGCCAAGCTATAAAAGGTCTGTTCAGGTCTTCTTAGAAGCAGTTATAACCTTATTAATAAAATGCCAAAATTCTTGTAGCTGCACACGTGTATTAGTGAGGTGAACGGTGTTTGTATTTTAGGAAATAATTCTGTTTTGAGTGAGATTCGTATTTTATACCGTTTCATATTTTATCCATGGTATTCAAAGTAATAGAAGAATCGAAGGTTGTTTGAAAGGGTGCTAAAAAAATCTAAAAGGGACTGACTGCATTTTAATCTGCTAGGAGTCTCACAAACTCTTTCTTATTATTTCATGGTTTTATATGTAAAATATGTTTTCTCTTATGTTTTTGGATTGAAATAGTATAGACAAATCTGACCAGCTTTTTTTAAGACAGCTGTTGTAGGAATTCCAGTGCGAGACAGAGGCTATACGCTAAACCATAACAGCTTGAAAAATTGTTAAACGTATAACACCGTTTGAGTTATTGGTTTCTCTAGGAATACGTTACGTGGTGACTGACACAGAAGCCTGGGTTAGTGTTGGGGATTTATTAACAATGGTTGGGACAGGAGGCCCTGTTGCCCTGTTCTCTGTGTGGGACTATGTAGTTTTTGTAGCCATTGTCTTGGGGGCTGCAGCCATTGGACTGTACCAGGCCTTCTCAGGGCGCACTCAGTCCAGCAGCTCGGAGTTTCTGCTGGGGGGACGTCAGATGACTGCAGTGCCTGTTGCCATGTCTCTGACTGCCAGCTTCATGTCTGGCATCACTGTCATTGGCACACCAGCTGAGGCCTACAGATTTGGAGCTGCTTTCTGGCTTTTTGCTTTTGCCTACACCATTATGTCGACCATCACCGCTGAAATCTTCGTGCCCGTCTTCTATCGCCTTGGGATCACTAGCACGTACGAGGTAAGCAGAGTGACACTGCCGTGCTCTCCACAGTCACGACAAGCCAGATAAGAGCTGTGTGGCAGCTAAAGTCCTCTATCAGTGAACAACAGAATATGCTGGGAAGGTCGATAACACATTGTGCCTGTATAGAACACTGAGGAGCTCTTGTTTAACTTCTTGCTGAGTGAACAACAAATCTACAAAAGTTCATTAAAAGAGTAAAATGTTAACAATTTATTTGCTCAGAGGTGTACCTTACATTAATTAATATCCTTCCAGTTTATTTTTTTCCAGGGGGTGGGAAATGTGAAGTTATATTGTTTTTTTATAGATTTTTCATGAATATTTCCTGTCAACAAATTAGCAGCCTGCTGTTTAAAGCAAAAATTAAATGTCATTGTGAGACAGATATAATTATGCAACTTGTCATCTGTAACTAATGATTACTAATTACTTTGGCAGCTGAAGACTTGTTGTTCTTTTGCAGTATTTAGAGATGCGATTCAACAGACTGACACGAATAATTGGTACCACTATGTACATTTTCCAGACTGTGAGTACAAAATACACCCGGAAAAACATAAATAAAATATAAGAACATAGTGTCATTGTGATTCTGTACTTTTAAATTTTATATCTGAATGTTAACAAAGTTATGGAACAAATGAATTTGTGCCTCATTCTCAGCAATTCAAGTCAGAATTCTTTCTCATTTTTACAACTAAGCAAACAGCAATCAATCCTTGAACTGATCTATTATTTTTATAAGTTCTAGATATGCTTAGTTTGCAAATAGCTGAGAATTGTTTGGGAATCTGTCATGGTTTTGAAAAAAAATATTGAAATGACTTTAAGACAGAAAACTATTTTTGTATTTTTCCTCTTTGGGAAATAATCTATTCTTCTTTAATGGAAGCTGCCATAATCAGCCATACTGGTGTATTCCTAAGTGCAGAGTTAGGATCCAATAGAAGACTGTAGCAGTTCTCACAGAAATATTTGAATGCTCACAGACACTCGGCAAAATACAGGTTACAAGTCATGAATACCCTACCAAGTAAAGCCCATTCAAAGTTGGGTGCTTGCCCAGTTGTTGGGGAAATCAGGTCTGTTTGCTAACGATATTACCCTGTCGCACATCAGCAAGACCTAAAGATTAAGCTTGTGCTTACAGTATGTGTTTATTTAACAAGTCACTCAGGGGCAATGTCTGTGTCTATTATTTTGTTTTTAGATGACACATCACAGATGATTCTCATTTGCACTTGATTTTTTAAAAACGTGGAATAAGATCTGCTGTCATGAAGTACAGCTGGCTGATGGAAACAACTAGATCTTTTAAAGCTGTTTTATTTATTTTTTTTGTGTTAAGGGTCTTTTATGAACAAACATTATCAATACTTATTATGAACTAAAGCTTATACCATGAATCCTTTAATGCTTTGATGGTGCTCTAGACTAGAAAGGACATCGATGCCTTTTTTTTTCAGATGCTCCTCTACATGTGTTTTAAGCCTCTTTGGGTTGGATTTAAAATCTGAAAACGTTTTACCTTACCATGATCTTTAAATAATGTGTCCATCTGATGCTTTAATGGAATGTCAAATTCTGATAACTGTTAATATTTAAAGTGAATGATAACCATTTAAGCTTTATACAAAAAGCAGTGTTTAAGACACACACAGTACCTGTGCAAAACACCATAAATATTTATAGTGACCTCTATAGGAGTTACTAAGTCAACACTTGTTCTTTGGTACAAAAATGGTACATAGGTGTTGCACCAGTTCTGGCAGAGCAAAAATACATTTTTTTATTTCCGTCCAACGAAAAAAACAGACTCTGATGGAATGCATTTGTACTGTAACCTAAATTTTGAGATAGTCACACCCAGTCATTTTCAGTGACCACTTTGAATGAAACACAGGAAAATGAACTGTTCTATTGCCAGAAGCTTTCAAAGATCTGTATACATTTGGTAGTTTATGTATGTAAATCGCACTTGCTACACTTAAATATTGTGTAAATATTGTGTTGCACAATCAAATTTGTAAAGGGAGGCCATTTTTAAAAAGTTATAGAAGTAACCATTTATGGTTAGTTATTTTATTACTTTAATTTATTATGTTTATATGATATGGCATGCTTTTTTAATTAAGGGCGAGTAAATATTTTAACTGTTCTGTTTTGCATCATTATCAACCTGAACACTTGACACTACATGAAAACAACAACATTTTACAACACTAAAATATACACAATCACATTGAATGAAGAACTGTTTTTGACACAAGAGCTTGGAGAACCCGAGAATGTTTGTGATTTAACAACACATTTCAAGGTCTAGTTTATAACCTAGTAAGACCAATAGGTCAATAATAAAGCACATTATTTCAATTATCACCAGAACAAAGCAATATGACAGGTTATGTGGTTCATGTTGAATGCTCTTGCTGCCATCTACAGCATGTTTGGGGAAGTGCGTATTGTACTGGTCAACAGATAAGACTCCTGCAGAATGTGGCCTCAGGAAAACAGGAAGATGTTTAGGGTACAAATAGTTTATGTCATAGCAATTGTAACTTTTTCTTCATGAAGTCTGGGTAACCAAGCAACTTTATACAAAACACCTGAACTTGAACAGATGGGGCGTTAAAACCATAAAAACTGGGATTCTGTGTCAAACAAGATAGGGTGATCTGATCCTCATATTGGAAAACCCTTTTTAAATTCAAAATCTTTTGCCTTTTGGACCACAGACACCAGCAGTTAAAACCATGCAAAGTTTGTTCCTGAAAAGAGTTTTAACATGGACTTTTATACAATTGCTCCTGCTCAAAATCTGTCTGTCCAATAAGCTTTCGACTTTGCAGGAACAGAGTTAGAATCAACAGTATGAATATCCTCTTTGTGAAAATAGGTTTCTTTGTCTTAAACCAAGATGGCTGTCTAACCACACTAACTTTCTCTTCATTGTTGATATTTGGGTTGTAACACTTACTCCTGTCTGTTTTAAAACTGTATGGCCAATTTACTCTGAAGTTAATGGTGATAAATAGCATTCTAGTAAAAATATCATTAACGTTCAATATGTTGTTCCTGTGAATGCTAAGAAGGCTGGCTAATCAACACGTTATTAGCACAAATCAAACTGCCTTTGTCTTGGGATATGGCTGATTTAAATAAAAACATAATTACTTAATTCTTGTCAAATTAATCCACAGCCCTGTCTTGAAGTAAATTTTAATCAGAAAAAAACAGACAACTGGATTAACTGGTATGTGCAAGAACTTACATTGATTTATTCCTTTACAGGCACTGTACACGGGAATGGCGATTTATGCTCCAGCACTTGCTTTGGAACAAAGTGAGTTCTACTGACAACTATTTAATTGGTTGACTAAAGATCTACCTCAGTTAAAGCAATAGCAGTCCGGGATATGGACAAAGCAGCTATGTCTTATTATTAATTACCACCTCCATTAGGACAACAGATCAACATTTTACAATTTACAGAAGGACCAAGTTCAATTTACTGAAGTAATAGATTTTGTGTTCACAGGATGCTATGCTATGGGAAGGTCAAAATGTAACTGAATACTGCTGGGAAAAGAGAAATACAACCTTAAAATAATCATATTTTTCAATAACATGTAATTTTATAAGTTATAAGCATTACATATGTCATTCAAAAAAGGGAGCTGTGGTGATATTCCTTTTATTCAGTCAAACACCATTTCAGCAGTCAGGTAGGTCCTAATGAATGCAAAGTAGAGTGCATTTGGCATCACTCCCTCAGCTGAGAGAATGGCTTTCTAGTTGTGTGCATAGGCTACCCAAATTACCCCTCTCTAGACAGCTGCTGTGAGGGTGTAGATGACAGGCAGGAGCGATGTGAGAGAGATATTCAAAGGAACATTCAAAGGAACAGGTGCGAGATTCTAACCTTCCTCCTGAAAATCATTTGTTCTGTTATAATTACATTTAGTGTGAATAATCCAACTATTTTCTCATCCTTATTTCACATTTTATTTTTATGTTATCTTTAACATTGTAACAAGACACTTTAACCTTCCTCACTAGTCAGAGAAATTTGCAGTTAAACTGATCAGTGCTTACACCGGCAACCCACTCTGCCTTTCAGTCACAGGACTTAATCTGTGGGGAGTGCTGGTTGCCACAGGAACAGTCTGCATCATCTACTGCACACTGGTAAGTATGATCGACTGTCAGCATCAGACATCACCCTATAACAGTACATCTACTCTCAACAGCTGTTGTCAAGGGTTATCCATAAAACAGAAAGATCTATTATGCCAGCAATAGTTAGTAATATTATTTTACATAATCAGATCACAAATATCCTTAGGACCAGCCTTTTCTTTGGTGTAGCTCTCTCGGTGGCTCCCGCTATGCCCACATGATCTGAGTGCACTGGAACAATATTAGCTCAGCTTTGTCATTGGGCTGAAACTATTCAGTTGCATAAGCATCTCGTTCAATCCCTCTGGGAATTTCACAGGACCGGCGTGTCTGTGAAACAAATACAACTCACTGTAAGCCATGGGTCTTAGCCAAAAATACTGAAATGCAATAGTGGAAGCAATTCCACTTTAACAAATGATAATGTAGGTCTGGAATATCATCAAAGCCAAAGCTTTACCAGCAATGGCCAACTTATTCCTTTTCTATTTAAGTGGATTTTAGGCTTTCACTCTTCTAAAAAGCAAGCGATTCCAGCACCACCACAGAATCAGAATGCATTGGGAAGATGGTCATCTGTAATCCCCCCTGGTTCTGCAGGGAGGCCTGAAGGCAGTGATCTGGACTGACGTCTTTCAGATGGTCGTCATGCTGGCGGGGTTTGTAGCGGTCATTGCCAGAGGCATGGTCGTCACAGGAGGCCTGCACAAGATCTGGAATGACTCATACAACGGGGGTCGGCTGAATGCATGGGAGTAAGTGCTGTAGGGGAAAAACATTAAGCATTCCCTGCAGCCTGCCGCCGAACGAAGGAGAAAGAAGCACCTCGCCCTCAGGCTGTCAGACAGTCCCTACTCCTGCATGAATACACTCCACAAGTTCCTTAGAAACTGCAGGAATCAGACAAGATGATCATGTACCTTTAGTGACATGCCTTAAGCTTCGTGATAAATGATTAGTTCTGGGATGCTTTAAGACAGGACATTTAAAAATGAACATCCATTAAATGTTACATCATGGCCAAATAAAATATGTTTGCTTAATAGCTGTGGCCAGCATAAACTGTAAGCTATTACAGTATGTTTAAGCTATTTTAATGTCTTCTATGTTAGTACATTTGCACTTATTTAAAATACTTTGACCATTACAATGTGATAACTATTCAAAAATATATACTGTAATTCATTTCTTTAAATGCAAGGTATATTGTCCAATCCATAACTCATTCTGTTATATTCTCTTAATTAGGGCTATACAAATCTGAAGTGCATTGTATATGGGGTAAATAAATCCATCCATTTTCTGACTGCTCAAATAATTGGATAACTTCCAGTTCAGGGCTGAGGTGGAGCCAGAGGCTATAGCAGCAAACAGCAGGTTCTAGGCAGGATTAATTCTGGACAGAATGCCAGTCCATCACAGGGCAGACAGACACACACTCACATCAGGGCCAATTTCCCACAAGCCAATTAACCTGTCTCTCTTCTCGAATGTGACAGCTTTGATCCCGACCCTTTGAAGCGCCACACTTTCTGGACAATTGTAGTTGGTGGAAGCCTGATGTGGACCTCCATGTATGCTATCAACCAGTCCCAGGTGCAGAGGTACATCTCTTGTCGGACCATGGTCCACGCCAAATTGTAAGTACCCCAAATCAGTACTGAGAAACAGGATATACTCTACAAACTAGAGTTGATATGATGACTGCACCTTGAATGCAGAAAATTACATCTGTACTGAATAGTTTTCTAAACGTAGTCATAATTCGATTGTTTTTAAATGGTTTTTAGAAATTATTTACCTTTGTTTGCCAGAAATTCAACAGTGTCTCCAACAAGCTTGTGTATAACAGGGAGACAAGTGGTGTATGTTGCTTCTTCACAGACCTACTGTAGCTGTTCAGTTCTGTGCCAGAATTCTGTACATATCCCTGTGAAGGGCAGTTTCTTCAGATGGTTCATCCTTGAAATTGTCTATACCTGGATATTGTACCGCATAACCTAATGCAAAACACTGAGGAAACCATGACTGATTAAGCTCATCAAACCCTGGTGAACAGATATACATTGCTTTATAGCAAATTCTGGACACAGCTGGCTAATTATACTGTATATCCCAGTGATGTATGGACTATAGGACCCAATTTACAGTACATACTGATCAAACATCTTTAGTAGAGGTTGTGCACCTGTTTCAGTATTATCCTATTTGATCTTATTCAGTGCCAGTATCAAATCTGAAAATCATTGATGGTATTAATCAAAGACATTTCTGTAGGGATGGAGTGTAAAAAGGAGTTTTTAATCTCCTGTGTGTTTTCTCATCCAGATCATTGTACGTGAACATGGTTGGGCTGTGGGTCACTGTGACCCTGGCAATGATATCTGGTCTCACCATGTACTCAATTTACAAGAACTGTGACCCACTCACCAACGGAGATATAGGGGCACCTGATCAGGTAGCCTTCACAACACTAAAGATTTGTTTGTTCAGCATCTCACCCTCAGATATTAAATTATCTGCATTGCAGCACTGGATCAAACATTGACACACTTGATCACCTTATCACGATCACTTACTGTAGATTCCCAACTTATTTTATTCAATAGTCTATGATGAAGTTTTTGTTTTGCCTAAGAGTGCAAGAGCTGAAGCCCATGGATAGTCATGGAAATATTATACATTTCACTCAAAAACGAAGAAGCGGATCAGTAAGCTGTTGCCTTCTCAAAACTTGCTTACATATCATGCTTCCTGACACGCAAGGACAGCATTCTCTATTCAGTGTGAAAAGGGATGTCTGAATGACTCTCCTTAGTGCAGACCTGTAACATTGCTAAAAGGCTGATTTTTCCAGCTGATCTGAAGGGAATTATCTGCTTTAAGGATCTTTACAATTAAATATTAAGCACTATGGGTCATCTCACACAACAATGAGTACAATCTGTTTTTTTAGTATATCTTTAAACACCTGGGATTTATTGTCTTGTCCCCTGTTAGCTGCTCCCCTACTTGGTAATGGACATCTTGGCCGATTTCCCAGGTGTGCCTGGACTTTTTGTGGCAGCAGCGTACAGCGGTACCCTCAGGTGAGAGACTGCGGGCCCCTCTGGGTCTCTTTACAAAGAGCACATTAGATATTCACCTAATGTGGAACTCTTTAAGTCTTCACTCAAAGGGTTCGGTTGTAAATATAGATATCACACATGTACTGTATACAGTAGGAAGCAGTATTTCTTAGAAAGTAATTTCTTAGAAATAAGGATGTAAATTAATAACTACTGTATATAAGGTATACAGAGTTCTTGAAAGTCTAAGAGTGAACTCCACTGATCATTCACAAATTTGGTTAAAGTTAAAATGATTTAAGCAATTATTAGTAGAAGGAAACATAGAATACCCTTTACTAGGAATCTAGGGCAGAAGAATTGGAATTAGACACGCCCACTACATGGGGTATGCGGAGGTGTAAGTGCCACTGTATATTTGATTGCAAGTGAATTCATTTTTAAAAATATTATCTAAATTCCCCCCCGAAGGTTTCATGTTGAAATTCACTGCAGGCACTTTGCTCCCCTGTTTCATATAGCACAGTGTCATCCAGCATTAATGCTCTTGTGGCTGTCACTGTGGAAGACTTCATCAAAGCGCTCTGGCCCAGGACCTCCGAGAAGCTGCTGTTCTGGATCTCCATGGGTCTGAGTGAGTGCCTCTGTGCCACACCTGCACATTTGCCTTTAGCCATCTCAAACAATCTTCAGCTTCTTTCACTTTGGTACTTTTTTGCTCACACCGCTCTCTGGTCCTATCCTTTAATTTCACCCCTGAGCTGATCACTATTCCTGATTGTCTGTTGTCAAAAGACACAATTGGTTCAGATCCAACAATACCATTAGTCATCTTCCCGTGACTATATCCACTCACAAAACAAGTCATTACCCAAAACACTAAATTGTGATTAAAGTATACACCGACACTTGGAAATGCTTTTCTATTCCTTATTTTTCTGTCATTTGTTCTTACTAGGCTACTTGCCTATTCTTCTGAGACCATCTTGAGTGACTTTTGAAGTTCTAATGCCCTATGAAAATCATGTATTTGTTACGCCACACACCCGGAGGACTCTGCATTCCACCTCGCATTCCAGTACTGTTCCCAATTAGCCCATTTACCCCGCCTATTTAATGGCACTTCACACTCTCCACTGTGCTCAGTATTAGGGTTTTTCCTGGCTAGAGCTACTGTTCTCTGTCTCTCGTTTAAGAATTACTACTTGGTTTTTGGCTTTGTTCTCACTACGACTACGTCTCCTGATATTGGTTTTGGTATTAGTACTCATTCTGGTTTAGACTCTCGGCTTCCTCACAGCTTATGGCTCCACTTCTGGTTTTTGTACTTTTGCACCGGCTTGTTTATCTTCGGCTTTCGGACCTCGGATTGTTCTACCGACTACGCCTTTGGAGATCGCCCTGGTTCTCTGCATAAGGTCCTCACTACTTTTCCTAACAGTATTTCCATTATTAAAACTGGTAGAAAACCATGGGGCCATGAAGATTAGTTTACTTTCCTGCTTCTCGTAATGGTTAGCATTTTTGCCTCTTATTTAAAAAAAAATTAACATTAAAACATCAAAATTCTTTCTTTCCTCAGGCAGAGACATGTTATAGATTTATTCCTTGTTGAACATCCAAGTTAAATTAAATATCTGTCACTTTCCTCTCATCATCAAAAAAGGTCTTATTTCAGTTAATCCTACCAAACAGGGCTGTTTCATATACCGAGCTGTGCTGCACATTGGAATTCAGCTGGGTCATCACAGCAACCAGGATTCCTCAAGCTGTGGAAAAAAGTAGTAACCCCTCCTGCCCCCCAGTTTAGTGGTCTCAACTTTTTTTTAACTTTCCCAATCGTAGAATGATCTGTAGCTTTCTTTTTTTATTTTCCACTGTTAATGAGAACTAAAGTTAACCAGATAATCCTGTTTGGCCAGGGATGCTTCTTGAACTACAAAACTAGTACAAATACCCCTGACAGTAGCAGTCAGTTTAAACTTTCTAGAAAATGTTCCCTATAAGGCTGAACCTTTTACTATTTCGCCACAAGATTTTACCAGTCTATCCCAAAACCAGAATAAACTACCTTTGTTCTTTGTTAACCTCTTTTATAGAAGGAAATCAGCTTGCAGCCAGCTGGAGTTAAATCTTTTGTAACTTCATAAACAATGGAGAACCTTATTTAGCTTTTTCTATATCTGCATTCTCTCTAAACTACCCTCTACCAGCCTTACAGATGCAGCCATTCAAAGTGCGCGGTACAGACACGTACCGGAGGTAATTGGCTACGGCGTCGCGCATCGTGACGCAAGATGACGCGGGGTCTGTCGTAGAAAGATTTACAGTTAACGTCTTTACTGTGCCCGTTGTAGTATTGAATATTCATATGGAATTTTACCACTGAAGGGAAATCTTAGTGCCTGAGCATAAAAAGAATAGGAGCATACTGCAACGCGTGTGAAGGCCATAAACGATATTAATTTTGGAACATAAACATACAGTATATGGCTGGTCTCGGTACTTTAAAGAAAACATACACGAAACATGGTTTCATTATGACCAGAATCAGTCTTGAGATATTTTTAACTTGATTTACAGTATTTGAGAGGTATGTCTTGACAACGATACTACGTAAATACTGCTCACGTATACATTTCTAGGTTTATATTATGCATTTCATACGGTCAAATTACTTTTGAGCAACTGATAAGAAGCGCGAAACAGTATGCCCAGGGCGTTCTAGTTTACATTTTGTTTTAATGCAGTGCAGTGGATTGATTAGAGATATCAAGTACATACAAGTCATTTTTTAAATGTTGTAGTTCGTCTTGTAAAAATGTTACGAGTACATCATCTGTCAACAATTACACAGGTTCTGTTTCCATATTGCGGATTTTGGTTACGTAATATTATTTTCTAATTTCACATTGTGAATATATGATTTGGGCAAACAGAGCTGCAAAGAAGTACATTATGGGTTGTTGTTTTTTTTTTTGCAGTTTTATCTAGAACAAGCGATACTTAAACCTTTGTCTGATTCTTGTGAAACTATCCACACGACAGTTACCTACTGTAGGAGTTGACTTCAGTGATGTCACTGATGGGATGTTTCTAAAAATCCATCCTCTGTAAAACGTCTTCTCTAGTTGTCCTGCATATGTATTCCCTAATGAAGCTGTGTGTTCTGAGCCTGGTTCTCTACATTTCTGTATGAACCAGCTTAGAGGGCTAAAGACAGCTTGTGTCTTGGTTTCTTGGTTTAATTTTCCTGCTTATTAATGCTTACTTTAATAAGTACTACATTGGAAATGTAGGAAAGTAAGCATTAATAAGCAGGAAAATTAAACCAAGAAACACCTACAGTAAAGTACTGGACTATATTGCAGATAAACTACCGATCTAGCCCTCTAAGCTGGTTCATACAGAAATGTAGAGAACCTGTGTAATTGTTGACAGATGATGTACTCGTAACATTTTTACAAGACGAACTACAACATTTAAAAAATGACTTGTATGTACTTCATATCTAATCAATCCACTGCACTGCATTAAAACAAAACGAAAACTAGAACGCCCTGGGCATACCGTTTCGCGCTTCTTATCAGTTGCTCAAAAGTAATTTGACCGTATGAAATGCATAATATTGTAACGCAACGGGGGCTCAGGCGGGTGCCCTTGCCGCATCTGGTCGGCCCCATCCCGACTGGAGGCTCGAACCCGGGACTTCCGCGTCTCTCTGCAGCGACCCAGCCCCATGAGCTAAAGAGAGACCTCTCTACAGCCCAGTAGCTGTGGTCCTGCTATCACAGGGAAGGGCGGTGACGTCACCCGCTCTGGTACGCCGGCTCTTACACACGGTGCTTGTCAGCCGTAAGCGTTACACTATAAACCTAGAAAACATAAGTGAGCAGTATTTACGTAGTATAGGTGTCAAGACATACCTCTCAAATACTGTAAATCAAGTTAAAAATATCTCAAGACCGATTCTGGTCATAATGAAACCATGTTCGTGTATGTTTTCTTTAAACTACCGAGACCAGCCATATACTGTATGTTTATGTTCCAAAATTAATATCGTTTATGGCCTTCACACGCGTTGCAGTATGCTCCTATTCTTTTTATGCTCAGGCACTAAGATTTCCCTTCAGTGGTAAAATTCCATATGAATATTCAATACTACAACGGGCACAGTTAAGACATTAAATATACATATACATACTGTATAAAGTACAGTTTGCATACAGTAATATGTTTATGTTCCTAAATCAATCTCTTTTATGAGCATGTGAAAGGCATGGTGAATCGATTCTCAAAAATTACTGTACTTTGCATGATTGGAAAAAAATGCGTGATTGCGAAATGCTGTGGTGTTACTTTTACAAAGACGGTCAATGAAAAAAGGAATGTGGACCAGGGCAATACTTTGAGTTTACACTTATAGCTTGTCCAAGCTCATTCATTATTAATACTATTAGTAATATCTTCGTTAAAGACTTTGATGGCGACAGCTCAGACATGAGAGGTTGAGCTTTATAAGATCCGCCTTGCGGAAATTCCGGATACTATTATTTTGCTAGCGGTATTTACCGGTAACTCGCGGTATTTACCGGTAACTCGCGGTAGACTGCGTACAGCGTACCGGAAAATAATGCGGTATCGCCCGCGCATTTTGAATGGCTGCATATGTACTGTACCTAGAATTAAACAATCCAGATCCAGTTGCAGTTACAGTGACTGCAGATCTTCATTTGCCCCCTGCCAAGCAGGGATATCAACAACTGTCAAGCCCAAATCAGAGGAGTACAGTATGTAATCAAGCAACTGGAAATAATAAAAAAACTAAAATAAGCATATATTTGCCATTCTCTTGATTTAATTAAGTGGTATAGGATACCATATTCAAGGTGTTTTAAACTTAAGAGGTTCAGAAGAAGAGCTGCAAAGAATCAAATAGAATTTAATTCTGTGCTGAAAAAACTGAAAATGCAGTGTTCAGGTATTCGCTTTTTAGCATGTTTATTTCTACTTGTTTGTTTCAAAACTAATTAACACAAACTGCAAAAGAAGGATTCCTGCAACCCCAACCCACAGGGAGGCTAACTCCTGATGTCCTGACAAATATGGACACAGCTTTGTGCAATCATTGGCACAAGGATGTCAAGCTACAGTAAAAATCTCTGTGTTTGAAGAGTTTCCTCATCTTAGTGCTTGCAATTTTATTTCAATTGTAGGTGTCTTTTTTGGGGCTTTATGCATTGGAATGGCAGCCTTATCTTCCTTAATGGGTGGCATTCTGCAGGTAGGCCTCAAAATCTTTTTGCAGTCTGTTCTTTATAAAAGGGGTCAGAAGTTCATACCAGAGCCTATCCTGGTTTCTGAAGCATTAAGGGGATGGAGAGCATGTGACCTCTCTGAAGGGGACACCAGTCCGTCACGGGGATGACCCCATTAATCCTGGTCCCCACTCATACAGCTACTGTAGGTGGACTGAGGCAATACACCTCTCTCAAAGGTACAACAGCAGTGATGTGAACCCACAACCTGCCACTCAGCAGTCCGAAAGCTTATTCACTATGCTACACTGCCTCTGTCTGTACCTTATATGGTACTTTATATAAAATAAAACTGTCTAGTGTATTTATAGTATCATGTCCATGTCATTCAATAACAGTAAAATTGGCCAAAATATTGCAATGCTCCTCCAAAACTGCAAAATTACTATATGCTCTTGATGTTTTTAATTTGATATCCTCTGCTCTCTGTTGAACATGGCATAGTATGGGTAGTTTGCGTCTCACATGTCCTTTTGTTAAACATTCAAGGCAGCACTCTCTATTTTTGGAATGATCAGCGGACCACTGCTGGGCCTGTACCTGCTTGGAATGCTCTTTCCCTGTGGGAATACCACTGTAAGTCACACCAGGGCCAGGTTAATTGACTGTATGCATGTCTGTGTTTGTGTTGGCATGTGTATTGTGATGGACTGACATCCCATCCAGGGTGTATCTGTCCTGTACCTGTTGCTTGCTGGGATAGGCTCCAGCTCCCCCACAAACCCTGTATTAGAAAATTGATGGGTGGATATAATATAGGAATGGCTAACTCCGTACTACTATAGGAAAGTGTAAGTATTGTATTTTCCATTTAATATTAGATTCTTATTTTAATTGACAGGTAAAGGCCAGCAAAAGAATATACAGTAAATGACCACAAACCATAGCGTGATGTAGAAATATCTATCAACATGTTCTTGTCTCCCATATATGCAGGATATTCTAGCAATAGATACTGACCAAAATTATGTGTACTGTACAGTATATATTATACTGTATATAAAAGACACAGGATGCAGCACAAAAATAATTATAGGAAATCATCTTTTGTATGAGAACACCCAAACAAATTAACAAACACATTTTCATAAAACAGAACCACTGCCAACTTTTGAGAGTGAAGTTCTACAACATTGTCTTTAGAAATCTAGAACATGACCTTTCAAACCCTTCCTCT
This sequence comes from Lepisosteus oculatus, assembly GCF_040954835.1. Lineage (NCBI taxonomy): Eukaryota > Metazoa > Chordata > Actinopteri > Semionotiformes > Lepisosteidae > Lepisosteus > Lepisosteus oculatus. The sequence goes on from NC_090700.1 coordinate 33,248,426, forward strand.
CTATTGCACTGACAGATGTTAGGACCCACATCTTAATTATTATTATTAATTACCAATACAAAGAACTAGAGTTCATATATATATTCTATACACACATACTTTTGTGTCCAATATATTCATTTAAACCACGCAGTGTACTGTGAACTTGGTGGCTACAGATACAGTATATGTACTGTATCAGGTGGCTTATCTAAGTATTTTATGGGTGTCACAGTATATAGAGGTTTATTTCATAAGAGCATCCTGAATCTCTAAAACAAGTTAAATGAAAGCGTGTACTGGGCTGTGAATATCACTAGAGGAAACAGTTAAGTGATGAGCTTCTGTAGTTTTAATAAACTGTTCAGTTCTTACTTAAGTTTAGACTTAGGATATATTTGGGAGTGATGGACCATGGCAGATGATAATATGTCAAATATGTCAGATAAATTAAAGACTTTCTGCACTATTTAAGTGAGCATGTTTACCCTGTAAGTTGTCCATAGCAAACAAGATCAATCTCCTTAGATTTTCCTTTGATGATGTACACCAAGCAAAAAAAAAATATATATATACTGTAGTATTATCTTATATATCACATTATTGTAAAAGTACAATTACAGTTGTTCAAAAATATTCATTAGATTTTTTTTTTATCTGGTCACATTTGAGAACATTGTTAAAGCACTGGCAGCAAGCTACAGTTTCTTTCTAGATAATTCAAATAGTGACAATCAGATACATTTCAGAAAATCCTCAGAAAGCTTCTCCATATTTCTGCCCTGTAAGACTGAGTAAATCTAGAATTGATTCAGTCACTAGGTGCAGCACTAACAACACAAAACAGTCTCCTAACATTTATTAAGCAGATCACTTCTGCTATTCTATGAGCCCCACAGTGTTCATAGCAAATCTCAAACACCTTGCCTTCATACACAAAGTACATTCAAAATGAAGAGAAAATGAAGCAACACCTGGGCTCTTCCCAAGAGCAGAAGAGCAGAGTTTTACTTTACAGGCTGAATAATAGAATCTGACTGCTTAAACATAATTTCTGAAGCTGTTCGTCCCTGACAGTTTGCAATTCAACATTTTTAAAAGACTCATTGCTGTACTGAAAAAGGTAGCTCCAAAATGATCAGACTATGGAGTGAAAAATATTCTGAATGACTGCAGTTTGGGGAATCCTGGTAACAGCTATTGACATAATCCAAAAAGAAACTGTGATTGAGGGAATGTTTGAAAGCCCAGACTACACTATTACATTATTCTGTATTTACTGGTAACTGTAGTTGCTAACAGCTTGAAGAATACTCTTACAAGTCTGCTGACAAAAATTTGATCACACAGGGAGGACTGACGGGTCTGATCACAAGCCTGGTGTTGACACTGTGGGTAGGGATTGGGGCACAGATATACCCACCCCTGCCTGAAAAGACATTGCCCCTCTCCCTCAGCACAGACGGCTGCTTCTCCAATCTCACACAGCATCTTAACGGCAGCACTACCACCCCCTGGAGTATAGGAGGAACACCTACAGCAGCTAGTTATTCAGTGTAAGTTTCTCCTGAGGGATTGAATTACATCGGTTCTCAACTTTAGTCCTGGGGGACCACTTCTGGATTTTCCTTAAGCCAGTAAAATTTCTTTCTTAATTTCTTATTCTTAATTCCAGTAAAAATTATTTCCGTTTTGTTTGTGTTTTTTATTTAATTTTTTCTCTAAAATTCTGTAGATTCAGATATGCAACACTTTGTATGTTTTGTGTCATTTTCTTATTATGCAAAATAAACTGATGTAAAGCCGATAGACCTACTGATAGAAATGTGATTCAAAGTGGACTAAAATGTTCACACACAAGCTTACAGTTGCCTGGAACGTCAGGAAGGTCACTGTTTTGCTGAAATCCAAAAAACTCTGATCAATAAATGTCCAGCCTGCTGCACCACTACTTTAACACCAGTGACATGATCCTGCATCACAGGGGAATAGGCTGTACCTGAGGCCATACATTTTTACTGGTTGATTTATTATATTTGAAATGCAGTTTCAGGCCCAAATGTTTTACTCCTCTTTATTTATTATTATTATTATATAATACAGCAGCCATGAAACATTTTGATTTAAAAAAAAAGCTTGCATTTCTCCAATGTGCCCTGAGAAAGTCAACAATACACAGAAACAGGCTATTAACACTGATACTGACCTGGTGTTTCAGTGAAAGACCTGCAATTGCAGACAACTGGTATTCACTGTCCTACCTGTACTTCTGCCCCTTGGGCACCTTGGTCGCCCTCATCTTTGGCCTCTTCATCAGCATCATTTCAGGTAAAGCAACACCCTGTCTCAGTATGTGTGCTCCTGTTATGTGATAAAAGGCTCTCACATGTACCATTTCATCTTCTTCAGGAGGATGTAAACAGAAGAAGGTCAATCCTGATCTTTTAATCAGGAAGAGTGACCTTATCTGTTTTACTTGCAACAAGGAATCACCTCAGGTAAAACTGGTCAACTTGGGAAAGTGGGCTTCATATTGACTGTAACAGTAGCTAATTAAGAATCTAACAGTAGTGGGCAACCCTGGTCTGAAGCAGCCCGTATGTCAGTAGGTTTTGATTCTTATTAATCTCTAAATGAGCTTAGTTACCTCATTACTGGCTTGAAAGGACTAATATACTGTAACAGCTTCTCCCAGCCCTTTAGCTGCTGGTGCTTTGAGCAGCATAGAAAACCTGTGGACAATCTGAGCCTCCTGGACAAGAAATGCCCACCTCTGCTCTAAACTGTGGTGTATATCTCCTACATTGTCTTTCTATTACTTTTAGTGCAAGTCTTGTAATGATAACTATACCTAATGTATACTAAGAGATCATAGTCAATATATACTTCAGAGGTGTAGAAGAGTAAAAAAAAATGTTTTAAGCCCTAAGACCAAGTCCTACATTTAATGATGGCTTTAATTTTAAAGCCTGAGATGCCTATATCCCAAATCCTGCTATAACGTGCAGGGGCATATACTAACCATGAAAAAAACTATAAGTTGTACATCTAAAGGTTTACCATATAATTCATTCATCCATTTTCTGATGCCTTCATGCAATCCCTTTTCTCTGTTCCAGTGTTACTTATACAGTATGAGAGTGCCATTAAAATTCATTGTGGTTAACTGTAGAAGTACTTCTTCTAATTTATTGATTACATAGGGAGTAGAAAACTCTAGGGTTCTTCAGCATGAGAATCTAAATGATGTAAAGCCTGGAGGGCAGCAGCTGTTGGCACAGTTACATTTTTTTTTTCAAATAAAAGCAATAGCTTCCAGCACAGAGTCAAGCACCAGATTTAGAAACAAGTTATGCACCTGAAATAGCTCATAGCAATAAGGTTCTTTGACTGTGGTCTCTTAAAAGTATACTAAGGTTTTCTTAAACTTTCATCCTTTTAGCCATGGTTTCAGTGATTTGCCTGAAGCTACACCTTTCTAATGATCCCCATTTAAAACAAATCCTTACATACTTTAAAATAAAGGAACTGTAGTTCTATTCCTAGCAAGACTCTCTGAGCTTGATGCCTTTTTGAGACCCTGCTAAATTCTATCTTCTTGTGCTTTCTAGCTCTCAGTGGCAGACTGGAAGGAGAAGTCAGATGGCAATTTGGCCAAAGGAATAAGCAACCCTGCATTCAAGAACACTGAACGCAACATCCAGATAATTATGGAGAAGATGACCCGTCTGTGAAAGAACTAATCAGACAATCCATTTGGGAACAATGAGACCTAGATCGGAGCAGAAATCATTTATACTACCACTCTGTCAGTTATGATAGTTAGAAACATCCATTTGGGATTTGCTCCAGATTTTTTTTTTGGATACTTTTTTGTTTGAAAGAACAATCAAGCAATCTGAAGAATAGAAGTGATAAATGTTTGAGTGCTGGGTAGAAAAAGACTGCTGTTTATATCTGTCTTTACAAAGCATGAGAAATGTTTGTCAAGGAATAAAAAAGTATTTCCCATACAAAGTCTAACTTAAAGTCACATTGAGGATCGATATATATATATACAGTGTTGCAGGGCTACTTGATAAGCAGTGTGCCCAGTCCTATTCTTTGAAATACTTTTATCTGACGCACTTTCATTGTTAATTGTTATATTCAATAATCTTCTGTTTAAGATGAATGTATCAGTGAGGAGGGCCTGGAGGTGCTGCAGTGTAAGTGTATAACAATAACCTACTACAGGCATTTTAAACTCGGAATCACAAGATCTGACAATCTCAGTTGTCCATTACAACAATCATACTGTACTTCCATCCATCCATTTTCTCAGAGTTTTATCCAATACAGGGCCGCAGGGGAGCAAGAGCTTATCCCAGCAAGCGACTGCCGCGAGACATGATACACCCTCAACAGGATGTCACTCCATCACAGGACACACACAAACATGGACACTCTCACTCCAGGTCCAATTTTCCCAGGAGCCAATAACCTGCCAGTATATTTTTGGACTGTAGGGCAAAACCGGAGCACCCAGAGAAAACCCACACAAACACAAGAAAGACATACAGTACAAACTCTAATCAGATAGCACCCTGGAATAATTATCACTGCACTACCATACTTCTCTACTCTGAAACCCTGTGGAATCATTCTTGGTGTTTTTCAGTGGATGTTCTTATTATTTTGGCAGGGATGTGTATTGCAGGGTAGCTGGATGCAGTACATGCAAAATATCAAAAATGCGCTCTAGGTTTTCACCCTACAAGCTCACTGCAGTGCTTGTAGCGCCAAGGGCAGGTCTCTAATACTGCAAACTCACTATTGCCTTTCAAGCAACAGGGTGTGATCATGTCCAAGGACACCCTAGCTAAATATAGATCCACCTGACCACTAGTCCTGCTCAGCTTGCACTCCAGATCTTCACTTCATGGTCAAGCTACTCAGGAGCACCTGAGAATCCCAGGCAAGATGTTTTAGTAGTTTGTTATACTTCAAGCTTTTAGCTGTAGTAAATAATGGATTTTTAACAGGTGCTATATGAAATGCATATCCGGCTTCAGGAAGATGAAGAATTTGGGCTGTAAACTGTGATTTTGTACTACCTACAGTAGTTTATGTATATTTAACACTTATTATTCCAATTACCAATATTCTGAACAATGTGTTTTAACTTCTGTTTGATTTTCAGTGATGTTCTTATCAAGATGTTGTCTGCATGTCTTTGATCAGCAACGAAAGGAAACCTTTCATTTTGAAATATAATTTTTGCAGAATCAGGAAAAAATAAGGTATTTCCTTCTGAATAAAGATATTAATAACATGTACTTACCACAGTTGTCTCACTTTGGTTTTGTGATTTACTGCCTTAGTACGGTTCCCAGCATGCTTTCAGTGTGATTCTCAAATCCTAGTAATTCATGTTGGAAAAAGACAAGGGTGAAAGCCAGAAAACATTTGAGAATGGTCATCTACAGAGTCAGGAAAAATTTGAATTAAGTATACACACTAGAAGTCAGATATGATGTTCATGAAAATATACTGATGGAAAAAAGAAATGCAACACCTCCTCCTCCACACTCTGGCCCTCCCGTCTGCATGGAACAGGTTGAAGAGTGACTCATCTGTGAAGAGGACCTGATGCCACTGCTGATGAGTCCATCGCAGTCTCTGTCTGGCCCAAACCAGTCGGGTGAGACGTCTAGGAGGTGTGAGCAGAGGGCCACTGACAGGTCGCCTTGCTCTGAGGCCAGCAGCATGGAGCCTCACTGTCCTGTCACTGATGTGGGCATTGTGTCTGCCGGCAGTTTCAGCAGCAGTACGGTGGCAGATCTGAAACAATCTCTCAGATGGACCAGTCTGATGTGTCAGTCCTGCTCTGGTGTGGTCAGCCGAGGTCGACCGGATCTTAGACGGTCATCTGTCCTGCTGGTCTGCTGAAACCTTCTCTGTAGTTGGGACACAGTGGAGTGGCTCACTCCATATAGTCTGGCAACACTGGCACATGACATGCCTGCCTGCAGCATGCCAATGACCCTCTCCCTTCTGGTGACATTCAAAGCATTATGGAACGCACAGAAAACTGACTAAGTGTGGCCTTTTTCTTGCAGTGACCTGCAGTAAGCTTTGAATTAAGGCTTTTTTAAGGTGACCTAATCAGGCATTGTTTTACCTGGACCTCATTGGGTGGAAGTGCACCTAACGAGCTCTCGTGTGATTGATAAGGTGCAATGCCTCACTGCACAAGCTGTATTGCTGGTAAGAGGGCTTAAAACAAATTGACAACTTTTTGTGAAAGTATAGTATATGAGCTATAACTATAGTATTCTCATTCCAGAAAATGTTGCTTTCTTTTTTCCATCAGTATACAGTATGTTCTAAAAAACAAGATACTATATTGTTTCTAGCTCAAGAAACACAAAGAACTGTTTGTCTTTCCAAAGCATGGAGAAAATGGAGCAATCTGGGTAAACAAAATATAGTTGCACTGTGTATGAATGACACTTGTTTTTATGAATAATTTATTGTACCATCTGTTACAAAACAACAACAACACATAATCTAAATAGCAAAATACATTCTCTTCACAGCGAAACTTGTAAGACAACATAGTCTTACAAGTTCATAGTCTATTCATAATTTATTCGCAGTCTAAAACTGAACCACGGCATCACAAACAGACACTAAGACAAAGCACCATCTTGAGCTGGATTGAATGGGTACTTTTCCATTCAGTTGTTTTGTGTTATATTGCTTATCCTTGCTAATCAGTACACGTACACCAGAGTACCGTCGTTAACAAGTTTTAAAATTCATAGAGGAGCTAAATCAGGAGAAAATAAAAATAATTAAAAAGTCTTTCAATGTTGTAAAATGTAGGAAGTTCTCAGAAGGCAGCTGGAGGTATAACTGCTTATAAACAAACACAGTGAGATATTTAGCTATTAACTGAGTCTCCGTGGCAACAAACTAGGAAGGAAGGGAAGGTAACAAAATGTGATCCCTCCCTCTTACCTGGAGTGTGACGTAGGACTGATCCTAAGCTTTTCCCAGGCCTTCAGGGAATGAAAACTGAGAACTGTTCAAACAAGCACCAGGAAGAAACAGACTCTTCTCGGATAAACTCATTCGCTCAGATACAGAGTGAGGATCTGGTAAGTTTCCCTCTCTATTTCTCAGTTGATATTCTTTTTTCAAAGGCATAGCCCACGGGTTTCCTTTGTCTGGCATGTAGTTGAAAACACACCTTTGCACAGTGTAGGAAGAACAAGAGGATTTTTCAAAGAACAGTTTGGAAAGTTAAAGCTTTTCAAAAGTTGTACATTTTTTTAATAACATAAGCTGTGTTAAAAATGTTTACTTTTTATTTAGTGATATCTGTTGCCAGCCAGTTACGGCTAATGCTTACAGTATTGTATTTCCTATGAAAATGTCAACAAAGAGGGAAATATTTGTAGTAGGAAGAGAAATGTAGGATGAGTTTGGGAAACCAGGTTTAACAGATGTTTTGCTGACAACCCCTGGTGTTCTAGTGATGTCTGATCATGCTGTCAAACAAATGGAGACTACCCGTTTCAGGAAAGTTGAGTACAGTAAGTGAAGGGCTGAGTTGGGCCTTGCTGTCACTGAGCCTGAAACCCTAGAATCAACTAACACTGCAATACCCTCGTCCCCCAGCCACTCTTATTTCATTGCAATACACAGTGTCGTTTCAAAATTGCAAGCAGTAGATTTAAACTATTATTATTTATTTCACATTTTGAAGAATTACAATTAATGTATGGAATTTTTTCAAGTACATTTTTTTTAATTCAAAATAGCAATAATCATTGTGTAAATGATGTTGAATGTCAGCAAAATCTGCAAAGAAGCTATACAAAGTGAAGTTTACATTGCATAAGTATTCAGTCCTCTAAGGCAGTCCCCTAAGGCATGGTGGAAGCTGCCTCTACCAGATTTGTACACTGCAGTAGTGCAACTTTCTCTATTCCTCCTGGTAAATGTGGAAGTTACAGTGGAAGTATTTCTTTAATTCAGACAAATCTCTCATTTTATTGTTGACTGTTTAATCTTCAAAAAGGCTTTTGCTTTTATAAGAGGCCTTTAATGTGATAATCTGTTTTATACTGTATAGTGCGTAAGTCGGTGTTTTAGGACTAGGACTGCTCTCTTTGAGAGACGGAAAATAAATTTTTGCATATAAGTTTTATTTATCGAACAACACAATGTTTAAAGAAAAAGATACCAGGAACATATAATCTTGTGCTATCATGTTAGTCTCCTCCCATAGTTTCCAAAGCAGCAGAGGAGTTTCAGAGCACCTGATTGCTTAAGGGAACTGCCAAGACTAGACTTGTACCGATTAGCTCCACAGTGTGTGAGACATTCTGTTGTAAGCCTAAATGGCTTGTTTATTCTTTTAGACTTTCTCGTCCTCCCTGAACAATATTTCATCATACCAGCCGGCACCCCTTGATGAGCCAACACAGAACGAATGCATTACAAAGTTATTTTCTATACAGTACATATCAACATCTTAAATGACATATCTCCTGATCACACAAAATACAGCACCTATAGCTGATGTGACTACAAAAGCCACAGGAAATGCTTACTGTACATGCACTGCTCTGCAAAAGTCTTAAGAGTGGACATAATCAAGAGTTACAATATACAGTATGTATGTTTTGAAATGAAAAACGTACTCAAAGCCATATGCTTTTGCATCTCTTATTCACATGCTGTAAGCTTTCAAATGTTGGTTCTGTTGTCTTTCTATTAAGTCTTTCTATTTTCTCAGGGCCTGCAAGTCCCCATATATCCTGCCTAACTTATTGTATCTTCCTTTTCAGTGTTAATTGTGTTGCATCTCAGTTTCAATCAAACTCGTCTGACACACTTATGGCTAGACTTCTGAATTTGTTTAGTTTAGAGGTGACCAATCCTAGTCCTGGAGAGGCTAAGCTGAAACAGCTGGTAACTGGCATAACTAGATCAATTTATCAACTTCTCCCAGGTCTTCAGAAACAAATCTGCTGGTACACCAGTTCTCCAGGTCCAGGGTTGCAAGCCCATGGCTTATATGGAAGAATACATTTCCGACCTTCTACTGTATATTCATTAGTTTATAGACCTTATGTAGTTCTTTAAATCAGAGAAAAGAAAGTTAATTTAAAAGGAATCTATTAGGACATTTTATATTAAATGGCAATGTTGTACTTTCTTTATGCTTTACGTTGTTGGCTAACTCAGAATCCCTTTTCAGTGCTCTTTCCTTCACATACTCTTTTAGCTCCCACCACTTGAATTAATTCTGCAATAACTAATCCTGATGCAATTGCCCTTTCTTTCCAGACATTTTTGTTTCTGAATATGTGCTGGTCTATGCTTTGGCACAACAAAGCTGTGCACCACTGTATTAAACCATTGTGGAATGTGCTGCATTAACATCTCTAATCCTAAATACACCAAAGCATGTTCCCAGCTTTGAACTCAATTAAGTACATTCTTAGACTTATGTCATTCATAAACCGTACCCTCCATAATTATTGGGACAGTGAAGTCAAAATAGCTATTTTTGCCATATACTCAAGCAGTTCAGACTTCAGATGAGAAGGAAAATACACAGAATGTCAACTTATTTCTGTGTAATTTTTTCAAATACTGTATATGCTTTAACATTTTAGAATAGTTGCACTTTATGTGTGTTCATTTCCACATGTTAAGTAAGCATACTGTACGTATTGGGAGACGTTAAAGTAAATTAACATAGTACAAAACACAGTATAAAAAATCCTTTGCATGCAGTAACTGCATCAAACCTGCCACCCAGTGACACCACCAGACTGTTGGTTTGTTCTTTTGAGATGCTTTGCCAAGTCTATGCTGCAGCTATAGTATTTTCAGTTCTTTTTTCTTGTTAGGGTTTCTGACTTCAGTCTCCTATTCAGCAAGTGAAAAGCATGCTTGATTGGATTTAAATCAGGAGACTGACTTGGCCAGTCTAGGACTTGGTCCTAGATCAGTTTGGCAATATGTTTTGGGTCACCGTTTTGCTGCATGATGAAGTGCAGACTAATGAGTCTGGGGCATTTTCTTGTACATAGGCAGACAAGATGTTTCTGTACACCTCTAAAGTCATTCTGCTACTACAATTATTAGTTTCATCATCAGTACAGATGTGTGAGCCAGTTCCAGAGGTGGCCAAGCCAAGACATTACTTCTATGTTCGCAGATGAAGTGGTGCTTTGGATTGTCTGTTTGCTCCTTTCTCCACACCTTCACAGTGCAATCACTTTGGAATAGGTTTAACTTTGGTTCATCTGTCCACAACAGTTTGTTCCATAACTCTACTTGCTCATCTGCAGTACTGTATGTACTTTTTAACAAGCTGGGGGCATTCTTCCTCCACCCAATCTCCACCTTTGCAACAACCTCTCAGTTAACCTGCATGAGGGCCTTATCCTCCACATCCTATAGGCACTGGGCTGGCCCACAGAAAAGCCAAATCTCACTATGCCTAAGCACTCAAATGTACATCCTCAAATGAATTTGTTCTTTTTGGTGCTGATGAGCCAATTGCATCTTGGGGTGTAGGCTTTATAATTCTGCTGTCAAAGTCTTCTGTGAATAGTAGATTGTGATACCATCACTCTTGCACTGTGGAGCTGGTTGATTCCAGCGACAGTTGTGTTAGAGTTTTTCTTAATAGTGCAGAAAATTAAGAAATTAAGTACAGTTGTTTTTCTATTAACAACTGTACCTGTATTCCTCGGCCAATCTGGGAGTTGTTGATTGCTAAGAACACCAGTGGTTTCTTTCTTTTTCAAGATATTCCAAATTGTTGATTATACAATGCCCAGTTAATGTGTTATACTGTGCACCAGAATTGTGCAGTCCTGTTTGAATTCTTCTCTTCTTTCAACTTCCAAATTGCCTGTTTTTCTTTCAACTTAGACAGTTCTATAGTCGTCATGTTGGTTTAGACCTACTGACAACAAAGGCTGACAGCAAAGGGCATAGAAAAGGCAAAATCCAACACCACACAGTTACAGCTCTTTAATGTGTGCACAATCGTTGCAACAGGATACACCTGACTAATAAGAAATATCAGGCAGGCAATTGTCCCAATATGTATGCTTACCTGACATAGAGAATTGAACACAAAAAGTGCTATTAATCTAAAACAGTACAACAAACTGTATAAGCACAGAAATACCCAGGAATAAAAGATGGCATGGTGTATGTTTGCCTTATATACTGTTCATATTTTCATCTGAATTGTTAGTTTGTGCAGCAAAAATAGCAATTGTGACTTCACTGTCCCAATACTTGTGACGGGCACTGTTCCACAATGATACATTAACAGAACAACAAAAAGAGTGTTTAATAAAATGACCAGCACTATACAATTCACTTCTTTATAAAAATAAAAAAGAGACTTCAAACTCCTCATCATTGCTTAAAATGTGGTCTCTCTGTCACAGACAAAGGGATGTTATTGTGAAGAGCAATCCCCTTTCCTAAAGAGTGTGATTTTAAATGTGTCTGTGTTAGTTACTCGTAAAATTACAAGACTTTAAATGTTTTAGCATAGTATCCTTAGTATAATTACATTATTTTATATTTGCTATGTCTGCATTTATGTGGATTATTTTCTTTATATTCCTCTGAAATTATTGCACATTGTTCCTGAGTTTTTGAAAGGCTAACTGTAATTTTGTCCTACACAGGTTCCTACATGTACAAAAATGAGCCAGAAGCTCATCACTTTACCACTCTTGGCTGTTGCTCTGGGTCTATTATCTGCAATCCCTCTGTTGGCAGAAGCTGTTACATTTATTGCTGAAGTTGCAACTTTGAACAGTGTATCCACAACCCCCTCTGTACAGTTGAGCACCACCATGGCCAGCACAACAGCAACAGAGAAAACAACATCTCAAACAGAAGCAATAACCAGTAAAGCACCTGAATTTGCTTCAGAGACAACTCCTCTCAGAAATGCAACTGGATTCACAACAGATTCCTCCAGTGGTGATTCCACATCTGTGTCGAAGAGCACCATATCTGATCCTTCACCCACAGCCATGTCAACATCAACAGCCCAGGGGACTCATGCAATTACTACTGCAATAAGTACATCACAGTCCACCCACAATCAGTCAGTATCAACCCTGTTACCCAATGTCACAGGGAGTAGTCCACTGATCCCCACTTCATTTTACTTCACTCTCACCACTCCCACTTTAGGTAAGTCCAGTTTAAATCTTCATTTCACATGATATAATGTTGTTTTAACTGATGTTCAGGGGGGTGATGACAACTAGGACACTTTCATATTTCCCAACACCTTATGCTTAAACTTCTCTTTTTCACATTCGTTTTGGACACTCCTCCTCCACCCAATCTCCACCTTTGCAGATATCCCTCAGTTAACTTCTGCGTGAGGGCCCTATCCTCCACATCCTATGGGCACTGGGCTGGCCCACAGATAAACCAAATCTCACTAATCCTAAGCGCTCAAATGCACATCCTCAAATGCATTTGTTTCTTGGATGTCTTTATTCCTTGTGAAATGTACATTGAACATTCTCCACATTAGACACGAAAGAACATTACTAACTGCTTTTGATAACTGGATGTTAAAAACAAATGTGTTGTTCAAAGCAAGAGTAGGGTTGTTGGAGAAATAGGAGACGTACCTTAATCAGACTTTCAAACCAATACCCTACAATGATCTGGACACTGTGTTTTAGGAGGCTTAAATGTGAAGTTAAATTGAGAACATGACTACTTAGTGATCCCTCATGGGATCAATAAAATATCTATCTATTAAACATCCTATTGTACTATTCATTAGAGACGTGGTGCAAGCCCCAGTGTACTGTCTTCATCAGTCTGTACTAAATACTAAATACTAAAAAGTCTTAATGAAATCTCCCACATAATTTAAATTTGGTAAAGTGATTTTTCACTTCTTTACTGATATCTGGTGCAAAATGGCCTCCTGAATTTAAAGTGCTATAATTATAATTTAACTATAATATTTATTGTAATATTAATTAAATTATTTCTTATCATTATCATTATCCTTGTTATTATTAGTTAACTAGCAAAAGCTGGCATCAGTTGGGAGCTGTTCAATCCATCTTTTCAAACTATTATTTCAAAATAAAATCATTTACAAAGTATTTTCCTTTAAAATCTTCCACTACAAAAAAACAACAACTTTAGAGCAAGTACTTCTGTGATTCAATAAATTAATTTAACCTTAAAATGTATACTGTAGAGATAATATTAAGGTCAAGCTAAAGACAAAAGTCTTAAAAAGTACATTGAAACATACAGTACAGTAGCTTTAACAAATATTTGAATGTCAGCAAACTACCATACATTTCTTTTTTTTTATTAGGTGAACATTTTGGTCTCAGCTATTCTGAAAAGGCTATCACCATTTTCCTCAGTATTATTCTTGGGGTGGCAGTTCTCGTGTTATTCATGTACAGCCTTAACAAATGCAAGAAGAAGAAGACTCAGTATGTACACCGACCCCTCTACAACAACCATGATGACACAGGTAGGATATTTAGCATATTTAATTTCAAATATTTGAGTTTAATTATCAAAGTTCTGAATACAGTATGGTTGCTCCATTTCATAGATATTTCAAATTGTGAAAGAAACACTTAAATGTAAGTAAATATAATCTTTGATCTGAAATAAAATAAACCTGTTAAAAAATACTCTGTATATAATTGATTGGAATAACAACTCACTCCTAAGGATCAAATTACATGGAGACTCCCAGGCATGGCACTGTTGAGAAAGGTACTTCATCTGAATAGTCAGAGTAAAATGCCCCATTGTATTCTGTAAATGGGCTACAAATGTAAGTTGTTTTTTACTATAAAATTAGCTAAGAGAGGTGCACTTCAAAAATACATTTGTAATTTTCTAAAATACTGAGCTATATATTCAAAACATGGAGCCATGGTAGCTCAGACAGAAAGGGTGTCTAGCACCTGACTGGAAGGACCTGGGTTCAATCCCAGGTAGGGGTAAGTGATGTAGCTTGCCCTAATTCCTTCCAGATGGCTCCCAGGTCCATTCAGCCTGCTTTCCAAATGAGTACTGGTGGTTAATCCTTCCAGGGGTAATAAGCCAATGCTAAACACATCACCTCCACCTTCAGTGTTAGATGGTTAAGAAAAATGGTGGCCCTTGCTCCCCATTCTGCCCATGGGTCTTTATGGCCTACAGTACATGTATATTCAAAACATTTTCCTTTAACCTAACCATATGCAATCCAATTAAATTTGATGTGACCCATGACAGGAAATATAGTGTTTTCCACCCCCAACAGTTCAAACCCCATTAATATTACTCTTATCATTAATATTATCAAAAAGCATTTCTTTTACACACAAATTTTATTTTATAGATATCCAGCTAGCAAAAGAGTTTGGGTTCAACTGCAACATTTGCCAGGCAGATTAAATAATTGTATGACTGTTGATAATAAATCATTTGTAGGTAACTTTAAATAAGAAAGTCTTTTGAATATTGCAGTCACAGTTAGAGGTAAAGTTAAAAGGAGAGCAAGAGCTGTAGGTACAGTGCAGATATTACAACCATTCAGAATCCTGTCTTTCTTGAGCACTAGTGGGAAAGGAGCATTACATCTGTGTCTAGGTGCTCCCTTCATCCTGTAAAATGTGTTATGGATTCAGTCCTATAGCTTAGTTTAGCATAAAATTAAAAAAAAATGTAATTATTCAGCTAAAATTTTCACAGATGTTTCTGGCTTGCCACGTGCAATGCAATAATTTAAAATCATTAAAAAGTTCTGACATTAGTGGTCTATTATGTTTGAGTTTTTACATTTGCACGATTGATTACTCTTGCGTGATTACTGTAACATTTTGCTTTGATTTTTTTTATTTTTGGACAATAGTCTGCAACCCGTAGCATTAGAAAAAATCTTATTTAATGGACTTTATTTATGGGCAACATGATCTTCCTAGAACCTGATTGATAAAAAAAAAATCTTATAAAGTTTTGAGGAAAATATAAAAATAACATAACTGCTTGACTATTTTTTTTAATTTATAAACTAAAAAAGGACACTTAATTAAATGTACTTGTCATATATAATGGCTTTGTCATGTCCATACAATATATATTAAATATCATTGTTTTCACAGTGAACAGGTACAGGACACCAGAAGACACCCTTGTGATTTCAGGAGGACTATATGATGGTCCTCAAATCTACAACCCTAACATGACAGTTTTGGATGAGGATGATGAATTCCATTCAGAAAATCCTGCTTTTACCAACCAACCTCCACAATTCCGTCTGGAATTCTTGTCTGAAGAACAAGAAAGGTCTCCTGACTTGGGAGTTAATACCTTTGAAACCTTTAATGCTCCAA
The DNA here is from genome assembly GCF_040954835.1 of Lepisosteus oculatus. NCBI lineage: Eukaryota > Metazoa > Chordata > Actinopteri > Semionotiformes > Lepisosteidae > Lepisosteus > Lepisosteus oculatus. The sequence continues at coordinate 33,263,830 of NC_090700.1, forward strand.
CTGAGGAAACATAATGCTTTCCAACCTTTTATAATTATGGAACTGCATTTAACAATGTCATTTGCTAAACTCAATGACAAATAAACAGCAAGATAATATAAAATACAAATTTGATATATTGGTTTTAACGTCTAAAAAGTTTCCAAATAACAGGTGTGGTGTATGCATGCTAATTACATATGCAATTCCATTAAATATTAAAGCATATAATTAAAACAGAAGCAAAATCTGATGGAAAAATCTAATATTTTGTAGTGAAGGTTTTTATTAAAAAATTAAAGGAGAAAAAGAATATCTAGAGTTTCTCATAACTATCTGTGCAAAATTGTTCCAGAAGACTATTTTTTTAAATATTTTTCTGTACTTTGAGACTTTTCTCAATTTACATAGACTAATTGTAATATATTATCCAAAATATTATACCATAGCATAAAAGAGCATAAAATGTACACAAAAATACCAACATAATTATTCATAAACATTTTATTACAACTGTAACAATAAGTAACAACACATACTATGTTCACAAATTGTATCATTTCCATATCCTACTGCAGGTGCTTTAAACTGGCTAGATATGTGTAATATGTAACAAGAAAAAAAATGTATATCACTTAAGTAATTCCATTAAATTAGAAATTTCAAGACTTCACTGAATTAGAAATGGAATGGAATGATCTCAATATTAGTAGTGTATATTCATTTTATAAGCCATATCATTTCATTCCTACAAATCTAAATGTATATTTAATAAAAATAATAACCAATGGCATTTAATACTAAATATGCAATGTCAAATGAAATACAAACTATTAATTGGTGTTGATAAATCCAAGGACTTTCAAAAGATTGTTATCTATTTTAAAACTCTTGTCTTTTATTGCAGAGATATTGTGAACTGTAAATGTGTGTAGCTGTACAGCAACTTTGAACTTTGTAAAAACTAAAATAAAAACAACTAAAGCAATGCAAAACTCTAGATTATATATGAAATTCAAATGATTTTTCTTCTGAAGCAAAAATTGTGTAAAGTGCAAATAGAACCCTCGAAGAATAGGTTTTAAAGATACTGAAACAATATTGTAAAACAAACGTTTTGATTGTGGACAAGCTAGTAACATAAAGACTTAGGCAAATATTTTCTCACATGCTTTCATTTTTCTCTTCCTGTCAGAGTTGGTAACAGCTGTCCAACCAGCATCTCGAATCCTTTTTATAGCCGCCATTTTCAGGGCTGCTCCTGGTGATTTTGGAACAGCAGGACTCTGAAACATAATGTAATAATACAGTACATAAGTTATTATATGAAAAATCAATATACTGTATAGATGATCAAATTAAACCATGTCAAAAGCTATCTGTAATACAAGTAACACTTAAATTAATATTCAACATTAAAAAATATAACTCTTAAATGTTATGATCATCAATTGATATTGAAAATCATATTCATAATTTAGGTTGTAATATATTTCATATTATGTTGCCATTAAGAAATTATGTGCAAGGGAATCACATGAAATATACAATTAGTAAGTAATTGTATTTAAAAATAGTTTAATATAATAAAAACTTACCATCTTGAATTCTTCTCCACAAAGATGAAGTGCATGAGCATCACTTGAATACAGGCTCTTGAATGAATCTATCTCTCTAGGAAAATTCTAAAATAAAAATTGAATTTTTTACATGAGCATAATGATTAAGTATAGTGTGAATACTTTAACTACTGAAAAAACATTCTGGAGATAAACCAGTTTTTGCTTTTACAATACCAGAGGTTCAGCATCAAACTGCATCAGTGAAACTAAGATGATAAAGCATTTAAAGAAACATGAGCCATCATGTTAACTACTCTTATTAAAAAACTTATTTGCCAATTACCTCTAAACTGTATACTATAGATGTAATTCTAGTATCAACAGGATGAATACAGTATGTATGAAAATTTGGCTCTTGCATAAACAATAATGACTCCTTGACTGTCAATTGCTATTGCCTTTCTTATATTCTTCAATATGCAGGCCATGCAGTAACTTATCTTGTTTAAAAACATTTGGCCAAATAACTGCATACTTCATAATATTGTAGTTTTTTTACACTTAACTTTAACACTTTGATGAACTGGTGTTCCTGCTTAAACCAAGATGGTCACCTGGCCTTCTTTTTTCTCACAACTCAAAGTGCTTCTCTTGGGAACTAATACACCTACTGCCCTGAAACTTGGAAGACCATATGCTTCTGATTTATACCTCACAAGTTGCTGTGATAATCTTCCTGCCCAAATTGAATTGTCAATTGCTTGGCAAAACATCACCACTTATGCAAATAGATCCTACTGTTTGGAAATGTTTGGAAAGTTAACTTGATCATTGTATTCATAATTGGTATCATTGTAGTAATACTGTAATTGTTAAAATTGAGAAATGGGATTCTGCCATGTACAACAATGGCTGTTTTACCATTGTTTAGTGCCTGTCTTAGGAATCACTATACCCATTGATTTAAAACTGTGTTCACTAAAACCTGCTTCAAATGTGTGCCACACATGTTTCAACAAAATTGTTATACCCACATTGGCAAAAAATGTTTCATACCTCTAACTTCTCTTTTTCATAAACTGAATTCCAGACTTGTTAGGAAAAATTGTAATCATTTTTAACTCCTTAATTTACTTAATTTATTAAATACATTTAATTTAAATTTAATTTTAAATGTAATTTGGAAATGGATAAGAAGTTCCTTGGAAGCCTTCAAAACTGTACACAGTTTTCCAGTTATCTTCCTTGAACAACAATGTACTGTATGTGGTTAAAACTGTGTAGAATACAGTGTTCCAGTCAAAGTAAATTCCAACATAACATGATTAAAATATTAATTTATTAGTGCACTATTTATGCCTCAGCTGCTAAATATTCCTGTATTTAAAAAGGACCTATGTTTTTATCTTAAAGATCCTAAACTTAAAAAAGCAGCATCGAAAAGTTGGCAGAGTGAGCTACCACAGGGTTTCATTAAATTGCAGTAGCAGTCCTAATTACATCATTATTAAAACCTCCTTGTTTACCAGCATGTCACTTTGTTCAGAGTTGTCTGAATTCATATCAAGCTCCACAGCAACTTTTCTTTTTTTCTTTGCACCATCAGTGACTGGAGTGGGTCTTGCTATTTGCGCTGACTTCTCAATAGATGGTGTTCGTACCAAATATGTCTAAAATAGAAAATGATTAATGCTATGTTCTTTTTTACTATACATACACGTTTAATAGTCATATTTAAACAAAACATACCATGTAAGGCAATAATATGTATATCAAAAGTACCTTCAAAAGTGGAAGCAAAGGGCAGCTTTTCTGGCTAAATGGTTTTAAAAAAGACAATACAATCCACTTAGAAAACAAGGGAAATTAAACTTTTACCTTAATGTCTGGAGTGGACAGGTTTTTAACTTTTTTCACTGGTGTCCAAGATAGATGTTTTGTCGATGAATATTTTATTTCTGCCTTTCTCAATATTTCAGACACACTGTTTTTGGCAGATTTTTGAGAAGGAGTTTCTTTTGTGCTGGTACTAGCAGTGGAATTCAAATCTTGGGGATCTGTTTTCTGTCCATCAAAGAAATATTTTTATTTATTTATAATATATTAAAACAAAACAAACTCATTAAAATATGCTCAATGAGTGCATAATTTCACACTAGGAATTATACTATACTATATATCAGATTTTAAAAACAAACCTCTGTCAGTATTGAATCAGTTAAGTTTAAACTAAAGTAAACCTGGTGTTTTAATATTTTAAAACTGTACGTTTCAAAAGGAATGTTTACAGGAATTCTATTAATGTGAAAGTTCTAAAACGAAATTCTCTGTTAATGGTTGAAAGGACATTTAAAATTATATTTTGAAAAAAAAAACTACACATTAAAAACATTATATTGTCTGTAAAACATCTGTAGGATCTAAATGACTGAACTGTAATTTCAGATGTCTACTAATAATAGTGTGACAAAATAAAAAAATATTAGTGTGCATTGTAAAATCTATAAAGGCTATATTTTACATACTGGAAAAGAAAGTCCCTGTTCTTTTCACTCTTTCTGAATACTGACATTTGCTTTTTAATTTTTTAGTCTCTTCTTAAAATAGCCTTCTTAAGAGTCATTTAAAAGTCTTCTTAAGAGTCTTTTAGAAGTTATATATTTTCTTACAAAGGACCTTCAACTTACTCTGCCCTCCAGAAGTATATTTACAGCAAAATCAAAATGTTTGTTGGCTTTAAGTCTAGCAATTGGATTATGTACTGTATACTTATAATATGAATGACAGGGATGTTATATTAATGCCTTTTTTGTGTAATTACATCCTTGCAATTGATTTTATTAGAACTATATTAGAACAAAAATGTACTTTGTTTTCATCCCAGTGATTTCAAGTGACCATAGTCTTGGGACACGATTGCTTTAAAACACATTTCCAAGTGTATACAGTCAGTATTTGGTTACATATCCCTTTCAGGCAATAACTGCATAACTGAGCTCACCACACTCTTTGTGTCATCACCAGGCCTTTACTGTACCCAACAGCCTTAATTTATTGCATATAAGTTTAGTTATGTGGCTTAGACTTTTTATTCAGCATATAAAATACATGTTAAATTGCATTTAACTCTTTTTTTTATTTCTCCCGATGGACTAATTGATTGCACTGGTTATTTATTTTGGTCACTGGCATCCTATATTAAATATGAATAAGTATGAAATCATTTTCTTCTATATAAGCAGACATAATGTTTCAATAAAGTTCAGAATTAATTCGGTTGTAACATTAGTCAAAACATTGTAATATTATTTTTATTTTTTATAATCAAATGCTATTATTATTATAATTATTATTACTAATAATAATGATGATAATCATCCATTAGTTACATGAAGTGAAATAATAAAGTTATAAATACTTGGGAGTTGTACTTATCAGCTATTGTTTCACTTGGTTAGAGTCAAATTTCCATTTTAGATTTCATTGTCCCAGTACATTTGCAGGGCGAAAAGAGTAGTGGTGTAACCCTGGCATCCTAATAATCCCCCTCTATGAATTGGCTACATTACTTTGTTCTCCCCCCCCCTCTCCGACAGCAGGCGGAGCGACGCACCGGTTGGAATATCCTCGGTCGCATTTAATGACAACGTCAAGCGGACCCTGCTGAAGCAGGATTAACGCTAGGATGAGAGAGAGTACATTTGCAGGGCACTGTAAATACAATTAATTAAGCTGACCTTCTCCTTCATTTCACTGTTGAGCTGTTGCTTTAAATTTGAAAACTCCACTTTCAACTTGGAAAGCTGCTGTTCCTGTTTTCACAAAGAGATAATTTTAGTGGTTATTTTTAAGAATAATCTTCAATTAATTAAATAAATTAAGGCATTTGTCTCCACCCTGAAACAGTTTAACATTTTCCATTAGAAAGTAATGAGAATAAACACTTGATTAAAGGGGAACTGCTATATTTCGGGTTAGAAAGAATCAGTAATGATGAGTCCATTTCAAACCACAATAAAAGTAAAATGTACACATTACTTTTCACCCCTCTACTCTTCTTAATACCACCTTCCACGGTCTCCTCTATTGTTATTGTTGTATTGTTGTAATTATAATTGTGTCCTATCTTGTGAAATCTTCTTATTTATTGTTGTAGTCTTCTTATTTATTGTTATTGTCATTGTGTAAAGCGCTTTGAGAAGCCACCTTTAAAGGCGCTATATAAAATAAAGTTTATTATTATTATTACATTAATGTGTAAAACCTCCAATTTACATCAGAAAATAGACACAATTTTCAGGTATGCGCAGCACCATATTCTGCGGAAAAATACTACTTACTAGTTAACTGCATGCAGATCACTTTGGAACATTTCTTTTGTAAAATGTGTGCTGCACAACCTGTACTTATTTGTTCGTACATTACATCGCAATTCAAGATTAAATAACTGATCTGAGAAATTGGGACTGCAGTTCCCCTTTAAATTAGAAATGTGCAGTTAAGTATTCCAAAAACAATATTTCATGATGTAATCTAGTAGTACAACAGCATTTTCTAAAAACTTTCAGTGTTTATTAAAGTTGTTCAACAGGGAATATTATACTGTGTACTTTAAGTGAAGTTATATCATTCTTACCAGGGATGTTTTAGCAGCGATCAATTCTATCTCTTTCTTTTTCTTCTGATGAAGTTCAGCTTCTTTTTCTTCCACATTTTTGTCATACTGGTTCTATTACATAGTAATACAAACATAAGGCTAATCAATTATCACATAACTAAATGGCATTTTCTGCAAATTAATAAAACACAGAACATATTAACAATAAATTGTTTTACTATTTTTACCATAACTTGGTACAGTTTTACCTTATGCTTTTCCATTAAAGTAACCATTTCAGATATCTTGTGTTGGCATGTTATTTCAGTTTCTTGTTTATTCTTTAATGCTTCATCAACTGCAGACTTCAGTTTTTTCATCTGAGAAAAGACAAACAAAACTGTGTTAACTGACTCATTGCTGGAAAATATAACACAGGACCATAAGATGGGTTTGCAAAAAAAAATCTGATTTATTTTCCTTGTTCAATAGTTTAGTAGCAAATTGAATCTGTTTTGTTTTTTGAAGGAAGAAAGAGTTTGGGCATAAACGACCTGCTTGGGAATACCCCTCCTAATAGCCATGACATTTTGAATTATTAATCCTAAATAAATTCTGTGTTAGTTTCCAACTGTGACCCTGTATCCTTCCTTACAGTAGGTACTAAGTGTGATTTTTTTTCTTAGGTTGTCTCAAGATTTCAGTAGACCCATTATGCTTTTCTATTATTATAAACCCTAATCTGTCTCAACCTTTAGAGATTTAATGTATACATCATAGTTACTTTATTATTATCACAATTTCCCATTGTCTCTGTCACATCTATTTACTTTATTGTATTGTGGTAGTTTAAAAAGAAAATCAATAAGAGCATCACTCTGTGCCTTTACATCTTGCATTTAGGTGCAATAATTGACCATTTTTAACAATATAAATTTTAGCTTCTATGTCCCCTAATAAAGTGCGTCACCTTTGTTCATAACACTAAGACCCCATCAAACATGAAGAAACCCATACCCATTTCTACATTAGGTGGTCTATAGTATACACTTTTTGTTAAGACTCTAACAATAAGAATTTCTGTTTCCCAGTTTAACCTACTGTACAGTGCCTTGCGAAAGTATTCGGCCCCCTTGAACTTTTCAACCTTTTGCCACATTTCAGGCTTCAAACATAAAGATATAAATTTTTTATTTCATGTGAAGAATCACCAACAAGTGGAACACAATTGTGAAGTGGAACGAAATCTATTGGATTTTTGAAACTTTTTTAACTAATAAAAAAATGAAAAGTGGGGCGTGCAAAATTATTCGGCCCCTTTACTTTCAGTGCAGCAAACTCACTCCAGAAGTTCAGCGAGGATCTCTGAATGATCCAATGTTGTCCTAAATGACTGATGGTGATAAATAGAATCCACCTGTGTGTAATCAAGTCTCTGTATAAATGCACCTGCTCTGTGATAGTCTCAAGGTTCTGTTGAAAGCGCAGAGAGCATCATGAAGACCAAGGAACACACCAGGCAGGTCCGTAATACTGTTGTGGAGAAGTTTAAAGCCGGATTTGGATACAAAAAGATTTCCCAAGCTTCAAACATCCCAAGGAGCACTGTGCAAGCGATCATCTTGAAATGGAAGGAGTATCAGACCACTGCAAATCTACCAAGACCTGGCCGTCCCTCTAAACTTTCAGCTCAGACAAGGAGAAGACTGATCAGAGATGCAGCCAAGAGGCCCATGATCACTCTGGATGAACTGCAGAGAACTACAGCTGAGGTGGGAGAGTCTGTCCATAGGACAACAATCAGTCTTACACTGCACAAATCTGGCCTTTATGGAAGAGTGGCAAGAAGAAAGCCATTTCTCAAAGATATCCATAAAAAGTCTCGTCTAAAGTTTGCCACAACCCACCTGGGAGACACCCCAAACATGTGGAAGAAGGTGCTCTGGTCAGATGAAACCAAAATCGAACTTTTTGGCCACAATGCAAAACGATATGTTTGGCGTAAAAGCAACACAGCTCATCACCCTCAACACACCATCCCCACTGTCAAACATGGTGGTGGCAGCATCATGGTTTGGGCCTGCTTTTCTTCAGCAGGGACAGGGAAGATGGTTAAAATTGAGGGGAAGATGGATGCAGCCAAATACAGGACCATTCTGGATGAAAACCTGTTGGAGTCTGCAAAAGACCTGAAACTGGGACGGAGATTTATCTTCCAACAAGACAATGATCCCAAACATACAGCAAAATCTACAAAGGAATGGTTCACAAATAAACGTATCCAGGTGTTTGAATGGCCAAGTCAAAGTCCAGACCTGAATCCAATCGAGAATCTGTGGAAAGAGCTGAAAACTGCTGTTCACAAACGCTCTCCATCCAACCTCACTGAGCTCGAGCTGTTTTGCAAGGAAGAATGGGCAAGAATTTCAGTCTCTCGATGTGCAAAACTGATAGAGACATACCCCAAGCGACTTGCAGCTGTAATCGCAGCAAAAGGTGGCTCTACAAAGTATTAACGCAAGGGGGCCGAATAATTTTGCACGCCCCACTTTTCATTTTTTTATTAGTTAAAAAAGTTTCAAAAATCCAATAGATTTCGTTCCACTTCACAATTGTGTCCCACTTGTTGGTGATTCTTCACATAAAATAAAAAATTTATATCTTTATGTTTGAAGCCTGAAATGTGGCAAAAGGTTGAAAAGTTCAAGGGGGCCGAATACTTTCGCAAGGCACTGTATATAGATTCTAAATTATTTATACTGACTCCAGTTCACCAGCAGGTATACTGTATATACTGTAAACTGCATAATCCCATCCCACCACAATTATTTCAGATAGACAGGGAGAGTGAAAAAATTCAGTATCTTAAAACACAAAACCTTTTCATTCAGGTCTGCTTCAATTCCACTTTTGGTTTCAATCGTCTTATGAAGATTCTTAATATTGTCCTCTTGAAGTCTTTGAACACTTTCAAGCTCAGTTTTCAATGTATTTACCTTAAGTGAGGGAAACAGATAAATTGCAACAATATTACTTTTATATAAAGTATTACTTCAAAATTATGGGTTCTGTATTCAAAACACTTAATGTACCTCTATGTTTTGAGTAAAGTGACAATTCTGAATAAAACAATATATGGTATAGTTTTTATTATTATTTATTCAAAATATTTCAATTTAAATCTCTTATTAAATAAACATTGTAACTTACAAACAGTTCTTAAAATTGATTTCAATATTCAAGTCATTACTATATCTGGAAAGCTATGCAGTTTACAATGACCCTGGTCAGAATGAAGGGTTGTTTATACTTAAGTGGTCTGTTCTTACAGCAGACATGGGCTTGGGATGGCCTAAGGGGTCAGTTAATCTTTTCTCATCCTCAGGAGTGGGAAAAGCAATCTGCCTATCTATCCTAAGCACCAGCACTTTGTCTTGCTCTTTTTTAGACTAAAAACATAACTGATATTTCTGGTCACAGAAGACAACAGAAGTAAATGTAGCAGCAAAGAGCAGTGTTTTTATATTTGAGGAAAAAATGTTTCCTTTTACTACTCACCACTCTTAACTTGTATCTCTGAGATGCATTATTTGGATTACAGAAAAAAAAAATCCTGTAAATTTGATGTGTCTTACAAAGGATGAGTGGGGGTAGTATTACACAGTAGAGGGCCTGGGCTCGTTTTTTGCAAAATATTTGCAGTAGTAGAAGTGTATGTGTTAGTTTGTAATTAAATCTGAATGTGCCAATGGGACAAAGAAATCATGTGATCCACTTGGTCGTTTTTTGTTGCTGGAGACAGGGTGCATGTTATCAAGTATTTTAAATTGGTGTAAGGATAAAATGTGTACTGTTACCTTAATACTCCACCCTCAGCTGTTACAATTTAAAATTAATTTCTATAAATTATTTACTGAACTCTGAGGAATAGATTTAAGATGTGTTTTATACCTAAGTTACTGTATGTTATACCACTTCAAAACTTGAAGTGCAGCAACTGTCTTTGGAACCGCCCATTTGATTTAAGCCACTAGATGTCAGCTTAGGGATTCTCTAGAGAGGAAGAATGAGTGCAAGCATTTGCACAGAGCTGTAAGACAGGAATCTAAGCAGCTAGTTTCCATGATCTTTCTTGTATTTATATACTGTAGTGAGATCAAACCAGTTTGGTCTAATTGTAAGAACGGTTTATTTGATTTTAGGGTACTTTCATGATGAAGCAATATCGTTGGTTAGATTAGTTTCAGAGCTGGCACTGAAATGATCTACTGATAATGCTCCATGCTTGCCCAACTTCTCAGGGTTAGAAATAGGTTATATGAGAAGACTTAGCTTCAACCAATTAAATCACTCTCCAAGGAGCAAGTGCTCCATTGGGAAAGGTTATTGGAGTTCTGTGGTGGGTGATGCCATCTCATCTGCTAGCACAGTCTGAGGGAACCAATTTTGCCTAACAATTTTTAAATAAAACACATTCTGTACATACCTCAGTTTGAATATTATTGCACTTTTCACGCTCTGCTGCAAGTTCTCCTTTTAAATTCTTATTCTAAGAAAATGAGATGATGTATAGAATATTTGCATACCCAAAAACAACATTATTATTTAAACTTTCGTTAAATCACATAATGTGAACATTTAGTTCAGAACATCAAAATACATACAGTATATATGTTATATGTATATGTATATTTCATACATTATAAATGTTATGTAAAATATAATGGTTAATTCCAAACAAAAAACAATTCATAAGGTTTTGACAGTGGAGACTCTTCAGGTATGTGGTGGAAGAAATACAGTATGAGGCCAAAGCATCAGGATGGAGAAGATGAAAGAAAACGTGAGAATGGGTAGAAAACTGTAAAAACAAGACTAAATAGAAATCTAGGAATTTATGTAGTAAATATGGAAGGTGGCAAACTGTAAAGGAGGGGAGATATAAGAGAGACATTAGTTGACCATTGAGAGCCAGGTGAATGTCTGAATCAACTTTAATGAATATATTGGCTTCTAATTTGTAGTATGTGATTCTTTGAATCTATTTAGAAGGTCACAGAAATACAGGTAGTGTATCTCATGGCCAGGAAAATTAAAATGGGGGACTAGGAGAGGACTTCTATCTTTACTGCTCCTACGTTCCTTGAAATGGTCAGTCTTCTATCTTTTCTACCAATGTAAATGACAGGACACTTTCTGCAAAAAATGCAAATATGAGATTGAAGTGAAGGCATGACTCCCTTCAAGTGATCATGAAATGATTAGAAGGATCAATTTTAACCCCATACATATAAATTACCCACTATCCAAATATATAGTATATAGGAAACAACAAAAAAGAAAGCAATGAAAGTTTTCTTCAAGCTGATGCTTCCTCAATTTACCTCTCTTGATTATGATTACATCTCTGTGCCCTTTAACAAAGATTTGAAGAGTACTAATACAACAATAATCCTAAATTAAATGTGGTTCACATATGCTCCAAGCCCTCACTGATTGATTAATCTCTCTCTAATGTCTACCTTTTTTTAATTTACATTTACAAATGAAACTTACATTACATTTACTTCCTTGTTCCTCCGCACACCTGAAGAAAGCTATACAGCTAAAACATTTTTTACTTAGTACAGTACCTCTTGCTTTAGATCTTCTTGAGCTTTGTGTTTCTGTTCCATTTTTTTCTTTAAGGTATTCAGCTACAAAAAAAGTTAATCTAAGGAAATCATTTTAGATCAATATCTATGTTTACTTTAATAAAGATGAAGACACAATCATCTTACTAAATTATACTAAAATATCATTTAAATTTACATTGTCTGTATAATTTCATATAATTAAAAAAAAATTAAAGTATGCCATAGCATCTGAATATATGAGGCAAGAAGGGGGTATTGAAATTGCAAGATTATACAGATGCAGTAATTAACTTTAAACTTAAGCATTTACCTTTGTTTCCAGGCTCTTAATATGTTTTTCCCTTTTAATTAATTCACTCTGCAAACCTCTAGTCTATGAAAACAGTAAATAAATAGTTATGCATCCAATGCAGACATTATTATCATCCCAAGTTAAGCTGTCCACGCAGATTGTCTGTTGATCATCTATTTATCAAAGAGGCAAAACAACATTTATTTGGCTATTACAAAGGCCAAATAATGTTTTAGGTAGATATCTACAAATAATTAAACCATGTCTTTATGTTTTAAGATTAAATTTAATTTTAATACAAGGAATTTACTTTTTTAAATTAAAACAACACATTTTTTACCTTTACATTGTCTATTCTTAACCACAAGAATTCCAAATTGTTTGGTACAAAGAGGAAGGATATTCAAAATCTAACAATAATATTGCTATAGTCCTTACTCTTTCTTCATGCTCTTCTAGCTTATTCTCAGTCTGAAAACCTTGCTTTTCAATTTCGCCTTTCAGTAATTTGAGATCCTCTCTAGTGAAAAATGTTCAAAGGGAAACAAATTAATAAAATTGATGAAAAAAATATTTTTAACATATATTATACAACATTCTTCATGGATATGTCAGATATTCCATGTTAACAAAATGTGGTCAATGCTAATTTTTCTTGACACAGCAGGCATTCTCCAGCTAATGTGAAAGTTTTATCAAGGAATGTCCTGTGGACACATGCCTGAGGGCACACTGTTTACAAGTGCTTTTCAAGCCATTAATTAGATTTATCAAAAGTAACTAAGATTTTTATATCTATAAAAAGTTCAGATGGGTGACTTTAATAGGATCTACCACATGGGGGTCAGCACTGTTTGATGTAAGAATGGGGAATGGCACTTTTCTGAGGGATGCTGGACCTCACTTTCATTCTTTTTTTAATTTATAGTGAGATGTGTCATTTTCTCATCACCTCTCATCTCCCATTTTTTGATTACTGAAAGAAACCAATTGAATATAGAGTAGAATATATTAATATGTTAATAACATTTTCAAAAAATGTAACAAAAATCATACCCGAGTTGATGGTTTTCTTTGTGTAGTTTTTCAATTTCTTTCCTGCTATTTTCTTCATTTTCCTTGCTTGCCTAATTTGAAAACATAATCAAAACAAAAACTGCATTAATTTTCCTTATTTCTTGTTTTTAATTTTCATCACATTAAACATATGAAACAGAGAAAAAGTCATAATAGCATATTTAAGAAAATTTAAGAAATATTCCTTTTTGTTTATCAAACTTTCACTGGTGTAAAATGTTAGCAACATAAAATATTTTTAATTTTCATTATAAATATATCCCTTTCTATAATATGACTCAATATAGGATGACCCTCTTCCATAGGTAGCAAACTCTTTAAAATCAATATTTTGACATGCAAACCTTCAGGTACTCTTCAAGGTTTTTAACATTAACAGCTTCACTCTTCATCTGATGGATAGCATCCTCCTTTTCTGTTTGTAGTTTGTTAAAATTTGACATTAACTCTTGATATTTTTCCCTTTTAAGAAACAGTGAAATATAACATTGTCAATGTAGAGGCAATCATATTAATATAACCATATTAGGCAATTAAGCTATTAAAGTTTTAAATGTTCCATATACAATAAGATGGGTACCATATGGATACATTTTAGTATATTAGGAAAATTGCTACTAGAGTCAGTGAAGATACACATACAATACATTGCTAGGTTTTAATAATTTGTAACTCATTGTTGGATACATTCTAGTTTAGCCACTAACATGGCTCACAGTTGCTAACTTAAAAGCATGCACTTCATCATTTTTGGTCAAACAGGGTTAAGGCACTGTCTATTAGTTACAAATGTAATCTATCACATATTTGAAAAAATATATTAATTATTTAGGCAGATGTTGGACAAAGCATCCCATAATGCACTATAGTGACTCCTAAAGAGATTTGTGTTGTATGTACAGTATCTGTGCTAATTTTCATAAGACATTTAAAATACAACCTAAGATCCCTAAAATCTTAATTTCAAAAGCTCTCCAATTTGGTAAAAGTTATGGTGTAACTAAATTAAAAACAAACAACATGACACACTGTTGTTGTTTTAAGTCTTTCTTTAAATCTTCCATTTCCTCCTGTGGTACCACCACTTTCCCAAGAGCTGCAGATAACTGTTCTTCAATTTCACATATTTTTCTCTGAGAAAGATAGAAATTTATGTCATTTTCATATAGGTATTCTTACAAGTAACAAAAACAAAATTCCATTAAACAGAGCTTAAATTTTGTACTCCATTTCAGACATCCAATACAAATAGGTAAATGATTACCATAAACAGGTTTAAAGAAAATGTCACCATTTATATTAGTAAAAAATTAGTTAACCACTAAAGTTAAAATGTGGAAACATACTTCTCTGTCTTGCACAGTGTCCTTCCATTTTTTCTGGTCTTTCTGTAATTCTTGTAGAGTCTCTTCCATGTATTTTTTTTCTACAGAATTAATCTGACCTATATTCTACACAAAATGGGAATTTATTATTGTTAAAGAAAAATGTAAAGGAGAAATTAAATATCTGTTCAAAGGCTCATTTGACTTTACAAAAATGTGAAAGCAGTGAATATAATATTCCACTTATTCTAAGAATCTACCATATTTATTGAGTGGAGCACAAAAATGTTGAGGTTGTTCTTCTGACAATGTCAAGCAATGGGTATTATTTTAAATTTTCTCTGCTACATGGACAGACACCTAAGCAACATAATTTACTTTTTTTTTCAACTATACATCATATAGCAGCAGTTACTAATGACACAAATTAAAGATTTTTCCTGAGAAATTAGACGGTACAAATACAAATATTGTATCCAAAATCATTGAATGACTTAAATTTGCTTCAGAGCATACCTAACCCATTGTGATATGAACATCTCTTCCATGTTTATTTTTTAAATAAAGATATTCCCTCTTGCTATATTTATTAGTAGCATGACATTACTAACAAGTGGAAAATCCTAAATGGCTACTGATAAAATCTGGTAGTTTTAACTTATAATTATCCAATATTTCACACTACTGTTAGAATTTAGCATAACTGTCCAATTACCCATTTTATATGGAAAAAGTATTAAGAACTATTTGAAGTCATAGTTTGAGAACAATTTCACTCACCCTTAACTTACAAATTTCAGTGTTTTTAACTTCAAGTTCAGCAACAAGTTGTCCTGACTTTGACTCCTCTGTTTTGAACTTCTCTTCTAACAGTTCCAGGGACTTAGTAATAACATCCTTTTATCATAAAAAATGTATACTGTATAGTTATTCATATTCAAAGTTACACTTACAACAAAAACATTTTTTTGAATAATGTGTTCTTAGATATAGTGTTATCAAACTCTAACTCTGTGAACCCAGCATCTTTTTTTTCCAGCAGAACAAAAATACCATTAACTCTTTAATTGAACCTAGTATTCAACAGAAAGTCAAGCAGTAGTTTGATGAATTAAAGAAAACCTTTTTGGGAAATTTAATAATGCAATAGAATGAATAAGCCTACATTCTTTAAGGCCTTATAATATATTTTAATTATGTGTACAATTTAATGGCTGAACAAAAGGACACATGGAATTCTGCATTCTTTTTCTGTAACGAACAGTTCTTTCCGGACCCTATGCGGACGACACAGTCCGACGGAGTGGGGGAACACTAGGGAAACGTCATGCAGGAAAACGGGGCTGAGAGGGGGGCGTGTCCAAGCTGCGCTGGTGCACGGGGGAGGTGTGGCCGAGGCGAACAATCCCAAAGAGTAATCCATAGAGTATCCAAAAACACACGAGAAAGTCCAAAACCAGGAGATCCATCAAAACACGACGTTAAAACCACGAAGGCCGGGTCGGAACCGGCGGACAGGGGACAAGGAACAGGAACAGGGGTTAAAACCTTAAAGGGACCAGGCGCTTCCAGGTCCCGGACTCGCACGATATGGAAATCAGATGCAGAGACCGGATGAGCGTCAGCGCCTGGCTTTTAAGGTGGGCTGGGAATAGGGAACAGGTGCAGAAAATAAAGTCTTAAGTAAAAGGGCTGGAGCACCCTTAAGGCGGGGGAACTAATATCGTGACATTTTCTGAGTGTACAAGGAAATCAAATATCAGTGGTGACACACTCCCTAAATGTAATAGATGTAATGTAATGTAAATGTAATGTAAAATAGTTAATTTTATGTTTTATATGTATTTCCAGTTCTACCTTTTTACTTATTTTTAGTATGAAACAAACCTGAACCATGCAAGCATTAAGTTTTGTTATTAGTCTCTTATAAATATACTGTATTACATGCTATATTTTCATTTTGAAATTATCCCAGAATGCATAGTATTCAATTATGGTTTTACTCTGCTTGCGCACTCGTTTGTATCAACTTTTAAAGCACTTTAATTGCATATCTATTTTATAAAATTTTGAGACAATTTTAATTGTCTTATTATTTTATATTGCTTCTGATTTTGTCTCTTGTATGTCAAGCAATTGAAATGTTATTAACCACTACACTGACAACTTTATTTTGGGTTTTAACAAAACCACAAATAAAAAGTATATAATTATTTGTATTTGTATGGTAAAAATAAAAAATTACCAAATCATCTTTGAGAATTTTAATTTGTCTTTCCTTCTCGCTCTTTTCATCTCCTATTGTTCCTGGAATGTACAGAAATAAATCCACAATTTAAATTAAATTTTAAAATGTAACATTAAGAAAATATAAACATGCAGTAAATTAATATATTTAAATTTAAATAAAGTATTTGTGATACCTAATTCACATGCCTTCTTCTTTAGTTCCTCAGAAACTGCATTTAAAATATCTTCAAGCTCTCTTGTCCTTTAGGTAAATAAATTACAAACAATATGTCATTTAAAGAATCAATAAATGAATTCCATGAATATGTGTTATGCAAACAATGAAGCTGGAAAGTGTTTTGCTATCTCAAAGCCATAATGGTTACCTTTGCTGCTCCAAAGCAAGTGATGCTTTTATTTCCTGAGATTTATCCTGAAGCTCATCAATTACAGCTGCCTGTTGATCCTTTATTTTATTAAGTTCTTTTAAACTGGTTTCTTTCTCCAGAAGTATCTGAGCAAGTTCACGTTTATCTTCTAAAGCAGTTTCAAGCTCTTTCCTACATAACTAAAAAGATGCAGGGAAAAATAATGTATACTGTAAAATATGTTCATGATTAAAAAAGTTAATTACTCAAATGTATTTATATAAAGCATTATACTGCATAAAATAAATATTTGCCTTATATTTCCTTTATTTAGACACAGAAATCTTAACAAATCAGTCTTACTGCACCAAGAGTGATTAATTTAATAACACCTATTTCACTTGATCAACTAAAACCTTTTATTTTATGTAATACATAGTTTTAAATATAATGTAAAACTAAAATACAGATTACAGTACATAACTTGTCTTTTTTTCCAAGTTTCTAGGATTCACTGAGAGATTCTCAGAGCCATGACAAACATTCTTAACATATACAGTAGTGTTAGGAGGATGCTGTATGCTATCAAACACTAATTACTATTCATTCTTAATAATAAAATGAATGAATTAATGAATCTCAAAAGCAGAAACTGAAATGTTAGACATATTTAATAACTGTTTTCTTACTCAATTTGTAAGAGGACCTACAAAAGGTATTGTATTGTATTGTATTATATTATATTGTATTAATCTCATCTTTTCAAACAATCAAGAAAGAAGCAAACAGAGTTGAGAGAACCTTTAAGGTACTGGAATCATAATATGCTGTGCTTTGAATTGTGCTTTGAATGCCCATTGCCGAGGTTCTGCAAATTTTACATACAGTAAGTTAGAAGAGACCCTATCTAAGCCAATGCATGAATACATGTAGATAACTTCCATTCAGGATATTGTACTGTAACAATCCTCCCTTATTTACCCTAGCTGTGTCTGTGAGGATGTAGGGAACCAGGATTTATTGTCCTTTAACAGTTAACAGTTGTGTGAGCTCAACATGGAAGGGGATAGAGAGTGAGAAAGAGAATGCAGCAGCAGCTAGCAGTACAGTACATGAGGTAGCAAGAGAAATAAAATATACTTCCCCCATTTATATAAGGGGGAAAATGTAATAACAATGAATGAAATAATAGTTTTAAGACCCTATACATAGAGTAAATAGATTACCACTTAGAATAAATAAAATAAAATGCCACTATACAGCTGCACTATTTGCTGTTTACATGTGTAACGTAAACTCTTTTTACGTTGAAAATGTTATTACGGAAGCCACAGGAGGATTTTAATTCCTGTGAAGCCTTGCATAACCCAGATTTATTTATCCCAAGAGTTTGTCAAAAGGTAAAAAACAGAAGTTCAAATGGTTTATCAATTTGGAAAATTGTAAGGGAAGAGTTATAATACTTAACTCTTATAATCCTATAACAACACCATTACTGTAAAGAAAAGGTGTATGACGAATAGCAAGTGCAGAAATAAAAAAAGATATGAGACAGACAGAGAAAGAGACAGACAAAAAGGAATATTGCAATGTAGGCTATGATAAATAATAAAAGATGCTTTAGGTATTACAACAGCAAAACACAGTAAAGCATTAAGACAAAATGTATACAAGATAATAAAATTCTAGACTGGACTGGAGAATTGCTAATGTAGTGTCCATAAAAGCAGTGACAAAAGGGAGCCAAGTAATTACAGGCCAATAAAGTCAGACTTCTATTACATGTAAGGTTATGGAAATTCCTAGTATCTCCATACCTAGTACCTAGAATTAAAGAAGGCTTTTGATAAAACGTCTGATAAAAGATTAATTTTCAAATTACAGACGATTAGCATTTGTGGCAATGTGTGTGTTTAAGAATTGGTTAATGGATAAAAAGCAGATAAAGAGTGAGAAATAGTTAAGTTTGATTAACCAAATACAAAAATAGAAGGATTAGCAAACAGAATCAAAGTGTCATAGAATGCAAACTGTTGAAGGAGGAACAGGCTGTGATTAAATAAGCTGTATTAGTGGCCAGGATTGTGTCAAGTATACCTCCACCCAAAATTTTCAACTTCAAAGTTTTCTATTGCTGACAGCAGGGCAGGAATCAATTAGCAACAATTTAAAAACACACTGGCTGTCCAGACATGAAGTAATTACCACACCCTTGAAACTGACACATGGAGGTGTGAGGGATTGCTGAGCCAGTTTGGACCAGACCTGATCAAAATATTCAAACTCATCATTTTGACACAAGTAAACCAATGGATTTCTTCTAAGACTAGAGGACACAAAAGAAAACAACAAGAACAAGAAGCACATCTTCATCTTAACATTTATGTGAGTAACATAATGAGAACAAGCTATCCAGTCAAGCTCTCAATGCCCTGTTGTCCTTCAAGAAACAGCTGGAAGAGATCCAATAATTTACTGATTTTGTTTGATTTTATTACTTTAATTTCTTATAACAACACAGGTTGTAAAAGATGAACAAAGAATAACATGAAAAAAAGATTTAGAAAAATCTCAAACCTCAGTTTCTTTGCATAACTGTTCAGCCTTTTCCAATTGCTCCAAAAGCAATTCCTGCTGTTTTTTTGATTCTTGAAGGTCTTCGTACTGTTTCTCTAAAATTCAGTTTCAACAAATATTTACATTTTACAATAAAAAGAATGATATTTGATGTACAAACACTGTGAGCTTTAATTAAAAAAATCATACTTGCAGTTTCTTCTAGCTGATCACAGCTCTGTGTTGATTCTTGAAACTTTTGCCAAATTTGTTGAAGTTGACTGTCTTTATCATTAATCATCTCTGAAAGCTTTAATACCTTAAAATACATATAGTTTATTAGAAGCAAATAAAAGAGATTTTATTTTCATAATCAGACATACATGAACAACATAACTCCTTATTTTCTATAGAACCCTGTTACTCAATAATAGTAAAAATCTCCAGCCTTGCTTAGTTTCCTAGATCTGACTAAATTATGCAACAAGTAGTAGTGCTTGGTAGCGGTAGTGCTGCTGTCAGCTAAAACACAAACACATACTGAATATCACCAAAATGTACTTCATTTCAAATGCTTCCACTCAGATCTAACCCCTGTGTAATGACATAAAACATTTATTTTACTGGGTTTTGCTGAATTAAGAAGAATAGGGATCTTGAGATCACCACTTGCAAACAATCTGAATAACAAATTCAGATCAAAGGGACAGGCACATACAGATAAAACCCTGGATAGTTAATTAACATAATTGCATATTATTAAGAAGGTTCATGTGAAAATTACTTGATTGAGTAAGCATAATTACAATGCACATTTAGAGAAATGTATTGACAGAAACCACTGTAGCCACTAACCTCTTCTTGCTTTTTCATAAGCTCTTTCTGAAACTCCTGTCTAGCTTCTTCAAATTGTTGCATTCCTTCTTTTGCTGAAAATATAATTTATTATTTGGTAAATATAGTATAAAATCTTTTTTGTTACATTAATGGATCTTATTTTCATGATAAGATATATAATAATTTCCCATTGCAAATGGGGTTACTCAAACTCTCTTCAACATAATGTTGAAAAAAGAAAAGACATGATCATTGATTATAGAAAGCAACCAAGAGCTGCAAAACCAAGTCACTGAGGAGTAAGAAATTGAAAATGTCAGCAAAAACAAACATCTTGACACTATTATTGATTACAAACTAACTTTGAGGAGAGCATGGATGCCATATGTAAGAAGATCCAATAGTGATTAATCTTTGCGAGAAAACCCAGCTGTTTGATGTGTTTACTACAATAATGGCTTTATTCTTTAGAACTTTCACTGAATCTGTCTTAACATTCACTGCGCTATTAAATTATAAGAGCTACAGCTATCAGACATCTATGCCAAACAAACAGTGCAGGAGTCCAATAGAAACATTTACTGTCACGACCATCCCCTGCACAGGGAATTTAAGCTCCTTCCATTGGGCATCAGCTTAGACTACCTTTGTTCAAATACAATAGAACCTATCTTTTATTTCCACTGCTGTTAATCTGTTTATTGAGGACAGTTGATAGTATTGTTTGTTTTTCTCATCATATATGTATTATCTTATATTCTCATGTTCTGTTAAATGCACTATACAGTATATTGTGTTTTGTCTATTACCTGCCTGCAAAGCAAATTTCTCTCCTTGATTGATGAAAGAAAGTAAGGTAACAACCATCACTGAATGACTGCAGATTGCATAAAAGTAAGTTTCAATTTGTATCAGTATTATTTTTGAGACCATAGTGATACAAACAACAAACTAAAATGAAACCACTTGGTATTCATGTCACCAAAAGGAATGTCAAAAAAGCTAAATCTGTATTTTTATCATTATGTTCAATAATGCTGCATCAGGATTAGGGCAGTAGTGCCTAATCCTGATACAAGGAGAGACCCAGTCCAGCATAAAATACATTTCTAAGGACTTGGAATAAGTTAATTGTGATCAGTTACAGTAGAAGGTAATTTTGATTGGGTCATTTAGGACCAAAGCTTTAATGAATATCAGCCCTCAAGTCCCAGCATTCTTGTGTAATACATTTGCTTAATTCAGCAATTTGCAGGTGTTCACAATCTTTAGTAGCAGGTGACCAATAAAAACTACTGGTTTTGGGCTCTCCAGGGTTGGACATCCCTGATCTAGGGATACACGTAGAATTTCCTAACACAAGATTTTGCATTCATTTCAAATGTATACATAATCTTTTTCCTGACATGACAGTAATCTTGTGATTTTAGCTTTCTAATAAAAAAATGCACATTTCCACAAATTTAAATTGTAAAACAAAAAACATTTTGTTAATTTCAAGACTAACATTCTCCAATTTAATTTACTTTTAATTATATATTGGAAGTCTGAAGGTGATAGTATAAAATTGTATTAGAAGGAAGACTTTATTGCCCTTAGCATTTCATTACATGGCTCGTATTATAATTTAATAAAAGAGGTCAGTAGCATTCTATTTTGAATAGCAGATGTTTTTAGCCAGGACCCATGGGCCTATGCAGCAGCCTTAGGATCTGTCTGTGGAGATGAAAACTGAAAGACAAACTTTTAACTTACAATGAAGAAATCCCAATTAACTCCTTTTCTATGTTATTTTCAATTGTCACCGTATACCTTATTACAGAATCTACTCCATAACACTCACATTTTAGCATCTCATTTCTTTCAGCTTCAGCTTGCCTCTGAAGGTTTTCAAATGCCACAATCATTCTCTAAAATTCAACACAAAAATACATTATTAAGTTAAAATATTATGTGTGATATGTTCCTTAACTATGAAAAATTCATTTGAAACTTACTTGAATCCTTTCATTATTTTGTACAGCAAGATGATGAGTTTCTTTTCTTTCAGATTCATCTGTAATTAAAATATATTTGTTCCTTTTAGCAAACATACATGAGCTAAGTAAATTAATTATGCTGATTAAGTATGTTGATGACAAAAATGTTAATTAACATGTGATCCACTCATGTATTTTTCAGGCTAGCAATGTGTGCATTTACTGTTAATTTAAGTCAATGAAATTTAAACTGCCATGTTTGGCAAAGGCTTTCCTAAACATTGTAGAAGTCTTTTTGTAGGATTTTGTCCCTTTCAGGTTTCACAGAACCTGATCTTTGATCAGTAGATGCCAGGCATTATCCCAGTTCATCCTACAAATATTCAGTGGGGCTTATGGTGAAGCATGGACCTTCCCATTGATTACACTGATGTACACAACAATTATTGTACTCTACCGAAAAGTGCATCACTTGCTGACATTTATCAAGGTCATCTACACAAAACCTGGATTCATCATTAAAGCAGACTTTCTTCCTCTGCTGGAAAGTTTACCTGAAATGTTTAGTTAACATTCTTATAGCATGAAGACATTCTCTTTAATAAGAGCAGCGTATTAATTCCTTTATATGTTTTGCTTTCTTGATTTTTACTAGGCTTGACATTCAACATTAAATTACCCGATCACTTCTGCTGAATCAACTCTCTCACTAATTAGGTAATATAATAGCTATGCAACAATTACTGAAATGTATAACAATCAAAACAATTAAACAATATCTACAATTATTTTCTAAAAATATATATTTCTTTTAATTTACAGTATATAAAACATATTTTCTATACGATTTATATTTATGGTTTACTTACATGTATTCATTTTTTCCCCTGTTCTTTCAAATGTTTCCTTTAACATTTTGCACAGATTTTTTATTGCAATGTTTCTATAAGAAATAAATACACATTTTGTAAAATAATATGTTTCTAAAAAAACACAAATAGTAGCTTGTGTTATCAATAAGATAAAAAACAAAATACACATATATGTAACAATTTAGCTTCCAAAATTTGCCATTGTCTTGTGATACAAATTATGACCTGAAATTATACTTTGGGTGGCCCATTGTTGTAAACTTTGTGCTCTGAAAGCTTAATGAAATATTTTTTAGTCTAGACATAAATATTAGATGTTATTGGCAGATACTGAATTATCACAATAATTCATGTCACTTTAATTTCGTCTCAAGCAGTTCAAGTTCCTATGATTGCCCATTTCTTCCCAAAATAATAAGTATTATAATGTCTGTACTATTACCCCACATAGGGCAGGAAGGGAAAACCAAGTAACCATAAAACACTTGCTCAAAGTGTATTAGAGAGAAGTACTGTATGGAGTTTAGTTTCCTCAGTTTTAAATTTAGTTTTACATTTTTGTGTTGTAAATGAACAACCACGGACTGTTGAACGTAAATACTACGTATAATATAAAATATAGTAATTACAACAGCCAGACAATAGAATAACAACAGACTGTTGTAATCACTGAGTACAGTACGTTACTCATTTTCGGGCTACAGTAGCTGGACAAGCAAAATTGGCATTTGCCCAGAAAATTGTTTATATATGAATACAACAGTGTAAAAACGATGTATGTAACAATACAAAATGACCATCAATGGATTTTGGATTTTCATTTAAAATTCAAAAGTAACTTACTTGTTCCTTAGATCTTTATTTTCATTCATTTCTTCTTCCAGTTTCATACTAAGACTCTCATTTTCAAACTGACAAAACAAACATTTTTTGTCATAAAAACAAACAATGCCCAAAACGATCAATGATAAACAGTCAAAATACAATATTATTCAGTAGCATTATTTTATACATGTATAAAGGTGTTTTATGTGCCTTAAGTCTGTGGTGTATTTAAGAAATTAGCTGTATTGCACTATACAGTACATGTCTATAATTTCAAAAGCTCAAAAATAATAATTATTCTTAACCTGTAATTCCTGAATGGCTTTGCGTTGGTTCTCAATTGTTTTTTTGTTCTCCTGGAGTTTTTTGTCTTTTTTTTGGATTTCAGAGTCCATGTTAGTTTTCCAGCATTTTATCTTCTCAGCCTCCTGATACAGCTTGGAATAGAGCTGATTGATTTTCTCACTTTTCTGTGGAAAGAAATTAAACTTAATCACCCATCGAATGAAAAACATGAGCACATGTGCTAAGTTTTATCACAAATTTAAATATTTATTAAATAAAACTGACCACCTACTTTATAATATACTGTAGTTTGAGAAGAATACTTTTGAAAAAATGAAAAAATAAATCACATAAATGAATCACAAGCAAATCGTTTCTCAATTACCTCTTCTTGAGTTGGAATTATAGCTATCTCTTTTGCTGCATCTTAAAAATAAACATGACATTTAAATTAAAAAACAGATAAAAAATCAAACATTTGATGATTATAATCAGTTTAATCTTCCTGTTTCTTTCAAACATTAATTTTAATATGTGCAGATCTATGAGGCATATATTATTTTATATTAATCACTCATGAAAAAACTAAATTATAGATATTGTTTTGGAAAATAAATCTCCTGTTTACCCTCAACAAATCTTTAAACTAAAGGTTTGACTATGTTAAATACTAAATACACATAATACTTGACACAGTTTATGGATATTGATTACAGAATTAGAAGCAGAAACCAGACTAAAATAAGGAACTCTAGGAATCATGTACAGTACTTTGTAAGACAACTAGAAACTGTCCTTTCATTTCAGTTATGTTTTATTTTTTAGAACTTTATTTATTCTTAAAATTTATATTTAATATTTTTTTCAATTTCATATTTCTAAATATCATTAACATGCGGTGTTTTAGTTCATGGAATAACATTATAATGAATACTATAAGTGTATTACAGTACAAAAACAATAAAAAATGGAATCACTACTACCAAAACAAAACAGAACGTTTGTTTTCAACTAAAATGCCAATTTTTGTCAGAAGGAATAATAAACATAATATGGTAAGATGAATAATGATATCTTTCTATTTCCCCTCACATTACCTGGCTTAATAGGCTTAGAAGCCATTGCAATGCCAGACTTTGGCACTGAGAAATTTGACTCATTGTCAAAGAGTGTATTCAGAGCCTGAAAAATATAGAAAGGAACACTAAAAAATATATTTTATCTATATTTACAGAAAATATAAATGAAATGATAAACAACCATAACAATACCTATCATCTTAGAGGCATATGTTTAAATATAGTCAGCAGCTGTATCACTGTGCAACTCACAATTGGCTACTCAATGAAGCTAAGCAGGTCCTGGCCAGTACCTGGATGGGAGACCACCTGGGAAGATTGCTGCTGGAAGAGTAGTTAGTGGGGCCAGTAGAGTTCTACTGGGATCCTAATGACCCAGTTTAGTGAATGGGACACTATCCTGGAAAAAAAGGCACCATCATTTGGATGAGATGTGAAACTTAGGTCCTGACTCTTTGTGGTCATTAAAAATCCCAGGGTGTTTCTTGAAGAATGTATAGATCTCAACGTCTGTGTTCTGGCCAAATTTCCCCCTGGCCTTTACCAGTCATGGCCTTCTAATCCCATCTATAAACTGCCTTCTTTACTCGGCTCTCCTCCCCACTAATAGTTGGTGTGTGATGAGTGTACTCGTGCACTTTGGTTGACATCGCATCACACAAGTGGGTGCTACACATGGGTTGTGGTGGAGGTGATTCCACATTGCCTGTAAAGTGCTTTGAGTGGAGTGTCTATAAAAGCACTTTAAAAGTGTAAGGATTATAAACAACAACAACAACAATAATAATATCAACAATTAAATTTTACAGCCCTCTTATGTTGTTTTTTTTGCACATTGCCATGAATGCCACAATATCAGGTATGGAAAGATGACCCATGGCACAGCCACAGCACAGTGCATGATGGAAAGGGGTCTCACTCTGTACTAGGGTGTACTATAGGCAACACAGGAGGTGTATACGTAGGAGGGCTGCTTTTTAGTTTGCATTATATACCCAATGGGTTTGAAATCTATTGCTGGCGACCGAGTCTGAATTAGAAAAAGCTTCAAGTAAGGCTGTTTCTTTCTAAACTTTAAATATGTTCTTTTTCTTTTGCATTTTTTTCGTTGTTAAGGCAATTTCAGTTACACCTCAATTAGCACAGGAATTGCCACATTAGCAGCACACTGTAAGTACCCTGAAAATTAAGACCAAACTGCAACAAATCTAAAACTGTCCTCAAGCCTGTAATTTGTGACTTGTTCGACATTATGTGGATTATGTGTAACTAAACTGTATCTGCAACCAATCCCAAAAAATCTCACTCCTCCTTGGAAAAAGTCAATGTATTGTTATTGGAGCTGGAGGAACTGAGTAAGCATAATATAGAGGAAATAACAAAGCCCATGTTCATGGCGATTTGCATCCTGAATCATTAAAGCAACAGCGCAGTAAAACTGGTGCTGTCTCTGACTGTCAGGTTGTCAAAAGTGAAATAGAGCATTCTGTCCAGTTCTCTCATCTAATAACGTATCACCACTCTGCTCTACCCTAAGTCCTGCTAACATACAGTACAATTAGAGACTTAAAGCTGGTGAAGTCTAAACAATAGACACAGTAACTTCAATTGGTGCCAGTGACACCAAAAACACAAAGCATTTGTGGGAGCTCTGTGAGATATGCATTCAGGACTCCATGTCAACAAGAGTGTGCTGTCTCCTTGGAGTTAAGATTGCTAACATTGTTGAAAGAGCAGACAAAGGCAGGTAAAAACCTAATTGTTTTTTGTTTTCCATATTAGGACAAATAATATTGATACAAGCAGCAAACTGGCTATGTTAAACAAACTCACAGATCTACGAAAACAAACAAAAAGAGCACCACCCAGTCACTTGTCTTCTCATGAAACCTGCCTGCACCACACGAAAGTGCAAAACTGTAAATATCAATCGATAAACATAAAACCTGATTGAGAACACATCAGCTTTCCTGGCCACTGGAAACCTAAGGAAAAAAGTATCTGAAGAGAAATGAAAAATCAGAGATTCCTATTTAACCTAGAATAAAAATGAAAGCAAATAAATCAACAGGGAACAGAGGTATATTCATTTTACATTCTCGAATCAGAACAACTGTCAAGCAAAATATGACACCTACTGTACCTGCATAAAACCACTCCTGCTTTCAGTATTTTCCTGAGGTTTTACTGTGAATACAGGCCCCGAGCTTGTTTTGGGGGGTACATACAGCTTAAAATTGAATGGTCTTGCTTTCTCCATGTTGTCTTCAAAATACCAGACCTGCGACATCAGAAACATAGTGACCAATATAAG
Organism: Lepisosteus oculatus; assembly: GCF_040954835.1. Classification (NCBI taxonomy): domain Eukaryota; kingdom Metazoa; phylum Chordata; class Actinopteri; order Semionotiformes; family Lepisosteidae; genus Lepisosteus; species Lepisosteus oculatus. The sequence continues at coordinate 33,291,642 of NC_090700.1, forward strand.
AGTAACAAGGATGATAGTCTTTGTAGTTAATTTTATTAAATATAGTCTTTTAATCTATTATATGCATAGACGTTATATGCATTTAGCTATTTTTATTTATTGCCAGTTTTAAAATATCGTTTTTTAATTGTATACACTGTGCCCTTTTGTTTATTTTTATTAGTAAATAGCTCGTCTAATTCGCCAAGTAAAATTACAATATGTTGCTTAACCACAAAAACATGTCACTGAAACCGTGATTAACACATTATGTCGTCTCAGTATTGACAGTATTTTTAACTACGCTGCAAAAACCTGAAATCTCAAATATACAACTTGCTCCCTATACACATATTTTCCTAACGTATATACTGTACACATAGCTTACTGGCATATTGCTAATAATAACAGAAAGAAATAAAGTAAACACTTTTAAGTAGTGATAATAAATTTAGTTTTTCTTCGTATTCAGAAAACAAAAAAAATAAATTGCTGGGTTGTGTGTAGCGCCCGACTCTTAATTGCGAGTACACGCACTACGAAATAAACGTTTTTGAAGTCGGAAATAAGATATAAAATATCAAACATCTCTGAAAGATCTATTACCTGTGTATATACTTAATTATCAAAATATAAATTTTAAAAGGTTAAATTTTACTTAATAGTACACCTGTTTCTGCAGGTCTCGGTACTGCGCCTACCCACCTGCGCGAGAATAACTGCCAGATTTCAAATCCGGCTGCGTGCACTCGGCGAGCGCGCGCCACGCAGCTGAGAACCTGCTGAAAGAGCACCTGATAGCGTCAAATGCGTTTTTAATTTGTAATTTTTATGTTGCGGACTACCTCTGCGTTGATTGACGTTCACTATACTTACTTTTATTTACTATTTATTTTTGCTATTGTTTTACCATTTTACAATAATATCAGAAATTACTGTGGGTGTGTACAAATCCTTTGCCAAGATTACTAAACTGCACACCTGGAAATGGAAGAATCAAGCATGGAAATGTAGTAGAATTACATTGAACGTGTAATAATTATGCTCTTTTGTTTTGAAAAATGTTTAGTGAATTGCCCCTTCCCTTCCAACTGACATTGTCAAAGTATTTTAACGACAAAAGTAACAGAATGGAACGGTCACAAACGAGAGGGATGTCATTCAGACCATCTAGTTTATGCGGTTTCTCAGAAGGTAAAGGATCTGAGAGCCTTATTTAGCTGTTCAGCAACAGGGCTGGGCATTTTGGTTCGGATTCCCATATACACTTTGTGTCAAGAAGTGCTTTCTAATGTTCACTTTTGTTAATGCAATTCCCACTGATGTCATCATCTGGTTCATCCATCAAAGTTGAATCTGAAGAATCCACAGGCTGACATTGTTAAAATATTTGATACAATGTGGATATAAAGCGAGATCAGGTGTAGTTTGCAGGTTTTAATCAAAAGGTGCTGATCAAACGGTGCCTCTAAACACTCCTGCCTGGAACCTGGCACCAGAGTGTGAGAGTTGCCTACCCCTAGTATAGTCAGGATAGAAAGACTGATAAAAATAATTGCGGTAGTTATGGTGATTTGTAACTGGGAAGAGAAAAAATGAGGAAAAACAATTTTTACACATTTAAATTGCATTGTCCCCAAGATAAAACTACTATTCCGCGTATCAGCTATGTCACTTTTAAGTTTATGTGGACAAATATCTATGCAGCCATTATTTACACACGTTTTGAAAATTTGAATCCAGTTTTGCATGGAAGATGCCTACAGAAGTAGTTTTGTGCTAGTTCAAACAAGGAAGCAAAAAAGCAAAGAAACGCAGCTCTCTTGGCTGACAGTCCTATCTGCTAGCATAACAGACTTTGCTTTGGAAATTAGAAGTGAAACTAAGCTCACCAGCAGGCATGTTTGTTAATTCCAGCTACAGCAGAACAGCACAGGGATTGAGATCTGATCCCCACCAGACAGGTGTTTTTTTTTTTTATTTTACTCCATCAATTTAAAAAAGGAATTAAAACAAACTGCTTTGAAACAGCTGGCACAACCCTAAAAAATAAAAATAAAAATATTAAACTTATAAATCTTATTTATAACCCAGGTTTGATTGTTTTCTGAGACCATATCTTGAATATATTGTCCTTGCACTGTATTTTGCACTAGTTACCTTTAATTTATTGCTGTCTTCACCTGTATGGTGAAGCATGTAAGAGAGAGTTACAATGTGTTTTTTACACTGGGTAAATAAACTCAGTAACTCTCAGGAAAATAGTTGCTTAACACAGCTGCGTTTTTAGTATAGAACCCCTAATGTCACGATCGTTACTCCTCCTCTTAAGGGCGCTCCAGCCCTTCCTCGTTCCGTCCCATTCCCCACACCAATATTTTATAGAGTTGGGTAAAAGAGACACAAACAGTCAAGATACAATAGCTGCAGGTCTGCTTTCGCTTCGAATGGTTCTCAAAATGCAGCCCTCTAGCACATCTGTCCTTAAACAGCACTGGGACCCTGGGTTCAATTTTGGAAACGGGGGTGCTGACTATGTGGAGTTTATATGTTCTCCCCATTTTTGTTTGGGTTTCCTCTTGGTGATCCGGTTTCCTCCCATAGACTAAAAACATACTTGTAGGTCTATTATCTCTTGGGAAAACTGACCCTGGTGTGAATGTGTGCGAGTCTGTGTCTGTGTGTGCACTGGGATGGACTAGCATCATGTCTGCAGTGTACATGTCCTTGCACCTATTGCCTGCTGGGATAGGATGCTCTCCTGCAACCCAGAACTGGATAAAGCAATTAGAAATTGGTTGGATTGACAGAAAAAAAAATACCTATTAATTATTTATCTATAAATACATACATGATAAAAACACTTTGAAATGAATTGCCAAGAAGGTGATCTTCAAATAAACATGTTATTTACAATATTAACATGAAGTAACACATTAAGGATAGCATGGTGGAGCAGTAGTTAGCATTGCTGCCTTGCAGTGCTGGGGCCCAAGGTTTGATTCCTGAGGTGCTTTCTGTGTGGAGTTTGTATGTTCTCCCCATATTGGCATTGGTTTCTTTCCACAGTCCTGTCTATGATGTACAGCCTCCTGTCTTTTCCCTGTTGCTTGCTAGATTGGGCTCTGACTCCCCACAACCCTCTATTGGATAAAGAGGTTAGAAAATGAGTGACGTGATACATTTAAGAATATGAGAGCCACAAGCAGCCTACAGGCCACACAAATAATATCACAAATGAAAAACAGTTTTTGTTCATTTACAGTGAAATACAAAACTTAAAAGTGACAATTGTTTCGATAAGGCCAATAGCTTTGACATTAGTCAAGCCTTTGACACACTTCTATACTACTCTTCTTAACTGACTATTTTGTATCTAAAATTACTTGCTTCCCAGGTTTAATAAACCTTAATTCAGTCCTTCATCTAAAACAAGGGTTACCAAATCAAGTTCAGTTTTTCATTCCAGTTAAATTATTTAAAACATATGTTGAATTAGCTGGATCAATTGAACAGATTTAGGTCTGCAGCTGCTGTTGATTTACAGAATGTATTCCTCCAGGACTGGACTTACGGGCCTTGGATTTATTTTTCAGTCAGTGTGTTTCTACTATACAGATAAAAAGCCACTAAAATGGTCACCCAAAACAAAGAAGGACTGTGGTAATTGGTCACATTAGGTGTTTGTCATGTCAGCACCTGACTCCAGAGCTGTGGGGTAGGCTAACATTACCATGGTAAACAGCCACACCTTCACTCTTCTGTCAACGCTGGTTATAAAAGACACATAATTGAAGAAAGATGTGATGTGAAGATGTGAAGACCGGGTTACTGATTCCTTTGTGCACAAGGACTGGACTTCTTGTGATACCAGACATTCCAGGCTTAGAGTTATGGCAGGAAAGGGGGATAAGGATTCCAGATGCCCCCCTTCTCAAGGAAGGAAACCTAACACTGACCATTTGGCCAAAGTCTGTGAACTGTCGGAACACCGTGGCCTCCCCCCATTGCTATAGTAATGAACTACGTCAGAAGCAGCAGAAAAGGGCTATATAAACTGGAAGTTTTGTACTGGCACTTTGAACAATACTTCTGTTTTATTGTTCCTTGCATACAATAAAACTCATCTGTTTAACTTCATCTCGGGATCCAGAACTCATTTGTCTGTTACATCATAATCAAACAAAAGGCCTCTGTGCTATTATGAGCACCTCAGCCTTTCGTGGTGCAGGCTACATAAGGTCAGGTCAGACTGCACTCGGCACGCTGGCACAAAGTCTGCTCTAGTGAAGTCTTCTAGTGAAGAATTTGCTCCTTGCTTTGTTCTCTAGTTCCTGTGTTCCTCTATTCCTGGTTCCCTGTTTGCTACCTGTGTTCCCTCTCTAGTGCTTGTTTTTTATTCCTAGCCTGCTACTGGATCTCCCCATATGCTTGAATAACTTCAATGTGTAATATGTACAACTTGCACAGAGTTGGTATGGACTCTGGCTTGCTCAACCTACTCTCACGGATTTCCCCTCATGTTTTGGACAGGGTTTCGTTTGTTCTTTTCGACCTTGACTCCTACCTGCATGACCATGAACTGGAAGAGCGCCTCTGGACAGGAACCTGGCAGCCCGTGTGCACTTTCAGCCACAGCCCCTCCAGCTGGCAAACAAAGTGCTCGGCACAGCACCACTCCGCCTGTCACTACTCGGCCAGAGCTCGCGTTCCGCTCACACCTGTTTTGCTTGACTTCCCCCCCTCCTCCACTTTGCTGCTTGCGTTATGCTTGGCAAAGCTCGCCTGACAAAAGTCCTCTCCTGTCTGCCAGAGTGGTGGACCTAACAGCGGTCCGTTAAAATAATGAAGTTAAAAAACAATTATCGTCAGGAAGAATTCTATTTGGTCTCTAGCACATGTGATCGCATGATTTGACTTGTGCCTCAGACTAAAATTTGCACTGAAGTAAACTGAAACACTTATTGGCTTACATATTAAACCCTCTGGAATGGGCACTTTGGATGTGTCTTTGCTTTGTTTCCCAAGGTACACTTTACTGTAATACTAAAAACAGAGTCTCAGCATCCATGCCAGTTAAGATTCCTTACCACACCGAGATCAACTGACCTAAGGGATTAAGTAAAACAATTTAGCAGCATGGAAAATTCTCCTACTTACCATTTGACTAAATTCACACCCCACCTTTCTTTCATTTATGCAGAACTGTGCAAATATATTTGAAAACCCCAATTCTTGAACGTTTTTATGTGGTTAAATCAAACCAGTATAACATAAATAATAATAATAAAACTGCAAAACAACCAAAATGTCAATGTCTATTACTATGTATGAATTTAAAAAGCCACAAATTTAAAAAAAGCAAAAGAAACAATTTTTACTGAGACCTTTTAAGAAGGTAGGCTGATGGAGTTCGCAGTGTTGGGGGAGATAACTTACAGTATAAAACGTTATCCATTACAGTCATTAAGTTTCTCTTACAAATGATTAATTTTTAAAATGAACAAGTAATCCATTAAAAGAAGCCTTTCCCAATACGTGTTGTCTGCACATATAGATAGGAATCCCATAGTTCTGTAAATACTGTAGCAATCAGAAGAACTTGACTGTTGAACATTTGATCTCCAATGCACTTTCAAGAAATGTCAAAAAAGCATATTTAGTTTTGAATTATTTTAATTTAAGAAGTTATCAAATATGAATAACATTTCTTCAATAAACCAATATTATATGTGTAGAAATCCCAAATATATTAATATGCCATAATACAGTTAATTTTATTTATACGTTTTTCACAATCTTCAAAGTACTGTACAATAGCACAGATGCACATCAGAAACAAAAATAAGGTGGGGAAAAAGTCCAGCAAAATAAATTAGAAAAAAAAACATTATGAACTTCAGGGAAAATAGAGTTTGTTTTGAAAATGTCAAAAATGTCAGAGTTTCAAATGGACTTGGGCAATGATTGTCACCAATGTGATGCTGAACACAAGAAGGCTCTATCACCCACGGTGTGGAGCCAGGTCTTCAGATGGTACAGCCAATCCAGGATTAAGGACTGGATTTGCTCAAGAAAACGTTCATATGGAGGTAGACCATTACATGCCTTCTACATGAGCAGAACTGCCCAATTTAATTGCCCTGTAAAGTGAAATTGACAGTAGATGGAAGTTGTGTTGATGCACAACACATTTAAATGGCATACAGACTGCAGGATGTTGGACATTCTGAAGCTTATTTACTACCAGAAGTAACACCTTTAAGTGAAGTGTTAATCTCGATTAAATAAAAGCATTTATTTATGTTTCAGCATCATATAGGCAAGGGTTTTACTTGAGCAATGTTAGGCAGGTGGTAGAAAGAGACCCTTGCAATGCTCCCTTATATGTGTTCCAAATGATAACTAGGGTCAAAAGTAACACCAAGGTTTCCAACGTCCATTAAAGGTTTGATTTCAGCACCGTCAACAAAACACTTTGCAACTCTGCAAAACTGTAATTGGGAGCCTATAAGCTTAAGCTAGGCCTTGTTGGTTTAGTTGAAGGATCTACTGCCTCCAAATCTTAGTTTTAGACATCTATAAAGTGCAGGAGTAGTATCTAGTCTGCAGGTGCATCTGTGCATTAGTGAAGTGAAACACAGCCAAGAATGACAAAACCTCAAACAATGAGGCAACGCATACATATTAAAAAGCAATGGTCCCAGCACAGAACATTGTGGAACACCCTGAGTAAATGGAACAATATGAGTTTTACAACAGTGAAAACTTTACAAACTAAGTCCTTGAAGCCAAACCAATGAAGGGAGACAGTGTCAAGAGTGGCACTTAAGTTCAGAAGAACCAAGAAGAATTAAGTAACTCACAGTCAGAAGCCATTATCAAATCATTAACTACCACCACCAACTAAATCCTTAACAAGTGCTGTTTCAATATAGTCTGTCAAAACCAAAACTGTTCAGAGCACATTACACTCAAAACTAAACTGTAAATTAATCTCCCACCACTAGTTAACACCACTGAGTGAGCTTTGAAATAAGAACCTTACAGTAAAAAAACACAATGTATTCCAAAGTGTCCCCAGCAAAAAACAGCAGGTATAAAGTCATTTCCAGATGTTCAATAATAATTGCTTCTTCCAACCATTTCCCAGTTCCTTCTATTTCTCTATATATTTCTGTATCCCTTTTCACTTGTTGTATCTGCACATGGATAATGTGGGCTACAACAGACATTTAAATCAAACAATATCTTTATGGGGTATAAAAATCAGCAATGTTTATTGCTAAACTTTAATAAGGCCTTTTAAGGACAGGATTCTACCAGCAGCTGCTGCATCCCAGTTATGCACGTTCTCACCCAATGCCACAAGGTTAGGAATACTGAAAGTGTAACCCATTAACCCATTTTTTTAATTAACTGAAATAGAGAAGTGATGGTCTGATCGGCATAAACACTAATATATAAAACCGTGATGTAACAGCACATGGCCTTCTGCGCTTTACCCTGTTCTCAAACTGGCCTTTTTCAAATAGATACATTTGGTTCATGCACCCATTTCCTTCTGAATCCTTAAAGCTACTTGATTGATCATCATGTTTTCTTTTTGATCCAAAGGTTTATTCTTCGGATTATAACCCAATCTTCCTGTTTTTTTGTGACTACAATTCTTAAACAAGAAACAGGAGAATTGGTACTTCCTTCTATATTGTTTTTCTCAAACTGCCCATCAACAAAATCACCAAGTTTGATATAATGTAAACATTCAACTCTATTCTCCAACATGACTGGTTTTGTTCCCTGTTCCACCTCTGCAGACTGTAGCTTGTCCTTCATTCTGTCCTGGGAGCCCGAAAGGATCGAGACACGTGATAACATAGCTGGTTTGTGCAGCACAATGGTAAAGTAGCTACCTGGAGATGGAGACTTTCCCCAGAAGTAGTCTTCTCCATTGTCATAAGCTTTATTAGCAGTGTACTTCTCAAACTGAGTGATGTTGGTAAAGATGTCTGCTGGAGGGTTGTCAGGAATATCACTGGGATTCTCTTCAAAATCGTCATCCTTTAAGTGGTTCTTGGTCCCTTGAAAGGAGGAATACAGCCCCACATGTTGAAATAAAGAAGGTCTGAAACGAATCACTTCCTTTTGAGCAAGAAGTGCTCGGAAATGACCTAACAGCCAGTCACAGGGCATCTCCTGGTAGAAAAGAAAAAGAAACTGAGCAAGTCGTGGCAGGTCACTGGAATGGTATAGCTTGCCAATGTAGCCAAGTTTGGAAAATTCCAGGGTCACCCAAAATGAGTCCTTTCGCGATGTAAGGAACTTTTTAATGGAAGTGAAAAAGTTCTTGGAGCAGAGAACATCGTCTTCTATCATAACATAGTAACGTGAGAGGTTGGCACAGAAGTTGAAAAGGAAGGCATAGTCCACATTCTGCTTGGAACGGAAGTAGACGCGGTCGGGCGCGTCGTTAAAGTTTCTCTTCAGTCCCTCTAGATGAGGGTACTGCTCTTGAGGTGCATGAATTACCATTAGATGGCCTTTCAGGACATGGTGTGGGAACCTCAAGGAGATGTCCTTCACCACCTGAATGTTCCAGTCCTTGTCAAAGTCTGCAAGGAGGACCACCACCACCATCTCTTTCAGCTCTTCATCAGAGGACTGTGTAAAAATAGAATTGAGCGTTTCCAGGAGGTAATTGCCTTTCTTTCGCTTGACCGACGAGAGTCCCACCGTGAGGTATTCTGAAAGGAAGAAAATGCATTACTCTCTCATACTCTCTAGTAATGTCATCTCTTCACAAAAATGCCTTTTTTACTAAGTCTTAAGGTATTTGGACTCAAACGCCTATTTAATATTTCACACTTGCCTTTTGAAGCCATATGACTGATGTAGAGGTTAGCAATTAGAATTAGTAGTTGTGATGACAATGGTCAAACTGGTCTGATATCAGAAACTTTAAGT